>NC_057386.1:41873766-43073766 GCF_019320065.1 Cervus canadensis
CCCAGATCTGAAAGAGACACGTGCACCCCAATGTTCATCGCAGCACTGTTTATAATAGCCAGGACATGGAAGCAACCTAGATGCCATCAGCAGACAAATGGATAAGGAAGCTGTGGCACATATACACCATGGAATATTACTCAGCCATTAAAAAGAATTCATTTGAACCAGTTCTAATGAGATGGATGAAACTGGAGCCCATTATACAGAGTGAGGTAAGCCAGAAAGATAAAGGACATTACAGCATACTAACACATATATATGGAATTTAGAAAGATGGTAACGACAACCCTTTATGCAAAACAGAAAAAGAGACACAGAAAATACAGAACAGACTTTTGAACTCTGTGGGAGAAGTGAGGGTGGGAATGTTTCAAAAGAACAGCATGAATACTATCTATGGTGAAACAGATCACCAGCCCAGGTGGGATGCATGAGACAAGTGCTCGGGCCTGGTGCACTGGGAAGACCCAGAGGAGTCGGGTGGAGAGGGAGGTGGGAGGGGGGATCGGGATGGGGAATAAGTGTAAATCTATGGCTGATTCATATCAATGTATGAAAAAACCCACTGAAATGTTGTAAAGTAATTAGCCTCCAACTAATAAAAAAATTAAAAAAAAAAAAGAAAATGGGATGGAGAGGGAGGGATAAATCAGGAGTTTGGGATTAACAGGTACACAGTACCATATATAAAATAGATAAACAACAATGACCTACTGTATAATACAGGAAACTATATCCAATATCTTATAATAACCTATAATGGAAAAGAATCTGAAAAATTATATCTATATATGCAGAGTACATCATGAGAAACGCTGGGCTGGAAGAAGCACAAGCTGGAATCAAGATTGCCGGGAGAAATATCAATAACCTCAGATATGCAGATGACACCACCCTTATGGCAGAGAGTGAAGAGGAACTGAAAAGCCTCTTGATGAAAGCGAAAGAGGAGAGTGAAAAGTTGGCTTAAAAGCCCAATATTCAGAACACAAACGATCATGGCATCTTGGTTCCCATCACTTCATGGCAAAATAGTGGAGGAGACAGTGGAAGCAGTGGCTGACTTTATTTTTTGGGGGCTCCAAAATCACTGCAGATGGTGATTGCAGCCATGAATTAAAAGACGCTTACTCCTTGGAAGGAAAGTTATGACCAACCTAGACAGCATATTAAAAAGCAGAGACATTACTTTGTCAACAAAGGTCCATCTAGTCAAGGCTATGGTTTTTTCCAGTGGTCATGTATGGACGTGAGAGTTGGACTGTTTGAAGAAAAGCTGTGAGCCTGAAAAAGGTGTATGCTTTTTGAACTGTGGTGTTGGAGAAGACTCTTCGAGGAGTCCTTGGGACGCAAGGAGATTCCAACCAGTCCATCCTAAAGGAATCGTCCTGGGTGCTTCATTGGACAGACTGCTGCTGAAGCTGAAACTCAAAACTTTGCCACCTTCATGCGAAAGAGTTGGACTCATGAAAAGACCCTGTATGCTGGGAGGATGGGGGCAGGAGGAGAAGGGGATGACAGAGGATGAGATGGCTGGATGGCATCACTGACTCGATGGGCATGAGTTTGAGTAAACTCCGGGAGTTGGTGATAGACAGGGAGGCCTGGTGTGCTGCAATTCATGGAGTCACAAAGAGTCAGACATGACTGAGCACCTGAACTGAACTGACTGACTGATGCATATTTATATGTTTCTGAAACTGAATCACTTTGCTGTACACTTGAAAATAACACAACAGTGTGAAACAACTATACTTCAATAAAAAGTATTAAAAAGTTAATGGGGGAGATTCTAAATTGGAAACACACAGACTGAGTTAATGGTATATAAAGTGTGATTTGAATATAGGAATCAGGAACATTCAGTGCTTTTGTCTGTTTCATAAGGGATGCTTCTGACAAGTTACTAACAGACAAGCTGTTAGGAATAAAGGCTTCCCTTCCTTTCCCCAAAAGAAAAAAAAAAAAAAGGAAAGGTAGAGAAAAGTATGTTTAGTATACAGCCATTTATTCAAGAAAGGAGGGAGAGAGCATGTATACATGTGTAAACACACACAGAGAACATTTTTAATTGGGATAGTAACCAATTTTTTAAAATTATTACCTATAGAGAGCTATGACAAACTTAGCATATTAAAAAGCACAGACATCACTTTGCTGACAAAGGTCCGTAGAGCCAAAGTTATGGTTTTTCTAGTAGTCATGCATGGATGTGAGAGTTAGAACATGAAGAAGGCTGAGTGCTGAAGAAGTGATGCTTTTGAATTGTGGTGCTAGGGAAGACTCTTGAGAGTCCCTTGGACTGCAAGGAGATCAGGAGATCAACCCTGAATATTCACTGAAAGGACTGATGCTGAAGCTGAAGCTCTAATACTTTGGCCACCTGATGCAAAGAGCCAACTCACTGGAAAAGACCCTGATGCTGGGAAAGATTGAAGGCAGGAGGAGAAGGGGGCAACAGAGGATGAGATGGTTGGATGGCATCACCGACTCAATGGACATGAGTTTGAGCAAACTCTGGAAGACAGTGGAGGACAGAGGAGTTTAGAATGCTGCGGTCGATGGGGCTGCTAAGAGTCTGACATGACTTAGTGACTGAACAACAACAGTAACTTATGAAGGGAGGTGGAAAGGGAAAGAGTCTAGATTTCTCTGAAAGTGCATCATATACCATTCCACTTTTGTAGATGTTTGAAATCTTCCATAATACAATATATGTATTTTAAAATACTTCTTCCTTTGACTTCACACTAACCCATGGACCCCACAGCGTGGCATAGAGCCACCTCAACCTAAGGCTTTACCCTGGACTTTCATGTGAGGGGCAGAAGCCTTTTCTTGGTTAAGTGACTGGATGTTCGGCATCTTTGTTCCACAGCTTAACCTCCCCTAACTGCTACACAATCCTGCCATTTATCTTCCAGGGTTTGGCTTAGCCTTTCCTTCTTGACTTGAAAGGTCTGGATTCATCTCAGAGAGCAGCAGTCCTTCTTTCACAATAGGTTCTCCAGGAGATGGAAACCATGAATCTGGATCCCACCTCCTCCTTGGCTCCATCCCCAGGCCCACAAAGGAGTTGGAGATATATTTGCAGCTCTCTATTTTTTTCTGTTCACTTGTTCTATAAGCTAGGGACTCTTGCTTTGGCACAGTGGGTTCTGATTCTTTATCTTTAAAACACAGAGTTCTTTCATTTAAATCTTACAGTGACACTAGCTTTTTAAGCAGATAAAAGTAAGCTCTCATTAAAATAGAGAAGAATTCAGATCCCTACGGTCTCAGCTCCCTCTGCAGCAGGGCCTACCACTTGTCCACATCATCATCCTTTCCCTTCTTTCCCCTCTGTTAATAGAAGCCCTATTTTGAGCTGGGCATACTGCTGCCTGGAAAAGAAGAGACTCTTTTCAAAGCTTCCTTTGCAGCTATGTACAGTCAGGTGACTACTACATCCTGGCCAGTAAGAAATAAATGAAAATGTTGTATATGATTTCTGATCTCATTAAAATGAAGGAAGAATTTCCTCTCTCCACCCCTACCTCCATTCCACTACCTAAAACTCAGATGCAATAGCTGGAGCTCTAGCAGCCATCTTGGATTATGAAGACAAGGGCCACATCCTAGGGATCATAGAGCAGAGAACTGGAGGGAGCCTACACCCCTGATAACCTGTGATATCACCACACCAGCTCTGAGCTAGCTACTTCTGAACTTTGTAAAAGAAGTAAACATTTGAGAGAATAAACTTCTATCTTATTTAAGCCCCTGTTATTTTATGATTTAAAAATGAACAGTTTAATCCTAATCAATATGTTTTCACACACATACACCCTCCCTCCACCTCAACAGCGATCTAAAGTACCCCTGCAGGGCTCCAGACTACTGTGGAGCACCACTCTGGCCACAGAAAAACAAGATAGTCTTTGTGAAGTACACTGGCTCATAAAGCTTCTGCCTAGAACTGAAACATGTCATTTCAGCTCACATTTCATTGACCAAAGCAAGTCATGCAACCAAATCTGATGGCAATGGGGTGGAGATGTATAGTGCTCTGAGAGAGGGGCAGGAAAATTTTGGAAATAATAAAAATCCACCTTATATGAAAAAAATAAGACCTAGAGAAGTAAAATGGCTCACCTGAGGTTGTACAGGCAGGGTTAGATTCCAGATGGGGCTGATTCCAGCTCTAACGCTTTTCCATTCAACTTCACTGTCTCTCAAAAGGATCATGTGATTTGGGAACTTACAATGGCTCCCAAGGACACAGTGCTTGGCAAAGTCAGGCTCATATTCCAGGTCCCTAAGTCCATGACTTCTCCCTTTCTTTCACTCTTCTTGGGGACAGCATTTATAACTTGGCTTGTCATCCCATTTCTCTCCTCTTCTTCCCCACTTTGGGGGTCCAAAGTATCAAAATTTGTGATCACATGCAACATTGCCTTAACTTTGGGAAGGGTCATAAAACATGTGGAGGAATGTGTGAAACAATTTACACACAAGCTTGGACATTTCCAGGGGTAAAGAGAGCCAGTTAAAGAAACCAACACGTCCATCCTAGGAAACTTTGAACGAACTCAAGATATTTTAAGGATACAAGCAAAAGTTGGGAGGACAGGAATATTCCCAGCTGATAGGCAGGATAGAACTGGAGAGATTCTATGTGCATTTTTCTCCTGTAGTGTGAAGTGTTTCTACTCATTGATCTTCCAAGCCACTGATTTGATTTTTCGCAGTAACCAATCTACCTAGTTTTCCTCATGTGATTTCTATCAGTTCAAGAAGAGCTACTTGTTTGACTAAGAGAAAATGAGAAAAAAAAGGGGGCGGGGGAGAAAAGAAATAGTAAAATGTAAAATGAAGAACAGGTGTAAAATAAGATTGGTAGGAGTACAGTCAAGAGTAACAGTTATGATACCAAGAGACAAAGACAGCCCACAATAAATTTATAAAATAAAATATATGGACAAGAGGACACAACGTAAAATGGTGGGGATTTCCTTGGGGGTCCAGGGGTTAAGAATCCTGCTTGCAGTGCAGGGCATGTGGGTTTGATCCCTGCTCAGGGAACTAAGATCCCACATGCTGCAGAGCAGCTAAGCCCATGCACTGCAACTTCTGGGCCCAGATGCTCTGGAGCACTCAACACAACTATGCACACTCAATATAACCATGCACACACGATGTAACAAGGCTCCCACGTGTCACAACTAAGACTCGACCTGTGTGTGCATCTGTCGCTAAGTCCTGTCCGAATCTTTTGTGATCCCCATGGACTGTAGCCCACCAGGCTCCTCTGTCCATGGGATTCTCCAGGCAAGAATACTGGAGTGGGTTGCCATCTCCTTCTCCAGGAGGTCTTCCCGACCCAGGGGTTGGATTCCTGTCTGCTGCTTGGCAGGCAGATTCTTTACCACTGAGCCACCTCCTGACCTGATGCAGTCAAATAAATTATATATATATATATTTTTTTTTTCCATTTATTTTTATTAGTTGGAGGCTAATTACTTTACAATATTGTAGTGGTTTTTGCCATACATTGACATGAATCAGCCATGGATTTACATGTGTTTAAATAATATTTTTAAAAACAAAAAATAAACCCCAGTTGGATTAAAATTTTAAGTAAAAATTAAATTAGCAGAAAATTTAAACACTATAATTTTAATAAGACAGGAACTCTTAATGTTATAAAGAAAAGTAAAGATTATATTTCACTATGCAAAATTAAATTTTGCACGTGTTAAAAAATCATAAACAAAGTCAATGGCACTTGGGGGAAACTATTTTTGCAATACATATGGCAGATAAGGATTAAATCCATAACATCTCAAGTGCTCCAAAAATTGATTAAGAAATATATTCTGATAGAAATAGGTGGTGGATGTAAGTAAGTAGGCAATTCCTAGAAGCTCAAATGTCTAATAAGTATATTTTTTAAAATGATGTTCATGCTCTCCAGAATTCAAAGAAATGGACATGAAAATAACAGAGAGAGATACCATCAGATTGGCAAAACAAACAGAAAAACAAACCCCACCCCCCCAAATGTTTAATCTTGGTAAAGATGAGGGGAGCTGAGCCACTCATACATCTGCTGGTGGAAATGTCAATTGCTGGAGCCTTTTTGGAAGATGATCTAGTAATATCTAGTAAAATTAAAAAAAAAAAAACAAAAACCCTGCACATTTCACATAGCACACATTCATGTATATGGTATCTCTGAAAGGGAGATTCCCACGTGACTCAATGGTAAAGAATCCGCCTGGAAGGCAGGAGACAGCAGGTGGGAGTTCCACCCCTGGGTTGGGAAGATAAGCTGAAGGAGGAAATGGCAACCCACTCCAGTATTTTTGCCTGCAGAATCCTCTAGACAGAAGAGCCTGTCCATGGGGGCTACAGTCCACGGGGTCGAAAAGTGTCAGATACGATTGGGCAAACGTATTAAGCATGCACATCTTGTTTCTTTCAGCATATCTCTGAAAGAAAACCTGAGAAACTGGCAGCAGAGGTTTTGGAAAACAGGAATGGGTGGGTGATTTCTATATCATGATAGTCTTTTGTACATTTTGAACTTTATATTGATATATACCTTTTAGTCAACAAATTAAAAAAATCTTTTGTAATATTTTTTATTTTAGAGCTTTGTTTTTTTTTTAAATAGGTGTTTATAGCTATAATTTTTCCTCTAAGAACTTTCACTGCATTCTCTACATTTTGGCAGGCTGTGTTTTCAGAAACAATTTTAAGTAGCACTTTGATTTCTCTTCCCCTTGGTAAACCATTGGGATCATGTGATGGTGGGGAGATGGGGGTGAGGGGGGACCAGGACAACAGTCTGCCCCCTCGGCTGCTCTCAGACCCCAAGTGAAAAATATATAGTCAGCACCTTGTTGAGCGGACTGTGATTCCAAAAATGTAAAGTCACATGTATTGGGTTGGCTAAAGAGTTCATTCAGGTTTTCCATAATATCTTATGGGTTCTGGAAAACCCCAAAAGAACTTTTTGGCCAACTCGATATTTCTTCCACTGTTTCCTTGATGTAAGCCAATCCCTTTTCCAGAGGTCAACCAAAGAAACCGGGATCCATCCCCATAACGGAGGATGTTGTGCTGTGTAAGAGACAATCTGTCCAGGGGAGCCAGACCCCCCTCTATGCATGGCTTTCAGCGCACACCCTGGCTACAAAGCCCCAAGGATACGACTGCCCTGAATCCGGCTGGTCCCAGCTTGTTTGCCCTCCCCAGCACCACTTGTGCGCTTACACTGCTCCATCCTTTCTCCCCAATATCATTCATCACTTTCTAACACTTAATTTACTTATATTTTATGTTTATTGTATATTACCTGCCCCCTCACCCCCCACCACTTCCCTACCTACCCCCACAAAACTCCAGGGGAACTGAGAATTCCACCTGTTTTGTCCATTGATATATCCAAAGTACCTAGAACAGAACCTGGCACCTGGTGGAAACTTTACAGATATTTGTTAAATGACTGTGTCTCAGACTAGGAAAAAGCTTTCTAAGCTTGATGTCAAAGAAAAAAACCCACAAAGAAACAGACTTACAGGCTTCTCTATATAAAGGTATAAAATTGCTGAGACACAGTCAAAGCAAACAACTGAAGTATCTAACAATGGGATATCAATAAGATAAATATTATATATATACAATGGATATATTAATAAATAAATATTACGCATCTACACAGTTGCAAAGAGTCAGACATGACTGGAGCTACTGAACAACATACAGTGGAACACCTCCAGCCATTTAGAGTGGTGATGTACATCAACATAGACGGTCATGATGAAGGCTATGTGAGATACCATTAACTGAGAAGAACCAGTTCCAAAGAGCTCACCAGGTGTTTGTTTACAAAGGTATAGAAAAACCTCCTATACAAAGGTTTGTATACAAAAAAAAAAATAAAACCTTTGTCTACAAAGGTATAGAAAAAACTTGGGGACTTCTTCTCCAAGGGTAACCACTCAATAGAAAAGTCATTAAAACAGTAATTTTAGTAGCACATTGATTACCATTTATTTTGCCCTGAGGAGTTCATGAGATAGTACAGAGGTGTTGCCCAACAACCCAGAAAACTCTTCAAATTCTGTTTCATAATTACTGCTTTTTTGCATTCTAATTGTCTTAAAAGGCGTTTCTATACTAGATGATAAATTCCTGGAAAGCAAGGACAAAAAGTATGTATCTGTACTCTTCACTCTCAACCCGCATATTATAAGTACTAAATACATATTTTTAACTCTAAGGAAAACACAAACAAAGCAAAAATGAAAAGGAATTATAAAAAAGCGTCTGGAAAGATAAAAAGATGAGCTTGTCTCCAGATGTTTTATATGTGGTTGAATGTGGTTTCTCTTGCTTTTCTGTATTTTATCACTCTTCTATAATAAACATGTACAAATTGAAATGAGTAAGTTATTTCGGGGTTTCCCCGGTGACTCAGTGGTAAAGAATCCGCCTGCCAATGCAGGAGACATGGGTTCGATCCCTGATCTGGAAAGATCCCACAGGCTGAGAAGCAACTGGGCCTGTGTACCACGACTATCAAGCCTATGCTCCAGAGCCCAGGAGCCACAACTGCGGAGCTCATGTGCTGCAACTACTGAAGCCCAAGCAACCTAGAGACCATGACCTGTAACAAGAGAAGCCCCCATTGTAAGCCTGCATGCCACAGCCTGAGAGTTGCTCCCGGTCGCTGTAACTAGAAAAAAGCCCGCTCAGCAAAGAACCAGCACAGCCAAAACCAAAATAAGCTTATTTTCATAGTTATTTTTGACTAAAAATCAACAAATTGAAATGAAAAGGCAAATATCACACTAGGAAAATTAAATTCAACATAGGTGATTCACAAAGGATCCATGCCTTTAATATATATAGTTTTTTAAAATCAGTAAGAAAGCCTTCCTCTCCTTTTCCATCTCTGCCCCAACTTCCTGAACAATTTGATACTAAAGTCATTAGGCGAGCAGAACAAGGCAGGCATCCCTATTAGTCACGGGGGTGGATGGATGCACACACATGTAGAATGATAAACAACAAATTCAGGATGGCAGTCTCCCCTGGAGAGGGCAGGAGGGTGGAAACGAGGGAAGTGACATCAGGGAAGGCTCTTAAGGATCTTCAAGTGTATCTGTGAGGTTGTTCTTTTTTAAAATCTGAAGCAAATCTGGTAAAATGTAAAAAAACTTGGCAGAACAGGAAAGTGGACAAGGGGTGCTTGTTATTCTGACGCTAGAACTACTCCATTAAAAAATACTAGGAGGGAGGGAGGGAGGAGGCAAGGGGGAGGAAGGAAGCGGGCAAGGGAGGATGAATGAATGATACTGCTCCCTCCCTTGGTTTCAGGGAGGTTAAGTGCTCTCCCCAAGGTCACACAGCCTGTGACGACATGTCCCCGTGGCCTCTCTGCCAGCCAGTGTTGAGTCCACTGTGCAGTTCAATCAGCCCCGCCGGGAAGCAGCTCCACCTGGTTTGCTTGGGCGCAGTCTGGAAGTTTGATCAGGTTCAAGGACTTGCACCTAAGAATGTCTACAGACTGTTCACACCTGGGCTCCTGGGGCAGTCAGATGCCCAGGGAGGATCTAGCATCTGAAGGATATCAAAAAGCATCCTCCCAGGTCAGGGCAGTGGAACAGGGGCTTGGAGGGGCATGGAGGCAGGTCCTTCCTCCCTCCCCGCCACTCCCCTCCTCTGCACACCCTCCTGATCACCTGAAACGCTGACCAAAGAAACAGCAGACTGTGATTCTCCAAGGCCCACTGTGGGGAGGGGTCAGCCCAGAAGGAGTTCTGATCTTTTCTATTGTTCTTTAGGATGTGGGCTATTTCTGGGGTGGATGGACCACTGGGACATTCATCTGCCCCAGCGAGCGTCCAGCAGAACTGTGAGCTGCCGCTTTAAGCGAAACAAGGTCCAGAGACCCACTTTGCTCCTTTCCTCCTTCTCCCAAAGCTACACACAGAATGGCCTGCCCCTCCCAGCCAGTCATCCGAGGGTCTTCCCAAGGCCATTGATAACTCATCCCATTTGCCTGGGGATTGCTGCTCTGGGCCTGTGTTTGTCCAGGAGCCTGGTGACATCCTAAAGATGTTGGGACGATCATAGCCCCATTTTACCCAGAGGCTTAGGAGAGGCAGAGTCTGGTATGACCAGATTCAGTTCTAGGGCCTTAACCTTCCTGAGCCTCAAGGTTCACATCTGCAAAATGGGCAGAAATGCCAGACGTCCATCAAAGGGGCTGCTGGCCCTGAGGGCAGGCAGTGTCCTCATTGTGAAGGACTACTCTGTGTATTATGGGATATTTAACATCCCTGGCCCCAGCCCCCTGTGTGTCCCCACTCACTGGGACAACCCAGATGCCCCAGGCATTTCTAAGTGTCCTCTCAGCCAGCACTTCAGTTGGGAGACTCTAAACTCCTTGAAGGCAAGGACCATGTCACTGTGTCACCAGAGCCCAGTGCCCAGAGGGGCTTGATTTGACTTTGCTCCTGCCATGAAATTTCGGCTTCCCAGGTGGCACTAGAGGTAAAGAACCTGCCTGCAATGCAGGAGACCTAATGAGACAAAGCTCTGTCCCTGGGTCAGGAAGATCCCCTGGAGAAGGAAATGGCAACCCACTCCAGTCTTCTTGACTGGAGAACCCCATGGACAGAGGAGCCTGGTGAGCTACAGTCCATGAGGCCGACTCTTTGCGACTTTCAGTTTTTTGTTTTTTTTTTTTGACTTTCAGTTTTAATTAAAAGAAAATGTGAAAAAAAGAAAATGTGATTAGGACAGACACCTAGCCCAGCATCCATGGTCCTCGCCCAAGCTTTTGCCTGGTTGTGGACAAGGAGGCAGGCTGGACACAACAGCAGCCTGGCAGGGAGGTGGGGACAGTCTGCCACCACCTTGTAAGTCCCAGAGTGCAGCTCAGTGGGACTTTGGCCGACAGAGGCCTGCAGTGGGGTGAGGTGTCAGGAAGGGGGTTCCAGGACCCGGAGTGACACCGCCAAGCTTTCAGGGCAGAGTGACATGATACTTGCAGTCAGACTGGCCTCACCCCATCCCAAATGGCTTGCCTTCCCCGAGGCCCAGCCTACATGCTCCAGGCTCCTTGGCTCCTCTGTCCAGAGCACCGATGGTCATATACCCCGTCCCTTTACGGGCAGGCCAGCTCCTGGGAACACACTTAGCACAAGCCCCTGGGGGCAGGACACCTTCCTCCTCGGAGCCTTCTTCCTCATCTGAATATAGGCATCTGGCACTCTCACGGAAGTCACACAGTGCATCCAGAGAACACGGGATCCTGCCACTCTGTTCACATCCCGACCCTTCCCAAGCAGCAGCTGGGGCATCAGATAACCCTGATGGCAAGTCCTGGTTTTGGAATTTACTAGCCAGCATTATGATGGGTCATTTCACGTCTTTGAGCATCGGCTTAATGATCAAATAAACAGAGTAACTATTGGTGACTTTCTTACCTCCCAGGAGCTGCTGTGACAATTAAATGAGCTAATGGCTAGAAATATTTTTGCAAACTTCCAAGCCAGCGCACCCTCCCCTCTATCTGCACCCCACCCGTCTGGCCTAGAACTCTAACGTGATGGTCCAAGGGGTGAGCAATGCCTTCCAGTCCATTCCTAGTCCCTTCTGTGGAGACAGCTCACTGGCTCTCAGGGACTCTCAAGGACTTTGGAATCACATTTTATACAACAATCTGATTTCCTTTAACTAGAGGGTTGTTTTTTTCTTGACTATACAAAAATTTACTATTTTTTTCTCTTTCACTTTGTCATCGTTGGCATTTTTCTCCCTTTTTTGGTGTGTGTTTTCTGTTCTAAGGATAGAAGACCCCTTAGCACGGCAAGACTATCTTGGACCCTTCACCTTCCCTCATCTCACCCTCCCCATGCCCAGCGAAGATTGTGGGAAGCAGACCACTGTGCAAATGGATTGCCTTGGTCCGTGGGGCAGACCCCTGGCTGGAGACCACAGGGCTGATGAAAGCAAATGCCATTGGTAAGAGACAGTCTATGCCTCTGTAACCAGGAAAGAGGATTGTTTTCAATTCACTTACTAGGAACAAATCTTTCAGCTACTTGGGTAACACACCTTGGAGAGCACAAAACAGCCTTAGGGAACTGATGGCCCAGTGGTCCTACGTCCCATGATCCCACATCCTGGAGACTGCCAGTCTCTGAGCCCTTTTTTGCCCAGAAGCTGGGGCTGGGCTCTCCCCCCGGATAAAAGCTGCTCCCTGCAGGCATCATTTAAAACCAGAGATGTCAGTGCTTCCCTCTTTTAAAAAGAGAGCCTGCAGCCAAAAGCTGGACAGCTTTAACCGATGCAGCTTCACCCTACTGTGCTTCCTGACAGCTCATTCTCCCCAAGACCCTGAACCCCGAAGGCCATCCTGAAGCCTCTTCCTCCAGGAAACCTGTCTGGCTTGCATCCCAGTGATCCTCAGTCACAAGTAAGCACTTTGTCCCTTGAAACCCCAGGCATGAGACCTTGCTCTGTTTCTGCATCTTTCTACACTTTCACATATACATCTGGATGCCTTTCTCATCCATCCCATCTTCTTATAACGGTGAGGGCAGGGATAACCCTGCTTCCTGGCATGGCCCCAGTGCAGAGCTGTCCCTGGGGCAGATGCTCAAACAAGCCAAGTTTCAGCTCCCTTCACCTTGGCTTGACCTCCACCTTCCAGCTAGGCCAGGGCGGAAGATTCCTTTAAGAATAAGATGCAAGAGACTTCCCTGGTGGTCCAGTGGCTAAGACTCCGCACTCCCAATGCAGAGGGGCCTGGGTTCGATTCCTGGTTGGGGAATTAGATCCCACATGCCACAACTAAGACCAAGCACATGTGTGCTAAGTTGCTTCAGCTTTGTCTGACGCCTTGGGACACTGTTGACTGCAGCCCACCAGGCTCCTCTGTCCATGGGGATTCTCCAGGCAAGAATACTGGAGTGGATTGCCATGCACTCCTCCAGGGGATCTTCCCACAGCCAAATTAAAGGAAAAAAAAAAAGAAGATGCAAATCTCACCTTCATTTACTTCACTTACTGATGCACCTCCAGCACCTAGTACAGTGCTTGGCACTTAAACATCCAAACTTTTCCTGGATTAATGTGTAGCAGGACTGAACACATACTCACACTATACTCAGATTTAGCAAGAAAACATAACTTTCTCTATAACTGATGTACCTTTCCTATGAGCCTCCTAGGGAGCCAGGCCAGCTCAGACTTAGCAATGAAAGAGATTCCATCCTACAGATTCAAACATTGAATAAAGAGCCACTAGCTTGATGTTCTGAGGGTCTCCATGCCTATTTACACATTTCTTATCCCAAACAGTAACTGAAAGAGGTTCTATTAGGGCTCCTTATCCCCTCTGCCCCAGAGCAGTGACCTTGGAGCCCACCTGCTCACAGAGGAAGTGAAGATGGGGTCCTCCATGCGAGATGCCTCTTGTGCCAGAGGAATGGAGGAAAACTACTGCCCTCCACGGTGCCTGGCTCACAGGCTCACTGCCTTGCTAGTTAGTTGTTTAGTCGCTCAGTCGTGTCCGACTCTTGTGACCCCATAGATTATAGCCCACCAGGCTTCTCTGTCCATGGGATTTCCCAGGCAAGGATACTGGAGTGGGTTGCCATTTCCTTCTGCAGGGGATCTTCCTGACCCAGGCACTGAACTTGGGTCTCCTGCACTGCAGGTGGATTCTTCACCGTCTGAGCCGCCAGGGAAGCCCAACCTCATCTGAGGACAAAGTAAATAAACCACGTGGATGGTGCGTCATAAAGAGATGACAACACGGAGCAGCCAGCATCAGCTCCTTCCTTCACTTCTCACGTCACCCAAAGAAACACAAAATGCAGGAAGCAAGCCCACTGATGTATGAATGGATAAAGAAGATGTGATGTATATTGGGTTGGCCAGAAAGTTCGCTCAGGTTTTCCTGTACCATCTTATGTGGTATGAACCATTGTGTGGAATATTACTCAACTGTAAGAAAGGAATGAAATATTTCCACTTGCAGCAACATGGATGGATATAGAGATTACTATACCAAGTGAAGAAAGCCAGACAAAGACAAATATCACACGATACTGCTTATATGTGGAATCTGAAAAAGATGATACAAATGGACTTATTTACAAAGCAGAAATAGACTTACAGACGTAGAAAACATACTTATGGATACCAAAGGGGAAGGGGGGAGGGATAAATTAGGAGTTTGGGGTTAAAATACACACACTACTATATATAAAATAGATAACCAACAAGGATCTACTGTATAGCACCAGGGAACTATACTCAATATCTTGTAATAACCTACAATAGTTCAGTACAGTTCAGTTGCTCAGTCATGTCCGATTCTTTGCATGCCATACGCTTTCTGCCTACAATAGAAGGGAATGTAAATAAAGTGTGTGTGTGTGTGTATATATGTGTATATATATATATATATGTAAAACTGAATCACTTTGCTATATACCTGAAACTAACACAACACTGTAAATCAATTATATTTCAATAAAAATTTTAGAAAGATTTATAGGGGTGGAAACCATATAGAAAAAACTGTATATAATCATATTTATAAGTATAAAATATAGATATATACCATAATTTTATAGTCATTATTTATACCACAATTTTATAGTTATTATTCACAGGTTCTGTACTTCCAAATTCGCCCACTTGATAAAACTTGTCAATAACCCTCAAATCAATACTCGTGATGCCATCTTTCATATACAGAAAAGAGAAGAGGCAACACATTCAAGCCCCCCACCATGCCCCAGCTGAGGGTGAACGAGGTGACACTCTGCCTTCTTGTCTCCAGGCTCATACTACAGGCAAGAGTCCTTTTCATGGTCTACTTAGTGACATACTCTCTGCAGTTTTGTGCTTTTTTGGGTGATTTCACAGCTTAAAATGGGTCCCAAGGGTAGGACTGAAGTGCTGGTAGTAGTTCTAAGAACAAGAAGGCTGTGCTGGGTCTTACAGAGAACATATGTGTTAGATCAGCTTCACTCGGGCATCAGTTATAGGGCCATGACCCATGGTTCAACATGAGTAATCAACAGTATGTTTTAAATAAGGCATCTTTAAACAGAAACGTGCGGACTTCCCTTGGGGTCCAGTGGTTAAGACTCTGCCTGCCAATGCAGGGGACACGGGTTTGATCCCTAGTACAGGAAGATCCCACATGCCATGGAGCAACTAAGCCCGTAAGCTGCAGCTATGAAGCCCACCCTCTCTAGAGCCTGTGCTCCACAACAAGAGAAGCCCTGCAGGGAGAAACCCAAGAACTGCAACTAGAGAGTAGCCCCTGCTCACTGCAACGAGAGAAAGCCCATACACAGCAAAGAAGACCCAGCACAGCCATAAATAAATACTTCTTTAAAAAATCAGAAACATGCATAAAACAAGATTTTTTTTTTAGAAAACAAGATTATGTATTAATCAGTTAGCAAAATGTCACCAGAGGTGCGCAGGCAATGAATTCTGTATTTACCCCAGAAGCAAATGGTTAAGCACTTGTTTATACATATACATATATTTTGGCAGCACTGTGAGGCATGTGCAATCTTAGTTCCCCAGGATCGAACCAGTGACCCCTGTAGTGGAATGATAGACTATGTCCTAACCATTGGACTGCCAGGGAATTCCCCAGCATTTGTTACTTCAGTATCAGTAGCAACTTACAGAGCATAGCTACCATGAATGATGAAAAAAAAATATATATATATATATATGGATATTCTACATCTAAAAAACATTTGTTACAATTTTTGGCCACGCAGCAACTGAACCTCCTTCTGTAATTCAGGGAATGTTGCCTCCTGCACCCCAGAGGTGTTGGCAGGGCATGGAGCCCACCTCTTACTCTAGACCAGGATGTAGGATGCAACCCAGGTACTGCCGACTGGACCCACTGGCCCAGAGTCCAGTGCCAGGGGCCAATGCAAGCAGGGTTGACAGTACCAGCCTCAGTGCCCATGGTGTCCCACGCTGGTTCCAAGGTGCCATAGCCTGGAGCCTGGCTGATAGCCTGGAACCTGGGTCCGCAATTCTCTGGTCATCCTGGAGATGATCCAATATCCTTTAAATAAAGGCCTTTTCCATTTAAATTAGCCAGAGCTGGTTTCTATTGTTTGCAACCAAGAGCCATCTATGTGTATGTGCACATGCACAAATGTATGTATTGATATTAATCTGTTGTGTGTCTGCTTATTTACAAGGGAATAGGCATCAAGGAAGGTTGGTGAAAGAGGCTTGTGGAGGAGGAGACCCCTGGGCTGGGTCTGAAGGGTCGCTGAGGGTTTGCCAGGGGAACAGGAAGGAAAGAGGGGTCGGGCAGTGAAGGCACAGAGGCTGGAAGAGCAGGACATCTGGGACATCACAAGACACTGGGTGAAGCCGGTGAACGAGGCGACTGGGCGAGGAGAAGGTGGAAGTGGGGCCACGCCGAGAGCCGAGAGCAGATGCTGCAGGAGAGGTCGGGCTGAGGCTCTCGGCCCCTCCCCTCCGCCCCCCAGGCCGCCTGTCCCACACTCTCATCCACACCAGTGCAGCCTGCTTTCACCTCCCTGGACCAACCTCACACACACAGCCAAGCCAAACAGATTCACTCCCAAAGGCAGAGGAAGCCAGGTCACTTGCCAGCTGGCTGGGGAGAAGAGGGGTTCTGGACGTGCCCTGAAGAACAGCAGGGCCATGTTCCTCCAGGGAAACTAAAGGAGAACGTGACCGACTCAAAGGCTACATTAGACAGCTGAGGCTGTCATAACAAAATACCACAGACTGAGTAGCTCAAACAAAAGATATTCATTTTCTCACTGTCCTGGAGGCTGGAAGCCCAAGATTAAGGAGCCCACATGGTCGGGTTCTACTGAGGGCTCTCTTCCTGGCTTGTAGACGACTGCCTTCTCACTGTATTCTCACACAGTGGAGGGAGGCAGAAAGAGAAATCTCTTTCTCTTCCTCTTTTTATAAGGCCAGGGTCCTACTGGATTAGGGTCCCACCATTATGATCTTATTTAACCTTAATTACCTTCTAAAGACCCTGTCTCTAGGTACATAGTAAGTCCCCTACATATGAGCCAGTCCAGTTTGTTCATAAGTTCAACAAAGTTAGCCTAAGTACCCCACTAACACAATTCGTTATATAGTACTGTACTGTAATAGGTTTATAATACTTCCCTGATAGCTCAGACAGTAAAGAATCTGCCTGCAATGTGGAAGACTCAGGTTTGATCCCTGGGTTGGGAAGATCCCATGGAGAAGGGGATGGCAATCCACTCTAATATTCCTGCCTAGAGAATTCCATGGACAAAGGAGATGCATCACTTTTCACATAAATAATACAGAAAAACAAACACATACACAAAAGTTTTTTAAATCTAATTTTATAGTACCGTACCTTGCAAAGTACAGTAGTACCAGCTATGTCACCACTGCTTTTACACTTGCTTCTGGGTATCCTGGGCTTGAAATAAAGATACTGTACTCCTGTACCCTATACAGTACTGTAAAGTACATGAAACCACATGACAATGTACACCAGACACGTGAACTAACTTATGTGCCTGCACATGTGAACGCACATTTGCCTCTTTAAAGGTTCACAACTTGAAGGTTTGTATGTAGGGGACTTACTGTAGTCAAACTGCCAGGGGATGGGGTGGGGTTAACGGCTTCCACATATGAAGGGAGACACAATTTGGACCATGGCACTGACCTTCAGTGAGCTTCCTTCAGGGGGATAGAGGCCTTGCTGGAAGTTCAGAGATCGGGGTCTCACCCCAACCTGCTCTTAACGGAAGTGTGGCTTTGGGTGAGTCATACGCCCTCCCCAGCATCATTCAGAAAATGATAAATTCAGGTGAAGCCTCAACATTCCTTCTCTCACTCAGATTCTAGGGGCTGTCCTGGGCTCTTTACTTGGGGTTTTGGGTGGGGAGACTCTCTCCCAGTCCCACAAGTCTCCCCCCAGCCCCCCCGAGGAAAGGCAGGATCAGGAAGAGCTGGGCTGTTTTCTCTCCAGCTCTTCTAATGAATGTGCTTGGCGCTGGGACTGTCTGTTGCCATGGTGATCGCTTCCTGTGGTGCTGGGCCTGGGAGACCCTTGACAGGGACTGCAGCATCTTGGGGGTGGGGGGGCTATTGGGAACAGAGGGTAGAGAGGCATGTCAGTGAATTCCAGCTCAGGACGAGGCCCAGAATCATCAGATTTTCTAGCAGCATTGGCTGAACGTGAAACTTAGGGAGACACAAAAGGATCTTGCAGTTCCTCAAACCCCACCGATTCTACTGCTTTCTCTTCACAACCACAAGTAAGGGATGGTTTCTCTTCTGCTAGAGTTGACTCTTCTAGCCTGGAAGGCTCTCAGGAACCAACCTGAGAAGGAGGGGTGAGTGATAAGCAGTGTGGTGAAGAATCTCGGTACTCAACATGTGGTCCTGAGCACCAGCATCCGCTGCATCCTGCATCCCCCTGGATGCTCACCAGGAGGCAGGATCTTGGGACCCATGTCAGACCCACAGAATCAGAATCTGCATCTCAGCAAACTCCCCAGGGATTTACATGCACATTAAAATTTCAGAAACTCTGGTACAGTAGGAAGAATGCTGGCCCAGAAGCCAGCAGACCTGGTCCCAGGGCCAGCTTTGCCCTCTGTTCTGTGACTCTGGCAAGACATTTTTGGTTCTCTGGGATTCAACTCCTGTAAAATGGAGAGGTGACAAGACTCTTTCTCTAAGATGACATTATCCTCCACTGAGAGGCTTTGTTGGGGACAAGTTAGTGCATCCTGGAGGCCTCATCTAGCTCCAGAATCCAGTGATCCCAACCGTGTTGCCCTAGCCAACCTGTGGGAATCGGAACCATTAAGGGGGACAAAGGTGATTGATGGTCTTTTGGATGTATCTTCCCTTTTCTCCTTTGCCTTTCACTTCGCTTCTTTTCTCAGCTTTTGGAAACTGAGAAAGAACAGACAAATGTTCAAGGGACCTCTGTGTGATGAAACTGGGAAGTCAACAAATCTAGTCAAAGGGAAACAGGACCTGATTTTTCAGGGAGGGAGGAGGCTGTCCCTTCAGACCAGGCTCCATTCACAGCTCATATCCCAGTGTTGTCAGCTCAGCACAGTGCCTCTTAAGCTCAAGTGTGCATCAGAATCACTTGAAAGGCTGGTTAAAACACTGATTGCCAGGTTCCATGGAGTTTCTGACTCAGCTAGGGCCAAAAATGTGCATTTCTAATCCAAGAGATAAGGATACTGGCAATCAACCCCCATCCTTGGGTGTATCCCAAAGTCATCTAGTTAATATAACAAGACAGCATCATTGCTCTTATCATTTAGGAAATTCCAAGTGTTCTAGAAGCTCTGTGCCAGAAGCAAGAGGAAGACCAAATATATATTTCTTATCATAAATCACAGTATCACAGAAGGAAAATGCGGCAGATGTTAGCACATGAGGCTGGGCTGATGTCCTTACTCAGAGGTCAGTAAAGGAGAGCACAGGGGTGAGCAGGTTTCTTTCTGGAGGGACAGGGGGCAGGGCAACGGGCAGAGGACAGCAGTCCAGGCATGGGAACTGATGGCAGATGCTGTGACGCTACTAGGAGCTGGCAGCCAGACTAAGCAGGTGCTGAGATTCCTGAGCCATAAATCTCCCTGACCAGGCTGAGAATGAAGGTAAGAAGTCCTGAGGAGTCAGGCAGCCCGTGACTCCAAGTCTCTGGGAAACAGGAGCAATGGGCAGGGTGGGAACCCAGAAAGGATAAAGCCCAGTTGTGCTAAGCATAGACCAGGATGATGTCACCCATAGGCTCCGTCACTGGGGAAAGTCACAAGATAGCTCTCTTGTCCAGGAATGGGCTTTCCCCTTGTGGTCTCCCCAAGGGTAGAAGGCCGTGAATTCTAGTAACAGCTGAAAACTGGAATTTCTCACCTGCAAAGGCCAAAAAACCTGTGTTGTGCCAAATTCGGGGGGGAGAGGGAGGGGTCATTTCTCGGTGCCTGGAGCCCAGATGGAGCTCCACACAGTGGGCAGCTTTCTAATCAGTCCTTTTTGTTCACAGATGGAAGTGGGCCCACAAACATTTGAGAGCCAAAGGACCCTTAACAGACTACCTTGTTGACTTCTCATTTTAAAGATAGTGTCCTTAGATGTGGATAGTGCCTCTCCGTCTGCAATGCACACTCCAGGAAATGTTCCTCCCCTTCTCTACCCTGTGCTGAAAGGGCAGCCTTAATTAGCCAAGTTTAGACCAAGTGACTCATCAATCCTTTCCAGCCATATCTGACTGGAGAAGAGTTACTCACCTAATCCAAGGGGAGCCAATCTGTTGGCTGGTCAATGACCAATCAGATTCAGTCCTTCTCAAAAATTTGAGAGTCACTGTGAGACTGGAGTGCCATGTTGGTCCATTTTTGAGCAGAGAGAGAGAGAGACAGGGAAAAAGAAAAAAGAGAGGGAGAGAAAGAGAAAAGAAAGAAGGAAAGAAAAGGGGGGAAAACTCAACATTTCCGACAGGATGTTTCACAGGTCCCCCAAAGCCATTATGTCAAGAACCAACTAGAGATTAGCCCCTGCTTGCCACAACTAGAGAAAGCCCACCCACAGCAAGGAAGACCCAGCACAGTAAAAAAAAAAAAAAAAAATTTTTTTTAAATAAATCTTAAAATACTGCAATGTAGGGATCTCTGCTTATGATACTGAAAAATATATGTGTATAGCAATGTATGAGATTCCAGATGAACATGTAAAATAATGGGGTTAAATGCCTGATACAGTTATTGCTCTTTAAAATGATTTAAACAACTATTCACCAAGAGGATTCTTGTATCATGTTTCAAAACATAAATACCTTTAAACTAGATTGCCTGAACATTACTTCCAAGGTTTAACCTAAACCTCAGTAAGTTAAATAGTTTTGCTCTTTACCAACTCACACCAATAATATAGATAGAAAAATCAAGCTGGAAACCAGAGAAGAGAAAAATAAAATTACAAGAGCTGTTCAATGGCTTTCCTCTCTTCCACGGCCCACTTGGCCTCTTCAACACCACCATGAAAGCCAAAGTTTAAATTGTGCAGACCCCCAGCTGCCGCAGCACCAAGAGACAAAAATTACTGAGACATAGGCCTACCCTGAAGCATCTCCTTGGCGGTTACTAGGGTCACTTCTACTCATAGTCGCATGGAAAAATAAGGGTGAGCTGGCTACAATCCAATCCGAGGCGGGGGGAAAGAGATTTGCTACAACGACTATATGAACAAGAACTACATATCATTTTCATCTATTGAAAGTAACAAAAACTTTAAAAAGCTATAATGCTTAATAGTGGTGCTGAGGTGGTGAGATGCCATGCTCATATGTTGCTGATGGAGGATAAATTGTACAGGACTGGGAGGCGGGGAGCAATTATGTTGTATCTACTGAGAGCCTATAAAAATACTGAGCTCCCACACTTTAGGATTTATACTAAGGAAAACATGAAATCCAGAGAAGTTTATGAACACAAAGATATTCGTGGCAGTGTTCTTTAGAATGGTTCTCCTGTATCTCCAGGTTTTCAGGGCTTCTTTTTTTGTTGTTGCTTTTTGACAGGAAAGTAGGACTTATTGGTGGACGTGATTAAGGAGGGGACAATGCCAAGGCTCTCATGAGCGCAGGGCCTACCGTTTGCCCAGCCAGCCATGACTAAAGAGGTATTTGATCCCACAGCCATCTGGGATGAGCTGCTTTTCTGACACCATGTTTTCAAATGTATCCGCATTGAACTTAGCAAATCTCCACTTCTTGGAGATGTGGATCTTCTGGCCGCCAGGGAACTTGAACTTGGCCCTGCAGAGGGCCTCCATCACATGCTCCTTGTTCTGCAGCTTGGTGTGGATAGATACTATGATTGGCCAACGTGGGCCCTGGCCGTTGTGCCCTGGGGCTTTCCAAAGGCACCACACATACCTGTCTGGAGCTTAGACTGAGGACAGCATGCCCAGTCATGAATGTCCACTGGAAAGAGTTGTCTTCAAGATCCCTTAGGGCAACCTGTGCAGACAGCTGGCTGCATACACTACCAGGGAGGCTGCTGTTTGCAGCCCCTGCACAGTGGGACCCCACAGGGAAAAGAACACAGTCGGCTTAATTGGCTGCAAAAGGGCTTCTTTTTCTGTTTATGTGTTTCATACACCAATGGCCTATGACTGTCAGGCTCATCACTGGCTGTGCCCCTGCACCTCATTCTAGCAGGATATGGGCCCAGTTTTGGCCGAGGCTGTATTTCTGCTGCAGAGTAGACCTTCCTGGGCACATCTGATAAACCAATAGGACACGCTTGCCCATGACTCTCCCCAAAGAGACGCTGTATCCAACAGGGAAAAGGCAGCAGGCCCACTCAAGTCTGCACGGGGACTGAAACTCAGGGGTCAGAGGTCAGAGGGGAGGGGTGAGTTCAAGTCCTGCGTGAATCCCAGGCAAAGACGAGGCTGTTTCACCGGAACCTTTGAATGACGCTGGTACTAAATGCTCCTCCACTCTGAGGACTGTATCTCACAGCGCTCCACAAAGTACGACATGAGGCCTTTGCCTCACTTCCCCATCGGGCTTAGCATGCTTCTGCCCTGGCAGGTGGCTTGGCAGTGGGTCCCAGGCTCCTCCACTGCCAGCCTGGAGGCCTCAAGTGTCTGATGTCGACATTGACGAGCTCCTAGAGGGCTTCTGTTCGGACTCCCAGAAAGAAAGAAGAGACTGGAGGCCCTTCAGGTATGCATGAAAGCTGACAGTCACCTGGGGAAAAAACATTAGCAAAACATTCCATCTCTAGGAGTTTTACTATCTCCAAAATATTTTTATGACCCTCTTTTCATTTGGCTCTTCCAGCAAGGAGTTCTTCCTTTCAGTTAAGGAAACTGAGGCCCGGAGGCCACCTTCTTTGCTGAAGACCATCCTTGTGGCCATCCACACAGCCCAGCATCTCTGCTTTATTTTGGCATACCACAGGGGACTTTGGGCTCCCCAGGTGGCTGAGTTGTAAAGAATTCACCTACCTATACAGGAGACACAGGTTGAATTCTTAGGTCAGGAAGATCCCCTGGAGGAGGAAATGGCAACCCACTCCAGTATTCTTGTCTGGGAAATCCCATGGACAGAGAAGCCTGGTGGGTCTCAGGGTCACAAGGAGTCAGGCACAGCTGAGCACGCATGCATGCAAGGGACTTTATCCTGGATCCAGCCTTAGGGGAGAGGTTCAGAAAGATGTTGCAACCTTCAGCCTAGGTCTGATTCAGGGAGAGAAAGAAACTCTTTTTGAGCCTTTACTAAGTATATGATGTTTTTAAAATCTCATAATAGTCTTCTAAGGTAACAGACACTTAGAGAGCACTTACTACAGCTCAGACACTGCCCAGAGTACCTTATACATATTAAGTCTTCTGACCCTTCACCATCCCTAGGAGGTGGTTACAGCAAGTACGATCACCATGATGAGGAAACTAGGCCCAGAAAGGTCAAGTAAATTGCCCACATGGCTCACAAGAGGTGGAGCCAAGATTTAAACCTGGCATTGGTTCCCTGAGGCCAAGATTAATCCAGATTTATAGATGAGGAAATTGAAGCTCAGAAGCTCATTTGATATGTCCCAGTTGGGAAATAGCAGGGTCAAGAGTCAAACTCAGAACTTCTTGCTTCTCGTTCACAGTGCTTCACAGGTCCGCTTTCAGTGGACCAATGAGCAAGGCAGCTTGCTTTCTCTTCTCTGTTACCACCAGTGCTTTCTCTTCTCCCTCCTTGCCTCTGCACCACCCATCAGCCTATGCACAACAGTCTTTGAAAACAAAATACATACCTATAGACTTGTAATCAACCGCACAAACCTATAGCCAAACACTTACATAATCAAACTACCAAAACAAACAAACAAACAAAAAAACACAAAGGAAAAATTTTGAAAACAAAGAATAACATATTTCATGTTGTTTTTGTTCAGTCACTAAGTCATGTCTGACTCTGCAAACCCATGAACTATAGCACACCAGGCTTCCCTGTCCTTCACTATCTCCCAGAGTTGGCTCAAACTCATGTCCATTCAGTCGGTGATGCCATCCAACCATCTCATCCTCTGTCGCTGCCTTCTCCTCTCACCCTCAATCTTTTCGAGCATCAGGGTCTTTTTCAGTGAGTTGGCTCTTTGCATCAGGTGGCCAAAGTATTAGAGCTTCAGCATCAGTCCTTCCCATGAATATTCAGGACTGATTTCCTTTAGGATGGACTGGCTTGATCTCCTTACTATCCAAGGGACTCTCAAGAGTCTTATTCTAGCACCACAGTTCGAAAGCATCAGTTCTTCAGTGCTCCCCCTTCTTTAACATACTTCATACTGAGGAGCAATGTTTTGTGTGTGTGTGTGTGTGTATAAAACTGACTTTTCATCAGAAATAATGGAGGCCAGGAAACAGTGGAACAATATCTTTAAAGCACAGAGGAAAAATTCTGTCAACTCAGAATTTTATATCCAGTGAAAATATCTTTCAAAAATGAAAGTGAAACAAAGACATTTTCAGATACATGAAAAACAAGGGAATTCCTCACCAGGAGACTCATCCGAAAGAAATGCTAAAAGAAGTTCTTCAGATATGTGTTCATGCTCAATTGTGTCTGACTCTTTGTGACTCCATAGACTGTAGCCTCCAGGGTCCTCTGTCCATGGGATTTCCCAGGCAAGAATACTGGAGTGGGTTGCCATTTCCTCCTCTCGGGGATCTCCCCCACCCAGAGATTGAATCCATGTCTCTTGTGTCTCTTGCCTCGGCAGGAGGACTCTTTACCACTGTGCCACGTGGGAAGCCTAAGTTCTTCAGAAGGAAGAAAGAGCAAAGCAAGGAACAAAGAACAAAGGAACAGGCAAACTTGGGTAAATATAAAAACTATTTCCCTTTTCTTTTATAAAGTTTTTTTTTCTCCTGCTTGTTTGTTTTTTGGGGACTGTGCCATTTGATTGTGGGATCTTAGTTCCCAACCAGGGGTTGAACCCGGGTCCTTGGCAGTGAAAGCACAGAGTCCTAACCACTGGGCCACCAGGGAATTCCCCATTTCCCTTTTCTTAAGACGCATGTGACTGTGTAAAGCAACAGTGTAACAGCAAATTGTGGGTTTGCAGTGTACACAGACATGATATATAGGACAACTGGGGTGGGGTCATGGTTAATGGGCCCATAGAGTTGCAAGGTTTTTATATTTCATGAGAGTACAAGTAGTCTGTCAGGAAGTGGTAGCGTAAAGGATGACTAATGCCCAGATCCCATCCTCTTTCTTCTACATCAGACAAGAAAAGTAAGTGGGTAGGAAGAGAAAACTAGACCGGGGAGAGAGTGGCTGCTTCAAGCAACTTCGGGGGGGAAACAGCTGCTGAACCCAGAGGATTCCCAGGCCTCAAAGTCTAGACCAGTGAATGACAGGACCCCATGTGCCTGGGCAGGGATGGGGCCCCAGGGAGGGGGTCTGTCAGCCCCTGTGTCTGAGCAGATGCACGTGGGATAAGGTGTCCTCCAGAGAGAATAGGGTAGGTTCCTGCAGCCACAGTGAATCCCACCCCTGACCAGGGGCTGGCTAACTCTCCACAGGCGGCACCTCGCCAGCTATCCAGGCTTGCTGAGCCTCTGCAGAAGACCTAGACAAAGATTTGGGGGAGCTGGGGTGGGGTACGGGTGTTCCTCCAGCACCCTGGAGTCAGCCTCGTAGACTGTAGGAAGCCTGTTCCCTGCTCCCTTCATACAATATACTGAGGTGGAGCCCAAAGTCCAAACTTCAGGCTCATCACCCCAGAACCAGCCCCGCCACGCCAGCTCAGCAGCACCCACAGAGCTGGGTGCCCCTCCCACCGCCCCCCCCGCCCCAGTATCTAAGCTCCAGCTTCCAGGGGCCCCTCCAAGCTCCTAGACTCTGGTACCCCAGCCTCTTCCCAGGAGGTGAAAGCTGCTTTCTATAGTTCTTTTCTTCAGGTTTCTTTTTCTGCTTAATATAAATACTTATATTAAATTTCCTCTGAAGAAATTCTGCCATGATTTCTGTCTTCCTGCCAGACTCCTGCTGATATGGAAAGAAACAAACGTGCTCCTCCCAGAAGCCTGACATGGCCCACAGGAGACAGCGTGGACCAGAGGGAAAGGCTTGGCTTTGGGCTCTGATGGTCCCAAGTTCAAATCCCAGCTCTGCTTTCATTCCCCAAGTGACTCCAGGCAAGCCTCAGCTTCTGGAACTTTCTCTGAGCCTGAGTTTCCTCACTTGAAAATAGGGTTGATAGCACAAGCCTGATCTATCATTCTGTCTGGGTATAAGAGGCAAAAATCACGATTTGAACTAGATTAAGCTAATGGGTGAAACTATGGTGGAAAGTTTCTAGAAAATAATCATCAAGTGCAAAGGGTGAGAAGGCAGGGATAGAGCCTGCTCACATCCGACTGGAAACAGGAACTCAGATGCATTCAGGCTTTCTCTCTGCCTCTGAGACTGCTCCTCAGTTTGTGGAGCTGATCCTTCACCACAGACCCAGGTTCCCATGTGATAGAGGAAAATGGCCTCCAAGTAGCCTTCAGACTCTCACCCTTACAGCTCTGCCCACAGAAGAAAGGGCTCTTCCTGACTGAACCCAGCTCGGTAGTTTCCAGGGAAGGGCTCCAACTGGCCAGGATGGGTCACTGTGGCCTTGAAGCAGGGTCATATAAGGGATGACATCTGTCGGTCAGCTATGTCATATCCAGGTCTTACATATCCAGGTCAGCCATTTCTGGGATGACTATCCCCATTTTACAGACGAACAAACAGAGGCTCAGAGAGGAAGGAGCCTAACCACAGTCATGTGGCTTTCATCTAAGTGCCAATGCTGCATATTAGGTCACTAAAAGCATTTTATTAGAAGCTTTGCAAGTTTCACAGAAAGCAACTGACTGGGAGTGAATGAGGTTGTTCAGAAGGTGAAGGAGCCCACATTGGCTTCATGCCCACAACAACCCTGGGCATGGGGCAGGGGTAGGCAAATAAACTGGGAGAGCCCAGCTTCCTCCAGGGGAGTGGGTGGTGGTATTGGCCCCACTTGAAAAAGAGAAGAAAATGAAGGTTCAGAGAGGTTCGGTATCCAACTCCAGGTTCCACAGCTCAGAAGCAGGGCTGGGGTTCTAACCCGAGCCTCGTGGCTTCTCTGTATTACCCATCACAGCATCGGTGTACCTAGGCCCCTTGGGAAACGTCATCTTAGTGGATGGACTCGGGGCTGAATGACCTGCTTTGGCTTCGTGTGCTCTGGTCTCAGATGCTGGCAGAATACAGGTCCTTGTGGGATTGTGACATTTGAAAAAATGTGGGGAAAGGGTGCAGAGAAACGAAAAATGATGATTAAGGGACAAAAAGGGTCGTCTGGGGAAAGATAAAGACAGCTGGGACTGTGTTGCTAGGAGAGGACGCCCAGAGAGACCGTGGCTGAGGTCCAAGCTCACTGGCAAAGGTCGGTACTATTGGCCGTAGGGCTCCCTAAGCCACCCCTCAGCAAGCCTGCTGCAGTCTGGCCAGGCCTCCCACTCACCAGACACAGTCCTGTTTCATGCTCAGGGTGATGCGACCTCTGAATGAAGAGGGCCGAGCCCTCCAAGCAGCCATTGTTAGGAGCAGTTACCCCCAGCCACCCGCCCACAGGTAGGCCAAGAAGTCACAATGCTTAGGAGATTCCGAGGAGCTGAAAGCCCTCACCTGTCCCACCCCTCAACAGTCTGAGGTTGCTTCCTGATTCATTCCTTTGGCAAAAACACAGAAGCCTGGCCTGAGAATACAAGTACACAAGGTCGTAATCAGCCAGCAGTAAGCATCCTGGCTCCAGGTTGGGCTTTGCTCCAGGTTTTTTGAGGGACCCTTTCAGTCACTTTCTCTTTCTAGGGCCCAATTTTCTCACAGGTCAAGGGAGCAGACCAGCTCCATGATTGTGAGAATAAAAAGTGGAAATGAAGACTCACTTTAACACCCAGGTGACAAGGCTGCCAACAGAGGGTGGGAGCTCAAGAGAAAAGAATAATAAGAGACAATGCCAGAATTCATAGAGCAGGTAAAGCCCACTGGTCCAGAAAAGGTGCCCCTTGGAGAGAGTCTGGACACCTCATCTCTGCAGGGTCAAGTCCAGACCCTCCTCTTGACCTCATGACCTGACTCTGGCTTTTCTCCAGCCCTCTTCTCTGACTGACCCTTCAACCACACTAAATTACTTACAGTTTCCAAAATATGTCACTATTTCCTGTCTCCATGACTTTGCAAAAACTGTTTTCTTGACCAAAAAAACCTTTCCCACCCCTATCCAAACCTTGTCCTCCTGGGAAACTCCTAGGCATCCCTCAAAACCCACTCCAGTCACCTCCTCTGTAAAGTCCTCCTGTTCCTTAGCAGTGGACCCTCCTTGCCCCATTCACCAGGGTTGATTGCCCCCTTTTCTTGGTTTACTGTTGTACTCAACACTTTTTCTCAGCCCTCATCTGTGGATCTGCTGCATCTGAATCACCACAGGAGTGATTTCAAAATATTCAAGCCCAGGCCCCACTCCATGAGAACTTGACTCAGGGAGTCTGGGGTGGGGCCAGGTATCAGAAACTTAAGTTGAAGCCCCAGGTGCCTGTCATGCTCAACCAGGTGTGGGGATCACTGGGGTGTGTCCCTTGAAAGCAAGTGTTTTCCTATATACTAGGGCCCAGTTCAGAGGAGCGCTCAGTGAGTGAGAAAAGAAGGAAGGAAAGAAATAAGGAAATGAAGCGGAAGGAGGAAGGAAGGGGGAGCAAGGAGGGAGGAAAAATGGTGAGCAGTGAGAGGAATAGAAAGATAAAGATGAACATGGGACTTCCCTGGTGGTCCAGTGGTTAAGAATCCACCTGCCAATGTAGGGGACATGGGCTCCATACCTGGTCCGGGAAGATCCCACATGCCATGGAGCAACTAAGCCCATATACCTCAATTACTGAGCCCCCATGCTGCAACTACTGAAGCCTGTGTGCCTAGAGCCTGTGCTCGGCAAGAAAAGAAGCCACTGTAATGAGAAGCCTGAGCACCACAATAAAGAGTAGCCCCCACTTGCCACAACTAGAGAAAGCCCACACAGCAACGAAGACCCAGTGCAGCCATAAATAAATTAAAAAAAAAAAAAAAAAGCTGAGCATGATTCAGGGGATGGGCCGGAAGGGGCAGGAAGCAGGGGAACTCAGAGGCAATGCTCCTGGACCACTTCTATATCACACTTTGCTGAATGTTGGCACAGATACAGATTCTGGAGTCAGGCCTGCCCGTGTGTGAGTCTTGGTTCCTGCACTCACCAGTGGTGTGTGCCTTAACAACTCACTCGGCCTGTCTGTCTGCTCTGCCTACTGGTGGTAAGAGCGGCATCTGCCTCACTGATGATCTGAGGACCCAGGGACCTCTCAGGGTCAGCACTTTTCAAGCACTGTTGTGTATGCGAACCATCTAGGGATCTTGTGAAACTGCAGATTCTGACTCAGTATGTCTGTAGTTTAAATGACCTTCCAAGCGGCGCTGGCACTGCTGCTCTGGGGACCAACTCTGAGTAGCAAGGACCTAGATCAGAAGTCAGATCATTCTTGTGCTGTTATGTGGCAGCCTGGATGGGAGGGGAGTTGGGGGGGAATGGATACATGTGTATGTATGGCTGAGTCCCTTTGCTGTCCACCTGAATCTATCACAACACTGTTAATCTCTCATGTCCAACTCTTTGCAACCCAGTGGACTATGCTGTCCATGGAATTCTCCAGGCCAGAAATCTGGAGTGGGTAGCTGTTCCCTTCTCCATGGGATCTTCCCAACTCAGGGATAGAACCCAGGTTTCCCGCATTGCAGGAAGATTCTTTACCAGCTGAGCCACAGGGCTGCCCAAGAATACTGGAGTGGGTAGCCTATCTCTTCTCCAGTGGCTCTTCCTGTCTCCTGCATTGCAGGTGGATTCCTTACCAGCTCAGCTACAAGGGAAGCCCTGTTAATCTCCACTCCGATGTAAAATAAAAAGTTAAAAAAAAAAAAAAAGAAGTCTGATCAGTTCCCTTTCAGGGCACCAACTCGTTCCTATGCAACAGGATGGGAATGAGGCCTGGGGGCCCCCTCCACTGAGCACTGGGTGTGTACTCCAGGCTCCATGCTAAGTTGAGCCACACCCCACCTCACTGAGCAAAGGGAGGCCCCTGTGTTTTCAGAACCTCAGCAACAGCGATCATATATTACCTGCACCACACTGTATGAGTTTCCTGTGGCTGCTGTGACAAAGTGCCACAAACTCAGTGCATTCAATGACACAAATCATCTTTCAGTTCTGGAGATCAGAAGTGTGAAATGAACCTCAGGGGGCTCAAGTCAAGGATTTGGCGAGCTGGTTGCTTCTAGAAGTTCCAGGGGAGAATCGGTTCCTTGACTCATCCAGCTTCTAGATGCTGCTGGAAGGCAGCAGTGGTCACATGGCTCCAATCTTTGCCTGTTGTCACATCACTGCCTGTGCTCTCTGACCTCTTGTCTTCTTATTGATATAAGGATCCCTCAGTGTTGACATGAACCCACCCAGATAAGCCAGGGTAATCTCCCCATGCCAAGATCCTTAACTTTATCATACCTGCAAAGTCCGTTTAACCATGGAAGGTAACATACTCACAGTTCTGGGGGTTGGGAGGTGGACATCTTTAGGGGCTGCTATTCTGCCTGAGTCAGACCCTGATAGTAGCTCCCAGACTGCTCATCACCACCAGGGAACAAACTGGTTTTCATGGCCCCTGCAAAGTCCAGGCTCTGAGCTGCCAGCAGTGGACAGTGAGAGTGACTCCTCCCACTGGCCACTCATTGGCGTGACCTGCAACGTCCCATGCACCAACCTTCTGAGTGTTAGAGGCTGAAGGAGCAGGACAAAGGTCATGGTGTCCCCTCGAGCCCCAACCACGTGCTCGCCATAAAACGCAGTGCTTGTAAGGGCTAGGCCAGAGGTGACCTCTCGGTGCCAAAGGAGAGCACTGGATGAGGGCCAGACAGAAGTGGGCAGGGCCCTGGCCAAGGAGGCAGGATGGGTAGTCTTCGAAAAGGAGAAGAGAGCTGAAAAAGTCCAGCCCTACTTTTCCCTAAAACTGTTATTCCCTTGTTCCCACGGACCTGGCCACGTGAGTGCAAGCTGAGCCGGACTCCCTGGATGGTTGCATGCTCTGAGCCCATTCATGGGTCTTTACAGTGAAGAGAGTGACGGGTTCCCATTTCTGCCACGTGTCCAGGTCAGCTCTTGGCCACCCCAGTGGCCTGTCCACCATCTCTCTCCACGGGCCTGCAGGGAGGGGACTAACCACCTGGATTTTCCAGGGACTGAGGGCTTCCCTGGGAGAGCGAGGACAAGTCAGCCACCCTATGTAGGGCAGCTACACAAACCCCAGCAGCGGGCTTGGCTGCCATCTGCCCTCCAGCCCCAGCCGTGCTGGCAGGCTCCTGACCCTGTCAGCTGGCGGGGTTCATAGCTGTTAAGAAAGACTATCCGTGTGAAGCAATGTCTGTGGGTGACAGGTGGACCTCAGGGGCCCTCTCCTTTGGGGCTGCTGAGTCATACAGGCTCAAGGTCTGGGAAATTCAGGAGCTTGATTTTTCTCAAGTCACTAGAGGGTAGAGGTGGGGCTCAGGCTGGGAGGAAGGGGATGAGGAACAAGACCCCAGGGTTAAGTCTCCACTGCCCATTCAGAAGCTACAGTGATCCCTTTCCAGGGTCGAGGCCATGCTGCTGGGAGGGTGTGTGGTGTGGGAGGACACGGGAGGCTGGGGTCAGACAGACCCTGGCTTCTCTGCTTCCCAACAGAGTGCCTCTGAGCCAGCCCCCTAGCATCTCTGAGCTTTGGTTTTCTCCCCAGTGGAAAGGGGTTAATGAGACATAGTGCAGAGTTAGATGAGCCATAAACAACCAACATGAACCTGCCTAATATCCCAGAGGGGGCTCCTGTCCTGAGGCCCGGATCAAGGTCAATAGGAAAGCAAATTAGCAATCAGAGGCTGCCTGGTGAGCCTTGAACTGAAACAAAGGGAGCAGACAAACCCAGAGCCCTGGACTCAAGGCCCTTCCCTCCACTGGACATACTTTTCCCCCATCCCCTGGCACTCCTATCCTTCCAGCATGACCTCATGCTGGCTGCGTTACAGATGAATCAGATTCTGGTTCCATCATATGACAGGCGGACACTCTGCTAGGTTTTCAAAGGTTTTTTAAATCTAAGTGATCTCATTTGGCCATTCCAGCAACCATTGGGGGGTGGGGGTAGATGATACTCTCCCTACTTTACAGATGTGGAAACTGAGGCTTGGGGAGGTTGAGGAAGTCACATGGATTCAGGCCAACGTCTCCAGACTCACAATTCCATGTTTTCCCCACTGAAGCAGAGCCTGTGAGGTCAGTCACATGAACGGGGTATCCCCCTGAAGAAAATATAACTCAGCCACTGCTCTAGCAGACAGCATCTGGAAGCTTCGCCATCTTCTGGGTAACTTCACTTGACTATAGAAGATTCTTTTCTTAAGACTATGGTCCTCCTTCTTATTCCTGGCTCAGCTACCGAGAGATAACGTCCTCGTTCTTGTGCCTAGCTGGCCCTCCCACAATCCCTCACCCCAGACACTGCGAGCCAACTCCCCTCCACTGCTAAAAATGGAAGTGACAACTCCAACTTCCTTTTATGAGAGAAAAGGAAATTTATCAGACTTGAGCAGAAAAGGATACATCCTGATAGGAGTGTGACGCGTGTCAACTACAGTCCTGGGGACGTGCCCAGTCGTGTGACTGGCTTTGCTGGCCTAAATCACATAGCCCACTTCTGCTATGGCAGGACTGCCACCCACCCCAGAAAAAAAAAAAGCCCTGGCATCCTTGGGAATCCAGCCAGAGAAGGGGTCAGGGGCTAGGGCTCTAGAACTTGTCCCCTGATAGAAGGCTCAGAAATTTGCTTACTGACTTGTAAAGTGGGAGATTTTGAAGCCCAGAATTGACCGGAACTTTGACCTATGAAGGAATTGTCAAAGCCTTTATCACTGGATGTGGCTGCGAATTTGACCAGCCTCAGAGGTGGGGAAGGAAGCGGAGGAAGGCAAGGGTACAGTGCAAAGCAGGGGAGAAGGAAATCTAAGCCTCAGAGAGGTACAGCCAGTGATGGTCACTACTGCACTCCTGCTGGTCAGGAAGCCCTGGAAACTGCCTACCCTGCTCATCAATAAAGGAAACATTACAGACTGTAACAGCCTCACCTTCCCAAAGTCTCTGCACTATTTTTTTTTAATGAGGACAGTATAGAGTTTCCTCAAAAAATTAAAAATTGAACTATAATACTCAATTTTTAAAAAATATTCAGTAATCCTACCCCTGGGTATTTATCCGAAGAAAGCAAAGACACTAATTCGAAAAGATATTGCATCTCTGTGGTCTCTGCAGCATTATTTGCAATAGCCACGATACAGAAACAACCTACATGTCTATCAGTGGATGCATGGACAAAGAAAATGTGATACACACACACCCACACACACAACAGATAATTATTTAGCTATAAAAAAGAAGGAAAAGCTTGTCATTTGGGACACCATGGATGGACCTTAAAGGCATTATGCTAAGAAAAATAAGTCAGACAGAGAAAGGCAAATATCATATGATCTCATTTATATGCGAAATCTAAAATAAACTGAACTCATAGATGCAGAGAATGGACTGGTGGTTGCCAAAGATAAGGGAGTGGGGGTAGGCAGAATAGATGAAGGGAGTCAAAAGGTACAAACTTCCAGTTATAAGACAAATAAATTATGGGAATATAATGTACAGCATGATGACTCTAATAATACTACATTACATTATTTAAAAGTTGCTATGAGAATAAATCCTAGCCATTCTCATCACCATACACATACAAAAAATGTAATTATGTATGGTGACAGATGTTAGACTAGACTTATTATGGTAATCATTTCCCAATATATACAAATATTGAATCACTATGTTGTATACCTAAAACTAATAAAATGTTAGATGTCAATTACACATACACACACAAAAAAGGAACATGGATAGAAAGATAAATACATTGGTGGGACTGATCTCTAAAACTAATTTAAAAAAAACAGATTGCAGGGACTTCCCTGCTAGTCCAGTGGCTAAGAGTCCACACTCCCAATGCAGGGAGCCCGGATTTGATCCCTGGTCAGGGAACTAGATCCCGCATGCCGCAATGAAGACTGAAGGTCCTGGTTGCCACAACTAAGACCCGGCATAGCCAAATAAATACATAAATAATAGGGGGAAAAAACAGATTGCAAAACAATACATAGTATATCATTTATATTTAACAAATTAGACAAAGCAGTTATATATGTGTATTCATGTATATAAAGTCACTAAAAAAGGATTTGGGAAGGTAAACACCAAACTGATAACAGAATCCCCATTATCTCTGGAGAGGAAGGTCAAGAGGGAATTTATCTGTACTATTTGTATTTGTATTTGTATATTAAGCAATTAAAATAAATGACTTTTAATAAAACAAATGTTTAAAAAAAGAAAGCAAATGTGGGCTCCAGCTGGCTAAGATGTAAAACAGAGACGGGGTTGAGTGTCCATGGAGGCTGGGGGAGGAGCCTCAGGATGGAGCCTGAGGAGCTGGCTGCTTCATTCTGTCCCAGGTACTCAAGCTGCAGCCGCCCGGGGCGCCGAGAATTTGCCCGCTCACTGGTCTAGTGGCAAGGGCACCCCACCGAGGCGAGCATAAAGTGAGAGCAAGTTCCCCTCCACTAACACCCTCACCTGGACCCTACCTGATTCCAGTACATAAAGAGCTGGTGTCTACATCTTCACCCACACCTGGGGGCAATGACATCTTTGGGGGCAAACTGAGGCACTTTGAGTTCCTTCAAGCTGTGAATTCCTGTGTCAGAGGAGGCAGAGCATGGCTTGTCCACCCTCTGCTGGAGCCAGCTCAGTCTCTGCCTGTTATGGGTTGGCCAAAATGTTCATTCGGGTTTTTCTGGACCATCTTACAGAAAAACCCAAATGAACTTTGTGGCTAACCCAGTAGTACTATATACCCCAGGTGCAGAATGAAGGATGGAGGCCATGGGAGAAGAGACCGGATGGGGTGGTACAAAGCAGTCCTTCTACACTGCAGCCTCGCATTTCTAGTACAGCAAGAGAGAAGTGCTCAAGAAAAAGGGGCAGCCACGCCTTGACCCAGTTAAGGAGGGGAACTGCACAACAGCGGGGAGGGGGCGCTGGGCAGAGGCTGTGACTGCAAGGTCCTCAAGTGCTGGACTGGAAGCAAGGAGCCACGGCCTGGATTTCAACTCCCAGGGGAGAGCAGGGCCCTCTGTCCCCTCTCATGGCTGGGGGTGGGGTAGGAGGGCCAAGTTTTTACTGAGCTTTTAATTAAAGGGTAGTTAAGTTACAACGCTGTGTTAATTTCAGGTGTAGAGCAAAGTGATTCAGTTATATACGTGCGTGTGTGTGTGTGTGTGTGTGTGTATACACACATATAGACAGATCTGTTCTTTTCCAGATTCCTTTCCATTGTAGATTATTACAAGCTATTGAATACAGTTTCCTGTGCTACACAGTAGGTCCTATTGTTTATCTGTTTTATATTTAGTAGTATATATATATATTATTCCCAAACTCCCAATTTATCCCTTCATCTTCAATCCCCAGTTTTGCTCCTCCAGGTCTTCCAACAGTTTTACAGCCAAATTTCCCAATTAAATCTTCTACTTGACACACCTAGCATACGTTTTAATGACTAGACGTCCACTCTTACATCAGACTGAACAACACACACGCAAATAACAGAAGAAATATACAAGGCAACAGTCTATGCTGGGAGGGGGTTAATAGTGTCTAACTGATTTAAGAATCTTCTATTGTTTGGGAGGAAAGCAAAGGTTTAGATTAACTTTTGACCTTGATAGGTTAAGAATGCATGCTGTACCTTCCAGTATATTCATTAAAATAGTGGAAAAAGAGGTTTTTTAAACAGTGGAATTAAGTTTTTTATAGATATAATTATTTCAAAAGAAGGCAAGAAAGGAAGGGAACAAACCAATATGGAACAGGCAGGACAAATAGCAAAAATAAGGTGGTAAATTTAAACCCAAATATATATATATACATATTATATTAATTATATAAATACTCCAGTTAAAGATAAAAGATTATCAACATGCTTTAAAAAGAAAAATCCAGACTTTCTTGGTGGTCCAGTGGTTAAGACCATACTTCCACTGCAGCAGACATGCATTCAGTCTCTGGTTAGGAAGTGCCACATGCTTCTGGGTGTGGCCAATAAATAAATGCGTAAAGTAAAAACAAAAATCCAACTATGTGCTATTTACGAAAGACAGAAGAATACATTAAGGGTTAATGCAAAAAAGGAAAAGATAAACCATATAAACACTACCCTAAGAAAGTTTATGTGCCTGTGTGCTAAGTCACTAAGTTGTATCCAACTCTTTGAGACTCCCTGGACTGTAGCCTGCCAGGCTCCTCTGCCCATGGAATTTTCCAGGCAAGAATACTGGAGTGGGTTGCCATTCCTTCTCCAGGGTATCCTCCCAACCTAGGGACTGAACACACATCTCCTGCGTCTCCTGCATTGGCAGATAGATTCTTCGTCACTGAGCCACCTGGAAAGCCCAAGAAAGCTTATGTTTATTGCACTCATTATTATAGTCACTTTACTACTATCAGACAAAACAAACATTAAGTTAGGTTAAGGAGGGTCACTTCATAATGGCAAAAAGGCTCAATTCACCTAGAAAATGTGTTACAAATTTTATGCAAAAAAGAGAAGTAAAAGAATTGGAAAGGAAAAATAAAACTGTCATAATTTGCAAATATAAATTTTGCACACAGGAAGTACAAAGGGATCTACAGAAGAATTATTAAAATTAGTAAGTCTGACAATATTGTTAGATATAAAAATCAGTATATGTGAAGTCATTCATGGTTTTATTATACCAGAAACCAAAAGTATAAAAAATGTTTTTAAAATATACTATTTACAAGAGCAAAGAAATATTAATTTTGGAGAAGAAAATTATCAAAAGATACGCAGTCTCTTTGTGGTATAATTGTAAACCTGTATTGAGATTTTTAAAAGGCTTCAATAAGAACAAAAATATCCCATGTTTGTTTGATCCATACCCTGTATCATATATAAAAGTTAACTCAAAACAAATCATAGACCTAAATGTAAATCCTAAAACAACAAAAAGAATACATAGGAGAAAATCTTTGCAACCTTGGGTTAGGCAAAGATTTCTTACATGTAAGAACAAAAGTACAACTCATAAAAGAGCAATTTGATGAATTGGACTTCATTAAAATGAAAACCTCTGTTCTTCAAAAGATACTGTTTAAGAGAATGAAATGACAAAAACCGCAGACTGAGGGGGAAAATCTTTGCAAAGGAATTATATCCAGAATATAAGAAATTCTTGAAACTCAATAATAAGAAAACAACCCAGTTAAAAATGAGCAAAGGATGTGAACAGACACTTCACCAAAGAAGATATACAGATGGAAAATAAGCACATAAAAAGCAGTTCAGCGCTGTGGAAAGGAAGATGGAAAGGGCTGGGGAGGAGGGATCACCAATACAAATGCAGAAACCTCCGGGGCTGATGGATTCGTTCATCATCTTGTTTGTAGTGCTGGTTTCATGGGTGTGCACAGATGTCAAAACTTATCACATCTCACACTTTAAATATGTATAGTTTATTGCTTGTCAGTCTTACTTCGGTAAAGCTATATTTTAAGAAACTTCAATAAAAGCAGAAATGCACCATGTTTGTGGGCTGACAAACTCAACAGTCTCCCTAGTTTGATTTACAGATTCATTGCAATCCCATTAAAAATCCCAGCTGCTTGTTTTCTCTTGTGGAATTTGATGAGCTAATTCTAAACTTTATATGGAAATGCGAAGGACTAAGAACCATCAAGACATCCTTCAAATGTTTCCCACAATGTGGGAGAATTTGGTTAATGAATTATAAAGATTATTATAAATCTGTAGTAATTAAGACGGGGTGGTGTTGGCTCAGGGACAGAACAATAGACCAATGAAATAGAAGAGAGAGCCCAGAAATAGGCTTGTGCTTACATGGAGACTTGAGATGGTTTGCAGAACATGAGCAGAAGAGCGGACTTTGCAATAAATGGTGCTGGGACAGCTGAGCATTCTTCAGTGGGGAATGGGGGTGAAAACTGGACCCCCTACCTCACACCATATAAAAAAATCAATTCCAGATAGGGTCAAAGCCTAAATATTAGAGACAACAAGTTTAGAAAAATGATTTGGGATAATAGCTTCAAGATGACAGGGTAGAAAAGACATTCTTAAACACATGCACAAAAATCACAAGTCATAAAAGAAAACATTAGTAATCTCAGCTATATTAAAAGGAATAACTCCTGTTCTTGAGAGAGCAAAAAAGACCACTCAGAGTGAGAGAAGATATATTTTGCAAGTCATCGAACTGATCCAAAAAAGTAAATCAAAACAATATAAATAACAGTGGTTGCCAGGGGCTGGGAGGGAGCAGAGAATGGGGAATTATTGTTCAACAGGTGTAGAGTCTCAGGTTCATAAGATGAAAGAGTTATGGGGATGGATGGTAGTGGTGGCTACACAACAATACCACTGAATCATAAGCTTAAAAATGGCTAAGATGGTAAATTTTACATCACATGTATTTTAACACAATGAAAAGGAAAAATTAACTGCCATAAAAACACTGTACATATAACAGACAACCCAACAGAAAATTGTCAAAAATTTTTCTAGACATTTCATAAAAGAGGAAATACAAATGGCTAATAAACATGTGAAAAGGTGCTCAATCTCATTAATAATCAGGAAAATGCACATCGAAACCACAGAGAGATATTACTATATATATATCACATTGACAATCAAAATCTGATACTACCAAGTGTTTGGGGAGGATGCGCAGCTACAGGAACTCTCTTATAAGACATGTAAGTTGGTGTAACCACTTTGGTGAACAATTTGGCATTTTCTGGTAAAGCAGAATACAAGCATACCTAGAGAAACTCATGTATCTCTTCACCAAGTGTCATGAAAAATGAAAGTTCACAGCAGGTTTCTTGTTAATCAGATAAGTTAAACCTCCATATCAATGAATTATGATACATTCATAAATGGAGTACTATACAGAAATGAAAATGAGCAAACCACAGCTATGTATGTGACAACATGAAGCTTACAAATATGCTGAGCAAACAATGAATGCAAAAGAATACATTTAGCTTAATTCAATTTCTTTTAAAAATCTTACATATGTCAAACATTCAAAATATATTGATATTATTTAGGGATGAATGCATGGGTGTTAAAATCAAATGAAAAGGGACTTCCCTGGTGGTCCAGTGGCTAAGACCCATGCTCCCAATGCAGGGGGCTCAAGTTTGATCCCTAGTCAGGGAACTAGATTCCACACACAGGAACTAAAGATTCCAAGTGCCACAATCCCTGGTGCTCAGCTGGTAAAGAATCTGCCTGTAATGCAGGAGACCTGGGTTTGATCCCTGGGCAACGAAGATTCCCTGGAGAAGGAAAGGGCAACCACTCCAGTATTCTTGCCTGGGAAATGCCATGCACAGAGGAGCCTGGTGGACTACAGTCCATGGGGCCACAAAAGTTGGACATGACTTAGCGACTAAGCCATCACAGCCAAATAAATAAATATAAAATGAAAAGTAAGAGAAGTCAGAATGGTAGTTATTTCTGGGAGGAAGGAGTGGGTTGTTAATGGAAAAGGTACACACAGGGGCTTCTTGGAATGCTGTCAAAATTCTAGGTGTTCAAGTCCAATGAGCCTCTTCCCTAATCATGGAATTAAAGTCCTCCCTCTTCATCTGATTGGTCCAACCTAACTCATGTGCCCAGCACTGACCAATAGCTGTGGTTAGAGGAATTGATTGGCTTATTCTGGAGTTCTGAAATTATCCCTGTTGAGAGAGATGAGATTTCTTAAATTTAGATCAATCAGTTCCATCCCTAAAGTTGGAATGGGATCCGCTTTCCTTTAAGGCATGACATGAACCACCTGGGATAGAAATGACAACTGAATAAAATTGTGATTCTTTTAAGAAGCATAAGAAACAAATACTGTGAAGGAACCCAACTGTGTACTGTACCCATAACTGGTGCTGCAGTGGTTAGACATTCATAGTTGCCATTCCTGATGTTACCAGCACTGGACTCCAGACCCCTCTATTATCACCACTACGTGAGAAGTCTCTAACTCTCCCTGGGAGGACAAGGGGTCTTTTTGTCACTCCTTCAGAATTCAAGGACCCAGGCAAGAGCACAGAGTTGCATCTAGGTCACTGGCCTTCCCTATGTGCCAGGGAGTGGAGGAGAAGACCATCTTCTACTTTTGCTTCTCTTAGTAAGAGAGGGCCTGCCTCCTATCAATTCTGAAAGTCCTCTAAAATAGGACAGCGACAACCTCTTATGCTAGTTAGCTAGTGGGAGAGCAGAAAGATACCCTTTGATCCACAAACCATGTTCAGATCCATTCTCCCCTTTGCCCCTGCCAACACCCTTGTATAGTAGATGGGGCTGTTACTATTTCCATTGACAGGAGAGGAAACTGAGTCTCAATAAATATATCTGCCTTGCCCAAGTTCACATAGCTAGTGAGTGGTAGAATTGGGACTGAACCATTTCTTTGACTTTGAGGCATGAAGTTCTCTCCCCATAGCCTCAGGCTGCCTCCTATCAGTGAGTTTCTGATCATTAATAATGGAGCAGGTTTGACTGGGAAAGGAAATGGCTTCTCAGAAAATGGTGCAGAGATGGGAGGCAGGGCAAATCCTACCCAGGACATTGCTGGGAATCTCAATTCTCTGGAGTTCAGTTGCACTGAGGTTAGGGTTGGCTATTTTGGTCTGCAGTTGGCTAATCTTCAAATCTCAACTCATCCATGGCCACCAGCCACACCCCTACCCATCACTCCAGCAAATTCCAGAAAAACATCTACTTCTGCTTTCCTGACTACACCAAAGCCTATGACTGTGTAGACCACAACAAACTGTGGAAAATTCTTCATGATATGGGAATACCAGACCACCTGACCTGCCTCCTGAGAAATCTGTATGTAGGTCAAGCAGCAACAGTTAAAACCGAACATGGAACAACGGACTGGTTCCAAATTGGGAAAGGAGTACATCAAGGCTGTATATTGTCACCCTGCATATTTAACTTATATGCAGAGTACATCACGTGAAATGCTGGACTGAATGAAGCACAAGCTAGAATCAACATTTCCGGGAGAAATATCAATAACCTCAGATACGCAGATGACATCACCCTTATGGCAGAAATTGAAGAGGAACTAAAGAGCCTCTTGATGAAAGTGAAACAGGAGAGTGAAAAGGTTGACTTAAAACTCAACATTCAAAAAACCAAGATCATAGCATCCGGTCCCATCACTTCATGGCAAATAGATGGGGAAACAATGGAAACAGTGACAGACTTTATTTTCTTGGGCTCCAAAATCACTGCAGATGGTGACGGCAGCCATGAAATTAAAAGACGCTGTCTCCTTGGAAGAAAAGCTATGACAAACCTAGACAGCATATTAAAAAGCGGAGACATAGACACGACTGAGGAACTGAGCACCCCAGACATAGCGGCTCCCCCAACACCAAGCAAAGCCTGGCAGCTGGACAGCCTAATGAGATGCCGCAGGAAGGGGCGAGTGTGCTGTCCATCGACCAGCTGAGTCCACCAAATGCAGAAAGGTGGAGCAGAAACAGTTCTTCCGTGCGTCCACACTCGGACAGAAGAAGGGGCAGTCCTTCTTGGGACCCTCTGGATGAGGAGGGGCCGGGGCCAGACGGGCCAGGGAGGGGCCTGGGGGTGGGTAGCCTCGGAGCACCTCTGTGGTGGGGGCTGGGCGGGTGTTGGGGACCACCCTTGCTGGGGGTTGGGGGACCCCGGCATGGCAGCGCGGCCGCCCCGTGCGGAGGATGGTGGATGGCCCTGTGCTGTCAAAACCTGAGTTGGTGTCATGTATGGGTTTGACTCTGAACACTGAGACGCCTCATTTTAAATGCAGGTGTTAGGGAGTGAGAGACCAAGCCTTCTGCCATGGGAGCACCCAGCTCAAGTCATATAAAGATCAGGGCAAAGCTTAGGATGAAAACAGAGGAATGGAGGTCACAAGGACCAAAACTTAATGAAATAAAAACAATATTAAATATTAAAAAAAAAATAAAATAAAAAGCGGAGACATTACTTTGCTGACAAAGGCCCATCTAGTCAAAGCTATGGTTTTTCCAGTAGTCATGTATGGATGTGAAAGTTGGACCATAAAGAAAGCTAAGCACCTAAGAACTGATGCTTATGAACTGTGGTATTGGAGAGATTCTTGAGAATCCCTTGGACTGCAAGGAGATCCAACCAGTCTATCCTAAAGGAAATCAGTCCTGAATATTCACTGGAAGGACTGATGTTGAAGCTGAAACTCCAATACTTTGGCCACCTGATGTGAAAAACTGACTCACTGGAAAAGACCCTGATTCTGGGAAAGACTGAAGGCAGGAGGAGAAGGGGACAACAGAGGATGAGATGGCATCACCGGCTCTATGGACATGAGTCTGAGCAAGCTCTGGGAGTTGGTGATGGACAGGGAAGCCTGGCGTGCTGCAGTCCATGGGGTCGCAAAGAGTGGGACATGACTAAGCGACTGAACTGAACTGAACCCATCACTCAGCAGCCATGCCAAGACTGGAAAGGATGACACTTCAGAGACTTGAATGAGGGCTCCCTTGGAGCATCAGAATCAAAGACTCTTTCTTTAACCTAACTTCCTACCCAATGCAGAAATCCTTTTGTACCAGAAACCCATGACTGGGTACCTCTGGGGGCAGGGAGCCTACCTCCTCTGCCAGCTGCTCAATCTAATGTCAGGCTAGACTGACACTTAGAACCTTTGATTCCAATTGAGTCCAAAGTTCTGTGTACTACCCAGTCCCTCGTATAGTTCCTACTTTCTGCAACAGCATAGGATGAGTGTCTCCATGGCACCCCATCAGGGACAATAAGGGGAGGAAATGAAGAAGAAACAAGATGGGAAAGGAGAGATACAGGGTAAAGACAAGGCAGAGAAAAAAAAGGGATAATTTCTTCCCCATGCTAAACATCCCAAGTCCTGCAACCTTGACCACCGTTAAGTGAGAGTTGCTCCTCCTACCAGAATCAACCTTACATGACAAGAAGAGCCCCTGATGTGGGCTTGCCTATGACAAATGCACACAGAATAAAGATATTTAACAAATAAAGCTATGGTTTTCCCAGTAGCCAGGTACGGATGTGAGAGTTGGATCGTAAAGAAGGCTGAGAGCTGAAGAATTGATGCTTTCGAAATGTGGTGTTGGAAAAGACTCTTGAGAGTCCCTTGAACTGCAAGGAGATCAAACCAGTCAATCCTAAAGGTAATCAGTCCTGAATATTCATTGGAAGAACTGATGCTGAAGCTCTAATACTTGGGCCACCTGATGCGAACTACTGACTCATTAGAAAAGACTGATGCTGGGAAAGATTGAGCACAAAAAAAGTGGGAAACAGAGGATGAAATGGTTACATGGCATTACCAACTCAATGGACATGAGTTTGAACAAACTCTGGGAGACAGTGAAGGACAGGGCAGCCTGGCATGCTGCAGTCTATGGGGTCACAAAGAGTCAGGGGTAACACACTACATTAAATATGTAAGGTCTTACCTACATGGGTTTGATTACAGAAACTAATATTCTCTAAATTTTAAAAAAAATCTGCTTTCTATTGATTTTTAATTTTGTCCATTATATTTTGAACTTATATGTCAATTGTATTGTTATGAAGATGTATTTGAATGAGTGGAGGCTGGATATTTCATATGACAGTTTGTTAATTCATAGTTAAGTTAGCTCTTCATGTTATATATGAGCAGTTTTGATTTGTAACTTTAGATTCTTTGGATTATTGATTGATAACTTTTAACTATTTTGATGCATGGCACATAAACATTAACTAGCACTTTTACCCTGGCCCCACCAATGTTAGAAACCGACCTGCCGCCAGGAGAGGGTCAGCCACGTGCTTGTCAGAACGGGAGATAGTAACAGACTTTGGAAACCACCTTCCCAGGCTCAAATCCCAGTTCTGCCGCTCAAGTGGTGGGAAACGTGAGTCCCATCCTTTAACTTCTCCTCATTTTAGTTTCCTCAGCTACACAGTAGGAATAAAAAATAGCACCTACCAAATAAGGTTGTTGTGAGGATTCAGTGGGGTTCAGACCCTACAGAGAATCAGCTTATCACAGTTCTGGTCACAGATGCAAAACGTTTACCTGATGCTTTGTGTGATGACAAACACATGGTCCAGATGTAAAAAGGATAAAGAAGCAAGCTCAAGACATGTACATTATTCCAACTTTAGTATATAAAGGGGAGATATTTACACAGAAAACATATTTATAGTCTCTTATATAAGCCTTATATAAGTCCAGAGAATATTTAAGAAACTAATGACAATCGTTACAGAGGAGACTGAGGGGGGAAGGGGGAAGAGTGGAAGATTCTTCACTGTTTACTTGTTTGTGTGGGGTTTTTTAATTTTATTTTTGGCCGCACCTCACGGCATCTTATCTCCCCAGCCTGAGATCGAACCTGATTCCCTTGCACTGGAAGCACAGCCCAACCACTGGACCATCAGGGAAGTCTCTTGTGTGTTTTATTTTTATATTTGAACCCTGTGAGTGCAACTCTTATTTCTATTCATTTAATATTTAAAACGTGTTGTTCAGAACTGAATGCAACGTTGTGACAGATCAGGGCAGAGCCTTCTCTGCCTTCCCTTGCCCCAGAAGCACCCTGGAGCCTGCGCTGGCTTGGTTTTGCCTCTGAATCACACATTTCATTCCACCTGGGTTTATGGTCAACAAACTCAGGTCCTTGGTCTGGCCCCGGATCGCAGCCCCCTGACCTGGCTGGGCCCCCCGCCCCCATCAGGAAGCCCAGCACGGGCCTCACAGTCCTGCCTGGCCCTGACACACCTCCACACCCACAGGTTCACCTGTCTGAACCTCACGCTACCACCTGCAGGCCCGCGATTCCAGCTCTGCAGACCTCCCTTCCCCTTCTCTACCTGAGTCCCCAGCTCAGGCCGGGTGCTGAGTCTCGGCCCACTTGGCACCTCTGAGTTCTGGCCTTGGGCAACCACTCTGTCCTTGGAACCTTCCCCAGGCCCACCCTGGCCCACTTGGACCACTTGGGGACACATATTGGACGAAGAAAATAATTTTTTTCAGTACAGTTCCTTTTAGAAACCTGCATTTTAAAATTTGGGAAAAATAGTTTTTGACACTCATCTTTTTTTTTTTTTAAGTGCTGTATTTAAAATGAATAACCAACAAGGACCTACTATATAGCACAGGGAACTCTCCTCAGTGTTATGCAGCAGCCTGGAGGAGAGGGGAATTTGGGGGAGAATGGATACATGTATATGTATAGCTGAGTCTCCATGCCCTTCATCTGAAACTATCACATTGTTCATCAGCTATGCTCCAAAACAAAATAAAAGTTTAAAAAAGAGAGACACACTTTCAATTCTTTTCACAGCTTATGACAGAAATAACCAGCAGAGGAAACCCTTGCACGCACATTGGAAGCTAGGATATGTCATCCGCACACCAGAAATGATGAAGACTTTACGCTAAATACAGAGCATGTAGGAATAAGTCAGAGAAGGACCTTTGGAACCGGCTCCTGAGCTACCTTGCCTGGGAGAGGCCTGGTTTCAGAAAATCTACAGTTCTCCAAAAGGGGGAAGAATCATCAGATTGAATCCTTGGGAAGCAGGGTGTAAAACCACAGGACTGAGCCAAGAATTGGGTCCCTGCTCACCCCTCCCCGCCCCGACCTTCTCACCCCAGCCCCCAGCATCAGGAGACAGCACAATGCGAACCTCAGAGAACCATCTTCAAGCATCATTACGTGGCAGTGGTCCTACCAGTGCCCATAAATATTTTTCTATTGACTTTTGTTTTAGTCTTTAACAGTATCCTATGAACAATTTCAATAAACAGTGCAGGGCAAAGGAAGAGAAGCTTCAGAGAGCAGAATAAATCTTCAACATGTTAACAAACTCCTAGCCAACTCTGCCGTGGACTGAGAAGGAACCCACGGACACTGAGAGAGGTGTGGGCACAGACCAGGCACGGATGTGGCCTCCTGGGCTCCGCCAGCATCTCCTGCAGCACGGCCAAGTGGAGACAGAAGGAAGGTTCCAGAAGGAGGAGAAAGAGGCCAGCTGGAAATGGGGATGGGTGGAGAGAGGAGGTCCAGCCAATCACAGAGTTGTGAGGCACCCCAGAGCCCCTCCCTGTTCCTCCCCGCTGTGATGTGGGCTTGGGCGCTCAGGCTGTGGAACCCAACTGCCTAGGTTCGAATCCTGGTCCCGCCACTTACTAGCTGTGCCCCCTCTGGCCTCAGTTTCTTCATCTGTAACTCTAGGGTAAAAACAGTACCTGCCACCCAAGACCGGTGTCAGCATTAAGTGAGACAGTTGACACAGAGTCACTTGGCACAGGAGATGATGTGCTTGATAAATCGCATCTGACATGATGTAACAGGCAGGGAGGTGGGGGGCTCTAAAAAGGCCCAGGATGTCCCACAAGCCAGTGTCTCTCGGATTCAAAATGTCTTTCATTTACTTTTTCCCCAGTTCCCCCAGGGATGAGCAAGTTCTGGGAAATGGTGCTGCCAAATATTAATTTGTTTACAGCTCTCACTGTGGGCCATGGCCGATGAATACCTGGACCGGGCCAGTTAACCCTGCTCCCAGGAGGCAGGCGCATTCAGGAAACCAGACCACAGATGGGCTGGCGACTGGTGAATGGGAGCTGGGGAAGGCGCTCGAGTGGCAGGGTCCAGATGGAAGGAGCACAGCTCTGGGGCAGAGCCTGGTTCCCAACCACCCCTTGTGTGGACACTGGCACATCATTTAACCTCACAGGGGGCCTTGACTTTTCTCTTTTATGCAATGGACATGATGGTACTGTTGCCAGGATTTATGCCCAAAGCAAATTCGATAGTAAAGGTGAAGAGCCTGATACGAGCAGGTCCGCCCCCCGCCTTGAGGAACTGAGGGAATGGTGTCCCCCAATGAATTCAGAAGATCCAGGGGGGTCTCTGGCTCACAGGACTCTCCAGCAAGTCACTATTCTGTCAGGATCCAATTGGATCATGTGCTTTAAAGCAGCAATTCCAAACCTGTTTGGCACCACCAACCAGTTTCATGGAAGACAATTTTTCCACAGCCCGAGGTTGCAGGGGATGGTTTCAGGATGATTCAAGCACATGACATTTATTGTGCATTTCATTTCTATTATTATTACATCAATTCTATCTCAGATCGTCAGTCATTAGATCCCAGAGATTGGGGACGCCTGCTTGAAAGTGTTTTTGTGCACGCTAAGTTGCTTCAGTCACATCTCTTTGCGACCCCGTGGACTATAGCCCAGAAATTAAGGCTCCTCTGTCCATGGGGATTCTCCAGGCAAGAATACTGGAGTGGGTTGCTGTGCCCTCCTCCAGGGAATCTTCCCAACCCAGGGATCAAACCTGTCTCTTATGTCTCCTGCATTGGTAGGCGGGTTCTTTACCACTAGCACCACCTGGGAAGTCCAAAGTGCTTTAAGAATGACAATAATTTGCTTAGTTTCTAATACATGCTTTTATGTACGAGGCCTCACTGACACCTCTGTGGCTCAGAAAGGTAAAGTGATTGTCCCAGGGTCACACAGCAAGAAAATGGCAAAGCAGATCAGATGCTAGTTTTGCAGCTCTGAGTCCCCAGCGTTTTCTGTGTCCAGCCTGATGGGCAGGCCCATCCCACACCATCCCCAGGCCCTGCAGGGCATGGACAGTGCAGCCTGGGTCTGCTTCCCAGTTCCTGCCCTGCTGGTGAGACGGCCCAGGGACTATCTGCTGCCACCACCCCAGTGTCCGCCGTGGGGCTGGACTCAGCCTCAATCCATCAAACTCTGCAAGTGTCAACTGGGTTAATATCTAGAAGTACTAAGCATAGCACTTTGCCCCTGCCGGTCCCCAGGGGCAGTGAGCAGGCTATCGTCAGACTCAGAGCTCTTGTGGGCAAGGATTGTGTTTTCTCTGTGTACACTCTGTTGGCTGCAGACCGAGGAAAGCACACACAGGACTCCACGAAGAGCAGGCCCTGGGACTGTGGCCCAGAAAGAAGACGGCTGCATGGAAGAGACGGGGCAGAAATGGCCAGCGAAGTCGGAGGAGAACCAAGGGAGTATTGTAGGCCAGACACTAAGGGAGAAGAGTTTTTCAGGAAGGAGTAGGCCACAGTGCCAAACGCTGCAGGGAGGCCTAGAGCGTTGGAAGGAAGCAGTCTTCGGATTTTGCAATCGGGAAGCAAAGGAGGCCATGGCAAGAGCAGTGTCCACGGGGTACCAGATGGCAGGGGTCTGAGTGGCTGAGGGAGAAGAGACAGGGATCAAGGAGCTCTCTCCAGCGCGACAGGAACAGCCCACACTCGCCCACTGTTTATTTTTGTTCATTATTTCGGTAACTCTTCTCAACAATCCTGTAAGATGTGCCGTTATCCCTATCTTACACATTATAAAATCAGAGAGGTTAAGTGGTTTCCTCAAAGTCACACGGCAATGAAGATGGGGATCCAGGAGCCAAGGATAGTTCTCTTCAATCTTGTAAGCAGAGTCAGAATTGACATGCGGGAGAGGGTAAGGATACAGGAGAGGAGGCAGAAGCAGTGGGGACTCAGGGTCCAGGCCATGGGGCCAAGGACCTCCCTTTCAGGTTTCTGCCCCTACGAGGCACTTAGTCTGAACCAAGACTTATTTTGAGGGCTCATAGCTTTACAGACCGATGGAACTCCTCTGCACCCCAGTTCTATAGGAAGCTCTTTTGGCAGTTGCACCAATGAAGAAGCTTCTGGAGTAGTGTGGAGCCCAGAATCCATTAACGATTAAAATGAACACACACATACATACCCCCCTCTACATGAGTGTAGCACTTAAACTTGCATTAGCTCAAACGGTCCTGCAAGCAGTCCCAGGTAGACACACGTGGAATTATTGCCGCTCGGCAGAGGCGGAAACTGAAGCTCGGGGATTTTCGTCAGGCGCCGAGGCACCAGAGTGCGAAACTCCTCTGCTGAGAGGAGGTTTTAATCTCATCCTGGCTGATCAACTCTGCCAAGAGCCCAAGGAGAATGAGATCAGAGGGGAAAGTCCAGGATGAGTCATTTGCTCTACATTCACGTATTGACCACCTACTATGAGCAGACCCTGTTCCAGAAGGAGATTCAGAGACAAAAGGACAACCATCCCGGCCTCCAAGCTGAGGGGACAGATAAAGACACAAACAGCGATTTCTTCTCCTGCAAGTGCTGGGGAAGCCCAGGGTCCTTGCAGCAAGGGCATGGGAGGAGAGGAGGCTCTTGTGGGGGGAGGAAGACTGTGACCTCTCTGGGGTGGGGGTAGCTGTCCTTCACCCCTGAATGTGTACCTTCCTCACCCTGGTGCTCTCAGAAGACAGGCCATCCAGACACACCCACAGCACTTCTGGGCGTCCTGACATCCCAGGCAGTCCGGTCAGCAGACTCTGGGCTGTCCCCACTTCTCCCTGGCAACCTCAGTGACAAACCCTGGCCAGACACTGCTGATGGGCTGAGCTTCAGGGGAGAACCTGGACCCAGCACGAGTCGGGTTCAAGACAGTCCCGTCCCTGCCACCAACTCTATGTGACCTAGGGCCACTCAACTCACAGCCTAAACCTGGATTTTTCTCATTTCTCCAACACCATTGGGCTGACTCCAGGGAGCTGCTGGGAGAAGAAAGGGGATCGTGTTCACAGAAGTGCTTTTTAAGCTGAAAATCTCTTTACAGAGAGCGGGGGCTTTTCTAAGGCTTCTCCTGAATTCCTCCAATTGAGGTTCAAGATCAGCAGTGCCTCTCTTCCAAAAGCAGCGGACGAGTTAAGTCTTAAGCTCTCCAGCCCAGGGGGAGCAGAGGCAGAGTAAAGGGCAAGTCCGGAGGCCTCTTTTGGAAATGACAGGATCCATTTAGCAATCAATTAGCGCAGTCCCCAGGCTCCGGGCCTGCACGCTCGCTCGGCAGAAAGAATGCACTGCACCGTGCTGATTAGAAACAGATGCGCTGGCAAAGAGACCTGGCCGAGCGGGGCCGGAATTCCTGGGCACCCAGCTCCTGGCTGGGAGACGGGGTTCGTTATTACATTCTGGGCACCGACGTGGGGAGAGAGGCCAAGGAAACCAAGCTCAGAGAGCAGCCTGCCCGGAGAATGTGTACCTTTTGAGGGGATTCGGAGGCGGGAGAGGGAAGAATGTTGACTCTGTCAGAAATAATCTGGGATAAAATTAGTTCAGCCAAATACAGAACATGACATTTGACCCACAGAAGCTGATGCCAAACACGACACGGCTGACACGTGAGGAAATGAGTGACCTGGGTGCTGAGCAAGTTGCCGGGAGCCCGACAAATAACCTGCTGCCATCCAGCTCATTGATTGAGTGTTCACTGTATAGAAGGCCCTGCACCAAGCCCTTTATACCCTCTCTCATTCATCTATCACAGTGACTCTGACTTTATGTCCATTTTGCAGATGAGAAAACTGAGATACAAAGAGGTTCGGTAACTTAATCCAAGATCACACAGATAATTAGTAGATCCAGGACCTGAACTCACTTGGGAGGTCCCCTCTCCTAACCATGATGGTAATTATTTCTCTCCTTCCAACTTTTTCCTTCTCCTTTGACAGATGGAAGGGGACTTTAAGCGCCTCTTCTCCAGTTTCCTGGCATTGCAGGAAAGCTCACCGCAGTGTCCCTGACCATGGGCAGCAGCCTCCGTCAGCCTTCCCAGCAAGGCTGGGCTCACCACCTCCCAAGGCTGCTGGCGCTAAGCTTGGACAATTCCCAAAGCCAGCCACTCTTACTTCTATTAAGCCTGAAGCCAGGTGGGTCCCTGCAAGCCTGCGGCTTCCCCCAGTCATACTGCTTCTGCCCTCTTCATCCCCTCCGACAGCGTCTAATTCCTTTTCCCTGGGACATCTCAGGGCACGATCGTGACCTCGTCCTTATTTTTCTAAGCAGCACAGTCTCTGTTTGACAGCTGCTCCCTGCGGTCAGCTGTGCAACTCCCCCACTGTCACCAACACCCTCCCTGGACACCCGCCAGCACCGATGTCCCTGGTGGGTCCAGATGTGAACGTGGGGTCAACCAGCTCTCCCACTTCTCTCCAGCACAACATGAAACACTCTTTAAAGTATTATTTTAATACAGTTCGTTTACCATTATAAGAGTGATACAGTTTCACAGTAGGAAATACACACATGCCGTGAGCAGAGCAAACTAGCTTCCCCAGAGAGAGAGAAATCACCCGTTATTCTACTTCCAGTCTTCTTTGCTTCATTCGTATCTGGCTTTGTTTATTCTGAATCTATAAATCTGTGACCTGTGTGTTTTCACTTACCATTATAGCACAATCACTTAGCTGTGTTTTTGGAAAGTCTCTGAAAATGCTGTTCGTAATGGTCACATCAAAGTCAATGACGTGGACAGACCTACTTTGGAACAGTGCTATGAATCCCCATCTCCAATTCTTTCTGACTACAGAACCTCAGTTTTGTTCGAGGTCTCCACAAGATGTCACCTACATACTAGCGGATAGGGCCCTTGATTCTAAACTCTTGGCACTAATGTCAAGCCCCTTGCCCCTATGTTTGCATGATCAAGCAACTTTGTTATCAGGCCTGAGCCAAGGGCAGAGATGGAAACCGAAGCTCGGGGATTTTTGTCAGGCGCCCCTAATACACAGACCAGTATTCTAGCACCTAAACCCTTTTAAGTACCTTATTTGATTTTGTAACCTCAAGATGTCATAGCTGGAGAGGCCTTTAATAATCATCCTCTCAATTTTTCAGATCATAAAACTGAGTGCAGAGAGGGCAAGTGAGTTGCCCCAGGTCACACAGGGGTGATGCTGGTCCAAGAACTGAGGGCTTTGGACTTTCAGCTTGGGGTGGGGGGGGGGTCTCTCCACAACCACCCTCATAGACTTTCAGCTTGGGGTGGGGGGGGGGGTCTCTCCACAACCACCCTCATACTGCCCAGGGTAACTGAAGCACTCAGCCAGCCAGGGAGGGCTCATGTTAGTGCAAAGTTTGGTTTTCTTTGACACTAAGAATAAATCAAGAGCATCATTTTTAGCTAAGGCAACTGGCCTCTTACCAAAAGTTCAAATTTCACCACAAAAAAAAGCAGTGGAGGGAGGGGAGGTTGGGGAGAGGAGAATGGAAATCAACAACGGCACGAGGGCCAGAGATGAAGCAATAGAAGCACACAGTGGCAGAGGGGGCTGGCCACCCTCACCAGCTTCCTCCTCTTGCACAGTCTCAGCCACTATTACCCAGAAGTCCTCCAGGATCATCAGACTTGCGCCTCTTAGACAAACATATTGATGTCTTGAACCCTGGAGAAGGGAATGGGAGGACCATATTCTGCAATAAAATAAAATCCAAAGGGCAGGACCAGAGGACTTCTTCTGTCTTCTGATAACTACAGGAATGGGTAATTTATGGAAAATACAGGTATGTGAATGAATGGTATCAGCTAGAAATCACCTCAGCCAGCACTGAACTGCCAGAGACTTCAGTCATTTCATCTCTCTGGTCTCAGATCCTCATTTGTAAAACGTACCCTCCCAATTCATTCCACAAACGCTTCCTGAGTGCCTTCGTGTGCCAGGCTCTGTGCTGGGCACTGAGGGAGGGGCAAAGGCTTAAGGACCCCGGTTACCAGGGGACACAAGTAAAGACCAAAAGAATACTTATTTACTATCTTTTCCCCAGGCAATTTGATAGGCAAAAGGGCCACAACAATTAACACAACCAAATAGTAACCCTTATAATTTTGGAAATATTGTTTGCTAAATAACCTGAAGATCCTCCCACTAATAAACTCTTAGAAACTGTGGAAAAAGTATAACAGGCGTCCTTTGAAAAACAGAGCCAAGTTCTCAAGGAAGAAAACACCCAGGAGCCCGAAATTGAAAGGGGACTAAATATCAAAGGAATAAACTTTTGAGTTAATGCCGTAGCTGTGTGGGAGGAACCCTACCCCAGTAGTCTAGAAACCCCCAGCCTGATAAGGTAACATGGTAACATTAGTCTCAGGACAGTGATACCCCTTGGATTCCTGACAGTAACAAACATGAAACGGCTCAGGAGAACACACCCTCAACCAAGGCTGCACATGATTCTCACAGATAGAATGCTGCAGTAGACGAGCTCATAATCCAAAATTACAAGATGAGTGAGCAAGACTCAGACAAAATAAGCAACAGGGTCTGATCCCCACTCTACGTAGCCATGGCACCACCAAGACTTTTAACCGTTAGAACAAACAACACACAGTCTACAAACTAAGTATATCTTGAATACTTAACAACGTAAAGGAAGGAATTTTAGAAAGAGAAAGGTATTTGTGGAATGAATTGGGAGAATAAGTTTTACAGATGAGGACTCAAACCAGAGACATAAAATCATTTAAGTCTCTGCTAGTTTAGTGCTGGTTAAGGTGATTTCCAACTGATATCATTTGTTTACATATCTGTGTTTTCCATAAATTATCTATTCTTGTAGTTATAAGAAGACAGAAAAAGAAGTCCTCTGGTCCTGCCCTTTGGATCTTACAGACATATTTGCATCAAACAAACATATTTGTAAAATATCTAACTTGAACTGCCAGAGAAATACAGAAAGTCACTGAAATTAAAAACCCAATGGATGAATTAAATAGCAAATTAAATGCAGCTGAAGAGATGACTGGTGCACTAGAAGGTACTTCTGTTAATAATTTACCTTGTTTCTTATGCAACAGAACATTTTTGCACAGAATTATGTTGTTATAGGTTGCAATGTCATTTTAAGACTCTTTGTTCAAAGGATAAACAAAGAGAAATTGATTGCTTTAAACACAGATGTAATGAACTTTTTAACATTAACTGTCAAACACATCCCTATCATACTTTTGAACAGACTAGCTTCTGGTACTAGGCATTTCCAACCTTGTTTCTCCTTCAGTATCCACACACTTCTAATCAGTTCAGTTCAGTTCAGTTCACTCAGTTGTGTCTGACTCTTTGCGACCCCATGAACCGCAGCACGCTAGGCCTCCCTGTCCATCACCAACTCCGGGAGTTCACCTGGAGTACCCGGAGTTCACGCTTCTAATACTGAACATCATAAGACCGGTCATAGGATGACGTTTGGCCCCTGCACATTATGCCACAATTCTAGGTGAACTGACACAGTGAACAGTGGTATTATTATCCCTGGAAGCCATTCCTAGGCCAGGTTGGCTAGTGATCCCTTACTTATGTATGGAAATGACTGCAAACCACATCAATATATACAACTGAGGCAGAATGGTCTGTTCCACCATCCTCACTTCTTGTAAGTCAGAGAATTACTTTTCCCAATATGGCCCCAGGTTAGAGTCTGCCAATGAGAGAAATTTGAACAAGATTGGAAGGTGGAAGAGATAGAAGGTGAAATAACTGAAATATTAGCCTTTTTTTCCCCCAGAAGTTTGTGGTGGTCAGAGATGGCGTCAAAATGTCTCAACAAGCTACCGCTCTGAGGTTGTGTAAAAGTAGTTGCTCACAGCCTTTCCACAAACTCATATTTCACATTCATGGTGGCAAGGTGTGGTAGTTTCTCAGACTGTCCTACAGTCAGGGGCTTCTCCCAGTCTATCCTGCCTCCCTTTTCCCACACTGGGCCAAGGGTATAGATACTATCTTTATTCATAGAAGCTGACAGTTTGGCTAGATGGACAGGGACTTTGAAATAATAAGATGGGATAGTTGGTAACAGAGATACAGAGGTGTGAGAAGATCTCTCCAAATGAGTGTATTTGCATGGGATGGCTCAGCAGAGGAGGGCTCCAACATCAGTGAGGAGGAAAGCCCATTCTGCAGGCATCATTTGGCCTTTTCCCCCAGCACTCATGGAAAAATTGTCATGGTGGGAGTGATGGAGGTGGGGCATGGGCTCAGCAATAGAGATCCCCACTCACCGTGGCTGCTCCACCTATAGCCCCTGTGAGAGTCCACCTTGCTGACCACAAAGATGAACACTGAGCCCTGAATACAACACCACTTTCCACAGGGACCAGCTAAGCCATTTGACAGAGCACTGACGGCATTGAACCAAGTCCATCATAGAGAGTTTCATGGAAACTAACAAGCTGATTTCCAAAATCTGTATGGACGACTATAGGACCATGAAACCTAAGTTACTCTTGAGGAAGAATAAGAAGGAAGGATGTGCCCTACCAGATATCAAGATAAAGCTAACCAAAATAGTGTGGTATCAGTGCAGGAACATACAAATAGTCTGATGAAACAGAAGACAGAGCCCAGAAACACAGAGACATATATGGAAACTGGATTTATAGCAGAACAGATGTTAAAGATTTACAAGGAAAAGGATGGACCATAACAAATGATACTGACACAACTGGTTATCCATACAGAAAAAGATTAATTCCTTCTTCATGTCCCACATAAAAATCAATTCAGGATAGATTAAACACAAATATGAATGATAAAACTATAACAAAAATTAGAACACAATATAGAATAATAATTTTAGGCCCTCAGGATAGAGAAGGAGTTCTTAAGGTATAAAAAAAAAGCACTTACCTTTAAAAACAACAACAAAATAGATAAATTAGGAATTTCTGGGGATTTCCCTGGTGGTCCAGTGGCTAAGACTGCACTCCCAATGCAGGGAACCCAGGTTTGATCCCTGGTCTGGGAACTAGATCCTGCATGTTGTGACTAAAGACCCCGCATGCAGCAAAGAAGATGGAAGATCCTGAGTGTCATAACTAAGACCTGGAGCACCAAATAAATATTAAGAAAAAAAAAAAACTTCTGGTTTTCCAGACACCTTATATAGAATGAGAAAAAACAAGCCACCAACTTGGAGATGAAAATTGCAACACCTATGGATTAATTTCCAGAACGTGTAAAGAATGCTTATACATCAACAAGAATAAGGAAAATAATCCCAAAGAATATAGATGAAAGGCAAAAACAGGAATTCCACTGAAAAGACAATTGTCAAATAAATATGAGAACATGCTCAACAAAATTGAGAGTAAAGAACTGCAGATTACAATCACAATGCCTAAATCAAAAATTTAAACACACACACAGAGAGTGGGGCAGGATGCCCTTGAGCAGAGGCACAGAAGGAGCATATACGGTATTAGGTAATGTTCTGTCAACCTGAATGCTGAGTGCATCATTCTTTGGAATATGTTTTATATACATGTTTATGTATGATACACAATAAAAGCAAACGCACAGAGGGTTAAAGCAAGTGTCGCAGAACTGAGGCTGCAAAAAAAATAGTCCATTATATGTAATATTATAATAGAGAAGTACAAATCTGACTTCATATTAGATTTGTTTCTTTTACTTTAGCTTTTGTAGTCTACTGCTTTTGCTGCAAGTTAAGAATGTTGCCTACAGCCTGAAATATACAGGACAGTCCATTCTCAAGGCTGTGACCTTTAAAGGTATAACACTTTTTCATTCAAATAGAGACAAAACATTGCAGAACAGATAATACAATTTGTCTTGTTGAAGGTTTTCAGGAACATTGTATCCAGACATACCTGGACAGCTGCAAGAATAAAGGATTCTGGCATCAAGAAGTTTGAAGCAATCACCCCTCATCTTTTAGTATAGAAGAAGGCTTAATTCTAATCCAAAGAAGATGGTTCTTTGGGACATTAATTCACCATCTTCTCAGTATGGTGGCTTTCCACATAAAGTCTCTATTCTTTGCCCCAACAACTCATCTCTCAATTTATTGACCTGTTATATGGCGAGCAATATGAGCTTGGACTTAGTAACAATATCTAGTGTGTTATAATAGCAGCCATGATAGCTTTAAAGGGTACTGGCAGATCAGACAATTGGAGAAGAAAAGGACATATTAAGCTGATGATATATTAATTTTTTTCTTATACAATTTAAAATAAAAGGTTTTTAATGCAGCCCTTTTAAAAAAAGAAAATGGTTAAGCACTCACTAGAACTGGTGGATTTTCAGACACAGGAAGCACACGGCAAGTCCTTAGAGGGTAAGTGAAAATGAAATTATACTTATGTACATTACAGTTAGGGTGATCACATAATTTATCACTCCACATAGAGTATTTTTTAGAACGGGAGAGGTGCTGTTAACAGTTATGCAAGGGCAACAGGTGTTATCAGGATTGCCTATAGCAAACCAGATCCTGGTGAAGCCACAATCACAGAGAAAATACAGATTGCTTAAAAAGGAAACAATGTAGAATGCAATAGACTTTTCAACAGAAACCAGGAGACAATGAAAAAATACCTCCAAAGTGCTCAGAGAAAATAAAGTTCAACCAAGAATTCTATATCCAGCTAGATGTAAGAAAACAATGTTTGCTCAAACTAAGAAGAGAGTTTGCCACTACATATTCATGCTGAGAAAAAAACCTAAAGGATGTATTCAGGGAGAAGAAAATTAAATATAGAAAAGAAAGGAGAAGCAATAAACAATGATGAGTGATTAAATTGATAAAGTTACAGATGAATCTAAATAAACCATGACAGCTAATGTTGGGAAATCTAAAACACACACTTCTTAACAACAAATGAATCAAAGAAGAAATCAACATAGAAAAAGAAAATATTTGGAACTGAATAATAAAATTCTATACATCAAAGTCTGGGATACAGCTACAAACAGCACTTAGAAGTCACAGCCATAAAAACATGTAGTAGGAGACAATGGAAAATTAATGGATTAAGTAACAAATTCAAGATGTTGTATGTACAATAGACTAAATCCAAAGAAAATAGGAAATCATAAAGAAAAGGCCAGATATTAACAAAATACAAAACAAAGAAATAACAGAAGAGGTAATTAAGTTTGGGTCTTTGAAAATATAAATAAAATACACAAACATCTGAACAGATGGATCAAAATATGAAAAGGCACAAATAAATAACATTAGGAGTGAAAGAGGGATGAAAGAGAATTTAAAAACAAGAAAATACCATGAATGAGATTACACCAATACATTAGAAAATTTAGATGAAATGGAAATTTCCCCAGGAAAAAATAAAAACTTACCAAAACTATTGAATAAGAAATAGAAAATCTGAACATACAAATAATCATTAAATAAACTGAGTCCATGTTTTAAAAACCTACACATATACACAAACACACAAAGCCTGGCCCAAGTGATTTTACAAGTAAGCTTTATCAAACATCTGAAGAACAGGTAATTCAACCTCATGCCAACTATTCCAAAGACCAGGAAAAGAAATTTCCCCCAACTATTTTGTAAGGTAAATATAACCTTAATACCAAAAGCAACAGCAAGGAAAATATAAGAAAGGAAAATTCCCGCACAATCTCCCTTTCCAACATAAATGTGAAAATCTTAACGTTTGCCATTCAATATAATACACAATACAACTGTACATTGTACAATACTATGTACAATAATAACCACCATCAACATAAACCAACGAGGTTGGTCCTAGGAATAAAAGGATGATTTAATATTAGAAAGTCTGTTTATAGAATTCATAGATCAAAGAGGGAAATTATATGACTACTCAATAAACAGAAAAATTCTTTTAAAAATTCAACATCCATTTATGATATAAATTTTTTTTAAGGTCTTGGCAAACTAAGATTTGAAGGAGACTTTATAACTTAAAGTGTATCTATGAAAACTTTGGAATGAACACCAAGCTTTATGGGCAAATAGTAAAAGCATTCCTGCAGAGGCAGGGGCAAGACCAGCAGATCCATTATCTCCTCTCCTAGTCACCATTATTTTGGAGGTTCTAGACAGTGCTCAAGTACAAGAGAGAAAATTAAAGCTGTAAAGATTTGAGAGGAAAAAATGAAACATTCACTACAGATTATAGGATTGTCCATATAGAAAATGCAAGAAGCAGTTACTGCCAAACCATAGGTGCAAATAAAAGGGTTCAGAAAAGTGCTTGCTAAACCACCAGTGTGCAAAAAATCAACTATGCTCCTCTAATCAGCAACAGATGATTTAAAATGTCATTTTTACAATTCCATTTACAAAAACAAAGAAAACTGGAAGATACCAAAAATTAATCCAATAAAATATGCATAAATATCTTTAAGAGAAAAAGCACATAACTTTATTAAAAGACCTTAAGAAAACAAAAAACAGACATAAACTGTGTTCATGAATGAGAAGACTTGGAGTCATAAAATTGGCAATCTTCTCTCCAAATCAATAAATACAATGCAGATGCAAACAAAATTAAACAAATTTCAACTGTGTTGAATGTGTGTGCATGCACACATACACACATGCCTGCCACCTAACAAACTGACCCTAAAGTTTATAAGAGTAAAGACCCTAAGTAGACAAGCTGATTTTCAAGAATGAAGTGGAATGACTTACCCTACCAGATAGCCAGACATTTTATGAATTATAGTAATTAGCACAGTGTGGTATTGGCATAGGGATAGAAAAATAAGCCAATGGCACAGAATAGAGCCCAGATACAAATCTAAATCCATGTGGAAATCTCATTTATGACAGAGCACTGCAATTGGGGGCGGGGGCGATGCTCTAGTCAATAACAGTTTTGGGAATACTGGTTACCCAAATGGAGAATGGAGGCAAAATAGATTCTTATCTCATACAGTAGACAAAAATCAATTTCAGGTGAATTCAAGACCCAAAAGTGAAACACAAAGTTTAAAACCTTCCAAAGGAAATATAGCAGAAAATCTTTATGACCTCAGAAAAAGAGTTCGTAAAAGCAAGCAAAAACCATAAAGGAAAAGATTGTTAAATCTGATGACAGACAATGCCCTTAACAGAGTCAAAAGATGAAATACAGCGTTTCTCATAAAGTTAAACACACACCTTCTCTATAGCCCAACAATTTCACTCTGAGTTATTTACCCTAGAGAAATGAAAACATATGCCCACAGAAAGACAGGTACAAGAATGTTTATAGCCATTTTATCCATGGTAGCCAAAACCTGAAACAACCACACTGTCCATCAACGGGAGAAAGGATAAACAGAGTGTAGTATATTTATACAATAGCAATCTACTCAGCAATAAAAAAAAGAAATCTACACAACAACATGGATGAACCTTAAAACATTATCCTGAGCAAGAGGCCAGACACACTTACTGTATGATTAAATTTATATAAAGTTCTAAGTCAAACAAGATTAATACAATATGGTAGAAGATGTTAAAATAGTGGTTGCCTGGAAAGGAGAACAAAGACCTTACTGGGGTGATGGAAATCTTCTATGACATGATAGATGAGTAGGTTACATGGTTCCATACATTTGTCAAAAAACTACCAAGCTGCAGCAATTAAGATTTGTGTATGTCACTGTATTTAAGAAAAACAAACAAACCTCCCATTCCCCCTAAAAGACAAACTACAGCCTGGGAGAAGATCTCTACCTGCCAAGAGATTCATGTTGAAAATCTATAAAGAACCACCACAGATCAATAAAACCACCAAACAGAATAGGCAAAGGATAGCAACCAGCAATTCATAGAAGAAAAAAACATTTGAAAATATGCTCAACCTCACCAGCAGTCATATCCTTTATCCCATATCCAAGTCATATATCCAAGACAGCACTTCATATCCTTTGGACGCATAAAGATTTCAAAGTCTGGGGATCCTGGGCACTGGTGAGACCACAGAACAGTGGATTTGGATACCCTGCTCCGAGCATGGGAACGCAGAGAGGCGGTATCTGGGAAGAGCGAAGATGCTCATACCTTACAGTTCCACGCCAGGGGTGCCCCAGTGATCTTCAGCTGGAGGACATCTGCATCTCTCCCATGTGGACGGCAGGGATCATCGCCGCAGCACTGTTTATAACAGGAGTAAAAAGAAAGAGAGACGTGAAATTCAGACAGGTGAGGAGAAGGAAAGGCTAACAACATCTACTGATGTTGTAGAATAGGTTAAGTGCAAGAAATCTCCTACACACCAACCTTCACGTTGCAAACTTTCAAAGACGTGAACATGTTTGCGTGTAGAATCACATCAGGAATGAGTCAAATTGCAGCTTGCCCTCCATCTCCTATCCTTCAGCTCTACCATCTCCCACTTCCTCTCCCTCCTCCAGTCAGAAACTCTTCTTGCCTGTTCCCTTGATGCCAGCCCTGTATGCCAGCTGTTGTCCTGGACAACTATACTTTTCAAGGTACTATCCTATAAGATTTTAAATGTTTTATTTTTGTATTTATTCTTCATATATTATTTGTGTGAAAAGTATTACAAACCTATTATGGTACAGGACTACGTAGCTGATTGTGTTAGTTGGGTACCGAGGCTAACTTTGTTGGACTTACGAACAAACTGAACTTAATGAACGTGCTCTCAGAACAGAACTCGTTTAATGTAGGGGACTTACTGTATGGTGAGTTCATATCATGGAATAAAAATCATCAGTGAAAATAAATGAACTCCAAGGTACACACAATGTCAGAATAAAATGTTAAACAAACAAGCTACAGAAGAACATAAACTGTGTCTTTCATATACGTAAAGTTAAAAAAAAAAAAAACAGCAAAACTAAACCACCTATTGTTGAGGGATGCAAATATATTTGGCATAGGTATAGAGAAAAGCCAAAACATCAAACACACAACTCAGGATCATGGTTACCTCTGAGAAGGGAGCAAAGGAGATGGGATGAGGAGGGTTTCAGATGGACTTTAAAAGTGATGGTGGGGTTTCCCTGGTGGCTCAGTGTTAAAGAATCCGCCTACCAGTGCAGGAGACACAGGTTCAATCCCTGGTCCAGGAAGAAGCCACATGCCAAGGAGCAACGAAGCCCAAGCACCACAAATATTGAGCCCGTGCACTGGAGTCCATGAGGCACAACTGCTGAGCCCATGGGCTACAACTACTGAAGCCCATGCACCTAGAGCCCACGCTCCACAACAAGAGAAGCCACCGCAATGAGATGCCCACACCCTGCAACAAAGAGCAGCCCCCACGTGCCACAATAAGAGAAAAGCCGGTGCAGCAACAAAGACCCAGCACAACCAGAAATAAGTAAGTAATAAACAAAATTATAAAAACAGTGATGGTTACATTCTCTTTCCCCAAATAGGGTGGTGAGTACATAGACATTCACTGTCAACAGGGGTAGAACTCTGGACAGAGTGACAATCATCGACAATGAGGTGAAAGGAGGATTCCATGAGATAGAAGCCAAAAAGAAGCGGCTGGGAGGGCTGGGGGTGTGGGGAGCTTATGGGTAGGGACGTGGACAGGAAACCGAAGGACTCCATGGGCGGTCTTTACCATATTCTCCTTATGATGGAGGCAACAAGGGTGTGTGCCGACAAAAGGGAGAGAAGGGGCCATCTCGTCTCCCCAGCCCGACTGCAAATGCCTGTCCATGCTAGGGTCCTTCAAGTTCAGCCACCGTAGGTGAGAGCAGACAGCTGACGGAGGGGATGCTGAGAGGCTGTCCCAGAGAAGAGGCTGGAGAAGAGCTGGTTGCTGTTGAGTTGCTCAGTTAAGTCTGACTCTTTGCGACCCCATGGACTGCAGCTGCCAGACTTCCCCATCCTTCACCTTCTCCCAGAGTTTACCCAAAATCATGTCCATTGAATCAGTGATGCCATCCAACCATCTCATCCTCTGTTGTCCCCTTCCAGGTGGCGCTAGTGGTAAAGAACCCCCCTGCCAAAACCAAGAGATGTAAAGAGACTCGGGTTCGACCCCTGAGTCGGGAAGAGCCCCTGGAGGAGGGCCTGGCAACCCGCTCCAGTGTTCTTGTCTGGAGATGCTTTGATGGATGACTGCCCCTCCGGCCAGTGGTCACTTTACAGTCGGCACAGGCTGTGAGCTGCAGGGCACAAAGGGTCTCTGTGGGTGCCTTCCTGACGGAGGCTGGGGTCCCAAGAGAGAAGGCCGTCTCAGGTCAAGGAGGGGAGCTCTCTCCCAGTTTCATCCACCCCCTGCCCCGATCCCAACTGGAGCTCCTTCAGAAGCAAATGCTAGGAAAACAAAGGGAAATTATCCAGCAAGGGCCTTCCCCTCTGCAGAGCGAGGAAGTCTCGGTCTCAAGGTTAACGGGTAAAGAGGAACTCGCCCGGCCATGCAGGTCGCAGGGTCAGCAGGAATTTTGATAAACAAGAAGGGACGGTGGCACCAGAGCAGAGTCGGGGTGGGAGGATAGCTGAGATCTGCCCACAGGGTCAAGAGGAGGCCAAGGATGCACCCGTCTCAGGGAAATGAAATGGTGGTCATTTACAAGCACAAATTGTTTTACATTCCAGGGGAGCTGGCTGCTAAGCCAACTCTTCCTGTAGAAGTTTAGGTGGTGGGTGAGTCATTGTTATAAATAGACCAGCGATCAGAAAGTCATCGGAAAGGACACAGTCCCAGAGGTACAACCTTGGAGGGAGTAGAAGGTGCCACATAGTTGAGAGCTGGGTTCCAAAAGAAACGCAGAGGGAGTGCTCTGATGGGCTATGGTGGAAGAGGAAGCAGACACTTAGCAAGAGGAAGACGCTGCAGGGGACTGACAGGGACCAGCCTCCCTTATAGCTGAGCGAAGCCCAGCTCACAGCCTGCCACTCCCTGGATCAGACCAAGCCATCTCACCTTCTAGAAATCCCTCCAAAGAATTCAGAGTTTTCTAGGATCCCAAGAGACCCCATCCATTGAGGCATGGGAAAACAAAACTCTTCAACCAGAATCAGCTCCTTCATTCCCCTACAGTTGGCATGCCTGATGGGCGCTGGGGACACAGACAGCCCCTGCCCTCAAGTTCACAACGAAACGTGCCGAAGGGGAGAACACCATCAGGGTAAGGAAGCCCTGTGCCCAGAGGAAATTCGAGTCCAGCCTGGTGTGGGGAGAGGTTGCCCAGAAGTTTTTCCTGATCCCCCCGAGGCCAGGCTGGGTACCCTCCTCTCTGTTTCCACAGGTCCCTGTAGTCCATCATATCACGGGTCACGGAAAGCATTCAACTGTGCCGGAACTGGGCCAAGTCCCGAAGCTGAGAACAAAAGGAGCTAAGAACCTGGTACCTCCACACCCGGAAGGGGAGGCAGGGCTTGCCCGGGCATCATAAAACACGAGCCCCAAAAGGGCTCAGGAAGCCATGGAATCCACCCAAAAAAGCCAAGGGACAGGAAAGGGGGGTTTCACCTAGCATAATGGAAAGCAACGTGAAAAAATAAAAATGCTTCCTGTTTAGACGCCTGTGAACTGACATTCTCTAATAAACCCTGACTCACGGACCATGGCTGCTGTTTCCACAATAGGACCGTGAGCTCCTTGCATGGGGAGGACACGTCCCCCTCCCTCCCCAGCACCTGCAGAGTTCCAGGCCCAGTAATGCTCGGGGGAGGAACCTGATGCCCAGGTCCCTCCGTTCTCACCCGGGTTCCTCACGCCGCATCTCCTGTCGGACTAGCCAGCTCCTCAGAACCAGAAGCAGCCACATCTCACACGAGGCATCGACCCCTTGGGGGCTCCCCTCATCCCGGGGTCCCCGGTGTGGGCCTCAGAGCAAAACTCACTTTTGGGAAGACTTGCCGCCCGCCCTGGGCCTTCTGGCTTCCCCTCTGGCTCGGCCCTCTCCCTTTTCTGGCCTGAGGACCAGGGCCCTCAGAGCCTGGCGCGCTTTGTGAAGTGGACGTTCCAGATTTCTTCTGGGAAAGCCAAGGGAGAGAGACCCCCACCCCACAATGACCCACCAGCTGGAGGTCAACAGGAAGTAGCCAAGAGGCCCTGGAGATTCCCTCCTGCAGTGTAGACAAGCCCCACGTCTATTCAGACAGGAGGTCGGGGAGTGGGTGACAGTCCCTGTGAGCTGACCCGATGGCCCCAAACTTGGCAACTGAGATGCTAGGGCTGGACAGACGGTTGGCTGACCCACCGACATGGAGACCTTCCTCGGGTCTTCCTCCCGACACTGCCCCAAAGTGGGTGAGACACAGGAGGGCAGTTCCGAACCACTGGCCTCTCAGACACTCCAGTTAGGAGGGCCCAGAGACCCAGCACCCACTCACGTCTCAGGACCCCCAGGGAGGCCTCAGGATACAAGCACATGGCCCCCAAAAGACCTCAAAGGTCACCCAGCCCAGCGGTCATCACTGTGCCCCAGGGAGCCCCAGGACACCGGACGGGGCAGCACAGCCAAGACCTGGGCCCTCCTCCCACATGGGAGCTTGGCTTTTTCTCCTTTAAATCAAATATTTAGTTGTGTATTTATCTGGCTATGCCAGGCCTTAGTGCAGCACACAGGATCTGCAGTCGTGGCATGTAAACTCTTAGTTGCACAAGGTAGGACCTTAGTTCCCTGACCAGGGATCGAACCCAGGCCCCTTCCACCAGGAAAGCAGAGTCTTAAGCCACTGGACCTCCAGGGAAGTCCTGGAGCTCAGCTTTGATCTGGTCTCCTTATGAGTGTGACAGGGAGGTTACCCATGCAGGGTTTCGTCCCACAGCTGGGGAAACGGGGACCAGAGTGTGGGGAGGATGGGCCATAGACCCGGGGAGTCAGGGTCGGGCTAAGGAGCTGGTGCTAAGTCAGCAGGCACTGGGGAGCCAGGGAAGGTTTCAGGGAGGGAGTGGCGAGCCTGAGACAGGCAGGGAGGAGGCCGACTAGGGGATGGCTGAAATCGGCCACACTGGGAGCTGGGAGATGCGGCAGAACTCAGCGGGAGCGGAGGAAGAAGACAAGAAAGAAACAGATCTGCTCTGAAGACACACAGGTCTGGGTCTTGGCACCTGGTTGAATGGGGCCACGAAGTATGACATGGGAGGGATGGGCAGGTGAGCAGAGGGGCCAAAGACCACCCTGAGATCCTGACGAGGTTGTCTGAGGGGCTGGTGGGGCCTTTTTAGCAGGGAGAGAGTAGTCGGGGGGCTCAGATTCAGGCAGGTTTGCTCTGAGGAACAGGAAGGACAAGGCCACTGGGGTTGTGGGTTAAGTCTTTCCCACAGTGGGTTTGTTAAGCTTTTTATTTTATATTGGAGTAGAGCCAGTTAACAGAGTTGTGACAGTTTCAAGTGAACAGCAAAGGGACGAAGCCACACATATACATGGATCCATTCTCCCCCAAACTCGCCTCTCGTCCCGCTGGCCACAGAACACTGAGCGGAGTTCCCCATGCTCTACAGAAGGGCTTCCTACAGGGGGCTTTCAAGTCAGCTAGAGAGACTTCCCTGGAAGCCCAGCGGTTAAGACTCTGCAGGGGGCGTGGGTTTGACCCCTGATTGGGGAATGAAGATCCCACAAGTCGTGCAGGAAAGCCAAAAGTTAATAAACATTGCTTTTTAAAGTAAATTAATTAATTAAAAAATAAAGTCAGCTAAACTTGAGCACCAGCCCCCAAAGCCCTTCCATTCACTAGTCGTGTCATCTTGGTTCAATTGTTTCACCTCTCTGAGCTCAGTCTCCTCATCTTGTAAACCGAGGGTAACAATAGTACGCACCCTAAGGACTATCAAAGACTAAGACACCACATGTCAAGTGCCTGGTGCATTATAACTGCTGATAAATATTTGCCATTGTTCTTATCACTGGACTTCCCCAGTGGCTCAGATGGTAAAGAATCTTCCTGCAATGCAGGAGACCTAGGTTTAAGCCCTGAGTTGGGCAGATCTCTTAGAGAAGGGAATGGCAACCCACTCTAGTATTCTTGCCTGGGAAATCTCATGGACAGTGGAGACTGGCGGGCTACAGTCCACAGGGTTGTGAAGAATCAGGTACAACTGAGCGACTAACATTACTATATGTCAAGTTCTTAACATATATAACCTCATGTCATCCTCCCAGCAATCTGCAAAGCTGTTCTTTTCCCAATTTGCAGGAGAGAAAAACAGAGGCTCAGAAAGGTTAAAAAAGTGACTCAGGGTCACAAAGCAAGCATCAGGGTGAGAGCAGAGATTTGAAGCCAGATGCCTCTGGTTCAAAACACAAACTTCCCAGCATCAGATGTACCCCCACTGCCTTCCTGCGGCTCCAGGGCTCTCCTCCACTTCCAGGAAGGGGAGAGTCAAGAGATGGGAGAGTGGGTGATAAGTCTGAACCTACAGGACAGAAATCACCTGGACGCAGTTTGGACAATTTCATTTGTCTCCAGTGGACCTGATGATGTTTTCCTTTTTTCTGTCTCCCCACTTTTTCTTCTCTCCCATCAATGAGACTGTACTCTCAACTCCAGTGAGTCACCGGAAAATGTAAGTTAAAAAAAAAATTAAGAGGAACATTGCTCATACGTAAGCCCCTGCCATCTGTGAATCATTCAAGACAGGTATAATAGACATAATTACAGTTCACCCACAAGCTAGACCCAAATCAGTCCTAAAGGCTGACTTCAGAGTCTAGTGGTTTCCCCAGCAAAGCCCCAGGCAACTCAAACCTGAACTGGTGCTCATGGCCACGGTCATCTCACTGGGGGCCCAGAGCGGGAGGAACCTGGGTTCCAGGCCCTGACCCCAGAGACACAGCAATTTCAGAATTCCCCTCCACCCACACCACCTTTCCACCCCACTTTCGCAGGGCCCCTCCCTCTATTTGAACTCATCCTCCTCCTTACCACCTTGCTTCTTACTCCTTTATTTCCTTTAATAAAGCCAGACCTTTGTTTCTCCATCGCTGTAAAGTAATCCGACCTAGCAAAACGTGGGGTGATATTCAATTCACAATACTACAAATAACACCTTCCTTTATGTGTCCAGACAGCCAGGAGCTCGATTATTCACAGGGCTTGTGTGGCAGTTCATTGAGAGGATGCATGCAAGGTCCTCTCGCACAATGTCTATGTTCAGTAAACACCAGCTATTATTAACACTTCCATCCTCTTCACCATCCTGGGAGATAGATGTTCAGGAGCTCCCAAGTAAGAGGGCAGCCTCCACCCACAGCCTCGAGGCCCCGTATTCTGGCAGCCAGGATCAGGAATCCTGAGCGGACAAGAGTTAGATTGTCAGAGCTGGCAGGTCATCCATACCCAATAGGGAAACTGGGCCCCCAGAAATGCAGAGAGCAGCTCAAAGCCACCCACTTGGTCAGTGGCAGAATCAGGGCAGGACTCTAAGCCCCCTGCATCCAGGCCTCTTCTTGCTGCACTCCAGCACACGTGACCCCTCAAAGTCACAGAGATCACGGAGCAAGCTTGATGCATCTCTGCAATCCCAGGAGATGAGACAAGCTCCTGGGAAATGGGAGGCATTCTGCTCTCAGCTAATTCATTCCAAGGTTTTCTAGCTCAAGGTCAGATGCAAAGGGTCTGTAGTCAATGGGAAGCATGCTCTTGCATGTCAATGCTGGTACCAAAAGGAAAAAAAATACCCCTAGTCTTCTCAGGGAGAGCCCTGAAATCAGCCTGAAATGTCATCAAGAAGCACAGTTTGAAGACCTCCCTTCCAACCTACCCTCCAGGACCCCTCTGCAGGGACTGCACCCCCAGACCCATCAGCTCACCACCTCCTCCAGGCCCGGAGACACCCTAAGGTCTCACATTCCCTATAGTCCTTTCCCTAGCAGTGATTCAAGAAAGGCCCCTTGTCAGGCTACCGAGATGAAGGCATGGTCCCTCCCCTCCCAGAGCTCATTGGCTGGTGGAGAATGTACAAAAATGGAGAGGAGACTGGGGTGGGCAGAGACAGTCCAGTGAGGACTTGCATGAGTCAAAGTAAAAAGATGTCATCCCAAGCGGCTTGTGGTCCTCCCTGCTGCTGTGGTCTCCTCCCCAGGCAAATCAGCTACATCCTTCAAGGGCCCCTCCTCCAGGAAGCCTTCTTTGATATAAACGGTGTAATCACACTCCTCTGAACTTCCGTCCTAACTGGGCTGTGACCATTCAGTGCCTTCCCCTACCCCATAGCTGGGGCCCTTGACCCCACCTGCAGGGTCTACCCTGCCCCAAGCACAGAGCTAATGTCCACCCAAGGCAGCCTCAACTCCTGACCTTCTGATGGCAAACCAGCCCTTTACCACTTTGCCAGGCTGCCTTTGCCTGCTCCCTCCCACAGCAATCCAAGGCAGCAAGAGGCTTAAAAAAAAAAAAAAAAAGCTTCCACTCCCTCAGCAGCCTAGGGTCCTGGGTTGCAGTGAAGGCCGAGGTTTTGTATCAGAAGGGTCCTGACCCCATCTGCCGCATGATTGGCAGGGAAGGAGCACTGTTCCTCGTCCAGTCAGGGTTCCACCCCCTCAGCTACAAGTAGCAAAAACCTCAACTAACACCGACTTCAGCACATTCAGGGTTATCTTTCTCATATAAGATGTCCAGAGATGTGTGCGTGTGTGTGCGTGCTAAGTCACTTCAGTCATGTCTGACTCTCTGCGACCCCATGGATTGTACCCTGCCAGGTTCCTCTGTCCACGGGATTCTCCCGGCAAGAATACTGGAGTGGGTTGCCATTTCCCTCCCCAGGGGATCTTCTCAACCCAGGGATGGAACCTGAGTTTCTTACATCTCCTACATTGACAGGCGGATTCTTTACCACACACCCTGGTGGCTCAGACGGTAAAGTGTCTGCCTGCAGTGCTGGAGACCCAGGTTCGATCCCTGGGTTGGGAAGATCCCCTGGAGAAGGCAATGGCAACCCACTCCAGTACTCTTGCCTGGAAAATTCCATGGACTGAGGAGCCTGGTAGGCTACAGTCCATGGGGTCGCAAAGAGTCGGACACGATTGAGCGACTTCACTTTCACTTTACCACTAGCACTACCTGGGTGGGACTTTCCTAGTGGTCCAGTGGCTAAGACTCTGAGCTCCCAACGCAGGGGGCCCGGGTTCAATCCCTGGTTGGGGAACTAGATCCCACATGCTGCAACTAAGACCCAGTGCAAACCTGGACTTTTAATGCCCAAGCCAGAGTCCTTCCCAGGCTGCCTCTGGCTGTTTCATTCAGCCAGGGACAGAGCCAGAGGTGGGAGCTTGGATGCTGAAGCCTGATGGAGCCCATCCCAGCCTGGACTCTTGGGGGCTTTCTGGAACTTCTTTGGTTCCAAGGCAGCTGCCAAAGAGGCACCAGCGAGGAGGGCCCAGGGCAGCTCTTGAGAGGCTGGCTCCTACCACCAATCCTTAGGCTCAGCTCTGAATCATAAGTAAATGGATAAAAAGCATTTCAAGGGAAATTCTGGGGTGAGGCAGGTTAGTACCAGTTGACTCACCTTGAAACTGCCCTCAAGAAGTTCTTTTTTTTTTTTTTTTTTCCAGTGGGTTTTGTCATACATTGATATGAATCAGCCATGGATTTACATGTATTCCCAATCCCGATCCCCCCTCCCACCTCCCTCTCCACCCGATTCCTCTGGGTCTTCCCAGTGCACCAGGGCCGGAGCACTTGTCTCATGCATCCCACCTGGGCTGGTGATCTGTTTCACCATAGATAGTATACATGCTGTTCTTTGGAAACATCCCACTCTCACCTTCTCCCACAGAGTTCAAAAGTCTGTTCTGTACTTCTGTGTCTCTTTTTCTGTTTTGCATATAGGGTTGTCGTTACCATCTTTCTAAATTCCATATATATGTGTTAGTATACTGTAATGTTCTTTATCTTTCTGGCTTACTTCACTCTGTATAATGGGCTCCAGTTTCATCCATCTCATTAGAACTGATTCAAATGAATTCTTTTTAACAGCTGAGTAATATTCCATGGTGTATATGTACCACAGCTTCCTTATCCATTCATCTGCTGATGGGCATCTAGGTTGCTTCCATGTCCTGGCTATTATAAACAGTGCTGCGATGAACATTGGGGTGCACGTGTCTCTTTCAGATCTGGTTTCCTCAGTGTGTATGCCCAGAAGTGGGATTGCTGGGTCATATGGCAGTTCTATTTCCAGTTTTTTAAGAAATCTCCACACTGTTTTCCATAGCGGCTGTACTAGTTTGCATTCCCACCAACAGTGTAAGAGGGTTCCCTTTTCTCCACACCCTCTCCAGCATTTATTGCTTGTAGACTTTTGGATAGCAGCCATCCTGACTGGCGTGTAATGGTACCTTCATTGTGGTTTTGATTTGCATTTCTCTAATAATGAGTGATGTTGAGCATCTTTTCATGTGTTTGTTAGCCATCTGTATGTCTTCTTTGGAGAAATGTCTGTTTAGTTCTTTGGCCCATTTTTTGATTGGGTCATTTATTTTTCTGGAATTGAAGAAGTTCTAATTAATATCCCTAACCCTTCTAGTTTCAAATGTACACTCCTTGCCTTGGGATCTCACCCCATGCTCAAAGAAAGAAAACAGCTAGAACCCTAGAAAGATGCATAAAGGCCTCAGTATGGACCACTTTGATGTAGTGCATCATGCAATATACATTTTATTTCTTTTTGGCTGTGCTGGGTCTTTGTTGCTATGTGCAGCCTTTCTCTAGTTGCGACACACAGGCTTCTCACTGCAGTGTCTCCTCTTGTTGCAGAGCATGGGCTCTAGAGCATGTGGGCTTTGGTAGCTGCGGTGCACGGGCTCATTCAGTCCCCGACATGTGGGACTGAACCCACGTCTCCTGCACTGGCAGGCAGATTCTTTACCACTGAGCCACCAGGGAAGCCTGTATATATTTTTAAATAAAAGCTAAGAAGAGAAAGCTCTTAGACACTGGAGTAATTGCCCCCATTTTCAAGGTTGCTTCTGTTAAAGAGGTACTAACTACACAAATAAAGTAATTTCACCAAAAGGGATCTGCATCAAAGAGACAGTGCACAATGCAAATTAAATGACAAGGGCTATCATGTTTCACTTACCAAACTAGGCTTCCAAATTATTTTAATTATATATCTGGTGGTGGCAAGGAATAGAGCAGACCCTCTTGCATGCTCCTGGTGGGTGTATTAATTGGAATACACTTTCTAGAAAGCAATTTGGCAATATCTATTGAAAACCTGACAAAAGTTCATATCCTTTGATCCACTGTTAGGAATCTACTCCCAAAGAAATCATTCAAAATGCTGGCAAAGAGCCAGACACAAAGAGGTTCATTATAAGTATTTCATAATAAGGGAGAACTATAAACAAGCTAGGTATCCAGCATTAGGCGAACCATCAAGTAAAATGTGGCTCATTCAAAGCATTGCATCTTATCTGGCTATTGGAAGTTTTTGCTAACAGGTGGAAGACCCAAATCAAGGGCTATGATTGAGTAGTGATGTCTGTTACTTGTGGGACTTTGTGAGGAGGGTGGGGAGGAGACACATGCTATGTACAGAAATAATTTGGTGGAAGACTTGAGGTCACCAAGTGGGAGCAGGAGGTCGCAATCTCTGGTTTCTGCTCTCAGTTTCAGTAGGTATGGATTTCCTCTAGCATTTTTGCCTTCTTCAGGCCAGTGCTAATCCACCATGTCTGTCTCCGGACACGCGAGATGACTGGGATCTCCTCTAGAACCGGGCACTTTCCCATGTAGAAACCCCAAGACTGAACGACCTCTCTCATCTCTGTTTGCATGCTTATTTGTTCTAATTTTTTTTTAATGTCCTATGATCAGTATGTAGAAGGTTTAACAAGTACAGGGGCGGGGGAGGGGGGAGTAGAAAAATTCACAAAGCCCACATTCCCTGGCTAAGGGTGGACCAACAGCTCTTTCAAGGACCACCACCTGCTTCAAGATATTTGAGGAACCCAGGAATCTCAAGCCCCAAACTTAGATTGAGTTTATCTCAGATTCTAGATCCCCCAGGCAACTGCCAAAGAAATTTAAAATCTTCTTAAAGGAAAGCATCATTGTTTTACAAATAATTTTTTCCAACAGCATATCTTACATTCAAAGGTAACCAAATACACAAGAGACAAGACACCATGAGTGAAAACTGGCAGAAAGAATAGACAAGAGATACAAACTAATAGGGAGCCTGGATCCTGGCGTTAATCAGACAGGACCATAAAATAACTATGCCTGCTATGTTCGAAGAGATAAAAGCCAAATTTGAAAAGATCGGCCAAACACTTGACATTATAAGCAGTGACATGTCAGATTTGGAAACGAACCAAATAAAATAATCGAATTTACTAAACTGAAAATATAATAACCAAAATGACTAGACAAGGTGCCAGCATCACAGACTGTCCCTTTCTGGTGTGTGTTTTGGGGCAGTGGAGAGCTGACACTGAGCCAGGGCTGAAGTTTACTTCTGCCTCGTGTTGAAGCATAAGGTTTGTTACCACCAGTGCCCCTTGAGTGGGGTCAGGAGACTTTGCTTGCTTCTCAGTCCAGACTCTGGAAGTAGCTTTCATATTAATTTCAAAGGCACCAGCAATTATAGCACTGTAGGGTGGTAACTAAGGATTCTAATTTTGATCCCAATGCAAGAGAAAGGGTCTCATCAGAATGCTTGACTAAGGCAGGAAGGATGAGATATATCTGAGGAAGACTTCCTTCCAAATGTTTGCAAATTTGCTTTAAACTGCTCAGCTTTCCTTCTCAGGAAGTCTCATCTGTAGAGCAGGCATGACTTCTGTCTTTGCCAACTTTCCTAAAGGGTTACTTAGGCCCATTTGCAGTGCTCATCCCAATGTTACTTATAATGGAAACCTCCAAAGTGTTCAGCTATAGTGGAAGGGCTACGTTAACAGGGCCATAGCCAGTGACGAGCCATTTGTTAGCTCCCCTGCTGGGTTTCCCTGGTGGTTCAGACTGTAAAGAGTCTGCCTGCAATGCAAGAGACCCAGGTTCATCAGGAAGATCCCCTGGGAAAAGGAATGGCTACCCACTCTAGTATTCTTGCCTGGATAATTCCATGGACAGAGGAGCCTCGGGGGCTACAGTCCATGGGGTCACAAAAAGTTGGACACAACTGAGCGACTAACACTTTCACTTTTTCACTGCTGCCTCTCAAAACTGCTGGGGAACGAGAAGAGGCCAGAGGGGCCATTCCTGGCCCTCCAAACAGCCTGCGGACGTCCACAGCTTAAAACTGCAGGCTTGGGGAGAAATAAAGATAAAGAGCTCTAAGACATGAACCAATCCTGAGACAACCTGCCAGCGAGGTCAGTGAGGTGGCTGACTCTGACTTCAGCACCTCTGACCTTTTCTTTACTGATTTAGATGGACAGAAACCCAGGACCTAGCTGCCAACAGAGTGCCCAGGTTGTCTTGTGGCTCTGGAGTCAAAAGTCTGGATTTTTTAAAATATCTATTTATTTATTTGGCTGCGCCAGGTCTTAGATGCAGCATGCGGGATCTTTAGTGGTGGCCTGTGGGATCTAGTTCCCCAACCAGGGGTCAAACCTGGGACCTCCTGCATTGGGAGCACGGAGTCTTAGTCACTGGACCACCAAGGAAGTCCCCATAGGTCTGGATTTTATCTCCAGGTATCCAAGGGGAAATCATCTCACCATGAGAGCTGGCTTCCCACCCCAGCCAACACATACTCTCCTGTTTTAACCCAGCCTCGAATGGCACAGGGAAGACCTTGAGACCCTGTGACTGTCTAAGACGGGACTAAAATAGTCACACGCTCCCAGGAGGTACCAAGTGTCACTCTCACAGAGGCCACATGAAAACCTTGCCAAGCACAGATGGTCATTTACCTGACACAGAAGAGAACGAGTGATGGCCAAAATGGGGCAGAACTGGAATTTTAATCTAGATCTCACACCACCAGCCGTTCTCTGCTCCCTGCACCAGTCAGGCTGTGCGTAAGGCTGGGCCCCACTGCCCCCTCTTGCACCCCAAGGCTGATCCACGACTTTCCTAAACATGTTTTTTTTTTTTTTTTTTTAAATTTTAATTTTTGCTCCAACTAAATGATTTAGTTTCCCTTGAAGAAATGACTGGAAAACACAACTCTGGAAAAACAAGGGTAAACACAGCATTCTGAGTGTTGCGTGACACAACCGACCCTCTACACGACACGGTAATAATGCCCATCGGTGGATATATGTATGGCAGAGGTTTAAAAGTCCATGCATACAGATTTAATAACTGCAAAGAAAAACAGAAGCAAAAAAATTTTAAAAAAAGAAAAAAGAAAAACAACCAAACGCACGCTGCATATACACGGTGTCCCTTTTGCATTGCACTTTAGAAGGGGGGCTGGCAGCACCCAGCCCCCTCCTAAACATGTTTTAATTGGAGTAAAATTGCCTTCCAGTGTTGTCTTGGTGAATCAGCTCTAAGTATACAACTGATAAGAACAGATGTTACACTTCATCTTAGCCAAAAGGCCAAGAAGTGATACTAAACGTTTTAAAAGAGAAAGAACTGACAATATGGTTGCTTTGCCCAAGAGTTCAACAAGACACATGGTGATTTACTCAAAACCCAACCCTGGAGAAAATACTGCATGATTTTATAAAATCCTCCCTCACTACCTGTAACCTCTTTTACTACATGCTTGGAATTTAAAGCAGGAAAAAAGGAAAAAACAACCAACCAACCCACCCACCTTCCTCATACAAAAAAAAGATAAACGTGAGGTGATACATGTGTTCACGAATGGTGGAAATCCTTTCACAAGGGGTACTTACATATCACCACAATGTGCATTCAATTGTTTTGAGGTGTACTTTAAATATCTTACAATTTTATTTGTCAATTATACCTCAATAAAGCTGGGGGGGGGGGCAGAATCCACAATGATTACCCAAAAAAAAGAAATGAAAAAACTGAGTTTTTCCCCCCTCCTTGAAGGAAGAGACTTAACATTCAGTGGGTGATTGCTCTGTGCCAGTTACTGAAGTAGACAATTTAAACTAATTACCCCATTTAAGCCCAACTATCAGATCAGAACTCTGAGACTCGGCAAGCTCGGCCCTCTCAAAGCTTCATGGCAAAGAAGTGACTGACCCATTACTCAGAGCAGCCCAAGCTCCCTACTGAAGCTCTTTCTCTTAGCCTACTAGCCAGCCAGTAGGATGGTCCATTCATTCGAGTCAGCCTGGTTTGCCTGGGACTTTCCAGGTTTCATCCCTCATCTCAGAAACCCTTCAGTCCAAGGCAAAGTGGAAAAATGTGTCACTATGTTGGGCAATTATCCGAGGCTAGGGAAACATTATGATGGCTTCTGGCTGCTAGTTTTCACATCATTTTGGTTTATATCAAACATTTTTCCTTTTGGTACATCTAACAATGAAGCACAGAATATGTCAACACATTCTGACTTCCCCACTTCTGGATTTTCCTTCCTTTTTTTTTTTCTTTTGCTGTTGTTGTTCAGCCATTAAGTCATGTCCAACTCTTTGTGACCCCATGGACTGCAGCATATCAGGCCTACCAGTCCTTCACCATCTCACAGAGTTTGCTCAGATTCATATCCAGTTAGTTGGTGATGCTATCTAACCATCTCATCCTCTGCTGTCCCCTTCTCCTTTTGCCCTCATTTTTTACCAGCATCAGGGGCTTTTCCAATAAGTCAACTCTTCATACCAGGTGGCCAAAGTATTGGAGTTTCAGCATCAGTCCTTCCAATGAATATTCAGAGTTGATTTCCTTTAGGATTGACTGGTTTGATCTCCTTGCAGTCCAAGGGATTCTCAAGAGTCTTCTCTAGCACAATTTGAAAGCATCAATTTGTTGGTGCTCAACCTTCTTTTTGGTCCAACTCTCACATCTATACATGACTACTGGAAAAACCATAGCTTTGACCATACGGACTTCTGTCAGCCAAGTGATGTCTCTGCTTTTTAATACACTGTCTAGGTTTGTCATAGCTTTTCTTCCTAGCATCTTTTAATTTCATGGCTGCATTTTTATAGCCCTGAAAACAATAACTTCATCCTGAAGTCTATGTACTCTACCCAGGAAAGTAGGAGGCTTGAAAATTAAACAGGAATTGTTGATGGTCCCATGTTTCTTTCATAGAGAAAATGGAGTCTCTAGGGGGTAGATATCTCCTCTCAAAACCAGAAGCCCTGAGCTGGTTCTGCCCAATAAATAGCTGTGTGTCCTTCAGTAAGTCCCTTCCCCTCTCTGAGCCTCCATTTGCAACACAGGAGTTTTAAGCGATCCCTCAAGGAGTACACAGGCCTTGATACTCAGCCCCCTTATTCCACAGATGACAACCAAAGGCCAGAGAAGTTAGGAGGCTTGGCCAAGGTCATCCAGCAGGCTGAAGCACTACAGGAAGTCTCAAGAGCTTTGTCCACCCGCTCGAATACACAGCAGAGAAAAAGCAGAGTGTGCTAAGAAACAGAATCTGTTTAATGTTCCCTTCTAAGCCTGTAAGGAAAATGAGCCAAATGCTGCAAGATTAAGGATTCTGATCTTTAAAAACAAATCAGGGTTTAATTTGGGTTTTCTTAAAGCCTCATAAAAAAGGGGAGCTGAATCCTTGACCAAATACTCAGCATTCCAAACTGGGAAGATGAGACAGATTTTAATCCCCTGCGTGAGGAGCGGGTGGACTGCAGGATGTGTGCTTCCATTGGCCTGCATAATTCTCAGATGTGTAAACGGCAGGCCGTCTGGAGAAGAGGCCGGCCCCACAGGGCCAGACAGGGAAGGTGGGGGCTCTGAGCAAAGCCAGAACAAGGGCTAACTGGGCTGCACACTGGCGGCCCAGTGAGGTCAAGTAATTTGCTTAAAGTCATCCTGCTAGTAGGTGGAGGAGCCAGGAACTGAAGCCATATCTACATTCAAGTTTAGGGGCCCACTGGCTATGCTGATCAGCTGGTAAAGAATCCCCCTGCAACGTGGGAGCCCTGGGTTTAATCCCTGGGTTGGGAAGATCCCTAGGGAAGAAGGGAAAAGTTACCCACTCCAGTATTCTGGCCTGGAGAATTCCATAGACTATATAGTCCATGGGGTCACAAAGAGTCAGACCCGACTGAGTGACTTTCACTTTCGGCTACGCTGTGTAATTTTTGTTATTATTCAGTCATGCAGTTGTGTCCAATTCTGTAATCCCATGGACTGCAGCACACCAGGCTTCCCTGTCCTTCACTATCCCTCAGAGTTTACCCAAACTCAGTCCATTGAGTCAATGATGCCATCCAAGCATTTCATCCTCTGTCTCCCCCTTCTCCCCTGTCCTCAATCTTTCTTAGCATCAAGGTCTTTTCCAATGAGTTGGCTCTTCGCATCAGATGGCCAAAGTATTGGAGCTTCAGCATCAGTTCTTCCAATGAATATTCAGGGTTGATTTCCTTTAGAATTAACTGATTTGATCTCCTCGCTATCCAAGGGACTCTCAAGAGTCTTCTCCAGCACCACAGTTCGAAAGCATCAATTCTTGGGCACTCAGCCTTCTATGGTCCAACTCACATCTGTACATGACTACTGCAAAAACAACAGCTTTGACTAGATGGGAGCTTTGTCAGCCAAGTGATGCTTCTCCTTTTTAATATGCTTTCTAGGTTTGTAATAGCTTTTCTTACAAGGAGCAAGCATCTTTTAATTTCATCACTGCAGTCACCATCTGCAGTGATATTTTTTAAGAGCTGAAATTTGAACAGAGAAATCAGGGCACCCGTCAATTATCCAGAGAGTCTGCTATGAACTCTCCAGGTTCCCTTCTGGGTATTGCTCCTGCTACAATCTTCCAGGCTGTTTCCTTAGCCTCCCTATATTGCATTGAAACTTATTCATTCAGTCATTCAACAAATGCTTACTAAGCAGCTACTATATGCTGGCTTCAACACACAAGGAGATGTTGGCTGACATGTCCCATCAAGGAAATACGCCAATCAAGCTGACACGGAGATGTGTCTAAGTGCTGTAGGGTTAAGGAAGGTTTCCTGGAGGAAGCAATATTTGCAGTGGCACTTGAGTTGGATTTGAAAATATCAATGGTCACATCAACATAAAATTTGATTGAACTATTTAGTCATTTACTAGCAGCTTGGGTCCCCCCACCTCCAAGTTAGTATCATCAGCTGAAACAAATTTGGGGATTTCTAGGAATGCCAATTATCCCCAAATATTCCAAAATCAAGTGTATCAGACTCTCAAGGACCTCTGTATCTCACTTATGTGATACTTGCTTCCATCAGTTTTGGGAAGGCAGGGAAGGGAACTCCCAGAGCCCTTGCGCCACTGCACACAGGCCTATGTGGGCGGTAACGCAGCCTCATGTTAGAGCTGAAGAACGGAAGCTGAGAGAGCGTGGGTGACTCGCCAAGGTCACAGCTATCCAGGGCAGCTCTGGGGTGGGAACCTAAACGCCACCGCTGCTTTCATGGCTCTACCTGACCTCTGTGTGCCAGACACAAGGAGATGCTTGAAAAACAAAATCTCTGCAAAGAATAGCCCCGTAAAGACGTCAAACAGGAAATGATTCTGCACCTCCGGGGAGCTTAGCCTCCTGCTGAACTTCCTGATAGGGGTTCACAGACCTCACCTCCAGGAAGCTCTTGCTCTGCTCAGAAAGACCTAAAAAGTCTGGAAACCACAGAGGCCCACATCTAACCTTGAGCTGAGTTGTGTGGCATCACTGGTGTGCTCAGTGGTGGGTACCAATGAGGGCCATGGGGGTCAGAGATCAGGGGAGACAACTTCATGCTGGCTAAAAAGGCTGGGAAGGATTTTGACAAAGATATGGAGAAATTGGAAACCTGTGCCTTGTGGGTGCAACTCATGGAAAATACAACAGTTCTTCCAAAAAGTAGAAATAGAACCCCATGTGACACATCAATTCCACTTCAGGGTATACACCCAAAGAACAGAAAGCAGAGTTTCAAAGAGATATTTGTACACCCATGTTCATAGCAGCATTACTCAAATAGCTAAAGAGTGGAAACAAGTGAAATATCCACTGATGAATGAATAGATAAACCAAATGTGGTATATCCATTCAGTGGAATATTATTCAGCCTTTAAAAGGAAGAAAAATCTGACATGTTACAACATGGATGAATCTTGAAGACACTGTATTAAGTGAAATAACTTCCCAGGTGGTGCTAGTGGTAAAGAGTGCCACTAGCACCAATGCAGGAAACAAAAGCGCCATGGGTTCAATCCCTGGGTCAGGAAGATTCCATGCAGAAGGAAATGACAACCCACACATGCCTGGAGAATTTCATGGACAGAGGAACCTGGCAGGCTACAGTCCATAAGGTCGCCCAGAGTTGGACATGACTGAAGTGACTTAGCACACACACAAGCCAAACATAAAAGGACAAATACTGTGTGGCTCCACTTCTATGGGGTAGTATATACCACAGGAATCAAACTCAAAGACAGAAAGTAGAATGGTGGCTGCCAGGGGATAGCGGAATGCAGAAGTGGGGAATTGTTGAATGTGTATAGAGTTTCAGGTTTGCAAGATGAAAAAAGTTCTGGAGATTGGTTGCACAACAACATGAATGTACTTAACACTCCCAAACTGTACACTTAAAAAATGGTTAAGGTTTGGGAACTGTGTCTGCTTCTACATGCATATAATTGCCTGAATGTCAATTATAGATCACCTTGTGTGGGAAAAAGTATTAAGTTGGAAAAAGTCCTTTTATGTTGGAATACTTAAATATTGATATATTAAGTATTCTTTTGTCAGTGCCTGGTTATAGGGAAATATACATAATTTGTGCACGCTTTGAAATAACTGATCTAAAATTCATATGAATGTATGTCAGACAAAACTGTTCTCAAACAAACTGGGGAAATTAGAAAAATAAAAAAAAATGGTTAAGATGGTAAATTTCATGTTATGTGTATTTTACCATGATTTTCTTTGCATATTAAAAGAAAGGGAGTGGGGACAGAAAAGAAGGAAGGAAGGAGGGGAGGAAAGATCAGGGAGGCTTTGGACTGACAAAAGGGGAGGAAGAAGGCATTTGATGGCTGATGCAGATGGAGAAATGGTCCTCCAGCACTAACTGAGACCAGGTTTCTTTCCCCCCACCCCCTGCTCAGCTCAGCTCTACCCTTCAGGGTAGTTCATTTTCAGGCTTGATTCTCAAGCTCAGGCTGCTGCAACCACATCCTTCCAGACCCAAATTCAGCCAAAAAGAGCAAGTGTCCCAGCAGAAGTGCAGCAATTCACTCTGGTTGGACCACCTTAGGTCACCTCCCCACCATCTACCCACGAGGCAATCAGGGGGCATTGTGAGACACTGTTCACTTTGGGTTGAATCATATGCTCTACTCCTGATGCTGGGAGCAGAACTAACTCCACCCAGAGGTTCACAGACTAAAAGTTGGACAGAGATGTTTCCGGGGGAAATTAGGGCATAGCTACCAAAGAGATAGTAATGGATGGACATGGATGCAGAGCTTCCTGGTCTCAGTAAATATTCACTGGTTCCATGTCCTGAAGAGAACCTGAGGTTCAAAGTGGTTTCATGACTTGCCCAAGACAACTGAGTGGCAAGAAGTAGACAGGACTCAAGTTCAGGTCTTCTGCTCCAAATCAAAGACATAAACTCTTGTGTGTCTTGGGAGGTAAGAGTACTAAAGCAAGCAGTCGGGCTGGATGGTGATACAGATGAAGGTATATTCTTGATAGAATGCACCCAGGTTATGGAGAGTTTTACAAGTCAGGAAGAGGAGGCTGAGTTTAGTGAAGAAGGAAATAGGAAACTTCTGTGGGTTTTAGTAGAGACAGTGACAGGGTGGAAGCTGAGACCCACCCCACAAGACTGCAGTTGGGGGATCTAGACTCATCAGTTCAGAAGGAAACTCCCTGTTACACCTTGGGGATATTTTCAGAAAGACAGTCTCTGCAAGGCGTGCCCACTCTGCACCCCCACCGCGTGGCTCCAGCCTGTCCTTGGGAGATGCTAAGTGCCCCTCCCCCTCCACCATGTTGTGGCTTTGGCAACCACTTTGGAAACTGCAAGTTTTAAATGAATTTCCACCCCAGAGGAAGTTGAGAAGCAGGCATGTTCCGCCAGCCACTTCTGAACTCCCAACATTTCTCCTTCCTCTTCAGTCAAAGGATCAAACACTCTTTCACAATGGAAGGAGGGAACAGAGGGAAGAGGCAGGCAGAAGGGTTAACAGAAAGAAAAAAAAAAAGAATAAGAGAACCTCATTTGATCTTAATCAGACAAAGTTTACATCTGAATTATACATTTTTCCCTTCCCTGCTGAGAAAACCAATACATGAGGGAAAACAAATCACATGGTATTTATTTACTTCCCTTGAAATCTCTCTGATTGATTCCAAAAGGATTTAGGAGGCTTCCAAGACTAAACACAGTGGTGACTATGATAATTAGGGACCAAAAAAAGGCAAGAAGACCATGAAGGTAGCAGAGAGAGTATGGATCAGCAGACACCTGAGGGAAAAACACTGATTTGTGACTTGGAGCTTCGATTTGGCCCCATGTGGGCAAAATACTAGCTCGACATTAGTTTCGTCCTCTGATAGAAAGCATTCAAATGCATCTGTGGCCACAAACTTTTTTTTCCTGAGACTCCACTCAAGCTGAAATACATCACATGGGGCTGACAAATTACATCTGAGCTACAGAGAATAACAAGGGCAGTAAACCCAAAGGGCTTTTGAAGGAGGCGGTGTCCGGAATGGCAATGAACGTTCTACACGGCATTTTTGTTGCCAAAAGAATAAGCATACTGTTGGACTGAATCATGTGTCCTTTGAGTAGGAAGATGTCCAGCTCATCCCAGGCCTGGATGAGTTAACTGCAGCCGGATGGGCATTCTGGAAGGTGCTGAGATGTAGAACTTGTTGACCTGATCTGGACCTACAGATGAAGCTGAAGCACACACAGGAGAGGACTCTAACCAGGTGCCCACCTGTTCCTGGCCCTTTAAGCAACCTGACCCAGTGACACACCCCATCCCTGGAGGTCAGTCAAGCACCTTTCCTCCCCATCCCTTAATCTCTGCATGCTTTAAGATCCTGTCATCATCTGAAGTCTTCAGCTGCCACCACACAAGTTCAACCTCCAATTAGAATGAATATCTGTAGGTTGCCTCCCCACATCCAGGCTTCCCTTGTGGCTCAACTGGTAAAGACCCTGCCTGCAGTGCGGGAGACCTGGGTTCGATCCCTGGGCTGGGAAGATCCCCTGGAGAAGGGAAAGGCTATCCACTCCAGTATTCTGCCCTGGAGAATTCCAGGGACTGTATAGTCCATGGGGTCGCAAAGAGTCAGACACAACTGAGCAACTTTCACTTACTTCCTTCCTTCCCCACATCCACTCCCTCCTTCTCCCACTTCAGTGTGCCTGAACGTCCTTTGAGAGCGCTCTTGCCCCCATTTTCAGCCATGTGATTTTGGGTGGGATCGAGTCTATCCCCAAACCTAGAGTTGAATCCTCTGACTCGACACTTAATGAATCCATACATCACATTTTCCTGACCCTGATGGTTGCCTTCAGGGAAGGACAGTGACCCAGATCAAGAAGCTTAGTTCTGGGAGTTTTGGTTTTCTCTTTCTCCTCTGGAAAGAAAGTGGGAAGGATATAGTCCCCAGCACTGCTGGCAGCCACCCTGTGACATGAGGTCAGGGCCAGCTGAAGAAAGAACTGAATAAAGAAGAAACTAAACGGGAAGATGAGGATGAGTGGATTCTAGTGATACCATTTGAACCCAAGCAATGAGCCATTCTTAAAGCCAGGTTTACCCCCTGGACTTCCCAATTAACTTATTTAAACCAGCTTGGGTCCTAATAGATAATCCACCTTTGCCTCCCATGGAGTTACGATTACCTCATTCTCCCCTCCTTTGGGACCTTGACACTTTCTGACAGATCCTGCCTTAGCCCACTCTTTGTGAGCCTTTGGTATCTCCTACTAGCTCAGGTAGTAAAGAATCCACCTGCAATGCAGGAGACCCTGGTCTGATTCCTGGGTCGGGAAGATTCCCCTGGAGAAGGGATAGGCTACCCATTCCAGCATTCCTGGGCTTGCCTGGTGGCTCAGACAGTAAAGAATCCACCTGCGATGCAGGAGACCTGGATTAGAAAGATCCCCTGGAGGAGAGTATGGCAACCAACTCCAGTATACTTGCCTGGAGAATCCCCATGGACAGAGGAGCCTGGAGGGCTACAGTCCGTGGGGCTGCAAAGAGTTGGACACGACTGAGCGACTAAACACAGCACAGCAGAAGGTAGGAACTTCCTACTTCCAGTTTCCACTCTTGATGGTGCTGGTGGAGCAAGCCCTGGCCTCCACAGAAGATTGGGAATAATTCCAACATCAGGTATAGATGATAAGAGAAAGTTGTACCAATAGGCAAAGTGCAGCAGCCAATCAATCCAAGCAAGCCTTTGGAGGTGCCTGCTCTCAGGAGCTTTGAGAGCCGGACTGAGAGGGGTCTCCAGGAATCCAGGCAGGTGGTACTTAGCAGGCCTGTCAACAGGTAGAAGGTTTCACAGCACCAGATTAGAGTCTGGGGCTAGAACTCCTGATTAGGAGAAGAACTGGCAGAAGCAAGCAGGATTCCCAACTTAGAAAGAGCCAGGCCAATTATTTAGCAAAGAATTCAGGCAAGAAAACATCCAAATACCAGAAGAAGGGGCCAGTTCAGTCTTTGTATCAGAAACCAGGCAGAAGTCCAATGACTTCAGTGATGAAAATATCAGAAACCAGCTTGGAGACCAGCTGATCTGACTCTGGGTCCTTAAAGACATCAAGACAGGGCATAGGTCACTGGTGCTGCAGCTGAGGGTCCGAGGACCTGACAGGACAGCTGTGTGCATGCTCAGTCATGTCCAGCCCTTTGCGGCCCTGTGCATGGTAGCCCGCCAGGCTCCTCTGTCTGTGGGATTTTCCAGGCAAGAATACTGGAATGGGTTGCCATGCCCTCCTCCGGGGGATCTTTCTAACCCAGGTCTCCTGCATCACAGGTGGATCTTTATCACTAAGCCACCAGGGAAGCCTCCAAGGACCTGAACTATATGCTTTTCTACTCAGAGCAAGAAAGCATTTAAAACAGAGACTCTCTCCTACCCCAAATCTACCCTCTCTTCTTACTAAATATTTACCTATAATCTTTGGTCAAAGTGCCAATGTACCAAACACTGTCAAAAGGAAAAGTTTTTTTCCCATGTTCCCCCTTCTTCCTGTTTGGAATGCTGGTGTACGTGGGAAAGGCCCAGAGCTATGGCAGCCATCTTGCAATCCTGAGAAAACAGCCAATAGAAAGTAAAGACATGGTCTAGAACCTGATATCACTGGAGCTATTAAACTGGCCCTGGGACCACCTCTCCTGAACGCTTTGTTCTGTGAGGTAACTGAATCTCTCAGGCGTTTAAGCCAGTGGTTCTCAAAGTATGTTCCCAGGCCAGCAGCGCCAGCACCATACAGGAATATGTTACAAAAGCACATTCTCAGGCCCCAACCAGACCTATAAGAACTTGAAATTCTGTAAGAGGGCTCTGCAATCTGAGTTTTACGAAACCCCTTGGTGATTCTGACGTGTGCTACAGTTTGAGAACCCCTGGCTTAAACCACTGTTTAGCAGCTTTTCTGAGACTCAGCTGAAAGCATTTACAATTGACACATTTCTTCACAGCATTCCTGAACTGCTTATGGGATATCAGGAGGCTGAGGGCAAAGTGGGGTGGCTGACATTCAGAAAATCAAGAGAGAGAGTTTCAAAGGGGAAATGGAACTCACAAAAGGAAAAGATAAATACAAATTAAGCACTTCTAGCCATCAAAATAATCACAAATACAATTAAAAGGCAAAAGAAAACACTGGGGAGAATCATTGCAACAAAAAGGACAACTCTCCAAATCCTCGCTTTGTCAAAAGGACAAAATGCAAAAAGTACAAAGGAAAACAATAAGATCCTAAATAAAAAGACAAAAAACACAAAAAAATTTTTTACAGAATGGGAAATACAAATGGATAATTAAGAGGAAAAATGCTCAGCCTCTTAGTAATCAAAGTAAATGTGAATTAGCATGAGATAGTCTGATCCATTGAATTAGCAAAGATTGAATAAGAGGAACCTCTTGATGAGGTGAGGGAAGAATAGGATGAAGACTTTCCTGCACAGCCAGCGGGGGTGTTTAGATTGGAACTGCCACCATTCTGGAAAGCAACCAGGCCACATTCATCAAGAGATTGTTCAATGTTCATACTGTCTGAAATCAGGAATTCAACGTCAATTTATCTAATCCAGGGGTCAGCAAAGGCCTGTTTTTGTATGGTCTACAAGCTAAGAATGGTTTTTACATTCTTAAAAGGTCGGAAGAAGAATGAGGAAAGAGAAGGAAGAAAAAAAGAGGAAGGAGAAGAAGGAAAAGATGGGGGGGAGGGGAAGGACAGAAGAAATAGCAAGTGACAGAGACCGTATTGCGTATGGCTAAATCTATTTCCTATCTGCCTTTCATTGAAAAAAATGTGCCCATCCCTGACTGGTTAGTCTAAAGCAGGGTTGGCAAACTATGGCCCATGGGTCAAGTCCAATCAGCCACCTGCTTTTATAAGTAAAATTGTATTGGAACACATCCATACTCATTAGTCTGTAGCTAATGGCTGCTTTTGTGCTATCATGGGGAGCTGAGTCGTTATGGCAGAGATTTTATGGCCCACCAAACTTAAAATATTTATCATCTGGCCCTTTACCAAAAGTCTGCCAACTCCTGGTCTAAAGAACTAATTAGAAAGCTAGATTAAAATGTATGCACAGAGATGTTCATCACAGTGTTACTTATAGAAGGCCAGTTAAACAAATGATGGATTATTTAACTGAGACAATGAGCAGGCATTTACCTCATAGCCTCACATCTTAAGGACTCAATGAACAATAGCAATTATCAGTATCTATTTTCTTAGGCTCCAAAATCACTGTAGACAGTGACTGCAGCCACAAAATGAAAAGACGCTTGCTCCTTGGAAGGAAGCTGTGACAAACCTTGACAGCATATTAAAAAGCAGAGATATCACTTTGCTGACAAACATCCATCTAGTCAAAGATATGGTTTATCCAATAGCCATATACAGATGTGAGTGTTGGACCATAAAGAAGGCTGAGTGCGGAAGAATTGATGCTTTCAAATTGTGGTGCTGGAGAAGACTCTTGAGAGTCCCTTGAACAGCAAGATCAAACTAGTCAATCCTAAAGGAAATCAACACTGAGTATTCATTGAAAGGACTGAAGCTGAAACTCCAATACTTTGGCTACCTGATGCGAAAGAGCCAACTCATTGGAAAGAGACCTTGATGCTGGGAAAGCTTGAGGGCAGGAGGAGAAGTGGGTGACAGAGGACAAGATGGTTGGATGGCATCACTGACTCAATGGACATGAATTTGAGCAAACTCTGGGAGATGGTGAAGGACAGGAAGTCCATGGGGTCACAGTCAGACATGACTGAGCAACTGAACAACAATGGTATATTGAGTCATTTTTGTGTGTTTTCAAAGAACTAGTCATAAAACAGAAAAGCAGGCTTTAGCAATACCTGAATTTGTTTCTTTTGTATTATTTCAATTAAAATTTAAAATATAGAGATGCAGAAGGAAAAAGGGAACTGAGAAGAATGAATCAAAGCCTCATCAATATACAGCACAGGGAACTAGAGTCCACATCTTGTAACCATCTATAATGGAAAAGAATCTGAAAAAGAATATATTCAATACATATACAATAAGTCCCCTACAAGAACCTTCAAGTTGTGAGCTTTCAAAGAGGCGAACATGCTTTCCATCAATGTCAGGCATGAGTGACATTGCAGCTTGCCCTCCATCTCCTGTGGCTGACGGTCCTCCAGCTCTACCATCTCCCTCCTCCTCTCCCTCCTCCAGTCACTCTTCTTGTCTGTTCACTTGATGCCTAACCCCTGTATGCTGGCTATTATACTGTACTACTGTACTTTTCAAGGCACTGTTCTGTAAGATTTAAAATGTTTATTTTGGGGGGTTGTTTTTAATGTATTATTTGTATGAAAAGTATTTTAAACCTATTATAGTACTGCGCTATCTAGCCAATTGTGGTCATTGGTACCTAGGCTAGCTTTGTTGGGCTTATGAACAAATTGGACAGATGAACACACTCTCAGAACAGAACTCGTTCATATGTAAGGGATTTTCTATACATAACTGTATCCCTGTGCCATCACTTCATGGGAAATAGATGGGGATACAGTGGAAACAGTGTCAGACTTTATTTTTGGGGCTCCAAAATCACTGCAGATGGTGACTGCAGCCATGAAATTAAAAGACACTTACTGCTTGGAAGGAAAGTTATGACCAACCTAGATAGCATATTAAAAAGCAGAGACATTACTTTGCCAACAAAGGTCCATCTGGTCAAGGCTATAGTTTTTCCAGTGGTCATGTAGGGATGTGAGAGTTGGACTGTGAAGAAAGCTGAGCGCCGAAAAATTGATACTTTTGAACTATGGTGTTAGAGAAGACTCTTGAGAGTCCCTTGGACTGCAAGGAGGTCCAACCAGTCCATCCTAAAGGAGATCAGTCCTGGGTGTTCATTGAAGGACTGATGCCGAAGCTGAAACTCCAATACTTTGGCCACCTCATGTGAAGAGTTGACTCATTGGAAAAGACCCTGATGCTGGGAGGGGTTGGGGGCAGGAGGAGAAGGGGACGACAGAGGATGAGATGGCTGGATGGCATCACCGACTCGATGGGCATGAGTTTGAGTAAACTCCGGGATTTGGTGATGGACAGGGAGGCCTGGTGTGCTGCGATCCATGGGGTCGCAAAGAGTCAGACACGACTGAGCAACTGAACTGAACTGAACTGTGCTATATCCCTGAAACTAACATAACATTGTAAATTAACTATACTTCAGTTTTAAAAATGGGTAAGGGATTTACCTGGTGGTCCAGTGGTTAAGAATCTGCCTTCCAATGCAGGGGACATGGATTCACTCCCTGGTCAGGGAACTAAGATCCTACATGACATGGGAAACTAAGTCCATACCCTGCAACAAGAGAAGCCTGTGTGTGCTGCGACAAAGACTCAGCACAGCCAAAAAATTATTATTGTTGTTTTTAAATCTCATCAATAATTCTTTTAGGGTTACAGGATCCTGGATAACTTTTCATTTGCTCCCATCTACTTTTCAGCAATTTCCAAGTTTCCTGTAATGGGTGAATAGTGCTCTTATTATTGTTCAATTAAAAAGCCTTATTTCTCAGAAAGTAATTGAATTTGGAAACCCAGCTGAGGGCCAGGGGCAGGCTTTGATCTAGTTGCTACAGAAACCTGAACTGGGCTGCGTAGCGTGAGGAAAAGGTTGAGGAATGAAATTTGGAAAAAGAAGCCAGGGTGTGGTGTGAGACCCGGCCCAAAGCAGAGGCGAGCAGCCTGTGGAAAACTGCAGGGGCCACAGAACTTAGAAAACACAAGGAGCTCTAGTGAGGCTGCTCACCGAATGGACCCCAGCCCGGCCACACTGGTACCCCGGGTCAGAAGTGGACAGCCTCAGGCCCCGCCCCAGACCACCTGCGTCAGGCGATGTGCGTGCATCCTCACGTCTGAGAAGCCAGAGCTGGTCTACCTGGACTGTTAACCCTCCTCCATCCACCACCCTCCTCCTCAGGCTTTTTCAGTAAATTCATTACACTTAAAATACCTTCCAAAGGGACTTCCCTGGGGGTCCAGTGGCTAGGACATTGCCTTCTAATGCAGGGGGCATGGGATCAATCCTTGGCCAGCAAGCTAAGATTCCATGTGCGTCAAGAAACCAAATCAGAACAGAAGCAATGTTGTAACAAGTTCAATAAAGACCTAAAAAAAAAACAACCTTTCAAGAGAGATTCGTGCCTTCCTCACAGATCAAAATGGAGGCTTAAAACAGATAGATGGGCAAACCACTGCCCACCCCCACCACACTCACTCACTCTCTCTCTCTCTCACACACACACACACACACAGAGGCCAGGCTTGAGCAAACATCAGGAGCTGGAAAACACCTGAGGAGCAGCAGGAGTGTCATCCAGAGGCCCAGAGAGGCCTGTCAAGCCTCCACATGTGTTCTAAGTCCCTTCAGGCGTGTCCGACTCTTTGCCACCCCATGAACCGAAGCCCACCAGGCTCCTCTGTCCATGGGATTCTCCACGCAAGAGTGCTGGAGTGAGTTGCCACGCCCTCTTCCAGGGGATCTTCCCAACCCAGAGGTTGAATCCACATCTCCTGTGTCTCCTGCATCTGCAGGTGGGTTCTTTACCACTAGCACCACCTCAGAAGCCCATAAAGCCTCCACAGAGTAGCTGTTATTCTTGGGTCAAGCTTGAAAGGACAACTGCAACACCAGGAGTGTTCCAAAGGCCATCCTTTTGCTGTTTTCCCAGAAGATATATTTCTTATTCAAATATCTGGAAGAGCCATTTCAGAGCTGGAAAGACCGGATGTAGGATGAGAAGGGCAGAGAGACGGAGAGCAGTGAACAGGACTCGGGCAGGGGCCGCTGGCCTGCAGCAGTCCCTGTCAGCTTTCTAAGCAGTCAACAAAGAAGGCAACCATGGCCTTTCCACGGGGCCGAGAGCTGCACATGATGCATCGATGTGTGTGCACAACAGTCCACTGAGGTGGGGACTGTTCATATTCCCATTTGACAGAGGTGGACACTGAGGCTCAGGGAGACTGAGTAGCTCACCAAGGGCTGACGCAAGGAAGAGGCAGAGCAGGGACTCAACATGAGGTAGCTGACTCCCACGGTCAAGTTTCTTCCCAGACACCAGTCTGTCTCCTGGAAGAATCACCTTTGAGTCTAACTGGTGAGCAGAGGAGACGGCTGCCGAGTGATCTTGTCAGGTGTGAGCAGGTCTGCTCAGAGATGCCCTGAGCTCCACAGCCTGTCCTGAGTCAGAGCAACAAGCACCCGGGGTCAGACAAAAAGTCCTGCTTCCCCCACTGCCAGAGAGGGGTCTCTGCAGGGCCCACGTGGCTGCTCGGATACCAGTCCCAACCAGGCAGGCTCCAGATCCTAGAGTAGCTGACCAGCTCGGGCAAGGAGGAGCTTCCCTGGTAGCTCAGATAGTAAAGAATCTGCCTGCAATGAAGGAGACCCAGGTGCAATCCCGGGGTCGGGAAGATGTCGTGGAGAAGGGAATGGCTACCCCACTCCAGTATTCTTGCTTGGAGAATTCCACGGACAGAGGAGCCTGGTGGGCTACAGTCCATGGGGTCGCAAAGAGTCAGACACAACTGACTAACACTTTCATTTTCACTTCCTGGCAAGGAGGGGCCTGTAGAGGGAGGCAGGTCTCAGTCACTAGTGATATCTCAAGGCTTCCCAAGGTGCCTCTTACCAAAGCTGCACCAGATCAAGAAGAAATAACACATGAGAAGACTTCCTGGATGAAGGTCAGATGGTAAGAACTAGGTAGGAGAGACACAGACTGTGTACGTGTACATGTGTGTGTGTGTGTGTGTAAGAAGGAGTAGCATCCAAGACATAGAAGGAACCTAATGTCCATCGACAGATGACTGGATAAAGAAGATGTGGTATAAATATAAATACACATGCAATGGAATACTACTAAACCATAAAAAAAACAATGAACTCATGTCAGTTGCAACCACATGGATGGACCTAGGGATTTTCATACTAAGTGAAATAAACCAGAGAAAGACAAATATCGAATGGTATCACTTATATGTGGAATTGAAAAAAACTGATACAAATGAACATATTTACAAAATAGAAATGGACTCACAGACACAGAAAACAAATTTTATGGTTACCAAAGGAGGAAGGGGGGACACAGAAAACAAATTTTATGGTTACCGAAGGAGGAAGGGGGCAGGGGAGGGATAAATTGGGAATTTGGGATAACAGACACACATTATTATATATAAAGTAAGCAATAAGGTCTTACTGTATAGCACAGGGAACTATATTCAGTATCTTGTAATAAAGTAGAATAGAAAAGAAACTGAAAAAGGACATATGTATAACTGAATCACTTTGCTGTCCACTTGAAGCTAACATGACACTGTAAATTAACCATACTTCAATTAAAAATAAAAGAAATTAACAAGAGAAAATAAAATGGAGAGATATCAAAAAATTAAACATAAAACTACCATATGGTCCAGCAATCCCACTTCTGAGTATATATTGAAAAGAACGGAGCAGGGATTAAAACTGATACTTGTACACCCCTGTCCACTGCAGCATTATTCCCAACAGCCAAAAGGTGGAAGCAACGCAAGGGTCCATGGACACGTGAATGGATAAACAAAATGTGGCATAAACATATGACAGAGTATTATTTAGCCTTAAAAAAGAAGGGAATTCTGACACATGCTCCAACACAGACAACTTGGAAGACATGATGCTAAGTGAAATAAGCCAGACACAAAAAGGATAAATACTGTATAATTCCACTTGCGAGGTACCTAGAACAGGCAAATTCATGGAGACAGAAAGTAGAAGAGAGATTACGGAGGGCTGAGCGGGGAGAGGAACAGGGAGAGCTTGTTTAATGGGTCCAGAGTTTCAGTTTGAGATGATGAAAAAGTTCTGGCGATGGATGATGACGATGGTCTCCATGGCTCATTCACTCAGATACTAATATAGTTCCCTATGCTATACAGTAAGACCTTACTGTTTATTTTATATATAGTTGTGTGTATCTGTTATCCCAAACTTCTAATTTTTCCCTCCCCCAGCCCCTTCCTCCTTTGGTAACCATAAATTTGCTTTCTATGTTTGTGAGTCCATTTCTATTTTGTAAATATGTTCATTTGTATCATATTTTTCAATTCCACACATAAGTGATATCATTTGATATTTGTCTTTCTCTGGCTCACTTCACATGTTGCCTAGACAAGTGAAGGTACTTAATGCCACTGAATTGTACATTTTATTTTATTCTTTTTTTCCATTTATTTTTATTAGTTGGAGGCTAATTACTTTTCAATATTGTAGTGGTTTTTGCTGAATTGTACATTTTAAAGTTGTTAAAATGCTAAGTTTGTAACACTTATATATATGGGATTTCTCATGCAAGAACACTGGAGTGGGTTGCTATTCCTTCTCCAATATATATTTTACCACAGTTTTTTAAAAAATAAGAAAAAAAAGGAGGACAGTTAGGGCAAGAAAGGAGAGCCCCTCAGGCCCTGGGCAGGGGAGGGGGAATATGCATTGAGCATCTATTAGCTGCTAAGCCTGGCGCTAGGTGGACTTTTTATATATCCCATTTCATTTGATTCTCAAAATGACCCTTTCAAGTAGGAATTGTTATTGAACTGAACTTCAGAGAGCACCTTGTGTCACGAAGCCGGACGGGGTAGATGGGGACTCAAACCCAGGTCCGCGTCCTCCAAGGCACCAGCCGTCCAAACACTGTCACGGACAAGAAGCACTGGGGAGACCTGTCCCCACGGCTCATTCTCTCAGCATCCCTAGCACCTCCTCTGGACTGGACAGCAGAGACGGCAGCAAAGGGGACACAGCCCCTGACAATTAGCACGGCTGGAAGCTGAGGGACCACTCCTCGTCTTACTTCCCATCCTCAGAATTTTAACACTGAGCAAGGGCATTCTGCCTCTGACATTACCTGGCCTGATTTTTACTGATATTGGATCCTGCAATGAGCTAGGGCTAGAGTCAAGATGAGACCAGAATTGAAATCTAAGCATCTCAGGAAATGAATCCCAGACATCCTGCAAGAGCTGAGGGATACAGGTGGAATAGAAAATGCATGGGCTCTGGATTCTGGATACAACAAAATGTGGAAAATTCTTCAAGAGATGGGAATATCAGACCACCTTACCAGGCTCCTGACAAATCTGTATGGAGGTCAAGAAGCAACAGTTAGAACTGGACATGGAACAACAGACTGGTTTCAAATTGGGAAAGGAGTACTTCAAGGCTGTATATTGTCACCCTGCTTATTTAACTTATATGCAGAGTACATCATGTGAAATGCCAGGCTGGATGAAGCACAAGCTGGTATCAAGATTGCCGTGAGAAATACCAATAACCTCAGATATGCAAATGACACCACCCTTATGGCAGAAAGAGAAGAACTAAAGAGCCTCTTGGTAAAAGTGAAAGGGGGAAAGTGAAAAAGTTGGCTTAAAACGCAACATTCAGAAAACTAAGATCATGGCATCAGTCCCATCACTTCATGGCAAATAGATGGAGAAACAGTGGAAACAGTGGCTGACTTTCTTTTTGGGGGCTCCAAAATCACTGCAGATGGTGATTGCAGCCATGAAATTAAAAGATGCTTACTCCTTGGAAGAAAAGTTATGACAAACATAGGCAGTATATTAAAAAGCAGAGACATTACTTTGCCGACAAAGGTCCATCTAGTCAAAGCTATGGTTTTTCCAGTAGTCACGTATGGATGTGAGAGTTGGACCATAAAGAAGGCTGAGTGCCGAAGAATTGATGCTCAAGAATTGTGGTGTTGGAGAAGACTCTTGAGAGTCCCTTAGATTGCAAGGAGATCAAACCAATCCATCCTAAAGGAAATCAGTCCTGACTATTCATTGGAAGGACTGATGCTGAAGCTGAAACTCCAATACTTTGGCCACCCTATGGGAAGAACTTATTCACTGGAAAAGACCCTGATGCTGGGAAAGATTGAAGGCAGGAGGAAAAGGGGACGACAGGATGAGATGATTGGATGCCATCACTGACACGATGGACATGAGCTTGCTCTGGCAGTTGGTGATGGACAGGGAAGCCTGGCATGCTGTAGTCCATGGGGTCGCAAAGAGCTGGACACGACTGAGTGACTGAACTGACTGGAGTCTGGAGCCCTGGGTTTGAAATCAAACGCTGCTCCTTACTCTGTGGGGGCTTTCCCAACAGCTCAGTGGGTAAAGTAACTGCCTGCTGTGCAGGGGACACAGAAGACACAGGTTCAATTCCTGGGTTGGGAAGATCCCCTGGAGGAGGAAATGGCAATCCACTCCAATATTCTCGCCTGAAAAGTCTCACGGACAGAGGAGCCTGGTGGGCTACAGTCCATGGGGTCACAAAGAACTGGACATGACTGAGTGACTAATCACACACTTACGGTGTGATCTTGGCTTGAACTCATACAAGCCTCAGTATTCTCACCTGTCAAAGGGGCATGTCATACCTGCTTTATAAGGGCCACCCCATGCAAACTGTGGAGCCAAACTACCTGGGTTTAAATCCAGTTTCCCCACCATTTATCAGGTGTATGAACTAGAATAAGTTCCTTAATTCTCTATGGCTCAGTTTGCCTCATCCAAAAAAATGGGAGTAGACATTACTTTAATGGGCTGTTGTAAGGTTTCAGTGTGTTAATACAGGTAATATGCTGAGCACAGTCCACACAAGAAGGTTTTTTTTTTTTTTTTTTTTTAATATATATATACATTTTTGGTAACTGTTAGGAAATATACATAAAACCCTGGCACGGGGTAGGGGGCTCACCAATGATAGTTTTCCCTTCCTTGCCCATCCAGTTCCCCTCCTGCGTGTGACTCAAAGAAACTGCTGCTGTGTATTTGTCCTGGATTTTTCTCTGAATATCCGGGTTGGACATGGCCAGTGTTGGCAGGAACCTCTGACTTTTCCTGCGCTTCCCCTCTGCCCACACCGACAGGGGCTCCTGGAGAGAAGCCCATTAGGCTGAACCCTCCAGGAAGGAGGTCAATGATGAGTCATTACAAAAATGTGCTTCTTGGCCGCCTGTGGCAGTCCCACCCCACTGGTCCTTCGTGTGGATTCCGAAGACTCAAGGCAGCCGAGAGCACTAGGGGAGACCCAGGCCTTCCCTGCAGCCCGGAACGATCCTTCCCCCAAATGAGCATTAACTGTTCATCCCCAGCTACCCTACTGGAGCAGTATTGCTTTCTCCACTTTACTGATGAGGATACAAAGGCACAGAGAGGTTAAGACACTTGGCCAAAGTTACCCAGCAAGGCCGCACATGGCTCAGATTTAAATCCGGGTCGTTCTTGATTCAAAGACTGGGAACTTTCCACCACCACATTCTCTCCCTGCTGAACCATGCCACCATCAGCGCTGCCACTCAGGGCTCTATGAACGTGAGTAAATCCTCACACTTCTCTGAACCTCAGTATCTACAGTCATAAATGGGCAAGCTACCCGACAAGATTGTGAGTTCATTCAACAATCACCGACTGAGGGACTTCCCTGGTGGTCCAGTATTTGGCTAAAACCCTGAAATCCCAAAGCAGAGGGCTCCAGTTCAATCCCTGGTCAGGGAACTAGATCTCACATGTCACAACTAAGAGTTTACATGCCACAAATTAAAGATCCCACAAACCATAACTAAGACCCAGCACAGCCAAATAAATAAAATAAAATTTAAAAAATCACCAACTGAGGGAGCGAAACCAACGCCTGCCTCCGAGCAGCATCTGCGCCGCAGCCTCCGAGGGTTTCTCTGGCCAGTGTTGCTCCCACCAGTCTGCAGCATGGGGAATATCTTTGCAAACCTCTTCAAGGGCCTTTTTGGCAAAAAAGAAATGCGCATTCTCATGGTGGGCCTAGATGCTGCAGGAAAGACCACCATCCTGTACAAACTGAAGCTGGGTGAAATTGTGACCACCATTCCCACTATCGGCTTCAACGTGGAGACCGTGGAGTACAAGAACATCAGCTTCACTGTGTGGGACGTGGGCGGCCAGGACAAGATCCGGCCTCTGTGGCGCCACTATTTTCAAAACACACAAGGTCTCATCTTTGTGGTTGACAGCAATGACAGAGAGCGTGTGAATGAGGCCCGCGAGGAGCTCATGAGGATGTTGGCAGAAGACGAGCTCAGGGACGCCGTTCTGCTCGTGTTTGCTAACAAACAGGACCTCCCCAATGCCATGAACGCGGCCGAGATCACGGACAAGCTGGGCCTGCACTCTCTGCGCCACAGGAACTGGTACATTCAGGCCACCTGTGCCACCAGCGGGGACGGGCTGTACGAGGGACTGGACTGGCTGTCCAATCAGCTCCGGAACCAGAAATGAGCTGCAGTCCTCCCCCCCTCACTCCCTCCTCCCACCCTCGCTTTACTCTCATGTGGCAAACGTGCCCCTGTGGTGTGAGTGCCAGAAGCTGTCTCCATGGCCGGTCACAGTGTGCTTCACCATGCTGTAAATGTGCAGACGCAGCCTGCAGCTGGGTTTTTATTTAATGTAAATAGTTTTTGTTTCCAATGAGGCAGTTTCTGGTACTCCTATGCAATATTACTCAGCTTTTTTTATTGTAAAAAGAAAATCAACCCACTGTTTAGTACTGAGAAGGGATTTTAGGCACACGGGTCATCCAGGAGTTGTGTGTCAGACGAGCCCAATACTCCTCCTCTGGGCTTTAGATCTGTGTTGAGATCCATTTTGGTGGTTGGTTTTTAACCCAAACTCAGTGCATTTTTTTAAATAGTTACAAATACAAAATAAGGAGAACACTTGAACACACAGAAGGGAGAAATGTGCCTAATGTAGGTTCTGCGGTAACGGCCTGAGTCCAGTCCACCGGTGGTCTGTTTCCCGTTGGGAACATGAAACGGGGCAGAACCAGCCATGATATCCATTCTGCATGGTCACAATAGGGTCCCTGTGATTTGCTCTGTCTCGGGTCATCCCACACCCCATAGCGTTTGTGCTTGTATTTGTGCATACATGGCCACCCAGGAGATGGGGTGGAGGCTGCAGCCGCCGTTCTCAGACCCCTTGGAAGAACCCCGGCCTTTTCTCGGGTCAGCATGGGCACTTTGGTTGGAACGCCCTGGCTGGAGCGGGAGTCCTGCAGTCCCCTTGCTTGCCTGCTCCGGGCTCTCTGGGGTCTCACCAGCAGGAGTGCGGGTGGTCATCCTTGAGCCCCAGCCCCTCAGAGCCCCTGTCTACATGTGCTTTCACTCCCTCAGCCTGCAAGGGTCAGATTTGCCATTGAAAATGATAACCTCTACTTTTTTCTTTTGTATTTTGATAAACACTGAAGAAGCTGGAGCTGTTAAACTTTATCTTGGGGAAAACCTCAGAACTGGTTTATTTGGTGTCGTGGAACCTCTTACTGCTTTCAATACACAATTAGTAATCAACTGTTTTGTATACTTGTTTTCAGTTTTCATTTCGACAAACAAGCACTGTAATTACAGCTATTAGAATAAAATCTCTTATTAAAAAAAAAAAAAAATCACCAACTGAGCCCAGAGCCATATTTACGGGGACGCTATTGAGGCTCCAGTTTCATAGCCCTTCCTGCACAGGCTCTTTCTAGGATCCTGAGAAGGGTCTGGTAATGTTATACACTTTTCTTAAAGAGAGTCCTCAGGCTCACAAAACCTGAGCCAAGCCCTGCTGCCAGAGTGTGCCAGCACCATGCCTTGGATGTGCGTGAGTGCTAAGTCACTTCAGTCGTGTCTGACTCTTTGTGACCCTATGAACTACAGTCCACCAGGCTCCCATTTCCACTGGATTCTCCAGGCAAGAATACTGGCTGGAGTGGGCTGCCATGCTCTCCTCCAGGGGCTCTTCCCAACCCAGGGATCGAACCCAGGTCTCCTGTGTCTCCTGCATTGAAAGGCGGGTTCTTTACCACTAGCGCCACCTGGGAAGCCCTGCTCTGGGTGGCGTGGGTACAGAGGGGCACCCGAGGAGCCTGTGTGTGAAGTCCCCAGCAGCAGGCCTGACCCACGGCACCTGGCATCATCATGAGGGTAGCGGGCATTATTACTACCTGTTTGTCTGTCTCTCCCCCACTAGAATGTTAGCTCTCTGAGGACAGCAAACCTTGTCAATTTTGGTTGTTGATGGTGCCCCAGAGCCCAGAACAGTGCCTGGCACATGCTCAGAACCCAGTAAACATCCCTTGACCCTTGAGATGGTATGGTTCAACTCTCCAGTTCACAGATGAGAAAACTTGTTCCAGAAGGTGTATCTTTCCCACGGTCGGGACTGGGCCCAGGGCCTCACAGCTCCTGTGAAAGGCTCTCTTACTTCTCGCTGCCTCTCTGGTGACTCACGCTGAGACATTTTTGGAATAAAAATCTAGGGAGCAACACTGTGAGTAAGAAAAGCAAGGGAAGTGGCAGAGGGGGAAAGAGTAGGGTTGCCAGACTTAAAAAGAATGCAAGACAACCAGTTGATTTTGAAACTTAAGAGAAACAAGTCCTATTTTAGTATAAAGTCTGCCCCATGCAATGTTTGGGGCATGTTTCTGTAACATTAAGAGTCACTGTTACATCCTATGATAAACCATAATGGAAAAGAATATGAAAAAGAAGATACAGGTGTGTATATCTGAGTCACTCTGCTGTACAGAAAAAATTAATACAACATTGTAAATCAATTATACTTCAAAAAATAGAGATTTTTAAAAACCTTTTGTAAATCTAAATAAAGAAATACAGGACTTCCCTGGTGATTAAGAATCCACCAGCCAAGGCAGAGGACACAGATCTGATCCCTGGCCTGAGAAGATCCCACATGCCTTAGAGCAACTAAGCCCACGGGCCACAACAAGAGAAGCCCCCACATTGAGAAGTCCCAGCACCGCAACTAGAGGATAGCCCCCGCTCTCTGCAACTAGAGAAAGCCCACTCACAGCAACGAAGACCCAGCACAGACAAAAATAAACTGACTTTAAAAAAGAAAAAAAATTTTAATAAGTATAATACATTTGAGAACAAACAAAAAAAAGTCACTATTCATCTGAAATTCAAACTTATCTGAACGTCCTGTATTTCATCTGTCAATGTTGCTTTAGAATTCCATGGAACTGAGTTCAAATGCCTGCTCTCTGATTGACCATCGTAGGTAAGAATCCTTACTAGTCAACACTTCAATTTCCTCATTTGCACACTGTGGCCAGTCCTACTTCCTCATGGACTTACTGTGAGCATCAGAGGAAATAATGTCTCTTACTACAAAAACACGTGGTGGGTAGACCCTTTCAATGCTGGTTTTCCTCTCCTGTTTTTAAGACACCATTGAGGAACTCAGTGGGGAGACTGACTTGCCAATTGTAAGATAACATGATAACTACAGTGTTGATACTCTTCCAAGCAGCACACTTGGACAAAATACAAAGTTATGGATCCTGTCTGCAGAAGGCAAACACCTCACTTGGTATTTCTCAGCCTTATCAGACCCAATACTCCCTTTTCATAAACATTTTCAATGTCTCCTTTGCCTTTCTCAAATGAAACTCAGTGATAAAAATGATCCATTTACACAGAAACTGAAAAGACTTAATATTCGACCTGCAATTTAAATGCAAAATAAAAGGAGTGCAATAAAACAACACTTCAACACATGAGTGCTTGGGCATGTGATAGGGAGATGCTTGCAAAGACTAAGAAGAAATAAGTTTGGATTAAGAAGTTGGACAATATTTGAGGACTTTCCAGGAGGTAAAGTGGCTAAGACCTTGTGCTTCCACTAGGGGCCATGGGTTTGATCCCTAGTTGGGGAACTAAGATCCCACATGCTCCACTGTAGGGCCAAAAATGAATAAATAAATAAGCAAAACTGATTTAAAAAGACAGTTAGACAATATTAAATATGAAGTTGAACCATGTGAAACTGCTGATAATGGAACTGCTTTTGACCTATGAAAATGGAATTTCATATGATTCAACCTAACGTTTAACATTCTAAATACAAGCAAACTAAATTCAACTATTGTGTGTGTGTTTGTTTAATACATGTGTATGTGTGTGAGTGAAATTCATTCAGTCATGTCCGACTCTTTGCGACCCCATGGACTATACAGTCCATGGAATTCTCCAGGCCAGAATACTCGAGTGGGTAGCCCTTCCCTTCTCCAGGGGATCTTCCCAACCCAGGGATTGCCTGGCATTGCAGGTGGATTCTTTACCAGCAGAGCCACAAGGGACGCGCAATACATGTGTATATCACACCATGAATCAACAGCTACAAACATCGGCAGGTATACATGTGCTGTTGACTCAAATACCATAAATACCACCACCATTTGGGTTGTGATTTTCCATAATGATGGTCCACTCTTCTAAAAATCACAAACAACTCAAAACACATCATCTTCTCTTGTTTTGCCTGGTAGCTGCCCTTCTGAAAAATAAAGCTTGTCTTCTTTAAATGCAACAGCAAAACACTGCACTTTGTTGAAGGTCTCAAAACCCTTAACCCAGTAATTCTAAGAAGAATCCTCTTCTAAGAATTCCACTTCTAAGAATATATGTAAGTAAACAATCCATTAAAACCTCTGTGCACAGAAAGCATGGTATAGAAGGATGGAACTAATGACATATCAACAATAGGGAAATGAGCAGTAAATGACGTACACTTTCTCTGTGGTCTAGGACCTAGCCATCAGAGATGAACTGTTGGCAGCTGTTGAAGGGCATGGGTGCCTTGGGGTTTTTTTTTTCCCCTTTGCTTTTCTTGTTTTCTATAATGATTTTCATTTCCATAGTAATTGGAGGAAAATCAACTTCAGGAAAAACAAAGAACCATAAAGCCCCTGGTTGGAATCCTTTCCCGTTCATTACTTTGCACAAACAGTGGATGAAGGGGGGAAAAAAAAAACTCACATATGCACCCAAGCTACAAAATGAGACCAGTGGTCCCATCGGCTCACCAAGAAGGCTGAGCAATAGCTGAGGCCAAGCCCTTCTGGTGACCTGTGGTAGTGGCCGCCAAACTGCACCTGCAACCTGGGGGCGACCACACTGAAGATGTCTATAGGGGGAGTCCTACAGGCAAGATACAGTCCAGGCTGGGCCCACGTTTGTGCCAGTCAAGTGTGAAAAGGAATCAGTAAGAAGATAATTGGAGGCTATAAAGCAAAACAAACTAAAAAGACAACAATCAGCCAAGAAACAAACACTTTGCGACCCCAAGGACTGCAGTCCACCAGGCTCTCCGTCCATGGGATTTTCCAGGCAAGAATACTGGAGTGGGTTGCCATTTCCTTCCCCAGGGGATCTTCCCAACCCAGGGATCGAACCCGGGTCTCCCGCATTGTAGGCAGACGCTTTCACCGTCTGAGCCACCAGAGAAGCCCCTGGAAAAGGCAGGGGACAGGAAATCAGATGAAGCACAGCTTTCTCAGATGTGTTTGGGCAAATCGTCTGAAATTAACTATAAAATATGGTCACTCATCCATCATAGAACTGGCTTCTGTGGTCCCAGTCACCACAAACAGACCAGTTCCCAGATGGTAGCTATCTGCTTTGCTGGAGCATAATCAGGAAAAGATTATTAAGTATCTTTACACAACGAATGAGGCAAAAAAAAAAACTATCACCATTTTACAAAATATTTTATATTTCACTGCTGCTGCTGCTACCATCTATCAATCTTTACCTTTTGGTAAACATTATATCCTATTTCAGGGATTTTGAGATTTGGGGCATTTGATTTAATAAATACTACATGTCTTTTCTCAAATTTTTTTATTCACAGGTTTTTTTCCATTGTCCAATTTTCAGAAGAGCTTATTCAAATTACCTGAATTTCTCTAAACGCCCCCCAGCTTACATATGTGCCCAATATGAATGTATTTACTCATGGTAAGGGTAATTTGAATTTCAGTTCTTATGTTTTAGAGATCCAGCCTAAACACACAGAACTTTTATCCTCATCGATGTCCTTATAAGTCAGCATTATAAGCTAACAACTGATATGACCCATAATCTCTTGATCAGAAGTTGCTACCTTTGTGCTGACTCTTCGGACAATTTCCTAAATGAAGGAGGCCATTCCATACTTGACTCTTCATCTGACTGACTTTAACTCTATTGTGAGTTCTGAGAAAACATTCATAGTGGATTCTTACTGGTTGCAATTTGTACTACTTCAAATATAATCATCCAATTTCTTAAGTACAGATTCCAGCCTGTACTGAGATAAATGTTCCCTGGTCGTCCTTTGTCAACAGTTTTCTCATTGCTACAGCTCCCCGGTTGGAGTGTCACAAGCTTACTTTAAGAAACACTGTGTGACCTGGGGACCCATCTGTCATCTGGAGATACAGTTTTCATTTTAATTACAATTTATAATCTTAAGCAAACTGAAAAGCCTGTTACCGCTAATGATTTGTTATTATGTTGTCATGTTAAAATTAATCAAAACCTACAAGTACAGTTAAAATAATTTTACAAAGGAAAAGATAGCTCAAGCCATATGCAAGTGCTTAGTTAAGTAAATGGACTGGTAATCAACATGGCACAGTAGTATTTGGAGGCTGATCCCTAAACTGTTTTTTTAAGTCTTTATTGAATTTGTTACAATATTGCCTGTTTTATGTTTTGGTTCTTTGGCAGCAAGGTATGTGGGATCTTAGCTTCCCCACCAGGGATCGAACCCAACCCCCCTGCATTGGAGGGTAAAGTCTAAACCCCTGGACTGCCAGGGAAGTCCCACGATCCCTAAAAGTTTTATGGACTATATATGACCTGAAGTTTTCTTCCCAACTTTCTTACTTTTTCAGAACATGTTTTTGAGGCTTAAGAAAGCACTTGTTAAACCACATTTTCTTAAACATACGTACACACGCAACTTCCAAGTAAAATCTCTGCAATGGTTCAGGAATGTTGCCCATTACAAACAGAAATTTGCTTTTCACATGAAAGCTAACAGATACTTGGCTCTGTTCAGGTTTGTTTTACCCAAAAAAGTACTGAATGCAAATTGTATATGTAAATCTGAGATCTATTGCCAACTTTTAAAAATAAGCTTTTAAAGGGTTCTTTTAAAAAATCAAGTGTTAAAAAAGTGAGACCGCTTTCGCAAAAGTTAATCTATACCTATACACATAGAAAAAAATTTGGCAACTATTAATGCCAAATAGCTCTGGGGTATATGAGCCTGGAGGGCATGGTCTTTTTTACACCTTTCTGTAGCACTTAAACTTTTATAGTGATTCTATATTGCTCTTACAATCGGGAGGAAAAAAATCAATAATCCAATTTTTATTTTCAAAAATGCTCAAGGAGGGGAAATGTCTAATGAAAGTGGGTGAGAGTTGCCCACAGGCCTGGGAGCTGGAAGGAACCAGAAGGACTAATTGGGAAACAGCACGGGCTGACCCAGACAGTCACGGCTCCTCAAACAGTCTCTGAGGAGAAGGAAGAGCCAGGCACACAAGCAACCTTGGAGTCACATGGCTCCAGAAAGAGCCAGACATGTGCACCGGGGACCCGCGGTCCTAGGAAGAGGGCCCTGCACTGGACACAAAGATCACTTGGATCCAGTCCCTGGAGAAGAATCCAGTCTAGAAGAGCCAAAGAAAAGCATGGTGACATCAGTGAAGAACAAACCACTAGCACAATTCGCAACATCTCCTAGAAATTAGAAGGAAAAAACAATGAGACAGTGTCATTGCCCTCCACCTAAGAAAAAAACAAAGAATTTTAAAAGGCTGGTGAGGGTTTGTGGAGACTAGTATTCACTCACTGCTGTTGGGAATTATTATATGACTATGTGCTCTTGAAAAGCAACTGTACCAATCGTTGAAAGATACATCCTTTCATAATTCCCTCTCTAGAAATCTACCCTAGACACACATAAAATGCTTTCTTGTCAAAGACAGTCACTGCAGTATGATTTATAATTTTTTAAAAAGGAAATAACCTGAATACTGTCCAATAGTTAGAATGGTAATTTTCAATATAACCTCTCAGTGGGCATTATGGAGCCATTAAAAACAAGGTTTATGGAGCCTTTATAATAAACACACAGGGGAATGTTTATGTTACCATGTTAAATGATACAGTAGGATATAAAATTGTATATAGAACACTATTTTAACTACATAAAAGTTCACATAAACCAGGAAGAAATGTTCTAAAACTTTATACAGTTCCCTGTAGATTGGTTGGGTTATGAATGGGTTTATCTTTTAAAGAATAATTTATTTTGAAATAATTTCAGGCTTGTAGAAAATATGTAAGAAAAATAAAAACTGTCATATTCCTCTTACTCAGGTTTCCCAATGTTACCATTATTCTACATTTGCTTCATTGCATGCATGTGTGCACACGATCTTTTTTTTTTTTTTTTTTTGATCTTTTTTTTTGGCCACACCACACAGCCTGTGGGATCTTAGTCCCCCAACCAGGAACTGAACCCAGACCCTCAGCAGTGAAAGCACAGAGTCTTAACCACTGGGCCACCAGGGAATTCCCCACACAGTGTCACTGTACACACATACAATATCTACAATCCTTAGTCTTTCTCTGAACCACTTGAGTATCCTAAAAATAATAATACTCTCCAACATAACCTTCCCAGTTGAAAAATCAACACTGGCACAGCACCACCCTCTAACCTCTGCCCCATTCACACATCACCAGCTATCCTGGTGTCTTTTTCCTTCCTGGTCCAGGATCCAATCTAGGAATACACTTTGCCTTTAGGTGTCATGTCACTCCATTCTCCCTCAAACTGCAACATTTCCTCTCTTTTTCCCCATCTTTCATGTCTTTGACAGCTGTTGTGTTGTTGTTTTTTTTTTTTTTAAAGTGTAGATCTTTCATTTTATCGGGTATCCCCGACCTGAGGCTGACTGCTGTTTCCTCTCTCTGAGACTTAGGCCATGCCTTCTTGGCAAGAAAAGCACATAAACGAGGCTTTATCACCTAAGGAGGCCCATGACGCCAACCTATCAGGCCCTGGTTCATTGTGAACACTTGCTCAGATTGGTGTCTGCCAGGTTTTTCCCTTTGTAGTTGATAAATATTTTCTGGAGATACATCCCAGCATCACACTCATAAACTGTTCTTCAAACATTCACCTGCCAGTCTTAGCACTGTTGACAAGTCCAGCCTGAATCAACCAGCACTGCTGTTGTTGCTCAATTGCTAAGTTGTGTCTGACTCTTTGCCACCCCGTGGACTGCAGCGTGCCAGGCTCCTCTGTTTTCCACTATCCTGTGATAGTTGCCTAATGTGGATTTTTCCTATTCCCATCAGTAACTGACAATCTCTTGCAAGAAAGAGCTGACCTTTCTCTCCTATTAATTTTTCTTATCTACTTAACTATATCCTTATGGTCAGGACTTCCCTGGTGGTCCAATAGTTAAGAAACTGCCTACCAGTAGCACAGGGAACACGAGTTCGATCCCTGGTGTGGGCAGCTAAGCCTGTGCACCACAACTACTGACCCCCACTCGGCAATAAGAAAAGCCACTGCAGTGAGAAGCCCGCACACTGCAACTAGAGGAAGTCTGTGTGCAGCAATGAAGACCCAGCACAGACAAAAATACATAAGGAGATAAATAAAAAATTTATTACAAAAGAAGAAAGAGATCAAGATCTGGGAGCTTGGTGTGTTCACCACACCTAGAATGTTATTGTTTCTAGGTCCTCTACAAATTATTTAATAGGAAATTCATGCACATATATAAGTATATGTACAAACATCTATCTCTGTGTATATGTGAATGTTTGCATATATATACATACACACACACACACAGAGGCTTCCCAGTGGTTCAGGGGTAAAGAATCCACCTTCAGTTCAGGAGCTGCAGGAGATGAGGGTTTGATCCCTGGGTTGAGAAGATCCTCTGGAGGAGGGCATGGCAACCCACTCCAGTATTCTCACCTGAAGAATCCCATGCACAGAGGAGTCTGGAGGGCTACAGTCCATAAGGTCACAAAGAGTTGGACACGACTGAAGCGCCTTGGCACACATACATATACACAAAATTCATAAGTGTTAATGTGTGTATAAATATGTATGTGTCAGTGAGGTTATTCCTATGCAGCCCGTTGAAGGTTCTTTCTAGATGTCCCCCTTTCCATGTTTGCAAATCACTTCTTTAATTGTAAGAAACTTGACTGAGATTAGCCTCAATTTATTCATTCATTTACTCAAGGTAATCAGTCTCTCAACCACACCAGCTGCCTTCTCTGCCCACTGCCCCTGCACGCACCCCACCTCCTCAGCCACCGGGCACACCAACACCTCTGCGAAGCCCTCCACACACCCCACTTCTTCAAACACCAGGCATGCCTATACTTCTGAAAAACACTGTTTTTATGTATTATCAAGCCCCACCTTTTTTCCTTTTAATTGATGTTTTAATGTGAATGCCACCTAAGATGAACTACCTGCTTTCCTGAGGTGGCTGAGTACCAGCGTCTCCCCATGGTCATCACTTGCATTCCAGATGCTATCAAGTGTATGGAGCACCCCCACAGGCCTCTTTTTCTCCCCCACCCACACTCCCTCTGTACCTCCCCCGACCCTAGGCAGCAGCTTCCAGGGATGGGGCCCTTCTAAGGGCCTCTCTGCCTCTTGAGAGCCAACCAGCCCCCTTGCAGGGACCCTGAGGCCTTTCACAGCTCACCCCTCTTGGGTCCTTCTCCATCAACCTGGAGGGTGATCCCCACTACCCACTCCTCCTCTTCGTCATCCTCATAGGCCCAGCATTGAAGAAGCAAACTACGTCAAACCCAGAAGAGCGTGGGAGCAAGCATAAAGGACACGCCGATCTGCCTTGACCAAAGGGGCTCCTTCCTCAGACAGCCTGAAAGTCAAAGTGTTGCTTAGGAATGCGATGAAAGCTTCAGGAAGATGGCAGCAGCAAAAGCAAGAGATGGAGGGTTCTGCAGTCAGAATCTAAGGGCAGGCGTAGGCACGTTGGGACACTGTACACAGAATAGCCAGAGGGGTCCCTAATTCCCCGACAAGCTGCCCTGCAAGCAGAAGTCACCCTCCAGGCAGGACCTGCCTCCCCCACTCCAGGGCAGGACCACAGGCGTCCTCCAGTCCTCCGGATATACTGGGCCCCGGTCCACTGTTCCTGGCTAGAGCGAGAGCACATAGGCAGCGCAAGACCATCCTCTGTTCAGGAAACCCTGCAGGCGGATCCAGCCCCGGCCCCCACAGCGTCTCCCAGCCACACTCAGTCAGGAAGGGAAGTCAGAGTCTCCCGAGTCATCTGCATTGGTAGGCAGATTCTTAACCACCGCAGCACCTGGGAAGCCCCTACATGGAATATTACTCAACCACAAAAAAGAATGAAATAATGCCATCTGCACCAACATGGAAGGACCTCAAGATTATCATAAGTGAAGTTAAGTTAGAAAGAGGAAGAAAAATACCATACGATATCACTTATATATGGAATCTAAAATATGACACAAATCAACACATCTACAAAACAAAAAAGACTCACAGATGTAGACAAAAAACTTGTGGTTGCCAAGGGGGAGGTGGGGTAGAGGAGGGAAAAATTGGGAACTTGGAAATAGCAGATGCAAACTAGTATACACAGAACAGATAAACAAGGTCCTATTGTATAGCACAGAGAACTATAGTCAATATCCTGGGATAAACCATAATGGAAAAGAATATGAAAAAGAATATATCCATGTGCATAACTAAGTCCCTTGGTGGTACAGCAGAAATTAACACAACATTGTAGGTCAACTATACTTCAATAAAATAAAAACAAAACACTGAAGCATCAGTTTGGGTCTCAAGCCTGCCAGCTTTCTCAGGGAATCAACACTACTGGCTCTCTCTGACCTTCAGACTCAGAGGGAATGACATCAAGAGATCTCCTGGGTTCTTAATCTCACTGACTCACCTGAAGATCTTAAGACTTCTCAGCTTCCATAATCACATAAGCCAACTCTTAGTAATGAATCACTTTATCTGCACACACACACACACACCCCCTATTGCTTCTATTTCTCTGGAAAACCCTGACTAGTACAGTGGCCCAGAGAGAGGCAGTGACTTGACCCAAGCTCCTCAGCATTGCAGAGGAAGACACAGATGCCCAGCTTCCAAGCACAGCCTCCTATTCCCCCTTGAACCAATTCACAAGGACTGGGACCCTCTTTCCGGAACAGCACCCCCTAGTGGCTTCAGCCAAGGTGGGTCCTGCCCAAACGGACTGAACATCCACTCAGGACGCCAGGCAGACGGCAGGATGGAGCAAGCGTGCGCAGAGTCACAAAGACCTGGGTTGAAAATCCAGCTCCTCTTCAGACTAGCTCTGTGGCCTCAGCACTTTGCCACACCTCTCCGAGCCTCGGTGAGCACCTCTGGAAAATGGGAATCATATCACCACAAAGCTGTTGGAGGATTAAACAAGTCACTGGTAGGCCAGTACCCAGCACAGGGCCTAGTTCATCAGTGAAGCCCAGGGAGTGCTCTTTCTCTCCCCTGCTCTGTTGTATTGTTGTTATTTAGCCACTATATTGTGTCCGACACCATGGACTGTAGCCTGCCAGGCTCCTCTTTTCATGGGATTTCCCAGGCAAGAATACTGGAGTGGGTTGCCATTTCCTTCTCAAGGGGATCTTTCCAACCCAGAGAGCAAACCCAGGTCTCTTGCATTGCAGGCAGATTCTCTGCCACTGAGCCACAGAGAAGCTCCTACTCTATTAATTCTCCCTTAATCTCACCAGGTGATTGAGAACCATTGACCTGGGGCAGTGGTGAAAATCCATTAAGTCCATTAAAATCACCTGAAAAGGCTTTGAAACATACCAAGGTCTGGTCCGCGCTGATCCAGCGCCTCTAGTTTTTAACCCCTTATCCCCCAAGGAGGATACTCAAGTGCAGTCAGGGTGAGAACCTCTATGCAATCACTAGAATTTCTCACACTTCGTGCTCCCAGAAAACTAAGTTGGAAGGACTCATAAGGGAGCCTGGGGCTCGGCATGGGCCCAATCAAAGGCAGCTCCCTATCCCTTCATGGCCTGACCTCTCTGTCCTGTGACTGCCAAGGCGAAATTCTCCCCCTCTGAGTCCCTGGAGGGGCTGAGCCTCATGACCTGGGTGGCACTCCTAGTGGAGATATTGAACGGCAAACCTGCCTGATGCCTCCCAGATTCAGTTCCTTCATCTGCAAGGTGGGGAAGCATAAACTCACAGGAGAAAAACCCCAGCACAGCTCCCAGCTCCAGGACCACGTCTAAAGCTGAAGGCTTTCCATCACTCAGCCGCCTCCCGCATCTCCAGTCTCCTGCCTTCCCACCTGCACACACGCTACCCACTCTGCCTAGAACGTGCTCCTCACCTTTGCTGCCTGAAAACTACTCATACCTCAAAGCCCTACTCAGCTGTTACCCCCCGCTTGGCCACCTCCTGTAAATCAGGGTTCTCAGAGACCACAGAAGCCCAATTCAGGCTTCACGACGCAGAAAAGTGATGTTTTTGGCTTTCCCACCTGGTATCCAGTCATCACTCTCCTGCTCTCCATGCCAGCTCCTGCCTTGTCTTCATTCTCCAGCGGGCTCACTCCACGAGGTGACCAGGTGGCCAGCAGCATCTCCAGCCTCACAGCCTACCAGTGAGCAGCCCCAGCAGCATGGCAGCATCTCTGACCCAGTAGCAGTTTCAGGCCCAGACCCGAGGTTGCTTTCACTAGCCTGGCTTGGGTCGCACGCTTCTCTCTGAACCCAGTCACTGGTATCAGAAATGTTCTGGTGGCCGAACAGGTGTGTGCTCAGCCTCGGAGCCTGAGGATGGGTGGGGCCCACCTGCAACCAAATGGAGGGAGAGCAGGAGCTGTGATTCCCAAAGGGATTCTGGGAGCAAATACCAGATGGAAGAACGGGAACTCGGGAACTTGGTAAAATCAACTTGCAGCCTCCGGCCTGCCAGGGTCAGGAGCCCTCCTCTCCACTCCGGAAGGCTCCGAGCGCCCCCTCAGCAGAGCACAACAGTCACCGCGTGGACTGACTTGGCTTTGCAACCCAGGCTGCAGAACGGAGCTCCATGAGGCAGAGGCGGCAGCCTAGACATGTCTAAAGCAGCCAGTGAGACGGCAAGTCTCTGACAGCTGAGCAGGTTTCTCCTTGACTGGGGAATTAAGCTCTCTGGGGCCAGACGGACTCTGTATAGAGAACACCTGGGAACGGTGGACGCTCTGGATGGTGGGAAGGAAGTCAGGGAGAAGAGAGAGCAAAATAACTCCTTTGGATAAAATCAGGAATTTGGCAGCCCAGTAAGGAGTTGGTGGGAAGGCCTGAGATGGAGGGGAGGAGAGAAAGCTGGGGAACACCTTGGGAGGCAGACTCAAGGCCCCGAGGCAGCCAGTGTCTCCTCCCAGAGGCTGGAAGAAGACAGAGCGTTAAGAGTTAAGGCTGGGCTGGGCAGGCTATCCCCCTTCTGACCCCTTCAGATTTTCATTGAAAGTGAAATTTGCTCAGTCATATCTGAGTTTTGGGGACCCCAGGGAATCCTCCAGGCCAGAATACTGGAGTGGGTAGCCTTTCCCTTCTCCAAGGTATCTTCCCAACCCAGGAATCAAACCAGGGTCTCCTACATTGCAGGTGGATTCTTTACCAACTGAGCTAGGTTTTCAGTAATCATCTGCTAATATCCCACAGCCTGTGCTGGCGGCTGATGAATCAAGAGAAAATTCCAGATTCTTTGGCAGCCTCCATACAGGGTAGAGAAAAGAAACCAGGCCTTGGAGGAGAGATGTAGCAAAAGCAAGACTTCCGTGGAAATGTTCTAAATGCCACTGAATTACACACCTTAAAATGGTTAGAATGGTAAATTTTATGTGTATTTTATCACAATCTCTTTTATTTTTTAATTGGAGGAAAATTGCTTTACAATGTTGTGATGGTTTCTGCCATACAACTACACAAATCAGTCATAACTGTATAATTATATCACCCTGATATAATTTCAAATGAGAACTGACTCATTTGAAAACACACTGATGTTGGGAAAGACTGAAGGCGGGAGGAGAAGGGGATGACAGAGGATGAGATGGTTGGATGGCATCACCGACTCAATAGACATGAGTTTGAGTAAACTCTGGGAGTTGATGATGGACAGTGAGGCCTGGCCTGCTGCAGTCCATGGGGTCGCAAAGAGTCGGACACGACTGAGCGACTGAACTGAACTGAATCACCTCCCTCTTGAATCTCCCTCCCCTCCCCAGTCCCACCCCTTTAGATCATCACAGTCTTTTTTAAAAATGGCAATGATCTACATCAGTGGTACCCAACCTTTTTGGCACCAAGGACTGGTTTCATGGGAGACAATTTTTCCACGGACCTGGAAGAAGGGGTGGTTTGGGGATGATTCAAGTGTATTACATTTATTGTGCACTTTATTTCTAACATAACATCAGCTCCACCTCAGATCATCAGGCATTAGATCCCAGAAGTTGGGAGGCCCCTGACTACATGGTCGGGGGCAGGGAGATGGAGCAGAGGAGAATTCAGTAGACAGAGGAAGCCAAAGCTAGACACAGCATGTGGACACAGTGTGGGGAAGGAGAGGGTGGGATGAATTGCGAGATTAGGACTAATATATATACACCACCATGTGTAAAACAGACAGCCAGTGGGGAGCCGCTGGGTAACACAGGGAGCTCAGCTCTGTGCTCTGGGATGATGCAGAGGGGTGGACGGGGTGGGGTGGGAGGGAGGCCCAAGAGCGAGGGGATGTGTGTATACACATATAAATATATATTTAGCTGATTCACTTCATTGTACAGCAGAAACCAACACAATGTTGTAAAGCGATAAAAATTAAAAACAAAAAAAGCCAGAGGTCCCGTAAGAGAAACCCAGACATGGGACGGGGCTTCAGTGAATCCACACCACGCACACACTGGACTTGCAACCAGCTTTCTGAACTAAGGAGAAGGGCGCTGTCACATGGCTCCATTCCACTAGCTTTGAGCTGACGGTAAACCTAATAGCATAACTTATTGATACCCAGATGCTCACCTTTTCACGATTTCACAACTCTGAAATCGGGGTGCACCTTACAATCGGGGTGCACGGCATAGCTGGCAGCATTGTTTTCTTGTCAGTACGTAAAATGACAATGCTTCTTACAATCATCATCGGATCTTGGGTTCTGTGGAATCCTGTCAATAAGAGGAACGTGGTCTGCTTTCTCTGTGGTCTGTTTCAGGGAAGTGAACTTGGACAGATCCACATCCTCACAGAGCACAGGGACAGAGTGACTGTAATACTGGGGGGCATCAACTCCATCAGCCTGCTGTCCCACCGCTTCTATTTTATTAAGTCTGACCCCGGCCTGCACAGCTGGGAAAGACGTGTCTCAGAAACGGAAATGAGTTTCTCAGATGTGCGATGTTTGCAGAGGAAGTGAAACATGGTGTTTATTCCATGAGCCCTGCATCCTGCAATTAGGAGGTGCCCGTGACCCTTGGAGGGCCACACCAGACTTAAGGCTCCTCCAGGGCTGGGACATAACGTCTTTGCGTGTGTGTTGAGGGGGGGCAGTTAGCAATCACCTTGGAAATGCTCTGCCCTCCCGGGAAGGAAGTGCTATTTTTCCTTCAGGTCAGCAAATCCAGGCTCCTTCCCCAGGTGCCTTGGGGCTCCCGCCCTGTCAACCCTCTGCCTGCTGTTGAACCCTGGGGCCCAGCTTCTCTTATTCTGGCCGCACACCTGAGACCCCACTGGGAGGAAAACAACCGGGATCTCATTAAGGCCCAGGAGACTACAGCTGAGCCCAGCCCTTGGCAGCAGGCAGCGTGGTGTGGCTTAAGTATCAGGGACATACGTCCCCTCCCCCTTCCCTTCTCATCCCACCCCTCTAGGTTGTTGCATGTTGATGTATGGCAAAAACCATCACAATATTGTAAAGTGATTATACACTAATTAAAAAAAATAAAATATATTTAAATATATATATAAAGAATCAGGGACAGAGTAGCCTAATAAAATCACTGGGTGTCCTACAATTTGATTTGCGAAATCTGGCAACCCTAATGAAGTGAAAAAGTGAAAGTGTAAGTTGTTCAGTGGTATCCTACTCTTTGGGACCCCATGGACTGTAGCCCACCAGGCTCCTCTGTCCATGGGATTCTCCAGGCAAGAATACTGGAGTGGGTAACCATTCCCTTCTCCAGGGGATCTTGCCAATCCAGGGATCAAACCAGGTCTCCTGCACTGCAGGCAGATTCTTTACTGTCTGAACCACCACGAAAGTGCAGGGGCAACACAAAAGCCATGAACCCCTGGACCTCTGTGGCCAGCACAGAGGCTCCAGGTGAGGGAGGCAGTTTTTCTCCAGCTCCTTCACACATCTGTCCCATTCGCCTTTCTCCTCTGAGCCTCAAAAGCTGCTCTTTCAAACCTAAGGATTCAGCTGTGAGCCTGGCAGGGCCTAGTTCAAGGGCAACAGGTTGGCAGAATAATAGCCCTGAAAGACAAGCAGGTCCTGATCCCCAGTACCTGTGAATGTTACCTTCTAAGGCTTAAGGCAGGGGTCCACAACCTCCAAATCTCATACCTGATGATCTGAGGTGCAGCAGGAAATGTTATATTCCCTGATGCTGGGAAAGACTGAGGGCAAGAGGAGAAACGGGCGACAGAGGATGAGATGGTTGGATGGCATCACCGATTCAACGGACACAAGCTTGCACAAACTCAGGGAGATAGTGAATGACATGCTGCAGTCCATGGGGTTGCAAAGAATTGGACATGACTTAGCAACTGAACAACAACAACAAATATATATATAATATTTACATAATATAAAAATATATTTAGATAATTGTATAACATAAATATACTTATAAAATAATATTCTACTGATGTAATAATAATAGAAATAAAGTACACAATAAATGTACTGTGCTTGAATCATCTCAAAACCATGTCCCCTCTCCCTGGGCCCACAGAAAAATTGTCTTCCATGAAACTGGTCCCTGGGCCAAAAAGGTTGGGGACCACTGGCACAAGAGACTTTGCAGATGTGATTAAGAATTTTGAGATCATCATTATCCAGCATGGACTCCAAATGCAGTCCTCATATAAGAGAGTAGCAAAGACTTGACGACAGAGCAAGTAGGAGGTGTGACCACAAACAGAAGCAAGAAATTGGAGTGATGCAAGGAAGGGGTCACAAACCAAGGCATGCAAGAGGCTTCCACAGGCTAGAGGCAGCAAGGAAACCCATCCTCCGCTAAAGTCTCAGGAGGAAGGGAGAAACAAACTGAATCTAGCTCAGTGAGACCATTTCAGCTTTCTGGGCTCCAGAACCGTGAGAAGGTTAATTTGTATTGTTTTAAGCCATTTAGTGTATAGTAATTTGTCACCAGCTCCACAGGGTTCATGCTCAGAAGGGCCCCACGCTTGATTTAATGCTCTGCTGGTGCAGTCTTGAAATTCTAGTTTTTGAACAAGGGGCCCGCATTTGCATTTTCATTTTGCACCAGGCCCCGCAGTAGCTGGTCCTGGGGCCTGGTACACCTGCAGCTTCCACCCTTAACCCCCACTAAACCCAACACACCATCTGGAACATCAGTGTGACTCCAGATTGGGGCAGAACAGCCTTATTTTCATATCAAAGCAATCATACACATTATAGGAGAGCATGAGAAAGTCACATAAGTTTAAAAGGTAAAATGAGAGACTCTCAAATTTTTTTTAACGTCAGGAAGTTTGCACACGAGCGTGTGTGTGCGCTAAGTCGCTTCAGTTGTGTCTGACTGTTTGCAACCCTATGGACTGTAGGCTGCCAGACTCCTTTGTCCATGGCATTCTCCAGGCAAGAATACTGGAGTGGGTTGCCATGCCCTCCTCCAGGAGATCTTCCCAACCCAAGGATCGAACCCACGTCTCCTGTGGCTCCTGCAGTATAGGCGGATTCTTCACCACTGAGCCACCGGGGAAGTCCATTGGCAAGGTTACTCCTGGCCAAATGCTCAGGCTCTCAAGGTCTAAGCTATCTCCTTGGCTGCCAGGGATGGCCACCCCAGAGCAGCCCCAGTATCTCTCCCTCAACCCGGTGCACTCTACAATGCACCACCTCTAGGAAGTTTCCGAGCACCGATCACAGTGGGTTAGAGATCCGTTTCTCAGCCTACCCTCTCAAACCTGCCTGGGCTCTCCAGCCTCCCTCACTGCTCCTGTCCCTAATATGCACAGCGCTGTGGGCATACGTGGGGCACAGACCCTGTCTGGGACTTATTTGTCAGCAGTTCCAGCCTGAGCTCCAGGGTCAAGGTCATAGTTTGTCCAGCTGGTATTGGAATGAGATTGCATGGGCTTTGGAGTCAGATAGTTGAGGGTTCAAATTTTGACCCCACCAAGGACCAGGAATGATTCTTGCAGTCATTTAACTACCACCAAAGCACCTGCTATATGTCAAGAGCTGTTCTAGATACTGGTGATACAACGGCATGTTGGATTGTATGTTTTCAACTTGGCATAATTGCCATCTCCTTCTGTAGCCTGCTCTACAAAGGGAAAGACAAGAACCATATTTCCCAGACTCTCCTCCCCTGTATGTTTCTGGGTTCGAGGCTGTCAATGAGACAGATTCAAAGTGGTGGATGTGAAGCTTGTAATCGCCTCCCCTGTATGTTTCTGGGTCCGAGGCTGTCAATGAGACAGATTCAGAGTGGTGGATGTGAAGCTTGTAGCAACTTCCAGGTGTTAGTCACTCAGTCCTTTCCAATTCTCTGGGACCCCAGGGACTTTAGCCCATCAGGCTCCTCTGTGCATGAAATTCTCCAAGTAAGAATACTGGAGTGGGTTGCCATTCCTTTATCCAGTGGATCTTCCTGACCCAGGGATTGAACCCAGGTCTCCTACATTGTGGGCAGATTCTTTACCATCTGAGCCACCAGGGAAACCTACTTGTAGGGAAGTGTGCTAGCCAGCAGCGGCTTCCTGGAAGTTCTTTAAGATTCACAGCAGCTTCTGGAAAGACTCTTGAACTACTTTCCTTGTTGCAACAGACTGAAGTCATTGACAACCAATTCCAGTATTTCTCAAAATTCACAGTGGCCTCTTGGAGAGCTCTTGAAAACCATCCACATTTCCTCTCCCCACCTGTGGCTTCCCACCCCATCTTAACTCCCATCACCCTTCCAATAATTGTGAGTCTCCAATTCCATGGATTAAAACCCTTCAAAAGTGGAATCCATAGAATAGTGTTTATTTTCCTGACCAAACCACAGCTGAAAAACAACAGCCCACAAATCAAAGAACCTGTCCTCAGGAGAACTTGTACTTCTAGTGGGCAGAGTCAGGTCACAAACAATGAAAGGCAAAAATAAGGGTAGGTTAGGGTACTCAGAGGGGCCCTTCTGGAGGGATTGACTTTTGAGTTGAGGCCAAAAATGAGCTGAAGGAAGCCACCATGGGAAAGTGCAGGAGAAATTTCCAGAGAGGGAACAGCAAGTAGAAAAAGCCTTGATGTGGAATGAAGGTAGCATATCCAAGAAAGAGCAAGAGTCTCTCACTACTAACCAGATTAGGAGCTACCACTAACGCTACCTCTACTTGTTTGAGAACCTATTACTGTCTGCAGTGATCTTAGCACTTTGTTGACTGGACTACTGTCCATCTATTAATATTTCAACTATAATAGAAGTCTATGTGAAAGGGGTCTTGTCTTGTTCAACACTCCATCTCTAGCACCTGGCACAATATCTGACCATTGGACATTTAATATTTGGTGAATGAAGTGTGATAAATACCATAATACAGATGGGTTCACAGTATAATGGAAACTCCAAGAAGGGACCATGAACCCTGTAGGGGCTGGAAGTTGGTCTGGGAAGTTGATTCTTACCAACACCTTACTGACAAAGGTGTTTCTTACCTCTGATAAAAGAGAACTAGATTGACTAACCAAGGGCCTTTGGCTTTGAACTTCTGGCTTTGCTTATCCCAGGACCATGTTGGGCTTGGTTCAGTCTGGTGTGGCCATTTTTCTGGGTGCTAAGTGGAAAAGCAGTTTCAAGGCCTAATTATTGCTTGTCCTCACACACTGTAGTTCTGTCATGAACAGAAATCAGCTAAGCTTCAAAATCAGAAATGCCTCCAGATGTATGGGGAGAGGAGGTTTGCTGGGGAAGACATTTGTATTTGCGTTGACACAGATCTGCTTGGATGACAGCTGATACATCATTTGTTAAAGCCCGAAACGTTCAGACACAGGTTGTCATGGTGACACCCCCTATCCAGGATGGGACCAAGAGATGTAGCAACTGAAACGGACCGCAGTCAGATTACTAAGGTCTCATCCTTCATGGTCCTTCCCTTCCCCTCTCTGCTCTTCCAACCATGGTTTCCCATGACAGTTGAGGCAGAGAGCAAGTGGTTGATAAAGTGACCTCTTCAAAACACAAATCTAATCACGTTGGTCCCCTGATCTAAACCAGTCAGGGGCTCCTCTGCTTTTCAATTAAAATAAAATCCAAAACTCCTGTGGTCTGTGAGACTCTGCGTAAGTTTCCCTGATGACAGCGACAGCTCACTGTCCCCCAGGTGAAACCAGTCACCCTGATACTCCCTCCCAGGACTCAAGGTTTTCCACTCCAGCCCAGCCTATAGTGTATAATGATATATTCATTTGTTCACCATCTGCCTCTCCCACTTGATTATAAACTCTTTAATGCCAAAGTCTATTTGTTAACTCTAACAATCCATTGTCTAGCACAGTACCTGGCATGTAATAGGTACTCAACAAATAACTGCTATTAAGCTGACTGACACGCATCTCCACTCAAAGGCTTCCCTGGCGCCTTGCCAGGAGAATTCCATGGACGGAGGAGCCTGGTGGGCTACAGTCACCGCGGTGTCCCAAAGAGTCAGACAGGACTGAGCGACTAACACTTTCACTTCCCACTTGAAGGAAGCAGACTGAGAAACACCATCCCCAACCCGAGGGCGAAGGGAGGGAATACCTGAAATGGGGGAATCAAGGACCTTCAGAGGGTCCCAGCTCAGGCCAGCTCAGCCCACACAGAGGAGATAAAGGAAGAGTCCTGGCCAGTGGCCCCCGTCCCTGGGGAGGCTGCTGCGGTCACACCCTGGGACAGACCTCCCCAAGTCGGTCCTTCTTCCCCTGGTCTCTAGCGTTGGGGAGCAGCTGGCCTATGGTTAGAAACAAGGCAGAAAACTCACTCCCAGGTTAAATTCCCTAGTGCTTGGGAAGTGCAGCCATTCCCCATGACTTTTTCAACTTAATAATAACTAACATTTACCAGCACATGCAATATGCCAGAAACAGTGCTGAGAGCACTTTACAAAAATATATTCTTTAATCCACACAACAGTTCTCTGGAGTTGAGGTCATTATTATCCCTATTTTTCAGATGAGGATGCTAAGATAAGAAAATTACCCAAAGTCATAGAGCTACTAAATTGGAAATGCTTGCCGTCTTAACCATTACGTGAGGCCACCTCTCCTTAAATCTAACCGGTATCCCCTTCCAACCAGCCTCCTGCCTCTGTGTGAGGCAGAGAAAAGCCTGAAGTTCCACCAGCTAGGCAAAGGGTTAGTTGAGGGGTGGGGAGGGGAAGGGCAGAGAGCACAGCTGAAGAGACCGGGAGCTCACCCTTACTGAGAGGAGGTTTACCATTCTGTGGGAGAGTTTGGGGATGAATTAGGATGATTGAAAGGATATTAAGCAAACTGGAGAACAATTTTTTTAAAAAGCTGGGAGTATTAGGTATTAAATGGGAGCTGCCATAACAGACACATCTTAAAATCTCAGTGGCTTAACACACAAAGGTTTATATCTCATCCATGTCACAGGCTAAAACTGGTTGGCAGCTCTCCTCCAGGTGGTGACTCCGGAACCCAGCCTCCTTCCACCTTGCAATGTCACCACTTCAGTGCCCTTCACTCCAGCTTCCTGGAGGGGAGGGTCAGGGAGTGGAGAAGGTCTAGGACTGATAAGGACTGTATCACCTCCCCTTGCATTTCCATTGGCCAGAACTTAGTCACATGGTCCCAGCTGAACCACAAAGGAGGCTGGGAGATGTCATCTCCTGTTTTCCTGGGAAAAGGAAACAGGGGATGAACACATAACATTGTTTCTACAATAGATATATCTATAGATATATCCATATCATATAAGAAATAAGATGTAATAATTGCACCTTGTGTAACTCAATCATGGAAAGTATTTACACAGTCACAGTAAGGCAAACATCAGATATTGGTTCAACCAAAAATCACAATATAACTGAATTAAGAACATGAAGAGAGCGGTGGTTGGAGAGGGAGCTGCCAGGCTGAAAAAGGGGAGCAAAATCTATTTAAGTAGGAGGTCAGTAGATAATGTTGAAAAAAAATTTTAATTGAGAATATATTTCATAATACATGTAAGTCAAACCATCGTGGTGTACACTTGAAACTTATAAAGCGATGTATGTCAATAGATCACAATAAACCTGCGGGGGTGGGGGGGGGCGAAGAAACAGCATTATAAACAGCTTTTTTAAAAATACAGTAGAAAATGCCCAAAGGAAGACTTAGAGTTTACGATGTTTGACTCTAGAGAGTTGGATTCTGGCACTGGGTGTGATACTTTCCAATTTTAATTTTTTAACCACATACTCATGTTACCTTGATAAAAAATAAAAAATTAATTTTTAACGACTTCCCAGTGGTTAAGACTCCGCATTTCTGCTGTGCAGGGTATGGGTTCAATCACTGGTTGGGGATCCCACATGCCACACTAAGGTGTTGCAAGCTGCGAACTACAGCCAAAAAAATAATAATAATTTTGGGGGGAAGGAAAAAACAAAGAAAGGTAATGCTATTGCTTCTCTAGAGAGTAGAGGGCAAGGACAAACGCCAGGTATGACACACAGGGGAGACACAAAGCAGAAACCCAGAGGCATGGGCCTAGCAAAATGCACAGTGTCTCAGTCCCGCCACACCTTGGAGAAGCATGCTTGGGCTGGACATGGCTGGAGCACCGTAGGCTGTCCTCCAGGGCAGGGACCCTGCATTGATTGTGGGCTGAGTTAGGCTATCGAAACACCCCCAAAATCACAATGGCTTCACACAAGTTTCTTTCTCACTCACGTTCGTAACCCATGAGGCCTGGGGAGTGGCAGGGCCCTGCTCCCTTCAGGCACTCGGGAATCAAGCAAGGAGGCTGCCCTACTCTGGAGCTTCTCCACAGGCCACACGGTCTCCTCAGCTGCCATGCACCTGCCGATGGATGCCTCCCCCAAGAAGGACACGTGTCCTTCCCTCTCACAGCCCATTGGCCAGAACCACACGGCCCCACCCAACTGATACATAGTCTTCTGAGTGCCCAGAGGGGAGGACACTGGACACTGGTACACGCTAGTTGTGTCTACATGCATCGTAATTTCCTGTCACCAGGGAAATTTTAGAGGAGTTGGGGGGAAGTGGGGCCCCCCTGACCGGGGTGGCAGCTCCAGGCTTTGCAATCAGAGTGACAGCCTTATACCAGCGTCAAGCTAAGGATGCACTTATTGGTAGTCTACAATACGGAGTCTGTAATCTGCATCTGAAACTCCTATTCCATGAAATGGGTTATTCTTTTGAAGCACTAGGGAAATGGAGGAGAAAGGATGCAGGGCTCAACTACCTAATCCATTTCCCCGCCTCTCAGTAGGACCTCATCAAATCAGCCACAAGGAGCACAACGCAACAGAAGAAAAACGAGACATGATTTTAAACCACAAGCAGAGCTCCTTCTCAAGACCCACCAGGTCAAGGCCAACTTCCCTTTCATTTCTTTCACAGATGACGCAACACCTATGTGAACCAGTCACTTCACCAACAAACATCCTCATCTCACCTTTGTGCTGCTCCAGAAGTCAACCTTGGCCTGGGTAAACAGTCTCCACTGTCCTGTTCTGCAGTTTTATTCTAGATACTTCTCCCTGTGTGGAATATGCAAAGGCTGTTGTTACCACACTGGCCCAAGGCGTCCAAGACAAGGAGGCATTCAATCCTGGTCTGTTTCCATCAATGTTAAAGATTATTCCTAGAGTCATGTGTCTTAGGGAAGTGGTAGCCCCAGTGATGATAAAAAGAACAACAGCCAACATTTATTGAGTGTGCCCGGCACAGACTGTTTACTTAACTCCTTTAAGTCCTCCCAACAGCCCAGAAAGGAAAGAATTTTTATCACCCCCATTTGTAAGAGATTTAGGAATTTCCCTAGGTACACACAACTAGTCAGTGGAAAAGCTAGGATCTGAACCTATACATTCTGGTGCCAGACCCAGGGTTGGGAGTTTTACAAAATTTAAGTTTAAATTCTGGCTCTGCCACTTCACACATGCATGTTGTTTTAGTCGTGTTTAGACTAAGTCGCTTTAGTCGTGTCTGACTCTTTGCGGCCCCATGGACTGTAGCCGGCCCAGGCTCCAGGCAAGAACACTGGAGTGGTTTGCCATGCCCTCCTCATACACGACATTAATCACTTATCACTTCTTATCTTTGAACCTCAACATCTCCCTAAAAAGTAAGCCTCAGTTTCTCCTAAAATGGGGGGGAGGGTGTTAAAAATTCACCTCTCTAGAGGTGGTTGGAGATTAAATAAAATACCCTGGAGATTCTCAGGGCAGTCCTGGCTGATGAAGGAGAGCAGGGTGAGCCCCTTTGGAGATGTGTTTGAGCCAAAGCTGCATTAGAAAGAGGGCTCGACCGACTTTTGGAGAGGTCCCATCGCCCCCCTCCCCCAGCTATGTTTTTCATCCATAAATTAGAGACCAGGAGCCTTGCGATTGCACAGACACAGGGTATGTGCTAGAACACTTTCACCCTTTCTCTCCCCTCTGACCGTTGGGCATTTGGGTCATTTCCAGTTTCTCACTGTTATAAACACTCAGCCTCACAGGTTTTTTGCCCAGGCCTGTGCCCAGCTCCGCCTCTGGCATTTATCCCCACTTTCTGAGTCAGACCTTTGGAGGTGCCTAACTGGGGCTGGCCAAGGAACCCTCGCCTGGCACAGCCCTCGCCCTGGGACTGGAAAGAGCAAAGACTCAGCTGCCAGCCACCCAGCACCAGCTGGGGCTCGGTCTGCCTATGTCTGCAGACCATCACCCTGCCCGGGATCATGCCTGATAAAAGGGAGTCCAAGCAAATTTATTTCTGTTTACCCATATCCACTTTAACATTAGTCATCGCTCAGCTTTGACACCCCACAGCCATCATCCATCTCAGCGGACACAAGCTATTACCTGCCAGAACCACAGGTCAGAGTAAGAGCTCACCACCTCTGGATGCCCGAGTACAGCCATCACAACCATTCTATGGCTTTTAAATACCTATGAAGGTATTTACCTTATTTAAATACCTATGAAGAATCAGAGACTCCTAGAGCCAAGAATTCAAACTAAGTTTTGGACCCCAAACAAGAAAGAATCAAGGGGCTTTCCTGGTGGCTCAGAGGTAAAGAATCTGCCTGCCAATGCAGGAGACGCAGGTTTGATCCCTGGTCCGGAAAGATCCCACATACCACGGGGCAACTAAGCCACAACTACTGACCCTGTACTCCAGAGCCCAGAAACTGCAACAACTGTGCTTCACAACAAGAGAAGCCTCCACAATGAGCAGCTCGAGCAGCAACGAAGACCCAGCACTGCCAAAAAGAAATAATTAAGTAAAATTACTTTTAAAAAAAGAAAGAACCAAGCTGATTCTCTGAATCCTGAAATGAAAATCCTTTTTTTTTTTCCTGAACTAAAAATCAAAGCCAAATCTCCCCAGGAAATATCCAATAAACTATTTTGATCTAAATCATGAGCTGAGCCTCAGTTTCTCTATCTGTACAATAAGGTTAAAAAGTACTCAGTCCATACGGGCTGCTATAACAAAAATACCATAGACTGTATGACTTAAACAACAGAAATGTATTTCTCATAGTTCTAGACGCTGGCAAGTCCAAGATCAAGGCTCCAGCAGATTCAGTGTCAAATCCTACATGTTATTCAGGGCCCAGTTCAAATGTTGCCTCTTCCGTGAAGTCTTCCATATTAATTAGGGTAACTCTTAATAATCCCAAACCATCAGTGACTTATTGTAATAGAAGTCTACTTTTTGCTCAAGTAACAGACCGAGATAGGTATTCTTGGTTGGCAGGCGCCTTTCCTCCTTGGAAAGAACTTCCTGCCGTCTGGAGATTCTGCCTCGGCATCCTCTTCTTCCATCCAAGAAAGGACCAAGGAGAGAAGCCACACTCATCCTTAAAAAAAAACTCCAGACTGGGACTTCCCTGGTGGTCCAGTGGTTAAGAATCTGCCTGCCAAGGCAGGGGATGTGGGTCAGATCCCTGGTCCAAGAAGATTCCACATGTTGCAGGGCAACTCAGCCCACATGCCCCAGCAACTGAGCCACGCTTTAGAGCCAGTGCCCCACACCAAGAGAAGCCAGCGCAATGAGAAGCCCCCCGCTTGCCACAACTAGAGCAAGCCCGTGTGCGGCAATGATGACTCAGTGTAGCCAAAAATAAATAATTTAAATAAACAAATAAATAAAGCTCCAGCCTGGAATTGCTTCACGTTTCACTGGCAAAAGCAATGGGGTGGCCACTTGGGATGCCAGGAGGAAACGGCAGCCCTGGGCTTTACCCTGCGGAACAGGACGCACACATGTCTCGTGGAGAGCCAGCCCTCACCCTGCCCTTCCTAACCGGAACCACCAGCCTGCCCAGCCCCACCCTCCACCCCAGGCATCCGTCCCTTCTCTGGTCCTCACTGCAGTTTGTCCGCTCCCAGGCAGCTTCTCACACCAAAACCAACAGTGCATGGGGGCTCGTTCTGTGGACTCTCCAGGCAAGAATACTGGAGTGGGGTTGCCACTCCCTTCTCCAGGGAATCTTCCTGACCCAGGGGTCGAACCTGGGTCTCCTGCACTACAGGCAGATTCTTTACCATCTGAGCCACGAGGGAAGCCACTTTCCTGGGTTATTTCTCTCTAGATGACTAGTACCAACTCTTAGTATCCAATCTCCTCCTGCCTCAGATAGGGCTGGAAGCACAATTTGCTTCGCTCTACAGCTATAATAGGAAGTTACATAGAACTCTCGTGTTGTCTCAATTTTTCAGTTAAAGACTAAAAGCAGAATGATAGATAACATATATCCCCACATTTTAAGGAATAATGTTCTTTCTAAAGAAGACATACATATGGCCAACAGGCACATGGAAAGATGCTCAATGCCATTAATCAGCAGAGAAATGTAAATTAAAACCACAATGAGATGTCACCTGTCAGAATGGCTAGCATCAAAAAGACCACAAATAACAAATGTTGGCGAGGATGTGGAGAAAAGGGAACTCTCGTATACTGTTGATGGGAATGTAAATTGGTGCAGCCACTGTGGAAAAGAGTGTGGGGCTTTTTCAAAAAACTAAAAACAGAACTATCATATGGCCCAGCAGTTCCACTCCTGGATAATATATCTAAAAAAAATGAAAATACTAATTCAAAAAGGTACATGCACTGAAGCTTTCAATGGCTAAGTCAAAGACTTCTCTTGGTAAATGTCACACTACACTTGAAAATATGTGGGTTACTTTCAAATATCTCCTGATATTAAATTGCTAACATAATTCCACAGTGATAGGAGAACAGACTCTGTATGATTTCAATACCTTTAGACCATCAGATTTTTGCACCTAGTCTTAAGTCCCTGGATATGCTCCAGTGTCTCCAAGTTTATAGTCTTTGGGAACTTGAACAAAATTTGTATCCTACTGTTGTGTGAAAACGTATAAATCTTAATTATGTTGAATTGGTTCGTGGCGCTTTTCAGGTCTACTATATCCTTCTACTTCTCGTATATTAATTCTATTAATTTTTGAGAGTTTGACATTGAAACTCCAACTAAAAATCTTAATTTATCTACCTAAAAAAATAATTGTAATATATGTATATAGTGGAATTATATGCAACTTTGTCCTGTATTTCCCAAGTCTCCTGTAAATGTGTTACATTTTCATAATTTAAAAAAAAAAGAAGCATGCACGCCATGTTTTTGTTTGTTTGGCTTGGTTTTTCTTCGGCACACCACAGGGCATGCAGATTCCCCAACCATATATAAAGACATAAAGAACAAACCAGTAGTTACCAGGGCAGAGAGGGAAGGGGGAAGGACACGAGAGGGGTAGGTGATTAAGAGGTACAAACTACTACGTCTAAATTAAATAAGCTACATAAATATATTGTACAGCACAGGAAACAAAGCCAATATTTTATAATAACTATAAATGGAGTATAACAACAGAAAACAAAAGGATCTTGTCATACAGAAATTTTTAAAACTTTCTTAAATAATATTTGGAGAGAAAAAAAATAAAACTGACTTTTGCTTCCAGCCAAGATGGCCTAATAGAGATTAGATGTACCTCTTGCCTGAAGCAAACAAAAACCAGACATAAAGAAAAAAAAAAAATTCAAGACACTGGACATTAGTAACAAAGGACAGTGATCCCCAAGTAGTTTTCAGGCTGCAGTAACAGGGAGGGGGTCCCAAGGAGAGCCAGGCAGGTTCCTTGAGTTGAGGAGACCAAGGCGGCTAGATTTCACAGGACAGAGGACCAGAGAGGACAGAGCTATCCAGAGAGAGGACTCCAGAGATCAAAGCATCCTCTGACTCTGTCTCTCCCCATCCTCACTGACACCACCAGAGTTCAGACCACTATCACCTCTCACAAAGATCCCTGTGAGCCCTCCTGCAACACACACGTCTCATAGGCAAACCCTTCAGTAGCTCCCCATCACCACCAGGACATCAGACAGACTCCACAATTCAGCTAGTAAGACCTCTTATAATCTGGCCCCAACCTATTTTTTTCAGCTTCTCTCTCATCCCTCTCCCACATGACATTCCATACTCCAGCCAGAGTGAATACCTGCAAATCCCCTGAATGTACCATATTCATTCTTGCCTCTGGCTTTTTGCACATGCAGCTTCCTTAACCTCTGGCTCCATCTCTTCCCTCCTCCTTTTCCCCTTGCCAAAATTTTCAGATCTCTCCTTAAGGCCATTTCCTCTGGGAAACTCTCCTTAACCCCATGAGTCTGCACTAGGTACTCCTATCAAGGGCTCCCCAAACTTCCTGTCCCTAACTCTTAACACTGTATTAAGAAATGTGTCTGTCCTTCTCCCCTACCAGGCAATGAGCTCCCTAAGGTGAAGAACTTCATCTTATTCCCTGCTGGCTTCCCAGAACCTAACACAAAGTAAGCAATCAGTAAATACTTACAGAATTTTCAACTGCAGGAATAAATGACTGACAATCACCCCGTTGTGTTACAGCAGTCAGCATACCATCTGTCTGCCTCCAAGGCCCCCATCCTCTCACTTCTCTGGAACACTTGGGAAGAGCTGGAGAGAAGTTTCTGAACTGATAACCTGTGGAGGGTGAACTTCAAGACTATGTTAATTCTCTTTTTAATTTCTAGGTGGCCTCCAATCCATCTTCTTAATGAAGGGGTTCCCAACCTCTGGGCCATGGACTGGTACCTCCTGTCAGATCAGCAGTGGCATTAGATTAGAAATAAAGTGCACAACAAATGTAATGTGCCTGAATCATCCCGAAACCATCCCCCACTCCAATCCATGAAAAAACTGTCTTCCATGAAACCAGTCCCTGGTGCCAAAAAGTTTAGGGACTGCTGCCTTAATGCATGGCTTCCAACCTTGTCTGCACTTTGAAACCATTTGGGGAGCTTTAAAAATTACTGACACCTGGGTCTCACCCCCCAAAGGTTCTTATTTGACGGTCTGGAATGTAGCTTGGGATTCTAACCATTTGGCCAGGTTGAAGCCTGCCCCTAAGGCCATACAGGGCTTTCCTGGTGGTTCAGATGGCAAAGGATCTGCCTGCAATACGGAAGACCTGGGTTCGATCCCTGGGTTGGGAAGATCCCCTGGAGGAGGGCATAGCAACCCATTCCAGTATTCTTGCCTGGAGAATCCCCATGGGCAGAGGATCTTGGTGGGCTACAGTCCAGGGGGCTGCAAAGAGTCAGACGCGACTGAGCGACTAAGCACACACAAGGCCATACAACCTTTTCAGCAAGACTCCTATTTACTTTTTAAAACCCACAGCAGGACTGCCCTGGTCCTGCGGTTAAGAATCTACCTGCCAATATAGGAGACACATGTTCAATATCTGCTCTGGAAAGATCCCATATGCTACAGAGCAACTAAATCTGTGTGCCCCAACTACTGAAGCCCGTGAGCCTGGAGCCCATGCTCTGCAACAAGAAGCCACCGCAGTGAAAAGCCTACATGTGACAATGAAGAGTAGCCCCCACTCACCGCAACTAGAGAAAGCCTATGTGCAGCAACAAAGACCCATTGCTGCCAAAAATAAAATTCAAAAAAAGAAACCAGGGCAAATGTCACCTCCTTAGAGAAGGCTGTCCAGGCTGACACACACACCCCCCAGGATTAATCACTTATTTCTCAGTTCTTTAGCTTTTGAACATATTTCCCAAGAGGCAACTTGCCACACCATCTCCAGCTCCCAGCACAGGGCCGGGCACACAGAAGATCCTCAAAGATTCACCAAATACACACATGCATAGATGAAGCAATTCCTAAACCGGACATCCTGCCTGAGATTCCCAAGTCCCAGCTGGAGGCCACACATTAGCATGCAGTAGGCAACGGTCCCAGAGAATGATGGTCTTTTTAAACCAACTGGAAGGACGCTGCACTCAGAGGCAGATCAGCCAGACACAAGGTAATTGTTGCTCCCCCAGAAATTATGGTAACAAAGCCAAAGAGATGCATAATCATTAAAAACAAAGTTTTCTCCTTGGCACTTTTACAGTTGGGCTGATGGCTCAGTTATGAAAATACTGAATAAATAATGAAATGATGGCCCAGGGAGAGCATCTGACAAGAAGGGCTCATGCAGCCATTTTTAAAGGCAGAAACACAGGTTTACTGAACCTGGCAGGTGTGCTCAATCCTGACTCTCAGAGCTGAGGCTGCAAAAAATTCTGTCCTTCCACATACCAACCAGAGGTTTATGACTGCTTCAGCTCTAAGTGCATCAGTACTGCTGGGCTTCCTGTCCACACGAGTTCCAGGGGCCTTAACAACGAGAGAAGTCACTGCAATGAGAAGCTTTCACACCGCAACTAGAGAGGAGCCCCCACCGTCCACAACTAGAGAAAACCCACACACAGCCCAGCACAGCCAAAAATAATTTTTTTTTTTAAAGAAGACTTTAAAACAATCAGTTTCAGCTTCTCCACTCCCTTCCTCTCCCAGTTAGCTTCTGATTTAGTCGATCTTGGTGGGCAGTTGGGTATTGAAAGTTTAAACTCACCCCCACACACAGGTGACTAAATGCACAGCAAGATGTGAGAAACACTGACCCACAAGAGGTGACGTGAGGGATGCTGAGAATCTCACCAGGGGTGACATACCAACTAGGTACCAGAGGGCCATAATCAGAGGTCCTCAGAGCAGCTCTCCATCCAAAGTACATACCAGTATTATCCTAAGTGTTCTTAAGAAGAATGGATAAGAGGCCCTGCCCCAGGCCTTTGAAAAGCTCCCAGGTGATTCTATGAAGCAGCTAGGGTTGAGACCCACTGGGCTAAAGCAGTGCATCCTCCAGTGTGTGTGAGACTGAGACTCATCTGTTGCTGTTCAGTTTCCAAATCGTGCCCGACTCCCCACGGACTGTAGCATGCCAGGCTCCTCCGTCCTTCACTAAAAAGAAAAACAACAGAGATAAATGAGTGTGGTTCCCCACCCACAAGAACCCTGAGTTCATTCATTCAGTCGGTCAGACCACCAGGGCATCAACCCTTTCTACACATCTGCTCTGCAGCAAGGACTGGGATACAAGCTGATAAGACAGCCATCCCCACTTTTTTTTTTTCCCAAGCTATGTGGAGTGGTCTGTCTCACCCTGCAGACTATCTCCAGTTCCTCCCCCAAGAATCCAACCCTCCCCTGACTCTCCTTATGCTTCCAGACCTGCTCTGAGCTAATTCTGCTGAAGAGCAGACTGACCTCTGCCCTTTGTTCCACCCCGATCCCTGGACACACATCTGCCAGCCCATTTACAACAATGCTACCCATGACTTGTCTGCACCCCTAGTCTGAGCTCACCAAAAGGACTGGGACTCTGGCTGGCTTATCTGCCACCCTGGTAGCTTGTAGCTGGTAAACATTCAATGGATATTTATAGTTTATCAAGGCAGAGAGACACATACACATAAAACAGAGCAGGAATTGCTAGGATGGAGATAACTGTAACGAAAATCAGTGGTTCCCTAGTGGTCCAGTGGCTAAGAGTCCATGCTTCCAATGCAGAGCACCAAGGTTCAATCCCTGGTCAGGGAACTAGATCCCACATGCTGCAACTAAGACCCAGTACAGTTAAATATTTTTTTAAAATAACAAAGATGCAGGCATCAGGGCCAGACAGAGTGCTTGGCCCAACTGAAGACAGAGAGAGCGATAGAGCACAATTCTAACCCCCAGGACTGCCCCCCACCCCACCGCCAGTCTTAGAAGAAATGTGGAAAACAAAAACCATGACATAAAGCCGAAGGGAAGGGACATTAGGTAATCAGAAACAAGGTGTCCCCAAAAGGGACACATCATTTCCAGCTATTAATCCTGAGTAAATATTTCAAGGAGAAGTAGTATTTGAACTCAGATGGAAAGGACAGACTTGTATATTTCAATGAGCAGACGTGGGATGGTCAGGCATCCTGGGAAGAAAAAATGGTGTAAGCAAAGGTACAAAGGCAGGAATAGGAAGACGTGTTTAGGAAGGTCTAGAGATGAAACGTCATGACCCAGAGCCTCAGAGCAGAGTGTCTGGGGGCTGGAAAGTCACAGACAGGAATCTGAAGGGACACAAGGCCTCCCGTATTGTCAGGCTCTCCGGAGGGGCCACCAGAAGAGTCTGGCCTCCCTTTATCTGCTATTTCCACATTTTCTAGATTTATATTTCTTAATTAATTCGATTTCCTCAGTTCACACATTCCCAGTACTTGCAACATTTCCCCTGGGCCTCAAAAATGCATCACGTGAAAGCTGAGTTATCTGTGTTGAACAACAGTTTGGAAGAACTTCACAGGCAAGGTCAGAAGTTGGTCACACCGGGTCTAGTTGGGGAGGCTGGACTCTGCATTGGTTTGTCCAAGAGATGAATTCAAAATGAAGTGTGGTTCCTTCGAGGAAGGGGATTTCATTTTTCCTGGCCTTCTCTCCTGATCCCAAGGGCTGAGGCCAGTGTCAAGTGCTCTGAACAAGAGCTCAACGAAGACCAGGCAACCTGTAGCCAGATCCCCACGATCAGTTCTGGGTGAAGTCTCGTGGAGGCAGACAGGGAGGGCCATGAGTGTCAGCAGACACTCAGCAGAGCCTGGGGAGAGGGCATGAGAAGTCTGTTCTTGCCTCCTACGCTGTTGGTGGGAATTTAAGTTGGTGCGCCCACTGTGGAAAACAGTATGATGGTTCCTTAGAAAACTAAAAATAAAATTATCACATGATCCAGCAATCCCACTCCTGGGCATATATGTAAACAAAACTATAATTCAAAAAGATACACACACCCCTATCTTCATAGCAGCACTATTAATAGTAGCCAAAAGATGGAAACAATTCAAATGTCCATCAACAGATGAATGGATAAAGAAGATGTGGCATGTATATACAATGGAATACTGCTGCTGATGCTGCTACTGCTAAGTCACTTCAGTCGTGTCCAACTCTGTGCGACCCCATCCCTGGGATTCTCCAGGCAAGAAGACTGGAGTGGGTTTCCATTTCCTTCTCCAATGCATAAAAGTGAAAAGTGAAAGTGGAGTCTCTCAGTCATGCCCGACTCTTCGCGATCCCATGGACTGCAGCCTACCAGGCTCCTCCGTCCATGGGATTTTCCAGCAAGAGTACTGGAGTGGGGTGCCATCGCCTTCTCCGACAATGGAATACTACTCAGCCATAAAACAGAATGAAATAATGCCGTTTGTAGCAACAGGGATGCAACTAGAGATTATCCTACTAAGTGAAGTAAGTCAAAAAGAGACAAACACCACATGATATCATTTATATGTGGAATCTACAACATAACACAAATAAACCTATATATGAAACAGAAACACAACCGTGGGCATAGAGAAGAGACTGGTGATTGCCAAGGGGGAGTGGGGTAGGAGAAGGATGGATTGGGAATTTGCGATTAGCAGATGTAAACTAGTATATATAGAATGGATAAGCAACAAGGTCCTACTGTATAGTGTGGGGAATTATATTCAATATCCTGTGAGAAATCATAATAGAAAATATGAAAAAGAACGTATATATGTGTATAAATGAGTCGCTTTACTATACAGAAGTAATTAACACAACATTATAAATCAACTATATTTTAACTTTTTTTTAAATGTCTGTTCTAGGAAATCCTGAGCCAAGGGAAAGAGAAGTTAAGATGGACATTACCAGCCATGGAGCAGGGGTTAGAGGTCTGAAAGTAGCTAATGATCACCACCACGCAAAAGGACAAAAGTATAAAGGTCCGGACTTAGAGGTCATCATTCAATGAGGATAAGAATACAAACTGGGCACTCACTAGGGTGTTTCTGCAACCAGGGTTAGAGACTGAGATTCTTCTCAAGGGCCCAGGCCAAGCCTCATCTTTACTTTATGGCCTAAGTATGTTGTGACTGCTGATTAAACACAAGAGAGCTGGCTAGTAGCTGGGTGGCAAGGCCCAGACCCTCTTTAGAGCAGCATTATCCATTAGAAATACAATTTGTTATTGTTGTTCAGTCGCTAAGCCGTGTCTGATTCTTTGCAAACCCATGGACTGTATATAGCACACCAGGCTCCTCTGCAGGTTATGCATGGAATATGATATGAGCTAACTATGTAATCTTGAATTTTCTAGTAACCACTTTCAAAGTAAAAAGAAACAGGAGAAATTTATTTTATAGCTATATTTAATGCAATTGATCCAAAATATATTTTAATATGTAATCTATGTAAAAATTACTAATTAGATTTTTGCATTTTTTTCAGCTAAATCTTTATGTATTTCACACTTACATACACACTTTCACACTTACATTGGGAATTTCGTCCCAATTCGGACAAACCACATTTCAGGTGCCCAAGAAGAGCCACATGTGGCTTAGTGGCACCCACACTGGACAGGGTAGCTTTAAGTTGATTTAGTGAAATCAGACGTGAAAGAGAAGAATATCTCTGCTTCATTCTTGGCTGGGGATTCCCTGGTGGCTCAGGTAGAGAATCTGACCACAATGCAGGAGATACAGGTTTGTTCCCTGGGTTGAAAAGATCCCCTGGAGGAGGAGATGGCAATCCATTCCAGTATTTTTGCCTGGAGAACCCTATGGACAGAGGAGCCTGGCAGACTACAGTTCATGGGGTCACAGAGAGTCAGACAAGACCGAGAGCCTGAGCGCACACGCATTAATCTGTGGCCAGAGTGGCTGGCTAGAATGGTGTTCCTTCTGTCCTCACTGCCCTTCAATGCCCCTCCTGAGGCAATTTTAAAAATGGGCAAAGACATTTAAATAAAAAACCCAAACTTTAAGAAAAGGAATGGCAAGGCTTCAGGCAAAGCTTGCTGAGGGGGAGGGGTATTAGTCTGCTCCAGCTGATGTAACAAAGCACCACAGCCTGGGTAGCTTAAACAACAGAAATTTGTTTTCTTACAATTGCAGAGGCTGGAAGTCCCAGATCAAGCTGTTAGCAGGGTTAACTTCCTTCTGAAGCCTCTCTGCTTGGCTTGTGGATGGGAATCTTCTCCCTGTGTCTTCACAAGCTCTTCCCTCTGTATGTGTCTGTGTCCTGATCACCTCGTCTTATCAGAACAATTACAGGGCGTAGGGCTCACCTGTGTGACCTCATATTAACTTAATCGCCTCTTTAAAGACCCTGTCTTCAAATATCCACTCTGAGTTGGGACTTCAACATCTGAATCTTGGGGAAGACAATTCAACCTGTAACAGAGAAAAACACAGGGATACTCTGAGATTAAATGTTAGCTACAAGTCCCAAGATCCTTGAAATTTCAATAGGAGAGGCAGAAGCTAAGAACAGGAAGGAGCCTATATTTTCAAAGCTTCAAGCAGGTCTCCATGTCACCAGAGTTGAATTTGCCTCTAGGGAAGACAGCCTTTTATTTGATGACAAATCTACACTGTATGTCTCACAGTTGTGAAGACATAAAGCAAACATTCCTGTAGCTATGGAGATGGTAGAGACAGCTGTGGCTCCGAGGAACCAGATGAATCCATGAGATGCAGGGAAAGGTCATCTGTGTGAGTAAGTGGTACCCTGCAGAGTGGGAGAGAAAAGCTTCTTGCACTAGTCAAGGATGTCACTATCCTGTACAAAGAAAAAAAAATTTATCCTTAGGAAGCTCTGTGGTCTTATTCAGGCAATACTCGCAGAAGATGAGAAACTGAGGCCTGGTCTTCACTGAGAGCTGGAGAAAGAAAGTGAAGTCGCTCAGTCATGTCCAACTCTTTGCAACCCCATGGACTGTAGCCTACCAGGTTCGTCCGTCCATGGGATTTTTCGGGCAAGAATACTGGAATGGGTTGCCATTTCCTCCTCCAGGAGATCTTCCCAACCCAAGGATTGAACCCAGGTCTCCTGCATTGTAGGTAGACACTTTACCGTGTGAGAGAGCTGGAGAAGAGACTGTAAAAGGAACCTGGGCCAGACTGTTAACGTCCACCTCATGATGCCATTCAAGACTGAGGTTGCTGGGGACTGGTATGGTTCTACTACCCAGCTGACTAAACAAAAAAAGAAAATTTATTCAGGAGGAGATTTGAGACGAAACACCTAGAAGTAACACCCAAAACCACGGCCCAAAAGGAAACTACCAGCCATGCCAAGCTCTATAAGCTTCAGGAACCAGCCCAGCTGCAGTCACTACCATAGCCAGCACTGTTTTCACTTCTGCATCAGGAGCTTGACTTTGCCACCTCTGGGACGCACCATCATGGCAGCCGCCACCACCAAAAGCTGGGCACCTGTGCTGCCATCCACACCAGCAAACATGGCAGCCTCACCCAAGCCTGCTTCTTCCTGTGGCTCCCATCTGAAGCAAGGTCCGCATGGATGCATCTGACAGGTGGAGCCGGGTCACAGGCCTGCATCCCAGTCCCAGGGCAGGTGGGAGTGTGGCTTCTGACTTCCTCACTGGGAAGACAGAGGAGGAATTTCCCCAGATACACAAGGACACTGGGCAGCACTAGATGAAAAGAGTTCTGTGGATGGCTGGTGGCGATGGTTACACAATAATGTGAATGTACTTGATACCACTGAACTCATGCTTAAAAATGGTTAAGATGGTAAATCTTATATGTATTTGGCCACAATTAAAAAAAAAAAAAGACACTAGGCAGCTGTGAATATATCAAATGACCACTGCTGATCTCAACGAACGTTTAGTGAATAAGTAAATAAAGGGAATGGGTGGGGGTGCCGGACTCCCAGACACACAGCAGTTGTCACCAGCCACTGTTTAACATTTCTCAGTGTACTGAACAATTCCTGGTATACTTCGTACTTCCTGCTATCAGAGCTCATACCACACAGGATGACTGTTGTTTACATAATTACAGCTAATTTGTATAAGTGTTTACAATGTGCCTGGTGCTTACACACGTTATCTCAATTACTCCTCGCAATAACCTGGGAGGTGGGTGATGGGTGACCTCATTGCTCAGAGGCAGTAATTCATACTGGAGGAGGAAGACGGTATCAGTCAACAGAAATAGAAAGTGAACTCAGGGCAAACATCCAGAAGAACCTGTGGAGAAGCAGTGATTATAAAAAGAGAAACATCAGCCTGTTTTGGGGGGACCACAATAGCAAGGGGCCTGGAAGAGGCTGGAACAAAGGGGAAGTGTAACTAAATAAGGTCAGGCTAAAACAGCATATGCCCTATATCCAGTAGCCCTGGCAACAAGCCCTCACTCTACAGTCTGATATTATAATGAGAAAAGCCACATACAAAGAAAGCAGTCAACCCAGACGGGGCCACATAGAGTCCAGCTGGTACTACACTAAGGAAAGTTCTGGGAGGAGTTTGAGAGGAGTTTGTGCCACAACTGGAGGTCAAGAGAGATATCATCTGAACCGTGCATTATAAAGAATTAACCTGGGGCTTCCCTGGTGATCCAGCAGTTAAGAAACTGCCTTGCAATGTTGGGGTCACCGGTTCGATACCTGGTCTTGAAAAAGCCCACATGCCCCTGCGCCACAACTACTGAGTCTGCACTGGTGAGCCCTCAAGCTGCAACTACGGAGCCCACAAGCCTTTGGGTCTGTGCTCTGCAACAAGAGAAGCCAGCGCACCGCAACTAGAGAGGAGCCCCTGCTCGCTGCCACTAGAGAAAGCCTAAGCACAGCAACGAAGAACCAGAGCAGCCTACATAAATAAATATACAAGGGTCTGAAAAACACCCATCAGACTCTTAAAAAAAAAAATTAACTTGAACTACACACTCAAGGGAACCTATTGGTCCAGGCTGTAGCTGTTGCTTCTGCCACAGAGTTTGATCCAAGTCTGTGAGATGAGTCGACTGTGCGTGTGCTCATCCAAATGGTCTCACTGGATGTTCCTCCCTGGCATCTCTGCCTGGAAGGAACTCCAGGCTGGAAAAGTGTAGAAGTTCACTCCCTAGTTTGAAACTGAGCCGCTGCAGCCGCCCTCTACCTACACTGCTCTCTTAACCCCCTACTACAACCCAGCTGGAAGTAAAAAAGTGAGTTAGTCACACTCAGTCGTGTCCCTCTCTTTGCGATACCACAGACTGTAGCCTGCCAGGCTCCTCTGTCCATGCAATTCTCCAGGTAAGAATACTGGAGTGGGCTGCCATTCCCTTCTCCAGGGGAATCTTCCCAAAACAGGGATCAAACTCGAGTTTCCTGCGCTGTAGAATTCTTTACCATCTGAGCTGAATTCTTTACCATTCTTTACCATGGGAGGCCCATGACCCAGGTGATGCTAGTGGTAAAGAATCCACTGGGAAGATCCCCTAGAGGAGGGGAAAGCAACCCACTTCAGTATTCTTGCTGGGAAAATTCCATGGACAGAGGAGTCTGGAGGGCTACAGTCCAGAGCGACAGCAAAGAGTGGAACATGACTGAAGCGACTTAGCACACACACACATGGGAATGCAGAAAGTACGAAATCTAAGGATCTTCCACCAAAAAAAAAATTAATTTTATTTCATCGAGGACAAGATAGCGGGGCAAGATGAGGGTGACCTGGCTCTGTCTTCAAGGGCAGTGATGTGGCCAGTGAATGGGCCTGGGGCAAAATCTGTAGGAAGGGTACCCTCCTATCTCCTTCCATCAAGGAAATGGGTTTAGCTAAGCCAGAGATTCTTAACTTTGGCCACACATTGTTATCACATGGGCAGTTTTTTTAAAATGCTGCCACCTGGCCCCACCTCCAGATGTTCTATGTTCAATGGTCAGGCATGAGAACCCCTAAGCCAGGCAAAGATGCAGTTCTTGGGCTAACTGGGGTGCAGGAGAAGGAGGGAGCATGAACACGGTTTTTTGTATCAAGGAAGTAAAAGGACCAGTGAGGAGAATATCGCTGAGGCCCTAGACACAAGCGCTGGGCATTCATGACAAGAGCAGAACAGAGCCCCTGCTTCCCAGAGGGCAGCTGCAGGTGTCACGGGCAAGACTTCAGAGCCGCAGACACGAGGTACATGCCTCCATCAGCCTGCATGGGTGTTAACTGTGTCCAACTCTTAGTGACCCCATGGGCTGTAGCCCACCAGGCTCCTCTGTCCATGGGATTCTCCAGGCAAGAATGCAGGAGTAGGTTGCCATTTCCTACTCCAGGGGATCTTCCCAACCCATGAATCCAACGTTCATCTCCTGCATCTCCCACATTGGCAGGCAGATTCTTTACCACCGAGACACAGCTTATTGCAAGAGCTGCTCACCAGGCTACATGAAAAGGAAGGTTATAACTCCAGCTCTGTATCTGGCCTGCCTGACCATGGGAGGAGAGCTGCATGGCCGCCTGGAAATGGTCTGTTGTGTTTCCAGAGTCAGATAAATAAAATGCATTATTATTTTATTAGCGACTCTTAAAAGCTCCTGCAGTGGCGTGAGTTACAACAGATACCACTACTTTCATATATTCATTTTATGTGTTTAGTGCTTAATTCACACTCACTTGCATTGCAAAACACTCAACTATAACACATTTTTACTATGTTCTGTTCTTCTACATTCATCAGACTTTATTGATTACTCACCGTCAGGACTTCTGGAAAGCAGCTGCCTTGTTCCTAATCATCCCCTTCTTGTGTCGGTCTTAATCTGTCATCTTTGTTACCATAGAATCTGCTCTCCACGTTGCTTTCTTTCATTAGTCTTTCTTCTATGGTTTCTCAGAGTTCTTACCATTAGTCCACCATTTTGTGCTTCTTAAAATACTAAGACATAAGATTTGATTGAGGAAAATACTCAGGAAACTTTTTTCTTATCCCCCCACCCCAACGGCAGGGCCCCAACCATAAACCCACACCCCTGTCTTTCAGTGTCATCTTCCCCATCTTCCACCCAGCTTCACTGGTTCTAGAATTTCTGAGGCCCCGCCTTCTGCTCCCTCGTTGCTCATTGGACAAACTCAACCCCAGGTTCCTCTCCTTGGACCCATCTCTGGTTCAGCTGTTCCACCCAAACCCCTCCTCAGGCTCCTCCTCCACCCAGGCCCCGCCCCCACCAGCATAGGCTCCTCCCTAATCCCCGCCCCTCAACCCGAGAAGCACCGCCCTCAGAGCCTGAGCCCTAAGTCCTGGCCCCTTTCGCTCCGACAGCAGGTCCGAAGGTTCCAGAATCATGGCTCCCAGGCCTCCGGGGGCACTGAACTCAGACTTCGGGCCCAGGCCTCCGGGGGCTCTGGCCACTGGTCGAAAACTCAATTCTTACTTAAAAAAAAAAACAAAAAACCTTTCATGCTCTATATAAAGCCCAGAGGATGAGATGGTTGGGTGGCATCACCGACTCAATGGGCATGAGTTTGGGTAAACTCTGGGAGTTGGTGATGGACAGGGAGGCCAGGAGTGCTGTAGTCCATGGGGGTCACAAAGAGTCGGACACGACTGAGCAACTGAACTGAACTGAACTGAGTAAAGCCCAGAATTGATGGTATGTTGAACATTGCCTGGTGTAGAAATTCTATGCTTAGCTTTCCAAAAAAGGAATAAAAGTTCAGAAACAGGCATAGACCTTTTCATCAGTAGTCACCACCTCTGTCCATCTGGGTCCTCCAGGAAGCAGATGATGGACTGGAATTAGCAGACCCAGAGCTGGGCTTCCCAGGTGGCACAGTCGTAAATCCGCCTGCTAATGCAGGAGGAGATGCAGGAGACGAGGGTTTGATCCCTGGGTGGGGAAGATCCCCTGGAGAAGGAAATGGCAACCCACTTCAGTATTCTTGCCTTGAAAGTCCATGGACAAAGGAGCCTGGTGGGCTACAGTCAGTGGGGTCGCAAAGAATCTGACACGGCTTAGCGACTGAGCACACAAAAAAACACACAGGTACAGGCTGGAGTTAGAAGTGAAAGATTTGTTGGAGAGCCATAACTGTGAAAGATAAAGGGTGAGGAGGCAAGACGGAGCAGGGAAAGCTTTCCAGAGGCCATGCAGACCCTATCTTGTGTAACAAAAGACAGAGAGAAAGAAAAAAAGGCCGGGATCTTCTCAGACCACAGCGCAGATCACGCAAAGTCTTGGGCAACGCAATGGGAGGAGAAAAAGTTGCCTATTGAAGGGTCTGCCAAGGGGCATGGTAGGTGCTGGCAACTCCACCACGCTCAGACATTGGTTTGGGGGCTGTCGGGGAGGAGCCTGAAGCTGGCTGAGGAGCTGCTGCTGGAGGCGATCAGCTAACCGCGTTCTTCGCAGCTGAAAGGAACACAAGTTCTTTCTTGAAGGGAGATCCGAGCGCTGCGGATCTGCGGCGGCCGCGCCCCCTCCCATCTCCTGACAGTATAAACCTTTATAAATGAAAGGCTCGGCATTCGCCAAGGTTACTAAATGCCTGTCTTTTCCCGGCCTGGCAAGATCAAGTAAACTGCACTGTAGGAAAAATGCAATTAAACGTTGTACAGAGGTATACAATTGATTGACAGTCAGTGGTAGGGCCCTGGGTAACTTTTCTTTCTGCTTTTCTCTACGTTCCAAATTTTAGACCTTGATTATTTATTTTCTTCTTGATTGGAAAACATTTTTCAATTAATTTTTTTTAATTAGAGGATTATTGCTTTACAATGTAGTGTTGGTTTCTGCCATACAACTAGAATCAGTCATAATTATATATTTACCAGTCTTATTTATCAGGCTTCCCTGGTGGCTCAGCTGGTAAAGAATCTGCCTGCTATGCGGGAGACCTGGGTTGGATCCCTGGGTTGGGAAGATGCCCTGGAGAAGGGAACAGCTACCCACTCCAGTAATCTGGCCTGGAGAATTCCATGGACTACAGTCCATGGTATCACAAAGAGTCGGACACGACTGAACAACTTTCACTCACTAATATATATGTCCCTGGAGAAAACAACAGCTACCCACTCCAGTATTCTTGCCTGGAGACTTCCATGAACAGAGGAACTATATCTCCTCCCTTTAGAGCCTCCCTCCCACTTACTCCACCCCAGTCCTTGATGGAAAACCTTTATAATGAACATTTTAAAATCAGTCTTCATATCATACCTTTTTGATCCAAAATGGCATTTCCCAATTTGATAGCCCAACAAATTGCTTTCAACAAAGAGAACATGGTATTTGACCAAGCATGGCTTTGAGCTCAGACAGATTTGAGCTTGAATCCTGGCCCTGGGACTACTCTTCTATACTCCGGGCAGACCTTTCATCAGGAAAGGGAGATTCATGTCCTTACTTCTCAGCTTTGCTTTAATAAAACATTTTTAAATTGATTTTTAAGGCTTTCAAAACTGCTAGTGGCTTCCCTAATAGCTCAGAGGTAAAGGATATGCCCACCAATGCAGAAGACTTGCAGGAGACACGGGTTCCATCCTTGGATCGGGAAGATCCCCTGGAGTAGGAAATGGCTAATTTCTCCAGTATTCTTGCCTGGGAAATCCCATGAACAGAGGATCCCGGCGAGCTACATACAGACCATGGGGTCGCAAAACAGTCAAACACAACTGGGCAACCAAACAACAAAGCAATACAACTGCTAGCAATTTCTAAAAAATCACATTCAAAGGACAAAAAGTGGCCATAGCTTAGGAAATCCAAAATAATTTCTGGGAAAGTCCCAAAAAGGAGTTCTAAAAACCGCCTTGGTAGCAATTGCTCTTCTAGGTATACAGGCCAAAGAATTGAAAGTAGAGACTCAAACATGTATTTGTACATCCATGTATTCATAGAGCAGCATTATTCTCAATAGCTGGAAGGTAGAAACAATCCAAAAGTTCACTGACAGATGAATGGATAAACAAAGGGTGGCATATTCATACTATTGAATATTATTCAGGCTTTAAAAAAAAAAAAGAAGGAAATTCCAATGCACACTGTAACACAGGTGAACTTTGAAGACATCATGCTAAGTGAAATAAGCCAGATACAAAAGGGTACATACTGTATGATTCCACTTATATGAAGTACCTGGAATAGTCAAGTTCATAAGGACCAAAAGTAGAATAGAGGTTACCAAGGGCTGGAGGGAGGAGAGAATGGGGAGTTAGTATTTAATGAGTACTGAGCTTCAGTTTGGGATGAGAAAAAGTTTGGGAAATGGATGGTGGTGATGGTTGCACAACAGTGCGAATGTACTTAATGCCACTGAATTGAACACTTAAAAATGTTACAATGGTTTTGTAGATTTCACCACAATAAAAAAAGAATTTTTAAAACTGTGTTAAACTTCCCCCAGAGGAACAGTGTGGATAGGGGTCTGCCTGCTGATGCAGAAGACATGGGTTCAATCCCTGGTCCAGGAAGATTTCACATGCCGTGGAGCAACTAAGCCCATCTACCACAACTGCTGAAGCCCACACACCCTAGAACCTGTGCTCTGCAACAAGAGAGGTCACGGCAATGAGAAGCCCACACACCACAAGGAAGGGTAGCCCTCTGCTCCCTGCAACTAAAGAAAGCCCAAGCACAGCAACAAAGACCCAGCATAGCTAAAAATAAATGAATTTTAAAATAATGAAACAAAATAACTACAACCCACCCAAAAAAAACTCTTTTGTCGATGCAGTGTTACTACTTACAGGAAGCAAAGCTGAGCTGCCTGCAGGAGTTTCTCAGGTAGAAAAGCAACACACACTTTCTGCAATTCATTGTATTTTTCATCACTTTTAATTATAAACACAAGAAAACCACATCACAGAAAGATTTGAAAGTAAAGAAAAAATTCATAATCCCCTTTCTTTTCTTCTTTACAGGAATTTTTTTTTTAGACCTAGTTGTAATCATACTGTTGGGACAAGTCCCAAAAGTGACTTCCGGAAATCGCCTTGGCCCAGAGCAAGATAATCACTATGATTTCTCTTGTGATGCTTAGCCGTGCTTCTCCCAGAGTAGGAAGCATCCATTCTCTGGTGGATGTGGAGGGCTGAAGGAGAGTAGGAAGAGAGAAGGCTGATGGCCCTCTATGATCCCTTTATACTGTCACCGGGTCATTGGCACATGTGTGCATGTATGTGTACAAGTACACGCATGCACGTGGGTTCTCCTCAGGATGAGGGTCTATAACATACCCAAGGCTCTGTTTTGGGTTAAAATCCAAAAAGAATGTTGAGGTAGCCCCAGACCCTGAACACAAGGACAACCTAGTTGATGGCTGAGACCCTCTGCAAGGAGCCCAGGACAGGGTACCCTGGGGAAAATGAAGTGGAACTATGGCCTCCTATTCAGTTTGATTCACACCAGGACAGCAGAATACAAGTCTAGGACTGGACACACCCAGGTTCGAGTCTCAGTACAGCCTTAAGGATGTGATTTGCTTTCATCCGAACCTCAATTTCCTTAGCTTTAAAATAGGAGTCATATTTCCTACCTCCTGATGGTATTATGAGGCCTGAAAGAGAAACCATGCAAAGTGCTTGGCAGGGAGCCCTCGCTAAGTGGAGGCTATAGCAGATACAGCCCTCCTAAAGCCCCAGAAGCAACTCCACTGACCCAACAAATAACTGAAAACCTTTCCACTAGGGACATGGTTGTGAACTCAAGTGAAGAACTCACCAAAATTATTTTAACATTGTAAAAACACTGGAAAAACATAATAAAAGGTTTACTTAAGTATTTTCAGAAATACATGGAACACTTAGGAAATTTAATTATATTCAAACCTTAACAAATTTCAAACGTTTGGCTTCCTGTCACTTTTTCTAATGATATAATTAAATTTGAAATCAGTTACAAAACTAGGGGGGAAATGTGTTTGGAAATTAAGGAGCACATTTTCAAAAGTCATGGGTTAAATAATAAATCAGTGGAAGGACCTCCCTGGTGGTCCAGTGGCCAAGACTCTGCATTCCCAATGCAGGGGACCCAGGTTCAATCCCTGGTCAGGGAAACTAGATCCCACATTCCACAACTAAGAGTTCTCATGACGCAACTAAAGACCCAGTACAGCCAAATAGATAAACAATTTTTTAAATAAAATAAACCAGGAATTTTAAAAATACTTAGAACTCTACAGTAACAATAATACTACATGTTAAAACTTTTTTTTTTTTTTAAAAAAAAAAAGAAAAAAAAAAAACAAAAAAAACTTTTTTTTTAACCTAAAGCATTACGGTGGTAGTAGGAATGTACACTTTTACGTTTTTATTACATAATAAGTTTTTTAAAAAAGACTGGAAAACTAATAGTAGAACAAACCCAAAGAAAGTTGTAAGAAAGGGAATAATACAAATAAGAACACAGAATGATGAAAAATAAAATAAATATATACCGAAGAATCAACAAAACAAAAATTATGCTATTTTAAAAGATTAATAACACTAACAAACCTCTGGCAACATAAATCAAGAAAAAAATAACATAAGGCATAATATTAGGAATGAAAAATAGCATATAACTGCAGGTGCCACATAGATTGAAAAGATGGAGAATATTATGCACAATTTTATGCTAATAAATTTGAAAACTTAAAAGCAAATGTACAAATTCCTAAGAAAACGAGCTGACTCAAGAAGAAGAAATTTAAAATCTGAATAACCCTATAACCACTGAAGAAATCATAATAGTAGATTAACATCTCAAAACAAAAAAAAAAACAGGTTCAGATGGTTTTACTACTAACTTCTATCATTCAAGGATCAAATAACTCCAATATTTAAACTCCAATATTAATTCTTTAAATTATAGTAAATGAAGAAACACTTCTGGATTTTTTTTTTTTTTTTTGGTATTATAATTCACACCAGGGTTTCCCTGGTGGCTCAGTGCTAAACAATCTGCCTGCCAATTCAGGAGACACGGTTCGATCCCTGACCTGGGAAGATCCCACATAGCAAGGAGCAACTAAGCCCTTACGCCACAACTATTGAGCCCATGCTCTAGAGCCCCGGGAGCCACAAACCACGAAATCCTGCACATGCTAGAGCCTGTGCTCTACAACAAGAGGAGCCACCGCAATGAGAAGCCCATGCACCGCAACTAGAGAGGAGTCCCACTCACTGCGACTCAGAAAAGCCCGCAGAGCATCGAAGACCCAGCACAGCCAAAAATAAATAAGACTTATAACAAAATTAATACCAAAACTGATAAGAACACTGCACAAAACTTACAAGACAATTTCACAGATGAACACAGACACAAAACTCTTCTTTAAAAATTACCAAGCTAGTTCCAGCAATGTATAAAACAAGCTTGACCAAGTTTGTTTTTGCAGGAATCCAAGACTATTTAATGTTAAAAGGCCAATTCATATAATTCAAAGATTTAAAGGAAAAAAATATGATCATCTCAGTAAACGGAAAGTTTTGATAAGTTTAAATATTCATTCATGATTTAAAAAAAAATATTTTAAAAAGCCTTAGAAAGCTAGTAGAATCTCCTCAACCTCCTAAAGTTGACAACAAAAATCCTATTTACTGTGAAACACTGAATGTTTTCTCTTTAAAGACAAAAAGACAAAAAAAAAAAAAGACAAAAAGAGAATACCTGCTAATATCTGAATTCAACATTATATTGGAGTAAGAGAAGAGAACTAAAGGTATAAGGATTGGAAAAAATGAATCAAACATTTATTATTCTTATATATTATTGCTATGCAGAAAACACAAAAATCTATAGAGAAATGATTAATAATAGTAATAAAAGTTTAGCAAGGTGAATGAATAAAAAGTTAATATACAAAAGTCAATGACTTTCTACTATCAGTAACAAATGAAAAGGTAATTATTAACAAGATAATCATGCCAAAAATATTAAATGAAATGAATAAATCTAACAAAAACTATGTAAATGCTTTACAGAGAAAATAATGAAACTTTTGGAAAACACTAAAGATCTAAATAAATGGGGGGTTGTGGCTACTTTTTCATTTTAATATATTTTTCTTCTAAAAGCTCAAAATCAATTCTTGGGAAACATATATAAAAACAATTTTAATTTTAAATATTTTATTATATTCACTCAAACATCTCTGGCCAAACTACAGAGCATCCAGACAGAAACAATTACAGTTAAATTCAGTCATATCTACTGTTTTGCAAATTTCAATAATAGTAATTACATCGTTGTCCATGTATTTTTATGCATAGGTATGCATATCTATTTTTTGACCTTGCTATTAGGAGGGTGCATTTGTCAGGGTAGGAGGATGGAATACATTTAGCACTTTGTTAGCCTGATTCACAACTTTTAAATATTTGGACAGAGGGTATTTGAGCCTTGGTATTTTGTCTTCTTGTCATGGGATCCTCTGACATTAGGGGCAGGCCTGAAGGCATTGCAGAGGTCCTGGCTATGGGCAAGGAACACATTTCTGGCTCCTATAGACTCCCTCAGCAGGTGCCAACCCAGGTGAGTCAGGACATGTTGTACTTGGAAACGTCAGTCAAACCCCATGAAGTTGGTTCTTGGGAGGAAGCTAGAGCACCTTCAGGGCAAACCTATTCAAGCTGCCAAGAGGGAAACTTAAGCATTTCAAAGCTTCTCACTCTGGGGCTATGTTGAGTCAGGGCTGGGAGACAGGCATGTGTGGTAAGAAGTTCTAGACAGGAGGCTGGGGATCACAAGAGGAGAAAGAAAAGCCATTGCCCCTTTCTGTCTGTGCATGAGCAAAGCTGCAATTCATTCAACAAACATTTCCAGAGTGCTAGTCATGGTCACCATCATCAAAATGGCTAAAATTTATCAAGCACTTATGTCCTGGGACCTGGTGAAGCGACTTTTACACAAAATCATGCGTAATACATGTTATAAAGGATAGTCAGTTGAACTAGATATAATACTATTATTTTCTCAATTTTATGTCTGAGGAAACAGAGGCTGGTGGTTAAATGACTCATCCAGGGTCATGGACCCTGGACATTTGGACATGACATTTGGACATTTGGACCCTAGAATTTGGACATGACAGAGCCAGGATTTGAATCTGGAGAAACTTGGATGTGTGCCTGGGTCTACACATCGGGCCATGAGCCAGTGAAGAAGCTATAGAAATGAGTCATGGTCTCAGTTCAGTTCAGTTCAGTTCAGTTCAGTTGCTCAGTCGTGTCCAACTCTTTGCGACCCCATGAATCGCAGCATGCCAGGCCTCCCTGCCCATCACCAACTCCTGGAGTTTACTCAAACTCATGTCCATCGAGTTGGTGATGCCATCCAGCCATCTCATCCTCTGTCGTCCCCTTCTCCTCCTGCCCCCAATCCCTCCCAGCATCAGGGTCTTTTCCATTGAGTCAATTCTTCGCATGAGGTGGCCAAAGTACTAGAGTTTGAGCTTCAGCATCAGTCCTTCCAATGATCACCCAGGACTTATCTCCTTTAGGATGGACTGGTTGGATCTCCTTGCAGTCCAAGAGACTCTCGAGTCTTCTCCAACACCACAGTTCAAAAGCATCAATTTTTCGGCGCTCAGCTTTCTTCACAGTCCAACTCTCACGTCCATACGTAACCACTGGAAAAACCATAGTCATGGTCTAGTGGCAGTCAAATATGCACACGGAAGTGTTCTGATAACCCAACTTGGATAAAACTAGATGATCAGGAGGGACGTATAGGAACTTCCCTCATGGTCCAGCGGTTAAGAGTGACAGATCATGCTAGAAGTACAGTGAGGGACATATCAGATTCGGCGGGGGGGTGGGGGGTGGGGGGGGGCGGACATAGAAACAGCATGAATAAGTAGCAACCAAGTTAGCTTAATATTGGATTGTGGGTAGGGCTTGCAGCTGTTTATCTAGCCAAGGGAAACTAGTTAAGATAAAGACCAGGAATAATAAGAAGGTACTATCAGGAATGAGACATAATCTTGAAAAATGAGTTATGAACACTACATAGCAATAAAGGAATGCTTGTAAGGATAAGTGAAAAGACCAGAATTTTTAAATTCACATGTACACAAGAATACAAATCTCTCTTTAAAGCCCCCCCCCAAAAAATACCCAAACAAATTAAGTGAATTAGCCTATCCCAAAATCCTATTTTTAGTTCATTAGTGTTATGGAATGAATTGTGTACCCACCCCACCATTGGACTTCCCCGGTGGCTCAGCAGGTAAAGAATCCACCTGCAATGATGGACGTACAGGAGATGCAGGCTCAACCCCTGGGTTGGGAAGATCCTCTGGAGGAGGAAATGGCAACCCACTCCAGTATTCTTGCCTGGAGAATCCCATGGAAAGAGAAGCCTGGGGGCGGGGGGGGGGGGGGCACTACAGTCCAAAGGGTTTGTGACTAGGCACAAACAAAAACAAATGCCTACCTAAAATTTGTAGGTTGAAGCCCTAACCCCCAGTATAGCTATATTTGGAGACAGGGCCTTTAAGGAGGTAAATACAATTAAGGTTAGATAAAGTTAGAAGGGTGGGGCCCTGATCCAATAGGACTGCTGACCTTGTAAGGAGAGGAAAAACACCAGAGTCCTCTCTGTGCACATAAAGTAAAGGCCATGTGAGCACAGAGCAGGAAGTCACCATCTACAAATTAAGAAGAGAGACCTCACCAGAAACTAATACCACCAGCTCCTTGATCTTGGACTTCCACCTCCAGAGCTCTGAGGAGATAGGTGTGCATTGTTAAAGCCACCAAGTCTGTGGTATTTTGTTATGACAGCCCAAGCAGGCTAATATAGTTAACCAGCCAGCCACCAAGTCCTGTCCACTCTTTCTTTGCAATACTCACTTTAAAAAAAAAAAAAAAAAACTACTGCTGAATTTTTAAATAATACTTTCTTTTTCTTTTATTAATTTTATTTATTTACTTTTATTTTGGCTGCGCTAGGTCTTCACTGTAGCACATGCAGGCTTTTCTTGTTGTGGAACACACAGGCTCTAGAATGTCCAGGCTCTCTAGTTCCTAGGCAACGTGTGAGATCTTAGTTCCCTGATCAGGTATCAAACCTGGGTCCTCTGCATTGGAAGGCAGATTCTTAACCACTGGACCACCAGGGAAGTCCCTGTAAGTCTTGCTTTCTTCTTCACTGTGTCTACTGTCAGCATAGCTCAAGATCATCTTATGCCCGGATGAATGCAGTCAACTCCGTTATCTTCTCTGGCTTTGCATTTTCTGACTTGCTTCTTTTTTTTTCCCCCACATTCACCCTTTGGTCCTAGTTTAATCCACTTTTTCCTCAGAAGTTGACAAGCATCCCTATTGTTCATCACAGTTAGTTACTCAAGAACTTTTAAAACAGTTGTAATTGCTTTCTTGAGCTCTCCTTTTCTAAAGCCTTGCGTGCTCAATCACTAAGTCGTGTCTGACTCTTTTGAGACCCCATGAACTGTAGCCTGGCAGTCTCCTCTGTCCATGGGGGTCTCCCAGGAAAGAATACTGGAGTGGGTTGCCATTTCCTTCTCCAGGGCATTTTCCCGAAGCAGAAACTGAATCCGAGTCTCCTGCATTGGCAGGTGGGTTCTTTGCCAATGAGCCAGCAGGGACACTGACTTTCGAAGAGATGGATTTGCTCACATCTCTCACAAGTCCTGAGCGTGAACAAAGGTTGACTCCTGAGGGTCCAACTGACCCGTACTTCATTAATCCAAAAGAGTGGAGAAGTGGATGGATCAGGATCATGGGAAAAGGAAGCTCTTCTGGGGTACCCACCTGACCAGGATAGACCTTCTGTGCTTGTCCCCTCTGACCCAGTGGGACAAGAGGCCCTTGATGCCAGCTGGGAACACAAGGCCAGTGGGCAGGGAGATGAGAGCAGAGGTTCTGGGGAAAAAGGGGCCCAGCATAGACTGGTACCCATAGGGCCTGAGACATGGCAGCACCAGGGGGCCTCCCCTGTCCCATCCCAAAGACAGGTATGTATTATTACAGCAACAACCACTGAGGGACTGGCTCCAAAAGACAAAGACAACCAGATAATGTTTATATAATTTTTCTTCCAGATTAGATTGTTCACATTAGTATTTTTCTAAATAGCCTCAATCATATCAGTTATTTTACATCTAAAGCATTTTGAATCTCTTTAATGATCCAATCTGTTCTCCTTTTTATTAATATGTGCTTTGGATTGGCAAAGACAATCTTAAATTATGGCAGTTACAAATCAGTGAGTCTCCGAGTCTGGCTTTACCGGTATAGATTAGAGTTTACATAAGACTTTTCTCCATCTATGTCTTGTTTAAAAATATGACAACATCCTTGTTTCCAGTCACAAATGGTTAGACTCTAATACTCTTCTACGTCAATTTTTATTTATTTCAAAGACCTTTTCCTCATCTTCGGTTCCTTTTCTGATTTATTTTCTTTACAGTAAGTTCTTGTTGGTTATCTATTTTCAATAAGACAGTGTGTACATGGCAATCCCAAACTCTTAATCTACCCCTCCCTCTCACCCTTTCCCCCTAGTAACTATAAATTCATTCTCTAAATCTGTGAGTCTACGTCTGTTTTACAAATAAGCTCATTTGTCTCATTTTTTTAGATTCCACATATAAGTGACATCATATGGTATTTGTCTGACTTCATGTAGTAGAATAATCTCCAGGCCCATCCATGCTGCTGCAAATAGCATCATCTCACTCTTTTTAATGGCTGAATAATATCCCATTGTGTGTATATACAACATAAATACAATGACTTGCTTATCATATTCCCAGCCACTGATCCCTACCTTGCCTATCATTTCAAACATTTGAAATGTTTCAATCTGACCCCTAGTATTTGCCTCGAGAACCAACATTTGGCCTCCCTGCACTCACCTCTCAGGGGCAAGTTCTCTGGCCTCTCCAGATGAACTAGAGTTTTTGCTTCTTTTTTTTTTTTTTGGCCACACCACGTGGCATGCGGGGATCTTAGTTCCTGACCAGGGGTCGATCCCATGCCCCAGGCAGGGAAAGTGCAGAGTATAACCACTGGATCACCAGGGAGTTTTTGCATTTTAAGTGTGCCCTACATGCATATGTGTCAGTAATATCAGAAGGATCTGTTCTTAGCAATGACATTTTGCTAGGGCAACTGATGTTCTTTCAAATGTACACTTTAAATTTTGATAGACACCAGATTGCCTTCTACAGGACTTGTACCAAATTAAACTCTACCCAATAACATATAAAAGAGCCTGTTTCCCCATAACCGTCACCAGCAGTCTTTCCCATGTCTTTGATCTCTGACAAACCAAAAGGTAAAAATAGTATTCTGCTTTTGTTTCAATATAAATCATTTATAAATATAAATGACAAAGGCTGAGTCATCCAGTTCAGGCAAGCACTCAAATAGCTGGCATGAAGACAGTCTCTTTCCACCTTTCCTGCCTCATCTCTGTGGTCTTTCCTTCATTCCACATTCCCAGACTTCTATTTCAGACAGAATTTTCCACATGGAAGGAAAGAGGACCACCAGCAGCCATAACCCTAAATCATCCCAACCTATCCAGCAAACTTCATAGGAAAGCGAAGTGTCTTTCTCTCACCATCCATAAGTCAAATTCCAGGAAGGGCTGTGACTGGTGTTTCTTGGGTCAAGGGTCTGCTCCTGAGTCTGGCCAAGAAGAAAGAAGATTCCTCTAGGCCAGAACTAGGTCTTCACACTATTGTTTGCAAGAGCAAGAGAAGTCCCTACTACCAGAAGAGGAAAGAGATATTGAGCAGATAAAAACAAATGTCTACTCCATGCTATATTTTAAATGGATAACCAACAAGGACCTACTGTATAGCACAGGGAGCTCTGCTCAATGTTATGTGGCAGCCTGGATGCGAGGGGAGTTTGGGAGAGAATGCTGTACTGAGCTAAGTCACTTCATTGTCCAACTCTGTGCAACCCCATGGACTGTAGCCCGCCAGCCTCCTTTGTCCATGGGATTTCCCAGGCAAGAATACTGGAGCGGGTTGCCTTTCCGTTCTCCAGGGGATCTTCCCAATCCAGGGATCAAACCCATGTCTCTTATGTCTCCTGCAGGTTCTTTACCACTAGCGCCACCTGGAAGCCTCTAGGGGAGAATGGATACCTGTATATGTGTGGCTGAGTCCCTTTGCTGTTCATCTGAAACTATCATCACATTGTTTGTTAAACAGCTATACCCCAATACAAAATCAAAAGTTAAAAAAAAATGTTTACCCATCCAGGTGACACCTGAGCTGATGCAACCCAGCACACAGAGCACCTTTCCCAGGGTCATGCTTACTGACTTTGCCACATCCCAGCAGAAATGAATCAGACGGCACCCACCCCCACCAGACAGAGCCTGGCATCCTGCGCTGCCCCACACCTTTGGGGCCATAGGTAACCTATTCTGATTGCTAATCCAGGAGAGAAGCATTTGAGCGCTTCTTGGAACAACAGGAATGTTTTTCTTGTACAGTGATTCACATAAATTTGGCCGTAGGGTTTTTACAGAGAAAGGAAAATACACATTGGCATCTCTGATGCAGAACTGTGAGTCCTCTCAGAACAAAGTTGAGCCTCAGTTGGACAGGAAGGATTGGGGGCTGTGACGCAAAGGAGGAAAGTCTGTTGGTTTTAAAGGTTAGGTTAACACTGGTATAGAGCACAAAGTCAGTCTGCAGAAGCTGCATCCTGGGGGATCCCTTTAAATACAATGAGCCAAGGCTGGCAATGGAAAAGTGAATTGGGCACATGTGTATGTTGTTGGTGGGTTGTAAGCTACTATAAGCCTTTCCAAGAGCAGTTTGGCAATCCTGTCTCTAAAATGCCAATACCCTTGAATCCACAAATTTCATTTCTGAGAAGCCACTCCAAGAAAACAATACAAAGTGCTGAATATGTTTTAGACCAAAAAAGATGTCCACTATGCTCATTATTTATAACAGTGAAAGTTTATAAACAACATAAAAGAATAGTAAGATACATTATGGGGAATCCTCCCCATGGGATATTTTTCAGTAACTAAAAAAAGAAGTCTAGGGCTTCCCTGGTGGTCCAGTGGTTAAGAATCTACCTTGAAATACAAAGGACACCAGTTCCATCCCTGGTCCAGGAAGATCCCACATGCTGCGGGACAGCTAAACCCATAAGCAACAACTAATGAATCCCTCGAACCTAGAGCCTACGCTTTGCAACAAGAGCAGCCACCCTAATGAGAAGCCTAAGCGCTGCAATTAGACAGGAGCCCCTCCTCGTCGCAACCAGAGAAAGCAACACTCCAGCACAGTCAAAAATAAAACACCTAATTTTTTAAAAAAGTAAAGTCTAGTCAGTCCACAGAGAACAAAATATAAGTGGCTTGGAAAGATTAGTCTTTCTCGTAAGAAAAATTTGTATTAAAAATGAAATACTATTTTTACCTTTCAGTTTGTCAAAGGTCAAAAACATTGTGGACACTGTGCTGGAAGTAGTATGGAGAAACAGGAAATTTTATATCTTGTCGGGTAGAGTTTAGTTCAGTACAAGCCCTGTAGAAGGCAATCTGATGGTGTCGATCAAAATTTAATGGTGCACATTTTAAAATACATCAGCTGCCCTAGGAAAATTTCTCCTCTACAAATTTATCCTACAGATGCTACTGACACATGTGCGTGAAGGGCAGCACTACTGCTTGAAACACTGTTTATAGGAACAAAAGAAAAGAATAGTCTTCAATAGGAGACTAGATAATACACTGTGGTACATCCAGGCAATATATTTTATCAGCCGTTAAAAAGACCATGTCAAGATCATATGTGCTTTTGTGAGATGATTTCCAAGATACATTAAGTGAAACAGACAAGAAAGCAGGTGCAAACCAATATAACTGGTATTCTACCTTTTGTGTTGAAAAGCCTGTTTATATTTGAATAAGCATAAAATTTCTCTGGATATACAAGAAAATTGTGACAATGTTTCCTCTGGAAAGAATACCTGAGGTCAAGGGTGGGAAAGAGATTTTTTATTGTACACCCTGCACTATTCAAAAATTTTTAAATCATAAGTATGTATGCCCATTTCAAAATAAAAGACAATAAAAACAATAAAATACATAAGCTATAAAAAGGATGTCTACATATATTTAGTTATATAAATATCTATATTGTAACAAGCAAAAAAATAAATTAAAATTATTCATATAGTATATTCAGTTATGTGAAAAGAGAAAAATGGTCAGAAAAAAATTAGAAGAAAATACTGTCCTAAAATGTTACCCTTCAAACTAAGAGTGACTGACTTATCTTTCAACTTTTTCTGTAGCTTCCAAAATGTATTTAATAATCACATTTTACTCTTACAAAAGAAAAAAATAAACTTTAAAAAAACTATGTTAAATTAAAATATAGTATCCATCCATCTTCATAATCCAAATGCAGCAGGTAAAATCAGGTGAGACAAGAAGTATTAACTTTTCAATTCCATGATTCTGCATTAAAGAAGTTTGTTGTGGTTTCTTAACTCCTTTTCACTTTTCCAGCTTGGCAACTGCTACCAATAAACACAAGACCTAGTTCATAAATCAGTCATGAGCAAACTGTATTTATAATACCCAATATCAGTGGATATGGAGATGGATGAATTTTATCAGACATTAACTGCAGGCAAATTGATACCACTTTTTTTTTTTTTTTTTACTGTAGGCAAATTGATACCACACCAAAACAACCTGGCTATATGAATCTGAAGCTATAAAAAGTGTTTAGGCCCCATCATCCAGTAATTTGACTTTCGGAATCTTAAAGAAAAAAAAAAAACCTGAAATACTGGTGAAGTTTACACATAAAGGTCTTAATTAAGAGTGGTATGCAACCATAAGAAATTATAATGATGAATAACATGTAGCAACATGGGGGAAATTTATGATACAGTGTTGAATAAACAAAAAGAATACAGAAAAGTGTATATCCTACAATTTACAACCACTTCATAAAATGCACATGGAAAAATCCCAGAAGAGCTTTACACCAGCATGCTCACAGTGCTTGTGTTCAGGTGGTGGACTCCTGGGGGAATTCTTGGTATTTTTCTCCTTTTCTCTTTTCCAAAATGTTTATAGTATATTTTTAAATAGTATATGTTTATAAACACTTAAAAATTTGAAGTCTTGGCTGTTCCACAGGAAATAATTACTCTCTAAGTCACCATGTCTCTAGTTCCATTAACTGAAAATAAAATTCCTTCATCTCACATAACAAGTCACTGATATTTATTAAGCAACAACTTTCTGCCAAGCTCTTTACATTTTCGGTTCCATGAATTCAATGAAGAAATTCTTATTACCATGCAGATGTGGAAAAGTGAGGCTCAGGCTGGCTAGATGGCACAACCAACACCAGGACTCAAACCCAGGTTATTCTAGCTTCCAATCCAGTTCTTTCTACCACGTCACAACAAAGACCCAAAGCAGTTCTCAGGGTTCAGGGTGTGTGCAAGGGAGGGTGCTAGTGCATTACACACATTCTTTCATTTAATAACCTTGCAGATGTAGGTGGTGCCTTCATTTTATAAAATGAGGAAATAGTGGCTGGGGGAGGTTAAGTCATCAGTACAGCTGGTAAGAGAGAGAACCGGGATTCTTTTTTTGCGGGGGGTGGAGGTGGGGGGGAGGGTGCAGCTCTGCAGGGTATGCGGGATTTTAGTTCCCCGACCAGGAGTTGAACCTGTGCCCCCTGCAGCAGAAGCTTGGAGTCTTAACCACTGGACCGTCAGGAAAGGCCCAGAACCCGTGTTGGGAACCACAACGCTGTGTGGTGCCTTCCCACAACAAGGAAAAACCCAGAGCCTCCGAGCCTGGGGCGCAGGGCATCATCATCTCTGGTGCAGCCACTATCGAAAAGGAAGCACCTGGCAGGAAGGTGGCAGACAGCAGGAGGAGGTGGGCTGCCCAGCTCTGCGGCCTGCGCTCACCGCACACCTGAGGCCCGGGCCGGCTCAGCTGGTGCTGCGCACAGACATCCATGTGGCCTGGCCCGCGGCCAGCACAGATGTCACGTCCTCCTGCCAGAACTGACAATGCTGGTGCTAATCTGCCAAAAGGCCTCCAGTAAAGCCCTTAAAGCTCTCTGTAAGGATTCCTGGTTCTGGGAGGCGTGGAGAGACAATGCACTGCCTCTTCCACGGTGGAAAATTCCAGTGCCACCTGGCTTGGCAAGAGAAAGGGATGTCTAACCTCCTTGACCCCCAGGAGCCAGAGGGCCCTGTGGGGCTCAGGGTCCAGGACAAGGCTGAAGCCATGTGCCTCCACCCAGAGGCTGAGCCAACAAAAGGAGCCAGGGCTCTAACTCTCTGGGAAACAGGAAGTTCAGATCAGCCTGGGGGGCAGCAGGGGAACCAGATCAGAAGAGCTCAGGCCAGAGGCCAAATGAGGCCTGAGTAAGGCCAAGGGGCCCCTGAGACATGGACACAGCTAAGTGGACAGACCAGCACCAAGGAGCGCTCTGAGATCACGGAGTGTTAGGAACACTCATACCCTGCTGGTGGAAGGTCAGTGGACTCCAGCACTTGGGAGATAGTTTGGCGTGGTCCAGTCCACACTCTATGACCCAGTCAGTAGTTCTACTCCTCACAGTGCTCCTAGAGAAATTCTTTCACCACGTGGGCCCCAGGATGTTCACAGCAACAGTGCTCGTAAGCTCAAATAGCCCAGACCCCTGTGGACATGAGAACGGGTTAAAAAATATATATTCTCTCTTCAAAAATAGACCTTGGTTGCCAACGGGGAAAGGGGTAGGGGAGGGATGGACTGGGAGTGTGGGGTTAATAGGTGCAAACTATTACCTATAGAGTGGCTAAACAACAAGGTCCTATTGTATAGCACAGAAAACTAAATTCAATATCCTGGGATAAACCATAATAGCAAAGAATATAAAAAAGAATGTACACTCGTGTGTGACTGAGTCACTCATCTAGACAGCAGAAATTAACACAACACTGTAAATCAACTATACTTCAATTTAAAAAATTAAAATTAAAAAAATATATTCCCTATTCATACAAGGGGATACTATATAGTCTTGAAAATAAATATGCTACAACTTCATGAGTGAATCCCATAAACACGAAGTTAATCACATAAGGTAAATTAGAATATAATATATACAATGTGATTTTATTTAACAGAAGTCCAAAAAACTCTCCAGACTAAACAATGTATTGATCAGGGACATATGCCTATGTGGTGTAACTATACAAGCAAGACAAAGACAAATACAAAATTAAGGTTGGTGATTATCTGCCAGGGGTAAGGGGTAAGGGTAGGATTTGAGGAGAGCATTAGGGGCAGGGGGTCAGGAAGTACTGGAAACATTAATAAATTAGGGGCTGGGTATGTGGGTATTTATTTTTATTATTTGCTAAGCTGACCCTATTCATCTTATACACTCGTGGATGTATTTTTTGTTGATTAGTCGCTAAGTCACGTCCAACTCTTTTGCAACCTTCTGGACTGTAACCCACCAGGTTCCTCTGTCTATGGGATATCCCAGGCAAAAATACGGGAGTGGGTTGCTATTTCCTTCTCCAGTGGGGATCTTCCTGACCAAGGGATTGACCCTGTGTCTCCTGCATTGGCAGGCGAATTCTTTACCACTGAGCCACCAGGGAAGCCCAATGTGTCAATATTTTCTTTATGAGTTATAAGAAAGGCATCATACTAAATAAGAAGCCAATAATGGGGGAAACTAGGCATGAGATGCATGGGACCTCTCTGTGCCATCCTCTTGATTTCTCTGAAAGCCTAGAAATAAAGTCTATTAATTCAAATTATACATAAATATATTTATGTATGCAAATATATAGTTATATATAAAAATTATAAAATATACATATATTTAAGACAACGGATAAAAGGGACCAAGGGAAGGAGGAAAGGAGGAGAGGGGGTGTTGGCCAGGCCCTAAGCCTCTGTCTTCAGGACCTGCTTTTCGGCAGGGGGGTGGCAGGGTTGTCCGGCAGACCCTGCCGCAGACTCACATGTCCTTACTGCTGTCGCCCCTAGCGACAGTGACGCTACCCCGTGTACACTGTGTCTTCCCTACACCCCTGTCCCACCCTCTTCGGGGAACTGAGAAAATGCTCTTTATTTCATAATTCTCACCATTGACATTTCACATTTGTCATCTCCTCTCCCAAATCAGACCCAGAGCCTGGCAAATCACTGTGCGCACACAGAAAGTCCCCCTGAACTGGGAGCTTTCTCCCCTCACAGTCAGGAGCTCCCATCAAAACAGAGATGGTCTCTCAGTTAACGTGGAATCACAGGATCTTTGAGGCCACCCACCCTCAAGCCCTCATGTTATCAGATAAGCTGAGGCCCAGAGGGTCTATGTGGTTTTGTGTAAAATCATAGCTAGTTTGAAAGCAGGGCTAGAATTGGGATCAAGGACTCCTGAGCCCCCGTCTCTTCCCTAGCATTGTGCTCTCTCCCTGTGGCTGATGTTGAATGGACTTCTGATTCTGGCCGACTAGACACTCCAAACTCCTTCCTACTGAAGCATTCAAAAGGCTGGATAAAATATTGTCAGTCCTTGAAAGCCATCAAGTGAACCTGCAAGAAGGGTTAAGAATAATCAGAGGCCAAAAAGGAAAGGAAAGCAGGAACCCAGAGAGGATGCAGAAGCTGGCTTTCTCCCTGAGGAGCCAAGCCAAAGCCAAGCTGAGCATTCATTTTCAAGGCCTTGTGGAGTCCAGGCACAAGGAGACAAACCCTGGCTCAGTCCAGGTGAAGAATTTTTGGAGAGCTTCCCATAAGGCTGGGCCCTATCTCCAGTCAAGAGTAGGCTAGAAATATACTTCTGTTCCCCAGAGGGGAGCAAGGAAAATTATCCATGTTAAACATTGGAAGTAGGTGGGGAAAAAAAAAAAAAAAACTTTTACCCTGAGAATTCTTTAACCACAAGCCAGCTCTTATACTTCAATGCATAGATAGTGGGTGAAAATCCTCAAGCCGATTGAGCAAGGCTGTAGGGGAGGGCAAGAGTTATTTCTAAGTCTCTCTGAGACAGAACAGTCCAGGCAGGCGGAGATGATCGCCAACTCAAAGGCCCTAAGGCAGAGTCATGCCAGGCTTGTTCCAGGAACACGAGAAGGCCCAAGGGGCTGGGGTGGAGAGAGCCAAGGAGAAGAGAAGGAGATGAAATCACATAATAGGAGATCCGGTTGGACAAGTCCTGACGTGCTGTTCTAAGACCCTAGATTCTCCCTAAGACCTTGGACTCCTCCTCCGGAGTGTGGGGTCCATTAGGGGACTTTGAGCACAGGCGTGAGGTGGTCTACTTATATGTTACAAGGATCACCCTGTGGTGATGGTTGTACAACGATGTGAATGTACTTAATACCATTCAGCCGTACATGTTAAACTGGTAATTTTGTGTTATGCACATTTCATCACAATTGACATTCCAGGGATCTAAGTAAGAAATGATGGCTCCAGCAAGGATAGCAACAGGGTAAGGAATGAGACCATATTCTGGATGTGCTAAAAGTAAGGCAACAAAAAAGGGAGGATTGTGGTGACTGCAAGGTTTCTGGCCTGAGCAACTGGAAGGATAAAGTTGCCATCAACAGAAGAGGGATCAGGTTTATAGGAGAACAGAACAGTTAAGTTTGGGACTTGCTGGTTTTGGGGTATCTACTAAACTTTCAGGTGGAAACATCACCTGTTAGTGAAGATGTGGAGCAAGCAAACTTTCACACACTGCTGAGGGAGTGAAAAATTGAAACACTATTGGAAAACCCTTTGGCCTGAAAGCTGAAAACGTGCATAATCTATGACACAGTGATTCTAGTCCTGAATATATGGTAGTGGTGGTTTGGTTGCTAAATGGTGTTCAACTCTCTGCAATCCCATGGACTGTAGCCCACCAGGTTCCTCTGTCCATGAGATTTCCCAGGCAAGAATACTGGAGTGGGTTGCTATTTCCTTCTCTACCCTAGGTATATATCTGACAGCAAATCTGTCCATGTGTTCACCAAAAGATAGGAACAAAAATGTTTATAGTATCATTCTTCATAATATCCCAGAACTGGAAATGACCCATCAAAAACAGATTAGATAAATGATGATACAGTCACATAATGACATTTTATCAAGCAATGCAAATGAGCGAGCTACTGCTGTGCAATAATGTGGATGAATCTGTCATTAGAGAATATAATCTTCACAAAGTATAAAGTCAGACAGAAAATGAATCTGATCCAGCAATCCCACTCCTGGGGGATATATCTGGGCATATATCTCCTCTGTCTATGGGATTTTTCAGCCAAGAATACTGGAGTGGGTTGCCACTGCCTCCTCCAAGGATCTTCCTGATGCAGGGACCAAACCCCTGTCTCCTGTGTCTCCTGCACTGCAGGTGGATGCTTTACCACTGAACCACTCGGGAAGCCCCAACAATTAAAAAAAAAAAGAAAGAAAGAAAGAATGTCATTTGCAGCTAAGTGAAGTAAGTCAGATAGAAAAAACAAATATCATATGATATCATTTATATGTGGAATGTAAAAAATGATACAAATGAACTTATTTACAAAACAGAAATAGACTCACAGGTATAGAAAACAAATGGTTACCAAAGAGGGAGAAGAAAGGAAGGGACAAATTCGGAGTTTGGTGTTAATAGATACACACTATTATATATAAAATAGATAACAACAAGGACCCACTGTATAGCATGGGGAACTACAGTCAATATCCTGTAATAACCTATAATGGAAAGAATCTGAAAAAGAATATATATATGTAAAATCATTTTTCTATGCACCTGAGACATTGCAAGTAAACTATACTTCAATTTAAAATAACTGATTCTTTAAAAAAAAAAAAGCATATGTATCATGTGACCAACTTAAAAGTTTGAAAACAGATAAAATTGGTGCTGAAACAAGAATCTGTGCATGAATGTTCATAGCAGCACTGTTCAAGATGGCAAAAAGGTGGAAATAACCCATACGTCCATCACCTGATGAATGGATAAAGAAATGTGGTGCAGAAATACAATGGAATGCTATTCAGCCATAAAAAAGGAATAAACCACTGACACATGCTACAACATGGGTGAACCTTGAAAATGTCTTGCTAAGTGAGAGACACCAGACACAAAAGGCCATGAATCATGTGATTCCATTTACATGAAATGTCTAGAAGAGGCAAGTCCATGGAGACATAAAGCACATCAGTGGTTGCCAAGGGCTCAGGAGAATGGGGACTGGGGAGCACTAATGGGTGTGGGTTTCCTTCTGAAGTCATGAAAAGGTCCTGAAACTAGGTCATGCTGAAGGCTGCACAACATCGTGAGTGTACTCCATGCCATTGAATTGCATTCTTCGAAAAGTTTAAGATGGTACATTTTATAAATATTTTACTGCAATCAAATTTAAAAATGATAAAACTCATCTATGGTGTTGTTAAGTCTGGATACTGGTTATACTGGGGTGTAGGGAGGGGTAAGTGATTGGGAGGAGGACAGGGCTTCCGGGGGTACTGATAATAGTCCTTCTTTTAAAAAACCCAGATGGTAATTACACGAGTGTGTTCCTTTTGTACAGATTCATTGAGCAAAAGAGACAAGTACAGACAATACTTGCAAGGTGTCTTGCTGCAGAGCGGGGCTGAGAAAGTGGGCAGGAGTTAGATGGAGAAGCGGGATTACGGGAGAGTTGTTTTCAAATGGGAGAAATGATAGTGGTTTCTGTGCACACTCTAAGCAGAATGATCTGGTGAGGAAAGAGAAACAGACGATGTCAGAAAGGGAGGAGAGAATTGCTTAAGTGGGTCTCAGTGAGGGAGGCGACCTCACGCATGCGCATGCGCGGTGAGTCCGGCCGCGAGCCGGTGACAGGAACTTATAAGAAGCCGGAAGCTCATCATAGGGTTGTCAGCGCTGGGTTGAAGGGGCTGGGGAGGCAGGGAGGTCAGTGGTGAGTCTGTGGAAGTTCACTCCTGGCGTATTACCAGGTTTCTTGCCCCCAGTTTACTGGTGAGCAAACAGACTCGGGGAGCAGAGAAGATGGCGCACCGTCACACCGCTGGGGCCAGGCGTGGGAGGCAGGGCTCCCTGACGCCACGTGCAGGGCACGGTGATGCCCACGGGCCTCCGGCCCATCTCTCCACCATGGAAAGGAGCTGCTTTCTGTGGTTTGCCCTGAAACAACTTCCCAAACTCAGAAAGAGCACCCTAGGCTTCCGAGGACTCCCGTTCTGCCTTGTGGCTATGCCGTATATACAAAAAGACTGTAGTTCCATCTCCTCCTCAGCCTCCATCTTTCCCTGCTGGAGAAGTCTCACTGTAGAGTTTGCCCTGATGGTAAAAGCCATGCGTCACTCCATTATCTGGCCCTTTTCCAGTTCTGTTACGTCTTTTTTGGAATGCAGAGGGCATAACAACAGAAACCACAGTGGCTTCCATTTTGAAGAGCTGTTTACAGGGACAAGGGCCCCATTTATGCATTCAAGCCCATGGTCAGCGAGCCTGTGGTCTGCCCAAGGTCACACACAGTGTCAACAATAGAGCCCAGAGGAGAATTCCAAGCACTGCGCTCTCCCCCCCACATCCCACTGCCGGCATGCAGGACTCCAAATGGACACACGTGTCAGCCAGGGCACATTCAGCAGCAAAGGACGGCGGGAAAGTCATGTCATGTTGGCTGAAAGCAGTAAGGAGGATTTACTGAATTACATAACCGGAAGTCCTGAAGCAGGCAGGCTTCCGGGTTGGTCCACAGAGGCTCGATGATGTCACCTTGGTCCCAATTTCATTGTCTGGCCACCCACGGAGGCTGTAGTGGGTTAAATGGCAGTCTCCCAAAAGATATGTCTCCGTCCTAACCCCTGGACCTGGGTAAGTGACCTTATTTGGGAAAAGGGTGTTTGTAGATGCAATTAAGGATCTTGTGATGAGGTCATCCAGGATAACCCAGTGGGCCCTAAATCTGATGAAAAGTACCCTTATGAGAGACAGAAGAGGAGAAGACAGGCACGGATGGAGAAGTAAGGCAGTGCCTGGGGTGAGTAGCTACAAGCCAAGGATGCCAGCCGCCAGCGCAGGATGAAAGAGTCAAGAAACAGCGTCTCTGCTAGAGCCTCAGAGGCTCAGCCCTGCCAATAACTTGATTTTGAACTCCTGGACTCCAGAACTACAAGAAAATTCATTTCTGTTGTCTAACGCCACCAAGGTCATAGTTATTTGTTAAGCAGGCCTAGGAGAGGAATACAGAAGACAGGAAATACAGATCAACTTAGGCCTGATCCCCGGGCCCCACCCCTACGCCCAGGGGCGGAGTTAGTTTCCCCCAAGGTCCACAAGCGGCGCAAGAAAGGGGTGGTCATCAAGAGGAGGGCCACAGATATTAAGTGAGGCATCCAGAGTGTCCACCCCACACACCACGTGCAAGAAAGGGGCCATGTCTGAACATCTGCTCTCTGAGCACAGGAAGGACAGAGGGTGCCCTTGACGTGTGACCTTCACAGGCGAAGTTCAAGGTGGAGGGCTACACAGCGCCCCGGGGGGGAGTCCTCCACACCCTGAGAGCAAAGTAGAACATCTGCAACAAGGAGCACCTTCCTCTTGAAATAGTGGGTGTGAAAGGTCTTATGAATCTAGTGGTCACTCACTCTTTAGAGACCATTCCATCCACCTGGTTCTCCAAACCAGGACAGCCCTCGAGGTCAGCCCAGACTCTTTCCTCTCCCTCACTATACCCTTACAGGAGACCTGTCCCCCTTAAATACATAGTCCCTGTCTGTTCCTCCCCATCCATCTCTAGAGCCGTCACCCTAGTTTAGGCCCCCATCCTCCCTTAACTAGATTACAGCCCCAAGACTGGCCTCCCTGGCTTGGGTCTCAGCCTCCTCTCACCAAGAACTAGGAGGTTCTTTTGAAAATGAAAATCTACCCATCACACATTCCTGCTAAGAACCCTTCAAGCTTCTTGGCATATCTTTCAAGGACTCTTGCTTACCTGACTTCATCCCTCACCATGTCCCCAAATACATGAGACCTTCTCACACCTGGAGGCTTCTCTACACACAGCCCCCTCTGCCTGGCTGATCCTCCACCCACTTCATGGCCAAGTCCTCTAGCTCTCAGCTTCTAGGTTGTCTCCTTTTAGGGGTCTCCTTGACCTGTCACTCCTTCATCAGGGTTCCCACCATACCCTGGGCCTACATAGTTCTCCCGCGGTGATAGAAGGGTCGATGTCTGTGCTGTCAGCTTCCCCATAGACTCTGGGCTCCCTGAAAGCAGGAACCATTCCATCCTGAGTAGACAGTATGTAGCAGGTGTTCAGGAATAAATTGATGAATAAAGATAGAGTCTATGTGGGATTCTCCTGGTTTTTCTGAAACAAAATTCATTCCGCATGCTAAGTTGATTCAGTCGTGTCCAGTTCTTTGTGAACTATGGACTATAGCCTGCCAGGCTCCTGTGTCCATGGGATTCCCCAGGCAAGAATGCTGGAGTGGGTTGCCATGCCCTCCTCTGGGGGATCTCCCCGAACCAGAGATTGAACCGGTGTCTCTCATATCTCCTGCATTGGCAGACAGGTTCTTTACCACTAGCGCCCCCTGGAAAGCCTAGAAAATGAAAGTCGCTCAGTCATGTCCAACTCTTTGCGACCCCATGGGCTATACAGTCCATGGAATTCTCCAGGCCAGAACACTGGAGTGGGTAGCCTTTCCCTTCTCCCGGGGAGTCTTCTCAACCCAGGGATTGAACCCAGTTTTCCTGCATTGGCAGGTGGATCCTTTACCACTAGCACCACCTGAGAAGCCTAGGCTTTTGCTAAATCTAGATGTTTCCCATCCCAGTAGAGCAAGCATACAAGTCTGAAAACTTGGGAGTCAGATGACTTGCGTCACGATCTCTCCTCTTTGTGACTTTTGGCCAGTTCTCTTACCTCCCTGAGCCTCAGTGTCTCTTTCTGTAAAACAAGAATTATAAGCTTTGTTAGAAAAACCACGGAAGGTGTCATCTGGCAGAGGGATGTAGCACGATGCATTTGACTTTCCTGCGTACATACGCACACTTTGGTTGAAGTCAGCAAGCATATATTAAGCGCTTACTATGTGCCAGGCTCTGGGGTGGGTGTTGGGGTGAGGGGCGAGGGTGGGTGATGATGGCTCTTACCCTAAATTTCACAATAACCTTTTCTGAGAAAACTCCTCTAACAAATCAGGAGTAAATCCTGCCCGTGAACTCACAGGTGAGTCTGCTGATCAGCAGGAAGCCCACCAACAGGAAGGTAACCCTGAGCAAGCTGAGCGGCTCCTCCAGGGCCCCTGGCCCTCCCCGAGGGTCACACGGCACACAGCGCGTGGATGAGTCTGTACTGCCACCTGCTGGAGGAATGGGGTAAGGCTACAGGCGGCAGCCAGCAGAGATTCAGGCGCCTGTCTTGAGTTGCCAAACACATGGCTCTAAGGTCTATCTGCCACATTTGTTCAACAGCTCATGAGAAGCTGTCAGAGGAAATGACTTTTGAAATCACAATCACCTCACCGGAAAGGCGGGGGAAAAAGAAGAAAAGGAAAGCCAACTGTACCTTGCAATGGCAGAAAGTGGGAGCATGCCTCCTGGGGAAACCTCTCTCTGACTCAAAGTGGGAAGACCGGAGAACCCTGTAAGATGGAGAGAAATGCCTTCCCCTGAAACTGTGGCTGTGTTTTACTCCCCAGGCCCTGAGTGAGGACACATCCTGGTGGGACTCTCTCAACCCTGGTGCCCTGGGACCCAGCTGAACTCTCCTCCTGCCCATCAACACCTGCAAGATCTAGCTGAGTCCTGGAACCAGCGCCACAGAAACTGCCGGAAGCTGGGAGGCCGTGCTTTTCCAAAGGCCTTGGCTTTGCAGCCAGACTCGCTAAGTCAACACAGCAGGAGCCAGCCGTGCAGCTTGCCTTCCTGTTACACCCTCCCACTTCTCCTGGGCCTGCCACGCTCACACACACGTGTGCACATGCACACACGGAGTCCTGCAGATCCAGCAGTCTGTTATTTGGGTGGGGAATCTGCTCTGGGAGAACTGGGAGGCAGAATCCACATGGGCTACAGCCAGGGCACTGGGCTGTTGTGGGTTGTTCTGTTTTGTTTTTCTCTTTCTCCATATTCCAACCATCCTGGGAAAAGTTGGGTCCAGGAATGCGAACTCCGGAAAACCAAGGGCAGTGCAGTGCCAAGGTATTTACTAAGCCAATAAGCATGCTTCCTTCTCCCTGGAAGGCGATCTCGGGTTTCCTCAGGGCACTGCAGCCTTGCAGAGTCCAGTTGCTCCTGTACATAAAGACAGTGTGGTCTCTGCAGCCTTCACAGTCAACCCACCAAGCACCAAGCACCTGAGAGAGAGCTACAGGAAGCACCATCCCCCAACCCCCCAGGGTCTCATGATGAACACGCTGTCCCCACTATAAACACAGCACCAGGGACTTCCCTTCGCCTTCCAATGCAGGGGCTGTGGGTTTGACCCCCAGCTGGGGAGGTAAGATCCCATATGCCTCCCAGCCAAAAAACAAAACCAAAACATAAAAAGCAGAATCAATATTGTAAATTTGTAAATATTTACATAAAACATAAAAAGCAGAAGCAATAGTGTAAATGTTGTAAATTTGAATCTTGTAAATAATTCAATAAAAACTTTTTAAAAATAAACACAGCACCAAACTAATTTAGGGGTGAGGTGAAAGAGCACATTCCTCCAGACCTTCCAAAAGGGAAGAGAGCCATAACAGACAGAAACATGCCAGAGCCATACAAAAATACGCAACATAACTCACACAAATTGTGAATGGCACAATTCTGTTTGTTCTGCCACAATACAAAAATGGGGAGTTTTTCATCCAGATAGAAAATAAAAACGAAGCAAAAATTAGCAGCACTCTGATATGATCAGCCCATGATGATACTTTCAATACACCATCATACCTACCCGATGATCTGGCCCCCTGCCCCCAGCAGTAATTCATTCTCATCTTGGCTTCTGTTAACTCTACGTTTCAGGGGTTCAAGAAGCAAAACAGTCGTCTCTTTGACCATCCCAGTTTCCGACCCTGAGCTTCCAAGTGTACCTTCTGGGGTTCACACTTTTTCAAGCACCTCAAGCAGTGCAAGACATCATCCGACATCCATCTTCACAGGTCTTTCCTGTCCCACGGCCCCTCTGGGTCCCTCCAGTTCTCTGCATGCTGAAGACCTGGGCATCTTTTGGGAGATGGTCCTGACTGCCTAGAAGCACCAACATCTATCATTCTGGGGACCTAACCCCCCGGGGTTCATAATTCCATCTGCTCTTAGCGTTTCCAGAGTGCTCTCTTTGTTCTCTCCATCTTCCTTCTCATAGACTAGGGGACTTTTTTTTTTTTGGCCTGGGGAAAAGTCTTTCTTCCCAAATTTCTACAAGATTCATAGTCTGTTGGCCCCAAACTCCTTTGCCTGCTTACCAAATATATACACATTTCTTTTTTAATTAAAAAATGCCTTTTTGTAAAACCGAAGCTAAAAAAAAAACAAAAAGTGTCTTGGCTGTTTTTGACTCTGTCATGTGCCTTCATGAAGGCAAGGAGCCTGCTTGCATAGACACAGGGCAGGAGAGAAACCAGGCACATCAGAAATGTCACCCAGACACACAAGAAACACGTTTTTCCTCTCCTTTCCACCCAAGTTTTTAAAGTGGTCAGATGTGGTTCCCTTCCTGGTTAATGAGATTGTTTGAAAGAAACACCAGAATAAGAGTTTCTCCTCTGTCCCCACTAACAGTCCCTTCCTGCCTCTATTTCTCCAGCAGCCTCTGCCCACGTCTGCCCCTCTCACTGGTCACTCCTTTTCTCTCCCATCACTGCCTCTTCCTGGCCTGGTTTGCACATTCTGAGAGAAGCTGGCCAGAAGTCACCATTGCCCCCAGTCCAGCCCAAGAGAAACAGCAGCACCAAAAGTTCGGGTGCATCCCTCAAAATGTGTTAGCCTGTGATGCTCCATCCCCACCCCTGCACCGACCCCAAGTCAACACGTTCTCCGAGCACTTTCTGATTCCCGCATCCCCAGACACCCTCTTCAGCCTGCATCTTACTTGGCCTCCAGAAGAGATGGCCACTCCCTCTTCCTTAAAAGTCTCTCCTCCTCAGATACAGCTTGAGTGGCGCCCACACTCGCCTGGGCTTTCCCCCTCCTGGGTCACAGCCTGCCCTCAGGATCCGATCCTTCTGTCAACCCGGGAATCCCTAATGCTCCCCAGGGTTCTGTTCTTGGTCCTCTTCTATTCCACCTGCCCTCCCTGAACAAGTTCAACCTCTCTCAATGCTGCGATGGCCTGCCAAACCCACAAAACATTCCCTTCCCCCACTTCCCCCCTCCAACCCCTCCCCCTTCCCCCCTCTACCTTCTTCCCCTCCCCCAATCTCTCAACTCCTGACACATGTTTGCAAGTCCCTAGAAAAGGAAAAGCTGGAGAGAGGATAAGAGTGCTCATTTCCTACAATGGAAAAAAATATCAGGACCGCAGTGCAGACCAGGACCACCGGATGGCTAGACTCCAACTCCACACCAGAGAGGATTTTCCAGCAAGTAGCACTAACCAGCAGTGGACGGGCTCCTTCTGAGGGAATGAGCTCCCCGTGCCCAGAAGTAGGGAGAGATGATTCCTACACACACAAGCAGGCCAAACTAAGCAACATCCATGTTCTCTCCCTATTCTGAGATTGTACCGCTCAGCTCAGAAATCAGAGATTCAGATATATAGTAGCTTTTTGGCTTTGGGTTTTGTGGTTTGTGTTTTTTGAGTACCAAAAATGAAAGTTCTTCACTACAGGATGCTGGCTAGAAGTCACTGTGACGTTTCCTTTTTATTCAATTATTTCTTATATAACCATGATTTATTGTTTATCTGATAGTCTGTATCACAAACTCATTTGTCATACACACACTCTATAGTGTTTGGAGAACAAAGTTCACATGGTCATTGACTGAAGGCTTTCAGAGTAAAGGATGGTTGCAAATCTGACCACTTCTGGACGTTTCTCTCTGTCCTATTCCTATACACCTTCTTAAAGAAACAGGGAGGCTGAGGAGTCAGACATGGTCCTGCCTTCAGGGAGCTCTCACTCTGAGGAAGGAAGTGGACCCAAATGCCGGCGACTGCAGCAGAGGTGGGCAGGTGCTGTGATACTTGTCAGAGAGAATGGGGAAGACAAGGCAGAGGCGGCATCTTGTTTTATGATAACAACGTGTCTTTAAATACATCACTGCAAAATCTATATTAAAAAAACAAAAATACAAAAGCAAATTGCCAACACCTCCACTGTCTGATCAAATTGTTTCCATTTGTCCATGTTAATCCTTATCCCTTACATATGCCATTTTTTCAGGTTTCCAATAATATCAGAGTGGTTCTAGAGTCTGGTATTTTCACTTATTATATCATTAGTATTTTTCCAAGTCCCTATTTTTTTTTTTTTCCTTACTCGCACTTCACCCCCTTGAGATAACCAGGGTTCACAGCCTGGGGAGTCACCCACCTGTCTACACCCTTCTGTTTGATCCACCCTAGAAGAGGGCATCAGAATGAGACCTAAACCAGAACAACTGACTAACCCCTCCCCTCTTTTCCTGTTCTCCTGACATACCCAACTTTCAATTGTAAAAACCATTCTAACGTCTTTAAGAGAATATTGCTGGGAAGACCCAAGAAGAATGGCAGAGAGTAACTTTTAAAAAGCAACAAGAGTCCAAACACACCACCATTCCACGGACCACGGCAGCCTGTCAATTTTCTTTGCTCAGTTACTCATGCACATGTGCTTCTTACTTTCTTCCTTCCCTCCGACATACATGGAATCTCCCCACCTCGTGACTTCTGCTTCTACTGTTTCAGCTGCCTCGTAACTGCACACGCACCCACATAACCTGCCCCTACCACCAGTTTTCTTTTTGGTGACTCTGCCATGGTCCCCAAGTCCTCAATGTTTCTTGGCTCAATTTCTCAAGGTCCTCTTTTCACATCAGACATACTCATGGTCTCATCAGCCATGCGCTGGGAGGAGTACAGCAATAGTGGTGTGGGGGTGTGGTCTACGACTGTCTCTCCAGGAAGGACAGCGGAAGAGACCGTTTTTCTCCCTAGGACAGTCTTGGCCATGAGGGCTCCTCACAGTCAAAGCCACTGCCCTCCCTCATATGGTGCTGCCTTATTCACGCATTTTACACATGCATCCTTAGTTGTTCAGTCGTGTCCAACTCTTTGCAACCCTATGGACAGTAGCCCGCCAGGCTCTTCTGTCCATGGGATTCTCCAGGCAAGAATACTGGAATGGGTTGCCATGCCCTCCTCCAGGGTATCTTCCCAACCCAGGGATCAAACCCACTTCTCTTTCATCTAACCTACATTGGCAGGCAGGTTCTTTACCACTAGCACCACCTGGGAAGCCCAGCACACTTTTTATGGGGCCCCCAAAAATTTGCTTAAATGGTTTATTGTTCATTTAACTGCTGTGAAGTGGACTCAGGTTTCAAGTCTGAAACTTTTTCTTGATTCAGTTTCATTAAGGAGGCAGGGAGGTAAGACACAATTCCTCAGGCTGCCAAGGGGCAAGTGTGACTGACTCGGTCTGGGGCATCACAAACCTACTGAGGTGTGGCCCCCCAGGTCCCTCCTCCAGACTCACACACTCACATACACGCACACACGAGGGCAACCACGGGAAGACTTCAGAGTCGTGTGTGGGATCAAGTCACACAAGTCTCCAGCCGTGTGATCTGGGAGAGGTCAAAACATTTTGGGCCTTATTTTCCTCCTCTCTAACATGAGGTTAAAAGAAAAAAATTTAAGTGACTTTTTCGTAAGGATTAGAAGATTAAATGGAAAACAGAGTGTAAAATCCTTTCAGGCCAATTGAGGGTTATACAATTGCTGCTTTAATTAACTTGCCATTTCATTTTCCAGCCTGCAGAAAGTCCTTGTTAACTAAGTAAATGGTCAATTTTCCACAACAGGAATACAAGTCAGCCGTGAAGTCACCAGCGTCTCTTGGGTCCCAGTTTCTGGTCAGTAGCACCAGATCCACAGAGGCCAAACTAAAATATTGTTTTCCTTCACAGAGTCGTTTAATCTTTCATCTCAAGATACGTCAATCCTGAAAATGGACTGAAGGGTTTTAAATGAAGGAGAGGAAGCTTTGCTCAGAATTATCTAATGAAAAAGGGGGAGGAAGTAGGCAAAAGCACACTGACTTTTTTCTTCTTTTATTTATAAAGAACACGATTCCTCCCCCTAACACAGACATAAACACTCACACATTCCAAGGAGGAGCTTATAAAAACAACAACAGAACCAGGGCACTCAGGACCTTATTTAACACCAGTCCGTTTGCCCGACTGGGGGACGACTGGGAATGTTTCCTCAGATGTGACCTCTCACACCTCAAAGAAAGGAGACCTTGACCTGAGGGGCCCACCTACCCACCCGCCAGGCAAAGTGACACCCTCAGTCTTCTGCATCATCAAACTGTCCCGTTTCAAAGACCATCTTGGAATAATGGGGTATCAGTGGAGGCGGATGGTGCCAACTGGGGTCATAGATCATATCTCCTTGCGGGGCACAGCACACCCAGGGTCTGACCTCTTGAGAAAGGCAACCTTGGATGTCGTCAGCATCTGCAGGCAGTTTTAAAAGACAGATTAAAAGGAAGGAGGGAGTGTGACAAGAGAGACCCAAAAATATCTAGGGGACAGACACTTGCACGTCTTTGCTTAAACATATGCACAGGCAGGCACACACGCATGCACACGTCTTCCGTTGCTGGAGAATCCCAAGCACCTTCATTCTAAGGCCACCCACAGTCCCGCTTTTCTGACACAGGTTTTTAGCAGCGCAGGGAAAGCAACGAGAGCACTTCTGTCTGCGGCTGCTCCATTCATACAAAGATATTTGGAGAGAGTGACATTGTTTCAACATTCAAACAGACCCATACTGTTGTAAAATAAAATGCAAAACTGGCACTTCCCCCACCCACCCCCACCTCCAATATGAAAGAGGAGCTGTCACAGAAATTTCAGACCTGTAAGAGCTATCAGGCAAAACTAATAGATGTGGCTCCCTCTTCCAAACTGTTTAGGGGTTAATCTGGTAGGAGGGTCTCAGGAGCCTGGCCTGTGTGTGCTCAGTTGCGTCTCTTTGTGACCCCATAGACTACATGTAGCCTGCCAGGATCCTCTGTCCATGGGACTTTCCTGGCAAGAATACTGGAATGGGTTGCCATCTCCTATTCCAGGGGATCTTCCCAACCCAGGGATCAAACCCTCATCTCTTGCATCTCCCGCACTGGCAGGCAGATTCTTTCCAACTGCACTAGAGCCTGGCCTAGGACCCCAGAAACCCCGCACCTACCATATGGATTCCCCTGATCTGCTTTCAACTCCAGGTCCCAATCCTCATGAAAAAGATCACCAGCCTGTTCCTTGGGTAGACAGCCGGACATCCCTTCTGACAGCTCCCGGGGACTTGGTTCCCCATCAAAATCCTCGTCATCTTCAGCAAAGCCTTCCTCTTCACAATGGGTGCCCTCACCATGGGCAGGACTATCGTGAGGGATGCTCTGTGCTCCGTTGGCTAAGAAATCGACAAAAGGAAGAACAGCTTAAAACAACCTGGTCATGTTCTGCTAGGAAGATGTTCAGCAAACTTCCTGAGAGGGCAACAGTCACAAGCGGGCAGAGCCCCTTAGCCACCAGAGCACTTATTTAAAAACTGTTGTTTTGCTCCCAGTTTTACAAGTAGGGTTGATAATTTATTTTCAATAAGATGTTGTGTCTTAAACGAGGCCATTCATTACCAGGTCTTTTCACTCACATGAGGAAATCAGGCACAGTGTGTATTTTCAGGTGGTTTAAATGACACGGAGGAAAAGGGCTTCTGGCAATGATAAGCTTTCACAGTACAGACTTCCTTGGTGTCTCCCAAGAGCCACCCCAGGCTCTGCTGCCTACTTGCCTAGTCGATCTGTGGTGTTCTCAGTCGCTCTCTCCTGATTGGAGTGGTCAGTTGGGGCAAAGGCAGCCTGCGGGAAGAAGAAACAAGGACCCAGGACTTGGATATCTCGGGAATGGCCAGTATTTCAGCCCCATATCCACCCTTTCAGACCCTCCTTTGCAACGCTGGGTGAGACCCTGCAACCCACATTTCTACTGTGCCCTGTTACACTGGGACTTGCTGCTTCCCATTCCTGTGGGCATCACCCCTGCCGGCAGGATCACCTGCCTTCACAGAGTGCCTACTAAATCCAGTGTACAGTCTGCCAGCACATACAGAGCCAGTCTCCTCGCTGGGCCCTATCTTTTTTTATTTTTTAATATTTATTTAGCTGTACCATCTCTTAGTTGCAGCACTTGGGATCTTTAATTTTGGCATGTGAACTCTTTGCTGCAGCATGTGGGATCTAGTTCCCTGACCAGGGATCAAACCTAGGCTGCCTGTATTGAAGCGTAGAGTCTTCGCCACTGAACCACCAAGAAAGTCCCTCACCGGGCCCTCTCCTGATTGGTCTGGGCCCTCAGGACTCCTCCTCCAAGCTCAGAGACTCCAAACTAGCCAGGACAGGACAGTACCCCCGCCTCAGAGGCTGGAATTTCAGATCCCTGAAATTCTCCTCTGAGCTTGTACATTTTAGTCATTCCAATCTCACCCCTTTGTTCCCTCAGCGCAGTGGATACCACCGTGTTCATCTTTACCTTTACTTTTTATCTAGCTAATAGCTCTTTTATCAAATTTCATCTCCTGACTGACACATGAGGACAAAAGAGCTTTAGTTGTTGAAGGGAAATCGGCAGTTGTTGATGGGAAACCGTCTTCCTTCATAGCCATCGCTAGGTTTCTCTGCTCCCATTGCTCAAAAGTTCTGAAATCCTGGGACTTCCCTGGCGATCCAGTGGCTAAGACTCCACGCTTCCAATGCAGGGGGCATGGGTTCAATGCCTGGTAGGGGAACTGAGATCCCACATCTGGGCAGTATGGCCAAAAACAAAAAAGAAAGAGTTCCTGAAATCCTATCACCTGTGAAGACCTCTTTCTAAGTGAGGTGAGAAATGTTCACAGCCTGCATGAGAAGACCTGACTTCAATCCCATACACTCAATCCCAGGTGTACCTGGGACACCATTTCAGCCACTGTGCCTGGGTTTCCATCTCTGGAAGTTGGGGATGATTGTTCTAACCTGGCAGGAGGTTTATAATGAGCTTACACTGATGAAGACACCTAGCACACAGCAGGAACATAACATTTATTGAGCTGAAATCCACCTTCTTTGCCCGTACATTTAAACTGCGCTTGGTACCTGCCCCAGTTCATCACAGTCTAGTCCTACCTGAATTTAATGAGCTAATTCCAACTCCAGTAGTCAGTGACAACTCCCGGTCACTCCTGCTGACCAGTAGTGGGACTTCTCACCTCTTCTATTGCTAGAGCTCCCTAACTGCCTTCCCACTCACCCACTTTTTCTTTTTTTTTAATTTGGCTGCACCAGGTATTAGTTGCAGCATATGGGAGCCCCCACCAGCGTTCCCTGCATTGGGAGCACAGAGTCTTAGCCCCTGGACCACCAGGGTCCCACACTCACCCATCTGGCCGCAGCCTCACACCGGAAATCACCACTCTGCCCAGAAACCTCAACAGGCCTCCACTGCTAGAGCACAAAATTCGCCATGGCATCCACATCGCCCCTTCAGGCTCTATCAACGTGTGCAGCACAGTTATCTCTCCAAGCTCCCAGCCATTTGCCCTGCACATCCTCACCTCCCTGCCTCTGCTAGGACCACCATCCTCTCATCTTGGAGAGGAAGTGCAGGAACCTTCCTGCTGTGGCCTGACAAAATCAGTCTCATCCTACCTGCCCGCTAAAGTAATTTTCTTTATAAGCCTACCACTACGTTTTTCCTATCTTATTTTGGTTAGGATGTCTCTGATGCTTAGACAAGCATTCCTCTTCCATCCAGTTAATAAATATGCGTGTCTAAGGTGCCAGGCACTACGCTACGCACCGGGTTTACAGCACTAAATAGAGCGTTCCTACCTTCAAAGAGCTCACCGTCTAAAAGGGATTACTGAACAAGGGCAGGACATGACTGTAACAGCGGTCTTTGAGAAACCGGGAGCTGTCTGGCGCGCAAAAGAAAACAAGTTTCTAGAAAGCCTGCGTCAAACGCGGCCTTTTGGTTTCAGTGAAAAGGAGCGCGCGCAGGAGACATCATCCGGTGCTCTGGCTTAGCTGAGCATCCCCACCATGGGACACGGATGCTTCCGGGAAAGTCGCTTTCCTCGCCGCCCTCACCCGGCCCCAGCCCGGACCCCCCAGCAGCAGTCCCAGCTGTCGGTCAGCAGCATCACCTCCCATTTGGCAAGGACGCAAAGGCGCCCTGGAGCCAACAGCCAGCCCTCCCAGCCCGGTGAGCCCACCCACGTCCTCGAGGTTGCCCCGCCCCGCAGTCCCGCGGCCCGGCAGTTTCCAGATCGGGCGCGCGCCTGAACGGCCGGGCTGCCCGAAGCTGGCCGGGAGCGCTTCCCCGGCTTCGTGGCCCCGGCCCCGCGAGCCCCCACAACTTCCCGCCGCCGGGCGCAGGTGGTGGCCGCGCCCAGGCCCCGCGCCGCGCTCACCCCCGGGCTCGGGGGCGCCTCCCGCCCGCTCGGCAGCTGCAGACCCCGCGTCTGGTCCGCGGCCCTCAGCGCCTGGGCCCCGGCGGTCGGAGGGTCCATGCCTGTCTGCCCGCGGCTCGGCGCCCAGGACGCCGCTCGGCCACGTGATGCGCCGGCCTGGCTGCCAGCCCGAGGATACGCCGTTGAGGGCCAATCAGCCAGGGGTGCTCTCGGCCCGGGGGCGGGGCGCGGGGGGTCAAGAGGGAACCAAGGGCGGGGCAACGGACGGGGCGGAGTAAGGGGCGGGGCGTGCCCGCCTCCGAAAGCCCCGTCTACCCAACCGTCCCGAAATCTGATTTTTGTAGCCACTGGCGACGCAGATCCCAAGGCTAAACGATTAGCTGGGTCTGGAACGCCCGAGTGTTACCCCCACCCAATCACAATGGACATGCTTTCCTTCAAAACCTGTTAGAACAGTCAATTACCCGCGTCTACCTAATAGTGCATAAAATAGTGGGTAAGAGCTTAAAAACTTTTTAGGCCAATTGTAGCTCTAATCCCATTTTCTTTTCTCTATTAACAGGTTTCTCTATAACTTGGGCTGGAATCAGGCTACAACCCTCCCACAAATGGATGAGACAACTCAGGAGCCCAGTGACTCTCACCCTGAGCTAATGACAGGTCTTTGCGTTAACCCATTTAGAAACCAAGCCAGGTTGATCAAAACTCCTCTAACATTTCAGACACCCTTATAGGCTATGACACTCGGTCACAGTAACCCTAAACATCCTGCACTGTGCCCGTAGTCTCACCTAGGCGCCTATCTTTCAGTGCTCCAAGTCTGGCCCTCTACAGCCGAGGGCAGCATAAGTTAGGCAGCACCTGAGCTGGGGAACACCAAATTCTAAAGACAGCCCTTGCTGCCTTTCCTTCCCTGCGCTGCCTGAACCTCCGTAACAAATCTGCTCAAGCTGTGATAATCACCTTAACCTGTATGTAGCAGAAAAGCTGGAAGCTGGGATTCTTTGTTCATCACGCCATTTTATGACAATCTGACATTACACTATTTCTCCAAATCTCTCAAAGAATGTTGTCTATACATTACATAAGACATTTGAAAAATAGTTAGCCCAACAGTTGATAGGTAACATTTTCTTCCTCTATGCAGGCTTTCCTACAAGAGAGTGTGACATTTGTCTTCTGCTCTGACCCATGAGTCAGTTTCCCCAGATCTAACTGGGTCTAGGTCAAGTGTCTAGCAGAACCTTATTTGATGGTGGAAATAAAAGTTTTATCTGTGCTGTTCAGGAAACCACGGGGCTGGGTGAGCACTTGAAAATGTGTCCAGTGTAAATGGAAGACTGAATTATCTAATTTCAATATATGTAAGTCCCCACATGTGGCTGGAAGCCACCGTATCAGCAGAGCTCAGAGTGAACTTTTCATTATCTGCGATGTTAAGAACCAGGTACAGGATGTGATGGCCCAGGGTGATCCATCTTCACAGCCATGCTGGAAGAACAACCACAACCCTTTTAACTCTCATCTCTTATGTGCTCTTTCCTAAAATAAAAAAAGCCCCTTAAGGATTTAAATGTTGAACTTCCCAAGACTTAGTGGAGAAGACAGAGGTTTCTTATTTTAGAATAAATGACACACAACCACCCACTAGGGTACAAAAGCTCCTAATAAAGGTGTCCTGAAGCAGACTGATACTCATGGAGATTTAATACACAATAAAGGTAAATCAAAATCAGCATTAAGAAAAATGGCCACAATGGTGGTGTAGAAAATTTAGTTAACTGCTTGGGGTAAACAGAGTTGTCCTCAGCAGGAGATGGGTTTTCAACAATAGAAATCATACACACACATACAAAACCTCTGAACACCAAAAAATACACACACACACACAAAAAGCTGGGAGCAAATTATCTGTTAGAAAACACAAGCTAAAGATTACTATTCTAAAAAAAAAAAAAAAGATTACTATTCTTAGTACATAAGAAACTTACAAATTTGTAAAAAAAAAAAAAAAATTAAAAAATTTAAAAATAAGTCAAACATGAAAAGAGAACTAGGAAAAACACAGTAACACAGTCTAACATATTAAGATACACTAACATTAAAGAAATGCACATTAAAAAAAAACAAGGATATATCACTTTTCACTTATTAAAATGGTAAAAAATATATAAAATACCCATGATGCTTGGAAGTATTTTCATACATTGCAAACTGGCAATACTTAGCAATACTCTTTAAAATAATTATATTCTTTAACACAGAAATTCTGTCAGATGTCAGTCTTCCAAAGAAATAACCAGCGATGTGAACAAGATATTTAAGAATCTTCACCAACAGCACTTTTAAGAAAAAATGGCACACGGTCCAACCACAAGCGATTAATAAATAAGTCATGACTCATCTATACAATGGAATGCTACGGATTTATTTCACGTTTTCAAGGCTATTTAATAACATGGAAAACAACATAATATTAAGTGAAACACTGTTAAGTCAAACTGTACTGAATGCTTCTCCCAGTGACATCATGTTACGTTGAAGGATATACAACTCAAACAACCACTTCCTCTGCTCCAAGAATGCCCGTCTCTGCTCTAAGCCACCCTCCATCCTTGCCTCTGGAGCCTTTCTCTTTCTAAGCTACTCCCTACCTCTGCCTTTCCTTGTTACTGGGTCTCTCCAGTGTAATTATTTCTCTCCAGATCAGTCCCAGAGACAAAAACACTTTTGTAATTTCTTAAAATCTTCTCAAAGAACAACTTTTTCCCTAATACCTAGCATCCTCTTCTGCTGCTTCAACCAACTCAGGACATCAGCTCTATTCCTTTCATCCCCACTTCCATCCCAAAAGCTTGTCTTCTTTCTTGCCCGTGACAGGGACTCAATGAATGAATGAATAAATGACCTAACAGTATAAATCCAATTCTAACAAAGGAAATCATACCAGTGAGTTAAGTCCAGATGACAAGATTACAACATTACTCTATTCCCTCCTTACTTTTACAATAAATGCATACCACATATACTTCTATAAGGAGAAAACAGAACTGTATTTTCATCCCCATTTTAACTGAACAGAGGTCTAGATTAGAGCTACTCAAGCATGACCAAGTGTAGTAAAACATCAGTTACATCGTTTCCATGTATTCTGAAAAACATTTAGGACCTACATAGTCTGGCCTCAACAACTGGTTTCTGGCCATTAAACAGCAGCTCTCTTTTCTGGAATTCAAGATTAACATGTCAACAAAATTAAAGCAGGCCTCAAAATGAGACACCATCTCGGCAAACTGCAGATGACTGCATAAAACAAATGTGCCCAGAGGGCTTATAGCACTATTTCACAAAGGTGACTGTGCTCTTCCTCTTTTCACAAACGGCCGGCTTGATGCAGAGCATGTTTAGACATAAACTGCTCTACTGACTCTCCCTGCAACATTTTCATGGCTCGCCAATAGAGCTGTCCGCAGTTCTCAGGTCTACCAAGTGGGTGGTTCAATTCTTCTTTGATGTAATCCATCCAGAGATCTTTAAAGGGAATCCAAACATACAGTGAGATAACTGACAAGGCTTTATTAGGTCAACTTAATTATTTAATATCAATTCAACCCAAGATTTCTAAGAAACAACTCTGTGCAGTTATTTTCCTAGAAAACTATGTGAAATAATACCTCTCTCAGTTTCTTACTTTAGAAAGGAGTGGCTTCTAGCTAAAATAATACCTCTCTCCCTTCTTTCTTTGGAAGGGAACGCCTACCCACTCCAGCATCCTGGCCTGGAGAATCCCATGGACTATTCCATGCAGTTGAAAAGAGTAGGACAAGACTGAGCAACTTTCACTTTCAGCTTCTTTAGTACGAAACATCAAAACCTTTTGTTTTTAAGTAGACAACTTCACTTTAATCATGACAGTCTACTTATCTCGTAAACTCAAAAATGCTAAGTATTTTAGAGGGAGGATTTTGCTGAGTCTCTTTCAACATTCAACTTACCTCATTGAGTTTATTAGAACCTTGTCACCATGCTTAATAAAACCTGCTTAACGTTAGTAAAAATGCTGTTTTCATTCATTTCACCAGAAGGCATGCTGAAACCTTGTAAAACCTAATGTATGATTTAAAATCTGAGTTTAACATCTGTAAGTGTAATTTTTTAAGTTCCTAAGTCAACAGACTTTACATGACATACTTATACCTAGAAATAGGTTTTACAAGTCCTTTAAGTTAAGACAATGTGGCAATACCCCATGACAACCTTTGTCAATTATTATCACCACTCCTCTGACATAATACCCACTCCATTTTGTTCTGACGTACCTTAATCTTTTCCTTACAAATACCACATTTTTTAAAAGAACCAAACCAAGCAAATCTCCCTCTAATCCAGAGTTCTTAATAAAAGACCCATGGAGTTTGTTCTGGGCTTGTAAACTTGAAATCAGCAGTAAAATTATGTCTGCAGCTATTACATACAAAGTAAGGGAGGAGGCAGAGGAAGGATGCTAAGTTTTATTCTCAAGGAGGGCCATGACCCAAAAATAGTTAAGAAATACGATCTTAAGCATAATGATAGGTTACAGACCACACATGCAAACAGGCTTGTGTGTCAATAACTGAAGTTTACTTACCAGAATCGACAGTTCCAAATTCTCTCAAAGCCCTCTCATAATACTCTCTTAAGTTTTCCATCTTACAGGATTCCTATAAATAATCAGACAATCTTGCCTCAAAAGTCTAATTTGTAATGTCACAAATTCATTCCACACATATTGTTACTACTGTCTATTAGGTATTTGAAGGGGAGGAAAGATGGGTTTAAATGAACACAGTCTGACTCTGAACTTATCCAGAGAAAAGTCAAATGCACTATGTGGCAGAGAGAAATAAATGTCAAACAGTGACAAAAGCACTTTGCTCTGTTGGCTTGCAAAAAGCCTAATCAATTCTCACTTGAGGGAACAACGGCAGCTCCACAGGAAAGTATATGTGAAACCCTACAGGACTTAAATAAATAAATGGGGAAGGTTCTATTTCCTATGGTGAGGGACTTCTTCCTTGAATATATGGGCTCTAGCACATACTAGCCATACTCACCTTAAAAAATTGTTTCTATCAAGGCACAGTATATAAATACTAGTTACATGAACTTTAGCAGGTTTTTTGAACCCTCTGACCTTCAAGTTTCCTCACCCATAAAATGAGAGTAACAGTATCTCTTAGAGCAACTATAAGGATTCAATTAAAATACTGATGAATTATTCACCAAGCAGAGTAGCCACTACCGTGTGTGTGTCTGTGTGGCGGGGCGAGGGCAGTGCAGCACCGCACAGCTTCTGGGATTTCAGTTCCCTGACCAGGGATTGAACCTGAGCCTCAGCATTAAAAGCCCAGAGTCCCAGTCACTAAACCGCCAGGGAGCAGCTCCCTGCCAGTACTACCTTTACAACCAACAAATGTTAATTCTTCACCTCTGCTTTGTTTCCTCTGTTTCACTTTCAAAGCAGATAAACATCTTCAGTTTAAAAATCTTTTTATGTAGTCAAATAAGTATGTCCTCATTCCAATTTCTCTTTGCTGAGACTGTACTATCTTACAGAAAGCCAGTTTACTTCGTGTCTTACACACATATGAAAGACAGAATCACACTTTAGGAAGGGCTCATAGTAAATGTGTAACTAGGCAAAGTCCTTTCCATCCAGTCTTCCATCAGATCTCATATATCCCCCTGAAACAGATATTACGACCTCCTTTACAGGTGAGTATGTCAAAGGTTAAAATTAAGTGACTTGTCCAAGGTACATGACCACTGTGTTTTTAATCCAAAGTCAGGCTATGAATTATTATGCTAGATTATCTCCCATACTATAAAAACAAATCACTGACCCACATAGGGGTCAAAACCTTAAAAGTAAGAGTTCAACCTCATTATCAATTTTTCAAAATTCAAAGAAAAATAATAAACACAAATCAAAATACCAAAGAGAAAACAAAACTGAACACATGGAGAAGATATGGAGAAAACAAGTATAATGATATACATATATATGCAGCGATGATCACCGTAAGTATAACTTTTAGAAAACTATCTGGCAATATGTAAATAAAGAACCATTAAAAAAAAAGCCAGTATTCTCCAATCCTAGAAATTTATCTCAAGAAAGTAATTCAAATGGGAAAAAAAAAATCTATACAAATAAAATGCTTGCAGCACTGTTTTCAATACCAAAAATCTGGGAACATCCTATACATAATGGGATGGTTAAGAAAACTTACAGGTTTAGCAAGACAACCATTCAAATGATACCATATAAAAACACAGGAATATGTTTACAAAATAATGTTAAGGAAAAAAAGAAAAACTCCACGTATAACATCAGAAGTAAAACAGTACAAAACTGCATAGGTAAATAAAGGATTAAAAAAACAACAAAAATAAAAATAAATATGGTTGGTTGTGTTACTGGTGATGGGAATACAGATATATTTGGACTTTTTTTAACTGACATTTTCCTGTGTTTTTCCTCATTCACAAGTTCAGTTAAAAACACCAGCCACAGTTATGAGTGCCTTCTCTCTACTGCACAGCCCAAAACAAGAGACAACCGGGGCACTGTGGAGACAGGGGGTAGCTTGCTATATGAGCTGATGTCTGAGTTGTCTAGTTTCCAGACAGGTTTCTCTTCTTCTTTGCTTGACTACCATTCCTAAAATCACATCTATGGAAAAGGGGCTAGAAGAAGAGACCAGAAATTATACTGTATTATGATGAGAGGTTCTTAAACAACAAAATGCTGCCATTGATTAGTATGTGCTAATCCATTTTCCCAACAAGAAATGCACAGACAGGACACTTACTTGCTCCTTCTCAAACTCAATCATCTTCCTGAAAAAATTAACTGAAAATGGACGGTTTTCCTGTAAACTAAAGAGGAAGGGGGGAAATGTTATCTTCCACAGAGACAGAAAGCCTTTTACAAACCATGAATGTAAATACTGGGCCAGGGCCCCCACCACACATGGTCTGATAAAGTTCTGGCTGCGATTCAGTGCGGGGACTGGACCTGACCACCAGTCACTCACCATTTCCAGTCTCCAATGCCTAAACTCCTCACCACCACCAAACACCTACCCAGTTTTCTTCCTGTTCTCTTCTTTCTCACTTTTAGGGTTTTAAGTTCCCTCTCCTTCATCTCAAGGTCTTTTTGAAGGAAACCAATAAGCCCATTTCTAAGAATATATTCTGAGAAAATAATTTCCAAAATGGACAAAGAATATTTGTGCAGTAGGGTTCATCAAGGCAGTTACTGTGGCCAAATAAATTATGGCATATCCATGTTATTTTTAATAAATGTTAAAGAATTGTTACTGACAGGAAAAAGGCAAGTCTAAGGTTCATCAATAAAAGTGGTACACTGCATGCAATTATAGTATAATCTCAGATATGTGAAAAACAAACTTAACAGAAGAGTTATTTTTAGTATTTGTTTGGCTGATCATGTGGGATCTTTCACTGTGGCATATGGACTCTAGTTGTGGTGCAAGGGCTCAGTAGTTGCAGTGGGCAGGCTTAGCTGCTCTGCATGTCTTTCCCCAACCAGGGATCAAACCCATATTCCCTGCATTGCAAGGGACTACCAGAAAAGTCCCTTTAATTTTTATTGGGGTGAAAGACAAATTTTAAAGATTATTAAAATGCTTTTTCTCTTGATGATGGGATTATAATGAATTATTCGCTACCTACCTCCTTCTTTCTCTTTTTAAAAAAAAATTTTCACAGTGGGCATGAACCAAAAGGCTCTTAAGATTTATTCCTCACATATAATCTGGGTACCAAGCGCTGGGTATAGGGTGGAGAGACAAGCAACAGCTGCACGTGCCTGTAAGTACCTTTTAAATACATCTCTGGCCTTTTTGTAACCACCACTTCGATAAGCCCAAGCCAGGTACATTTCCTTCATAGTGGCTGAGTCATCTCCTTGGAGACGAAAGACAGCTCTCTAAAATTTAAAAGAAAAAAGAAACAAGCTACATAAGGAGACATCTAGGTATCAAGACAAATTTCCCAAAACCATCCCAGAGCACTGAATTAACAGTGCTTTAGGAAAAAACCCTTCGAAAGCTAGTCAACCAGCTTATTTGCTAATTACCCACACATGAGACTTACGAGAAGGGGCCTGTACCTTATAGATCATTTCAGCTTCTTCTTGCTTTCCGGTCTCTTCACTCCACTTTGCCCAAATAAACCACAATGGAAGACAAATCTGCTCACAATACAACAGTTAGAAAATGACAGCTTAGTGCCATGCTCTGACTAGTCACGATAAAGTTATGTTCCCCCGAAATAATATGTGAAATATGAAATCATTCCCAGTCTGTCCTCATGGAACCCTTGGTGCCTGGCAGGAATGGTATGCCAAAACCGACAGCCTTTGGACTCAGTCACCCAAAGTAACACTATTCTGTTAATTCTACTTCCCCTCTCCTGGGGACTACTGCCTAAAGTTACTATTATCAATGATCTGTTAGTTAAGCACTCAACAACCCACAATTACACCCAAGCTATCCAGGTCATTATGTACGATCTGGAGTCTGCTGTGCAGGATCACAACGCAAGTACCAACTAATCCAGGCTGAACTGCCTGGACTTCACTCACGTCCCAGCAGCTCACATAGATAAGCAATAAAGTAATTATGATTTCTCTCCACTTTAACCCCTAGAATGCTTTTCTCCTACAAGTATGAGATTCACCATGAAGGTTTAAAGCTTATTCTTTTAAACATAAAAATTTTTTTTCAATTTTAAAATAAACTTTATAGAGTTTAGAAATATATATGTTTAAAATGAGACTTAAGTTCAGCTTTGGAAGCATGTGAAAATAATATTCTATTAATATTTTTCACTTATCAGATATAGAAGTAGAAAAGTTTACATAATTTAGTCTATTTTCAAATAAGACGTAGAAACATGCTAGTAAATGGAAGTTATTCTTCCACCCGTGATCCTTCAACCATCACCATGAATGCACTCTGAGGACAGCTCTCCTCTGACAAGTCTACTCCAAATGCACTTTGGCTGAAGTCTTAAAAGTTTTCCCAAATAGAATGAAATGCAAAAGACCCAACTCACAGACCTGGGGTTTCAGGTACTCAAAGGCTTGGTTAAAAACCTTGCTTATCTCCTGGCTCTTTGACGAAATCATGGCCTCCAGCTTCACGTGCCACATCTCCTCTGATTTTCTGAACAATTTCACCCCAGCGTCTGCCACCTCCAGGGATTCCTTAAACAACTCTCGGTACAGCAACAACTTGCTCTGCAGAAAACAAAGGGTCATCCAAGAGTCACTGCTGAGATCTACGTTATCTAATTGGAATTTCGCCTCCACTCCTGTTCCTATCCCCAAAGACTATCGAAAAAACAGAAAAGAGCCAAAAAGCAAAGGGCCTAAATAATTTAGATTGAAAGCTAAATTGTTAATAACATAGTTCACTGCAATAAAACCCACACCCACCAAACAGAATATAAAAATCAGTAAAGATAAAACTATTATCTGTGTTGTGGTAAAGAACTCATTCAATCAAACAAGAGCCTGGAATACTACAAACTGGTACCATTTCTCTGAAAAGTCATAAGCGTGTTCATGCATAAACTTGTGGAGTCTTACTTTAGCAAGTATGACCCAAGAATAAATGAACAGGAGGAAATCTGTTCAAAAATGCTTGTGTCCACACTACTGTAACAGGGACAGAAAAATCTAAAACCAATCATTATAAAATTGTGAAGCAGTAAGTAAATGGCCATATGTAATCCATTCATTCAACAAGCATGTAACTGCACACTGTGTATTATTACTGAATCTTCAATAATGAGGAGGTAAGGTGTGTTCCCTAATGGCCACAGCGCCTCCAGTCTAGCACCAGAGACAATGTGATGTGTATGATCACAGAAAAAGAATCATACGCTACAGGAGTACAAAGCACTGTCTTTGGCAGTGATCAGAAAGGGCTCCCCAAATGGAAGTCCCATCTAGCCGAGACTTTAGGAAGATCAGGCATTATTCAGGTGAAAGCAGAGATTGCCAGGAAAAGAGAAGACTCTCCCACCGACATGAGCAAGAGGCTAAAGATGATAGAAACTTTGGATCCAAAAGGAAATCGAAGCACAGGATGACTGGAGGGCTGGGATATAAACTGGAGGGATTGGAAATTCCTCGGTGGCCAAATTAAGGAGACTGAGCAGCTTTATCCAAAGGACAATGGGAAGCCACAGGATAACCTGATAATCGATTTTAAAAGATCATTCTGTGGAGAATAATCTGGAGAAAGGATGGGTGTACAATCAGCCAAGCATTTGAAGTTAAGAGGCAGTGCAGTGAAGGACTCCCACAAAAGGCAAGGTCACTAGATCAGTGATAAGCAGGGAGGTCTGGAAGGGTTACTGCCAGAAATGTAAAGAGGAGATGATGTCTGAAATGGCCAGAGCAGGCCTGCCCTGGTGGTCCAGTGGTCAAGACTCCATGCCCCCAATGCAGGGAATGCAGGGTCAATCCTTGGTTGGGGAAGTAAGATGCCACATGAAACACAGTGCGGCCGAAACTTAAAAATAAATAAATATATAAAAATAAAAATGAGTGCTCGCTTCGGCAGCACATATACTAAAATTGGAACGATACAGAGAAGATTAGCATGGCCCCTGCGCAAGGATGACACGCAAATTCGTGAAGCGTTCCATATTTTTTCATGACTGAGGCCCCTCCCCCCGCCCTGGCCACACTGACAGTAAAGTTGCCATGACTTTGAAAAAAAAAAATAAATAAATAAAAATGAAATGGTTAGAGTTATGACTGGCAAAAGAAACCAATAATGGAACGTGAACAGGACTACCAAGGCACTCCGAGACATCCAGCTGAACGAATGTACAGCTGAACGAATGACTGTCTTGCCAGTATTCAATAACAGCTCAAACATGGCACTTGAACTCATCCAGATAGGGGATTTTTCACAGCTAAGATGCTATAACGGATGAAGGGCAACCCACTCTATAACACGATACACTACTAACATGTTGCTTATGTAGATCCACGTAAAAAGTACAGAAAAAATATTAACACAAAAACAGAATACAAAATAGCAAAACATCAATGGCAGTTATGTAAAAACTACGTATATTATATAAATAAAAAGAACTGTACAAATAAAAGGTACTCAATAAATACAGATTTTTGTCCTTTCTTCCCCTACAAAAGTATTTAAATACATTAACATTCACAATCTCATGTAATGCTCCCAACAGTTTCACGAGGTGGCAAAAACAAGGATCACTATCACTCTAAAATCAAGTCAACAATCTCAGAAGGGTTAAGCAGTCTGCCTATTACATGGCAAAATCCAGTCTAGACCTGTGCATTCCCACACTACTACTATTAATAATAATAATAATAACCCCACTATTATTCTGGTCTCTATTAATCTTTACCCACTTCAGAACATAAGGATGGGTTAATATGCTTCTTACTAAAATGTCCTTTAAAACACTAGAATTTATCTGTCTTTACTGTACAAACAGTTACTCTGAGCCAAGCATAGGTTCAGGAAAACATGAACAGACAGACAAAATACACCCAAGTATGACTCTTGAGTGTTTCCCACTATGCACTAAATGACACTCCTCCCTCTACTGGTACAGATTTCATTTCTGGCCCATACCAAATACTGACAGCCAAATACTAAACTCTACATCTACCATGCCAATCTTCCAAATGAGCTTAGTTATAAAACCATATATATTAAAAAACACGACACAAGCATAAGCCAACCACAATGAAGTACGTGTAATTGGCATGAATGTGTCCTTACCAACTGCCTGTACTGGAGTTCTGGTAAAAGTTTCAGCTCATGTGCCTTCCAGAATGTAGCCATGGTTCTTTCCAGCCTCTGAAATCAAATAAATCTTTTCAGTTCATTACAAAGATCCTAGCAGGGGCCTTTGGCCTCTGACAGGAACAGACGCAGTTTTACTTCTGAGAATTCAGAGAAGGGACTGAGGTGGTTTCACTTACGACTCCCGGCTTTGGGCAGCTGCACCAGGCACAGCCCAGTAAGAGCGCCCCCACCATGGCGGCCAGAACTAGAGCAAGCAGCTGACTCAGACCTTTCAAGTCAGGAAAAAGTGCGTAGGCATGACCTTCTTGGAAACACCAGACCCCAAGAAGCTGTGCCCATGTTCTTTCAGAAAACACTTTCCGCAACTTCCCTGGTGGTCCAGTGGGTAAGACTCTGTGCTTCCAACGCAAGAGGCATGGGTTAAGATCCCCACGTGCCATGAAGCCCTTCACACCCCGCCAAAAAAAAAAAAAGTGTGTGTGTGTGCATATGTATGAAAAAAAGAAGACATTGTCTACTCAGCCACTTTAACCACTTAGAAGTCAATACCTTCTTTCTGAGGAGGCGACTGCTTGTCTTCTTAGTAAACCTCTCCATGCAGAAGTTCATGTAACACTTCCACATAGCCTCTGAAAAAGTCAAAGCTTATGTTAATCAGACCACCACCAATTATTTTAGTCTAACAGTCCTCACATCTTCTCAGGAAAAACTCCTGAGGAAAAGTTTGAAGTGGAAAAAAATAAATTATTCTGATTACAGTCTATCAAATATCTCAAATATTGAGGGCAAAACAACTGAGAAATGGCAGAAATATAAACATTAAAAGCCTTAAAAAAAAAAAAAAAGCCTATCCATGTTAGGTACCCGCTACTCTTCCCAGTATTACAAAATTTGTGAAGTAAATGTGTAACAGGAAATAATCAAGGAATGATGACTAAGCACTCTTCTGAAATATCATTTCCTCAGTATAATTTCGGCTTCCCTGATAGATCAGTTGGTAAAGAATCTGCCTGCAATGCAGGAGATCCTGGTTCAATTCCTGGGTCAGGAAGATCCGCCGGAGAAGGGATAGGCTACCCACTCCAGTATTCTTGGGGTCCCTGTGGCTCAGCTGGGAAAGAATCCACCTGCAATGAGGGAGACCTGGGTTCAATCCCTGGGTTGGGAAGATCCCCTGCAGAAGGGAACAGATACCCACTCCAGTATTTTGGCCTGGAGAATTCCACGGACTGTACAGTCCATGGGGCCACTTTAACTGTGTGGATCACAACGAACTGTGGAAAATTCTTCAAGAGATGGGAATACGAGACCACCTGACCTGCCTCCTCAGAAATCTGTATGCAAGTCAAGAAGCAACAGTCAGAACTGGACATGGAACAATATGGTTCCAAAGCAGGAGTACGTCAAGGCTGTATATTGTCACCCTGCTTATTTAACTTATATGCAAACTATGCGAAATGTCTGGCTGGATGAAGCACAAGCTGGACTCAAGATTGCAAGAAGAAATATCAATAACCTCAGATAAACAGAGGAAAACAACAGAATGGCAGAGACAAGAGACCTCTTTAAGAAAATTAGAGATACCAAGGGAACATTTCATGCAAAGATGGGCTCAATAAAGGACAGAAATGGTATGGACCTAACAGAAACAGAAGGTACTAAAAAGAGGTGGCAAGAATACACTGAAAATCTATACCAAAAAAGATCTTCATGACCCAGATAACCACAATGGTGTGATCACTCACCTAGAACCAGACATCCTGGAATGCAAAGTCAAGTGGGCCTTAGGAAGCATCACTATGAACAAAGCTAGAGGAGGTGATGAATTCCAGTTGAGCAATTTCAAATCCTAAAAGATGATGCTGTTAAAGTACTGCACTCAATATGCCAGCAAATTTGGAAAACTCGGCAGTGGCCACAGGACTGGAAAAGGTTAGTTTTCATTCCAATCCCAAAGAAAGACAAAGCCAAAGAATGCTCTAATTACCACACAATTGCACTCATCTCACAGGCTAGCAAAGTAATGCTCAAAATTCTCCAAGCCAGGCTTCGGCAGCATGTGAACCGTGAACTTCCAGATGTTCAAGCTGGATTTAGAAAAGGCAGAGAACCAGAGATCAAATTGCCAACTCGCTCACCAAAAAGCAAGCGAGTTTGAGAAAAACATCTATTTCTGCTTTATTGACTACGCCAAAGCCTCTGACTGTGGATCACAACAAACTGTGGAAAATTCTTCAAGAGATGGGAATACCAGACCACCTGATCTGCCTCTTGAGAAATCTGTATGCGGGTCAAGCAACAGTTAGAACCAGACATGAAACAACAGACTGGTTCCAAGTGGGGAAAGGCATATGTCAAGGCTGTATATTGTCACCCTGCTTATTTAACTCATATGCAGAATGTATCATGAGAAACACTGGGCTGGATGGAGCACAAGCTGGAATCAAGACTGCCGAGAGAAATATGAATAACCGCAGGTATGCAGATGACACCACCCTTATGGCAGAAAGCAAAGAACTGAAGAGCCTCTTGATGAAAGTGAAAGAGGAGAGTGAAAAAAGTTGACTTAAAATTCAACATTCAGAAAACTAAGATCATGGCATCTGGTCCCATCACTTCATGGCAAATAGATGGGGAAACAAGTGACAGACTATTTTCTGGAGCTCCAAAATCACCGCAGATGGTGACTGCAGCCATGAAATTAAAAGACGCTTGCTCCTTGGAAGAAAAGCTATGACCAACCTAGACAGGATATTAAGAAGCAGAGACATTATTTTGCCAACAAAGGTCCGTCTAGTCAAAGCTATGGCTTTTCCAGTAGTCACACACAGATGTGAGAGTTAGACTATTGAAGAAAGCTGAGCACCCAAGTGATGCTCCTTAACTGCGGTGTTGGAGAAGACTCTTAAGAGTCCCTTGGACAGCTGGGAGATCCAACCAGTCCATCCTAAAGGAAATCAGTCCTCAATATTCATTGGAAGGACTGATGCTGAAGCTGAAACTCCAATGCTTTGGCCACCTGCTGTGAAGAACCAACTCAGTGGAAAAAACCCTGATGCTGGGAAAGATTGAAGGCGGGAGGAGACGGGGACAACAGAGGATGAGATGGTTAGATGGCATCACCAATTCGATGGACAGGAGTTTGAGCAAGCTCCAAGAGTTGGTGATGGACAGGAAAGCCTGGCGTGCTGCAGTCCATGGGGTTGCAAAGAGTCGGACACAACAGACCAACTGAACTGAAGTATAATTTATTTCCCCAAATAAATGAACAAATGCCACAGCTCTCAGGGAAGATCATAAAAGAGAAAGAAGTGGAAAGCCAGCCAGGCACACTGTAAGCTACCACAGAGGTTCCAGAACTGATTCTGTTCCTGACAATGAAGCTCCAGGTTCCCACTCAGGAACACCATCGCTGCTCGGGGCACAGGGCCTGGGGAAGCTCACCTGTGGGCAGAGTTTTTACCGCCTCCTCGTACACAGCACAGCACCTCTCTTCCCGGCGGCCCACCTCCTTCGCTTTGGCTTGTTTAGTTGTAGGCAGCTCTTCTCCTGGCTGTGATTTAATCACTAATTCTTGCCGGGCCACATAGTCCCAAGTAAGGGGGTCGTCTGTGTGCAGAGCCTTAAGGCTAAAAAATAGTGATATCAACCTAGGACATGTAACTGATTCAGACTATCAGAACAGAGAGTCCCAATGCTCTGAAAATGTACGGTGAACACTTCTTTATCAATTCCCTCATCACAAGAGTCATTTCCCACAGGCTCTTCAGATGTCTTCACCCTCACTATGTAAATATCAATGAATGAGAACGGTCCATCCATTAACAAGCATCCACACTTGTTAACTGCAGACTCTCATTCATAAATATTAGCTTACAAATTAGATGTCAAAGTCAAAGGCAGGTATGTGTGACAAGATTGGTTGTCCTGGTTCTCGAGCCCAGGAGAACCTTCTCATAACCAGGCTCTGGGTTTTCTCTAATAGGAGTCTAATCCTCTACCAAAAACCTAAAGGTATCCACAGAGCAAACAGATCCAAGTTCTATCTTACCTCCTATCAAAGTAAGAGTCCTCCCAAGAGTGAAGGACCCACAAGTTAGGCTGCAAATAATTCTTCAACCATACAACCAGACATTAAAACAATAAAGTCTGATTACCTGTAGCACTGAACTTTAAACATTCACTCACTCTCATCTTAAGGACAAAAAACACGTCAGGAAAGCAAGAATAGACTTTTACATAAGCTATAGGATATATTTCTTGCTGAACAAAGATAAACTATTTCCCAAGGAAAGCCAGTAAGTGAGTCAAACAACTTCTCCAAAAATACATTTTTCAGGGACTACCCCGGCAGTCCTGTGGTTAAGACTCCATGCTCCAAATGCAGGAGGTCTGGGTTCGATCTTTGGTCAGGGAACTAGATCCCACATGCCACAACTAAGGCCTGGTATAGCCAAATAAATATTTTTAAAAAATACATTTATGTACTGTGATATAATAGTCCAAAACCAGCTTTCTCCCCAAGAATTTTATGTATCTTCCTCCCCCTTCTCTAAATATCCAACTTAAATCACTACCCTAAGATCAAAACTGACATATTCACCTTTCCACTACTTTACTTACTCATTGTAAATTTCTCTTTGCAGATCTTTGGCAAAGTCGAACAGCTGTGCAATTGAAAGCAGTGACACATGAAATTTTGCACCTAAAATTTTAAAAGCAGGGGAGTGGAGTAAGACTCTAAAGAAGCACTTTCTCGAAGTACTAGCATTAGTTTTGTTTTTTTTTATAAAATGGGAAGAGAAAATGGGGAAGAAAATAACAGTCCCACTATACAGTCTTCGTTAGTATCTGAGTACTCATTAAGTACTTTTAACTTTTATTCTAAGTGTCTTAGGGCAAAAAGGAACTTAATTAAATCATTTACTTCTTTTCAACTTCCCACATGATTTAGGTACTCAAAAACTTATCAAAACATGGTTATAACCCAAGGGGAAATCTGCATTTTCTTAAAGAAACAGGACACTATTTCCTATAATCATGAGTTTTACACATTCCAACAGAAATTTTCAAAACAGGCTAATGGTCTTCCTCATTATAAATAGAGTGTTTCATTTTCCCACCATAAATAAGTTTTCAAAAGATACCTACTTTTAATTACACTTATAGAATTCTTATAGACGATCCGTGCCAACTCGCCCGTAAGGACTTCTTCAGCATGCTTGAGATTCCCCTAAAGAGTGTGATGTTAAACAACTGAACAGATGGTGGTCACAAGTAGAAAAAGCACTAGGGTGAAAATTAACAACCCTAGACTAACTGTGCCACATGACAACAATCACACATGACACAAATCACACCTCTCTCTAGGCCAGTTTCCCTCAGTTGTCAAATGTGCAGCCTGAACAAGATCTTTGATCTTACAACTGCATTCCCAGGCTCCTAGAGTTATAGCAAGATCACACGGCTTAAGGCCCTACTCTCCATTTTGCCGTTAATAGGTCAGGTTTTACGTGCTTTGTTTACCCTTCTATGTAAAATTTTAGCTAGTTTAAAAAGTTCAGAGCTGGAAACCACTGTAACAGATAGCGAAGTTCCTTTTTCAGCTCTGACATCCTCAAACTTACTTCTTTAAACTCACTCTGTCAGGTAAAAAATTACATGAATAAAAAAACAAAGAAAGCTAGGGATCATACATTTCACCACCTTTCTTGAGCTCCTTAGAACCATTAACATATCACTGAATGAGATCATAAAGAAGAGTTTTTGGCCATTCCATCAGGAATAATTTCAAGGGCCACTCCAATGAGTCCAAGAGTTTATTTTAAAAGCACAGAATTCCATCTTTACTACTAGGCCCATGTTAATTAAGTCAATGCAGGACATTAGAAGTTTCCAAATATTAAGCTGGAATGAAAAATACATTCTGGGACTTCCTGGATGGTCCGCATGCCAATGCAGAGGATATGTGTTCGATTCCTGGTCCAGAAAGATTCCACATGCCTTGGAGAACTAAGTCCATGTGCTCCAACTACTGAGCCCACGTGCTACAACTACTAAAGCCTGCACACTCTAGGACCCATATACAACAACTAGAGTAGCTCCCGCTCACAACTAGAGAAAGCCCCCATGAAGCAATAAAGGCCCAGTGCAGCGAACAATAAATTTTAAAAAAGAAAAAAAGAAAAACTCTGAAGATTTTCTTTTTATCTCACTTTGTCTCCAAGACCTTAAACCGAGAGCCTCCAGGCAGTCAGTCACATGGTGCTGGAGCTGCTATGGCACTGGAATGGAACCCACCAGCCACAGGCAGACCAGAAGGTCACGAACAGTGCTCCCAAAGACTTTCTTTTACTCCTAAGCAGATTCCAAACACTCTTATCTTTTTAACAAGTGACAGTATATTAGGATCTTACCACATCCATGTCGGCTTTTTCAAACTCTTGTTTTTCCTTCCTCAATTTTTCAGCATGCATCAACTCCATCCTAAAGTACTACACAAAAAGGAAATAACAAACTAATTACCTTTGGAGATAATTTTTTAGTTAGAAATATGTAAGATGATACTTCTTACTTGTAAGTATCAGATCTGAAAAGTTTGGAGAGACTGTTGTATTTTACCTTATTATGAAACTAGCTGACATTGATAAGGTATGGTTTTTTGCTCTTTTGCTTTTGGCCATGCCAGATTTTACAGAAAAAAGAGCAAAAGAAGCAGGAAGGGAGACGAGGGGAGGAAGAAGTGGACGGGAGGAGACGATGGGAGGGGAGAGTCAATAAACGAGTGCATATATACATATGTACAAAAGTATAAAGATGAACCTTAAGCCTCAACTAAAGAAAGGTAAGGTTCAGCTCCCTATCCCTCCCACCATAATGGGAAGGTAGGAGTCTCCATCTCTCACTAAAAATGAACAACGTAAACACCTACTACTGGCCAAGAAATAAATACTCTTCTGGCCCCTTTTCCCCAGCAGCTCCCTTACTTATCCTGAGACTCCATAAATCAAAGCCTTTTTAACTTAATGAAGCATACATGTCTTCTCCAGAGGACCAAACAGAGCCATTACTCTCATCTTATGTGCACACACACTCACTTCTTCATAAAGTTTCGGGTAACGTGGGTGAAAGCGCAGAGCCCGAAGAAATAGCTGTCTTGCACTTTCTGCAGAAAAGCAGTCTTCCATTTCCCATTTGGCCGCCAAAATCCACAAACCTATAGTGGAAGACATCCAACTTCATTTCAATCAAGTAATCAAGTCAGGTATGAAAAGACCAATGCTCCCATTTTTATACCCAACTTTTTTTAACCTTGACAATCAAGAAGAAGGGGATGGAGATACTGAGTTTCCAACAGTTTATAAAGTACTGCTCCTTTATCTAAAACGAAAAAGTGTTCTGAACCGAACTCGTAAATGTTAACATCTGTGGGTACTCATGTGTCTATTACTCTATTTCATCAGATCCAAGGTCAATCATCTCATTTTTAAGTCACATAAAAATTTTAAAAGTGTTAAAACGCTGGGAAAAATTGTCCATCTTAGAGTCAATTAAATAAATTATTTTGCTCTTTTCTCTGTATTTAAATCATTTTTCATTTAAATGAAAAATGACTTAAATATTAATGATTTCTTTCAAATGACTCATAATTTAAAATTTTTTCTACTGTACCTACTGGGAATAAAGGCTTTAAAAGAAAAAAACCTTTGCCCTTCTACATGAGAAATTAACCTTGAGTTAACATTCTAGCTCTCTCCTAGAAACTTCACAGAATCAGCTATTACCAGAGAAGACTGCTTTTGGTAAAAATGGCCCATGATTGTTAACTGTGTCTGGACTAGGAGAACTCTGAACAGTACAGAGCCACTGCTTTGCACTTTCTTGAGCATGTGACTTTTGAAACAAGAGTTTTGAGCAGAGTTCATATATACAATACCTGGAAGCTACATGCCTCCAGGGGTCTTCTCTCCTCTGCCCACTCATGTGTTCTCATGCTCTCACATCTGAGACAAACCTCCAGGCTGCTGAAAGCACTACCGCCTTCCAGCTGAATCCTTCTGAATCAACTGCTGCCAAACGCAGCCAATTCTGAATCTTGTGTAGGGTAAGCCTAATACTCGAGGACACTGAAGCATCTCCACTATAAAATATCGCTGTTCACAAGAGGAGGTTTTCTCCTTGAGTTCCTCCCTGTGCAGTGCCACTGCTGCTCTTAGTCACTAAGTCGCGTCCAACTCGTTGTGATCCATGGACTGTAACCCGCCCACAATTTTCCAGGCAAGAATACTGTGGGCTGCCATTTGCTTCTCCAGGGGACCTTCCCAACCCACTCAGCAGGTGGATTCTTTACCATTGAGCTGTCCAGGAATAACCCTTGTAAAAATCTGTATTCCTATTTCCCCCTTTAAGTTTCTGAAATCCTCAGATTTGAGTGCCTCCAAACAGAATACCCCTCAAAGCACTGAAGAGTTCCACCATCAGTTAAAAAGAACTGCAGTCCTTCTTGCCCACAGATACAGTATCTAGTAGCTTAGTTACTAGTATACAGCAGGCAGTGATGAACTAAAAGGCAGCTAATTTAGGAATAAAACCTGCTGAGGCCAAGATCCTAAGCTCAGGCCCTGAAAATAATTCTTTCAGGTTTATAAAGCAAAATAAATTCCAAAATGGCTTGAGTCCACAAAAAAAGGTAGATAAAGAACTAACGAGGATATCACCATACCTGGCTTGTTCGAATGAAAGGCCAACAAGGAAGAAAATAACTTGCTAAGTTGAACGTTGGCAGCCTATAAAAGAAAACGGAAAATTCTACTTCCTGCACAGCAAAGGCATTGCTATGAACCTCTAAGTGATCTGGACTATACTGTAACCCCCTGTAAAATCCAATGAGGCGAGATCTGTTATTGCTAGGAAGATATAAACAAAGATTCACTCAGAGCTTTCTTCTACCTAAACAACTACAGATAAATATTTTACATTATCTAAAAAATGTTTTCAACTTTAATGAACAAATACACATAAAGGTCATTTTCCTTTCAACTGATATAGAAGCCATCTACACAGTCATTCAGACACACAAATGTTACACTGAAGTCCCACATTCTTGAGTTCTCTTCCTGTTTGCTAACCTTCCCTACATCTTAGGATAAAACAGAGTTCAGCAATCAAGTATGAGGTTTAACATGCAGGCTAACCAAAAGAAGGAAAAAGGGAGCAAGACAGGGCTGCCCAATACTCACCCACTTCCTACAAAAGACTACAAAAGACAGCCAAAGTTTAACATCATCCTGCAAAAAAAGCAATGTAGTAAGTTGCCTGAATTTGAAATTTTATATACATCTTTGCATTCATTAATTTTGTTTCCAACAGAGGAAGATTTCAGAAATTCCAATGTGTTATATACCACATCCCTCAGCCTATCAGGCTGTCTCTCACCCAGTCTTTAGATCTCTTAACCATGATAACTGTCTGTCTCCCCCTCACCCCCACCTCCCATGCTCTAAGACAAAAATCTATCCAATTTGTTTGATGCACTTTTGAGGGATTTGCCTGGCACTCCAGTGGTTAAGACTCCATGCTTGCAATGCGAGGGGCACAGGTTTAATCACTGGCTGGGGAACTAAGATCCCACATGCCATGCATCACAGCCAAGGAAATATATTTTTTTAAATGCACTTCTCAAAAAAAAAAAAAAAGAAGAAGCACTTCTGAAATGGTCTCAATTAGGAGTCGCAAATTAAAATTTGTCATTCCCAAGAAACCAGAGTACTTCCCAGATAATATATCCTGGCCCCAGAACCAAACTTGAAGAAAAACCAACTTACTGAGCTGCTGCCCCTACTCTCAAGGTCAAACCAGTCCATCCTAAAGGAAATCAACCCTGAATATTCATTGGAAGGACTGATGCTGAAGCTGAAACTCCAATACTTTGGCCACCTGATGCAAAAAGCCTACTCACTGGAAAAGACCCTGACACTGGGAAAGACTGAGGGCAGGAGGAGAAGGGGGCGACAGGATGAGATGGTTCGATGGCATCATCGACTCAATGGAAAAACTCTGGGAGATAATGAAGGGAAGATAGACAGGGAAGCCTGGCATGGGGTTGCAAAGTCAGACACCACTTAGCAACTGAACAACAACTCTCACCTTTTCTTCCACCTCAAGTCTTCAGGGTATTTTACTTAGAGACATAACCACACACACCTCAGATAATTTTATGATCCTTAAATATGTATGAAATCCACTGTTTTCAGCATCATCCTCAAAAAATAACTCTAAGGTAATGCAATCAATTTTCTTAATGGTTGATAATATGGTTTCAAGTAATGATACTATCACGAGAATAAGCATCAAGATACCCATGATAAGAATCCACAACCTCACACTTGAGCATCCAAGTCATAACACATACATGTCCTCACATCTCTTACAGTTAAGGACACACTGAACACTTACTTTCCACTTAATCGATGCACGTTGGAAGACACTCTGTATCCGACGTATCATAGGGTCCTCAATCTCATCCTTCTTAAATGTATATCCAACACGCTGAAAAAGCACATTAAAAAAAAAAAAAAGCCTCAGCTTAATCCCACTTATCCAAACCAGCATTCCCACTTGATCTTAAACAGTACTGACAGAGAAAGCACACAGTTAAAAATATCACTATGAGCACACTACCACACAATTATCAGTGCCAATTGCTTCCCAAACCCAAGTTCTAGAGTCATATTAATTAATACTGTATTTTTTCCAACTTTCAGAAAATCTACTTACAGCTCTTCTTTTCTGGATCAGCTCCAAAAGCTCAATTTCATACTGTGAAAGAAAAACATACATAAAAAAGAAAACCAAAAAAAAAAAAAAAGAAAACCAGAAATATTATAACCTTTTACTTAGAGGCTATAAAACTATAAAGTAAATAAAAATCAAGAGTATAAAACAGAAGATAACTTTCTATCAAGAAACCCTAATTTACGGTAAGTATCTAGCATTCTCTGAAAATGCACCTTACATCTATAAAACTCACAAATACATACATTAGAATACAAATATCTTAGATAAAAGAACATATACTACTAAAGCTGTAAGACTTATGATTTACTATATCAATCTAACCTAGTCTACAACAGTGTGTGCCAACTTTCAGTAAATCAACCATTCAAATATTTTAGCCGATGTACAAGCAAATAAAGCAGATAAACAGGGTTGTACTAGTTGAAACAGTCCCTAATTGGCTCTCCCTACCCTCACCTCTAAAGGACCCCTGAGAACCTCTAAGACTCTCCAAAAACCACTACTGTATAATTCCTCTCTAAGCCTGAAAACTACCGGGCAGGGAGGGGGGGCGGGAATACTAGAAAAAGAAAGCACAGAACCTTACAAGATCTCATGCTTCCTTTTAAAACTAACAAAATATTTCAAACATACAGAACATTCAAGCAGCTACCAGTTACATCAAAGCCTACATTTTACTGTATTTGCTTCAAGATATTTTTAGAAACAAAACATTTCAAATAAAGGCAAAGCCCCTATGAACCATGTCTGATTCTACTCTTCTTCTTCCCCAGAGGAAATGACTATCTTGACTGAGTTTATCATTAACAAGCATGACTTCAATTACTGTAATACAGTCTTAAATGCTCTTAAACTTGATACAAATGGTATCATACTGAACCCATCACTCCATTATTTTACTCAACATTATGACTTTAGATATATCCTTGTTGTCACACGGAATTCAAGTCCATTCATTTTAAGTGCTGTATTTCATTGTAAGAAAGTGCAATTTACCTATCCTTTCTCCTGTGATAGTATTTGTTTCCAATTTTTCTATTACAGAAAGTTGAAATTAATATTCTTCAACAGATCTTCTTGTAGATACATCCAGGAACTTTGCTACTAACATGTAAGCTCCTAAAGGCAATGATTTTTGTCTGTTTATTTTTGTACCCCCACTGGACTGGCTAGTGCCATGTACGTAACAGGCCCTTAATATACACTGTTATGAATGAATGAAACCACTGGGTCACAGAATACATGCATCTCCGATTTTATGATAGTGCCAAATTGCTCTTCAAAGTAGTGGAACAAACTATATACTAATAATGTCAATCTTTAAGATATCTGTAAATGTGATGCCATAAAGCAGTAGTGCACCCTGGTCTTAATCGATATTTACCTGATTACTAGAAAGGTGAACATCTTTTCATAAGTTTACCAATGACTGATGCTTCCCCTTTGTGAACTGCATGTTCCTAGCTCTCCTGTTTTCATTTTCTTTCCACTTGTCATTTTTTCTTGATTTTTAGTTCTTTACTTATTCTAGATTATTACTATATGTACTGCAAATATTTTATCTCATTTTGTGGCTTGTCTTTTTACATTATTTATCTTTTCCTTTTTGCACAGAAATTTCTACCTTTAAGAATCAAATTGGTCTTCTCTTTCATGGTTTGTGCTTAACAACTCACTCATAAAAAAAGAATGAAATAAGGCCATTTGCAGCAAAATGGACAGACCTAGAGACTATTGGTGCTACTGCTGCTGCCAAGTCGTTTCAGTCATGTCTGACTCTTTGTGACCCCACAGACAGCAGCCCACCAGGCTCCCCCGTCCCTGGGATTCTCCAGGCAAGAACACTAGAGTGGGTTGCCATGTCCTTCTCCAACGCAGAAAAGTGACGTGAAGGTGAAGTCACCCAGTCGTGTCTGACTCTCAGCGCCCCCATGGATTGCAGCCTACTAGGCTCCTCCGTCCATGGGATTTTCCAGGCAAGAGTACAGGAGTGGGGTGCCACTGCCTTCTCTGATACACACACTACTATATATAAGATACATAAGCAACAAGGTCCTACTGTATATAGCACAGGGAACTATAATCAATATCATGTGATAACCCATAACGGAAAAGAATACGAAAAAGATTTTATGTGTATATGTACACACACATATATGTGTATGAATAGCTGAATCACTTTGCTATCCACCAGAAATGAACACAGCATAGTAAATCAACTACACTTCAATTTAAATAAGAAACCTTTCCTGAGGAGAAATCTCATACATCCTTTACATATGGAATCTTTAAAATTAAAAAAAAAAAAGACACAAATGAACGTATTCACCAAACAGAAAGAGACTCAGAACACAGACTCATGGTTGCCAGAGGGAAGGAACAGTCACTTTGGGAAGGTCATGTACACACTACTACATTTAAAATGGATAACCAACAAAAAACCTATTGTATAGCCCATGGAACTCTACTCAATGTTATGTGCCTGCCTGGGGGAGAATGAATACATGTATATATATGTATGGCTGAGTCCCTTCCCTGTTCACCTGAAATTATCACAACACTGTTAATCGGCTATACCGCAATACAAAATGTTCTTGGTGTTTAAAAGAAATAATAAAAACAAAATTTAAAAAACAAAAATAAAAAAGAAACTCTTCCCAACCTGAAGTCATTCATTATTTTTAGAAGATTTAAAGTTTTCCCAACACATTTAGCTATTCAACAGGAAGGGATCTAATTTCTGTTGAATCCAGCCCGGCATTTTGCATGATGTACTCTGCATATAAGTTAAATAAGCAGGATGACGTACTCCTTTCCCAATTTGGAACCAGTCCATTATTCCACATCCAGTTCTAACTGTTGCTTCTTGACCTGCATACAGGTTTCTTAAGAGGCAGGTAAGGTGGTCTGGTACTCCCATCTCTTTCAGAATTTTCCAGTATGTTGTGATCCACACAAAGGCTTTAGCATAGTCAACGAAGCAGAGGTAGATGTTTTTCTGAAATTCCCTTGCTTTTTCTATGATTCAGCGGATGTTGGCAATTTGATCTCTGGTTCCTCTGCCTTTTTTTTTTTTTCTCCCTCTGACTTTTATAACATCTGGAAGTTCTTGGTTCATGTATTGCTGAAGCCTAGCTTGAAAGATTTTGAGCATTACTTTGCTAGCTTTTGAGATGAGTGCAACCGTGCATTAGTTTGAACATTCTTTGACATTGCCTTTCTTTGGGCTGAAAATGAAAACTAACCTTTTCCAGTCCTGTGACCATGCTGTTTTCCAAATTTGCTGGCCTATTAAGTGCAGCACTTTAACAGCACCATCTTTTACGGTTTGAAATAACTCAGCTAGAATTCCATCACCTCCACTAGCTTTGTTTGTAGTGATGCTTCTTAAGGCCCACTTGACTTCACACTATAGGATGTCTGGATCTAGGTGAGTGATCACACCATCATGGCCATCTGGGTCATGAAAATCTTTTTTGTGTAGTTCTTCTGTGTATTCTTGCCACCTCTTCTTAATATCTTCTGCTTCTGTTAGGTTCATACAGTTTCTGTCCTTTATTGTGCCCATCTTTGCCTGAAATGTTCCCTTGGTGTATCTATTTTTCTTGAAGAGATCTCTAGTCTTTCCCATTCTATTGTTTTCCTCTACTTCTTTGCACTGATCATTTAGAAAGGCTTTCTTATCTCTCCTTGCTATTCTATTAAACCTTAGCACCTTTCAAATACAAGATTCTTAGCCAGGTATCATTCTTAATCATATATCATTCATTAACTAGGTTTTTTTTTTTAAACTAGGTTTTTTTTTAATCTAAGCTTTAGACCCTTTACTCTTATAATGTTTATTAGTCTTAAAGTGTAAGACTTACAACATCTCCTTATTGGGTTCTTTCTGAATCCTGAATTTGTCCTCCAACAGATTATTCTCGCCAAACTGAAAATTGATCTAGTATATATTTTATCTTCACTCAATTCTTCCATTCATTCACAGGACTGAAGAATCTTGTAGCAAATCTAACCTCTTTCTAAATCAACAGACTACAAGCATCTAATATTAACTTTCTAACCACCTGCTAGCATCAAACTCACGCTCCTTTATTTTTCCCCACAAGACATAATCAAATCTCTTGCTGAAATTCCAACACACCGGTTTTTTGGAATCTCTGATGTACTAACCCTACAGAATAATAAAAAGTTGTTTTCCAAGGACTAAAGCTTTAGCAGAGCAACACTATTCCCAAGTCACCTCTATTCCTGTTCAAAAACTGCCTTTCTACTCACCATCAGTTCCAGAAGTTCAAAAGAAACTGACATCAAGCTAACTATTCTATTACTGATTTTAAATTTGTGAGGGGATTCAGAGGTAGTAAAATTACTCACCTGAACATATCTGATAAAGCTGTCCTTTGAAAGACTTCTTCGCTGTATTCCATATTCTAGTTCTAAAGTCTTCCTAATGACTGCCCTGAGGAGAAAGCCACTTAAAATGTAACACTTGACATAGGCAGAAATTAAAGACTTTGGAATTTTAAAAGTCTATTTTCAATATATTTAAAACATATATTTGCCAAAACATTAATTCCCAAATAATTATCCTTCATTAAGCAAATATTCTCTTATACAATCACTTCTGTATTCTTTATTATTACTACTAAGGCATAATTGATTTACAATATTTATTAGTTTCAGGACTTATGTGGTCTCAAGAGCATGAAGATGTACTTTAAAACTTTCATGTAAATCACCTCAATTGACTGCCTGGACCACTGATAGTCCCACCAGCAAAGATTTCTTTTCCTCCAAATTCAGGTCACTTCAGTTTAAACAATAAACCAATTTCTTTCCTTATTATTTGTTAAATAATAAACAAATTTCTTTCTTTAGGAAAGAACAAGCAGATTTAGGAAAAAACAAGCAGATTAGGAAAAACACCAACCTGGATTGTCTCTACCAGTATCATTACTACAAAGGGCTTATGGTGCAAGACTCGCTGTATTTAAGAAATGAACATGGGGGAGGTGGGAGGGGGGATCGGGATGGGGAATAAGTGTAAATCTATGGCTGATTCATATCAATGTATGACAAAACCCACTGAAATGTTGTGAAGTAATTAGCCTCCAACTAATAAAAATTTAAAAAAAAAAAAAAAAAAAAAAAAAAGAAATGAACATGGGTATATTAGAATTAAAGCAAGATGTGCAAGACCAAAAATCGCCTCTATTTAACGGTAACAATAACATTTACCAAACAATTATTAAAGAATTAACAATATGTTATGTTTCATTAACAAATGTTAAAGGTTCCCATAGTTACAGTACTGCATTTGCAGTCACTGTAAAATGAAAAAAGTCACAGAAAGCTATTAAAAACGATTAAACTAAATTTTAACAAACTAATGAATAACTACATGCTGGTCGTGGTTCACTAAGCCCTAGGATAAAACATGAAACAGAATTAAATGATCCCCAAAGTCAAGTCTTCAGAAAAAACTATCACTCGTGGACCGACGGTCCAGTGGTAAAGAGACGCAAGAGACGCCGGTTCAATCCCTGGGTCGGGAATATCCCTTGAAGTAGGAAATGGGGACCCACTCCAGCATTCTTGCCTGTAAAACTCTATGGACTGAGGAACCTAGCGGGCTACAGTCTGTTCATGGTGTCGCAGAGTGAGACGCAACAGAGCACTCACATATACCCCTAGGCGCACAGCACTCTGTTGGCATCTTTAAGCAGTACACTCGGCTACAAGCAACTTACAGCACACTGTACCGTGAAAAAAATGTTTCACTTGTCTGACTCCCCTTCCGACCCCCGCTACTGTGTCGGGGCTGCTGCTAGCTGTTAACCGTTAGGGGTCCTGGTTTTATCACCTTTATAGCCTCAAAATTCGGCTCCATGAAGAAACATACTGTTTGCGGGGTAAAAGGACGCATCCCGTAGCAATGAATGAGAAATTAATTCTAGGTAACATAAATATCTGTAAACGGCCTTCCGCCATATTAGCAAAAAATAAAAACCCAACTGCCCCCTATATCCGCCCCCGCCACACACACGCCACTGCCTCTCCTCTGCCCGCCCCAGCCCTTCCTCTTTCCTCCGCTCTCTCACCTAATCTCCGCCTCACTGAAGAGTCCAGTGCGCTCCAGCTGTTGTAATTCGGGAAGTCGATCCTCTACACGTTCCTGAGTTATTTCCGCCATGATAGCCGAACTCCACAACCCACCACAGGTCCTCTCACCGACGACACACGAAGGAAATGGCCACCCTCTAATCCCGAGAACCGACCAAACCGTTACGTGCTGACGTAACGAGCGCCCTAAGTCCCGCCTTTTCCGCTTCCGCCGCCTCCACCATAGGACAGGGCTTCCTGGCTCTTGCGGCCGCTGTCTCCTCCTGGTGGCTGACTGTGGGGTTGCAGCGAGTACCTCCTCAACTCTTGTACTGGAGGTCTGGAGTTGGGGCGCGGGGCTAGGATGGGGGCGGCACTAAATACGCGCACGGATAGACCTGGCCTGGGACCGGGAAAAGCACCTCGCGGTCTGGAGGGTTTACCTGAAAGGGGCCTAAAATGCATTTTCTACAAGATCCTGTCTCCTTTTATTCTGGTTTCCAACACTTAGAACCAAAATACAAACACCCCAAGGAGGAAGGATAGAAAATATCGTAAAACTGTAGGAAGCTTTTCAAAGAGGAGTGATGAAAATTGTAGGGGGCGCTAAAAATGGTTCAGGCTGTCCCAAACACTATGCCTTTGCATTCCATGAGATTTGGTAAACTAGTGTGATAACACTGGTTTTTCATGTGCCAATTAGATAGTGATTAATTTTTAAATGGGGAGAGAGTTTTATTATTTAAAAAACTATACTGCCTTTGCAGACAATATCTTTCAAAACATGGCCGGCCCCTGGGTCGATATCAGAAACTTTTTTTTTTTTAAGAAGAGGGAATCTTGGTATTGAAAAGTTTGGGAGTTCCCCAAATAAGAGTCCATAAGATACATACCCTCCTGAAACCTCTGACGAAGCAAGTCAGCATTTCTAAGAAACAGACAATCAAGCCTGAAAGTGATATTGTTCGTGTCATTACTAAATCTAAAATATTAACTATGTGGCTCAGTTCTTTTTAGGTTCTGGAATATGATTTCAAAAAACCAAAGCAGGAGTTCTTGCTAGACCCGTTTATTTCAACATTGGCATTAGTACCTTGATCCTCCATGTGATTTATTAAAGGGGAATATAGGCTTAGCAATTAACCGTGTTCTACCCTTGATCCTTCCCTTTCTTTTTTTCTCCCCCTCTGGTCTCAGATTTTAGGCCAAGGGTGACTTGATTCTTGGTTCCCTCAGCTGTAAGACATGAGGGATGTGGAAGGAAATTATGGGTGTAAAACACAGATGGAATTTCTTTGTAATAGGAAAATCTCTGGGGCCTGTGTTAACAGTAAGAGCACAAATGCCCCTAGAGAGTAAGGTCCATATGAGCAGATTTTTGTTTCCTCTACCTTGATACCTGGGACCTTAGAACAGTGCCTAAAATGTAACAAACACTCAATTAGTAAAATCATGACAGAATGAGAAAATGTACTGAATGTTCTTTAGGTCCAAAGGAATCAGCAAGCTCTGGTAAACTTTCCTTTCAAGGTGAATTTGATGGATAACTACATCAAATCAACCCAACTATAATACTTTGCTCTCTTATTTTCAAATTTAGCTTCTACGTTTGTCATGCTCTGCGTGATTAGTCACGTCTGACTCTTTGCAACCCCATGGACTCTTTGCAACCCCTGCCAGCTCATCTGTCCGTGGGATTTCCCAGGCAAGAATACTGGAGCAGGTTGCTGCTTCCTCCTCCAGGGGGTCTTCCCCACCCAGGAATCAAATTCAAATCTCTAGTGTATGCTGTGTCTCCTTCATTGACAGGCAGATTCTTTACCACTAGCACTACTTGAGAAGCCCCTTATGTGCTCTATGAATTATTATAATGATAATGACAAAACTTCTTTTGTCTCTTCTGCATCTCATAATCATAGTTATCACTTGTCTAGGACTTACCAATACTGTGTGCCCAGCACCTATGTGCACTAAGTTTTCTACAGATTAACTCTTCTGTTCATCACAGACATTTCAAAAATAACCCGAGAAGGAGCTCTTGAAGAGATAAAAAGCACTATTAAAGAAAGTCCAGTACAGCAGAAGAAACTGCGTAATACCCCCTGGCTCTCAGAATCCTTAGCTCAGCACAGCCTCCTTTTTGTTTGTATTGTTTTTTACCCATGCCACTCAGGATGTATGGGATCTTAGTTCCCTGACCAGGGATCGAACCCGTGTCTCTTTTATTGGAAGCTCAGACTCTAATCACTGGACTGCAAGGGAAGTCCTTGAGCACACCTTCTACTTAAGAAACCAAGGGCCTGAGAAAAAGTGCTCTTGAGTCTGGAGCTCTAAGGTGTACCTCAGAAAGTCTGACATATCTATTCATCCTTTATTTGACCTTTAAAATTAACCATAGATATCAGATTATTAAGCAGGTCCAGACTGTAAAGAACCTGCCTGCAATGCAGGAGACCCAGGTTCAATCCCTGGGTCAGGAAGATCCCCTGGAGAAGGGAATGGCTACCATTCCAATATTCTTGCCTGGAGAATTCCATGGACAGACGAGCCTGGTGGGCTACAGTCCATGGGCTCTCAAAGAGTTGAACATGACTAAGCAAAGAACACTTTTCACACTTTTACTGACTGGGAAGGGGGCACAAGGGAGCCTACTGGGTGCTGGAAATTTCTGTATTTGATCTAGATGGTCTTTATATGACTGTATAAATTATAAAATTCCATCTGTTGAGGGATACACTTAAGATTCATGCACTTTATGAAAGTTATACTTTAAAAGAAAAACATTAATGCCCATGCCTTCTCTTTGAGGGTATCTTTCTCTTAGAGAGCTTCGACTATAATTTTTATGTGTGTGGCAGGGTCAAAATATTGACACACAAAAGACCAAAGCCTTCTTCCTCTCTGAAAGAGTTCATTCTAATTTTGCATTCTGGCCCACAGTAGATTAGTGTTTGTTTGAATATAAATTACCGTGGTTTTCCCCCAAGCTTGTCAAGTAAGATTACTCCCAGAAAGTTGTACCCTGCTCACCTGGTGTAGAGCAACACTTGGTCTCATTGCAATGCTCAGAAGACAATTTGGAAAACAATAAAGACAGGTCTCACTTGGGGTCCCAAGACAATCTTTTAAGAAGTCTGATGGATGAACATTAGCCAGACATTTGAGTGTGTGAGTGCATGTGTTCGATATTTTGTGACTCCATGGACTGTAACCCGCCAGCCTTCTTGGTCCATGGGATTTTCCAGGCAAGAATACTGGAGTGGGTTGCCATTTCCTCCTGCAGGGGATCTTCTCAACTCAAGGATTGAACCCATGTTTCCTGCATTGGCAGGTGGGTTCTTTACCACTAGCACCACCTGGGAAACCCCAGATGTTTGCAAATCAAGTTATAATTTCTATTATGGCCTTCAAAGTACTTAAATGTTAATTTCAAAGTAAACTTTAACTTTTCCCTAGAACATTCATTGTCACATCTGAAGATTAAGTTCACGGATAGCTCAGTGGTTGAAAACAACAGTGAAGGGAATTCCTTGGCAGTCTAGTGGTTAGGCCTCTATACTTTTACACTTTCACTGCTGGGGCCTGGTTCAAAAAAATGCCAGCAGAAAAAGAAACACTCCTCTCTTTAGTCCATTTTTATTATTAGGTAAAGAGATGTACCTAATTTCAGTGCTAATGAGAGGAGAGACACCTGGAATCCCATCCCCCTATCTTGTTCAAAGTCCCCTGCCTGCTTCTCCCACACAGAGAGCCCTGGTAGACTTCAAAGTCACAGCAGAAGTGATAGACACAGTCTGGTCTTTGATGCCTAAGAACATCGGAGCCCTCAGTTTGATGCGGATGCAAAGCATCTGTACTTTTCAATCCTTTCATGTTATTTCACGTTGCTAACAACAAAAGCTGAAAAGTTTGAGGTGACATGCATTACACACATTAAAATATTTGGAACCAGGAACTTTTCATTTCTTTTTCTATTATATATAGCTTCTTTTACTTTCAGAACCACACTGGATAGTAAATTACTTCTGGCACGCAGCCTTGTCAGCTTGCCAAATTTCAACTGGAGCAAGTTTTTACAGCTAGGCTAATAAGCCCTGAAAATTAGGAGGTAAGTATAATGGAAATAATGACATTGTCTTTAACTGTAGGAGCATAGAATGACAACGTGAGGTTCCAATAGATTACACTTTTCAAAGTTTTTTTATTCTAACGAAATCTTTTCAAATTTTTTAGGTTATTCTAGTTCAAAACTCATGTAAATGGAAAGAGTTTCTTTTAATTGGTGAAAAGTACTTTTGTGTTTTTTATGTTATTGCTTTTTGCAAATTCAGGGAAAAAAAGAAAGAAAACCAAGAATATAGTAGCTCGGAGATAACAACCTACTATTAAAACAAACTGACATCTTGAAAAAACATGTTCTGAAATGATTGGCTTCCAGGATGGGGTGCAATTGTTTGTGTATGAATACTTTTCATCAAAGCCATAGCTAATTAGCTACATCAACTTCATTTCAATCCAGATAGAAACCCATACCCTGCTCAGTAACTTTCAGGTCTTTATGAACAAATCTTCAAAAAATGGAAAATTACTGTGATCATTTGATTTTTATTGCTGAAACAGGTAGTATCGATTGTAAGGTAGTATCCATTTCTCTAAATTTAATTCTTACATCCATTCCCAATTTACAAATGACCAGTGAAATTCTTTTTCCCTTCTTGCTCTGCCCTCCAATTAGACCTGGACTGATTAGCTTCAGCATCACGTGCTCAGTCCCAAATTGTTTAAGCAAGGAAGAAGCTTGGAGTTGTGTTATGTGTGTGTGTGTTTTAACTATATTAAAATAAAATGGCCTTGCTCCAAAAATGCCAGCTTTCTTATAGCTCCCCTTCCACACCACGCCGTTTTGCACTTCTGTCGACGCCCCTGTTCCATGTGCCTGGCGTGTCTTTTGTCCCCTTATCTACTTGGCAAACATAGATCATGGTGGGGAAAAAAAGGAAGCCGGCCCTTAATGCCCCACCATCCCACCATCAACACCAATTTGTGTACTTACTTACATACATTTATATAAAGGGCTCAGCCTTGACCACACCATGTGGCTTGTAGGATCTTGGTTCCCTGATCCGGGATGGAACCAGGGTCCTGGCAGTGAAATGTCGAATCGTCACTACCGGACCTCCACGGAATTCCCCTAAAGGGCTGTCTTTGAATCTCTTTTGTTCCCCTCTCACTAATTCTCTAGGTCCATAAAACAAGAAAATCATTCAGGCCTGTAACATTGAATGTCTTCTATCAGTACTATCCAGTAACACTTCAGTGATGATGGAAATGTTCTGTATCTGCTCTATCCACTACAACAGCCACAAGTCTCATGTGGCTATTGGGTACTTGAAATGTGGCTAGAGCAACTGAGAAACTGAATTCCTAATGTCACTGAATTAATTTAAATTTAAATTGTCACATGTAGGTAGTGGCTGTCATTTTGGACAAAAATGTAGATCTAGGTGACATCCATATTTATAGCACCAGTGCATAACTGATCCATTCCCTGAACTCGACTCATGCGAGTATACCCAACTGCCTACTCTGTATCTCCACTTGGAGATCTTATAAGCATTTCAAAATTAGTATGTCCAAACCCATGCTGCTGATATTCTCACCCCAAATCTGCTCTTGCCATTATCTTCTCCATCTTGGTTGAATGACAATTCCATTCTTCTAATTTTTCAGGCTAAGAACCTTGTCCCTGGTTCCAAATCTAATTTGTCAGCCATCCTTTCTGTTCTACAAAATACAGCCAGAACGTGATCTAACCCATCATTGCTACTGCAAGCATCCTAGCCCACAAAGCCACTTTTCCTCACCTGGATTATTGCTAAAGCTTCCAACTCCCCTCCTTGCCTTTTCGTTGGCCCTTTTGAGTGTGTTCTTAACAGAAGTCTATTCTTAAGAACAACCAATTTTGGACTTCCTTGGTGGTCCAGTGGTTAAGGTTCTGCCCTTACAATAAAGGGGACATAGGTTTGATCCCTGGTCTGGGAACTAAGATTCTGCATGCCATGCAGGGTGGAAAAAAAAAAAAAAAAAAGGCAGCCAATGTCATTTTGTTAAAACATGTCCGACCACATCACTCCTGTGCTCAAAGCCCTGCAGTGGCTTCTGGACTCAGAGTGAAAACTAAAGCCGTTTTCACATGCCTACAAATCTCCTAGGATCTGCTGCCCTGCCCCTCCCTTTCCGCTCTGACCTTATTTCCCACCACTGCCTAGTTTTCTCCACTCCAGAAACACAGCCTCCTCCGTATCCCTCCCTACAGCACTGCAGGGCCTTTCCACAGGCTGTTTTCTCTGCCTCAAATTCTCTTCGCCAAATAAGTTCTTAGCTCATTGCCTCGCTTCCTCTCTCAAAGAGATTTTTCCTATTTAAAATGGAAGCTCCTACCCTCAACAATCCTTATTCTGCATTCTTGCTTTTTTCTCCTCCATATCACCACCATTCAACGTATTACACGAGTATCTATTATTTGTCTCTCTCCTCAAGTTTATGCTGAAACAGATGTTCCATGGAGCTGACATCATTTGCTGCTCAATTTACAGAGTTAGGCACATCATAAGTGCTCATTACCTGTTTGTTGAATAAATGAATGGATATCTGTGTAGTCCCCCCACTTAGCTTGGGCTTCCCAGGTGACTCAGTGGATAAAGAATCCACTTGCAGTGCAGGAGACACACGAGATGCAAATTCAGTCCCTGGGTCCGGAAGATCCCATCGAGGAGAGCATAGCAACCCACTCCAGTATTCTTGCCAGGAGAATCCCATGGACTGAGGAGCCTGGCAGGCTGCAGTCCATAGGGTTACAAAGAACTGGACATGACTGAAGTAACTGAGGGCTTCCCTGGTGGCTCAGAGGTTAAAGCATCTGCCTGCAATGCGGGAGACCTGGGTTTGATCCCAGGGTTGGGAAGATCTCCTGGAGAAGGAAATGGCCGTCCACTCCAGCATTCTTACCTGGAGAATCCCATGGATGGAGGAGCCTGGTGGGCTACAGTCCACAGGGTCGCTTGTACTGTAACTTTTTTCTTTAATCTACATCTGTCCTTTATAATACTGTGACTTCTGTGACAGAGAGAACAAATATCTTATTTATCTCTGAAGTTCCTGAAACCTAGTATTGGAAAACATTAGGTACTCAATAAGCATTACTGAAAAGTAAGAACTCTACATTACACACACTGTCACACACACTCTACATTACACACACTTATTAAACTCAGAGTTTAATAAGCCCAAAACCCTTCCTGAAGGAAACTGATCTACTCACAGCTACTTTTTTTCTTTCCACCTGACCCTGGGCGTCTTGCTACTAGTTATCAGACCACCAAGTAAGCTCCTCAAGGACAACCCGTCCATTGGCTGGCCAAAAACCTTTAATGATCCCTGACAAGAAAAGATGAACTGAACTAACTTAACCCTCCCTCTTTGGACTCTGGATTAAGAAGTAAAAAGAGAAGTACATGGTGGGAAGTACATATGAGTTAAAAACCAAAAAGAGCCCATGGATTAGAGACAGGAGCTTGACGTGTGGAAAGGCCAAGTTGTCAGGACGCAGAAACCAGGTAAGTAGAAAGTATGAGATATAGAAAAATATACAGGGTAAAAGTGGATGGGGGAAGAACATAGTGCCTAAGGGAACATAGAGTCACTGAATCACATTAATAAGAGTGCCCTGGAGTGAGGACCATAGACTCCTGCAACTGAAGTCCCACTTCGTACTGCTGTGAATCTCTGTGCCCTTTCTTGCTCTGTGTCACTTACAAGAATGCCCATTTGCTTGAGGTGCCTTAAGAGGTTGTCTCTGTAACTAACAACGCTCAACCTAACCAAAATACCATTCTTGGTTCATACAGTTGCTGTCACCTGTCAAAGACTGAGGGTATTATGTTTCCATGTTTTTTACCAAATGGTACACTTGAGGTGTTCTTCAAAGCCTTAAGCAATTAACCCTTTGAGCTTTGAATGTTTATTGGGAAGAACAGGGATGCAAGTTCTCTTCAGAGCCATTTGGTTTTCCACCACACTCCTATGGCAGCTAGAATCCACTCACAATGTGAATGTACCGTGCTTTAAACAGATTTGAAACTCTGGATTTGCATCAATAGATTATTATGTGTCACTTTTTAAAAATATTTATTTATTAGGCTTTGTCAGTTCTTAGTTCCCCCACCAGGGATCGAACCCAGGCCCCCTGCATTGGAAGCTCGAAGTCTTAGTCACTGGACCACCAGGGAAGTCCTTATGTGGTCACTTTTAACAATCTTTTATTTATTTATTTTATCCAAAAAGTCACATACTGCTAGAAATTCAAAGGCCATATTCTTCAATAGTTCATAACCACAAGAGAGCCACAAACCGCAAATTCCCTTGCTATGTTTCAGGGCATACCATTGGCTTGGGTAAACACAAAACACCCAAGACAGGGGCTGTCTGCTTCAAAGACTTAGTCACAATCTTTCTCTTTTTCCCCTTCCATGAGTAGCCCTCCCCTATGGGTCCACACAGCTGCCACTACCCAAGGAAGCCAGCTATTTCAAAATGCAGTTGCTACTTCGCTCAAAGGGCAGTGGGGTATAATCATTAAAACCAGAAGCTTTATTTTGAGTGTGTTTCGTCAGTAGCTAAAACATTTTAAGCATGCATGCTTAAGGCCTAGCCATCCTGACATCTACAAATCTATCATATAGAAACACTAACAAAAATGCACAGACATATACATACTGGGTTAAATGAAAAAGTGCGTTTGGATTCTTCTGTAAGATATTGTGGAAAAACCCAAATGAACTTTTCAGCCAACCCAATATAAGGAGGGTCATTGAATCAATGTTTATAATAGCAAACTATTGGAAATATCCTACACTGATTATCAGGCAAGTGGTTAAGTAAATTATAATACATCCATACAATGGTATACTATATAACTATTAAAGAGAGTGAAGAGTGTTGTGTATGGTATTAGATGGAAATAGGCCTATTACACATTGTTAAATCTAAGACAGGCAAGTTGCACAATAGTAGTTATTGTATAATCCATTTTAAAAGTGTGTATGTGCATGTTATGAACAAAATAAAAAGCTAGGAGGATTGCCCACCAAACCATTCATACATTGGTTACATCTGAGAAGTGGGATGGGACTTTCTCCATTACTATTTTGTTGAGCAATATAACAAAGGTGTATTATTTTTGTAACTTTTATTTCAATAAAACATTTCAATAGAGAGAAAAGAAAAAATGAAAGAAGAGGTTTCAGAATAAAACTCTGGTTCAAATCCCAACTCTATCATTCTTTTTGGGTTATTGGGATATTAAAACACAAACTTGCTTTATCTTATTGACACTTCACAGCAATTGCTTGAAATACCTCAACTTCTATTTTACACATTGCTATTATTAAACACCAGAGGTGATTCTGCCTTAAGGAACTTAGGATCCACTTTTCATGTGAGGAACACTTTTTGTAAGATGAGTAATTTCACTCCCTAACTTATCTGTGTGCTAATAAGATACTCATAAGAAATAGGGCATATTCTCTCTTTCGAAAATCCTGATTCCTTTTCTCCCCTTCTCACCCCAAGCGTCCACAACCTGGGAGCTGTCCAGGTACAAATTAACATTTAAAAAGACCTCTAGTTGTTCACACAAGCAGCTCTATTATTGCTTTCTCCTTTACAGCCTTGGTCTGCTCAAAAACCCACATTCAAATTGGATCACATCCACTGCAGCCCTTCAGCACACAGGTATTGTGGCAGGGAGGCCGCTTTTGGCTATGAATCCCTTTATTCATTCTAAAGTAACTTCATTCATAAGGTTCACTGAACAGCTAGCTTGTGCCCATCACAGACTCTGACAAAGCATCTTTGCCTACCTGTCACTAATCCTTAGGAAATGCTGTGGGTGGAGCTTCATTTCACAGCCCAGCAAACCAAGGTTCCAAAGGGTGAAGTGACTTGCCCAAGTTGACACGGCTAGTAAGTTGGGGGAGCCTGCTGGGAAATCTAAACTTCGGGGCTACTAAAGGTCACCAGTGGTTCTTTATCTTCCTCCCCCTCCTCCTCCTTTTCCTAACTAACCAGTTTTAAAAGCCAAATAGTGCTCTAAAACTTGTAAAGAAAAAACAGCCTTCCGCTACCCCAGCGATCCCCAATCTTTTCAGCACCAGGGACCAAGACCGGCTTAATGGAAAGCTCTGTGTGTGTGTGTGTGTGTGTGTGTGTGTGTGTGTGTGTGTTTTGGGGCGTGGGGTGGGGAAAGGGGCTATCCAGGATGGCTTCAGTTTCCCGCCTGCTATGCAGCCTACTTCCTATCGGGCCACGGAGAGGTACCCGTGGCAAGGGAGTAGGGGACTCCTGCCTTACCCCACCCTTCCCTTCTCTCCTATAACTCTTCTGTGCAGCCACGTGCAATCCACCCCCCTCCCGCCCCCGCCCGACTCTGTCTACTGGTTTACTGCCACATCTCTCAATAAACCCATCTGTTGCACAGTTCCCCTGTAGCTCAGTCGGTTAGGAATCTGCCTGCAATGCAGGAGACCTGGGTTCGATTCCTGGATCAGGGAAGATCCCCTGGAGAAGGAAAGAGCAACCCACTCCAGTATTCTTGCCTGGAGAATCCCATGGACAGAGGAGCCTGGTAGGTTCCCAGTCCATGGGGTCGAAAGAATCGGACACGACTTAGCGACTAAACCACCACCACCACCAACGAAAACACCACTCTGCCGTCCACCGCTTCTGCTCCCTCTTGATTCCAGGGGTCACCCGCCCCACCCAGCCCCACCCAGCTTGGAAACTCGGTCCGGATCCCTCTCCTCACTCACTGAGTGTCTAGCACCACCGCTGCGTCACTAGGTTGGTCAGAGCCCAGGGACCACCAGCGGGACCCGGACCCGGACGCGGGCTGAGCGGTCAGCTCCCCTGGCCCGGTCTGGTCTCACCACAGATCCCTTGGGGGCTGCGAACCCGGGTCCGCGCGGCGGTCGGTGTCGGAGAGCTAGGATCAGGCGAGGACGGGTGCCGGGGTGGTAGGCGAGGGCCAGGGGTGGGGGCCCCAGGGCTTGGCTCGGGGGACAAGGATCTGGGTCAGCGGGCTAAGAAGGTCGGGATCCCGGGCTGAGAGCCGGGGTCAGGGGACTTGGGTCAGAGTCGGGGGTGGGGGTGGGGGGCTGCGCCGGCGCGGGGAGCTGGGCGAAGCGGAGGCCGGCAGCGGGCGCCTGTCCGCCGGGCCGCGGTGGCCCTCGAGGGCTCCTGCCGGCGGTCGACAGCAAGGCCGCCGCCCGGGGACAGGGCGCCGCCCTCCGCTCCACCTATTCCCCGCGGCTACTCCGCGCGGCAGTCCCGGCCTAACCCGACAGCCCTCCCCTGGCGCCCTTCAGCCTCCCCGGCCACTGATTCCCCGCGAGAGGCGGCCCGGGGTGCAGCCGGCGCGGGACGGGCACTGGGGCTCCGGGTTCCCGGCCCCTCGGCCCGGAGGCCGCTCCTGAGTTCGGGGTTGAGAGTCGCACTCTTGCCTCCCACTGGAGGGACGAAGGGGACCACCATCCCGCAGCCTTGCCCCGAAGAACCGTTCCACCAAGCCCTCCAATTTTCCCTTCTGGCTGGTTCCCTTTGCATGTCCTCTCTCAGACTGAGGAGGTCTTCAGAGGGAAATTTCCTTTATTTATGGGGGGGCTGTTTCCCCCTCAGTGCGGCATCCTCTTACCGGCCTCTCACGAACTCCATACCTTTTCCACCATACAGGCTCATCCTCCCCCATACTGTGGGTTAAATCAGTTTTTAATTTACCTACAACGAATTGAAAATACTTTTTAAAAAAGGTCTGAGTAATGTAGTATGAGTAGCATTCTTTTCTAGTGCTGCTGCTGCTGCGTCGCTTCAGTCGGGTCCGACTCTGTGCGACCCCATAGACGGCAGCCCACCAGACTCCCCCGTCCCTGGGATTTTCCAGCCAAGAACACTGGAGTGGGTTGCCATTTCCTTCTCCAATGCATCAAAGTGAAAAGTGAAAGTGAAGTCGCTCAGTCGTGTCCGACTCCTAGCGACCCCATGGACTGCATCCTACCAGGCCCCTCCATCCATGGGATTTTCCAGGCAAGTGTACTGGAGTGGGTTGCCATTGCCTTCTCCTTTCTTTCCAGTACCTGGGGTTAATCATTGTCTCAATTCCTTGTTAAGCTTTCTATGTAAATCTCACTCATTTCCCCCCAAATATTCTGCCCAAACTGTAAATCCCCATTCATTCAAACTCATCAAGGAATACATCTATTTTGGTTTTTTCTCAGAAATCTTCCTCCCATACCAGTCTTCACTGTTGCTCAGTAGGCCAATACCATAACTTGCTATGGGATTTCCCTTCGTCATCATCCTGGGAATTTTCCTTACTTTTTTGTGAGTCCCCTGTTTCCCACTGAATCCCATGTCTTGTTTTTCTCCCTGATTTTGGTATAGCACATCTTCTGCTAGCTTCCTGAAAAAAGACTGTAAGGGAGGTGATTTTTTTCTGACATCTTGCAAGTCTCAAAATATCTTTGACATTGATCCTTCGTCTGGGTATATCATTCTGGGTTGGAATTCATTTTTCCTTATGACATTTTTCCTTAGGCAACTATGAATTGCCTTCTAGATTCCAACATTAGTGCTGAGACGTCTCATGAAATTCTTACTTTTGTCCATGACCCATCGTCCTTCATTCTATTTTTATTATTTCTGGAAGCTTTATGTTCTATCTTTGACTTTCTGAAAATGCCCAATGATACGTATGTCTTGATGTACATCTTTTCATTCATTCTGTAAGACACTCAAGGACTCCTTCACTTTAGAAATTCTTCAGATCTGGAAAATTTCTTCCTTTTTTGTCCCTTGCACAATTACTCATTAGATTTCTCCCCTCCACACACATCTTCTATCCCACTCCATCCCCACCCTTCTTTCTCTGTTTTTACTTTCTCAAATTCTTGTTATTGGTATATCAGTATCTCCAAATAATTCTAATTCTCTCATCTTTTCTCTACCACTTCTCATTTCTCTTTTTTTCCCCTGAAAATTCTCTCATTTCCCTTTTTGTCTGCAAATTTCCTCAACTCTATTTTCCAAACTTTTCATTGCCTCTTTGTCAATTTTGCCTTCTAAACAATGGTGTACCAGTAAATAACAATGAACTCTCCAAAGAGGGTTGTGGGGAGCCATCATTGCTAGTGCTTGCCCATTTCCTCCGTGCAAATATTTCCCCTATGCCTGATTTCAAGCCACTAACATTACACCCCTGAAAGCAGAGTTGGGGGAGAAGCATAGTAGTGCATCATTATGCTAGTATTTCTACCATATATATACAATACACAAATAATCTCAAGAGCATAGGCAACAGTAAAATGTTAATAATAATAAAATAATTTGGAAGCGATGAGTTTTAAATATTGCTTTTATTCTTAATATATTTAATTATAACCATATATAACCTAAAGATATTATATTAAAAATAGAAGTAATACTCAAAACTCATTGCTTCCAAATAATTTTATCTTTAATTGTAACCTTATGTAACCCAAGGCTTCCCTGGTGGTTCAGTGGTAAAAAATCCACCTGTCAATACAGGAGACGTGGATTCAATCGTGGGTCGGGAAGATCCTCTGGGGAAGGAAATGGCAACCCACTTCAGTATTCTTGCCTGGGAAACCCATGAACAGAGGAGCCTGGTGGGTTACAGTCCATGGGGTCACAAAGAGTCGGGCACGATTAAATAACAGCAATAACATAACCTAATTTTTAATAATGATTGTGTTTAACAAATGGATTGCAAAATTCCTCAAGATTCACCAGTTGGCTCTTGCACACTGGTATGAGCCACCTCCTGCAAATTATTACTTCGAAATTAAAAACCATGCCCTCTAAAATAATAAAATTAAATCAGAGTAAGCTTCCAAATGCAGTTCTGATCACATCACTCCCCTGAGTGAAACTCTTTATTGCTTCTCTGCTTCCTGACACCCTCAATAGTCAAGGCTCAATTCACAATCCACCTTTCTTATTAGTTCATCAAACAAATACTGATCAGGTGTCTGCTATGGGCAAGGTCTTAAGCAAAAGAGGCAGAGGATACAAGGATGAATTAAACACATTTTCTTTCTTTGATGTACTCCCACTGTAGTAGGAGAAGCAGAAACTTAAACACACACTTAATGAATGTGAATGTGATAAGTACCTTTTAAAAGGTATGTACAACACAAACAACAAAGCACTACAGGAATGTCTAGCAAATGACTAATACAGCCTTGGGGATCTACCAAGAAAAAAACCTTTCCTTATCTTTCTAGGTCTACTAGTGAGTTGGGTTTTTAAATTTTATTCAGCATTATATACTTTTCTCATCACAAGCTCTAAAGATAAAGTGGAGTTTTCATTTTGAAGAGTCCTAGTTCTTTTTTCTATAAGAAATGTCCTCAGAATAAACCTGGTTAATTCACTTAAGTGCACAAATATTAGACTGAACTAATAGAGGATTTTTTAAAAATCTATCAATATATAGGAAAGGTAGGAGTATTAAAGTATGTGAAATAATGTAAAATATTAAATTTCTGGAGTATATTTACATGTATGAGCAGAAGAAATGTCATAGAAAAAATGTAAAACATAAATGAAAGTAATAGGATAGCAGCATATGAAATAAACTTGAAAGCTATAACTGAGCCATAAGAAGCTTCCCAGAAATCAGAGAATGTCATAGGATTAGCAATTATCTTATCAGAAGATGAGATATTTCTGACCCCAAATATTTGACATTATGATCTCACTCCAGACTGAAAATAATTGATCCAGTGGAATCTTCTAATTGTGTATAGAAATAGGCCCAGAAAGTTGAAGTGACTTCTAAGGCCATGTAGATGCTAGTTGAGCTAGGATTAGAGAAGCTAGGTACCTTGCCTCCCATTTTAGTGTGTCTTTTCCTCTTAACACTTTATAAATATTTGCCTAGGGGCAAGCTCTGATGTTCACCAAGCAGTCCTGAAGCAACTTTATGCAGATATGTTCATTTTTTTTGTTAATGAGTTCAACAAACATTGATTGAATGCTTATTCCACAGTAGGCTTTAAAGATGAAGATCCCCTGCAGGAGGAGGGCAAGGCAACCCATTCCAGTATTCTTGCCCGGAGAATCCCCATGGACAGAGGAGCCTGGCGGGCTACAGTCCATTGGGTCGCAAAGAGTTGGACATGACTGAGCGACTTAAGCACAGCACAGACATTGGCTAATGGGATAGACAAGTCCATACACTGTGGGTAATTTACTCTATCTGGGAAGATTAGGTGATATTTTCTTTCTTTTTTTTTTTTTTAGGTGATATTTTCATGTTGGAGATGACATCTAAGTTAAAGTGATAAATGTGTAGCACTTTGATGAGGAAACGAGGGGTAGACATTCCAAACATAGTAAGAAAGTATAGAAATATTCATGGAATAATGCTTAAACTGGTGTGACTGGAGACAGGCAGTATAGCCATCAAAATAATGAGGTAAAATATGAAAGTAGGAAGGACTCTGACATTGCAAGCCCTTTTCCTGAGAAATAAGGAACACTTATTAACTTTACAAAAGGCTCTGTTTGAAGTAGGATTCAGTAGCTTAGGCACTTGAAAAAGTCTTCAAGACTCACAGCTTTTCAGACTACTTGCTACCTGCCATTCTTCTCTCTGAAATACTCCCAAACTCACAGGGTCAGGAAACATTTATTCCAGAATAAAACAAGCTCCCCAACGCTGTTTGCAGGTTTTCTAGTGAAATCCCCTCTGTTCAAGATATATTCTATTCTCCTTTCTTCTGCTCAGACACTTCAGTAAAATTTTAAGATTTCCAAGAAATGAAAACTAGCTTCTAAGGAGGAATAAGGGGAACTCTGCTTTAACTGAGTATAGAAACAACATCATTAGAATCAGAAAAAATATAACTGATTATTACAATTTTCCAGGAGTCCTTAACGTGAGAAACCTGAAACATGCCCCTTATGATGGGGACTCACGTTAAAGAGGGTGGAGGTTTGGTTTGGTTTGGAGGGTGAGCTCTGCCAGGAAAGAGCTGGGAAGCAGACCTTCATTGCCTCTTTCTCTCACCAATGTTTGCTGGGAAGGGCAATGAGCTGTGCCACCCTTCCTTGTACAGGGGAATTTGGTTGTCATTTCTCCCCTTAAAGGAATCAGAGCTTCTTGGAGAAACGGCTGATATTGACTATGCCAAAGCCTTGGAGTGTGTGGATCACAACAAACTGTGGAAAATTCTTCAAGAGATGGGAATACCAGACCACCTGACCTGCCTCCTGAGAAATCTGTATGCAGGTCAAGAAGCAACAGTTAGAACCAGACATGGAACAACAGACTGGTTCCAAATCAGGAAAGGAGTACATCAAGGCTGTATATTGTCACCCTGCTTATTTAACTTATATACAGAGTTCTTCATGAGAAATGCTGGACTGGATGAAGCACAAGCTGGAATCAAGATTGCTGGGAGAAATATCAATAACCTCACATATGCAGATAACACCACACTTATGTTAGAAAGCCAAGAAGAACTAAAGAGCCTCTTGATGAAAGTGAAAGAGGAGAGTGAAAAAGCTGGCTTAAAACTCAACATTAAGAAAACCAAGATCATGGCATCTGGTCCCATCACTTCATGGCAAATAGATGGGGAAACAGTGAAATGGTGACAGACTTTATCTTTTTGGGCTCCAAAATCACTGCAGATGGTGACTGCAGCCATGAAATTAAAAGACACTTGCTCCTTGGAAGAAAAGTTATGACCAATCTAGACAGCATATTCAAAAGAAGAGACATTACTTTGCCAACAAAGGATAATCTAGTCAAAGCTATGGTTTTTCCAGTAGTCATGTATGGATGTGAGAATTGGACTATAAAGAAAGCTGAGTGCTGAAGAAATGATGCTTTCGAACTGTGATGTTGGAGAAGACTCTTGAGTGTTCCTTGGACAGCCAGGAGATCCAACCAGTCCTTCCTAAAGGAAATCAGTCCTGAATATTCATTGCAAGAACTGATGCTGAAGCTGAAACTCCAATACTTTGGCCACCTGATGCAAAGAACTGACTCATTTGAAAAGACCCTGATGCTGGGAAAGATTGAGGGTAGGAGGAGACAGGGATGACAGAGGATGAGATGGTTGGATGGCATCACTGACTCAATGGACATGAGTTTGCGTAAACTCCGGGAGTTGGTTATGGACAGGGAGGCCTGGCGTGCTGCAGTCCATGGGGTCGCAAAGAGTTGGACACCACTGAGCCACTGAACTGAATGGAAGACTAGGGTAGGGAATATATAAGATGAGGCTGGCACTTACAATACAAGAAAGTGAGAAATTGCTAAAAACAAAACACAAATCATGGGGCCACGTCAAAGGGGCCGATCTCCCCAATGGCCAAAGCAGGAACAATCTGAACAAAATAAATAACGTAGCATTGGATATAGCCCAAAGTATCCAAGTAAACACCCATAAATAAATGATTGAAAAAATACAGAAATGAGGGAGAAAAGTCTCCTATGCAGAGAAATTGTAAATAACTTACAAAACTACTCCCCCATCAAGAAAGAAGAGCTTAATTCACCACCACAACCTCCATCACTACACCTGAGTGTGGGGCTACATATGGGGACTTGCTTCCAAGGATGGGAGTGGAGAAGATTGTCAAATACTAAGTTGGTCTGGTGATTAAGGTTAACATCATCAATGACGACCATGTTGACGTCAGGTACCCTGGACATGAAGTGATGAAAATGGCACTTCACCTCCGAGATCGTCCTCTCCAAAATCCATAACCCCACTCAATTAGAAAAATATCAGACAAATCCAAACTGAGGAACGTTATATAAAATATCAGTACTCTTTAAAGCTGTCAAGGTCATCAAAAACAAGGAAAGTCTGAGAAGCTGTTACAGGTCACAGACTAGAGGAGACTAAGGAGCATGAGGACCATGGATGGAGAAGTAGACAGACATAGATGATTAACTCTGTTTTTTGGGGGTATTTTTTGGACCACTGGAGGCTTTCAGGCATCTTAGTTTCCCAACCAGGACTGAACCTAGCCCCCTGTAGCAAAAATGCCAAGTCCTACTCACTGGACTGCCATGGAATTCCCTACATGATTAACTCTGGACAAAACAGAAAATATTCATATTATTTAAACACTTGTGAAACATTAAAAAATAATTGACCATTTGGGACCCTGAAGAAGTCTCAACAAATTCCTAAAAGCAATTTGTATAGGCCTCTTCTTTTTTCTTCTTTGTACAGGCCTCTCTATTTTTTTTTCTTCATATGTGACAATTAATTGAAGATTGGTTGAATAAATTACTGAATTTTTGTTAAAAGGCCTACCAACTTATTTTTTAACATTCCTCTCTGTGGGCAATTCAGTCGGCTCAGAGCTTTTTGGACTCTCAGCATTTTTTATATTTTTGCTTTTATTGGTGAAAGAAGATTTTTATATTCTTAGATAAGTACAATATAAACTTTCCTGTTTTCATTTCCCATTCTAAATATTGTGTAGTTTACCTTCCTACTGGGCACTCTTCTACATCCTTTGACCTGTTTTGAGCTGAGTTTTTAACCCTTATCTGTTCCATTAGAGAAAAGATAACACTATTTGCCTTTTGTTTATTGTTTCATTCAGGAATCAAAAGTAGAACCCATGTTTTATAATTTTGTAGAAAAGGACATCTGGATGAATTTAACTTTGGTATAGCGCACTGGAAGGTTATTTCTGTTATTTTTCTTAGACTTAAAGAACTGGGATAACTTTAACAATAACCTATATCAGTGTTTCTTGATTTTTTTTTCCTCTATACCTAGTTCGATTTTTTAAAAAGTTCCTATTCCCCTACCTCTGTAACCCATGTCTATCTTTGTAGGGAGATGTACTTTAAGAACACATATTATATATAAAAAAAAAGAACACATATTATATATAAAAAAAAGAACACATATTATAGATGTGTCATGTGGTATATGGAAGACTGTCTATTTTTTCATATATTCATTAATAAAGAACTTTATTTTTACTGATTATAGTATAAGAACTGTAGATAGCTTTGTTTTTCCCTTTCAAAAACAAAATTATAATGCTGAACATGATTTCCCACATAATACATGTTCTACCTTCAACTTCCAGGGATTCTGTTATGGACAAAAGTCACTATTCTAAATCAATCCTTAATTTTATACTTGAGAAAACAAAGACCAGAGAACTTCAATAACTTTGTCAAACTCACACTGTGAAATAATGACAAGTCAAGAGTTAACTGATAGTATAATGTTCTTTCTCCTAAGTTTGTTGCAAACTTTTAAAATCTAGGAAAAAATTAGATTTAAAAAATAGAAATAGACCCAGAAACATTGCTCTCCCATTAAGGAAACTCTCTTCGAAGAGTGCTCTCTGAAGCCCAACCAAATTAATTTCTTGGCTTCTGTGTATTAATTTGATCCCCAAAGTACAGAAACTTAATTTATCTTGATATTAAGTAGAAGTCCTACTCCCCCAATTGTTCTCTTTACAGTGCCTCTGTGATTAAAAAATGGTTACAGAATTCTGAAATCTATTGCCCACTGCTTTTATAATCTCAGGGAATTTCTTGCAGGCACACAGAGTACTAGATATCCCAGTGGCAACTTGTAAGCTCTGTGTTGTTCTATCAAAAACAGCTGCCAAATCATTCGGTAGTCTCTTCAGGACATCCCTCTTATTCAGCTCAACCATGAAGGTGGCAACTTTCTCAAACTAGTCACATGAATAAGTTCTTTCAGGAAGCCATGAATGTGAAGGAGAAAAAACTAGCTCAATCAGGAATAATAGCAATGTCTCCCCAGGATCTAGTTCCATTGGATAGTATGCAGGTATAAATAAAATTCTGAGTAGGGCAAGGTGGAAAAGAACTTTTTTAAAGAAGAACATACAACATCTTAAATAAAACTGAATGTAGACGCTAAGGGGCAGCTTTTCCACAAGTATTTAACCCTATAGATTCTCTCTCAGCATATACTTCCTGTGTAATCTTAGCAAATTAAACTCTGGAATTCAGCTTCGTCAGGTGTATAAAAAGAGGCTTAAGCTAGATACTAAGTTTCTTCTAGCTATAAAATTTGTTTTCACATAACAAAGTTATTTATAAAGAGTAATTGCTAAATATACCTGTCAAAGGAAAACTGTCTCAGGAAAATAAGAACAGTATCTGTAAAACAACAACAAGCTAAAAATAAAGGCCTGTATCTCTTAATTTGTTCTGATTATCAATAGTAATCAGAAATTGTACAATGAAGGTGAACTTACAAATTTTAAATGGAAATTCAGACTACAGCATTATTATGGAAGTGGTATAATATCTATCTAGTTTTGTTGATATTATTTATGAAGGATGGTGACATAGTAATGCTTTTCTTCCCCTTAGAAAATGAAGGGGAAACTTAATTTGGAAACAATCAGTTCACACAAAGATAAGGGATAACAAAAGCAAGAAGATTAATTTTTTTTTTTCTGGACAGGGCATGGGTGAGAAACAGATTTTTTTCATCTATATTTCACTACTACTTTAAGTAAATTTCATTACTCTTAGCATACTCATGTTTTTCATGGTGTCAAATTTTGAGGTGAGTATAGCCCACATTATTAGTGCCATTTTAGCTCATTGCTCCTCATTATCAGGCTTGGGAAGGTAGCAGAGAGTAATGCAGTGGTTTTCAAAAAATATTTCTCAAGCAAGCAGATCCATTATCTTTGAACAAATTACAGAACACAGAAAAGCGGAACAGCTCTGATTGCAGATGAATGGGGAAGTAGAGCCTACGCTTGCTTTTTGAAACTCCGGGTCTTCCAGGATGACAGCCTGGAGACCTTTGTTTTACTGGAAAACACATGGGGTTTTGAGTTCCCTGTAACTGGGTTCAAATCTCAGCTTGCCCACTTAAAAGCTATGGGATGGTGAGAGAGTGACTTAATCTCTCTGAGATTCAATTACTTGTGTGTAAGAGACTAACAATAGTAAATAACAGTATACAACTGTTGTATGGATAGAATGCTCAATAAACCTCAATTCACTCCTGCTTTTGCTTAAAATTAAACATAAAATCACTTGTCCCACAGTTTAAAAAAATTGGGCATAGTAGTTATCTCCGGTTATAGGCCTCCCAAAATTCAGGTTTAGATATTTCCATTGTGTCTCAGGTGGTTTCTCCTCCCTCAGATTATTAGTGTCAAGTTTCTTTTTGTCCCAGGGGTTCTAACTATGCCTTACTACCACCCTTATTATATCTAGTTAAACCTAGATAAACACACACACAAATCAGGGGTTTATTATGAAAACCCCATAATACACAGTGAATATTCCATGGTTCTTATGTTTTTCTTTTCTAGACAAAGGGAAAAATATGCAAACTTTTAAGTTTCAAACAGAACTGTTGAAATTATTTTTTCATACTAACTTTTATTAGGAAGGTTATTAATATTTTTACTTTGGAGGCCATTCCTTTTTAAAAACCGAATTTGATTATATATCTCTCAGAACATGTCAGCAAATACAACTTTAGTTCCCTCAAAGCAGGACTTAAACGTTCTTTTTCTTCTGATATAGCTTTTATTGGCTTACTCTAATAGACTCAATGCTTAATCTTAAAGTGATGGGTCCAAGTCACAGCTCTGCCACTAAATAAGCAAGTGATTTAACTTCTCTGAGCCTATTTTCTCTTCTGTAAAATGAAAATAATGCCTGCTTCATAGGATCATTATGACAAATTGAGGTAACATACATAAAAGAATACTCACAACTATAAAGGTCAATATGATGGTTATTCTTTCCTTGCACACATATCTAGTCTGGTGCTAGGAAATATAAAAGGTCAGTTACCAATTCCAAATATGCATCAAAGCCAAAACAAACAAAACCCTGGAAAGCAATTCAAATTCAGTGTGAGGTCAGGGACTAAACATATACCTGTCTTTGACAGTGAATTGGCATCACCAGTCTCAAAAACAGTTGCCACACCAAACTTAAAAACAAAACAACCTAGTCACAGAAGTGACCAACCTTGGGGTGATCTATTGACATTTTATCTACGGAACATAATCTGATTAAGAAGACAGTAATGTGACCAAGATAAGCCCTCAATTAATTCTAATTTGTTTGAGGTTATAAGGATTTTTCAGTATGCTACATACATTCTTGACAAAGGAGAATACAAAAAGAGAATGTGTTACACAACTCTTCCATAGCATGGATAGCTTTGATTCTCATGATCAGTACTGGTTAGCTACTGTACATTAAAACTGCTCAGGGTGAAGCCTAGAATGCTATACCATGGCATTCTTAAAGGAAATACCGTTTACCAACATCCCAAATCCTTTGGTTCCATTTCTCTGTTCATTTAAGATTTATGATAACCTGTGACTTGGTCTTTATCTTTGGCTTTACCTGTATTTCCACCCTCCCCTTCAAAAGGAGAACCCCATTCTCCTAAATGATGAAGACTGGTAATTTTGTCAGTTATATTTACTCTTAATCAACAAATTAGCCTTTAGGTTTATAATTTGATATTTTGTGATTTGCTTAGTACGCTTAGTACTCCAGACCTTGACTGAATTGATGAAACTTCATTTTCTAACCCTGTAAACCTAAAGATGAGCAGTTTAGCAAGATCTAATACCCCACAAGCTTCTAGGAAAAGGCTATTTCAGAAATCTAGACAACAAAACAAAATCTCTTCTTTATTTTGGTAGGGGGAAACTAAAAAATATACTGAGTAAAGAACAGTATAACACAGGAGAGCATTCTGAACTTTCTGACTAAAAATACAGACTACTTAAAAACCAGCAACAGGTACACCTACTTTCGGATGTGTTTCTGAAATGCCAAATTTTATACTACATGCAAAATCTGCAGAGCTCACTTTCTTAAGTAGAAAATGCATTGATAAAATCAGCGCTCTGGTTATTTAAATAACCATTCCAAAGATGCCTGCTTCGTAAACAGCATTTTGAAATTAACTATAAAGGGCCCAACGCAAGCATTTAAAAAAATATAATTGGAAGTATGAAATGGATCTGTGTTTATAGATTGCAATTTTCGAAGATAATATTTCATTTTAATGTAATACAAGATCACAGGATTTCAACTGGAAGGACGTCCTTAGAGATCATCTTGCCCAACCTGAAATTCAAATCTCGGAGTATTAGCTCGACTCCAAACCGGTCCGGACCGGAAGCCTGAATCGGGCCTACGCATCTCGTTTTAAAAGAGACAGGCGAAAACACCGGATTCCCTCTACAGTTTTTGAGCGCAAATTGAATAGATTCTCAAGATGGGTGTAGGTACTTCTAAGAACTCGTCTAGTTTGTCCCTCTGACAACTCTATTGGTATCCGGGGATCAAATATCTAGGTTTTGCTTCTAACATGTTGAGAAGCCACAACCTCTCTCAGTAAGCATCCTGAAGCCTCACCGCACCTTCAGAAAATCGTTTTCATTTGATTTTTGGACATTCAAGCTCCCTAGAAATCGCTCCCTTTGGTGGAGCCCTGCGGCGTTCGAGAGCAGCAGCCGCAACCCCTTGGCTGCCCCAGTCCTCTCCAGGTCTCGCTGGGTGGGATTCGGCCAAGGCGGCTTGAGGCACGTGGTGACGAGGGGACCGGGGACGCGATCCCCGCTCCGCGAGCCCCTTAGACCAGAAGCTACCCTACCCGACCCGACCAAACCCTCAGGCAGGCCCCTTCCTGTGAAGTTAGAGACTCGACGATCCAGCATGGATCTCAGATCATTTAACAGGGCCCTCGCCCCCCAGTTCCTCAGAGGCCCGCCTCTCCTCAGGGGTCCTGTATACCCCGGGGGCAGCGACTGACGACGCTCAGAAGGCGAGAAACGGCTCCCTAAGCCGCTCGCTGGGTCCCTCTCTCCCCAGAATGCACCGGGGCCAGCAGGAAGGCCGCTCCGACCCCTAATTTTCCCGCGAATTCAGTTCAAAGAGGCGGCCGGGCCCGCGATCGGCAGCGCGCACGGGCCAACCAAGCCGCGCCTCCGCGAGAAGCGCCTCCGCGTGACTGACGGGGGAATCTGCGGGCCAACGGGCTGGGCGGCCGGGCGGCGCGCGCTCCCGCCGACCAATCAGAGCGCCGGGCGGGGGAAGTGGGCGGAGCGAGGCCAGGCTAGGGTGAGCGGTCTCTCGAGCGGAGCGGGGTTCTCAGGAGGAGACACTTTTTTTTTCCTCCCTCCTTCCCTCCTCTCCTCCTCCCTTCCCTTCCCCTCTCCTCCCCTCTCTCCTCCTTCCCCCCTCGGTCCGCCGGAGCCTGCTGGGGCGAGCGGTTGGTATTGCAGGCGCTTACTCTCCGGGGCCGCCCGGCGGGTAGCTGGCGGGGGGAGGAGGCAGGAACCGCGATGGCGCCTCAGAAGCACGGCGGTGGGGGAGGGGGCGGCTCGGGGCCCAGCGCGGGGTCCGGGGGAGGCGGCTTCGGGGGTTCGGCGGCGGTGGCGGCGGCGACGGCGTCGGGCGGCAAATCCGGTGGCGGGGGCTGTGGAGGCGGCGGCAGTTACTCGGCCTCCTCCTCCTCCTCCGCGGCGGCAGCGGCGGGGGCCGCGGTGTTACCGGTGAAGAAGCCGAAAATGGAGCACGTCCAGGCTGACCACGAGCTTTTCCTCCAGGCCTTTGAGAGTGAGTGTGTTGGAGGCTTTGAGGGCAGGAATCTCCACTCTTGCAGCGTTAGAGGGCCGGGACACTCGTGCTGGGACCCCCTTCGTCTCCTGGAGTCGGTTTGATTCGGGAGTGGAGGGCGAAATTGAGGGGGCTGTTCCGCCTTCGGGGGTTACGGCTTACGGGGGCTCTAAGTCTAGGGGCTTTGGGGGAGATAGGCTAAGGGGTCCAGGTGAGGTTCGTGCCTCCCCAAAGATTTACACGCGAGCTGAGGCCGTGGGGCCCCGCGTTAAGAGCAGGGTGCTTTTAGGTGAGGAGGTCACGGTTGAACTGTACAGTTGGATCTGCGGTACACGACTAGTTCTTGCTTTCTTTCATGCCTTCCGTACTCCAGAAGTACAAGGCTGTCGGTTGAAGGTTCAGAGGAGCAAAATTAAGCCTGTGAAGAGAGGAATGCAGTAAAATCGACCAAATTGTCAGTCTGAAATGCCTTCGCAAGAACTTGGTGCTGCACATTAACATGGCACCTTTTGATGCTCTAAACCTTTCAAATCTTTCCACCCATTTAAGGGGGACGTAAACTGAGACAGGTAGTGCTTAAGCAACTCACTTCTCTGGATACGCTCTCGGAATTCTGCCCGTTGTGTTTGTCTTCATTTCAGAACATTTTCTGATGTCAATTTCTGTTTTTAAGGTCTGTTTCGAGGGCAAAGCTACGACTTAATTTAGGAAGGGGGCAAGGTGTCTGGAAACAAACAATAGAATTTGTTAAGAAACAGCATGACTATGAGTAACCTGCCCTGTTCTTTAATGAATTTTACGTCCTGGTGGTTTTCCTCTCTGCTTTGGTATGGATGTTGTATCTGGATGATATTTAACAGCTAGATATCTTACAGAAACTTGAATAAACTCGGCTTTACCACTCAATGTCTTTATTTACAATTTTCCGTGGCATATGTTAAGGGCATGGTATCAGCTGTGCTTGGAAAGATGTATTACATTGTTTAATACCCTTCTTTCATTCTCTCTCATTAGTGTTTCATGAAATTCTAATTGAAATTTAATACAAGGAATTTCAGTTTTTATTGAAATGAGTATTGAACCTGCTTGAGAGAGATTTACACTATTCTTGCGTTTCCTTAATATAGTTTGGGAAATCTGTAGAGGCTTTCAATTGGAAATACTAAAGCACAGTGATGACAATAAACATACATGTTTGTACTCTTTCTAAAACATCTCATCTCCTTTTAGTTTGAGACTAAAACTTAGCTAACTAAAAATTGAGTGGAAATTTAAAAAATTCTCTCTAAACATTATGAGAAGACAAATCCTCCAAGAAAGTTTTATCTGTCTTGCTTTCTGATGAGCCTGCTTTGTAGAAATGAACTGTCATTAAGAGTTAGATTTGGAAAAAGAGATTTGGTCATAGAACAACTTGATTCTTCTCTAATTTCTGAGACGTGTATATGCTTTGATGTATTTACTAATATAGTCATTTTTATACTGCTTTATTTAAAGAAATATATTACTAACATGTCATTAATGTAACTGGTATTATGGTATTTGTGTATAAAATATTTTCTATCTATAACATACGTCCTTTGTAACAAGTTTAACTAAACAACATTAAAAACATTCTGGGAATCTATTTAAAAATATGTGTTGCAATAGTATTTACATACTGAGGTAATATTTACATTGAGCAAAATAGAAACTTCAACTATAGCTAGAAATAAATTCAATGAAAATTTTAGCTAATCTGTGTTTTAGATTTCAGTACTGACTAACTTTGCTCATATCTGTATTGGGACATCTATTTAGGTAACAGTTGTATTGTGTTTGAGCTGACTACTGCACAGACTTTTGAAAAGACCAATTAAAAAGTGAACATTTCATTTTTGTTATTGGCATCAATATGGAGTTCTTTTACGGAATCCAACTATCTCATATTAGCTACTTTTTAGAAAGAGATGGGTTATTAGTAGTTTATATTAACTCTCTTCAGTTCTGCATACAAACTCGTTTAAAAATAGCTGCCTTAGATATGCAAGGCTTAAAAACAAAGATTATAGAGTACCTTAAATTTAAAATAAATGTAGGTGCATTTTTTGACTGTTGTAGACTGAATGTCATTTAATGTAATTTTGCATACTAATTTTCTTGATGTAAATATTCAGTACATGATTTTCATATAGGTGATTAGTTTATATTGGTTATAACATGGGCTGGGTTGGTATTTTGTTAATAACTTAAGTAATGAGTGAATTTAGATAACATTTGGATTTTGTTTTTGTTACCTAGAACCAACGCAGATCTATAGATTTCTTCGAACACGAAATCTTATAGCGGTAAGTAATCAACAAAATTCATCAGCATTATTTTTTTCCTAGAATTTCACCTATTTAATTTGAATATTTTAACTTTTTTTATAGCCAATATTTTTGCATAGAACTCTTACTTACATGTCTCATCGAAACTCCAGAACAAACATCAAAAGGTACATTTTATGAATTTATTTCAAGTTGATCAAACCATGTTAAAATTTTGTTTTAAAGTACAATCTCTAATGAAAGGTTAAATATGAAAACTGAGGTGAAAGAGTAATTGAATTGATTGCAAAGCGACTTTTTAAAGTACCACTTTTGTAAATCCCAGTTGATTGCCAGTTTATTCCTGATAGAAATGATTTAGTAGTGAAGTAAATGAAGTGATTTTACTGACTGATGTTTTTGCTCTGTGCTAATAGTTTTTTTCAAGTTTGGTAGGAGTTGATTTAAATATTTACTAAATTAGGGCTCATGGGAGCTTATCTTTGATACATAAGTTTACCAGTTAATGTCTGAGTATTTCTTTTATGAACAATAAAGAAATCTCATTTTATATTTTTGGTGGTTTTATTAAAAGGGAAATACTTTCGAAGTCAATAGGAATGTCTTTAAAAACTTCTTAATTTTAATTACTTAGTCTTAAAGTGGAATCAGAGAGCTTATTTTTGCTTTTAACATTTAACCTTATATAATTATGGAATGCTAGTTTCTTGTTCTGTGCCCATGATTATTTACTGAGCATATCAAGTGAACAAAACTTTAAAGGAGAGAATCTCTACTAAGCATTTGGTATTGTTATAGTCTTGACTTAGGAAAACCATTAAGCTTTTCAGTAAACTTTGAAACTAAACTCATTTGGAGACTCCTGCTGGATACTAAGTATCAAGTGTTTTTTATGGTAAGACATAGTTTAGTTTTGTAGATCTATCTAGATGTATTTTGAAGGATTGAAATGTTAAAACCGTTTGTCTTTTGATAATCCCTCTGGATCCAGAGAGAGAGAGCACACACACGCAATTGTGCGCACGCCTGCACACGTATTTAACCAGTGAAAGCTGTCAAATTTGTAAATAACTAGAAAGAAAGTGATAGACTAGGCAGCAGAATTAAATGTCAATTATTTACCTGTCTACTCTATGCCAGGGTTCAGGAAACTTTCTGTAAATAACTAGATGGTAAATATTTTAGGCTTTGTGGTCTAGGAAGCAGAATTGAGGATATTAGGTAGTATATAGGTATTATACAAAAAAGAAATGTCAACAAATTTTTTTATTGATGAAATTCAAAATATAATGATTGAGTGCAGTGGTTTTTTTTTGTTTGTTTGTTTTTTTTTGCCACATGGCCTGCAGGATCTTAATTCCCTCACCAGGGATTAAACCTAGGCTCCGGTGGTGAAAGCACTAAGCCCTAACCACTGGGCCACCAAGGAATTCCCTACTGCAGTGTTTTATAATACATGCCTACTAGTGAGAAATGTGGAATTCTTTTATTTTTGCAAAGTGGGGTGAGGGGATAGCATTTAACATAATTGGGATTTAGAGTCCTCTATTATCAAATCACTTGGAAATGTTTATAAAAAGCATTCTGGCTTATGGGCTGTGCAAAAGCAGACAATAGGCTGGATTTGGCCAATGGTCCATAATTTGCAGACCCTTGATTTACTCTTATAGAGTAGGAGGATTTGATTAAGTAGTAAATTTTTCTTTCAATATTTTTAATATGAAAATGAGATCATCTAGAGGACTTTCCTGGCGATCCAGTGGCTAAGACTCTGTAATTGCATTGCAGGGAGGACAGGTTCAATCCTTGATCAGGGAACTAAGATCCTGGAGGCTGCCATGTGGCCAAAAAAAAAAAAAATTGCTATCTGATTTTAATTTAACGTGATAAAGTTCTTTAAAAGTAGATTTCAGCTAATCTATAAGTGGATTAAAGAGTACATCATTATTGTTCATTAGACTGTGGGATACATTTCTCTTGTCCGCTAATGAGTGGAAGCCATTTTAAAAGTTTGGTAGTAGAAGTGAAGTTTCTTAATTTAGTACCCCATAGGTAAAAAATTGTCTTTTGGAACAGTTTCTAAGCAGTTTGCCAGCCAAGAAACATACACTTTCCATTTAGTCTATTTTCCATGTAAAAATGCATTAGGAATCACTTTATTCTTTTGTTGCATGCTTGGCCTGTATAAGACACTGACTTATTTTTAACACTTATACAACAACTTACTATCTTCAAATGAGTGCTGTCTTTTTCAAAGTAGTTAGTGAATTTGGAAGGTGACGAATTTAGCCCAGTGATTGTGGTCTTTGTTCACTGTTCTTGAAACTGCTTTTACAAAATTGCTTTTAGTACTATTCCTTTGCTCACCATGTTTTGGGAACTCCTTTTGTACCATTACAACAACATAATATTCATTGTTGGGATATACTTATCACTCCTTTTGACATGCAGGTGTAAGATTAAATCTGATATATTTGTTAAAGTCTTTTACTTTCCTTGCACTTCATAGAGGCATTCAAATTTTATAGGCTGACACTACCCTGGCACAGTGGAAACACTGGTGAGGAGAGAAAGGTGTCTTATTGAGCCCATTTTACTAGGTTTCATGTAAGCTGCTTCTGAATCCTCCCTCCAAAATTTCCTGAAATTTCTTGAATTTTAATAATATTCTCCGTTTTGATGACCTTTTGATAACTATATCCCTTGTTAAATCTGAGCTACAGTAGCAGTACCTTTCTAAAAAACAGAAATACGTCGTGTTGGGAGGCTGCTTTTATGTAGTTGCCTATATGGTTTGTTTTGTTTTTCCTAAGGAATGCTGGGTTGCCTGTGTGATCTAACCTATTTCAAATGGTTGTTAATATTCAGTTCTCCTATGTACAGTCTCCATAAAGTTGGAAGAGATGAACCTTGTGACCTACAGTCTTAACTTTTCTTCCTACAGACAAGGTTTCTTCTTAATCATTACACAAAGATAAACATTTTATTCTTAAAAGTTTTCAGAAACTTTACAACCTCCTCAGTAGTACATTTCAGTATTTATACTGAAAAGTTCTTTGTAACTAGCCTAAAAGAATCATGTTTTTCTTCTTTCTTCTCTCTTATCTATGGAGATTGAAAATGTATTGCCATCCTTCTTAAAGAACTTCTTCCTATGCTTTATAAGATGAAACTTTAATATTGAGGTTTTCAGTAACTCTAAAGGTAAAGAGAGAAGCTTTTTTTAAAAAAGACCTTTTGTTAATGGAGGCTATTTATTCACCTGAAATATAGATTATATCAATTCTATTCTTCATATCAGTGTTTTACTATGATACATTTACATCAACATTTCTCTACTGATATTTTATTGTAGGATATAATAGCTGTTTTTGAGAAATGAGCATATTAGTAATTTCTAGTATCTGAATTCAAGCTTTACAAAGTAATTAATGTGGAATGCATGAATCTTTTCAAGTTCTAAATTCGAAGGGAGTATAAGAAATATTTGTTTCCCATTAACATATATGAGTCTAGTTTTTTAGCCTCTAAAAAGTGTAGATTCTAGATTACCTTAAGAACGAAGATGAGGCTTGTTTTATTTATTTATTTATTTTTGAGGCTTGTTTTAGAATCCATTTGTTCTTAAATTGCTTACTGAGGGTGTGGTTATTAATTTAAGTTTCTATTTTGTGGAAAACTACTTTTTTCTCTTAAACTTGTTAAGTTAAAAAGCTCATGATTTTGTTATGATTTGATGGTATGTCCTTTAAACTTCAAAGTTTTTTTCATGATGGTGACAACCATCTCTTTAAAATGACATATTAAACTTTAGCCATTGTTGCTCATCTTTGAGGGTGTTTTTACTACATATGTTTTATGGAATATCCGGATTTGTCAGGTTACTTAATAGAAATATGAATGTTTCAAAATATTCATAATTTGCATTTGTTTGGCTCAGGCTGACAGATGCTTGGCACCTACCAAGATTAAGGCAACATGCCAAGCGCCGTGTGGCTTTCCTTGAAGAAGACAAATCTCTGCCCTTTAGGAACTTATAATCTAATAGAAATAAAATATTTATTCAAGTTTCACATTTAGGAGACTAAATGTCAAAATAAATATAAACCAAGTGCTATAGGTAGGGAGAAATCCCTTTAGTTTCATATTAATTACCCAAGGTTTCATGGAAAAGTTAGCCTTTGAAATGGGACTTGAAGGCTTGTTTGCTGTATTATAATATACACCGTCTCAATAGTATTCATTGTTATGGCTAACCATCCATAATTTATCTTATTAAAAATAAAAATCACATACCCAGTTTGCCTATTATAGTGACAATAAAGTATAATCTGTTTGTTTTTCCCAGTTGAGAAGTGATTATTTTGTTTATCTGTTTCTTCCAGGAAAACATTTAAAGTTGATGATATGTTATCAAAAGTAGAGAAAATGAAAGGAGAGCAAGAATCTCATAGGTAAGATAACCTATCAGTTTACATTAAGTGACAAACTTGAGGAAAAAAGAAAAAGTACAGTGATCATTTTCATTGTGATCACCTCAATATTGTAAGGAGTTAGAGCAAACTTTGGAGGTCATCTGATCCAAACTCATACACAAATCAGGAATTACTTCTCCTGTAGCATCCCTGGCAGAGACTCCATTCTTAAGCCTTATCTTGAATATCTCCAATGCTGGAAACTCACTGTTTTCTAAGGCAATTCTGTTCATTATTATTTTTCTCTACTACAATTTCTTGCATTTTGAATCAAAGTTTCTGTAACTTGTGCAGTCAGTATTAATCCTGCTACCTCATCTGAAGAAGGATGGAGGCTCATGTCTATGGTGTACGCAGCTGGGCTCCAGGTGCTGTGCCCAGTGCTTCACACCGTCACATCTTTTCTCAGGAATCATCTACAGTTCTGAGAGGCACTTTTTTTCCCTTTCTCATCCTTCCTCTTATTGACGTCCTTCAGACAAAATATTCTTAACTGTAGTTTATATTTGAAATGTGTTTATCACATGATAGTTTCAAAAACCTGGCCTTTAGGACAGAACCTTAATGTGTGTTTTCAAATATGATTCCCAGAATTAATCCCTAAATGTTCCCAGTAGCTTAATATCTCCCTAGGCTAGACAGATGCTTCCAATCCTAGACAGTAGGCATCTACTTACTCTTTGATAAGTAAAGAAAGTTGAGTATTATTCTGAAGAGAAACAGGGACTTGGGTGGTATTTGTTTATTCATTGACTACTTTAGGGGAGAATGTAGAACTAAAAATACTAGATTTTTTAAAAAATGGAATTGAGAAAACTACCACACGGATTTTTCTTTTTCTCTTGGAGTTTTAAATCATACCTTACCAATTTAGATAGGATGTACATTAACTTAATGATGCTTTATTTATAGTCTCATTTTTGTGACTAAGAGATGTCATTTTTGTAACTGCTTTTAAGTTTGCCTTTTCAGTTTGGTTATTATTTGAAATTTTTTTAAAAATCTCATTTAAAAAATGTTTGCAGTCTTATAGGACTGGACTTGTAGGACTGCAGCGTAATTTATATTTCCATATCTAGGCAGTCTTGATTTGTAAATAAAACTTTGATGGTTCATTCTAGAAGCTGAGATCCCAAATCTTTACCTAATCGATTACTGCCCAAGGAATACCTTGTATAAATACAGTACTGATTTATATAGACTGAAAATATGCTCAGTGCATGCACCCTCTATCCTTTGCTTGAATTTCTATTCCAAATCCTTGTCTGTTCACCTGCCCTGGAAAGAGCTTTTGGGACCCTCTGGGCCTTCTGTAGTTAAAGTGTGAAGCTGTACTCAGAGCTTGACCATACATCCTCTCTTCTTTTCTCCTGAACACCTAATAGTTTGCCCTCAGGTCTTCTGAGGCTTGGGTAAGAAGGAAGAGTGAAAACAAAAAGAAGAAAACTTGACTGTTTCTTCATCTCCCCCATCAAGGTTCTACCTTCATCACTGCTAAACATGACTACTATCTCATTGTGACCTTGGCTTTGATAAATATTACAGAACTTCTGTTAGAGTGTGTGTTGTGAGGAAGATAGATTACTATACTGGTACTCACCAAATAATTATATTCCTTTTGATCCAATGAGTTTAACAACTTTGCCAGTACTGTAACAGTATTGTTGACCAACTCACAGAAACTTCAGAGAGTTGCATAGAATTCCTGCTTGTAATTTTGAAAATAGTCTAGGATCTTACTGGGACCAGTGAGTTGGTCATTTCAGCTCCCCAAGATCTTTTTAAACAGACCTAACTGTGTTGGAGCTGACCATGCTTACTTAATACTCAGCAAGGCTCTTCAGGCCCATGAGGTATTGAATTACTGTACTAGATGTTCCACCCCCATGCCACACACACACTCCATCTTTATGAATGTCTCATTGTTGCTCCCAGAGTCACTAAAATTAACTGAGAAATTGGTTCATTTTAAGTTTACCCACAAGGCCCTATGTTATTAAATTCCTTCAATGTATTTCGCATCTCGAATTAGGCATAATCCTGCCGTTCTACTAAACTTTATCACATAGGATTGTAAGTTCCCTAGACAGCAGTATATAATGTCAGCACTATAAAACCTTGCTTGCAAGATCTATTGTCAATTCTCTTATGGGAGAACAAGGTAAATCTTTGTTGTTCCATGAAATTAATTAAGTAGACATTAAAATCTTAAATCATATACAAATAAAGTATCTCCCTTCTATATTTTTATTCTGTACTATCTTAAACATAAAGCTCTTACTCAGTTTAATTGGAACTCATGTTCTTTCAGTACTTCAGTAGTCTTAATGTCTCCATTGTCAAACCCAATGCATTTCATTCCCCAAATGAAAAGTTCCAGGAGACTGTTGAGATACCCCAAATACTACAAGCCCTACAAGTACTACAGCCCAAAGGTTACAACAGTCAAATGCCTAATCTATTTATCACAGTTGTAGAGACTTAAAACCAAATTCCTGGCATTATCTGTGCAAAATGAAGTTGGTGTTGAAGGATCTTTTTTGTCTTTTATACTTTAACTCTACAGTTATCTTACTTGTCACAGATAATGGCAGAAATTTATTAGGGGAGAAACTGATAGAAAAAAAGAAACATGGCACATTTCATGGTTTTCACTTCTTTAAGGTATCAGTCAGTTTGTGACAATAGATCAGGGTTGCATTTGTCACCTTAAAACTCAATAGTAACACCCAAGGACTGTGAAGATTATTTCTCTTATACAATGGCTTTTGCAGACTCCGCAGCCAAGTTTAGAAATTCATGGTGGTCACATCTCTAGTCTCTGTTTTTCCCTAATCTTTTCTTCTTGCTCTTCTGGTGTGGTTATGTATATTTAAAATGTCTTTCTTTTTAGAATTTATGATACAATACTTTATGTCCTATCCTGTCCATCTCTTGTTTCTGATTTGCCAGTATATTGTGGATTTTGAATTTATTTTGAGTTTTGGCCAAGCAGTACGGTTCATTGGTATAAATCTCTGATCTTTCTGTAGTTTTCTGTTTTAGCAGGATCCCAGGGGGTCTCTTGGGCTATTCATCCTACCAGTTTGGGAATTCTCTAGTCACAACTCCTGACTTCTAAGTGCATCTCCACTGACTGAAAGGTAGCATGAAAAGATTTCCAACTTGCAGTTGCTTCCAGAAATATTTCCTGTGGTCAAATGAGAAACATTTCCACTTAATCATTTTCCATTCCTGGTCCTGTTAGTAGCTGGAGAAATTCCTTCCAAAGATAACTGAAGTAGAACATCTACTAGGTATATTTCCAAGCCTGTGTTTTTAGTAGGTTGAAAAGGTAAAGTGCCTTTCATCACTTTATGTTGTTGTTATTACAACCTAAACTTTTGAGTTAGTAATCTTCGTTTTCTTATCATCTTTTTTGTACTGTAACAAAATTTGGATTCTTTTTTTTTTCTGGGATTCCCATTTCCTTCATGTACCATGTCCCAGACACTTTACTAAGACCTAGTGGATATAATGGTGAGCAAAACAGATGAAGACCTTGCCTTTCTGGAGTTGATCAGCATTTAGGGGAAAAAAGCATAATTGTATAATAATTATAAGTGCTGGGAAGTAAAAGTATACACATAGGGAAACTATGGCTGTATAAGGCAGGAGAATCAGCTCTTGTTTAAGAGTGTAATTTGGGAATAGAAATGTTCAATGAGGGCTTCCATGAAGGAAGAAGCTGCGATTTGAAACATGAATATAGGAGTAAAATGAGGATAGAGGGTGAGCAGGTAGATGATTCTAGATAAAGGGAACATAAAATCATTTGAGGGCAGTGTAGCTGACTAGAGAGAACATGACATTTGATGAGACTAGAGCAGATAGCCATGACCAGATAATGCAGAACCTTGTAGGCTATTTAAGGTTGCTGGTCTTTATCCTAAGAAAGCTGTAAATTATTTAAAATAGATACATTGCATTAATGGTGTTACTCTAGCCACCTCTTTTGTAGGTTTAGCTGCATTTTTAAAACTTCAAGCTGCTTCTTAAGTTGATTATGTCTTTTTCCACCATAATAGGATCTGATGTCTTCCTCCCCTTTCTCTCTCTCTTTTTTTTTTTTTTTTACCAATTCTTTCTTGATTGTAAGTTTTGATGTTGTTTTCATATCAACATCTTTTCAGACTTAAGTTTTAATTGTTCCTTTTTTAGAATCTGGGCCATAAATTTCTCTGTACATACGTACTTCTGAAGGTGCCTTATCATTCACCACTAATCATATATGATTCTTAAAATCTAGGTATTTGAGAACAGATTTTTCCCCCAAAACAATCATATCTTTATTGACTTTTTTTCTGAATACAGCGGCTGTTTTTTTACTTGAGTCTTAAGGAAAATAAACATATTTTAGAAACAGCTTGATACAGTTTACAGTGTGAAGCAGTATACTAATAAGAAATGCTAGTCGTCTTAATGTTTACATCATAACATTAAATGTAACTTACCTTATCATCACAGTTGACCTTTTTTCAGGCCATATAGCCATGACTTTAGAAATAAAGTGTTAAACCTGCCACTGTCAGATCAATGTGTATAAATTTGAGGCACTAATCTTGGTTTCTTTCCTGCATAAAAATGTTGGTCCTTCTGTGGGATCTGTCTACTCCTAAAATTTGAGTTTCCTACATGAATCTCATCTCAAAATACTCGTCTCTTATGAATTTAAATTTACTTAACCTTATTCTGCAGACTGCTTTACAGTTGTCAGATACTTGTCAATTACTTGTGCTTAAAATCTCATCCCAAAATTTCACATTCCCCTTCTAGTTTCCTATTGCCATATTGCTTTCTTCCTAAGAAGATGAAAATAGGGAACACATCATGAAGATGAACCAAATCCTTATCTGGTATCTTATTCTGATCGTCTAAGCTGGATTCTGTGCTGCCTAAGACCAGATAGGCTTGACCAGACCTACATGTTTCTTTCTTCCCTTCCTCTGATCCAGCTTAACCAATTAAGATGTAGACACAGTAGCCCCAGGAGAGGGAAAAGGGTGAATCAGAAAGGGAGAGAAAACTGTCCTCTTTCCTTGGACTAAACCACCCATGAAAGGGATCAACTCGGGATCAACTCGCCTCATTGTCACATTGTATTCTAGGTACATATCAGTGTTTACTTTTAGGAGAGTGTTTTCCCCTAAAAGTGCTTGCTTTTAGGGGAAATTATGCATAGCAAATCACATTCCCAAATTTATTTTTTAAGCTGGTTAATTTAAATTTGGAATTCCTTTTCTCAAACAATGTTATATGGCAGCTGAATGGATCTGCCATCTCATTTAATTTGTAATGTACCATTTAAAACTGTGCCTCAAACCATCCTGTGGTGACCTTTTTGTTAGTTTTTAATTTCCAATCTTTTGTAGATGGATACTTTTGTAAAATATATTGATCACATACTTGGATGTCATGGCAATGCTAAGTTTCTGTAAAAATGGTTAAAGTCTAATTCTCAATGTCTTGCCTTGTGGAATGGTAACAGTTTCTCCAATGATCTCAGTGGGTAGACCAGGTTTTGAATAACACTAATATAAAGTGTTTTCTGGGGTAGATCAATGCAAGGTATTTTTGTTGTTTCACAGTTGGAACCTAGGATCGAATTTCCGATAAAAACAATGTAAATAATTTTAGAAGTACCACAATATAATGGGTCCTGATCCCTGACCTTTAAAAATCTTACAACTCTAGGGAGGACATCATTATCCTTTTGAAAATCATTTGTTGAGTGCCTTTCTGTAAGACATTGCTAGATACAAAGGATACTGATATGTTAAGAGAGAATGTGTGTGAAAAAATTGTGACATAAAGTGGTAAATACAAGTGCTTATAAAGGAAATTAAGCTCTGGGATGATTGGGGATGGGGTCTTTGTAGAAGGGGAAGCAAGTATTTTGATGGATTCTTTAGTACCATGCCTCCCAATCTTCTTTTTATAGATAGTAGGTCATAGCTAATAACTGGAACCAGAATTCAAACTTGGATTTGTCTCTATTTTATCATTCTATTTCTACTTTCTTATATGAGGCTTTAGTAGGGCTAAAGAGAAATAGGAACCATATCACAGACAGCACTTAGACAAAAGGTTTGGCAGTTGGGGACCCATTAGAAAATTGGAGAAAGAAATGATTCATTTAAAATGATGTTTTAAGAAAATTAACCTGGCCTTTAGTATGTAGGTTTAACTGAAGCAACTAAGAATAGGATAGGCTGGTTGTGACTAACGAATTATCTTATAACATGTGGAAACTGGACTATTTCTCTTGGTTTCTGTTTTATTTTGGAGTTTAACCTGTTCTACATTATAAGGTTTTGTTTATGGAACAGTTTTTTATAGAAAAATGCTAGTTATCTTTTAGTAAAATGGCTTGTAGAGTTTATAGATGGTATATATACTTTTTAAAAATCAACGATATATAATTAATATTCAGTATAATACACTCACCTTAAGTATATAGTTTGAGTTTTGACAAATGTATACATTTGTGTAACCATACCCACAGTTAAGATATAGAACATTTTCATCACTTTGGAAAAAGTCCTTTGAGCTCATTTACAGTTGATCCTTTTAATGTACTTTTTAAAATTTTTCTTGATACTTAAGTTACAGTTACTAATTTTTCTTTTATGTTTATGCTTTCTAACTCTGCTTGAATCCTTACACTTCATAGTCATTTTGTTAGTCTGTTGATATCCTAGCTTACTTTTCTTAGTACCGTTCTAGAAATGCCCTTCAGAACTCCCACCCTGTAGTTTTTTAGCATACACTTTCATGGATTATCTCACTAGAAAATAGAGGCATCCTCACATCTTCTTTTGAAATATCTCACTTAACCTCCTATTGCTCTAAGACTTAGAATTCTGGGCACAGTTACAAAACTAACCTGTTAGTAATATGTCCTCATTTCTAACCATTGCTTGTTCCTCAATGCTCTCTTACCTCAAAGTCTTTATATAACTGTTCCCCTCTGGTTATATGAATGCGTAGATTGTCACCATCATTTTAAAAAGGTACCCTTTATTGAACCATATTGTGCTTTTACTGTTTTACTTACACTAGTAAATTTCTTGAGTAAGGGTTCAGTACTGCTTCCCTTTTCCCAACATCTGTTCTCTATAGCCCGCTATAATCTGGTGTCTGTATCACATGACAGAAACTGTTCTGGAAAGTTATGAATGGCTCCTGATTTAAAGATAGATTGCCCTTTTCCAGTTTAAAGCTACTACAAAAGCCTGTTGATGTTTTCATTTATCCCAACTTAATAGTTTTTCCATCGTTAGTAGATAGTTTTCTAAACAGAAGGATCATTATAGTTTATGCTTCCTTTTCATTGCTTCTAAAACTAAAAGTGAAAATGACATGTTGAATAGTAAGTAACAAATCGATAACATATTTGTGATAGTGTATTTCATCCCTCATTAAAGTAGAAAGTGATGGTTCTACATCATTTGTTAAGGAGGTTGAAATTCTGTAGCTTGAAAATATTAAAAACACTTTTGAGTATTGAGTAGCATGGATTCAGCTATTGTTTAGAGGAATGGGAAGGGAAATCTGTCCCTGTTTTACAGGTAGAACACTAAAGCACTATAAATTATCTTGCCTCTTATTTGGTGGTCTCTTTCTGCCTTGCTTCTTTGGTGTTTTTTGTTTCTATTTGTGTGGTGTGTGTATTTCAGTGTGTATAGACCCACTGTTTTGGATGTCATATTTAAGACGGAAAGCATGGAGTCAGTGGGCTTGAATAGAGTTAAGAATTAGACCACCAAATATTTATAAATTGGCTGAAGTAGCTTTGATTTCAGTATTATATTTAAAGTCTAAGTTATTTTTGTCATACCATATTAAAGTAGTAAAATTTTTTGTTTGTTCTGTTTAGCTTGTCAGCTCATCTGCAGCTTACATTTACTGGTTTCTTCCACAAAAATGGTATGTATTTAAAAGTAAACTTACTGGCAGTCTACAGCAGCACACCTTTGTGAATGCAAAAAAACCCCACAAAACTGTAAATTTGTAAAATTATATTTAATGGAAAAGATGTTGATTCTGATGATTTAATTTTTCTTTAGTGGATTTCCCCAGCAATTTCAGTTATTGCGTTTGTGGTCAATAGTGGAATATGGAGGATGTAACTTATAACTCATTAAACTTTAAAAGTAGTTCTTAAGTCTCAGTCTGTGTGGAAACATTTTGACAGTTTGAAATACTGTATACCTGGACCCTCTAAGGCCTCAGATCTAGTAGGGTTTTGGTGGAGTTTAGGAGTCTGTATTTTAACAAGGCATGAAGGTAATTCAGAAATAGGGTGTCTGAGAAACAAGTTTTAAGAAACTACTTTAAATAAAGAATGTGTATAACTGAGTCACTTTCCTGTACATCAGAGGTTGGCACAGCATTGTAAATCAATTATACTGTTATAAAAATAAATAAAAAACTCTTAAAAGCTTTTAAAAATTGTAGGTCAACCTTATACACACGTAAGATTGTGCTCAGCACCTGGTTTCCTTATAGCTTTCTTGCTGTCCATTTAAGTTATGAGTGGATTTTTAAATTGTTAAAATAATCAGTGTTTTGTGGGATCATTCTTGAAGGTAAACATTAGCTTATCTAAATAGATGAAATTCCACCTCTTAAAACTCAGTCATACCTTTTAGGGCTCCAAGTATTGCGGTTAAAAAAAACTGTATAACATTATCTCACCCAACGCAGAGCCCTCATCCTTCCAAAGATCGCCAGTAGAAAATATGGAAAAGACTTAATAAAATGAAATTTCTTAGATTTTGTCATTTTTTTATTTACACCATTTTTCAAACTTTAAATTATAAAGACGGTGAGGATTTTAATTAACTGCCTCAGAACCTAGAATAGGGATAAACATTTTGAATTTTTTTTTTAATGACATTTTATGGAAAAACCCAAACAAACTTTGTGGCCATCCCAGTACGGAGATAAAACAACTGAAACGAGCACTGCTAACCAATGGGATGTATCAATATGTTAGATATTGTAAAAGGAAAATTATATAGTCTTGAATGTTTCTTCATTAAAAAAAAAGGTGAAAGCATACTGGGAAAAGTTTCAGTTGGTTTCAAAATGGATAAAATGCCTCTGGGCTTGTCCATCTTAAATTTGTGTATGTATCCTTTAATATAATCATGCAATGGAATAAAATCTTTATAAGAAACAGGTCAAGTTGTTCATCCTTGGTATTGTTTAGTAAGAAAAAAAGTGTAATAATAAATAGAATGGTTATATTAGAACAGTTTGATAACTAGTCAAGTTTTTAATGTAAGAAATTTGAAGTCTGGTCATTTCTGTCCTATTAGTCTGGTCATATTAGCAGCTAAAGTAACTTTAGTGTTGCCTTAGACCTGGTCTATTTTTTTTTATAGAAGTAACCTGAGTGGCATTTTCATGTTTTTTCTCCTAAATCATTTATAATCATCTTGTAAAGTTATTTCTAAAGATTCATTGTATTTGATCTCCTGTGGTACTTAAAAAATACATGAATTCTAATACTTTAGAAGCTCATAATTTGAATTTTATAGGTTTGTTAGCCCTTTGTTCTCAGGTACTTCTATAAACATAAATTACTCATCACTGAAATTATTGATGGATATTAATTGAATACTATTTACTAACATCATATAATTAACAGTAATTTACTTGAATTAATTAGTTGAAATAAACTGGCACATGGTATGGTAAATTTTTTTCCTGTCTACATGACAGAAAAATTCAAAAATTGCTCAAATTCACTTAAAAGTTTTTTTTTTTTCTTGATATTACTGGAATAAATAAGAAAGTAAACTGTCAATACTTCTATTTCCAGAAAGTAATTTCCCATTAGAACTTTGAAATTAGTGGAAGTTGGAAAGAAGCAGATATATTGCCTCTCTTGTCTATTCAAGGTATATTTGTAGTTTTTTTAAGAAATAATATTTTTAAGAAACCAGGATAGAAAAACAACATCAAGATCCCTAAAATATTATTTTTTCTTTTGTTTTTGAATGAATACTTATTTAGCAGTTACTACTTACAACTGCTTAGAATGAATACACAGATTATTAGGGTACTATTTTCATGGTGAGTATTTTTGTTATTGCATTTTGGACATTTGGATATTTTGGATATGTTAAATTATCTTTATCCTGGATACAGCTTTCAAGAGACTGATTCAAATGTACTTTATGTATATGCCCTGAGTAAGAAGAATGTTTCTAAGCAGAAAAAGTGTTGCCTAAAATTTCAGAACAAAGATTATTTCTTTGTATATGGATTCATCTATAACATATATATATATGTGTGTATTACTCATCTATAACATATAGAGTGTCTGTATACATATATATAACATAATAGTTCTGTATATTGTTGAAACTTAATGATAAATGAATGATAAAATATTTAAGGTTTGGACTATTAGTGCCTTTGGGATTAAAGCCAAGTTGTAGGGAAGTATTCTGGAACCTTAATTTGCAGAAGCCTTTTTTTAAAGTTCATTGATAAAGAGACTATATACTATCACTTTAAAATTAAGATTCCTAAACTCTGTAAACCAAGAGAGTCTCCTAGGTAGTAAATAATATCTTGATTTTTGCTATCCCATTTAAAGAAATTCTGGGGGAGGGAGGGGGGTTCATGGTGGGGAACACATGTACACCCATGGCTGATTCATGTCAATGTATGGCAAAAACCACTACAATATTGTAAAGTAATTAGCCTCCAATTAAGATAAATTAATTAATTAAAAATTTTTGTAATAAATGGGGAATGAATCTAAAAAGATTCTTGGGGAAAGGTAAAAAAATAGCTCGTTTTCTTGTGAAATGATAATATGTTTATATTATTATAAATAACTTTTATGTTTAATATTTTTTGAAATCCTTTTTTTTTTTAATCCTTTCAGTTACAAGTTTTGGTCAAAGAGAGCCTTTTAGTTTAGACATCTGAGCATTCAAAATGAAATGAAAGATAGTAACCAATTCAATTCAAACATATCTTAAACTAGGAAATTTTTCTAATAGATTTTGGGAGAAAGAAAAAAATGTTTATTTTGTGTCTTACCTCTCCTGAACTATTTCATTTATGCTTTCTACTAGGAATAATTAACTATATTTGTTAAATTTGGAACTGATTTTGGGGAAAAGGAATGAGTAAACCTTCTGAGAAGACTTCATTATAGAAAGTCTTTGTTTGAAATTCTCAGACATCTTAGGAAAATGAGTACTATTTTTTAAAACAGGTTTTGAAGTATTGTTTTTCTATTTAGATAAACCATCACAAAATTCAGAAAATGAACAAAATTCTGTCACCCTGGAAGTCCTGCTTGTGAAAGTTTGCCACAAAAAAAGAAAGGTGATGTATAAAATGATACTGGTGGATTAAATGGAATAATTTTTTTCATTAAATATGTTTATGCAAATATATATGTTTTTAAACCATGTGGTGGTGGTTTAGTCGCTAAACCATGTCTGACTCTTTTGCGACCCCATGGACTGAAGCTCGCCAGGCTCTTCTGTTCATGGGATCTCCCATGCAACAATACTGGAGTGGGTTGTCATTTCCTTCTCCAGGGGATCTTCCCGACCCCGGGATCGAATCCAAGTTTCCTACATTGGCAGATGGATTCTTTACCACTGAGCCATCAGGAAAGCATTTTTAAACCTTAAAAGCTTTAAAATGTGTTGATGGCTGAATTGTAAAATTGATAACCTCTTTTGCCAACCTTCCATGTCTTCAAGTTTTTCTAATCTGACTGTAGGTATCTGCATAAAACTTTGTTATAGAAGTATGACAGTGTGGGGGAAGAAGCCAATTTTTTAGCATCTTAGGACATAAATTCAGTTGCTTCCTGCTACTCTAATCTCTTAGCTTGTTTTTTTTTTTTTTTACTTTAGCTATTTAAACACACTGGTATTTTAAATAAGGGCTAAGAAAGAGTTTTTCCCTAAAGGATTATCTTGTACCAGTACTTTCAGGCAAAGAAATTCTGCTGCTAGCATTATCAGTCATTAACTTGTTAATATATTGCTTGAAATTTTTATTTACAAGATGAAATCATTTTGCCATAGAAACAAGTATTATGCTGGTTAAATTTCCTGGGCAACCCACCAAAGCCAGTAGGCTTATTTTTAGTAGCCTTGGAAGTCCTTGGGTGTTTTAAGAATAGGAGGGACTTCCCTGGCATTCCAGAAATTTAGGACACTTTCACCACTGGGAGCATGGGTTCTATCCCTGGTTGAGGAGCTAAAAGCCCACAAGCTGTGGGACAAGCCCCCAAAAAATGAATAAGAATGATCTGTATAGAGGTCCCTATTGCTAATGCTCTTCCAAAATCATAGTGAGATGATATGGTAAACACTGTGCTAGAGATAGAGAGTAGACCAGAGTGACGGGAGAGGGCAGTGTGAGTGTGTATTAGGGACGCTCAGGCTAACTAACAGTACTCTCTAGTCCCCCAAGCCCCACACACGGTTAGTAGTAATGTGAAAATTCTGCAAGGTATGTTATTGTTTAGGCAAAAAAAGAAATGACTTTAACTATAGTATGATCCTTCTTGTGTTAAGAAAAGGCATAAATGTTTTCTTCAAAAGTATATGCACAGCCACTTGCTAATATTAGTCCTCTCTAGAGTGTAAGAACTGGGGTGATGGAGACATATTTTTCCCGTTTTAACCCTTGTTGAACAGAATTTTAAGACCGTAGGCATGTATTCTGTTTGTTTTGAAACAGAAGCTACCTAAAATACATACTGTATTTTCTTCTTATAAAGGTCTTCTGCATCTTGCAATTTTTCGGCTTTGCTCTTTCACCATAGCCCTAGTTATATAACCACAGAACATTACTCATAAGATGATTAATATTACTTCTTATCGACAATATATTTTAATATATGGATTTATTATTTCTTAAGGTTGTTGTCAGTAGGGTTATTGTAATCATCTTTTTTCATTTCTAATGATCCTATTCGTTATTTTGTTAAAAATAGAATATTTAAGGGAAAAGAGTAGTTTACATGAGTTGTAATACTTCAAGCATGGTTTTAGTTCTATATTTCTAACTTAACACTTTAAGATGACCATCGGCTAAATATAAGATATACTTTATCATTATTTTCATTCTATTGAGGAAGTCCTCAATTGTGTTAACATTTGAAAATAGTTGATTGATATTTTCTTTGCGCTTTATCACAATTTTCAGACCTTTGTTTAGAATCTTAGCATGCCGTTTGGAAATCATGCCCTAAACCGTACTTCCTATAGCTGTGATTAGAGGTTTTATTATCATTCTTATCATTGCATATACATAAATAAATATAATAATCTTTGCCTTTGCAGGATGTAAGTTGTCCGATAAGGCAAGTTCCTACAGGTAAAAAGCAGGTGCCTTTGAATCCTGACCTCAATCAAACAAAACCTGGAAACTTCCCGTCCCTTGCAGTTTCCAGTAATGAATTTGAACCTAGTAACAGCCATATGGTGAAGTCTTACTCATTGCTATTTAGAGTGACTCGTCCAGGAAGAAGAGAGTATAATGGGATGATTAATGGAGAAACCAATGAAAATATTGGTAATTTTTATTTTAATAATTTTACTAGATTTTATTGTTGGAGATTAAGATGAACTGTAAAAATGATTGAAGTAGTACATCTTCATAGTATTCATAATTGTGTACAAAATATTTCTTTTTTAGTTATTTTAATAATTATTTAGAGGGAAAAATGATCCAGAACTAGAAGTTATTGCATGTGCTCTAACAACATGGCCTTTATTAGGAAATCTCTAATGAGATAATTAATTTTATGGTAGGTTGGCCTGGCGCTTACACTATTAGTTGTTGTGCTGTACTAGGTATTTAATTTGTAAAATTTTCATTATTGTATGGTGAAACATTTCACGTAGTAAAAAATATATATATATTGAACACTGGATGGAAAAGACTGGTATTTAAATTAGTCTCTGAGCAAATAATTCATCCCTTCCCCCAGCGTGTGAGGAATTTCATACATATAGAACATTCAGAATTTGGTAGTGAATGACTATTTATCTACCACTTAGATTCTACAGTTAACATTTTATTATACTTACCACATATCTATCTTTCTATCCTCCACACTGTTCTGAATCCACCTTTGAGGTAACTATTCGTATAACATATAGGTGCTCAGGACACAAAGATGATTTAAGAAATCCAGTCCCATCTTCCAAAGGCTCATAACCTAGAATACAGAGATAAACATAAAATATAATTGCAGCTAAATGATCCATGGTATAATAGAGGTATTTCTGAAGGTTAGTGGAGAACTACCTTGACAAAAATAATCTTTTGAGTCTTGAGGCATTCTTTGAAGTTCTTGGAAAATAACCATGAAAGAGGAGGAATTTTTTCTCCTTGCCTAGCAGGGAAGATCATTCTGAATAGAAACTAATATCTGCAAAAATGTGGGGTTAATAATGTCAATGAATATTAAAAAGTAAGAACATACACATAAGGTAAAAACATAAAATTGAAGGGTGTAAGTCTGGGTATTGCAACTTCCTATACCTCATTTGGGATAGAGTGTGGTATGTGAAGGGTCCAAATGTCATAAATATGGTGTATTTGCTTGAATATTTGATTCATGAGTCATGTTTATCAAATTCAGATGTCAATGAAGAACTTCCAGCTAGAAGAAAACGAAATCGTGAAGATGGGGAAAAAACGTTTGTTGCACAAATGACAGTATTTGATAAAAACAGGTAATGTTGATGGACAGGCAAGGCTCCCATGTTTTAGAAATGTTTTTATTTTGAAGCAGAATATAGTGGTGATACTGTTTCTTTGCCTTTCTCTTTATTCTTATGGATGAAGAAACAAATTTGCAATTACTAAACTTTTCTCTTTATCACATAGAAAGCAATAAACACAGATGAGTTGTTTGAATGTTCAGTTAAGATTGTTTATTCAGCAAGTATTTTCTCAGTGTCTACTTTTTTGTTAGATACTGTTTTCGCCCATGAGGAGGCAGCAAAACCCCTGCCCTCATGGAGCTTAAATTCTAGTAGAGGAAACAGGTATACTCCCCAAAATTATATCAGCTAATATACTTAGAATGCTGTGAAGAAAAATAGAGAATAAGTGGTGGTTTTATAGAGAAAGCCTCTGGGAGAAGGTCATATTTGAGCAGAGACCTGAATGAAGTGGGCTTCATGCAAATATTGAAATTATGTATTTACCTAGAGTTAAGAAAATTTTGTGTTGTCATCATTGTGTGGCTCTGTGTGCATTTGACACAGGGTAAGAAGGAACACTTGGATTTATAATCATTTCTGCAGTTTTCACTTGGGAATTAAGCACCTTAGTGCCAGTGAAGAACCTCTGGGAAGCAAATGCAGTATTCTTTTTTGATACGATTAGAGGATGAAACCTGGAATATGCCATGATTTCTTGTCCTGAGGTGCTCACTGGTAGTGAACACAGTTCACTCTCAGTCAGGGATAGGAGAAAGCCAAGCCAACTAGTGCATTTCTCATGCTCTTTAAAAAGTAGATTATTGCCTTGATATAATCCGCTTACTAGCTACCAGGGTAAAGAAAGGTTCGGGGCTTTTAATGGGAAAGCAAAGGTGATTAGGAATAGTGACATTGATTTTGCTACCATATTGTCTTTGAATCTGTCACTTAATGTCAGTGACATTATTTTCTCTAAAGTTAGAAATTTGAAAGGGGTTATGTCTGTGGGAAAAGCAATTAGGATGTCGTACACTGGACTTCATCAATGTTAGTAAATGTTCTATTTTAGGCAGTGTAGGAGGAAGGGTACATTATATTCTTTGAAAAATTCTTTCTACCTTACATATGTTAACATATTCCTTGTATATTTTTAAAAAACGGCCTTTTTAAAAATTTTATTTTTAATTGAAAGATAATAGCTTTAAAATATTGTATTGGTTTCTACCATACATCAACATGAATCAGCTATAGGTATACATAGAAAAACTGCTTTTTAAAAAAGTACCAAGAGGAAATCATAGAATAATTTTCTCCCAACTTAAATTTTGGAAATTTTCAAACTTAAAAAAGTTGAAGGAAAAATGCAGGTAGTTAATACCCATGTACTCTTCACTTAGATTCATAGTTTGTTGACATTTTACCACATGTGCTTTATTCATGAGTATTTTTGTGATAAACCATTTGAGGGTTAGATCATGACACTTGATTCCGTTTCTTATTCCTAAACTTAGCCCAGATCTCCTGAGAGCAAGGACATTAACCTCCATAACCACAATACATCTTCCATATGCAGAAAAGTTAACATGAGACAAAAATACAATACTCTCTCCCCAGTTGCCTCGGTAATGTACTTTTCTGTTCCCTCCTCGCCGTAGTCAAGGATTGTGACCTGTAGCTAGTTGTCCATTGTGGTATATATTCCGTCTCCTTCAATTTGGAATGGTTTTCCAGTCCCCACCCCCCACTTTTTTTTTTTCCTTCTGTGACACTTTTAAGTACAGGCCTGTAGTTTTGCAGAATGTATTCCATTTTGGACTTCTGTGATTGTTTCATGTTTAGATTCCGGTTAAACATTTTGGGTAGGAACACTAATTGATGATGTGTACTTTGTGCATATCACAGACACAGCTGATATTTGGTTTGATCACTTGGTTAAAGTGGTATTCATATTTCTCCATTGTAACAGTACCAAGTATGGATTAATGAATTCCAGTTTTATTCAGTCTGTTTTATTTTTATTTTTTTAAAGGTTTACTTATTTATTTAGTTGTGCCCGGTCTTACTTGTCCTGTGTGGGAGCTTTCATTGCAGCACGTGGGATCTAGTTCCCCAACCAGGGATTGAACCTGTGCCCCCTGCTTTGGGAGCACAGAGTCTTAACCACTGGACCACCAGGAAAGTCCCCTATTCAGTCTGTTTTAATCTATTTCTGTTGCTATTTTAATGTTCAAATTGTCCTAAATTTGGTCGGGAGGAGCTCTGGAGCTCTAAGCAGGTTCGTAAGTCCCTTTGACTTACTTTTATTTATTTCTTTGTTTTCTGGAGTATTCTAGATATTCCAGGCTTTACATTCTCCTTTTCCTACCTCTCCTCTGGAATTGGCTCTTTCTTCAGAGTCATGGTTCCTTTTAGTAAAGGAAAAGTATTTGCCAGCCAAGATCTGGGGATTAGATGTTTAAAAATTCGTTTTATAATCTCTGAGAAGTTAAAGTCCCCTTAAAGAGTAAAATTCAAAAGCCATATCGAAAAATATGAATATGGAGCAAAATAAAAAACTTCTTTTAAAAAATGGGCTTCCCTGGAGGCTTAGAGGGTAAAGCGTCCACCTGCAATGAGGGAGACCTGGGTTCAATCCCTGAGTTGGGAACATCCCCTGGAGAAGGAAATGGCAACCCACTCCAGTACTCTTGCCTGGAAAATCCCATTGACGGAGGAGCCTGGGAGGCTGCAGTCCATGGGGTCGCAAAGAGTCAGACATGACTGAGCGACTTCACTTTCCGTTCCTTTTGAAAACAAAAACACCATCATAAGCCAAGTTGAAATAAAAATGACAAGTCAGAAGAAAATTAATTTCAATTCACAATATGTAGATATCAATGGATACCTCATTCCTCAAATATATACAGATCATATTAAGTAAAAAGGAAAACACAACAGATCAATAGAAGAATGAGGAAGGGATATCATGAAAATATTTATAAGAAAAGAAAGTATATATGGTTTTTAAACAACTAAAAGGTAAAACATCTGAATATAAAAGTGCATTGAGATGTCATTTTTTTCACTTACCAATTTCACAGATATCAAAAAACTTGGTAAAAGCCTCATCAAGTACCGTTGATAAGGCTGTGGGGGAAAAGGGACTCTGGGGGAAAAGGAACTCTTCATACATTACAAATAGGAGAGTAAATTGGATTGTAGCCATCAAATGTACAACCATGAAACAATGTTATGTAGCCAGGTAAACATGTGAGGAGAGCTCCTTTCCATTTTAGAAGAACATTAATATCTATTCAAACTAATAAAATCAGCTTTAAAAATATTAAGCTGATATATTGAAGTAGAAAAAATTGAAGTAGCACAACATAAAGATAATCCTTAGTTCTTGAAATCATTTGCTATTAAATCAAACTTTAGAGCCAAACTATCTGTATTGTATTGCTAGCTCTGGCTACTCACTGTGTCATCTTAAAGCAAGTTATTTAACCCTCTCTATGCCCCCGTTTCCTCTTCTGAACAGTGGAGTAATAGCGTCTACTTCATAGAGTTGTTGGGAAGATTAAATGAACCATGTAAATACAGTCTTTAAAATAGGGCCTGGCACATAGTAAGCACTCAATAAATGTCAGGTAATATCACCTAAGAGAATTTCTGTAAGACTGATGAGGAGATGCCAGATTCTTGATAATACAGTTAATTATTGGGTATGGTTGGAGAATGGTATTTAGGTTAGTAGTGTTACCAGTGTTTAATGGTATGGAAAAAATAAAAAACTATATATACACACACAAATATGTACACACACATTAAAACTGTACTGTGAGTATGGGTTTAATTTAATTGATTCTTTGATTCAACCAGTATTCTACATATTCATTCACCTGTGAAATGTTTATTGAGCACCTATATGTGCCAGGTGCCCCCTTAGGATCTTACAATTATCCAATTTGTCATTATAATCATCAGTTTGCTGACTCAAGAATTCTAGTTCAAGTATTTACAATAAGTAAAGATAACAGACATAATTCTTAGTGGCTCCCTAAGGCAAGTATTAAAACACTGTTGTTATTTCATTTCTAAAAGTATAAAGCCTGCACACATGCTTTATACTTAATATTTAAAACTAAGTTTTAAGACCATAAGCATATTATACTTTAAATGTTTAAAGTTAAATCTGAGTAGCTACAGTAATGAAATAATTCTCTAGTAATAGTTATTAGTACAAATCATTAAAAAAAATTTTTGGCCAGGAATGGAGTGTAGGTATATTTTTAAACCTTGTTGTAAATGTAAGCTAGTTTATAAATTTAATAAATGCTTTTGAATATAAATCTAAAGATGTAGAATTTGTGTACTTACAATAATACTCAGGTTACTTTAAAGTGTATGTGTTTGTCTAACAGGCGCTTACAGCTTTTAGATGGGGAATATGAAGTAGCCATGCAGGAAATGGAAGAATGTCCAATAAGCAAGAAAAGAGCAACATGGGAGACTATTCTTGATGGGAAGGTATGGACTACTCAGAAGACTGAGCACGTTATAGTTATAAACTCCCATTTCTGATTGATGGTTTTTTTCCCCAAATGCAAATTCACGTTGAAAGGAATTCACATTGGAAGGAAGAGTCCTTTTTTTTAATACCTTGAAAAACACAAATCAAAATTATCTAGTCAGAGTATTTAATGGAAGGCATTATCCTTGGAGCCAGACCACCAGGTTCAAATCTCCACTCGTAGCTATGTGGCATCTGGCAAGTTACTTAATCCTGTGTGTCTCAGTTTTCTCATCTGTAAAGCAAGGGATAGAATTGATGAATTAAATGAAATAATTAATGAAAGATGCTTAGCACCGTGCCTGGCATAAAATAAGTGCTCAATAAATGTTAACTGATATTTTAAATCCCATTCATAGTAACAGCAGGTAACATCTGACTAATAAACTTATCAGGAAATCTTCAAATCTTAGATGACGCAGGCTTAAAATAACGTTTAAGAGACTTAAAAATAGGCATTACGTACATTTCTTGGATAGGCAGACAACAGAACCAGTGTCATTTGTTTCTAAATATATTAGATCAGTGTAGCAGCACAAGCAAAATCCTGAAAGGATTTTTTTTTTCTTAAGTCTTAAAATTAGTCTAAAGTTAACCTAAAACAATGTGTAATAGTACTACGGAAAATTACGGAAGTTTTCTGAGAACCTTTACTTTCCAGATAACAATAAAAGAACTTAAATTTATGGTACAAGTATAGGAATAGACCAGCACATCACTGAAGCATAATCTTGAAACAGTTTTGAGTTTAGTCTGTGATAAAATTGGTGTTAGATCTGTGTGGGAAAGATAAACCATTCATTATCTGTGTGACAGAATTGCTCTCTAGCCTTCTGGAAGTAAATTTAGACCTAATAAATTCCAGGAGGCTCATAAATGTAAATGTAAAAATTAACACTACATAGCTTCAGAAAAGACAGGTGAATATTAATATGATCTTGCTATTAGGAAAGCCCTTCTAGGTGTGATACAAAAGCTAGAAAGCATAAAATAACAACTAATTAAAATGAATCGTTTCTATACTTTAAAAATCTTAAGTTAAAACCAAATGATGGACTGGGCCAAATATTTGTAACATACGAGGCTAATATGAATTGCAATTAATAAAAAGATAAGCAATCTATTAAAAAAAGCAATCTAATTAGGAAAAATGGATAAAGAACAGTCTGACAGGTCTTAAAGCAACAGATACAGATGACTAGTAAGCTTTTTAAAAAGATACTCAACTTTACTAGTATTCAAAGACAAAATCAGAGGTTACTAGCTTTTGATTACTAGTTTGACAACAGTTAAAAGAGGTTGACAGTTTCTAGTTGGAGATGTGAGGACATATATTCTCGTAGAATGCTTTAAGTTAAGAATAAGTTGATATTAACTTGACTGGAGGGGAGACTGACAATATGAATGAAAATTTTAATTGTGTATATAGTCATTAACAATTTGATATAACAGTTTACATTTTACAATTTTGTCACAAGGTAGTAACTAGATAACTGAAAAGATCTAGGTAATAAGTCTTGCCTGAAATTTTTAAATAGTGAAAAATTGGAAACACCTTAACTCTTTATATGTATCTACAGTGCTTGAATTTTCTGCAGGTATTTGGTATTTTTATGTTTCAAAATTTTTAAAGTCTAAATTTATTCTTGAGAAAATAGGATTGTTGTTTTTCCAAGAAATTGAGACAATATTAAATTTCTTTTTTAAAGTTTAAGTTTCTTCATGAGAAAATAGAATTATTATATCATATAACGAGTATGAGTTTATATGCATGCTGTAGTCCATGGGGTTGCAAAGAGTTGGACACGACTGGGCAACTGAATTGAACTAATATATGAGCTTGGGGGTTTTCCCAAGAAATTGAGGTATCCTTTTAAATCAGGTCATATAGATTTGCTTCTTTTTAACAGCTCTATGTTACTCTGTTAAGTAAATGTCCCATAAATTGCTAAACTAATGTCACTTAAGTTGATAATTCGATTATTTTAATTTTTTTAACATTTTAACAAATGTTGTTGTGAGTATACTTGTACTCACTTGTACATGTATCTTTTTGCATTGCAAGTATTTTTACAAGATAAATTCCTAGATACAGACTCACTGTCAGAATTGGTTTATATGAATACCCTTTCACTTCACTTCTGTCTAAAATTATAGTTTTAAAAGGATTATTTGTAATAAAGATGTAGAAGGAGATTAGACTGTGTGGCAGTAAAAGAGAAAATCATTGAAGATTTCTATCAAAAGGAATAGCCTGAAAGCATCTTTGACAAAAATTACTTGGTCTCCTGAATATGGACTGAGAAGTAAGAACTAGAAGCAGAGAGCAGCTGGGATACTGCTGTCTAGTAGTAAGATACTGTAGTGAGAATCTGCATGTGGTAATTATATAAGAATAGCAAGAATAGGTTTCAAATGTAATTCTGAAATTTTTAGTTTAGGGTCGCTGCTGCTGCTAAGTCGCTTCAGTCGTGTCCGACTCTGTGCGACCCCATAGACAGCAATCCACCAGGCTCCCCTGTCCCTGGGATTCTCCAGGCAAGAACACTGGAGTGGGTTGCCATTTCCTTCTTTAGGGTCACTAGTAGAATGATAATGCTTGGGACAAAAATAAGTGTACAAAAATAAGAAGAAAAGATAATAGATTCATATCTAAACATATTTTAGTTCAGGATGACCTGGATATCCAAGTAACAATGTTTAGAGCTCTAAGTGTAAAGAAGGGAGAAGCAATTTGGGAATAATCTAATAGGTAAATCCTTGAGAATAGGTGAGAGATTGGGGCTTGTGGCTAAATGTTAGCTAGGAATTAATTAAGGAGACCAAGCGAAGAGTGGTTTTGTAAGTGATCGGATGTGGAGGAGGAAAGCTTCAGTGTCCTAAAATTCAGAGAAGCAAGGGCAGTCGTTAGTGAAGCTGAGAAGTCAAAAATTATTCATTGCTAAAACCATTCAATTCAGTCAAAAGTAATTGGTCGTCGTTACAGAAGTTGCAAACTGGCAGGCTTTGGGTACCATAGTTTTTGTGTGTTTTTTTTTAATTTGTTAGTTACCAGCAAATAAAAATGGGAGTATTTTTCATGAGAACTTAGAAAAAAGTCTGAAAATCTGGCTGTATTGGGCCAGTGTTTGTATGGGGAACCAGTTTAGCAATTGCTAGTCTGAGCCCTCTAGTACTATATACAGTCTTTACTGCGCCATACATTTATTATTTTATTTCCCTGGCTATCCATGTAGGCATTTGGGGGTTTTTAAAGGAAAAATCTGTTCATTGAAGTCAATTCCACATTAATATGTCATAATAAGTGTTTTTTTTTTTTACTCCTACAATTTCTCTCAATTCATTTTTTGGGATCTTCACTGTTTCCATGTTTTTTCTTTTTTAGAGACTGCCTCCATTTGAAACATTTTCTCAGGGACCTACGTTGCAGTTCACTCTTCGTTGGACAGGAGAGACCAATGATAAATCTACTGCTCCTATCGCCAAACCTCTTGCCACTAGAAATTCAGAGAGTCTCCATCAAGAAAATAAGCCTGGTTCAGTAAAACCTACTCAAACTATTGGTATGAAGACTTTGCTGTCAAAATAATGCTTTGTAGAGTTAGGACTTAGGTTTTAGATTAATTTGTCTTTTGCTCCAGTAATCTTTGGAAATATTATTTGACTTACTAGACACACTATGAGTAAATTATGGTTCTCCTAAAGTTTTGTGATGAAGTGCTAATCAACAGTACTTTATTCACTAGAGGTATGTGGGAATTTTGGAGATTTTTTATTTTTTAAATTTTATTTATTTTTTTAATTTTAGAATTATGGTATAATATATAGTATACATGCCATATATTACATACTATCTTCATATGAGGTCTATAGATAGCTTTATGTCAGTTTAGGATAAGTTTTTCCATTAAATAAATTTGTCTCAAACTCATGAGGAAATGATTGGTTTTCAGAGCTTTGTAGTTTGGAATTGCAGCTATAAAGGGCTTTGAAACTATGTGCTTTTTCAAATTTACGTAGAAATTTGTTTATGTTATAGAACTGACTTAACCATTTAAGAATATTTGAACAGTTTGGGGACTGGAAGAGGATTATTATAACCTGAATTTTATCAGGTTAAATTTTGTAGTAAATTTTTAAGAGGAGAAACACTTACAAATTGTAGCAGTTAGCTCTGTTGGGTTAAGGCCCAGGTTGCAGCATTCTTTCATTTTTTATCTGCTTGATGAGAACACTGTCCTTGACCTGAGAGTATCCATGTGTTTTTATCTAAGACTGCTTAAGAAGGCAGAAGGGAGCTGTCTTTGACATATACCACTCAAGTCCGTCCATTAGCTGTGTGCAAGTCACGTAGTTAGAGTCAGTTTCAGGAGATGTAAGAAATGACCCATGTCAGGGGAAAGATTTTCCAAGGAAATAGTAGTCTGGGCACTTCTCAAAGTGTTCTGTGGCCAAATACTAGTAAAAGAGTTTTCAAGAAACTGAGAAGAAAAGATTTTTACAAAGTTGTACATATGAAATGATTACTTATGTCAGGAGAAATACAAATTTTCATTTTTAAGTCAGTAAAATAATACACCAAAATTATTAATAATGATTATGTTTTGGATTTGGAATGATATTATTACAATCATTTTCATTTAATTTCTGTTAAACCAGTATTTAGTGGATGTCTGCTCACTGGTGTGCATTGGGAATACAGAGACCAATCAGAACCTTCCTCTGGCCTCGGGGTGCTTAAAGCAGTCCAGTGACTGCGCATAGCTACGTGGGGTTAGTTTTAGGTGTTTTAGAACATGATAGGTGTCCTAATGCTTTAGGACATTTTAATGGGGGGAGAAAAGGGATCCTACCAGTAAAGACCTTAGTATCTGGTTAGGTTGCTGATAAAGGGATTGTTCCCCTGAAATCAGTGGAGGGTGAGAACAAACATTGTATTAAATGCCACAAGAAGAATTTTGTGAAACCTTTATTAATTATGTTCACAGCAGATATTATTTCACTTTTTAGAAGCAAGTATTTTCATTAAAAGTATATGTTTTCAGCTGTTAAAGAATCATTGACTACAGATCTGCAAACAAGAAAAGAAAAAGATACTTCAAATGAAAACCGACAAAAATTAAGAATATTTTATCAGGTAAACATAGCTGACCCTTTTTTTAAGTAATCATGAGATACCTTTGTTTTGCACATTCTATCTATCTGAAGTATTTTGGCATATTTAAATAAAAAGAATGCCTCTGACTTGATTTTCCTTTTATATTGTTTTAATTATGTTTAAAATTGATATTAACAAAATATCTTGAGACATGTAAGTTGGAGATGTGCTGTTCTTTTTGTTTTTTGTTATCTTTAAAGTTCCTTTATAACAACAATACAAGACAACAAACTGAAGCAAGAGATGACCTACATTGCCCTTGGTGCACCCTGAACTGCCGCAAACTTTATAGCTTACTTAAACATCTTAAACTCTGCCATAGCAGATTTATCTTCAATTATGTTGTAAGTAGCTTTTCATTTTTTTCACTACTATACCTTATGATACAATTTGGCTTTCAAAAATTGTACTTTGTGCAGAATGCCCAAGTTTCTACATTGAATGGATTGTTTATGGATGAATTATGGTTAATGATTCAGTGTTTGTGTATATTTGCACAGTGCACCTCTAATGACTCACATAATCCTCACCCCAGCTCTTTGAATTACGTGGTAATTTCCTTATCCTTGCTCAGACAAGAAGTAATTTGTACAGTTACCAAGCCAATAAATGGCACAGCCAGGATATTAACATGGATCTTTTTGACTCCAGATCTTTTGGCTTCCTGTTCACCATGCTGGTATGCCTGGCTTATTTTAGTTTTCAAAACATTTAAGAACCCACAAGTACGCTTTAATTAGTTAAGTTGGAAGAATAGGTATTTAAGATAGGATAATTAATACTTTATTTTTCTAATCACCTTGCCATTTTTGTTACAGTATCATCCAAAAGGTGCTAGGATAGATGTTTCTATCAACGAGTGTTATGATGGCTCCTATGCAGGAAATCCTCAGGATATTCATCGCCAACCTGGATTTGCTTTTAGTCGCAATGGACCAGTAAAGAGAACACCTATCACACACATCCTTGTGTGCAGGTAGGTAAAAAGGTCATGTGGCAAGAGTTTATTCTCTGACTTTATTGATGTTTGAGGAATAAAGGGAAGCCAGTCAAAACTGCTATTGAGGTGGCAGTTCTTATTTCAGTGTTAACTAAGTCTCTGGGGTGGTATACTGCTTTGTAACCCTCCCTGGCCCCTGTTGTTAGAGCGGTTTTCTCACTTCCTCCTCACAGCTTTTTCCTGTGTTAATGTGGCTACTGCTCTAGTGGTTATAGGGGGATTAAAGTGTCTCCCAGTAGAAATTTCTGTGTGCATGCCTAGGTAGAAACCTCTGTAAGAAAGGAATGTACACTGAGTAGTGTGAGCCCTCTCTGTTACTTAATATTACATCAACGTTTCTTTTCATTAGGCCAAAAAGAACAAAAGCAAGTATGTCTGAATTTCTTGAATCTGAAGATGGAGAAGTGGAACAGCAGCGAACATACAGTAGTGGACACAACCGCCTATATTTCCATAGTGATACTTGTTTACCACTCCGTCCACAAGAAATGGAAGTAGATAGTGAAGATGAAAAAGACCCTGAATGGCTAAGAGAAAAAACCATTACCGTAATTATTACTGTTTTGTTGCTATTACCATCATCATCATTATTGACAATGATTTTACAGTTTTATGATGAAATGATTTTGTTAGAAAACTAATAACTTTAATATGAATTAAATTTTTGATATAATGTTAAGGAGCATTTTTTTAAATTAAGGAATTCAGGAATCTACAATTTTTGTAATTGTGTCATTTTTATTAATAGTTACAAACTAAAGGAATTACAGGTTTTCTTCTTGTGATTTTGTGTTTTTTCATTTTATTTAAAGGCAACTATTTCATAACTAAGAATTTCCCTTTTAAAATTACCACTTAAATAGATGTTGGAAACATTGCTGCTTTGCTATATAAAGAAGTCATAGTATTTTTAGTTACAAAAAATTCTGTTTTTAACATTCTCACAATTTTTCTTAGAAATATCAATTATATTTATTCTGCATCTAATAGATTTTTTTTCCCTCTTTTTTCCTAAAAGCAAATTGAGGAATTTTCTGATGTTAATGAAGGAGAGAAAGAAGTGATGAAACTATGGAATCTCCATGTCATGAAGCATGGGTAGGGTGTTTCTAGATTTAAATACTCCATTTCCTTTATGTTCTTTTTGTTGCTTCACATTCTGTAAATCTGTGTTAGGATCTTACTTAAAATTTAGGTATAATTTGTCCTAAATATCCTAATTCAACTATTAGAAAAATGGTTATCTTCAGAGAATGTTTAAGTAAGGTGCTAGCTCCATCTAACAGCAGGTTTTTAGTTAATGTTTTTAATAACCCAGCTTTTATTCCTTTTATTGCTAGGGAATACATAAATAATACACCGTGTGCTACACACCTGGAAATCCTGAAAACCACTAACACAATTATTAACAAAATTTTTAACTGCCTTATTATTCAGAATAAAATATAAACAACTAACTTTTCTTATTTCTTACTACCATTTCATAAAGCTGAGGGTAGAACAATCCTAATTTCTTGTGCCTTTGGGGCTGAAGCATTGTTTTTCCTATACATCTGCTTCCTTATGTGAACTATTTACCTGTCAGTACATAGATTCTTCTCTACCTTCGTTAGTGTTAGACCCTCAAATAGGCTTTCTTCTGTAGCACATGCATCTAAGGTTTTTTCCTTTAAAGGTTAAGTGAGTGCTCGCTTCGGCAGCACATATACTAAAATTGGAACAATACAGAGAAGATTAGCATGGCCCCTGCTGCGCAAGGATGACACGCAAATTTGTGAAGCGTTCCATATTTTTTAAAAAAATAAAAAAAAAAATAAAGGTTAAGTGAAATAAATGGGAAGGAGCGCTTTTTTCTTTATTCTTGGGGAATGGAGAACTTCAAGTGTTTTAAGTTCTAGTTCAGATGGCTAGGTGCATCGCTTATAGCCTTTTTTTTGTAAACTTCCTTGAGCTAAGAATAGTCTTCACATTTTTAGTGGGTTGTAAAAAATCAAAGAGGAAGACAATAGAGATTACATATGGCTTGCTAATTCGTTTCAGTCGTGTCCAACTCTTTGTGACTCTACGGACTGTAGCCCACCAGGCTCCTCTGTCCATGGGATTCTCCAGGCAAGAATACTGGTGTGGGTTGCCATGCCCTCCTCCAGGGGATCTTTCCAACCTAAGGATCAAACTCGCATCTCTTATGTCTCCTGCATTGGCAGGAGGTCTTTATTTACCACTAGCGCCACCTGGAAAGCCCACGTATGGCTTGCAAAGCCTAAAATTCTTACTGTTTAGCCTTTTACAGAAAATGTTTGCCTCATCCCTGGTCTAGTCATTAAAACTCAGTTATGAGTAAATATATATGTGGAGGTTTGGCTGTAATCTCTTTCTCCTTTTGTCCTAATATGCCAGTTTCAAGATAGAATTTTAGTCAAATTACTTAATTGAGTTATATTTTAATTCCTGATCCAAATCTGTCAGCATAAGAACTACTAGGTTCACTATAAACTGGCATTACAAAGTGTCAGGTAGTTGGTAAACTCCGTGTATTTTTTCAGATCTGCAATCAGGCTTTTACATTTTACAGATTCTGTTTTGAGTATCAGTGGGTAATTGAACATCCATCTCCTATTTGGTTTAATTTGGTTCTTTCAGATTTTATTCCTTGCTTTCCACCAAAACAGTCACCCTATACCACAATTGTTGTGACATCTTCATTTTTTCAAAAGTTTACCATGAACCGAAAGTGTGTAGAAACACTGCTTCTGAAATAGGAAACTGAGAGAATAGTGTTGTACACTTAATGAAAGTGGAGTGGCAAGAGAAGATATTTTACACTTTCAACTGCTAATTTCCTAATATCATTAGGAAAAACAAATGACATCTGTTTAAGCTCTGGTTAAATTAAACCTCTTTAAATTTCTTAAAATGGTAAGTTCATTCAGGTGATCAAATCTCAGATTCACTATGGTTTTACTAGTTAAATCATCACTTACCTAGATATAGCCTTATTGTCCTGTAATAGTTATCACTGTGGCCTTTGACAGAAATACTTTGTATTATTGTTGATGTGTTTGTGTTTTTGTTAAATAGGTTTATTGCTGACAATCAAATGAATCATGCCTGTATGCTGTTTGTAGAAAACTATGGACAGAAAATAATTAAGAAGAATTTATGTCGAAACTTCATGCTTCATCTAGTCAGCATGCATGACTTTAATCTTATTAGCATAATGTCAATAGATAAAGCTGTTACCAAGCTCCGTGAAATGCAACAAAAATTAGAAAAAGGAGAATCTGCTTCCCCTGCAAATGAAGAAGTCACTGAAGAACAAAATGGGACAGCAAATGGATTTAGTGAAATTAACTCAAAAGAGAAAGCTTTGGAAACAGATGGTGTCTCAGGGGTTTCAAAACAGAGCAAAAAACAAAAACTCTGAAAAGGCTTAACCCCACGTTATGGACAAACACTGAAATTTCATTCTAGGGAATTCAGCCTCTAGGAAGAGTTCTGTTTGTGTTTTTAATCATAGGTTCCAAACAGGCACTGTCAGATGAAGTAAATGATTTCAACAAGGATATTTTTAATCAGGGTTCTACTTCACTTCAGTATGCAGCATTACCCGCATATCAGTTTTATTGATGTCATTAAAATATTCTCAAGTTGGAGCATGAAAAGCAATACCTTAAAGTATTTTTAACTTCAACAATTGTCTTATGAAATATACTGAATTGATAATCTAGAAATTATTTCATATTTATAATGTGTTGGGTTTTGTTTTTTTTTTTGGCATTTGTGACTGGCTGTTTTTCTACTTTGTAATTGTGAGACATTTTCTTGGGGAGGGAAAATCAGAATGTGATTCCCTTTTTTAGAATCTGAAGATTTTTGTGAAATTATGTTGCAGTACTGTTTGCAATCAGACCTTAATCCTTGACTTTGAAATCATTTATCAATTTGGAGTGAAAAATTACAACATAAGGTATTTTACATTATGTGAGTTCATTTTACAATTTAAAAATAGCACTTCTTCATCTTATGCCTGTTTGAGAACATGTTAATTTTTCACATTTTTGTTGGTGAAATGTCAATGTTGGCTTCTAAGGTTACTGACCATCCATTTGTTTTTATGTGGATAATTTTAGTGCATTGCTCACCCAGTATATTTTTTTAAACTTGAACATTTTGCTGTTTTTTTTTTTTTTTCTTCTTTCCCAATTAGGTAATCACATGGAAGATTCAGCTGTCCACATCTGTTCATTAGGATTGTAAACCAAGGGAAGAACGAGTTTAAGATTTTTAAGATGCCACTTGTGAGGGAGGAAATGTTCTATAAAAATGAACCAGAAAATGTTGTTAACTTTTTTTTTTCTTTGCAAGGATGTCTTCGTAATGTATTTCATGATTAGAATATCCAATACAGATAAGCTGACTTGAATCGTTCTGAGCAATTTTGCCCTGTGTTATATGTGTCTCATGCACATATTTACAGTTGGATTTTCTCCAACAGAAAGTGGTTTCACTACTGGCACATTAACAAGCACCAATAGATTTTTAGTCCAACTCCAAGCACTGTGGTTGAGTAACATCACCTCAATTTTTTATTATCCTTAAAGATAATTGCATTTTCATATTCTTTATTTATAAAGGATCAATGCTGCTGTAAATACAGGTATTTTTAATTTTTTTAATTTCATTCCACCACCATCAGATGCAGTTCCCTATTTTGTTTAATGAAGGGATATATAAGCTTTCTAATGGTGTCTTCAGAAATTTATAAAATGTAAATACTGATTTGATTGGTCTTTAAGATGTGTTTAACTGTGAGGCTATTTAACTGATAGTGTGGATGTGATTTGTCATCCAGTATTAAGTTCCTAGTCATTGATTTTTTTTTGTGTGTTGGAAAAAAAATAGGAAAGAGGGAAACTGCAGCTTTCATTACAGACTCCTTGATTGGTAAGCTCTCCAAATGATGAGTTACAGTAAACTCTGATTATGCCTCTGCATAGTGGATTTCGAGCATTTCTCTCGGGCTTTAATTTGCTAAAGCTGTGCACATATGTAAAAAAAAAATAGATTATTTTAGGGGAGATGTAGGTGTAGAATTATTGCTTATGTCATTTCTTAAGCAGTTATGCTCTTAATGCTTAAAAGAAGGCTAGCATTGTTTGCACAAAAAGTTGGTGATTCCCTCCCCCAAATAGTAATGAAATTACTTCTGTTGAGTAAACTTTTTATGTCATCTTATAATAAAAGCTGAAAAAATCCCTTTGTTTCTATTTATAAAAAAAAAAAGCTTTTCTATATGTACCCTTGATAAGAGATTTTGAAGAAATCATGTAAGATGATAAAGCATTTGAATGGTACAGTAGATGTAAAAAAAAAATTCAGTTTAAAAGAACGTTTGTTTTTACATTAAATGTTTATTTGAAATCAAATGATTTTGTACATAAAGTTCAATAATATAAAAGATGCATTGTTTTGTTTTTTCTTTTATTATGCATTGTTAATACACACACAAAAATTTTGGCTTGGCTAGGATAGGAAATATCCAAAAAAGTATATCCATCAGAGCAAATAAGTTGAGAAGATGTGAAATCCTGCTTTTAGTTCTAGTAATAGCAGTTGCAACTAGTATGTTATACTGTCACATAAAAGATATTTTAAAATTTATAGTCTAGGGTAATGTCAATATTAATTGCCCTAAGGCTGATTCACCTTTGGTTTTTTCATTTTCTTTTGAATGAAAAAGAATTTATGTTGGCTTTCAAAAACCATATAGTGAGACACAAATAATAAGTATATAATAATATATTCTGTGAGGTCAGTAGTTGAAATTAATTTAGGAGAATTGAAGAAAATGTTCCTGAAGTGTTGACAGTTCCACTGTGCTTGGTTTATTTACAGGAAATAGCTTGCCTGTACACGTGTGTGCTTTGAGCTGAGAGCCTCTGGTTCCAAAGCTCACTGTTTCTTTAAACACCTGCTTCCTTTTCATTCGACTCCTGAGTCAGTCTCACTGGCCTTACTAGTGACTCATGGTCGTCTACTCATGGTCGTCTTTGGTGTTCAGATATTTGTTACATAAACTGAAAGCCTTATATGCCATGCTAACTAAGCATTTGGATTTCGGGCAATAAGAAGTATTTGGAGATTTACTGCACAGACATGACACAAACCAGTCTGTGTCATAGGTGAGCTGTGGCTCCAAGAATCTGGGAGGGGAGAAGCTTTGCACAGGGATGCTGTGGGAGTCCTCCAGGTGAGATACCCGACTAAATAATAGAACTCTGCCCATTGTGAAATAAGTGCCCAAGAAGAAATCACGGTGTTTCAGTATGAAAAAATTAATCAGCAGTGACAAAGCCAAGGAAGAAGAGTTTCATAAAGGAAGCCGTCCTGTAACAGAAAATGAGTTTAAGACAGCAACTTCAAGGGTAAAGTAACAGAAAACAGGTTTGAGGAGTTTAATGTTAATAAATGGAAAATGAGTCGGAAAAGTTTTATCATGAATATGCGGGAAATGGGGCCATTGAAAGAGGAAAACAGGCAGAGGGACTAGGGAGAGTGGATAGGAAGGTCGAGCCTGCAGACTATGGAAGACACAGAGAAGACCAAAGATACACATGACCAGAAAAGGAAAGAATGAGATCAGGAACACAGGTGGATTCAGCTTGCTAAAGATGAAAGACTGCTGATAATACTGTTGGGTAAAAAACGGCAAAGTGGGTACTCATGACATTTCTGGTGGGGAAATAAGTTAGTACAACCTCTACAGAGTAATTTGGTACTTTCCATTAAAATCAATGTGTTTAACCTTTGCCCCAACAATTTCATCTTCAGGAATTTAATCCGACAGATAAACTGGGGCACATGTAAATTGACAAACTGACCACTGTTGAGCAGATTAGAAAGGTACAGAAGTTTCTAGAATACTTCCATTTTTAACAAAATTTTTAAAGAATATGTAACCAATATTTGCTTGGTTGAAGAATATGACAAAATGGATACACAAAAGCAACTGCTGTGAGGGAAGATGGCTGGGCGAAAGGACAGGTAGGAAGGAGGCTGTTCACTGCAGTTTTTAAATGTACTGCCTATTTTCTGTAGTTCTTATATTTTAAAAACTAGAAAAAAACAAGAGGGATGGTTTCTCACTGAGAACCAGGTATAATGGGTAAGTTAACAAAGATTTGGAACACAGTCAATTGGTATTAAGTAAAACAGGCGCTGTAAAAAATAGTCTGAACACTGTATTTGTATTTTTTGTTTGTTAATCTAAATAGTATGTTGCTCCAAGGAAAGCAGAGATACATGTTATTAACTATACCAGTACCATATTAAAATGGACCATTGATGGGTCCCAGTTGTTGGCTGTAGATCACAACAAACTGGAAAATTCTTAAAGAGACAGGAATACCAGACCACCTGACCTGCCTCCTGAGAAATCTGTATGCAGGTCAACAAGTAACAGAACTGGACATGGAACAACAGATTGGTTCCAGATGGGGAAAGGAGTACGTTAAGACTGTATATTGTCACCCTGCTTATTTAACTTACATGCAGAGTACATCATGCAAAATGCTGAGCTGGATGAAGCATAGGCTGGAATCAAGATTGCCGGGAGAAATGTCAATAACCTCAGATACACAGATGACACCACCCTTATGGCAGAAAACAAAGAATTAAAGAGCCTCTTGATGAAAGAGGAGAGTGAAAAAGTTGGCTTAAAACTCAACATTCAGAAAACTGAGATCATGGCATCTGGTCCTATCACTTCATGGCAAATAGATGGGGAAACAATGGAAACAGTGAGAGACTTTATTTTGGGGGGGCTCCAAAATCACTGCAGATGGTGACTGCAGCCATGAAATTAAAAGACACTTGTTCCTTGGAAGAAAAGTTAGGGCCAACTAGACAGCATATTAAAAAGCAGAGACATCATTTACCAACAAAGGTCTGTCTAGTCAAAGCATGCTTTTTCCAGTAGTCATGTACGGATGTGAAAGTTGGACTATAAAGAAAGCTGAGAGCTGAAGAATTGATGCTTTTGGACTGTGGTGCTGGAGAAGACTCTTGAGAGTCCCTTGGATTGCAAGGAGATCCAACTGGTCCTTCCTAAAGGAGATCAGTCCTTAATATTCATTGGAAGGACTGATGCTGAAGCTAAACACCAATATTTTGACCACCTGATTGTGAAGAACTGACTCACTGGAAAAGACCCTGATGCTGGGAAAGATTGAAGGCGGGAGGAGAAGGGGACGACAGAGGATGAGATGGTTGGATGGCATCACCGATGTGATGGAAACATGAGTTTGAGTAAACTCCAGGAGTTGGTGATGGACAGGGAAGCCCGGTGTGCTGCATTCCATGGGGTCACAACTGAGCAACTGAACTGAGCTGTTGACAGCAGAGAAATCACACACTTTCCCTCCCTGATTGGAATTCACTATCTTTTCAGTCTTCCTCTCTCATGTATGCAGTCTCCCCTCCAACCAGGTAGGGTATCAGAGTACAGCATGGTACACACCATGCACCCTGGTGTTCTCCATACACAGTCTACAATCCAATTTCTGGAGCACCTTCCGTTTCTATGTACTATTTGTACAAGTGTAAGATTGGTTTTTATACAGAAGTAAAAATTCACTCAAGTATAAGACAAGATTGTTATTTAAATGTCACATGGATGAATCACATTATAAAGCTGGTTTTAGAGAACAGAGTGTGTATCTCCCAAACTACTGTATTTAATCTGTTGTCTTTTCCCATTTCTGACTACTATCCTATCCACCCACATGTTAAAGCTTCAACCAGTGGCCACCTACAGGTGCACCATCTCCTGGAATCATATTTCTGTCCATGCTACTCCATCCTTTTTCAGAACCCAAATAGCTTCCACCTGCTCTGCTAGCACACTCCCACTCCAGTCGTCCTGTAATTTGTCTGTGGATGTGTGCTGGGACTTGTCCCAAGCACTGGGAATGAGTTGAGTAAGACTCATGTTTCAGGGATTCTCCCAGTTCTCATGGATCAAAACTAAAGTCACTTCTTTCTCCTATCCCTAAACGAGCATGCACCTCTTTGCTAGACTTATTGCTCATTACTCCAGAGAAGCAGCGATGAAGCTACACAGGTCACAGAATGAAAGCTTTTTTTCTATTTTGAGACAAACGTATGAATCACCTAGAACAAGAGCCTAGAATGTAACAGGAATCCAACAAATCTTAGCTCCTTTCTTCACTAATTCAACTAAGATTTTCTTCTGAGTGGATTCTGTCCAAATGACCCCTACTTCTCTTATTTGGGAAGCAGGGAGCTGGCTCTTCTGTGAGGCCCTGAAGGGAAAGGATCATGGTTGCCATGCCATTAGTTAGGCTCACGGAGCCTTCTTTATTCCTTAAATACTTCTTGGGCACCTATAATGGCCTTTGCCTTAGTTGTGAGGATACAAAGATGAAGAAGGCAGACCCTCATGAATGTCAGAGAGGGTGACATTTGTTCATGTTTTAGTAAGCCAAGATAGTAAGCTAAATGTCTTATCTCAAATTGGTGCCCCAGGGACATAGGGCAGTGTGGACACAGAGGAGCGTGGCAGAAGCACTGAGAGTCAGGCCTGGATTTGAATGCCAACTCCAGGGCCTTTGCAGCTCCAAAACTCAATTACTTGACCACACTGAGTTTGTTTCTTCAACTGTAAAATGGGATCAAAATCCCTGCTTCACTAGGATGGGAGGTGGGAGGGAGGGATTCAAGAGGGAGGGGACATACGTATACCCACGGCTGGTTCATGCTGATATATGGCAGAAACCAACACAATATTGGAAAGCAATTATCCTCCAATTAAAAATACATTTAAAATAACTATGGCAATAGACAAAAAAAGTGCCTCCTTCAACAGGGGATCTGGACAGTAATCTGCTCTTGGTTAACATCTATCACTATTTCCTTCCCTACAACCTTACAGTTTTGTCAACATCAATCCTCAGCTTCCACCGCTAAGGAAAAATAACATGCTTGCTCCTTTCACAAGCTATATATTTTAAGATCCTGGAGAAGTCTCCTGAGATTACATTAACAAAGTCTTAATTCTCTACAAAACTGCAAGCTTTCTAACACTGCCCAATGTAAGACTAATGAAGTGACAGGTCACTTTTCATTTAATCAACATTAAATTCCATGAAAGAAAGGCTTTTGTGAGAAATTAGTTTTATTTTGCTGAATATGGCTTTTTGTCTTATAAGAAAAGTACTGTTCTTAGTTCAGAAGTACTTATCAGATACCCACATACCAGGAAATGTTGGGTAGGAAGTACATCCCAGACTTTGGATTTCATAGACCAGTAATAAATATTCAAAAACTTTTTGACATTTTGTCAGATAGGATTTACAAACAAACCCAGCAAACCTGACGTCTACTGTCACTTTAATTTTACAGAAGGACACAGTATAGAAAGAGCAAGAAACTTAAATTTCAGAATAAAGGATAGTCTTCCAAAGAGAACAAATTTAGATTTACAAAAAAAAATCACCATGGAGACTGTACTTTTAGTTACTTTGGAGTGGTTACTCCCAAACCTGCCTTCATAATAATAATTTCATTTCTTAAAAAAAAAAAGCGAGCTCCACTAATACCAATTGAATCAGAATTTCTGCTATTTTTAAAAGCTCTCCAGGAAATTATAACGTGAGGCCAGGGTTGAGAATAACTTGCTATAGAAGATACAAAAACTCAAGGAGTTTATAATCTAGTGGGTTTAAAGCAGGTATTAGAAACTCATATCCCTACAGGTTCAGCTGTCAAATGAGCTACATAGCTGAGTGTTATACCAAAAACAAACTAGGAAGACAACAGAGCAGGGGTCCCCAGCCTCTGGGACCTAATACATGATGATCTGAGGTGCAGCTTGTGGAATAATAGAAATAAAGTGCACAAAAAATATAACATGCTTAAATCATCCCCAAACCACTGCTCCCGCCAGTCCGTGAAAAACTGTTTTCCATGAAACCAGTCCCTGATGCCAAAAAGGTAGGGGACCGCTGGAATAGAGAGTTCCAAAGAGGAGGACTACAGTCTTCCAAAGAGGAAAAACATACAACATACAAATGAACAGGCATCAGGAAGGCATTAGTTTTCCTGGGAGACCACAGAGCGGTGCATTCAAATTCTGAGAGAGAATGATCGCCAACCTAGAATTCTTAATGAGTCACAGTCAAAGGTAGGATTGAATAAAGAGATTTTCAGCTTTCTATCTCAAAAAATTTACCTCTTGGGCACCCTTTCTCAGCAAATGAAGGAAGTGCTCCACTAAGGTTAAGGAATAATCCAAGAGAGAGAAAGACACAGGACACCGATTAGAGCTGAACAAACTGTCCGTTCTGGCACTGGTTGATTCACACACGTGTGAAAAGTTCTGAACCTGTTTAGGAGATAACTCAGTGAGTGCGTTCCTGTCAACAGCTGTCACAATAGTTTGTTGTCAATAACTGAATAAATTTCACTTCTTGAACTAAATCTTTCATATTTAACCGAGGAGCTAGATGCTTACTCTGTTCCCCTCTACAGGGAAAGCCCTCCAAAGAGATGTATTTACCCTTCATCCCTACTTACTCTTTTATTTTTGTTTTGATATTAAAATCTATTATATAGCTTCAGAATTTATGCTTCTGAGAAGATGGAGTAGCATAATTTTCCCACTCCTCCTGCTGAGAAAAACTAAAAACTATGGGAAAAAATATAATAAAACAAACATAAGAAGACTGACAGATGACCAAGGTACCTCAAAACTCAAGGAACTCCATACTGTGCATTCTTAAGGTTTTCGTCTTGTGTATCCCAAACTTGGGGGCAAAAGATGCCGGCAACATGGAAATGCCGACAGACAAAAAGCCCCAACAAAAACCTGCTCTCTGCAGCCAAGGGACCAGGAAAGGGGCAGCCTAGCAAGACAAACTGATGACCAACAACCACTCCACTCCAGCCAGACACCATCATCCGTGTTGAATGGTGGTGGCCCACAAAAAGACATGTCCACATCAGAACCTATGACAGCAATTTTATTTGGAAAAAGGGTCTTTGCAGCTATAAGTAAATTAAAGACTTGGAGATGAGATCATCCTGGTTTATTTGAATGGGTACTAAATCCAAGACAAATTTCCTTGTAAGAGACAAAAGGAAGGAATTCCCTCGAGGTCCAGTGGTTAGGACTTGGTGCTTTCACTGCCATGGGCCTGGGTTCAATCCCTGGTCGTGGAACTAAGATCCTGCAAGCCTCACAGGGCAGTTGGAAAAAAAAAAAAAAGCCCAAGGGAGAAGGCCATGGGAAGACAGAGACAGAGACTGGAGTTACGCAGTAATAAGTCACGGAATGCCTGTGGCCACCAGAAGCTCCAAGGATTCTCCCCTAGACCCTCTGGAAGGAGTACAGCCTTGCCAATATATATGTTATATATGTGTACATAGCTTATTTATTACCATTATATATATATACACACACACTTAAAAGTGAAGATGACTTTTCTCCCTCTACTTAAAAGATTAAATCTGAATTAATTAAATCTCATAAAAGAAAAAAAATACACACACATACCTTTTACTTTTTTATTTTTGTTTCAGATAGCTGGATGAGGCATCTACATTCTAGCACATCTTCTTAATCACTAAACAAGTGAAAAACAGCTTACTTATATATAAAAAGGCAACGGGAAAAGGTCATGATTGTCTAATAGGGAACTGGAATCCCCCAATAAATTATCTTACAAAAATATCAAACTTGCTTTTCCACTTTTCTACTCTTAAAAATGGAAAAAAAAAAAAAATTCACATTAAAGAGAAAAGATCTTAGGCTGGTAAATAGCAAGTTAAGATAATCATGTTTACATCCAAGTCCTTCAAATAAATATTTTAAACAAATTTGTTTCCCAAAAAATAGGTCAAGTATTTAGCCTACACTTGTTTGGTCCACTAAAAGACCATTCATGAACTGGACTGCAACTCAGACCCTACCAAGAGCGACACGCAAGTCACTGAGGCTGGACGTGCACCGGTGCATATTTCACACACGGGACAGAGCTATTAGTAACACTGCTGTGCATTCTACTTCTGTAAGTAGTTTTACCCTGTAAAACCCCTCAAACCTACTGGGAATGGGACTGCGAGGAAAGAACAAAAGAAAACACTTTGCCTGTTGTAGACATTTGCTCAGTAATTTTTAAAACTTATCACACTTTTGGGACTTAAAGATTACTGAACATGAGATAAAATTCAATACTGCTTACAAATCCCTGAAGATGAAGAGCATACTCAACACTCCTGTGGGGAACACACAAGAGAGTGTACGTTATAGCGCACATTATGGCATATTCTACCTGGTCTATTCCTGGCTTTTCATTCTAAAGTCTTAAATGGCCTTGGATCTTTAAAAGATGGAGACTTAGTAAAAAATGATGTTATGTTGCATTTTTCTGTTCTTACAACCAACTTTAGAAGTACAGTGGAAGGGTTTCATGGGGCTTTCTGTATCTCCTCATACTTTAAAAGTCAATTTGATTTTTATGGTGATGTCATATTCCAATTAACACTATACTACAAAATAAAATGGACTGCATTGCAATGGTTTTGTCCACCATATTCACGCCTCTTATTGCTGAGATAGTCCAAAAGAAATCCTGTAAATAATTTCTGTTTCCAATGGCTTAACTGAGAGATGAATCTAACCATTCTTTAAACCAATGACAACTGGGCTGAGAAACCCCTGCATACCCAAAGCCAATCATCGGAAAACCTAGAACACCAACACTTTCCACCCAGGATAGAAAAATGAGCATCCAAAGTAAAGAGAACCACAAGACTGATCGAGTAACCAATCAAACACCACTTCTCTGTTATTTGAGCTAATAGTCACTCGAAGCTTGAAGTTTCCGCCTTCGTTATTATTGGTGGATCCTAGAGTCACAGCTTCAATGTCAAATGTGACAGTGGACCCAGAAGTAACTGCGGGCAACTGATTAGTCATTTCTTTTCCATTTACAAAAACTGCACCTAAAATGTTAAGGTAAAGAGTCATTCACATGTGAGCAACAACTAAGAATGTAAACAAGATGCTAGATTATTGGTAATGCAGCTAATTTCCTAATTAAAGAAAACATTTTGGAATGCCAACTGGTCAAAGATAATGCAGTTAAATACGTTCACTAACCCCCACATGCCCCAGGCAGAAGCAAAAGTTAAAGCTTTAATAACGTTTTAGGCTTCTGGTCCAGGGCTCCACTCTTAAAATAGAGACCATGAGTTTCCCATGCGGACGGCATCTCCCTTATAAAACTACTTCCTGTGGAACAGCAGGACTGTTTCACGTGGAATAAATACGGATCTTGTCTACTGACTGTTTGACCCACACCATAAAATATTAATACATCTTGGTAGTGATCTTTAAGTGTGATCACTGTGAAGTAAGGACCAAAGAACACTACAGATGTAAACTCTCCTCATTTCCCTAACCTATGCTAAATTTACCTTCTCTATGTTGACTTCAGATGACTTAGGCACACGGAATCCAGAAGTAAACCGCCTGGCAAAACATCTCAGCTCAATGACCTCCAGACTAAGTGATTTTACGCCAGCTACTTAAGCCACGGCTTCTCTCTCCTTATCTACTGTGTGCTGTGCGTGCTCCTTTCCGACTCTTTGCGACCCCATGGACGGTGGTCCACCAGGCTTCTCTGTCCATGGAATTTCTCAGACAAGAATACTTGGAGTGGGCTGCCATTTCCGCCTCCAGGAGATCCTCCCAACCCAGGGATCGAACCCACGTCTCCTGCATTGTCAGGCAGATTCTTTACCACCGAGCCACTTAGGAAGCCCTTTCATCAACTGTAAAATGGATATAATGCTACTCCTCACTTCAAAAAGGTGTTAAAGATTAAGGTATTACTTTTAAAGGGTATAGAATAATACCTGGTACAAAGCAGTCACATAGATATGTCATTAAGACCTAAACTTTCATCTTCTGGTATAAACGTGTCATACTGAGACTGATTCAAATCTTATTATAGTAAATCATACATTTCAAAGAGAACGGCAGTTATTTCCTCCTTACTTACCATTGGTACTAATGCATACTGCTTGATCCCTCTGCAGGGAGTCATATCCATTCTGTTTTTCCGCACACACTCCTATGCTGTCTCTTCTGTCTGGTTGTCCCACAGTTTCAACTCTGTCAACGGGGCAGAAAAGTCTTTTAAATATTTTTTTTAATGTGATCTCTACTAGTTGCTAAGCTTAACAGGAGCTATCTCATCAGGATTACTCTTAAGAATAGCTAACAATGATTTGAAAGTGAAAAGTGAAAATGAAGTTGCTCAGTTGTGTCCGACTCTTTGCAGCCCTGTGGACTATAGCCTATCAGGCTCCTCCGTCCATGGGATTTTCCAGGCAAGAGTACTGGAGTGGGTTGCCATTTCCTTCTAGCACTTCTTAAATTCCAGGTCCTGTTCTGAAAACTTTGTGTCTGTACATCTTATCCATAAATCTTCTCATTCAATTCATGTAGCAATCCATGATGTAGGCGCTGTTATTATCATACCCAGTTTATACATGAGTAAACTCAGGCACAAAAGAAAAAATAAGGTTTACAAAAAAGGGAAAATAAACTGATCTGATCACCGAGCTGAGTGGTGGAGCTAGGACACGAACTCAGGCATTCTGACTTCAGAGTCCATGTTATCTGTTTATGGCTATGACAGCACATTTCTGTTCTATGTTCTGGTTCTAGACATGTAGAAAATGTTCATATTTGCTATTATAATGAATGTGATCATCACTTAAACTTTTAATAGGAGAGTCTATACAATGACTACTGTTTACCAAGCATTTAAAAATAGACATTATCCCTTTTTTTTTTTAATCCCTCTTTTAAAACAGACGATAATATGGTTATGGACATATTCTGGCTGGAGAACTTCATATAGTAAGTTGAAGCGTTTCCTTTTTTGTTTAAGTCTCAAACAATACGTCATCATGTACTGAGATATAAAGGTCAACCCACATCCCGATGACCAGGGACATCTTTCTCTCCATTCCAGAAAGCTAGACTTTTCAAGGACAGAAAAAGAAAACTGAGCAAGGGGCAGCACGTAGCTTTTAAGGGAAGATGTGCTTACTGATACTCAGCATGGCCTCAAGATGTCTTTCCTTGTAAAGTGGCAAACATGGGAGTCCATAATAAACACATGGGTGGGTTTCTGAAGTCATTTCAGTTCTAAACCAGCAGTATAAAGAAGGAGGAGAATGACACCAGCCATATGACAGCATAGTTAAGTCCTTAGGACTCATTCTACCATAGGGACACACACTTTCTAAATGATATATAGACCAAAATACCTTTAGGAGATTTCCAGAATTCAGTTAAAAAGTCCCAAAGGAGCACAAAGCTGAGAACAGCTGCACTGAAGTGGGTAAGAAGAGTAATTTCACTTGCCTCATGCCAACCCCTCTTCCAAGCTTCCATAGCTCGGTACCAGGCAAGAACAGCCCAGCTCCTAACTTTTCCTTCAGAAGAGACACAGAGGAGTGGAGTGTGCATCCAGCATTCCAGCTCCTTGGAGGGCCTCCCAGAGGACTGGTTTCTGTCATGCCTCATTTGGTGCACCGAAGGAACTGGCATAGCATGGATGCCTGAATGCTGCCAAGCCCAAAGAAAAGTGAGGGGTGGCAGCCTGCAGCCAGTGCTGCAGGGAGGCAGAAGAGGGAGGCTTCCTTCTGCTGTGCTATCTTTTCACAGGACAGCTCAAGGGAATGGTGTCTGTCTCATTCCCTTGTCGGGAGCCAACATACTCTGGATGTCTGGGGGCCACTGGGTCCAAGAGAGTGAAGGCACCCTACGGCTGCAAAACTTGCAGTACCAGAAACTGGCACCAGAGGGAGCAAGAGATTAGCAGCTCCTGAAAAGCCAGCAAGGCTCTAATTGAGAAACTGCACACACAAACAGGGAAGTCCATTTACCAGAAAGATAGAACAATTATAAATACATGCGCACCCAACATCAGAGCACTTAAATATATGCATCAAAAAATTACAGAACTGAAGGGAAAAACAGTTACACAATAATAGAAGGAGATTTCAATACTCTACTTCAATTGTGGATAGACCATCCAGATCAATAAGGAGCAGGGGATCTGAACACCATAAATGATATGGACATTCCTCCCAAAAGAAGTAGAATATACATTCTTCTCAAGCACACAAGGAATGTTCTCCAGGATACAGCACATGGGAGGTCACAAAATAAGTGTACCAAATTCAGGAAGACTGAAATTACACCATGTTTATTTTCTGACCACAACGGAATGAAACTATAAATTAATGGCAGGAGGGAAACTAGAAAGCTCACGAATATGTGGAAATTAACCAACTTTTGAACAGCCAATGGATCAAAGACAAAATCAAAAAGAGAACTAGAAAATGTCCTGATACAAATGAAAACAAAACCAAAACATACCAAAATGTATAGGATGCGGCAAAAGCACTGAAGAGCAAAGTTTACAGACACAAACACAGACATCTAGAAAGATACCAGGGACTTCCCTGCTGGCTCAGTGGCTAAAGCCCCTCGCTTCCAGTGCAGGGGACATGGGCTCGATCCCTGGTCAGGGTACTAACACCACACATGCCATGTGGGGGCAACCAAAAAGAGCTTGTTTTTTTTTTTAAATCCAATTTTCAAAAAATTTAAGTAAATAAAAAAATTTTTTAATATCAGAAAACAACTTATACCTCCAGGAACAAAAAAGAACAAATTAAGACTAAAGTTAGGAGAAGAAAGGAAATAATTACATTAGAGCAGAAATAAACAATATAGAGAGTAGAAAAACAAGAGAAAAACATCAACAAAACTAAGAGCTGTTTCTTTGAAATGATTGACAAAGCTGACAGATTCAGCTAGATTAACTAAGATAAAGAAAGATAAGACACAAATAAAGACAGAAATGAAAGAGGAGACATTACAACTGATACCATAGAAATTAAACAGATTATAAGAAACTCATGAACAAAATATACCAAGAAATTGGATAATTTAGAAGAAACGGGCAAATTTCTACAAACACACAACCTACCAAGAATGAATCATAAACACACAGCAGATCTGAACAGACTTATGATTAGAAAGTAGACTGGATCAGTAATCAAAAATGTACCAAGACTATCAGTAAACAGCAGCCCCGGACCAAGTAGCCTCACTGCCGAATTCTACCAAAGGATTAAAGAATAAATACAATCCTTCTTAAAGTCTTCAAAAACACTCAAGAGGAGGGAATACTTCTGTCAGCTACAAACTGGCACTTGTCAAGGGCAGTTGCCATCTACCTCTACAAGGAATTAAATCATGCGCTTCTGCAGCTGCTGATTTTCAACACTCGGGAAAGCAGTTCAGGGAGGAGAGCAGGCATGAGGCACGCTGTGCTCGGGGAAAACTGGCAGGACAGGTCCTCAGATAGTTAGATATTTTCAGAAGCAGATTTTATGAGCCCAATTCTTGTATCTCCTCTTGTCTGGAAAAGCACTAAAATCCTTTACGGTGATGACTGTTCTTCCTGACTAGCAGAAACCTTCTGCAAAACAAACAAACAAACAAACAAAAAAACCAGTGCTTGATTGCATGTTTTCCCCTTTCACCAAAATCACATCTACACTGACCTTTCCCCGCTGCCTCTTTGGAGCAGTTTCTCAGAGCTATCTGAAATGCTATTTCCCAGGCTATAGTCCTCATTTTGCCTCAAATAAAACTTATTTTGCAATTCTCATGTTGTGCAACTTTTTTTTTTTTTTTTTTGGTCAACATTTCCAAACTTATAAGGTTAAAATTATCCTGAAACCAAAGTCAGAGAAAGACACTGCAAGAAAAGAAAACTCCAGGCCAACAACTCTGATGACTGACTCTAGATGTAAAAATCCTAAATAAAGTACTAGCACTGTTGGTGAGAATTTAAGTTGGTCCAACTACTCTGAAAACAGAATGGAGGTTCCTCACAAACTAAAAATAGAACCACCACATGATTCAGCAATCCCACTCTTGGGCATATATCCAAAAGAATTCAAGGCACCGAGAAGAACACAACATTTGACCTCTATAATGTTCCTGCTAAAGATACATAACCTGAATCTTAACATTTAGGAAACACCAGAAAAACCCAAAATGAGGGATCGTCTATAAAACAACTGACCTGTGCCCTTAAAAAATGCCAGTATCATAAAATTGAAAAGAGACAGAGAAACTGTTCCAGATTAACAGACGCTGAAGAGAGACTCCCCTGGTGGCCCAGTGCATAAGAATCTGCCTGCCAACGCAGGTGACATGGGTTCAATCCCTGGCATGGGAAGATTCCACATGTCTCTGAGCAGCTAAGCCCCTGCGCCACGACTACTGACCCCACGTGCTGCAACTTTCGAAGCCCGCGAGCCTAGAGCCTGTGCTCCGCTCCACAAGCCACCGCAACGAGGGGCGCAGGCACCACAGTGAAGAGCGGCCCCGCTTCCTGCAACCAGAGAAAGCCTGCCACAGCAACGAAGAACAAGCAAGGCAAAAATGAATAAATAATTCAAAAAAGGAAAGAAAGAATCTGCCTGCAATGCAGGGGACATGGGTTCGATCCACGGTCCAGAAGGTCTCACGTGCCGCACAGCAACCAAGCCTGCGCGCCGTAACTGCTGCGCCTGCGCCTTAGGGCCCAAGAGCCACAACTGCTGAAAGCCCTTGGCCCCCAGAGCCTGTGCCCAGCAACGAGAGCAGCCATCGCAGTGAGGAGCCCGGGAACCGAAGCGAAGAGGGGCCCCTGCTCTCTGCAACGAGAGGAAGGCCGCTCGAAGCTACAAAGACCCAGCACAACCAAGAGTAAATGAATAAATGAGACTAAACGGGACATGACAAATGAATATCACACATGATCCAAGATCTCTTTCCTTTCCGCAAAGAACGTTAATTGGGACAACTAAATCTGGTAAGCTCTATAGGTTAGATAATAGTGTATCAATGTTAACTTTATGATTTTTATGATCTCTTTTTATGAAATACTCACTGAAAATGATTTGGGAAAAAAAATGATAAAGCAAATGTAGTATTGGGGAATCTGGGTGAAGGCTATTCAGGGATTCTTTGTACTATTCTTGCAATTCTTCCGTGAATCTGAAAAATCATGTTTATAAAGATTTTAAACACACACAAATCAGGGACTTCATTGGTGGTCCAGTGACTATGACTCTCTGCTCCCAGTGCAGGGGACCCAGGTTCAATCCCTGGTCAGGAAACTAGATCCCACATGCCACAACTAAGAGTTTGCATGCTGCAACTAAGACCTGACACAGACAATCAAATAAATAAAAATAAAATTTTTAAATCAAAACAACAAAAACACACAAAACACTATATGGATAAATATATATATATATATTATATATATAGAGAGAGATGAATGTGAGGAACACAAGATACTTCAATTTTATCCTTAACATCTCTAATATTGTTTCTCTAAAAAATAAAAACATGCTAATATTATCACTAATAGATGGAGGATAGTAATTATTTGTTTTAATATTGCATAATGAAGAATTTGGCTTGCCATAATGCCTGGAGATAACCTTGAAACCACTAGAATGTTCCAAGTGACAGGAGTGTGTCTTTATAATTCATGGTGAGCATCTCAGATCCACCACGCTAAGGAGGTGCTCCAGGTGGGCCCCTAGATAGTTGGTCCTAACATGATGACTCAGGATGGGAACAAGTCATCCCAGAAAGATCAAACACATGATCACAGGGTTGAGGCTTTGAGCGAAGGGATGTTAGTCCAATCTCACAGATGTGTGTATGTGTGCGTGCGTGCTCAATTGTCTCTGACTCTTTGCAAACCTGTGGACTATAGCCCAACAGGTTCTGCTGTCCATGGGATTTTCCAGGCAAGACCACTGTGTTGGTTACCATTTCCTTTTCCAGGGAACTTCCCGAATCAGGGATTGAACCTGCGTCTCCTGTAATCATTAAATCCCAATAAAAACTCTTGACACCAAAGGCTGAGTGAGCATTCCTGCTTTGTAATACTCTGAGTATTGTTATTGCAAAAGGTCTTGCTCCCCTGACATGTATGCTTCGGTCTGGAACCCCCTCACATCTCGCCCGCTGAGTCCCTCTCTCTGGGGTTCTGATGTGTATCCTCCTGCTGTATTAACACTGCTATCGTAAGTGAAGTGCTTTCCTAAGTTCTGTGAGTCATGCCAGCAAATTATAAAACCTGAGCGTGGGCATGGAAACCTTGGAATTTGTAGCCAGCTATGTAGTGGAAAATTCTGAAAGAGATGGGAATACCAGACCACCTGACCTGCCTGTTGAGAAACCTGTATGCAGGTCAGGAAGCAATAGTTAGAACTGGACATGGAACAACAGACTGGTTCCAAATAGGAAAAGGAGTACGTCAAGGCTGTGTATTGTCACTGTGCTTCTTTAGCTTATATGCAGAGTACATCATGAGAAATGCTGGGCTGGAAGAAGCACAAGGGGGAATCAAGACTGCCGGGAGAAATATCAACAACCTCAGATATGCAGATGACACCAAGTGAAGAGGAAAGTGAAAGAGGAGAGTGAAGAAGTTGGTTTAAAGCTCAACATTCAGAAAACTAAGATCATGGCATCTGGTCCCATCACTTCATGGCAAATAGATGGGGATACAGTGGAAACAGTGTCAGATTTTATTTTTGGGGGCTCCAAAATCACTGCAGATGGTGATTGCAGCCATGAAATTAAAAGACACCTACTCCTTGGAAGGAAAGTTATGACCAACCTAGATAGCATATGAAAAAGCAGAGACATTATTTTGCCAACAAAGGTCCGTCTGGTCAAGGCTATGGTTTTTCCAGTGGTCATGTATGGATGTGAGAGTTGGACTGTGAAGAAAGCTGAGCGCCGAAAAATTGATGCTTTTGAACTGTGGTGTTGGAGAAGACTCTTGCGAGTCCCTTGGACTGCAAGGAGATCCAACCAGTCCATCCTAAAGGAGATCAGTCCTGGGTGTTCATTGGAAGGACTGATGTTCAAGCTGAAACTCCAGTACTTTGGTCACCTCATGCGAAGAGCTGACTCACTGGAAAAGACCCTGATGCTGGGAGGGATTGGGGGCAGGAGAAGGGGACAACAGAGGATGAGATGGCTGGATGGCATCACTGACTCGATGGACATGAGTTTGAGTGAACTCTGGGAGTTGGTGATGGACAGGGAGGCCTGGCGTGCTGCGATTCATGGGGTCACAAAGAGTTGGACACAACTGAGCGACTGAACTGAACTGAACTGAACTGAATGTAGTTAGAAGTGAGGATGGGCCCTGGGGACCCCTGAGCTTGCAACTGGTATCTTTTGGCGGACTGTGCTCTCACTTGAGTTTGGCCAGCTCATTTCAAATCTACATTTTTTTCTGTGATTAAACTATTTAAATTAATAATTAACTCAAATTTTCTTGAAATAAAGTATGAGTTAAAACTCAAAGCAGGAAGTTGTTGCATAGCACAGGAAGCTCTGTGACAACCTAGAGGGGTGGGATGGGGAGGGAGGGTCAAGAGGGAGGGGACATAGGTATACCCATGGCTGATTCATGATGACGTATGACAGAAACCAACACAACATTGTAAACCAATTATTTAATTATTATTAAATCTTCCAATTTAAAAAAAAGAAACTCAAAGCAGTGAGAAAAAAACATCTTGGGAAGAAAGGAAAAAAAAACTCTCAATTTGAATAAATCACAAAACTGTTCCTAGAAACATTCTACATGAAAACAGCATTTGATAAATAACACAAGTATGCCATTAAAAGCATACAAAAATTTCTTTGAATATAAAATGAACCATGAAAATAAAGAGCTAATTTTCCTGAAACCCAGAATTATTTTCATAGCTCACTAAGAAATAGAGTGTAAATTTAACATCTTTGAATATTTTCTTTGGGGGGAGGGAGGGGACACATGCCACACGGCTTGCAGGATCTTAGTTCCACAACCAGGGGATGAATCCTGATCCTCAGAAGTGAAAGCAGAGTTCTAACCACCGGACTTTCAGGGATTCCTAACATTTTTGAATTTTTAAGTTGCAAGACAAGTAATCAGGACATTATATCCTAAAAAACTACTTGAGTGGTTCTCTCACATAAACAAGTCCTATAAAAAAAAAAAAAAAAAACCTCTCCTATAAATCATCTAAATATAAAAAGTATATAAAAAAGAAAAATGACATATAAAATAATTTATGGCAGGGTACAGTAACCTCAGAGATACAATTAACTTAAAAAATCAACTTATGTACAGATTAGCAGGAAGCCATCCACTGCATAAAATCATGTAGAAAGTTGCAGAGAATAATTTTTCTCAAAGATAAAGTATTCTGAGAAAGAACATGGTTCAGAACAAAAAGAAGCAAGGCTGACAGCAAAAAGAAGGCTAAACCTATTACTCTGCACTTTGGCTAACTGGGATTTAAGTGGTAAAGCCTCAGAACCTCGTACTTCCTTCTTCCCACAGTGAACACCTGGAGCAAAGATCCAAAAATTCACTGTTTGGATAATACATCCAAATATATTATGAAAAGTATCCAACTTTATGATAAATATAAGAAAGAAAAGAAGAATATTATCATGGCCTATGGCTACAGACTAAAACAGTAACACTTAATACTGACAAGGATGCAGCAACATCAGTCAGGACCCTCACACACTGCTGGGAAGACTGCAAGTTCTTCCAGGAACACAGCCAGCTGGGCTGTGTGTCACTAACGGGAAGCTAGCCCAAGGAACAAATAAGCCATATGTTAACAAAGAGGGTCATGGCACAGCTTGACTTGTCAGGAAAAAAAAAGAGAAAAGGGATGTCTTATCAAGTCACGGTAGAAAAGGATTTTTTTATACAGAAATATATTCCCTACTATACAAATCCTAAAATAGCTTTTATCCTCTCTTAAAATAAAGCTGATTATCTTATTATTGTAAAAACTGAAAATCTTCCAACAAAGAAAATTCTAGGATGGCGAATTCACTGTTGAATTCTCTCAAACATTTAAGAAACAATACCAATTCTCACAGACAGTTCTGAGAAAAAAGGAGGAGGAATTATTTCCCACCTCACTCTACAAGGCTGGCAATTACCCTGATACCAAACACATCATAAGAAAAAAGAGACAGATATCTCTCTTGGAAAGAGATATAAAAATCCTCAAAACATAAAAGCTAAACTTACAGCAATATATACAAAAGAATAACACATGGTCAAGTAGGGCTTCTGATCCAATATTTAAAAATCCATCGTTATCATCATATCAACAGAAGATAAACCATATGATTGTCTTAGTAGGTATATAAAAATAATATGACAAAATTAAACATCCATTTATAGATAAAGCTCTCAGCAAAGTAAGAATAGAAGGAAACTTCCTTAACCTGATAGAGGGTATCCACAAAAAACCTACAGCTAGCAACATACTAGCATCTTATTCCTAGATCTGGAATAAGACAAAGATGTCTACTTTCAATGCTGCTACTCAGAATTACACTTCCTAGCATGTGTAGGGAGAAGGCAATGGCACCCCACTCCAGTACTCTTGCCTGAAAAATCCCATGGACGGAGGAGCCTGGTGGGCTGCAGTCCATGGGGTCGCACAGAGTCGGACACGAGTGAAGCGACTTAGCAGCAGCAGCACGTGTAGTCGGAGAAGTCAATGGCAACCCACTCCAGTACTCTTGCCTGGAAAATCCCATGGACAGAGGAGCCTAGCAGACTACAGTCCACGGGGTCGCCAAGAGAAGGACATGACTTAGCGACTAAACCACCATGTTAAAACCTCTGAAGTTGGACTTGCTTGGCAGTCCAGTGGTTAAGACCCACACCTCCAATGCAGGGAGTACAGGTTCGATCCTTAGTCAGGGAACAAAGATCCCACATGCTGCGCAGTGCAGACAAAAAAAAAAAAAACTGAAAAAAAAAAAACCACCTCTCACTTAGTATCTTCAGCCTGGTCTTCTCCACTTAACTCCACACTTGTATATCCACTGTCCACTCCACATCTTCACTTAAATGTCTTATTTTTTTCTTGTCTTTTTGTTTTTTCGTTTTTTATTTTCTTTTTTCTTTTTTTTACAAACACTTGTGTCGAGGGCTTTCAATAGATCGCAGCAAGGGAGCTGCTCTGCTACGTACGATTAAATATCTTATAAGGAAATTAATTTGTGAAAGAACTGATATTCACCCAGAAATAGGCTCCTCAAAAGGCCTCACCTACCTCAGTAAATGACAATTGACAATTCTACCCTAAGTTACTTAGTCCGGAAACCCCGAGGTTACACTTGACTCGTTTCTCATACCCCACAACCAACTTGTCAATAAATCCTGTCAGTGCTTCCTTCAAAATAAATCCGGATTCTGACCACCTATCACTAACTTCTGGTCCAAGTCACCAGGAGCTGTTACCAAGATTAAATCCTGGAATGCTGAACACAGCTTTTCCCTCATTTCTGGTAATATTTTTGCCCCTCCTCTCCAGCCTCCTAACGGGTCTCCTCCTGGCCTTCACCACTTTCCAGACTTCTTTCCACCCCACAGCCAAAACAACTTGTAAAACATACATCAGCGCACCTCATTCATCTGCTCAATGTCCTCCCATAGCTTCCTGTCACATTCTAGGTCCAAGCAGAAAGAGACCGACGGGGCTGGACTGCCAGGCTCTGAATCTCGGGATAACTATAAGAACTTGTACAGGGAAACCCCTGGTGGTCCAGTGGTTAGGACTCCACGCTTCCACTGCAAGAGGCACAGGTTCCATCCCTGGTTGGAGAACTAAGACCCCACGCGCCTCACGGTACGATCCCCCCAAAAAAGCATCTGTACAACCTCAGGCAGGTGGTGTAATCTTTTTACACCTCAGTTTCCTTATCTATAAAACACCTCTACCTCCTGAGCATGTAATGAAGATTTATAGTCATTAACTCATTAAATACTTAAGAACTAAGAATATCCCACTTTTCCGGGGTTCTTTCTGACTATGTACCTGTCTCTATTAACCCCATTTACACTAATTACTTCCTGTTCTCCATATTTTTCCTCCTCCATATCTTTGGTTCTTGCTTTATTTCCCTACCTGAACTGCCTTTCCAGCTCTGAGATAAAGCCTTCATCATTCCCTCGTCTAAAAGTAAATTTCCCTTCCCCTATATTTCACAGCACTCAGGATTTTTTTAAGGTTTGACTGTCTATAATCATATTTTTTTAATGGTGTTATGGTGCTATCAGCTTCTTTATTTTTAGCCACGCTGAACAGCATGTGGGATCTTGGTTCCCTGACCAGGGATCGAACCTGTGCCCCCTGCAATGGAAGCATTGGAAGTGCATAGTCTTAACCACTGGACTGCCAGGGAAGTTCCTCAGGATCTCTCTTATACTAACTTGTAAACTGCCTATTAGCCAAAGGTTCTTATTTTTCCTTTTTTTTAAACTTTTCATTCCCAACAATACCAAATACTGTAACTACCATCAGAATGGAATAAGAGTTGAATGAAATGGTCAGCATCATTCAAAAAGACCTCAGGTGAGCAGAACTGTCCTTACATTTTAGAAAAGCAATTTCAGACAGAGAGACATGGATAGGAAAAAAGTATAAGAAATATTCCTCAGATTATCTGTAAGGAATAGTTATAACTCCCTGTGAACATCCCAAAGCAGATATGCTTCCATGATTTCATGTCATCCTTTCTCTACAAACAAACTAAAAACTACAGAATCAGTCTACTTAGGAACCACCTGTCTTATCCCATCCAAGTCTATATTAACAGGTTTGTGGGGAAAACTTCTGTCTGGCAACATTCCCCGCAGCTGTAATAAGAGACAAGCTTCACCCTGAAAGAACTACACATCAAGCCTCCAGAGGGGATCACTCTAACAAAAAAGAAAACACCGGCAAAGCTGTATTCTCCTAGGACAGGGCACTGTCTCAATAAAAGAAGAAACTGACAAGATTTCAAAGACTCTATAGTTAAAACAAATTAACTTCCTAATCCTAGTAGAGATTATGCCCAGATGGGAATTTTCCAGATAAAATTATATTAGACTGAGATTTTTGTTTTTTTTAATGCTATGAAGAGGTGGTAATTAGTATTGAAGATATACCCGGCAATGACAGAGACCAAGCTTGTACAGAAAAATAAAGATCTCCTCCAGCTTAAATTCATTCAGAAAAGGTAATGCTCATGTTCAACCAAAGGCAAGCATTAAACCAAATGCACATATTCTAAGAAACCCCTTTCTAACAGCTACCAACCATGGCATTTCTAACAGAAAGCCCGCAAATTCACTGATATTTCCTCCATCAAAAAGCAGGGTCTAGGGACTTCCCCTGGTGGTCCAGCAGTTAAGACTCTGCACTCCTACTGTGGGGGGTGAGTCTGAGCACTGGTCAAGGGAGGTGCAGCCAAAACAACAAAAAAAAGCAGGATCTAAGGATCTCCATGGCAGTCCAGTAGATAAGAGTGGACAGTGGGCACGTGTTTGATCCCTGGTTGGGGAACCAAGATCCCGCATGCTTCAAGGCACAGCAAAAAATATAAATAAATAAAGCAGGATCTAAGTCTCCTCCCTGGGATCTGGACTCTGTGACCAGTTGAACAACAAAACATGGTAGAAGTGACACTATGTTAGTTTCCAGGCTCAAACCGTAAGAAGCTATCAGTTTCTATTTGCTATCTCTTGGGATGCTTATTCTTGGAACCTGGCCAGCAGGCTATGAGCAGGCACAGGCGGTCCACAGAGAGGCCCCAAGAACCAGAATCAATCTTCCAGCCATGTCAACAAGTCATCTTGGAAGTTGATCCAACATCCTTGGTCAAACCACCCCAGTTGACTCCACACAAGCAGAGATGAGTTGTCCATACTCTGCCAATTGCAGTTTCCTGAGCTAAATAAGTGACTAGAGTTGTTTAAGTTTGGGGGTGGCTTGTTACACAACAGTAAGTAACTGGAACATGACTTTCCCCCCGCCCCCCATTCCATTGATTGACAGTCGCCACTGACACAGTCCCAGGGCAAGGATATAATCAAGGGTTGTCAATTTCAGCACCAGCTACCAAATCCTGGCCCCGCTGCCTAGGGGAGGACCTGTGAAAGTGCTAGCGGAACTTTATTTTTTGATGTTCTTGAAAGAAAAAAGTTAACAATAAAAAATAGCCAGCTGATTTACCACTCGATTTACCATGTCATGTTACTTGTGAAAGGCAAGGTAGCACAGTGGTTAGGAGCACAGACTGGGGTGAGACGCCCAGGATTTAAATATTGATGAGTCAGCCTCTCTCTGCTCTCATTTCCTCATGGGGAAAGAGGAAGACAGTAACCTCCAAGGCTACCAGGATAAGGAAGGCTGTTAGAAAGGAAGATTTTTTTAAAAATTTATTTAATTGGAGGATAATTTCTTCACAATATTGTGGTGGGTTTAGCCATTTATCAACATGAATCAGCTACATGTGTACATGTGTTCACCCATCCTGAACCCCCCCTCCCATCTCCCTCCGCACCCCATCCCGCTGGTTGTCCCAGAGACCAGCTTTGAGAGCCCTGCTTCATGCATCGAACTTGCTCTGGTCATCTATTTTACATGTGGTAATATACACATTTCATTGCTATTCTCTCAAATCATCCCACCCTCACCTTCTCCCACAGAGTCCAAAAGCCTGTTCTTTACATCTGTGTCTCTTTTGCTGCCTTGCATATAGGATCGTCATTATCGTCTTTCTAAATTCCACATATTTTGTTTGTTTTTGACAGCACAGCATGCAGGATCTTAGTTTCCCAATCAGGGATGTACTGGAGCCCCCTGCAGTGGAAGCATAGAGTCTTAACCACTGGAATGCAAGGGAAGTCCCTGTTTTTATTTATTTTTTAATAAATATACATGTATGACAGAACCAAAATCAATCTCTATTATTCACATGGCAATGTAGTCAAGTGCTGCAACAATACCCACACTCCAAGGTCAACTCTAGCCACACTCCCCTCCAAACTGAAAAAGCCTGGTATGGAGGAGAACATACAAGCTTAACACTACCACCTCCTCTCCAAATACTATCCAGGCTCAGAAAGCTCATTATAGATGTACTCAGTAGTATCCAACTCTTTGTCACTACATAGGCTGTAGCCTGCCAGGCTCTTCTGTCCATGGAATTTTCCAGGCAAGAATATTTGTTGCTGTTTCCTCCTTGAGGGGATCTTCCCGACCCAGGGATCAAATTCCCATCTCCTAAATGGGCAGATGGATTCTTTTACCACTGAGCCACCTAGGATGCCCTCATTATAGATAACAATTGCAAAAAATAAAAATTTTAAAAATTAAGCTCTTTGCCAAACATTCACAGCCAACAGCGGAAGACTACTCTCCCTCTGGGCTTCCTTGGCAGTGGGCAAAGCAAGGCTATCTGCAACAACAGTGCATAAGCTGACTATGACAATGCTCATAGGAGAAATGAGGATTACAAAGTGCCTTTATTCACAGGTAACCAAGAATTATTAAATAATTTTCTGAACTAAGACAAAGAAAATTTTGTCTCACCATCAAAGAAAATTTTCTTCTTCCCAGATATGCTCTTATAAAAATGAGATTTCTCAATATCCCAGATTCTTTACTTAATATTAAACTACTAGTGCACAGAATACATTCTCAGGGCTCAAGTCTGAGTAACTGATATTCTGATATATTTCTAAACACTACAGATCAGCAAATATTTTATCAGACTAAGGGAAGCTAAAGAAAGGAGGTGGTAGAGAAGAGAAAATAAAAATATGGTTTAAAAAATAGTAAAATCAGGAAATTTTAGAAGCAAGGGAAGGCAGGACTATTTAAGACAGGAAGTCAGGGAGTGGCCGGGAAGGAGGGCACCCAGGCATCACCTGAGACTGGGCTGCAGAGACTGTTAAGAGCTGGCCAGTAACAGGTTTCTTTGACATCAGCAGCTCTAAGCATTTCAGAAACTTCAGCATAGATTGGGCTGAGCCACAGGACAGGGCCTGCAGGAGTATAATCACCCCTCTGACTATGAAGTCCTTAAAAAACCAGATAAAGTTTACCTTTATTCAAGTAGGCCTATCTGCCTGCCCCCTCCTTTAAACACATGATGGTGCTCCCCACACAAACACACCATTCACATCTTCTGCCTTCATGGCCCATGACTGGCATTACATTAAACAAGGAAAGAAAACATTTTCAATCCACAGTCAAAGGAAAAAGGACAAAAATGCAAAGGTCTGACTAAGGTAATACTGAGCTTAACTGTCAGTTAATCACCTGCCAAGAGGGGCCCAGTCAAGCACCTTTGGAGGAGGAGGGAGGAGCTAATGGGTTATTAAGGCCAACTAAGTGTCAGGCCACAGGCTGCAGAAAGTAGGTGGGTGTAAATCAATGTGTAATTTCTAATGTCGTAACCTAAAAACATTTATTGAATGACTTAAGAAACAAACCTAAGTAGGTCATCTATCAGTCAGGTTCCCCTGGGTTCACAGAGGAAGAAGTTACAGGTAGAAGAGCATCCGATCACCATCACCAAGGGAGAAAAGTCACAGAAGAGGGGAAAGGAAGAGAGCTAAGGATACGGAGAAACTGTACATTTCCACACTCTTGCATGAAAAAGACGAACAAAAAGCAACATTCCTGTTTGTTGTTTAGTCGCTCAGTTGTGTCCAACTCTTTGCAACCCCATGGACTGTAGCCTGCCAGGCTCTTCTATCCATGGGATTTCCCAGGCAAGAACACTGGAGTGGGTAGCCATTTCCTTCTCCAGGGGATCTTTACAACCCAGGGATTGAACTCAAGTCTACTGCATTGGCAGGAGAATTATTTTCCTGCCACAAGGAAGCCCAAGAAGCAATACAGACCAGTGTTAAAATTATGGGATCCAGACTGACTGGGTTCAAATCCTAGCTTTGCCATTTACTAGTTATGTGACCCTGGGTAAGTGACTGGGCTTCCCTGTGCCTCAGTATCTTCATTCATAAAATGGGTAACTAAACCTATTTCATTGGGTTATGAGAATCAGTAAGTGAAGTGCTTATAATAGCACCTGGCACATGATAAATGCAATTTAAAGCTGCAGTATTACCCTGATTATTATTCTGAGCTGAGATATCTGGCCTGAACCTATTAACTCAGGAAGTCCTGTCATTACACAGAAGTCCCTTGTTTTCAGAAGACTCACTAATGGGAGTATCTCTATCAACAAGGGACATAAGCAGAGATTTGTTAGTTCAGAAAACTGATTACCCAGGGAATAACTAAGTCGATGTTAGGTACCAGACGCTTTACTTCTCTGTCAGTATTTTTCTGGTTAATAAGTCATTTTCTCATCGTAACGTAAGGGGCAAGGGGAGGTGTCAAAAATGAGACGAAGCATAAGCTAGTGCATTCTGATCATGCTGACAGTTCAAATGACTTGGCTGGTGGAGAACATGGCAACATTAACTTAGAGAAAACTTTCAGATACTCTCCATGCCTTATATAACAAGAGACTGAGAACAAGAGTAACCTGGAACAAGCATTCACAATAAAATCCCACAATTCTCACAACTTAAAACCTAGAGGAGACTTTGCTACACTGAGGTGTGTCTGGTGAACATCAGGCGAGCTTGACTTTCCTCAATCAAAACTGGGCTTTGGTTTTCAGGAAAAGTTATTTAGAAATAGGACTACAGAGAATGTATCCCAGACAACATGGAAACAAGGAAAAGGGAATTTTTCTAAGACAGAGAGCAATGGGTGAAGAAATAGAAAATTAATTGGCAGCAGGAGAGGCTTGTTTTCCATTTTATTTTACAGAGACTAAACATATATACCATATGTATCTATATACACAGTATGTTTACTTAGGCTGTCTCTCACTGACACCTGTTCTTATGGATTCACAAAGAAGGGAAAAAAAAAAAACTGGGGATCTCTGAATTTTTAAGATGGATTTTTTTTTTTTAAGATGGACATTATAAAGATATTCTGTTTACCTCTATTTACCAGGAAGAAAGAAGACCTAAACACACTGAATATGCACTATGTTATCAAGCAAAGAAAGGCATCTGACACACATTATCTCACTTCATGCTTCATAATAACCCTATGACTACATATGAGAAAAGCGAAGCAGAGAAATAAGGAAATCGCTCCAAGGTAATACTGCCTAGAAATGACGGCATAAACTCAGGGCTCTTTAGATCAAGCTCCTGGATGCTCTGAGTATTGCCCGCTGCTGCCCAAGGCCTGAGCGTCAGACCTTTTCACATCCACTTGCCTGAACGTCAACGTCTGCCCGCAGAAGTAAGTGGGTGCGCTGGAGTAGAGCACGCCGGACGACTCGGCGTCGTTGCGAAGCGCGATGTTTCTTCGACTGCTCAGGCTGTACCCCTCAAAGCCAGCTGTCCACTCTTTTTGAAAAGCAAAAGGTATTGAAACTTGTTAGAATCATTTGGGGAAAATCTTCAACACAGATATGTTAAATAAAACTTGGGAGTGGAAGACGCCACCCTTAGGGGTCATGGGCAAGTTCAATAAAAGGAAAAATTTAGTGATAGGGTGTCATGGTTAATCCTACATATCACAAAGAAGATTTTAGTGTCTTCCTGCACATTTGTGGCAAGGAAGATCAAACAAGCATTATCTCCTACTACTCAATAAAATCATGTTTGAGCTTATTCCAACCTAGGAAGTAATTAAAAAATGAGTCTATAAATATTTTTAAAAAGTAATATAGGAGAGACCAATGTCAAAGCATAAGACTTTCAAAAAAAAAATAAATGCCTCTACCAAGATATACATTGAAGGTTTGGGTTAAATATTGTAGTCTTCTAATGCAATATTTAAAACTATTTGATTTTAGGGATGTTTATAATTCTATCTGGCACTATTTGGGGACCCTTGTGTGCATGCATGTTCTCGTGTCTGACTCTTTGTGACCCATGGACTGTAGCCCACCGGGCCCCTCTGTCCATGGGATTCTCCAGGCAAGAATAATACTGTAGTGGGTTGCCATTTCCTCCTACAGGGGATCTTCCCAACTCAGAGATCAAATCCACATCTCCTGTACCTCCTGCACCGGCAAGCAGGTTCTAACCAGGTTCTAACCACCTGGTTAGCCCATTTGGGGATGCTTGAGAGAAGAATGAACGAAAATTTATCAAAATTCACATGAAATAATTTGAGCAGGAAGTAAAAGATGTGTCTCATGTCATTCTCCATCAATTCAGGGTCTATCCTTAGGAAAAAGGGTTGTCGGTGTGCTGCCTTTTAGCAAAGAATACAAGTCTTCATACATAGGTAAGCTTCAGGAGCAAGAGGGCAACAACATACCATGCGGGACCAGCGTGGAATGACCGATCTGGGGGACGCTCCACGGGCTCCACTCCTGCCGGCCGTCTCCTCGGGCGCAGACTCTGAACTGATAATCAACGTGGGGGTCTATGTGCAGTACAATGAATTCCGTCTCAGAGCCTACATATACGTCCTCAAAATGATTGGAAGAACATTTACGGAACTGGAGCCTATAATCTTGGGCGGTAAAGTCATCATCCACCTGCAGGGGAAAGGCTTTATGTTAGGCAGAAGTCAGAGAGCAACTTCTCTCGGCATCACAGCTGAACTCTGAATGGGGGCTTCTGGGGCTGAGCAAACAGGCCACATGCTGAATATGGGCTGGTCTCAGGAAGGTCACAGAAAATATGACATCATTATTTCCCTTCTTTTCCTTACTGAACTCTGTGCTTTTATTTTGTTTTTGAGTTTGTTTGTTTTTTTGCTGCACTGAGTCTTAGTTGCAGCACTTGGGATTTAGTTGCCCCTTGGCATGTGGGATCTTAGTTCCCTGACCAGGGATTGAATCTGCATCCCCTACATTGGCAGGCGGATTCTTAACCACTGGACTGCTAGAAGTCCCTGAACTATGTGCTTTACAACCCCGGTATGATATGAATAGATCTGCTTCCTTTGAAGTAATGACGTGTTTCCTATACAATAAAGCCCAAGATCAGACAGTCAAAATTCAAAGACAAGCATCTCACAACTACATTATTCATGTAACTAAGAGAGAGGTAATATCTGAAATATATAAAGGACTCTGTAAAATTAATAGAAGACAAAGCACCCAGCAAGGGAAATGCATAGAAGACACAATTAAGTGTTCTACAGAATAAGAAATATAAGCAGCTGAAAATATATAAAGATATTCAGCCTAATTTGTAGTATGGAAAATGCAATCAAAACCCACAATGAGGTACTATACTGGCAAAAGTATAAAGTCTGACAATGCCAAGTACTGGTGAAGATGCAGAGTAAGAGAAATGCATACACTACTGGTCGAAGGACACTCTGGGACAATCACTTTGGAAAGAGTTTGATTATTTCCTGGTAGAGTATAGATCCAATATGCTACCTAATAGTTTTATAGCTAGGTATATACTTTAGAAAATCTTAAATGTGTATGCAAGGAAGCATGAATAATAATACTTATAGCAAAAGTACTGACAGGCAAAAAAATAGAAATAGAATAAGAGTCTTTATTTTGAACCAACAAAAGCATCTCTATGTCTTTCTTCTGTACAAAGGCTTCATTTTTAAAATTTCATTAAAAACAATGAAAAAACATTAAAAATTAATCAAAAAATAAGAAAAAAAATCTTATAACAAAAGTAAAAATCCCATCTAAGAAAAGTTTCCAGAAGCTGACCACGCACCTCTGAATGATGTATTTGTCAACAGCCAAAATATTATGACTCACTTGGACATGGTTTTTATCTAAAATATGGTAATTCATATGCATAATATGACTTATCACATGCTTAATATGACTTAATACACAAAATTCTTGGTAATGCTGAGAGTGTGGGGGAAAAAACAAACTTTTGAACTTTTATTTCAGAGGTACTAGTTCAATGTTGAACAGAAAAATATCCAACACCCAACATTCACTAACACCTTCTGACTTTTCTAATAAATAGAAATGGGAAAAAAAAAAGAAAGAAAAGAAATGGGAGCAATTCTCAACTCACCAAGTTACATTTAGGAAACATGTGATGGGAAATGTTTTGATACAGAGATTTTAAAAAGTACCTTCAAAACTGTTTATCTGAAAGCAACAGCTAGTTCAGTTCAAGTTCCCTATGACCTTAATTGTGAAGCAAAAGGCATTTTTGTTCACGGAGAGAAGAAAATAGTCAAAGATAACTAATAAAAAAAAATTGTAAAGGCCCCCAAAACTCAAACTCACAATGCTGAAGCTACGTCTACAGTTCTGAATTACATACCTTACACCACCGTACAATGATGCCTCCAGGTTTCTCTATCAGTTCTTCTATCTGTACCGGTGGGCGAGATGCTACCGTTCCATGTTTAAAAATGTGGTCTTTCACTATGTTAAGAATTGAGTCATCCAACTGAGCAGATAAGCAAGGCACGTCGACCAGTAAAGGCACTTCTGGTAGGCTGAGGAAAGAAAGCTCATGCTTATGAGACTTTTAACCAAGAGTTAAAAATACAAGGGAGTGTAGCTTTTAAAAATTGCTTATCACTATGTTGTATTGGGCTTCCCTGGAAGCTCAATCGGTAAAGAATCTGCCTGCATTGTCGGAGACCTGGGTTCGATCCCTGGGTTGGGAAGATCCCCTGGAGGAGGGCATGACAACCCCCTCCAGTGTCCTTGCCTGGTGAATCCCCATGGACAGAGGAGCGAGCCTGGTGGGCTACAGTCCACGGGGCCACAAAGAGTCAGGTCTGACTGAGCAGCGAAGCACAGCACATGTTGTATACCCAAAATGCATACAACACTGTAAATCAACTATACCTCAATCTTTAAAAAATTAACAAAGAATATTTTATTTTTCATTTCACTTATTTATTTTTTGGCTGAAACGTGTGGCTTTGGGATCTTAGTTCCCTGACCAGGGGTTGAATCCAGGCCCTCAGCAACGACAGAGTGAAGTCCTAACCACTGCACAGCCAGGGGCATCCCAACAAGGAACATTTTCAGTCAGTCACATGCTATAAGGGTGCAAAAGCTGCTGGTAAATAATGCTAATGGCAGTGGGGGATGAAAAGGGACAGGATCACAACTGTCAAGTTTATGTCAAAAGATTTGGTTTACTGAGTTGTGACTCAGTTTTGTTTTAATTGAAGTACAGTTGATCTACAGTATCGCATTAATTTCTGCTGTATGGCAAAGTGATTCATTTATACATATGACATGCATTCTTTTTTATATTCTTTTCCATTATGGTCCATCACTGGATATTGAATACAGTTCCCTGTGCTGTACAGTAGGACCTTGCAGTCTGAGCTATGACTCAGTTTTAATGATATGTCCAGAATTTTTAAAATTTAATGATTCTCTTACACATTAGGATTGAAGAAAATCTGTAGTAGTTCTATTTCAAAGATTACAATCTCGACTATTTCACACTGGTAATGGGCAGTGAAACTTTGAAAAATATACTCTATCTCCTTGAATCATAATTTTTAACAAGGAAAAAGAGAAAGAGAGAGGAAGAGAGAGAGGAAAAAAGAACGAAAAGCAGTTTAAGCCCAAGAGACACGAGCTCTCACCTGTCCAGCTGGATGTGCGAGGCTTTCTTGGTAAAACTCCAGAGCTTTTCATTCTGTTCTCCTATACCTCCCCGAATGGCGAGCTCACCTACAATCAGGGATAAGAGAACCAGTACAGGAAAAATGGTCACCTGTGTTAGCTGGGTCTCTGTGTCTCTTGAAAACGATTCTTATGTGATGTCACAAATTCCCCAAAAGCAAGTGTAGAAACTATTTTAGAAGTGACTTTCAAGTGAAACACAAGAGGAACGGGGTACACAGTGACTGCATTCTGCCAGAGATGAAAGATCCTGCTCTGCAAGTGGAAACCTGGTTTATCAACCAACTGTATGGCCAAGTCCCCAGGGACCCTGTCCTTCCACAGCCCTAAAGAACACTACCAGAACTGTCTTCTGTCTCACTGTGCCCTGGAGTCACTCAAGTGTTTTGAGACCACATAACAATGACCCTACTCCTTACCAAAAGGAAAACGGAGGCATACTAACACTGCTTCAGAATCCTCAAAATTCCATAAGTAAGTTTTTATCCCTTAGGAAGGGAAAGGAGGAAAAAGTTTGAAATTTAAAAATATTTCTGAAGTATTAAAAAAAAAAAATTAGCAGCAGATGCTGTAACAAACATGTATGTGACTCATAGGATTTATTTTCTAAAATAAAAACACTGGTTAGGCCTCATGGTGATGGGTACACACTCTTGACCTGTGCTGAACTGCTGCTGAGTTTGTTTCCAAATGCTGAGCCCCCAGGGAAAGACATTCTGCAGTCCTGCTAAAAAGAGTTTTCTCAAACACACTGTTATGGTCAGTGGCAAATAAACACTTGTCCTTGAAGAGAAGATGGAAATGGAATCAGCATGTAAAGATAACACGAGTACTATATTCTAAGTGAGACCAGAAAGGGGACTGACTTCCAGCTGAAATGACAAACTTGGGAGCCATACACACTTCTTATTCTGTGCCACGCACAGCACTCAATGAAGAATGGAAGGCATTCAGTCTCCTTCCCTGGATCCTCTGTCCTTAACTGACCTCTAAGTGTTGGCATCTCCTGGAGTCCCACCTTCTGCAGCCTTCCCAGCTCATATTGTACCCACCCCCCCTTTTTTTAACCAAAATGTAACTTTTACTTTAATGTTTTTAATGGAGAAAGAAAGATGGGTCTTTGAAAATGTCATAGTTCAGGTAAACCTAAATTCTAAGAATAGTAAGAGTGACCCTGAACTATTTGAAAGTACAGAGATGGGGTGGAAGGTGGGAGGGAGTTTCAAGAGGGAGGAGACATAAATATACATATCTATGGTTGATTCATGCTGATGTATGGCAGAAACTAACACAATATTGTAAAGCAATTATCCTCTAATAATAATTTAAAAAAAAGACAGTACAGAGACAGAGTGGAAATATGAACATCTCACGGAGTCATTTTAATCATATTGTGCTATCTCTTGATGACTTTACTTATTCCCGTGGATTCAGATGTGGTGTACACACTACTCCCTGCCATAGTCACATCTCCGGGTAGAATCTTTCCTTAGCATCATACCCACATTTCCAGCTCCTGACATCTTCAGCACTTCAAGCTCAACATACCCCGAACCAGCTGTCTAACCACTCACCCTCCCCCTTCATGTCCTGAGTCAGTCAATGGTACAATTCACCAGTCATCTAAAACCACACTGGCCTGGGTCATCCCAAACCCTTCTCTTCCTCCTCCATCCTATAACCGGGGCAACCACCAACAGGAACAGCTCAGTAAAATCACCAATCATTCTACCTCCCAAAACTCTTAAAACCTGCTCTGCTTCACCTTCACCTGTCACTGCCCTTGTCATTTCCTATTTGGACTGCTGCCATGGCGTTCTCATCGGGCTCTTTTTAGTTCTTTAAAACCCCTAATACAGTTTCTGAACTGTGGGCAGTGTCTTTTTTTTTTTTTTTAATGTAAACCTGACTGTGTAACTCTGTTGCCTAAAAGACTTCATTCAAGACCTCCCAGATGTGCCATTCACTTTATTCTTGGCATGACTTCTGTTTCCAGTCTTGCTGGGAACGCCTTTTCTTCCTCTGCCTGCTTGATGAATTTCTTCAAGCCTTTGTGGAAGTTCTCCTGTTGGAAGCCACCCCACCCTCTTCCAGAGCTAAGCATTTTTCTTTCTGTGCTCCCATGAGGTCTTAGATCTCTCTCACCATGTGTGCCTCTCTTGCTGGCCTGTGAACCCCAAAGGGCAGAACCAGTACCTTTTTATTTAATGTACCTGACAAAGATCTACAGGAGGGAAGGAAGGAAGGTAGACAGACACGGAGGCAGGAAGTCAGCAAGGGAAGAGCCGGGCATGCTTTAACCAAAGTAACTGACTACATTCAGGAGTAACCACTACAATCTCAGGAGTAAAGACCAATCCTACTCCTTAACCTTCTAAAAATAACAGTGGAATTAAATCCTATAAACTGTCAACACTCCGAAAAGTATGTGAACAGATTCAAAATGATCGCAAAATTGCTGTGTTAACCATGAATGAGAGACTGTTATCACAGAACCATGAGAAAGATCATTTACTCTGTACTTTGTAAATGATTATAATTAGTACATGAATTGCAACTCACCCTAGGATACCTCACTGTACCCCTGTTATCCTATTATCAAAAACTTTCCCAAGGTGCAAACAGCCTAAGCACCCAGAGACAGCAGGAAGCCTGCTGGCGCCCTGGGAAACCAGTACAACGTCGGCCGGAACGGGCCGCGTTAGAGGCCCCCGGGACTCGCACCTTCTTGGACTAAGTCCGCTGCGGTGTTCACTCCGTGCTCTATCAGCTTCTGGCAGTCATCTAGTGGTTTGATGGTCTCCTGCTCAATGGTGTCTACCTCTTGCAAGAGGGTCACCAACCGCTCATCCAGGAGCTTTGCAAGCGTCCCCTTTAAATCATTAAAATGCTGCTTGAGGACATCTCTTGTCTGGGATGCACTCTCCTTGATCTGAAACAAAATAACATAAAAACTCAGAATCTCTAGGAAAGGCTGATCCACAGGCATCACTCATAATAATCTCAAGGCACTACCCCAACATCACCTTCCAGTCATTGGTAAACCAAACGCGATTCATCTGCGCAGACTTGCATAGCGTTTGCCTTCAGGTGAGACAGAACAGCCTCAAACCCTGGTCCCATCACTCACAGGCTATGTCAATTGGATTGTTATTAATAATTAAACACACCATGGCTCAATTCCCTTATTCATCAAATGAGTATAAATATGCTCACCTGATGGAGCTGCTTGTGGATTAAACAGTCTATGTCCTGCACTTGGTAAAATAAATGGCACATTGTTGTTTTCAATAAATAAACATTAGCAGTAAGTATTATCTGCACAAAGCAGTTTTTGGAAATAATAATATTTCAGTGCCAAATAAAAAAGATTAGTAAGAGATTAAAATTCACTATACTGGAACTTCCCAGGCAGTCCAGTGGTTAAGACTCCATGTTTCCACTGCAGGGGGCATGGGTTTGATCCCTGGTCAGGGAACTAAGATCCCACATGCCACGAGCCCGCACCCCGCCCCCTGCCAAAAAAAATCCATTTCACTGAAAAGTAGAAAAGAAATGATAGCTTAAAAAAGCACGATACAAAAAAAAATCACTTTGTGGACAAAATGCCCTCATTATGGTAAAAAAAACACAAAAAACAACTAAGAATTTATTTACACTCCAAAAGGTTCACAGGAAGCAGAAGATGTTCAAAGCACACCTCTGGGACAATGACGTCATCCTCTTTGAGTCATGGTCCTCTGTGAATTTCAATAAGAGGTTTACAGACCTTCCCAGAAAAAATGAATAATCCCTACCAAAAAGACACTGATTCAATTTCAGAGATTCCAAAGTCCCTCAGATCCCAACCACTGCTTGCCCAGAGCAGTAATTCTGAAACTTGGTTTGTAGAAGAATCACTTATCAGACAACCTGTTATAGTTTAGATGGCAAGGCTCCACCTCAGAACAAGCTTCAAGAAGGGGTCGGGGGAATGTACGGGCAGAGTCCTCCTTTTTCACAAGCACACCTGTGACTCTGCAGCCCACACTTTGAGACACACTACCCTCGGTCCACAGAGCCCAGATTAAGAATGGCTGTTCTAGGAGATACGACAGGAAAATCCTTATATCTCACAGATAATTCTGAAAACAAGTCAGCTGTCTATAGAGACACCAGCTTTTCTTTTTAAGTACACAGATAACACACAATTCACCTTTTCTCACTTAACAGGAAAATTCTAACTATAAGCAAGTCAGCTGAATTAAAGCAAATCAGTCACTAAGTCATGTCCAACTCTTTGCAAACCCATGATTGGCAGCACACTGGCTTTCCTGTCCTCACTATCTCCTAGAGTTTGCTCAAATTCCTGTCCTTTGAGTTGGTGATGCTATCTAACCATCTTCATAACGAAGTTCATACTGTACTTTGCAAATATTATATTAATTTCCTAAGACATGTTATGTTTATTACCCTAACCCTCTGCTAACTTGATCTTAGAAAGAGCATTTGGAGGCTAAGAAAAATCCACCAAGAAAAGAATGTATCAAAATATGGATAAAGCCCAATATTTCAACAGGTAGCAGAGAAATTTTGAAAACTTTCTATTTATTCTCTAACACTAAAACTGAAAGCCAGAATACAAAATTGTTGCCCAGGGGTTTCCCTGGTGGCTCAGGGGTAAAGAGTCCGCCTACCAATGCAGGAGACACAGGTTCAATCCCTGATTAGGGGAGATCCCACATGCCGCAGAGCAACTAAGCCTGTTCGCCACAACTACTGAGGCTGTGCTCCAGAGCCTGGAGCCACGACCACTGAAGCCCGTGGGCCCTAGAACTGTGCTCAGCAAAAAGAGAAGCGACTGCACTGAGATGCCCACCCACCACAGCTACAGCGTAGACCCTACTCCCCAAAACTAGAGAAAAGCCCCTGTAGCAATGAAGATCCAGCACAGTCAAAAAAATAAATAAAACCATTAAGAACAAAAAAGTTACCCAGAAATGCTCACGAGCATGTGAAAACAAAAAAATGCCCACATCTAAGGGCTACAAAGAAATACGGGGAAAAAAAAAAATGGTTTTGATTGGCTGGGGAGATCGCAGAAACAATGTCTTCTCCTTTCAACATTAATGTAAGTTACAATAGTATTTGTGCAGTAAGTGAAAGACTTTCTTAAATCATAAAGAACAAAGAAATTCTAACAAGTTTAATTGCTATTAATCTCTGTAAAGTTACTAGAGAACTTCTAAATCCAAGTCGAAGTTTAAAAAAATGAGAGGGTTATATTAAAAATGTCCTTGCTTTAGCACATCACCCAACCGTGGGATCAGGTGCCTGAGAATCAGGCCCTAACATGCATAAAAACTAGCAATTAAGTGTTGTTCAATGCAATTAAGTCAATCGTGTATGTGTTTGTGTGTGTGTGTTAGTCACTTAGTCGTGTCTGACTCTTTGTGACCCCCATGGACTGTATGTAGCCTGCCAGGCTCCTCTGCCCACGGGATTTCCCAGGCAAGAATACTGGAGTGGGGAGTCATTACCTTCTCCAGGGGATCTTCCTGACCCCAGGGACCGAACCCAGGTCTCCTGCATTGCAGGCAGATTTTTTACCGTCTGAGTAACCAGAGAAGCCCCATGTATGTGTTTAGGACCTTTCAAAAAGAACCAGGGAAAGAACGCCTTAGGATTTTGATACATCTCACCTGGAATATGGTTAGAAATGGAAAATCTCAGGCCCTACCCAGAATTATTGGATCAGAACCTGCAGTGGTAACAAGGTGATTCACGCAGACCTCACAGATACCAGGATAAATGAAGACGACAAACTGGAGCTCTGAAATACAGTTCGAACCGCCCCCCCCAACCACCAGCAAGAGGAAATTCTGCAGCTGAGCGCTGTACCAACGAGGTCCCATATCTGTCCCCAACGGATACCACACACACAGGAAGTGCACTGGTTAGGTAAAGTCAGTTTCCTCTTTAGAAAGAATTCAAAAGCTCCTGCTGCTGCTGCCGAGCCCCACTACGTTTTGTTTTGTTTCAGAACCTCAGAAAAAAAGGAAGTGTTTGAACACAAAGCAGTCAGAAGGCAGTGAAGGGAGAATCCATTTCCAAATTCACCTCCTGTCATTTCATTGCAAATGTGACTCCTTTTGGCTCACAGACTCCAGACCACCCCTGTTTCAAACGTGACACTTCCTCTGGCACCAGTTTCTTTTCCCAGAAATAGCTCTTAATTCAAAGCTACAGTCACCTTTAATCGAATCATGTAATTAATCAAGGTCATTCCTTGGGCTTTTATACAACTAATTTTAAAATGTGGACTTCACTGCTGAGTGAATTTCTTGGTCTTTGATGTGGCACCAGGGTCCAATGTGCTCACTGATAGCTCCTTCACTCGTCCCAAGAGGTGGGTCTGTATTGTCTACGTTGAAGAAACATCTCAAAGAAGCCAAAAAACTTCCCTACAGCCTCCCAGTGCCAGAAACAGCATGACCCAAAGGTTCACGGTCTGCCCACTGCCCCAAGCTGCTTAGTGCATACAGACCCCATTTTGTTTGTTTTTAAGTTATTTTTTCATTTTTGGCCATGCAGCATGTGGGATCTTACTTCCCCAACCAGGGATCAAACCCACACCCCATGCATTTGAAGTGCACAGTCTTAACCACTGGACTGCCAGGGAAGTTCCCCAGAACCCATTTTAAAGCATTCTGGTAAACCTGTAAGTTATGTGATTGGTTGAAGACATTTCCTGCTGCAATGTGTATTTGTCCTCCTTGCATAAAGAAAGGTGTGGCAGACAACCATTCACGGCAAAACAACTGTTACAGTTTGTAACAAAGTAAATTTAAGAAGCATACAAATGATATACAACTTAAGATCTCAAAAAGGAAATGTAATATACATTATTTATATTGATTAACAATATTCAGAACCAATTTTCTACTAAAACTTCTAGTATAACAGACCGTTAAAACTTAGAAAGTTTCCACTGCAGTTGATTCTAATTCCAAAGCAACTTTTAAAGTTTTAACAGAAGTTCTCAAAAAGCCAATAAACTTATATAACAGTACAAAGCCATATAAAAGCTAGTAAAAGATACTTCACAGCCCTCCAAGACAGCAGGGACTGATAATGATTTTCCTCTAGACTTTAACTATTAAAATATCATAAAGCTTGTGTAGAATATGACTTAAGACATCTCTGGTCTTAAGTGGCAATATATACTAGCTCTGTCTATAACATAACACGCCTGTGTTTCAGGAAATGAAGTAACTGGAATCTCCTCTGAACCATGGATTTTCACGACTACAGAAGAAAAGAATTTTTATCCTCCAACTTTAATCTAAGAAGTTATGCTCCCAACTGTTTTGCTTATAGGAAACTAAAATTATTAGAGGCTGGCTTTAAATACTATTAGCTAACAAGAACATAGGAATCAAAAATAAAAGACAAAGATACAAAGTAGTCAGCTGAAACTGAAGAAGCTAACCAAAATGTTTCTTCTGGGTTCACAGGAAATGTACTGCATTAGCCATCTGTCTTTACACTAATACCAAGACATAAGTCATTAATAATAATAGTAATAATGATGGCAATAATAACAATAAAGCAGCCACTCCCACTTACTGAACATCTGTGTACCAGGTACTTATACCCATGTTCTCACTTAAATTCTACCACAGCCCTAGGAAGAAATCACCTGTAGGTGAGTGACCTATAGGAATCAGAGAGATGAACCCGCCCACATCACAAAGCCAGTCAAGTGGCAGAAAATCTGAACTGTCTGCTTCTCGTTTGGACTCATAAGCGCTCTTACATTTCCATGTCGCTCTTACAGTTAGGCTTTCTTAAAAAATGCTTACTAAACTTTTATTTATTTATTTTTTACTAAACTTTTAAAAGGAAAACTTTACTCTATGATTTGGCAGTCTATTACATTAATGGCCCCAGGGAGCCACAAACTATGCCTTGTGGCACTCAGATCCTTGTAGAGACCTCTCCCTGAAAATACAGGCTGGGCGGTGACTAGCGACGCAGTCATCCGTGCATCGTTACAGAGTGGAGCTGAGCTGTGCTGGCTCCAGGCCGCAGCCTCGAGATGACCTGGCAACTTCTGCTTCTGCACTTTGAGGGGTCTGAGCTGCCATTCACGAAGCATGGCTATCCTTCTTGAGAGACCAAGTGGAGAGGGGAGGAAAGTGGGAGGGGCGGGAGGAAGAGAGAGCCAGCCACGCCAGCATTCCAGCTGAGCCCTGCTACCACTTAAGGCTCCAAACAGGTAAGTAAATATTCCATCTTGAACATTCCAGCCTCAGCTGCCATCTGACTGCAATTACAGGAGAGCTGCCAGCAAAATCAGGAGAACTGCCCGGCTGAGCCCCAGTCAGTCCCCAGAACACTAAGCAAGTGACTGCCTTTTAAGCCATTATGCTCTGACATAGTTTATTATGTAGCAACAAATAACCAAATCATGACAAAACAAATGTTTAATTCGTGATTATCTGCATTAGCGAATAGGGTGCATATAATCAAGGCCACGAACGATCTAAAAAGAATGTCTGCAAAAGTACCCCCACAACATTCATAAAGGCATTCATTCAATATTTATTGAGCTTTAGTATGTGCCAGGAACTGGGGTTATAAAGATGAGTAAACCATGATCCTGACCTCAGAAAACTGTGTCATTCTAGTAAAGGAGATAGTTGCATGCCCACGAAACTACAGTAAAAAAGTATTAAGTTCTTATGTAAGTGGGACAGCCACAAACTGCCATCAGAGCTCAAAAAGGCCATTCTGCTGGAAAAGAGAGGAGACGTTTCAAGAATTAGTTGCCAGGGGAGAAGTAGGGGAGGTCACCCTGAATAATAATATAGTGGTATTAGTTCTACAGCTAATGTTTATTAAGCAGTTCATAAGTCCCAGGCACTGTGCTAAACATTTTAAATACATTTCTCCCTTTAATTCCCACAGTGGCCAAATAAAGTAGGTCCTATCCTTATCCTCACTGTACAGATAGGAAAGTGAGGCGTTGGGAAAGTTAAATGTCTCAAAGTCTTATGACTAATAGAGGCAAATGCAAATAAAGTAAAATAACTGCAAATATAAATGCTTCATGGATATCCCTCAATAAGAAAAGCATGGGACTTCGCAGGTAGTCCAGTGGCTAAGACTGCATGCTCTCAATGCAGGGGCCTGGGTTTGATCCCTGGTCAGGAAACGAGATCCCGCAGGCTGCCACGAAAAGATCAAAGATCCCACATGGCACAATTAAGACCCTGCGCAGTCAAATGAATAAATATTAATAAATATTCTTAAAATAATAAAAGCCTGTCCTGGGAACTCCCTGGGAGTCCAGTGGTTTGGACTTGGTGCTTTCACTGCGAGGGCCCAGGTTCGATCTTTAGTCAGTGAACTAAGCTCCCAGTGGACTCCCTCCACACACAAAAAAAACCCAAAGCCTGTCCTACATTTGTTTGGCTTTTGAGATCACAAATTAGTCATATAATTTACCAGGTTTCTAGTAATAAGAACAGTTCTTCTCTATCAAAATTAAATTTACATCACACTCTATCTTGAAAAAAAGCAATCCTAGACAGAAAGAAACTGGGCCCTTCTGTGACACTCACACACTTTTTAATTAAGCTCCCTGAGTTTAGCATTATTAATTCCAAATGCTTTTATGAATTCTCTTTCTTACTATATTTCAAGTGAGTTTGGACTCAACAAGCAGCTTTCAGGGTGCTGTGTTTAGAAACAATTTGTGAAGACTTGTTTGAGAAAAGATGACTAAAAAGCCAATGTAAATATGTGGTCTTGTGCACACAAATATATGTGCGGCTTTCTTCCCCTTAGTGGTTGATTATTTAGTTTTGCTTCTAGAGCTTTGCTTCTGTTTTGTATTTTGACATATCTGAGTCAATACTTTTCAGCACACCAACAAATGCTCTATAAGTACCTAGGTAATTTTAATTAACCTCTGGATTAAAAATTAGACTGTACATGGGAAATTTGTCATAATAAATGCTTATAACAGTAGCCAAAAGAAAAAAGCAGATATAAAGTTGCATATACAGTAGTTTTTCAATTTGACAAAATGTCTAGAAGGATACACCAAAATGTTAACAGTGGTTGTCTGTAAATAGAATTATGAGTTATCTTCAAACTATTTCATCTCTTTTTAGGTTTCTCCAGCTTGGGATTTAACCTTTTCTTAGGACACTATAATGGATTTCCCAGGTGGCTCAGTGGTAAAGAATCCGCCTGCCAAAGCAGGAGACATGGGTTCGATTCCAGGGTCAGGAAGATCCCCTGGAGAAGGAAATGGCAACCCACTCCAGTATTCTTGCCTGGAAAATTTCAAGGACAGAGGAGCCTGGCGGGCTACAGTCTAGGGGGGTCACACAGAGTCTGACACAACTGAGCGCACACACACACAGGACACAAAAGGAATATTTTAAGTAATACTGCAGTAACAAATTATTTTCAAACAGATTTTTGGACTGTTTTGAAAATGGGTAACAGAGGGGAAGTGGGAGATAAAAGAAGCAATAGTAGCTTTCTTTTCTTTGCCGAGCTACTAAGACTTCCTGCCCTGGTTTTCTGAAATAACTTTTATTTTTCCCTGCACTGAGGTCTCCACACTGAGTGTTAAGTACGCTCTGTGTTTTCAAATCCTGTGGGAATAATGATCTACGGAGAACCTGGTATGGTACATTAGGAATACCAAGGTTTCTAGTTAAGATCCTCAAAAAAACAGCTGAAATCAACTATTTAAAAGTTTGGAAACAGCTTTCCCAGGCGGCTGCTGAAGACGATGGAGAGTCCTGGGGCTCGCTGGCCGAGGCCGCCTCCTGGGCCGCCTGGCAACAGTCGTGGCCAAGTGGGTGCTTCTGGGCCGGAAGGCTGCGGCCCTGCATGTGAGGGCATCAGCGATGCTGACAACTCCCACAGAAGGACGCGGAAGTGCCCGGCCTTTCTCTGCAAGCAGATGAACACCAGGCCCTCTGGGGGCCCCGACCACTTCCGAGCCCCCAGACACACCTTCCGGCAGACAGCGCAAGGCGGGCGGCCCACAAGACCAAGCGTGGCCCAGCCGCTCCGGGCCGCCTCAAGCTGTTTGATGGGATCCCGCCACTCTATGAAAGGAAAACGCCTATGGTGGTTCCTGCTGCCCTCAAGCTTGTACGTCTGAAGCCTATTCCGAAGTTCGCCTACACCTAAGGTGTCTGGCTCATGAGGCTGGTTGGAAGTCCCACCAGGTGGTAACAGCCACCCTGGAGGAGAAGAGAAAGGAGAAGGCCAAGACTCACTGTCGGAAAAAGCAGCAGCTCATGAAGCTGTGGAAGCAGGCTGAAAATTCAGAACACAGGGAAGGAAACTGACAGATTCACAGAGGTCCTCAAGACTCATGGATTTCTAGTCTGAGCCCAATAAAATTGACTATTTATTCTTCATGCTTGGCCTGGCCTGCCCTTCCTCCATCGCCACCCTAGGATGTGGGGGACCCCTAGGGGCTGCCATCCAGGTGCCACAAGCAGCCTGGGCCTTAGAAGACTGGGTACAGCCAAGGGGCCTTAGTCACTGCTATTTAAGAAGCATGCATGCTCAGTCATGTCCGATTCTTTGCAACCCATGGACTGTAGCCTGCCAGGCTTCTCATGTCCATGGAATTTTCCAGGCAAGCATACTGGAGTGGGCTGCCATTTCCTACTTCAGGGAATTTTCCCGACCCAGGGATCAAACCCACGTCTCTTACGTTTCCTGCAGTGGCAGGTATATTCTTTACCACTGTGCCACCTGGGAAGCCCAGCTCTTTAAGAAAGGCCTTTTAAAAAGTGGAGGCAAAAAAAAAAAGAAAAGTGGAGGGCTGTGCAGGCATCATTTGGGACCTATTCGTTCATGAGCTTTAGGACATAGTTGGAATAACCAGTGCAGTTGCAATACTGGCAAAAGTGAGCTGGAAGACTTAATTGGAAAGGATCCCACATCGCTGCAGGGTGTGTGTTTAAGGTTTCCACGTGGTCGGATACTATACTCTGCACCTGTTAGGATGTGAGAGAATGCTTGGGCAGCACAGGTCTGGGATTTTTTTTTTTTTTTCATTTATTTTAGGTCTGGGATTTTAAAAAAGAGTTTATGGAAAGGAAGTGCAGTCAAGTGGTCACAGGCATCCCCTTTGTGTCTTTCCTATATTTTGTGATCCAAAACTAAGAGATTATTTTTAAAGAAAAAAATCTGAAAACAAAATACCATGAGAGACAAATGGTTGCATTAAATATGTTTAAGACATGCTAAAACAAGTGGTGGCTTGAGATTGTCAATTAATCTCCTGTCTGTCATTGTATAACTGTCTAACAAACCCATGCAATTTCAAACAGCATTTTAATCTTGAGGCTAGGGCTTCCCTGGTGGCTCAGTGGTAAAGAATCCACCTGCCAATGCAGGAGACACGGGTTCCATCCCTGACCTGGGAAGATCCCACATACCAAAGCCCAGGTGCCACAACTGTTGAGCCTGTGCTCTGGAGCCCAGGAGCTGCAACTACTGAGCCCGCATGCTGGAACTACTGGAGCCCACACTCCAAGACAAGAGAAGCCACAGGTGAGAAGCCCATGCACCAGAACTAAAGAGTAGCTCCCACTCCCCAGAACTAGAGAAGGGCCCTCCCAGCAATAAAGACCCATCACAGCCAAAAATAAATAATAAAAATAAAATTACTTAAAAAAACTTGATGATAAACCACAACAATTTACAATAACACATCTAAGGGTTAAATCGGCAGAGAGCTGATGAAGTGTTAATGGTACACTCCAAGGCCCTGTGCCTCAGTGTTTAATGTGCATACGCATCACACCCAGCAATACTGTTAAAGTACAGATGACTATTCAGGAGGCCTGGGTGGGGCCTGATTCCTGCATTCTTCATCAGCTCTCAGGTCAGGATGCCCCTACTGTAGTCATAGACCATGCTTGCAGTAGCAATGATCAAAGGGACACCCACTGGCCAGAGCTGGGCAGGGTCCTCACCAAACAGTACCTTAATTAGACACCAGGATTGGCCCATTATTCTGAAAGAGCAGAGATCTGCTCTGGTCAGCACCCTCTGAGACACTGAATCTCACTAATTAGAGGCACGTGATGGCCAACACATTTATTTTATGGAGTGAAATATTAACTGTACACGGATTGGAATATCGGTATTTCTACCATCTCCAGTACCTCAAACTGACCCCCCTTTGATAAAGTACAAAGATGGAGTTTCTGGACCTGCAAGGCTTAAAGATGAGGCCCTGGACTATGCAATGTCATCACTGACGTCACTCCGTGAGGCATCTCTGACTGGCCAGCTGACAAGTGACATCCTAATCAGCTATCTCTACTTACAACAAGCAGGAAAGTCAAACCTGTAGAAATAAACAAGGGATGAAGAACACAATGGAAGTGAAATCTGAAAACGAATACACAAGAATTTAGATTTCTCCTATTTGTTTTGTTTTGAGGCGGAAGTCTAATGATTAGCCACAGAAGGAAAAGTTTACATCTGTGAGGGCAGTGGTCTGTTTCCCTGACCACAGTATTTCTAGGACGTAGAAGTATTTCTGACCCACAGGAGGCACCCAATACATATTCATCAAATGAATGAACAGATAAGTATTCAAAGATGGTGGGAGTTGATTTCCTTGGCATTTACATCTTAATACCAAGGATTCCAGGGAGCTATATAGAACTATTCTTAATGATTTCAACATCAGTGAGGCCAAGTTGACTGTAAATATCATCTGATTTCCTGAAGACAATAAAGTTGTCTAATGTTTAACACATTCAAACAGTAAGAGTTACTGAGTATACTTCATTCCTACACAGAACTTCCTTTTCTCTGAAGACAGAGGGTAAGGCTTCAACTTAACCACAAGAGGAGAAACTGCTGCATGCTGGCAGTTGTTTTTGACTCGAAAAGATTGACAGTAAAAGAGGTTACTCTTGTTCCTTCTAAACTTTCAGACATGATTTCCTAACAGGAGGCAAATTTCATGAGAGATTTTTAAAGGGTAAGAAACAAAAACAAAGATAAAGAGTATGCCAAGAGTTCTTGAGAACGTTAAACAAAGCGCTACCACATGACCCAGCAATTCCTAAGTATATTCTCAAATATACAAATATCCAAACGGAAATTCATCCATGAATGTTCACAGCAACATTAGTCATAATAGCCAAAAAGTGAAATCAACCCAAATGTCTATCAGCTGATGGATGGAAACATAAAACGTGCTTTATCCACAAAATATTATTCAGCCACAAAAAGAACTAAAGTATCGATACATGCTACCCCATGAATGAACTTGAAAACATTATGCCTAAGTCAAAGAAGCCAGTCGCAAGGGGTCACATTCAGTATGGTTTCATTTTTATGACATTTGCTAAATAGGCAAATCCAAAGAGAGACAGAAAGCATTTCTTTTTTGGGGTGATGAAAAGGTTCTGGAAACAGACAGTGGTGATGGTTGCACAACTTTGCAAATACACTAAAAACTGCTGAATTGTACATTTTAAGGTATGGATTGTATGGTCTGTAAATTATACATCAATTTTAAAAATTCTATAAGGAAGTAAAATCAGCAAGTAAAAAATATATACGAAGGGAGCATCCTTTTTCTCTGCTCTCTCATTCATCCCCCACACAAAATCTTTGACTGAAAAGCCATATATTTTATGTAGTTATTCTGAAAATGACTGGAACCCTAAAAATATCCTAACCACTAAACAAAAGCAGCTGCTTATTTTGATAACATTTTTGTAACACAGATCCTCCTTAGAGTGCAAGTTGATAGAGGACTTATTCTTCAAATCCAAACGTGTGCAAGCCACTAGAAAGAACTCTGAGAGAGAATTAAAGCTTTTATTGGGTTGACGAGAAAGTCTGTTCAGGTTTTTCCATATGATCTTACAAACTTTTTGGCCAGCCCAATAGAAGCAGAAGCCACTGGAACTGGCACAAAACACATTTCAGTTCACACAAGTGAACTACCATATTACTCAGTCTACTTGGAAGGCAATGTTATTGAGAATCTAAGCATAACGGATGTTCTCTTACTGTTTTCTGCTTCAAGCCCGAGACAATGGGCCTCCAAAACAAAACGAAACCCCACACCAAACTCCACTAAATTATAGGGAAGTGTGTCCCGTATTTAAATTGCTGGACATAGAATTTTAAAGAATGTAGGTTTGGAAACTCAGAATGAGATCATACTGAATTGTTTTAATGTGTTCAATAACACATGAGAAATTAATAAGTACTACTCCCAGGTGCTAAGCTCATTCATTCATTTAATATCAACTCTGGGTGTGCATTTAGTTTCTTAGTTGTGTCCAACTCTTTGTGACCCCATGGACTGTAGTACACCAGGCTCCTCTGTCCATGGGATTCTCCAGGCAAGAATACTGGAGTGGGTTGCCATTTCCTCCTCCAGGGGATCTTCCTGACCCAGGGATCGAACTGGTGTCTTCTGTGTCTCCTGCACTGCAGGTAAAATTCTTTACCCACTGAGCCATCAAGGAAGATAATATCAACTCTACTGTTTCTTAATTGTTGATACACTTAAACAACAGTCTCATTCATATATAAGATATCTTAACTGGCTGAAACATTAATCATATAATAAGAGATACTTAAATCTCTATTTAAACATACCCTAGATTTAGAACCTCTGTTTCATAATAGCAGAAGGAATAATACAGATGTTGTGAAGTGGAAATCAAGATGAATGTATTGGAAGGCCTTAAAAAGTATTCATCAAGTCAGGATCACCATACCTAGATTTCCCTCTCAGATTTGCTACTAAACTACAAATGATGCCTGGCCTTCATTTAAAAATCTACAAGAATTTTAGGACTTCCCTGATGGCACAGTGGATTAGAATCTGCCAGCCAACACAGAGGACACTGGGTCGATTCCTGCTTCAGGAAGATCCCACATGCTGCAGAGCAACTAAGCCACAACTACTGAGTCTGCATGCTGCAACTACCGAAGCCCTCTGGCTCTAGAGGGCTATGCAACATGAGAAGCCACTGCAACTGAGAAGTCTGCAACTAGAGAGCAGCCCCCACTTGCCGCAACTACAGAATGCCCAGGCAAAGGCAACGAAGACCCAGCACAAAAGCAATGAAGACCTGGCAGAGTCAAAAGTGAAAATAAATTTTTAAAAAACCTACAAGAATTTTAAAATGTATAAAACCTCAAGCATGTTGAGTAACCTTAGTGATGAGAATACTCAAAGGCACTCATCACAGCACTATTCAACTAGTTGTAATTTTCAGATTCTTTGCAGCATGAGCGCTACTAGGATGACCAAATAGATTAGTGACAAGCGTGATGAAGAAAAATGCCACTCACTCAAATGATTCCACTCACCTGGAATCCCACTGATTCAAAAAGCACTTATTAAGCACCTGAATTAAGTTGCTCGAGGATTATCTGTCCTACTACACACTGGCCGCGGGTTATATCTTTTCCCCTATATGTTCCAGGGTGTGGAAAAACCATGTGGCTTTCCTATATCTTTGAGGACCAGGTCCCCACGGAGCAGATAACTGCTGTCACTTGAAAGTATATTTAGCTCCTCCTCTCGACACGTCTGTCTTTAAATCTGTTTTTCCATTTCCCTACACTTTTGTATCCCATCCCTCAAGGGTTTCATTTTCCTTCCTTGCCCTTTCCACACAGTTTCACTTTAAAATCCAAACTCGCTAGAATGGGATCCCGCTAAATTTTTTTTTAATGCATTCAAGATCATAAGAAATATTAAAGACTACTTTCAGACACTAATTCCATTCATTTAGTGTTAACTCTGCTGCTTCGCCTCCCGTCTCTGTCCCTCTCTTTAGTCCTTCCCTTCCACGGCCCATTTTGCCTCCAGTTTGCGCTCTCCCAACTCACTGCCCTACATTTTCCTCGAGCTCTCTAAACTCAATCTCCATCCACAAGGCAGGTTTTCCAAAGAACCTCCACCGCCCCCAACTCTCGCAATCTTGACCACTCTCTGCAACGCCCTGGGTTTCTGCTGCGATCCCTGACTCCCCCCAACCTCGCAGTCCTTCGCAGCCCCAGCATCGCCCCACACACAGCTTAGGAAACACCTCTCACACCCTCCCACCATTCCCCAAACGCGTCTCTTCCTCTCAAGACCCCCTCCCCCCACCCATCTCAGAGCCCACCTCCCCCTTCCTCACACCCAGCCAGGTCTCCAGCGCCTTCAAAGCCGCTTCCCTCCTCCCTTCAGAGTGTCCGGACACTCCCGCCCCCCGCAGCCTTCCCTGCGCTCGCCCACCGCCGGGCACCCCGCGCCCTCCCTGGGGCCCACAGCGCCCCGGCGGGCGCGGCCCTCCGACCTGCCTCCGCGCCTCCCGCAGCCCCTGCAGCCTCTGGCTCAGCTCCCGGCGGTAGCTCTGCGCCGCCTCCACGCTCTCGCGGGCCTCCTGCAGCAGTAGCTCGGGCTCCAGCTCCATCGTCCCCTCGTCCGGCCGCGCGGCCGGCAGCGGCGGGCGCGGTTCCCGACTGTCCCAGGCGCCGCCGAGCGGCCGGGTACCGCCGAGGGCAGGCGGAAGCCCCGCCCCGCCCCGCCCCGCGGAGGCCTTGATTGACAGCGGCGCGAAACCCGCGTCAGGGTCCCAGCGCCGCCTGTGTCTCCCGCCCGGCGGCGCTCCAGCGCCTCACCTGGCCCGCGGGCGTTCCTCCCAGTCCGCGTGGAGCCAACGAAGGATTAGTGACTGCACCTCGCGAAGTGCTTCGCACAACTTATCTCCTTCTGGCGTTTCACTGCCAGGCCTTCTTACACCTCTATTCCACAGAGGAGGAAAGACAGGGACAGAGGGAGGAATCAATTTTCTCAAGCCGTCGGGATTTCAACCCCAATGGCTCTTATTATTTTCAGTTCAGTTCAGTTCAGTTCAGTCGCTCAGTCGTGCCCGACTCCTTGCGACCCCAGGGACTGCAGCATGCCAGACCTCCCTGTCCATCACCAATTCCCGGAGTTTACTCAAACTCATGTCCATTGAGTCAGTGAACGAGCATTCCTGCAGCGGCCAGTGGTTTAAGAGGTTACCGTGAGCCAGTCACCAGGCTCAGAGGGATCACCCACCACCCAGAAGCTCGTAGTCTTATAAATGAGTCAAGACGGAGGCCTAAGCGTGGGCCCCCCGGTAGGTACCTCAATCCTGCCAGAATTCCAAGACAAGCTTTTTCTGTACCGGCCAGCTAGTGAAAATGTGGAGCTTGGCTGGCCATAAGGCCTCCGTTGCAATATAGTAAGTAAGTGGGCGTGACCATGTGCAACTAATAATTATGGACACAAATTTGAATTTTACCTAATTGTCATGTGTCACAAAATATACTTTGCATCTTTTCTCAACTACTTTGAAAGGTAAGAAACATTCTTCATTCAGGAGGCCAATAAAAACAGGTGGTAGGTCAGATTTACACCATGGACAGAGGAAACTGGAGGGCTACAGGCCATAGGGTTGCAGAATCAGACACTACTGAAGTGACTTAGCACACACCACATATAGTTTCCTGACCCCTGGCCGAGTGTGGTAGACTTGCTTTCCCTCAGAAATAGACTGCCTCAAGGTTACACAATGAATCTGTACTAGAGGCTAGATTTCAGTTTTCCTGGGCCAGACTCTCCTGTTCTTTCTACCATACTGTTTTGTGCTAAGTAAATGACACTTGAGATTAGAGAAGTTTAGAAAAGGAACGCACTTCTGGAGAAAGTGGGAAATTATCCTAAACTAGCCAGGCACTCCACAGATGCTCAACAAGTATCTGTGGAATGAATCAAGGCATTAACTAAACAAAAAGGAGTCAGGAAAGGCACCCCAGGTAGGACAAAACCAAGTGGGGAAGGATATAAGGCAGGCAGGAATCTAAGTGGATTCTGTAAGGAAGGAGGAACAGACCACTTTGACTGGAGAGGAAGGACTGAAATACATCGAGAGATGAAGTTGAGCAAAGTAAGGGCCATGGAGTTCAGGTTAAGAAGGTTAACAGGTACTCAGAAAATCTCCAGAAGATCTCAACTGGGTTCGATCCCTGGATCAGGAAGATCCAGTATTCTTGCCTGGGAAATCCCATGGATGGAGGAGCCCGGCGGGCTACAGTCCATGGGGTCCTAAGAGTCACACGTGACCTAGCGACTAAACCACCACTGCCAAGTACATCAGTCAGGTGGGAGAAGTGTGTATTCCAGAATAACAACAGTGATGGCTATCAAGAGAAAATGGTATAATATTGGGGAGAAAATGACATCTTCCATTTTTCTCCATGTACTGAGTACATGTCATTTGCCAAAAAGCACTAAAATTTTATTTAGGAGACTAGCAATTTTGGAAACTTGTGTGAGCTACATTTCTAAAAATTGACAATAATGGAAATGTCTTCCTTACAAGGAGTGTGCAAAGTCTGGTTAATATGACCAGGTAAAAGCACATACTTATGTACAAAATATTTAAAGAGTGTAAGGTATGTGTCTGACTCTGTGCCAAGTATTGGGAATCAAAACAGGAATGAGACCTAGGACTTGCCTTCATAGTTGACTGGGGGGAATCATACAAAGATAAATACAGAAATTTGTATTCTAATACATTGAATGCAATGAGAAGAAGCACAGAAACCTGCTGCCTAATCCAGCCAAAGGTAAAGTGGAAGGAAGAAGGAATCAGGGAAAGTTTCTTGGAAAAAGTAGCTTCTGAGGTGAGTCTTAAGGTTTTTCTTGGCATGGCCCCACGTGGGTCTCTCTTTTCCCTCCTGAAAACCTATCAAAATAACAACTTAAGGAGTTTAAAACTGGATTAGGAGACTTCCTTGGTGGTCCAGTGGTTAAGAATCCACCTGCCAATGCAGGGGACACCGGTTCAACCCCTGGTCTGAGAAGATTTCACATGTTTTTGTTGTTGTTCAGTCACTAAGTTGTGACCAACTTTTTGCAACCCCATAGATTTCCTTCCCCTGTCCTTCACCATCTCCCAGAGTTTGTTCAAACTTTTGTCCATTGAGTCAGTGATGCTATGCAACCATCTCATCCTCTGTCACCCTGCTCTCCTTTTTTCCTTCAATCTTCCCCAACATTAGAGAATTTTCCAATGAATCAGCTCTTCACACCAGGTGGCCAAAGTATTGGAGCTTCAGCTTCAGCATAAGTCCTTCCAATGAATGTTCAAGGTTGATTTCTTTAAGGACTGACTGGTTTGATCTCCTTACAGTCCAAGGAACGCGCAAGAGTCTTCTCCAGCACCACAATTCGAAAGCATCAGTTCTACAGCACTCAGGCTACATCATGGTCCAACTCTCACATCCATACATGACTACTGAAAAAAACTATACCTTTGACTATATGGACCCTTTGTTGGCAAAGTGGTGTCTCTGCTTTTTAATATGCTGTCTAGGTTTGTCATAGATTTTCTTCCAAGGAGCAAGTGTCTTTTAATTTCATGGTGGCAGTCACTGTCTGCAGTGATTTTGGAGCCCAAGAAAATAAAACCTGTCACTGCTTCCACTTTTCCCCCTTCAATTTGCCATGAAGTGAAGGGACTGGTTGCCATGATCAAGCCAGTTTTTTCACTCTCCTCTTTCACCCTCATCAACAGGCTCTTTAGTTCCTCTTTACTTTCTGCTATTATAGTAGTATCATCTGCATATCTGAGGTTGTTGATATTTCTCCCAGCAATCTTGGTTCCAGCTTGTGAGTCATCCAGTCTGGCATTTCACATGATGTACTCTGCATAGAAGTTAAATAAACAGAGTGATGATATACAGCCTTGTTGTACTCCTTTCCCAATTTTGAACCAGTCAGTTGTTCCATGTTTGATTCTAACTATTACTTCCTGACCTGCATACAGTTTTCTCAGGAGACAGGTAAGGTGGTCTGGTATTCCTGTCTCTGTAAGAATTTTCCACAGTTTGTTGTGAGCCACATAGTCAAAGGTTTACCATAGTCAATGAAGCAGAAGTAGATGTTTTTCTGGAATTCCCTTGCTTTCTCTATGATCCAATGAATGTTGGCAATTTGATCTATGGTTCCTCTGCCTTTTCTAAGCCCAGCTTGTACATCTCAAAGTCCTCAGTTCATGTATTACTGAAGCCTAGCTTGAAAGATTTTGAGTATAACCTTGCTAGCATGTGAAATGAGTGCAACTGTATGGTAGTTTAAACATTCTTTGGCATTGCCTTTCTTTGGGATTGGAATGAAAACTGACCTTTTCCAGTCCTGTGGCCACTGCTGTTTTCCAAATTTGCTGACATATTGAGTGCAGTCCTTTAACAGCATCATCTTTTAGGATTTTAAATAGCCCAGCTGGAATTCTATTACCCCCACTAGCTTTGTTCTTAGAAATTCTTCCTAAGGCCCAGTTGACTTCATTCTCCAGGATGTCAAGCTTTAGGTGAATGACCATACTATCATGGTTATCTGGATCATTGCTACCTATTAGTCTTTTCTGCTTCTGTTAGGTCTTTACTGTCTCTATCCTTTATCATGCCTATCCTTGCATGAAATATTCCCTTGATAGCTCCAATTTTCTTGAAGAGATCTCTAGTCTTTCCCATTCTATTGTTTTCCTCTATTTCTTTGCATTGTTCATTGAAGAAGGCCTTCTTATCTCTGTTATTCTCTGGAACTCAGCATTCAATTGGGTGTATCTTTCCCTTTCTCCTCTCCCTTTCATTTCTCTTCTTTCCTCAGCTATTTGTAAAACTTCCTCAGACAACTGCTTTACCTTCTTGCATTTGTTTTTCTTTGGGATGGTTTTGATCACTGTCTCCTGTACAATGTTACCAACCTCTGTCCATAATTCTTCAGGCACTCTATCAGATCTAATCCCTTGAATCTATTTGTCACCTCCATTGTATAATCATAAGGGATTTAATTCAGGTCATACCTGAATGGCCTAGTGGTTTTCCCTACTTTATTCAGTTGAAGCCTGAATTTGGCAATAAGGAGTTCATGATCTGAGCCACAGTCAGCTCCAGGTCTTGTTTTCGCTGACCTGTATAGAGCTTCTCCATCTTTGGCTGAAAAGAACATAATCAATCTGATTTTGGTATTGACTGTCTGATGATGTCCACATTGTAGAGTCGTCTCTTGCATTGATGGAAGAGAGTGTTTGCTATGACTAGTGGGTTCTCTTGACAAAACTCTTGTTAGCTTTGCCTTGCTTCATTTTGTACTCCAAGGCCAAACTTGCCTGTTACTCCAGGTTATCTCTTGACTTCCTACTTTTCCATTTCAATCCCATGAGGAAAAGGATGTCTTTCTTTGGTGTTATTTCTATAAGGTCTTATAGGTCATCATAGAACTGGTCAGCTTCAGCTTCTTCAGTATCATGGTTGGGGCATACATAGACTTGGATTACTGCGATGTTGAATGGTTTGCCCTGGAAACAAACAGAGATAATTCTGTCATTTTTGAGATTGCCCGCAGGCACTGCATTTTGGACTCTTGTTGACTATAAGGGCTACTCCATTTCTACTATGGGATTCTTGCCCACAATAGTAGACATAATGGTCATGAGGATTAAATTCTCCCATTCTTGTCCATTTTAGTTCACTGATTTTTAAGATGTCGATGTTCATTCTTGCCGTCTCCTGCTTGATCACATCCGACTTACATTGATTCGTGTAACTAACATTCCAGGTTCCTATGCCATATTGTTCTTTACAGCATAGGACTTTACTTTCACCACCAGACACATCCACAGCTGAGTGTTGTTTCTGCTTTGGCCCTGCTGCTCCATTCTTTCTGGAGCTATTCATAATTGCCCTCTGCTCTTCCTCAGTAGCATATTAGACACCTTCCAACTGGGGGTATGGCCTTCTCATGTCACATCCTTTGGACTTTTCATACTGTTCATGGGGTTCTCGCAGCAAGAATATTGGACTAGTTTTCCATTCCCTCCTTCAGTGGACCACTTTTTGTCAGAACTCTTCACCATGACCCATCCAACTAGGGTGGTCCTGCATGGCATGCCTCATAGCTTCATTGAGTCACGCAAGCCTCTTAGGCACGACAAGGCAGTGATCCATGAAGGAGAGTGGAACAGCAGAGAACAAAAAGCACTAGTGAGTTCCACAAATTTTGGAAGATAGGAAGTGGAGGAGTAGTGATTGCCCAAGACTACTGCAAGAATTTATATCCAGAATTGCAGAAGAGGAACCATTCAGAAATGGGCTGACTCCCCCTGAAGACTCCAAGGAAATTCAGGCTATATATTCTTTAAAAATACTTAGTCACTTAAAAAACCCACAACCTATATTCTGACATTCCTCTTCTTATCCTATTTCCTGCATTATTTTCTCGTTAGCATTTAGCTCTACCTTACCTGTATAGCCCATGGGGTCCCAAAGAGTCAGACACGACTGGGTGACTTTCTTTTTTTTTTTTTTAGTTCTACCACTTTATTGCTACCAACCCATCTCCCTCCACCCTCATGCACACATGCTCAGTCATGTAATCCCATGGACTGCAGCCCGCCAGGCTCCTCTGTCCATGGACCTTTCCAGGCAAGAATACTGGAGTGGGTTGCCATTTCCTTCTCCAGACTGGGTGACTTTCAATCACTCACCGCCATGTATTTTACTTATCTGTCATTTGTGTCATATGTCTCTACCAACTAGAATATAAATCCTAAAAGGAGAGGAATTTTTGTCTGTTTTGTGTACAGCTGCTTTGTTCATAGCTGGCATGTATCAGATACTCAATATTTATAGAATGGATGGAAGGATGAATAGCACAGCACATTACAATGAGTTATGGGACTAACTTGGGGGTATCTGTTAATATTAGAGTTAGATATTTTAGGTCCATTGCCCTAGTCCATGCATTTAGGTGATTCCTCCCTACTGCTTCCATGAAACTACATGAGATATAAACACCTCTGCCCCTAAATAGGGGTTTCCCAGGTGGCACTAGTGGTAAAGAATCCACCTGCCAATGCGGGAGACATAAGATTGATCCCTGGGTTGGGAAGATCTCCTAGAGGAGGGCATGGCAACCCACTCTAGTATTCTTGCCTGGAGAATCCCATGGACAGATGAGGTTGGTGGTGGGCTACAGTTCATAGGTTTGCAAAGAGTTGGAGAAGACTGAGCGACTGAGCACCCACACATGCCCCTAAATAGATTGGAGAAACCAAGTCATCCAGAGAAAAGACCTCTACCTCTTAATACTAGGAAATTCCTCAGTGAAAATGCTGGTTCATCTTCTGATCATCCTACTGTAGAACCCACTAATGAGTCCTGTCCATGCTGAAAAACTTAAATCAGCATTAACAATTTTTTAAAACAGCTTTATTGAGTATAACTGATTTGCAATAAACTGCATGTATTTAAAACATATAATGTGATTAACTTTTTCATGAGGAAGCATTACCATAACCAAAATAACAAACATTTCTATCACTCCCCAAACTTTCCATGTAATGCATTCTTTTGTAATCCATGCCTTCTTCAACCCCTGAACACAGGCAATGATGCTCTGCTTCCTGTCAGTAGAAATTAATTTGCATTTTCTCAAATTTTAGAAAAATAGAATCATGCAGTATATACTCTTTTTTCATCTGGCTTCTTTTACTCACCAGAAGGATTTTGAGATTCATCCATGTTATTTCATGTATTGATAGTTCTTTTTTTTTTTTACTACTGAGTAGTATTCCATGGAATGGATATGTTTATTAATTTACCTGTTTGTAGGTTGTTCCCAGATTTTTACTATTACAAATAAAGTGTCTAGGAACATTTGTGCACAAGTCTTCATAATTTAGCTATATTGGGAATGTGGGAGGAAAGGAAGAGTGGAGGGTGGTGTTACAAGAGAATAAAATCCTTAACCGCCATAACAGAACATTAGTGAATACTGTTTAAAATTGTTAGATCAAGAAATAGCTGTGTAAAGATATTGAATTATTTAAAGATAAACAGATATTTATAGTGCTAGAAGAATTTTGAAAGTGGTTGCCTCTGGGAAATAGAACTGGGGGTTGAAATAGAAATTAGGTGTTTTTTGATTAAAAGCTTTATGAAGCTCTTTGAATTTTAAACAAAATACAGGCATTACTTGAATGAATATAGAAGCTAATAATAATTTTTAAAAGTAAGGATTAGCCAGATGAAGAAGATAATAGAAAACAACACAGGCACATTGTAAATGCTAAATTGCCATACAAATATACAGCTCATTTAATTTAAAATTAATAAATGCCATAAGCTCCTAAATAAATTTCTGTAAAATATTAACTCGGTATCTAAAAATAAATTCAGTGCAAATGCTTAACAGCACAAGGCATTTTATTTTTTTTATTTTTTTTTTTAGCACAAGGCATTTTAAATGTGTAGTTTTTTGGAAGACTAAAAAGCACTGCATACTCTAGAAACCAGCAATTCCACATCTAGGTGTGTATCCTGGAAAAGCACTACCTGTGTTCAAGGAGACAAGAATGCTCATCAAATCACTGTTTGTCTAACAGAAAACTGAAGACAATTTAAACGATCATCACTAAGGAAATGGATAAATGAAAGGTGCATAGTTGGGTGAAATGCTCGGGAATGAAAGAGAATGAATCAAGCGGACCTGTATCATGGCTAGCTCTTGAAGACAACGAAAAAAATTGGCGAGTGATATTTAGGTTATTACCTTCCATGTAAAAAAAAACAAAGCTAAAGATTTTTCTACAGATACTTTTATATGTACTTTTACGTACATTATGTATCCACATACGTGGAATTCTGGATCGAACCCGGGTGTCCAGCATTGCAGGCAGATTCTCTACCGTCTGAGCCACCAGGGAATCCCCCAAAGAAAGTCTGCCATACTGTCCACTATCCACTGCAATCCACCAAATAGGTGATATGGGCTGCCTTTGCGGCTAAGAGGAAGAAACTGAATTTGGGGGTGCATATCGGAGAGACTTTCATTTTTTTTTTTTCAGTAATTTTCTAATCGATTCCTCTTCCTTCTCCCCCCACCCAACTCTAGCTCCGCCTCTTGCTCCTCCTCTTCTCTGTGCTCCTAGAGCGTGTTCTTATTCTACACGAGTTATAAACAAACCAAACCAAAACAACAAAACAGTTTATACTTAGAAGTTTAACCTTATCAGGGTTAACAATTTTCAAAGAGAATGTAATTACCTCTAATTTCATTGGAGACATTTGTACTTTTTATGTTGTCCAGACAATAGCAAATACCACAATGATAGACACAATTACTCAACAGTTAAAATCAGTTTGTATAACCCCATGAACAAGGTGGCTTCTCGTTATCATTTGATAGGTCTTTTACATGTCTTGTTTCAGCTCTTACACATCGTGTAGTTATGCACTCAAACAAAATAAATACAGTCTGTAAATTGCAAGCGTCATGTTAAAAAATGTAAAGCTAAACGTATGTATGAAAACAATGCAAAAGATATATGAAATTATCGTGACTACAAACTAGCATACTACTGGTACCCAGGGACAATTCGGACACACGGCAGCTAGCTGAGGCGATGACCGTGGGCTCGTAGCTGCTCGCGCGGACAAAATCCACAGGAAGAAATGAGTTCAATTAGGACTAGAAAGTCGCAGACACACACACACACACACACACACACACACACACAAATAAGAAAAAGAACTGGAAAGAAAAAAAAAAACGGAGTAAAAAGTCGAAATCTTGGATCCCCCAAGGGGGCGTGTCTCGAGATAGGACGCTTTGCCAAAATAACATTTTAGTCCGTGTGGGAGGAGTGTAATCAATCATTATTTCTTTTCCGGTACTTCTTGAATTTTCACTTTTAAATAGGGGCTAATCTGGGGCATCAAAATATAGGGGTTTAGGGAATTCCCTGGCCGTCCAGTGGTTAGGACTCCGCGTTTTCACTACTGAGGGTGCCGGTTCAATTCCTGGTGGGGAAACTAAGACCCCACAAAGCGGCCAAAAAAAAGTATACGGTTTTAATTTTGCCACCAACGGACTTAGTCAAAGCACATCCTCATGCGTGAAATTGGGCGTTAGAGGTTTGAAATCGGCAAACTCCCCGCTACTTTTAGATTCTCAACCAAACAGTCCCGCCTCCCGCAAGCTTGTCAAAGAAGTATTTTGGCCCTCTCGGCTCACCGTCCGCGCAGCCTCCGGAAGCAACCTAAGCTCCGCCCCCTGCGCTCCAGTCGGCGCGAAAACCCAATTGACAAGAACTCCCTCCGAAGCCGGGGGCTTGGTTCTGCGTTCGACCTGCTTTTCCCGCGGGACCCCTAGCCCCGATCACTCAGGACTGGAGTGCCCGCCTTGGGGGCACCCCGCGCTCACCGACCACGCCCGAGGGTTCTCGCTGCCCGCGCTTTCTCATCGCCTCTTCCCGCGTTCGACTCGGCTGAGCTGGGCCCAGCCTTTGCGACCACCCCTGGTTTTGGGCGCGGGGGGAGTCCGAGGCGGACCCCGCGGCCCAGGTCCTCGCTCCGGCTGGAGTCGGCCGCCTCCATGGCCTCCCGACAAGCCGGGCCGGGCCGCGAAAGGTCCTAGGAACTGGGATTCCGGAAAGCAAGGAGATGGTGGGGGTCCTGGCCATGGCGGCGACAGCTGCTCCCCCTCTGGTGAAGGACTACGAGATTGAGGTGAGCTTGAATATCTCCGTTTGTGAGGAGTGATCCCAGTTTAGGATCTATGAGGGCAAAGAGGGACCTGGTGAGGCCCCACAAGAGTTGTGACATTGTGTTCAACAATTGCTGGGGTGTATCGTTTCTTCAAGATGTGATAGGTGCTGACAAACGTTAGGATTGTGAGATGTTTGCGGGGACTTCAGGATGCCTAGTTAAGGACCAGCTCCCAGATCCTCAAATGTTGGAACTGGATGTTTTGGACTTGGTTAATGCCATGAATGTCATGAAGGATCCCACGGTCTGGTTTGAGTTCATGATAAGGAAGCAGAGAACTTTAACGTTGAAAAGAATCTTTTAGTTCTACTTGTCCACCCAAATCCACCTGCTCTAGGAATACCGATTAGATTGTCACTACAGAAATCAAACAGAACCCTTCATTTAAAAATCGCTTTCTCATTCTTCTATAGCTTAAGATATTGCAGTTAGAAGTCCCACCTTGCCATACTGTTATTCTCTTGTGTACATCAAGTTTCAGTGAAATGTACTAGCGGTTATTATTAAGAGCTTCTAACACCATGAAGTAGTGAAGTAGCATCTTAAAGTAGATGGTTGCTATATTTTTACACCTTTTCATCTCAGGCTCGCATTCTGTCTGATGTATTTATGCACTATATGTATGTCCTTGAAGTGAGCCAAGATGTGTATTTACTTATGTAACTGGGACACTTTCTTTTTAGAATTGAGTTCTGTTGTCTGCTTGTTATTAGTTGTTATGCTGGTGCTTGTTTGCTAAATCAAGGCAGTTGCTCTGCTTGTCTTAGGTGTGAAAAAGAACTTTTAATACTGGAATCACACAGTTCTTGCTTTTTGTTTGGGCAGTTTTCCCATCTTTTTGTTACAGTTTCTGCTTTTGATGCCCAGCTTAGAGAGTTATTTCATAGTAATAATATTTAATGTTCAGTATTGGAAGGGTATATCAACTCTGTAAATGAGGTGTTATTATCTGTATTCTGCGGATGACAGGTTAAGTAGTAATTAAAAGTAAGATAAACTAGGTTGTTGTTGTTCAGTCATTAAATTGTGTCTGACAGTTTGTGACTCCATGAATTGCAGCATGCCAGGCTTCCCTGTCCTTCACTATCTCCCTGAGTTTGCTGAAACTCACATCCATTGAGTCAGTGATGCCATCCAACCATCTAAATTAGGTTAGAAGAAGTAAATTAGAAAATTAAAAGTAATTTGCTTAAGGTCCCACACTAGTAGTTGACAGAACCAGCACTTGAACTTAGATCTGCCTAACTCCAGAGCCTATGGTATACCGCCTCTGATACCAGTTCAGGATAATAATACTACCAACTCGCTAGCATTTTCTTCTAACACATTTATCACTTCATTTTAAGAGGTAAAATTTTATGTGTCTGTAATTTATTTTGCCTTATATTTATCCAAATTTGCCCCAATACTTTTTATTGACTACTTCTTTGCCCACTGACTTGAGTGCTATTATTATCATATGCCAATTCTTAAATATCTCTTTTTCTGGTTTTCTAATCGGTTCTATTAAATTGCCTATTCATGCATCAGTGCTATGCTTTAATCATGATAGCTTTATAATACATTTAAATTTTCTAGAAGTATAATTTCTTTTTTTTTTTTTTTAGAAGTATAATTTCTTGATTATTTATCTTTTTTAAAAAAAAGGTTTCCTTGTTATTCTGACAAGTTTATTCTAACAAATGAACTGAAGGAAATTAAAAATAACGAAAAGACTGATGGAGATTTTTTATAAGGGCGATGAATAGTGTAGGAGTCAGGCAGTAACTGTTTTAATCGGTTCAGTTCAGTCACTCAGTCATGTCTGACTCTGCAACCCATGGACTGCAGCACGCCAGGTTTCCCTGTCCATAGGCAACTCCTGGAGCTTGCTCAAGCCAATGTCCTTCGAATCGGTGGTGCCATCCAACCACCTCATCCTCTGTTGTCCCCTTCTCCTCCCGCCTTCAATCTTTCCCAGCATCAGGGTCTTTTCAGATGAGTCAGTTCTTCTCATCAAGTGGCCAAAGTATTGGAGTTTCAGTTTCAGCATCAGTCCTTCCAATGAACATTCAGGACTGATTTCCTTTAGGATTGACTGATTTGATCTCCTTGCAGTCCAAGGGACTCTCAAGAGTCTTCTCCAACACCACAGTTCAAAAGCATCCCTTCTTTGGTGCTCAGCTTTCTTTGTAGTCCAACTCTCACATCCATACGTGACTACTGGAAAAACCATAGCTTTGACTAGACGGACCTTTGTCAGCAAAGTAATGTCTCTGCTTTTTCATATGCTCTCTAGGTTGGTCATAGCTTTTCTTCCAAGGAGCAAGCATCTTTTTTTATTTTAATAGCATATTAAAATACTGGAAAATTTTAATTATTTGTAGTAAGTGCCCACTATAATTTTTGCTTAATTAGTAAATTTTGGGATCCTAGGCTTGTTCACTGTGTACCTGTTTCTTGGAAATAGTTAGAATAATTTATTTACTTTTAGCTAAAAAACCGTAAAGGGAATGGAAACAATGTTTATAAAGTTTCTATCATGGATTAGACTTTATGTGTTTGTATGTGACATGTTCATTGCAAATTCCGTTGGAGTGTGTGGTACTATTTGAAGGTTATTAAGTGAACAGAGGCCAACAGTAATTAATGTATTTGTACACAGGTATAGTGTCCTTGAAACTTTCTATTGAAGTATACATACAATAAAGTACACAAGTTATAATTGTGTAACTCAATGTGACATTGAGATTTGATTGTAGATTTAAGTTTAAGGTTTTTTTTCTTCGTAATATATCGTGTTTATCAAGTAAGGAAGCCTTCTTTTTTTTTATCCCATTACGTAAAATAATAAATCCGTGAACTTTATAGTATTTTGCTTGAAATAAGTGCTTTTTTTCTTCTTTTAAATTGATAGGCATGCAAGAAGCGAAGGAAAGATGATGACAGAACTTCTTGCAGAACAATCACCAAGTATTTATCACCCATGGGGAAGACTGGAGACAGGGTTTTCTCTCCACCCAAGTCCAATAATATTCTGGATTACTTTAGAAAGACTTCATTCACAAATGAGAAGACTCAGACAACAAAAAAGTGCAAGACAAAGTCATCCACACCATTGCGTGCTGACAGCGGCAAAGACTGTTTGGAAATGCCCTCAAATACAGAGTGTAAGAAGAGAAGAAAGAGACTAAATTTATCTCATCGACTAAGTAGTATTAAAACTGAACATAAAACTCCAATTGGAATTAACAGTGATGAGAGCAAAGAAGATTGTTGTTTAGATAACGATTTTGTGGAAAGTAGTACTTCCGATTTACTTGACAAGAAACATGTCGAGGTACTTGCAGAAAGTATCCAAAGTCTCAAAAAACAATCAAGCACTATGACCTCCAAAAAAAGGTCTAAGAAAGTAAATCCTAAACATGGGCCCTCAAAAATCAATTGCAGAACATTGAGAAAAAGGAAGCACAGGGAGGTTATAGATCTATCTGAAAGCTTACCCTTAGCAGAGGAACTAAATCTCCTTAAAAAAGATGGTAATGATAGTAAACAGATAAGGCCTTCCCTAACTGATGAAATCAAAAGTACTGCGAATGATGCTGAGCCTAGAGATCAAATCGCTGAAATACCCCTGTTAAATGACAGTACAATAACTGTCTCATATGAGGAATTTTTAAAAAGTCACAAGGAAAATAAAGTGGAGCAGACACCAGACTCTACAGTGTCAATTTGTATTCCTTCTGAAACTGTTGAAGATACAGTCAGAAGTGGTTGTATGAGTGACCCCGAAACCTATGAAATTTCCCAACAGACCCGGTTTAAGACAGTCACTGTTCTTGCACAAGTTCACCCCATCCCCCCAAAAAAGACAGGGAAAATACCCTCCATTTTCTTGAAACAAAAGCAGGTGGAAATGGAAAGTAGTCTGTCTGATCCTGAGAATGAACAGGCAGTTCAGAAAAGAAAATCTAACGTTGTTATACATGAGGAAGAATTAGAATTGGCAGTGTTGGAAGCTGGAAGCTCTGATGCTGTGAAACCTAAATGCACTCTAGAAGAAAGACAACAGTTTATGAAAGCATTTAGGCAGCCAGTATCAGATACGCTTAAAAATGGAGTCAAAAAGTCTTCTGATAAGCAGAAAGAGCTCAATGAAAAATCTTTAAATGAGGAAGAAAGAGATAATTCTAAAAAAGTCATGGAAAATCCTAATATCCAAATGGTTTCAAATCATGGCAGTTCACAGCCCCACACTGATAAAGGAAGTTTTCCTAAGGAGAAAAGTAAAACACTGAAGAAAAATAATAAAAAAATGTTAGCAACTGGTGGTATTCCAGCTGAAAATAAAGAGGGAAATACTCAGGAAAAAGAAACAACTCCTTCCTTTAAAGAGAAGCAAAATCAAAACAGGCTTAGAATGAGTTTAAGACAAAAGAAAACAGAACTTTTCAAAAGCAGCACATTATTTAACAAGGAAAGCCTTGTTTGTGAACGTACAGCAAATGATGACCCTCTAAAGATTTCCTCTCCATGTGATAATAAGTCTTCAAGAAAAACCAGCTTACCAGTTAAGGATAAGGTTATACAGTCTAAAGCTGAGACTGAAGACAGCTTGGGAAATGTTTCTACACCCAAGTCAAGCAGAAGATCTGTAAGAAGTAGCAGCGCTCCTGCTACAGTAATCGTTCGAGGTACTGATTCTGAAGATGCACAAGAGGATAGTCCAGTCAAAGCTTCTACTCCAAAAGCAGCCAGTTTATCAGAGAAGCATCGCTTATATACAGCGGAATTAATAACAATACCCTCTGATTCAGAGAGTCCTATTAGGTAAAAGTTCTGTTTTGTCCTCAATTTCTGAATATTCTGTGTAAGTTATTAGATTCGAAGGAAAAGACGTCAAGCACTGGAGAATAGTTTGTTTGTTTTTTCCCCTAGAACACAGCTTATTTATAAGAAAAAGAAAACAGGGTTTCAAAAATGCTGCTTATTTTCCATACTTAAAGTCAGGCATGCTTTCAGAAGAGCTTTTATGTATTTCAGATGAGCTTTACACTCTTGTTTATCATAGTTGCTAATTCCTGGAGGAATATCCTTCAAATAAGAAATCTGTGCATTTAGCAAGCATGAGATTAAAAATAAGTTATAGAACTTTAGGTAAACTGAGACATATACTATGAGATATATACTTGCATGCTGGTTCTGGCCAATGTAAGAAAGATTTTGAAGTGAAGTGAAGTGGAGTGAAAGTTGCTCAGTTGTGTCCATCTCTGACCCCATGGACTGTAGTCCATAGAATTCTTCAGGTCAGAATGCTGGAGTGGGTAGCCTTTGTCTTCTCCAGGAGATCTTCCCAACTCAGGGATCGAACCCAGGTCTCCCACATTGCAGGCAGATTCTCCACCAGCTGAGCCACAAGGGAAGCCCAAGAATACTGGAGTGGGTAGCCTATCCCTTCTCCAGGAGATCTTCCTGACCCAGGGATAGAACCGGTGTCTCCTGCATTGCAAGCAGATTCTTTACCAACTGAACTATCAGGGAAGATAAGAAAGATCTTAGGGGCTAATTTTCTGGAAAACTTAATGATTTACAAAAGAAGCTTTATGTTTTCTAAGAGTTTAACATTGAGTTTGGCTTACATTTGAACCAGTAACTTGAAACTAATGGAGGGTTTGATTTTTTTTGTTTTTTACTTCAGAACTGTCCAGAAATTAGACCTCTAGTTAGTTGTTTACTATATTTAATTGAAATTCTTAGACATTATAATCATAAAAATATTTGTCAATATCTTTCTGGTTTGCTTTCAGAATGAAATTCACCAGAATTAGTACTCCAAAAAAATCTAAGAAAAAATCTAAGAAAAGGTCTAAGAAATCTGAAGATGCTGATGAAGATTTTGAGACTCAGACTAGAAAGGTAATTGAAATATTAGGGAGTCCTGTAAGTGTATTCTGTTTTCTAAAACAACAACCGCTACTTTTGGAAGTGATACGCCAAAAGAAGATTCACATGATTCATAGACTGGTTTATGTTAACTACAACCCTTTACTATTTTAGATGATTCATTCTGTGAGTTAGCTTATGAAGAGATCAATATATCTTATTGTGAGATGAAAGCAGTTGATAAAGACCATGTAGTTTACTTAGAAAAGGTTTTCTTAATCATACTTATATTCCAATCATTTTCCTTAAGGCTGCTTACGGAAATAAGCATGATTGAATTTTTGTTTTATTTCTATAGATTAGAGGCTAAAAAGTGGGGTCTCTCAATCCTGGTACTGTTGACATTATGGGCTGGATAATTCTTTGTTGTGGGGGACTGTCTCATGCTTTATAGGGTGTTAAACAGTAACCCTGGCATCTATGGATGAGACGGCAGTGGCAGTCCAACTCGCCCAGCATTGGCAACCAAAAATATCTCCAGACATTGCTAAATATCCACTGGAGGGAAAAATCACCCTCAGTTGAAAACCACTATCCTGAAAGGAGAATGTGTAGGAATAGTTTAGCTGCTTTTGTAAAATAAACTGCTTATCCCCTCCATGAGAGAATTGGATTCTTTCTTGGGTGAGTAGATACAAGTGTGTGTGTGTCTAAAAAGCTACCAGGGTGATTCTCATGTAATCCTTGGGAGAAAGCCCCTGCCACAGAAAGTTGGTATCTCCTTTGTTTTTCTTTAGCAGCTGTCCTTTTTTTCCCTCTATTTTGACAGCTTACCACGTTCCAGGTATTATACTTAGTACTCATACCATTAATCTCGTGAAGTGAATATTTAGCCCTCCTTTGAAGGACAGTGGTGCCAAAGAAGGTTAAAACATTTTTGAGAGTTGGAGTGACACACAGTGCATTTTAAGCTGGGGGCATGGGAAGAGGGCTACCATAAGCTGATAAATAGGAAGAAAGTAGAGAACTGTCAGGATGGAAGTCCTGTTACATTAGGAGTAAGTAAGAGCTGGGAGGACAGGCAGCTCAGTCACAAAGGAGGGTATTGGCAATGGCTATTTTTTGAGGTGATTGGATTATGGTTGATTTTAATTTTCTTCATTTTTCTGTTTTTTGTTTTTCTATAAATAAGAACTTTTAAAAACTTTTATCAGAAAAATAACTATTAAAAAAAACAATTTCAAGTAATAGCAGAATTTGCCAAAATGCTTGTGTATTTTTTCCCCATGCATTTACTAAAACAGATCTCTTTGTTAACTGGTTCAGTGATGGAGTTGTTAATTTAAATTTAGCTGGATTATTACCCTAAGGTTTATCACCAGCCTGTCAAAAATTTTGCTACCAGAACAACAGATATCTATCACTCTACTCCTGTAAAGCAAATTCCTAACATTCCTAACCTCCTTAGGTACTGAATATCCATGCCTGTTCTTTTTTATTTTTATTTTTTTATGCCTATTCTCTTTAACATTTTTTAAAAAAATTTAAAAAGTTTTGAAGAAATGGTAAGCATTTATTTAAAAATCACAGTAGTATATACATATAAAAGTGAAAGCTTTTTAAAATTTTTTGTCTTTTATTCTGTAAGGGTAACCCACTTTTAATAGTTACGAGTTTATTACTCCAAACTTTTTCCTATGCTTAAATAGATATATCATTTTTAAAAGAGATCGTATAATGTAAACTTTTATAGCTTGTTTGCAGTATGTTTTTAATCCAAATGTAAAAACTTGTAGAACTCAAAATATGGAAAACACATTATCTGGAAGATAATATTTAAATACACAAAGTTGCTTAGTACATCAGTGACAGAGCCAGACCTGCAGAGTAGACTTTGTTCTTTTCTAGTGCTCTTTTCTATGCCTACTACCTTTTCAATTTCTCTCTAAAGGAGTCAGCCTATAAGTGACTAAAAACAAAGAAAAGATGCCATGAAGATGGAAATAACCAACAATTCCAATCTATACAGACATCTATTTAAAAAAAAATTTTTTTTTATATACAGTCATCTTTCTGGGTGTTTTTTTTACAAATGTAATTATATTTATCTGGATAGATTTCAAGTAAAAAAATGAAGGCAAACCAAGTATAATTAGACACATTTTAATTTCATTTCCATGGTAAAATTTGAATAGGTATTGTTTTTGGTCCTTTATTTGGTGTGATCTGTGATTATATTTTTCTATTATGTATATATTTAGTGGACTTCATTTTTTAGAACACTTTCAGGCTCATAGCAAAACTGAACAAAAGGTACAGGTTTCCCAGATACCCTCTGCTACCACACAGGCAAAAACCTCCCCCATTATCAATATCAGAATAGTACATTTGTTATCATCGATGAACTTACATTGACACATCATTATCACCCAATGTCCATGGTTTATTTATTTATTTTTTTAAGTCTTTCAAAAAAAATTTATTTATTTAGGACTTGCTTTGCAAGGGCTCTCTCTAGTTGAAGGAAGTGGGGGCTACTTTTTGTTGTGGTGCCTGCCATTCTCTTCTGGGGCACAGGCTCTAGAGCTGCGGCTTCAGCAGTTGTGTTGAATGGGCTTAGTTGCTCCATGGCATGTAGAATCTGCTCGGTCCAGGGCTCGAACTTGTGTCCCCTGTATTGGCAGGCAGATTCTTATCCATTCCGCCACCAAGGAAGTCCCCATAGTTTAAGTTAAGGCTTACTCTTGGTGTTGCATATTCTGTGGGTTTAGATAAATATATACTGACATGTATCCACCATTCTATTAATAGTACCATCCAGAGTAGTTTTGCTGCCTTAACAATCCTCTGTGCTCTGCCTGTTCGTCCCTTCCTTTTCCCCGGACAACCTCCTGTCGTTTTAGGGTCTCTAAAGTTTTATCTTTTCTATTTTTCTATTATTAAATATAAAATATTTGCCAGAAACCTAAATTATTATTTCACATTTGTGTTTAGGTAAGCCGTGCTTCAAAAAATGTATCAAAAGCAAAACAATTGATTGAAAAAGCAAAAGCTTTGCATATTAGTAAGTCAAAATCTCCTGAAGAAGTAGTGACACCTTTAAGGCGTTCGTCTAGACATCAGACGCTTCCTGAAAGATCAGAAACAGAAGTAAGTATTACAGATATTTAGTGGTATAAATTTTGTTCTCTTCTGTTTGAAATGAGAGAAGGAAACCCTTATAAAATTATAAGATAGAGTACTTGTAGGAAGCCTTGAAGTGGTAGGAAGAATATAATTTTCCATTCTTTTTTAAAGGACTTTGGCTGTCTTTTGCCCACAGAATACAATCTGAATCCTTATTAAGTCATTCAAGACCCTTCATAGGCAGAACTGGCTCTTGTCTTTCCTCAAAACAACCCCCTTCCTCAAGTACACACCTTTCACTCTGTCTTACTAAATTATTCATTTCTCTCCAAAGGGTACAGTTTTAACTCTTTTCAGTTTGTGGTTTCAGCTTGAAGTGTGTATTAGGTACTCAGTCCTACTGAAGGAATTCCTACTCAGATTTTAAGATCCTCTAAATGCCACCATCTTCTGTGTTTTTTACAACAACAACAATTTTATTACAGAGATATATAGCTTTATTAGAGAGATATCATTTCCATACCATATAGTTTGCTGTTTAAAGTATGCAATTCAGTCATAGAGTTGTGCATCCATCACCACAGTCAATTTTAGAACATTTTAATACCTCCAAAAGAACCCCCATTTCCTTAGCTGTCACCTGCCAATCTCCCCTCCCTCAGCCCTTGCCAAACAGTATAGATTTGTCTATTCTGGACATTTAATACAAATGATATATTATCACATATAATACTATATGTGGTCTGTTGTGTCTGGCTTCTCTCATTTCGCATAATGTTTCAAGGTTCATCCATGTTGTAGCATTAGTGTTTTCTTCCTTTTTATTGCCAAATAATACCCCATTATACGGAAATACCACAACTAACATTCATCAGTTGTTGGATGTTAAACTGTCCACTCATAAATTAGCTCTCCCTCTGTCCCCTAAACCCTGGTTCTAACCTTGATGCTATCTCTAGTTTCATTTGTCTTGTGTTTCAAGTGTCTGCTCTTGCCTATACATAGTAGATACTCGGAGATATATACTGACTGTATGAGTACTTATCAAACTTCATCTAAGATTTTTCTAGGATATATAGTTTTGAAAGGGAATAGCTAGAATTTTTATAGCTTGGTTGTGTTGATTCTTTTATCTGGAATATAGTTTGTTAGTTGCTTCTTTAAAAAAGAAAACTATGATCATAATAAATCTTTTTGATCATGTGAACTTGTATGGTGTAAGCACAGACTACTGCCATTCATATCATGTATTTTTTGTATCAGATAGTTTCTGACAGGGAGATGTATAGAATTGCTAATGTGATTTTCTTGTCTATGACTTCTAGCACTATAATCTTTTTGAAATTGTAATAACATTAACTGTATGTTATTAAAATTTTTTTTCTTATTCTGTCTTAGGACTCTGTAATAATAATAAGTTCAAGTCCTCCTCCTGTAAAGCAACCTGAGAAAAATCAGAAGAAACTTCAGTGTCTGAATGATGTGTTAGGAAAGAAACTTAACAAGACTCCTAAAAATGTCCCTGGTAATCAGATTTGATAATATTGATGGTAAACAGGAGGTTTGAGGGGGATTATATAGTTCTGAATTTTAGTTTAATTTAAATTTAAATTTCTTGTTTTATAACCTTTAATTATATTAAATATTTCTATTTTGATGAGTAAATGAGTGAAGTTATAATGTAGTTAGTAAAAAGTTTTACAAAGAGTAAGTGAGTATATTTTAAGTGATTGCATTTCTTTGTATCTGTTTAGCCTCAGTTAACTTAGTGATTCTGAAAGCTGACTGATCATCAAAATCATCTGGGTAAATTTTTAAAAATGTTAAGTTTTTAGGTCCTTTCCTAAACATTACTGACCAAGAGTCTCTAGAGATGGGTTGTGGGAATTTGTAACTTAAAAAAAAGCTCCCCAAGAAATTCTGATATTGATATTTCCAGATTGAGAGACCCAACTCATTATATAGAAAAATTTTAGTTAAAAAATTTTTTAAAGAGTTCTGAAAGTAATTGAAGCTAAGTGGAAATGATAAGCCTTAATACTAACCTAAGTATTTATTTTTCTAAGGAAAAGTGAAAGTCGCGCCTTTATTTCTTACTAGAAAGACTCAGAAGACAGCTGATCCTGCCCTTGGTTTTGATGAAAGCAGGTCAGTGTGATACAGATTTTAAAATGCCAAAATATTCTATGGAATGTATTTTGTATTCATTTACTTTGATGAGAAAGATTTAAATTATCATTTGAAGCTTTAAGAAGTCCATTTTAAAAGATAATAATGTTGACATTGCTACAACTGCAATTTGAAGATCTTGATCTTTTGCAAATATTTTGTGGCCATCTCTAGACACACTAGTGGAAAAATAAATAGGCAAACCAAAAATACCAAAAAGCTGGTTTATGAACTTTGAAAATATTTAAATATTTATTATGTACCAGGCACTGTGTTTGATACTAGGAATATCATGGAAGTAAGACACATTCCCCATCTTCTTGACTGGTAAAGAACCTGCCTGCCAATGCAGGGGACATAAGAAACTCAGGTTTGATCGCTGGGTCAGGAAGATCCCCTGGAGAAGGAAATGGCATCTGACTCCAGTATTCTTGCCTGGAGAATCCCATGGACAGAGGAACCTGGAAGGCTACAGTCCACAGGGTTTCAAAGAGTCAGACACAACTGAGTGACTTAGCACACACACACCGTCTTCTTGAGGCTTACACTTTAGAGGAAAGACGATCTCTGATTAAGTGTTAATTGAGCCAACAAGTGAAGAAATGGAGTTGTGCTAAGGAGAGGTACAAAGTTCTATTAAGTAGATTTGGTCTGGTTAAGAAAGGATTTGCTGAGGAAATGATGCCTGAACTGAAGGATGAGCAGGAGTTCATTGGGGAGGAGCAGTGGTCCATCCAGAGGGACCATCTAGGGTCCCTGTGACTGCAAGGAGCATGGTAAATACAGGAAGTTGAAGGAATGTCCCCGTGACTTGAGCACAGTGAGCAGAGCGTGAGATTATGCTGGAGAGGGGGTACCAGCCCGTGTGGGTAGACCTTTAGGACACATGAATGGATTTTGTCACTATGCTAAGAGCAATGAGAAGCAGTCAGAGGGTTTTAAACATGAATGAAACTTAAGCATTTGAATTTTGAAAGTTTAATCTGACTGCTGGATTAATTTGGCTGTTGTACAGAGAATGGGATGGAGGAGGGATTAGAATGGATACAGGAGTCCTGGTGAGAGATAATGGAAGTGTGGACTCAAGTATTGGAGAGGATGTATGAAAGATTTTAGGAGATACATTTATTTGTTTATTTTTTGCCACACCATGTGGCTTGTGGGTTTTATTCCCCCACCAGGGATTGAACCTGTGCCCTTGGCAGTGAAAGCGTGAAGTCCTAACTACTGGACCACCAGGGATTTCCCTAGGAGATAAATTTAAGAACCCTTTATGATTAATTGGGCTTCCCTGATAGCTCAGTTGGTAGATTCTGCCTGTGATGCAGGAAACCCTGGTTCGATTCCTGGATCGGGAAGATCCGCTAGAGAAGGGATCGGCTACCCACTCCAGTATTCTTGGGCTTCCCTGGTGGCTCAGCTGGTAAAGAATCCACCTGCAATCCTGGAGACCTGGGTTCTAATTAATTATGATTAATTAGACACAGGGGCTGGGAGTGGGAGAGTTGAAGGTGGAAAGATGACACCTAAGTTCTGATCTGGGCCAGTGGGTGGCGCAATGGAAGAAGACCAGGTTTAGGGACATGAGTTGAGGTTATTTTTTCTTTTTTTTCCTGTTTCAGTTTTATTGAGGAATAATTGCCTATTGTTAAATGCACATATCTTAAGCACACAGTTCTGACAAGTATATTATATCCGGATATAGCATCTTTCTTTTACTCCCGATTGGTTTACTTTTTCTTCTTCTGTGTCCCGGCCACCAGAGGAAAAGGTTGTCACCATTCTGGTTGATGTTACCATCGGCTAGTTGATTTCTATTGCCATTGGTTATTTTTTGTCTGTTTCCAAACATCACATAAACATTATATGTTATTTTGTGCCTAAGTACACGTGCTTGGTACACAACATACACACACATATTTTTTAAAATCAACTTTATTCAGGTATAATATGCATATATTCATATGTACCCCTATTAAGTAAGTAGTTTGAACTGTTACGAACATTCATGTAGGAGCTTGCCATGATACGTCAACACCACTGTCTTATAGTGTATTTTTTTTAAGTGTTTATAACCTTAGCTGTCCATTTCTCATATTTTCTTAAAAGCCAAGATGCATCTGAAAGGTCTCAGGATTGTGATGTGCAGTTTAAAGCAAAGCGTGACTTCCTCATGAGTGGGTTGCCAGATTTGTTGAAACGACAAATTGCAAAGAAAGCTGCTGCGTTAGATGTGTACAATGCAGTGAGTGCCAGTTTCCAGAGAGTCGTTCATGTTCAGCAAAAAGACGATGGTGAGTTTATTATTATGAGATATTTTTAAACATTAGTAAGCAATATGAAACTATGTGAGTTGGTTTTAGGTGAGACAAAGGTTCAGGTATAATTCTTATGTGGAGTTTAAAGTAGCTTTTTATCCTCTCTATTCCTGGGAAATCCCATCAACAGAGGAGCCTGGTGGGCTACAGTCCGTGGAGTCACAAAGAGTCAGAAATGACTGAGCAACTAAACCAGCACCACCACATCCTCTCTGCTGCAGCCTTGGGCTGAGAAAGGGGGTGGGGCAGGAAAGCCGAACCGCTTACCCCTGATGCCAGGGGAGGGCAGGCATGTGTGTGGTGCTGAAGTGAATGCTGTCCAGAGAGGTGCTGTGTTCTTGAAATCTGAGCCTGTGTGTGAACAGATCATCTTTGAAGAGTTTCTTAGATGAACTCCATCCCTGTCTTTGTCCAGTCTGCAGCTCACTGTTTAAGAGAAGTCTGTTTGCCTCCTTGCTGTAACAGCTTGTGCTGTTTGGTACCACACAAGTCTCTTGTGAACCATCTCCTGGAGTCGGTAATAGGGAGCCGTGCTCCATTGTTCTAACTCTCTCTACCCTCACATGTACCGCACAAGAGAGCGAGATGTTTCCACAAGCCTTGTAGGATGGATCCTGATCTAATTCTCTGTGGATTCAAGTGCACTGGCAACCACAGTCCTACTTGAGCTATTTAGTTTTTATAATTACTGATCATATACAAAGCTTTCTATCTTTGCTTTGTTGTTGTTCCTGAAAAGTGTTAGTCACTTCAGTCATGTCTGATTCTTTGTGACCACATGGACTCCATCCATGGAATTCTGGCTCCTCTGTCCAAGGAATTCAGTTCCTTCTCCCGGGGATCTTCCCAACCCAGGGATCAAACTGGGGTCTCCTGCATGGCAGGCAGATTCTTTATTATCTGAGCCACCAGGGAAGCCCCCTATTGTTTCCACCTAGTGCTTTTTGTCAGGGCAAAAACAGTTATCTTCTTCTCAGCTGGCTTTGTGGTTTGGTTTGGTGTAGTCCCTCTCCTCATGAAATGTTCACTCTGATCTGTCCTCCTTTCTTTTCCTTTTATGTTTCTGACCTTGATGGTTTTTGAGTTTTATTTAGCCTGTCTTTTCTCTGTTGTGTGACGTTCCCAGTCAGCCTTTCTAATAATATTCTACGTTTCCTTTTCTCTCAGTTCTGCTACAGCCGTTCAGTGGATGAAACCTTTCTTGTTACTTTCACCAGCTCAGTGTTATAAAGCATTTTCTAATAGTATGTTCAACTATAGAGATTAGTTATACTTTTCCTTAGGATCATGCCCATCATCACCTAGTAACAGAATCTGGATTTCAGGATGCTAATTGCCCCTGAAATTTTTAACCTGAGCAGCAAGGTTGATTTAAAAAAATGAAAAATGTGCAAATATTTGCTTATTTTTAACAATTAGGAGGGAAGACTAGGTAATTTTTATTAATTGTATTTGTTACAGGTGAGGATTTTGTTCCTGTGTACTCCTTTGAATTTTGATACTTTTGTGTTAACTGTGTAGTTGTTGTTGGGTCTTTCTGTGTTTGTTGACTTGGCATTTGGTAAATGGATAAGAATGTGAAGAATGAAGGTAATTAACGATTTTTCTATTTTTCTTTAGGGTGCCATTTGTGGCGTTTGAAACCACCCACTTGTCCTCTCTTAACTAAACTTAAAGAACTAAATACTAAAGTAATAGATCTCTCAAAATGTGTTATGGCTCTTGGTGAATTTTCAACATTGAATTCAAATTCGAAAAGTAATAATTCCACTGTTGGGGTAAGTATGAGAGCACTCAACATTATAGGACGTTTCCTTCACATTTTTCAGAGGGAAAAAATTTTACATGTCTACTGTTGGAGCCTAAAGATCATCTCTTCCTAGAGTCCAATTTTAAAAAATAAATCCCAATTGAAATACAAATCTCTTTTAAATTCTCTGAGAGCTTTAAAAACATTTTAAGAGTTAATGATAGCCAGTTTCAAAAGAATATTAGATTATATAGCACATTTAGATACTTTGTCAGTCAGAATTATACTCTAATAAATGTATAAAATACAATTAGTTTAAAAAAGTGCAATAAAAATATGAACTAAGTCCTTCTAAAGCTGTGCAAATGCAGCTTTGCCGTCAAGGGTTGTATTTAGTGACTAAAGTTAACCCTACCCTGATGTAGACTTACAGACAGAAAATAACTGGTAATATTCTGATTAATATTATTAATGTGAGTTTTTAATTAATTAATTAATTCTATATTAATTAACATAGAATGTGAGTTTAATTGAACATTTGGTTTTTTATTGCAGTTTATGGGGAGAAGGAAAGATTTGACTGAAGAAGTAAGAAATCTTTTGTTGGAGGAAATTAGGTGGTCAAATCCCAGATTTCCTTTGAGGAAATACTTCTCTTTGCTTCTAAAAAAGCGAACTGAGCACCAGGTACTTTCTGAGTGTCACTGTAAACAAGGTTAGTGATAATTACTATCATTTCCATTAACATTTCACTTTTGAAAATGCTGAGGTTAGCTATTGACTCTTGGAAGTGGTCACCACTGAGAGAACTTTTCTTGTGGTTGACAGTGAGGTTTGTTCAACTAAAGTAAAGCATCTTTTGTGATGCGTTGTTGACCTCTGCTGGCTTCCAGAGTGGCCAACCCCAAAACAGCATTAATTATGTTAAAATACTAATAATTTATTTAAGGAAAGTCTTAGATGAGGTAGTTTTTATAGCCTGTACAAAAGGCAGTCTAAATAACAATATAGCAACTAGCTTTCAGCATGCAATGTTTGATTCTTGGCTTTTCATTTTATAGTAATAAGGCTATTGGATATTTTGAAGTGGTATTAAGATTACTGGGTAATAAAATTAGTTTTCTGTTGATTGGTAAACACATGCATTTCTATAATTTCCCAAATAGAAAGTCCACAACTTGAGCCCATTGTCAGCCGAAAAGAAACCAAAAGGAAACGAGTGGAAACGGAAAATCATAAATCCAAACGAAGGAAACCAAATAACTATTTAGAAAGTCCAAGAAAGATAAATGGGAAACCAGAAGAACTTGACAAAAGAAACAACTCCAGCGGCATAAAGCTAGATTCTTCCAAAGGCTTGTTTCCTAAAACATCCAGGAAGAAACAAACAGCTCTGAGTACAAGGTGTAAAGTGGAAACAGCAACAGTAGAAGATCCTGATATTCTGATCGTAGATGATGACAAAGAGTCTTCATCAGAAGTGTCCTCTATTCCAGGTAAATTAGATTCTTCTCTCCTTCTGGTCCTAGACGGTTTTTGTTTGTTTTTAACCTCTCATTTTCCTCCTCTTTTTTAATGTATGCTCATTGCAGCATTCAAACAAAATAAGACGTGGAAGCCTCACTGATTAGGGTCTTACAGATAAACCACATTTAACAGATTTCTGTTTGGCCGTTGATTTTTCTGTGCTTCCCCAAATACGTATGCCTTTTTGAAAATTTGGGATCACACTCTACCTATTATTTTACACCTCTTTCACTGATTTTTCTGACATTAGTCCAATTTGGTCATCTAGCATATCTGGAGTATTCTATTGAACTGATTAATTTATTCATTTAGAGTATGTTTTGATCATTGTACAGCCGGTCTCTGTCTTTTTTTTAAGTGAAGTATACTTGATTTACAATGTTATGTTAGTTTCAGGTATGCAGCAAAGTGAATCAGTTATACAAGTACGTACATGCATTCTTTCTTTTAGCTTTTTTCCCCATACGGGCCATTTCACAGTATTGAGTAGTGTTCTCTGTGCTACATAGCCGACCCTTACTAGTTATCTACTTTTTATATAGTAGTGTGTATATGTCAGTCCCACACTCCCAGTTTATCCCTCCCTCCATCTGTGATTCTGCTTCTGTTTTGTAAAAATGTTCATTTGTTCCCTTTTTTTAGATTCTGCATATAAGCAATATCACATGATATTTTTCTTTCTGTGTCTGACTTACTTCACTCAGTATGACAATCCTAGGTCTATCCATCTATAATTCTTTTAAACTATTTTCAAGCATTACTCTACTAAATGAACTACAGATTCCCTTTCCCCACAAATTCCATGGGCATTTTGATTTTGCATTAGTTTGTAGGTTAACTTGAAGGGAACTGGTATCTTTCCAACGTTGTCTTCTCCGTCAGGAGTGTAGCCTCTCTCCATTTACTCAGGCAGACCTTATAGAATGTTCTAATGTATCCTTTTCGGAGAAGGCAGTGGCACCCCACTCCACTACTCTTGCCTGGAAAATCCCATGGACGGAGGAGCCTGGTAGGCTGCAGTCTATGGGGTCGCACAGAGTTGGACACGACTAAAGCGACTTAGCAGCAGCAGCAGCAATGTATCCTTTTAGTGGTCAAGAAGAGGCTTCATGAAAAGTATGCTACATTTGTCCTTTAGATCATTTCTTATAGTACAAATTATTTTTCATAATTTGCATTTCTTAAAGAAAGGCAATGCCAAAGAATGCTCAAACTGCCACACAATTGTGCTCATCTCACACGCTAGTAAAGTAATGCTTAAAATTCTCCAAGCCAGGCTTCAGCAATACATGAACCATGAACTTCCAGATGGTCAAGCTGGTTTTAGAAAAGGCAGAGGAACCAGAGATCAAATTGCCAACATCTGATGGATCATCAAAAAAGCAAGAGAGTTCCAGAAAAACATCTATTTCTGCTTTATTGACTATGCCAAAGCCTTTGGCTGTGTGGATCACAATAAACTGAAAAATTCTGAAAGAGATGGGAATACCAGACCACCTGACCTGCCTCTTAAGAAATCTGTATGCAGGTCAGGAAGCAACAGTTGGAACTGAACATGGAACAACGGACTGGTTCCAAATAGGAAAAGGAGTACGTCAAGGCTATATATTGTCACCCTGCTTATTTAACTTATATGCAGAGTACATCATGAGAAACGCTGGGCTGGAGGAAGCACAGGCTGGAATCAAGATTGCTGGGAGAAATATCAGTAACCTCAGATATGCAGATGACACCACCCTGGTGGCAGAAAGTGAAGAAGAACTAAAGAGCCTCTTGATGAAAGTGAAAGAGGAGAGTGAAAAAGTTGACTTAAAGCTCAACATTCAGAAAACTAAGATCATGGCATCTGGTCCCATCACTTCATGGGAAATAGATGGGGAAACAGTGGCTGACTTTGTTTTTCTGGGCTCCAAAATCACTGCAGATGGTGACTGCAGCCATGAAATTAAAAGACCCTTACTCCTTGGAAGAAAAGTTAAGACCAACCTAGACAGCAGAGACGTTACTTTGTCAACAAAGATCTGTCTAGTCAAGGCTTTTCCAGTGGTCATGTATGGATGTGAGAGTTGGACTGTAAAGAAAGCTGAGCACTGAAGAATTGATGCTTTTGAACTGTGTTGTTGAAGAAGACTCTTGAGAGTCCCTTGGACTGCAAGGAGATCCAACCAGTCCATCCTAAAGGAGATCAGTCCTGGGTGTTCATTGGAAAGACTGATTTTGAAGCTGAAATTCCAATACTTTGGCCACCTGATGCGAAGAGCTGACACATCGGAAAAGACCCTGATGCTGGGAAAGATTGAGGGCAGGAGGAGAAGGGGACGACAGAGGATGAAATGGTTGGATGGCATCACTGACTCGATGGACATGGGTTTGGGTGGACTCCGGGAGTTGGTGATGGACAGGGAGACCTGATGTGCTGCAGTTCATGGGGTTGCAAAGAGTCGGACACGACTGAGCGACTGAACTGAACTGAGTGCTTTGAGTAACATTTTTAATGTATACTTTTAAATCTTACAGTCATAAGACTTGTTTTTTGTTTGCTTGTTTACAGTCATAAGACTTTATGGTGGTTAGCGTTAAGGGGAACAGTTTTGATGAGAAGAATTTTCAGTGTAATGTTAAGTTTTTAAAATTGCCTTTTTTGGCAGTTTATAAACATTTCTACAAATACTTATTGTTACATGAAACAATAATGCAAATGTATAAGAATATATGTTTATGTCAAGGAACAAAATACTTCAATACATATTTTTTTCTTTAGATTCTGGAATTGAAGACATGCTTTGGACGGAAAAGTATCAACCTCAGAACTCCAGTGAACTCATAGGCAATGAGCTAGCTATAAAAAAGTTACATAGGTTGGTAAAATTTATAAAGGAATTGAGAAATAGTTTATGAATCTGGTTTTACTATTTATTTATACTGAAATCTAGACATTATGGGCTTCCCCGGTGGCTCAGATGGTAAAGAATCTGCCTACAATGGAGGAGACTCAGGTTTGATCCCTGAGTCGGGAAGATCCCCTGGAGAAGGGAGTGGCTACCCACTCCAGTATTCTTGCCTGGAGAATCCATGGACAGAGGAGCCTGGCAGGCTATTGTCCATGGGATCGCAGAGTCAGACACGAGTGAACGACTAACACAACACTAGAAATTATAAAGTTATAGATCACAAGGTAAAATCTTAAAAAATAAAAATCCAAAGTGAAAAGTAAATGTACCTCTTCTCTCCTGTTTCTATTCCTTACTATTAAAGATGTCTTTTAAAACTTTCCAGAAAAAAATTAATGCATATATTTGCTCTTCATAACAGATAGGATCATATTACTACTAACTCAGGTCATAATCCTTTGTCTTCAATTCCCACCTCCAAAGAGTTCTGGAAATTGAAAGTTTATTAACTTTATTATATACATAATATTTATTATGACCTTCCCTGGTGGCTTAGAGGTAAAGAATGCCTGCAGCGCAGGCGATGCGGGTTTGATCCCTGGGTCAGGAAGATCCCCTGGAGAAGGAGAAGGCAACCCACTCTAGTATTCTTGCCTGGACAATCCCATGAACAGAGGAGCCTGGAAGGCTACTGTCCATGGAGTTGAAGAGTCGGACATGACTTTAGCGACTAAACGATGACAAAAGTTCATTATAGTTTTTATCGGTCCCAACCAGAAATATTCAGTGATTATAGATGTACTGCCACAGACCCACTAAAAGTATTATGTTATATGTAGTATTTGTTCCAAATTACATTTCTAGTATCTAAAAGATCCTGAATTCTAAAACTCACCTGGCCCAAAGGATTTCATATAAGGACTTGGGAGCCATAATAATAAACACTTTGAGATTGGCATTGTTCTAAGTACTTGATAGTTCTTAGCTCATTTGATCCTTAGAATGATCCTATGAGGGTAAATACTGTTCCTCAAGAAGAATGAGTCCTAGAGAGGTTGAGTTATTTGTACGAGGTCACACATCTAAAAGTAGTGGAGCTCAATTTAAACTCAGGTGGTCTAGCTCTAGACGAGAATTTAATCTTTCTACTCATAGCGTCGTGTATGAGACATCTTTCAAGTCATTGTACAGTCTGTTCCATTTCTAAGTTTCCCTGTACTGGTTTCTTATGTGAGCATACCATGAGGTACCTTTTTCCTACTGATGCACTTTCAAGTTTTTCCTTTTGGAGGCTAATTTAAACAGTGTCGTAGTGCATATCCTTGCACATATAGTCTTGAGTATTTAGGCAAAATTACTTCATTTTAAAATGTTAATGCCAGTGTAAAATTATTTTACTATATAATTGATTCAGAAGCATCATGGAATTCTTAAAATATATTGATATACCATATCTTCCCCCAACAACCATTTAACTTACTGTCTAAAAGCTATCTATATTCTGTGACTTATTTTTATTAACATACATTTTCTTTTGATAGTTGGTTGAAAGACTGGAAAAGAAGAGCTGAATTGGAAGAAGGACAGAATTTGAAGGGAAAAAGAGATGAGAAACAGGAAGGTATTTTGAGTCATTTTTTTTCCCATTTCAACATTTTTAGAATTAGATTAGCTAATCACTCTTGTGAGGCTTCTTATTTGGTATCTTATGTTTGGTTTTCTCGTTTTCGTACATTGAATTGCCAACATTTATCTGCAGGAAGATGTGGGATTTGGTCACTGGGTTTGGTGAGATAGAACTGCTGCCCATGCAATTGTTTTATGTGTGTTTGAATGATTTTCAGATTCGTTGGATAGCAGAGACTTCAAAGGTAGTTCAGATGACGAAGAAGAAAATCGCCTTTGTAATACCGTTCTTATAACAGGGCCAACAGGAGTGGGGAAGACCGCTGCTGTATATGCTTGTGCCCAAGAACTTGGTTTTAAGGTTAGTTGACAGCTCTAGTGGATGAATACTAATGTAATGAAATGAAAAGAAATATAAACCATTCTGCCCCTTTTCATGTATTCTTCTTCTAGATATTTGAAGTGAATGCCTCTTCTCAGCGCAGTGGTAGACAAATTCTGTCTCAGCTGAAGGAAGCTACTCAGTCTCATCAAGTAGACAAGCAAGGTGTCAACTCACAGAAACCCTGCTTTTTTAATAGCTACAACATTGGCAAGTCACCAAGTAAGTGAATTATTTTCTTCAAATCACAGCCTTTAAGAAATGAAAATCTAAGAAAAGAATTTTAATAATCGATATTTTGCCATATTTTATCTCTTTCTACATATATATGTGCCTTTCAAATTTTTCTCGGGTTTTATGTTTTAAAACAAATCTCAGGACCATCACATAATTTTACTCATGTGTATATATATACTTTAGTATTTAGCTCTAACTGATAAGGACTTTTTAAAAGCATAATTGCAATGTCATAACCAGACTAACAAAGTTAACCACATACCTTAATTTGATCTGAAATGTAGTCTGATTTCAGTTTTCTGTTGTTTCAAATGGTTTGTTCAAATCAGGATTCAAACAAAGTCCACACCTTAGATTAATGTCTCTTTTTTTTTTTGTATTAATGTCTCTTAAGTGCCTTTTCATCTCTCTTAACAACTCCCTCACTCTTTCTCTTCATGTTATTTGTTGAAGAACATGGGACATTGGTCATAAAATGTTTCACATTCTGGATTTGGCTGACTATATCTACATGGTATCAGTTAACACATTCCTCTTCCTTGTATTTCTTATAAACTGGCAGTTAGATCTGTGGGCTTGATTAGATTCCTTTCCGTTTTGGTGCTAGTATACATTCACAGATGGGGCTGCGCTTCCTGCAGTGTCATAGCAAGAGATACATAACAACTGGTTATCCCACTTTTAGTGATACTAAGATATTTTTTATTTTAAGATTATACCTCTTCCCTTGTGATGTTAAAATGCCTGATTTTTATGACATGACAGTGATACCTATGGTAATTTTTTTCAAAGCTCAAAATTTCCACTGTTTTTTAAACACCTATGATACACAAGAAATATAAGATCTCTGAAGGTGAGGGTATAGAAAAAGAATAGGACACAGTCATAGATATGTGCACGTATACTGGTATGTAAAGAAGATTCTGCTCTGAGTCCATGGATAATAACTAGTGCATGTAAAGGCTGAATTGGGGTACAAGCTCTGGGATAAATGCCAGGCTGCTGTCAGGCTTCTGAAAGGTGGACATCAGCCATTTGTTTTTAACTTTGTATCCATCTTTCATATCTAGAAAAACATATCACTTGCTTGTAGTATCATTTACTGTGGGCTAAATCAAAGTTGGACTAGAAGACCTGTAATGTGCTCAGTGTACACCAATATCATTTTTCCTCCAGCCTTTAGTTGTGGCATGTGAACTCTTAGTTGCAGTACGTGGGATCTAGTTCCCTGACCTGGGATTGAACCCAGGCCCCCTGCATTGGGAGGGTGGAGTCTTAACCACTGGATGACCAAGGAAGTGCCCCTCTAGCTTCTTCTGACCTCTAGACAGAGTGAATGACGGGATTGTGAACATTATTTACTTCAAAAATGGAGAAGAGTATCTTTTCCAAATGACTGACTTTATCTTCTCTACTGATAGGCTAACAATACAGTAATATTTGAGTGTAAAGAGTATTGACTATAAGAATGAAAAAATTTTTATATATTTGCTTTTTAACTAGTATGAGTAGAAATATACTGTGGATAACTCAATCTTGACATCTGTTTAATTTTTAGAATATTTGTTTTTAAGTGCAGTTTGTTTTTGGCAGAAAAATTATGCTCCCCCAAGAAGGTTGTTACATCACCAAGAAAACTTCCTCCGCCATCACCACAAAGTAATGGACCAAAGCGAACACTTCCACCTAAAACTTTGGCAAATTATTTTAAAGTGTCTTCTAAGCCAAAAAATAATGAACAAATAGGAGCACTTCCAGAAAATAATAAAGGTAAGACACTAAATTGACAAAGAACCCCAATACATAAAAATTTGATCATATTTCATGAGTTCCTATTGTAATTTATTAAACCTCTGAAGGTCCTACTTGTAGCAGTCTTGATACTTTGTTTCAGTTTTGATAGGGGATTTCAGTTTAAACTTATTCTGTGGAAATAGCCAATGTTCAATCAAAAGTTGATTTGAAAGAAGATGGGGTACATATATACAATGAATATTATTCATCCCACTAAGAGAAACAAAATGGGGTTATTTGTAGAGACCTGAATGAACCTGGAGTCTCTCGTACAGAGTGAAGTAAGTTAGAAAAACAAATATCGTACATTAACGCATGTACGTGGAATCTAGAAAAGTGGTACAGATGAACCTGCTTCCAAGGCAGAAATGGAGACACAGACATAAAGAGGAAACATGTGAACCCGGCAGGGGAAGGGGAGGGTGGGATGAGCTGTGAGATCAGGATTTGCATACACATCCTACCGTGTGTAACATAGACAGACAGTGGGAAGCCGCTCTACAGCGCAGGGCGCTCAGCTCCTAGACGAGCAGGCTGGGGTGTGGGGTGGAGGGAGGCCCAAGGGGGAGGGGATATGTGCGTACATATCGCTCATTCACTTCACTCTACAGCAGAAACTACATTGTAAAGCAGTTATATTCTAATAAAATTGATTTTATATAAAATATTTTATATGCAGGAATCAAAAATTCTTTTGAACAGAAACAAATCATTCAGACGAAATCTACAAACACAACTAATTCAAATGTCAAAGAGTTTGGGGCTGAGGAACCCAACAGGAAAAATGCAACATCCCTCATTCTTTTTGAGGAGGTAGGTTTACAGAGGTATACATTTGTGATATCTCCTGATAAAAGCTTATTCTAGAGGTTACTGTATATTTTACTCTGACGATCTGTAGAACAGCCAAGAAAGTCAGGAATAACTGTATCTATGACCCGGGTTCAATCCCTGGGTTGGGAGGATCCCCTGGAGAAGAGAATGGCAATCCACTCAAGTATTGTGGCCTAGAGAATCCCGTGGACAGAAGAGCCTGGCGGGCTACAGTCCATGGGGTTGCAAAGAGTCGGGCACGACTGAGTGACTAACACTCATTTCACATTAAAGTGAATGAAACTGTCAACCATAGAAGAATTTTTCAGGAACATGATTCATGCAATTCGATTACTGTTTAGAGTTTGTAGAATTATACTGTCCCATACTTATCCAATTATATTAATAGGTGACTGTATGTCTTTGGTTTTAATATTTGATAATTTCTTTACTCTTTTAATAGTGTAAGATATTGTAAGTGCTCAGCGTGGTGTGAAGTCACACGGTTTACAAATTCATAAATTTTGTCTCTGACATATAGTGTATCTACTGTGTATACATAACTGATATTCAAGTAAGTGTATTGTTACTCACTATGTCAATATCCTAATAACCATTTTGTTCTTAGGTTGATGTCATTTTTGAAGAAGATGCTGGATTTTTGAATGCAGTCAAAACATTCATGGCAACCACGAAGAGACCTGTAATCCTCACGACAAGTGGTAGGTAACCAGTGATTTTACAATTAATTACTTTCAGTTAAAATATTTGGGGAAAGCTTCTAATTTTGGTTAGATATGTTGCTTTAGAAGTCTGCTGGCAAATTAAATTGGTTGTTTTTTTCCTAAAGTGAGGAGACTTTCTAGATCATTTTTATTAATCAACTAAGAATTATTCAGATTTGCAATTGATTTGTAGCCTTGAGTAATTATAAAACTTAATATATTAACTTGCAAATAGCAATGACTTTAAAAAATGAGTACTACTTTGAATTACTGTGTTGGGGTGTTAGACATTTAGGATGCCAACAACAGCCTACACAGATAGAGAAATTTATGGACAAGCTGGTGAAGGGGTTTGGGGAAGGAAAATAACAAATCTTTCTCTTTATCTCTTCCTCATACCTATAATTAGGTTACCAAACCTCATTTACTGGTCAGGATTTTTTATGGAACCTAACTTTTCTGCAGTTTCTTAATATTGAACTTGGCCATTCCTTAGCCCCTGATAATGTTTCCTATGGATTAATTGCATATTTTAGCTGAAGTCAGCCATCATCAGCCTTACAGAATTGGTCCCCTTTTCTTCATAATTAGAATTTGGTTTTTAATTTTAAAATTTCATACAATATTTTTCATTATATATATTGTATTATAATATTTTCAATATTTGTTATTGCAGATATTCAGAATGTCTCTACTATGGATTTTTGTAGGAAAATGTGTTTGTGTTAGACTCAAACTAGAAATTAGAAATTAATGGCCCATTTAATAGTTAATGATTGTACTCTAAAAATATCGATAAAATCATATTAATCACAAGTGACTTGGTAGTTTAAAAGGTCAAGGTAGAAATTTAGTTCCTTAATGATTTATAATTTGTATGATGTTTTCATTACTGATGAAATATAGGATACTTTCATAAAAAACATATGACTAGAGAAAGTACCTTAGTGGTTTTAATGTTTAAAAATATGTTTTTTCACTATAGATCCAACATTTAGTTTAATGTTTGATGGCTGCTTTGAAGAAATTAATTTTAATACTCCTTCACTGGTAAGCTTTGAATTTGGATGATCATAAATTATATATCACAATTACATAACAAGTAATTTATTATAATATTTAGCTATATTTTGACTATTAAGGGGTATGTTAACATTTTTGAGTTTTAGGAGACTTCTAATTTTTTTGTTTTAACTTAAAAATTTTTTTTTCAAAATTTGAATATTCAAATTTTTGCTAGACTCTAATGTTCTTTAATTCTTTTTCATAGTAACCAGTGCTTTTTTAAGGTAAAATTTACATAGTTAAATTGCACTTAAGTATACAAGTTGAAAAATATGAACAGAGATAAACATCCATGTAACCATCACCCAGATCAAAATATAGAACATTTCCTTCACCTCAAAAAGTTCCCTTGGACCCTTTTTAGTCAGCACTTCCCTCTCCACCAGAGATAACCACTATTCTAATGTGTATTAACTCAGATTAATTTTGCCTGTTATGAAACTTTATGCTTTAATTTTCAAATTCTTTGTGTTTGCATACATTATAAACTCCTCGATACAATGCTCTGTTTTTTGCTTTAGCTGATCATATATCTTTTAAACAAATTAAGAAGGTAAAAAGTCAAGTTTTTGTTTACCTGTGTAATTTTGTATGTTCTTAATTTCTTTATGAAGATCTGAGTTTTTCTTTGGTTTTGTTTCTCTTTAGCCTCAAGAACTTTATTAGCAATTCTTACAGAACAAGTCTGCTGGCAGTGGATTATATTAGATTTCTTTCAGTTTTTCTGTCACTACTTTAAACATATCATTTCATTGAGTTTTGGTCACCACTGTTTCTTTTATGTCCCAGCAATTTAAACAGATTTTTAAAATTTATGTTTCTGCCCCATATGTGTAATGTGTCATTTTCTTCTAGATGTCTTCAAGATCCTCTCTTTAACTTTAGTTTCCAGTGGTTTTCTTGTGATGTTCCTAGGTATTATTTTTCTTCATATTTAACCTGCTTGTGATTCTTCATTATCAATTATCCTTAATTATATGTCATTCTTCCAATTGGGGAACTTTGTAGGCTTATTTTTCCAAATTTATTTTATTTTCATTTTCTCTTTTTCCCTTCTGGGGATTTAATTACAAGAAGGTTGGACATTTACATTGACCCGCACGTCACTGAGATGTGCTGTTTCTTCCCCACGCCACCCCCTCAGTTGTTTTTTTTTCTGCTTATACTTCTGATTTGGTGATTTATATTGATTTATCTTCAAGTCTACTGACCTTTTTTTCCTGCCATCTTTGTTTTCCCATGAGGTCCATCCACAGAAATCTTTATTCTAATATTACATTAATTTTTAGTTTTATAAGTTCTTTTTGCTTCCTTTTTATGGATTCTATTTTTCTGTTGAAATTTCCTACTGTTCATTGTAAGCATGTTTTCCTTAAGCATAGTTTTACTAGCTGTTTTAAAATTCTTTCTTGCTAATTCCAGCTTTGTCATCTTGTGATCAGTCTGTACTTGATTGTCTTGCCTCTGAGGTATCGGTTACTTTTTCCTATTACTTTGTATGTCTAGTAATTTTAGATTTTTATCTTGTACTTTGTGAATGATATATTGTACATTGTGAATGTATATATATATATATTCTGGACTCTTTTTTGTTCCTCTGAACAAGTATTCTGTTCAATTCTTTTAGTTTTAGCTGGGCTGCTTTAAAACAAGCTCACGCACACGATCTTCAAGCATCAACATCAAGCATTGCGTTCTTTAGAGCTAGGATTTCTGTTTCTCTGCTTTCGTGGACCTCCCCCTCACTTTCTAGCTGCTGTGAGTTTTAGCCACCACTGTTACAGCCTGCACTCAGTCAAAAATCAATTTTAAAAGGTGCGGTGGGGATTCACCCAAGGCCATTTCATTTGTCCAGGTGTTGATTTCCCTTTGATTTTCTTCTGCCTTTGGTTATTCTCTTGTTCATTCAGATAATTGGCTTTTTATATTTTCTTAGGTTGATTATAGAACTTATTGATGGCAAGGTTTGTCTTATACTAAGTACTCTTTTGTTATTGAAAGGAGAATTCCTGGTCTGTGGGAAGAAGTCCCAGATGTGTGCAAGAATAATACATATATATAGAATAAAGTCAAAGATACCATAGGGAAAAATGTTTTTAATTGTCTTGTTTATTATAATGTATAAATGCTAGTAGTCTTGTAATTATCTGTGAACTGTGAATATAATTTTATATGTTTTAGCTTTTCAAGGTAAAAAGCTTTCCATAAACAATGAGAATTATATTGTTTTACAAAAAATATAGCAAATTAATTGTACACTAAATAAAATTTAAAAGTAAACTTTGTACATTTACTGCTAACAAATATCATGTATTTAAAATGTTTTCTTCTATTTCTCATTTACATACATTTATTCTTTTATGCATGCATTGATATAATTTACTAAGTCTGGTTTTCAAAAGTTATACAGTAAGTACTTTTCTTCCTGTATAGTATAATATTCATATTTATCATTTTAATGGCTGTAAATGTTCCATCAGGTTGTACCATTGGTCCTAAGGGATTGTCTTAAGGTTTAGTAAGATTGCCTTTAGTATTCAGGTTGGAGAATGTCCCATTTAAAAAAAAACCAAGATACAGTCTTGCTGTCTCATACTGTATACAGTTAATGAAAGCAGTATATATAGATGCTTTTAATTTGGTAACATATTTCCTTATATTTTTCAGTCATTCTCAATAAGAATTAAGATGTTTTAAAATTTTAGCGAAATCTGGCTTTTTGTTAGAGTATTGAGGTATTTCTGTTAACTCTTCAGTTGACCATGTTTCTTTCCTCTCTTTCTCCCTTTCTACCCCTCGCCTCCCCCCTACCCCAGCTAAATGTTGCCAGCTACCTACAGATGATCTGCTTGACTGAAAATTTCAGAACTGATGTAAAGGATTTTGTAACATTGCTAACTGCAAATACTTGTGATATCAGGAAAAGTATCCTTTACTTACAGTTCTGGATTAGAAGTGGAGGTGGATTTTTAGAAGAAAGGCCATTATCTCTTTGTCGTAAGTTGCTTTGTTAGAAAGGAAATTTGTTATGGGATTCTATATTAAAATATATGCTGTACCAAAATATTTGAAAAATTAAAAAATTTTAAGCATTGGGGTATTGTGTCAATATTAAAATAAACATATATACATCAACTTTGTTCCTGAAAGTTTTGTAAGCATTAAATGTGGGTATTTACAATTAAACTGACTCTGAGACAAATGGTTACTTGTACATTTATAAACATATAGTTTCTTATAAATAAATAGAATTATATTATTTAGAAGCTTCCTTTTTTCACCTATTAAAAAATGTATTGGTGATTTTTCCATATGTAAATTATTTTTAGATGGCTGTATTGTAATTTCCCTGTTAGCTTCTTTAATAGCCTATAATCCTGTCTTTCCTAAGAATTCTCTTATTTCAAAAATGCTTTATTTCTTATCAATCTTCAGTGATTGTTACCTAATTCAAGTCACAGTCATTTTCTGATAACTTTCTTCATGCCAGGTCCTGTGTTCATATGAATAAGACAAGGTTCTTTCCCTCAAGAAGTTCATAGTTTGTGGTTTCCATGCTCCGTAGTCACAGTTCTTAGTTACAAATCTTGCTCTGGGAAATATACTAATATTTAAATTTTAAAAAGGTGAAGTTCTGTTATATTAAATCCCTTATCACTTTTTCAATTAGTTCAGAATTTAGTATCTTACTCTTTTCAAGTGTTTATTAATAATTCAATTTAAGCTGGCAGTTTCACTATTTCTTAGAAGCAAATATGATAAATAAGACGTGAAATATCCTATTATGAACAAGATAGTTAATAACTATCACCATATTACTGGATATAAAATGCAGTACCAAGAACTTTAACATTATTTATTTTCTTGAAGATCTTAAATGCATTTCATCCTGTCTTAAAAACACACATACATACACACAGATATACACTCAATGGAAATCAAACGGTAGAGAAATATATAACATAAAAAGTAAAAGATCTTCCCCACTTCTTAAAGGTAGCTACTGTTAGACCTTTATCTGTGCATATACAAATATTACTGCCTACTTATTTAGTAAAATTACCAGCACTATGTATAGTGAAATAATTTGCTTTTCTTCTACTTGACAGTTTATTGTCAGTATATAGTTCTAGCCCTCTTTTTCTCAACTGCATGCTATTCTGGAATATAAAATGGAGGTAACATAATTAACCATTACCTACTAGGCAACATTTAAGTCATCTTCAGTTTCTCATTAACGTATGCAGTGATTATCTTTTTAATTTTTCCCAATTTAAAAGGTGAAAAATGAATATCTTAATTTCCATGATTATTGGTGAAATTGTACATCTTTTTACGGTTTATTAGATATTTGTGTGTCCTTGCACTTTTTTCAGTTGGATTGTTTGTAAGCTCACCCCACATCCCACCCCCACTTAATTTATGTAGAAATAATGTTTGTATTGTTCTCTTTGTGAATTAGATACATAGATGGAGAATAACAAAATGAGGATTAGGTAGAAAAAAATGCCAAAGGATCGTGGGTGTTAAATAATTGCTTGTTACAGTCTGATAAAAATATGGATACTCAAGTTTTTCTTTTACTAATTTTCTAGGAGGAAATAGCAGAAATGTACCACTTGTTTGTTCTGAAGATGACCCTGATTTCAAAAATAACCCTAGAAATACAAAAAGGACTCCAACAGGCCTTCCCAAGTGTGACACCGGCTGTGCTGAGACCTTGTTCGGCCTTAAGAACATTTTTTCCCCGTCTGAAGACTTATTTTCATTTTTGAAGGTATTTTCAGCATCTGGTTTGGAATATTTATGTTCTTTTTCATCTTCCCAACACTCACTTATATCTTTTGAATCTAAGGTTAATTGTAATTTACCAATAATTTTTATAGGCTTCAGATTGCTGATTTTAACACATTGTACCACTTTAACAAATGGTGCATAGGCATTGCTTTAAATATATATTATAGAATATAGAACTTAGAGATATTTCAGATTAAAAAAAGTTTCAGAATAGTAGTTTTTAAACAAATGAACTGCTAATTATTGAATTAGGGTATATACTGACAATTAGAGAATTTAATTCTTCAATTTAACACTCCAAATTAATTTTTTAGACTCATAATACTGTTTTGATGTATTAAGGAAGTGTTAAGTTGATAAAATTATGAAGGGCAGAGACTCATTACTTTGAAGATAGACAGGAATGACACTATTCATATGGGTAGAAAAATGTTCAGACTGGGTACTGGTATAACATTTCTTTACTCACAACTGTTTTTCAGCACAAAATCAGAACAAAGGAAGAACGGTGTAAGCTCATCCACCTTCTTACAGAATTCCAAACGCAGAATGTGGATTTCTTATACAGTAATCTTGAGTTCATTCTGCCACTACCTGTTGATATCATTCCAGAAACAGAAAACTCTTCTGGTTCATCAATAAATGTGGACACCAGTGCAGCAACAGAAAACATGAGATGTCTTGCTGGGACATCTTTTGAAGGAGAGAAGCCTTTGAAAAAATCACCAAAAAAGAAACATAAGAAAAAGATGGTAACTTTAGATGACAGTGACTTATTTGACAGTGAATTGGACATTTCTGATGAATGTATTAGTCTTCCCTCTGCATCGTCTTCAAATTTAGAAGAAAGGAAAGCCAGAGATAAAGAAAGCAATCCAGAGACAAAGAAACCAAACAAATGTCTAGAGTCAAACGTTGAATCTATTCCTCGTCCTCATATAACACCAGCAGAAAAAAAATGTTCTGTCCTTGTTTCTCACTGTTTAAATTCTCTCACTGAGTTCGTGGACAACATGTCCTTCTTAGATGCCCTTCTAATGGATGTACGGGAACAGAGGGGGTTAGGTAAAGATGATTTTGGTTGGACAAATGGAAAGGTTAAAAGTGGACTTTGTGATGAGTTTAGTCTCGAGAGTAGTGATGGATGGACTTCTCAAAGATCTGGAGAAATAAAGGCGGCTGTAGAAGCTCTCAGCTTTACTAAATGTTCTTCTGCTATTTCAAAAGCATTGGAAACGTCTCTGAATTCTTGCAAGAAATTAGGAAGAGATCCCACAAAAGAGCTTACTTTTTATATTTCTCAAAGACGCAACAATGTACGCTTCAGTCAGTCTGCAGCTAATTTAGAGTAAGTCTTCTGTTTACTTTTTATTTTTCAATAATAAATGGTAAAGGGGAAGTTATCAGTTTCTTTCTCTTACTAATTTTGAAATGCTGGGCTTTATTGATCAGGTAAGCCCGTGATATTGTAGCTTCTAAGGAGACAGTTAAGGAGACCAGCCTGATTTCTGGGAAGAAAAATAATGAGAGACTGGGGGCAGGGGGAGTAGATCTGGAAGACTCTTGGATCACAGGGAAGGGGTCTGGATTTGCTGTGCAGACAGGAGGTGGCCAAGAAAGTATGGAAGTGACTGATGTGTTGAAAATGGTACAGGAGGTTCATCTGGAATACAGTTAATCTAGTCTAGACTAGAATCAGGGTGGAGTAGAGACCAGAAGCTGGTTGTGTTTGAGACTGTTGCATTTTTATTGGACATTAAACATCAAAAGGTAATGCATTACTTTTAATTTACAGCAGTGCTTGGCAGAGGGTAGCAGTCATCAAAAGTGTATTTTCCAGCCGATCTCTTCTGAACCTGGGTAATAGACAAGCTAGTGTAATTGAATACTTACCAACTCTTCGAAACATCTGTAGGACTGAGAAGCTAAAGGAACAAGGAAAAAGTAAAAGAAGGTAAAGTTTCTTATAAAAAGAACATTTGACATAGCTGTTTACAGATTGATAAATATTCTTATCTGATGGAACTATTAATATTTAAATTGTATTTTTCCTTGTAATTTTGACAGATTCCTACACTATCTTGAAGGAATTCATCTTAACATTTCAAAAGAGACTATGAACACTTTGGCAGCTGACTTCCCTTAATATTCTACATTAAAAATCCCTTCTACAGAGTCTCACGTGGATCTCAAGATACATTTTTATATTGATTTTCATGGAAGTGTTTATTTCTCTTAATGTACATTTAAATAGACTACTTGTATATTTTTATTAGTGTGTAAATATTTAAAATGAAAAAATTGGAGTTACAAATTATTTATAATTATGGTAGTATTTTTTTTTCTGTACTTTTTTGCATTACCTGATTTAGCTCTGTTGGAGTATGTGTGGGGGCTGTTTCTAGAAGGTAGAGTTCCCTAAATATTTCTAAAGGTGCTTCAATGCCAAACTAACCTACACTTTCTCCCTTTCTCATGACCCTCAATCCACCTCTCTCCAACCAAGTGTCAGCGCCCTGTCAAATTGTGAATGTGAATCACCCAGGTGATGATCTTTTTAAAAATAAGTTTACACAATCCAGAATATGAAATAGCATGGACAATAGTAAGAAAACTTCCAAGGAAAGAAATTATGGATCATTTTTCAAAAAGTAAGTTTTTCCTGATAAATTTATTTTTAGTGTGCTCATCCAGGATACGTTATCATGTGAATCACTGAATACTGAGAAGGTGAAGTCAAGATTATGAATTGTAGTTTTCATAAATCTTTTTTTAGCAACAGTACAAATGTGATATCTTGTATATTTTGATAACTCAAATAGTTTGTCTTGTACATTTTTCTTGTATTTTTATATCATTGATGTTTTATTTCATAAAGATATTAATATAAATATTCTGGACAAACTGCTGTTCATTCAAACTATAACAGAGGATTCTTCTCTAGGCTTTCTACATGATAGCCATTTCCACTTAAGGTTATATTTTTGGAGAAAGTATCTGTTTTTAATTACAAGATTTTAAAATTTACAACATTTCACGTAAGATCATTTTTACAATCAGATAATCAGGGGTATCTGAAAATAGTTTCCTATTTCAAGTGTTTATATTACATATTAGCTTAATATGCAGTTACATTATCTGGTGAATTATGTTTTCACTTCAAAAGGTAAGGATCCTAATTTTCTACAGTTAAAAAACATAGACATATACCTGTGTACAAAATGTTTTTACCTCTTACAATATTTTTTCAATATATCTTGTATTGCTAGTACATTGATTTAATTAAAGGCTAAATGTAAGACTATGCAATATTTAAACGGGAGTTTCAGATGAAATCATCTGGGTAGTATGGATATTGAATAGGTTCGGATATTGGCTCTATCTTATAGATTTTGTCCCTATACAAAAGAGAATATGATCTAAGGCACCTTTTTTTTTAAAAGTATATGGATTTCTTTTTTCTACTGAATACAAGAGTCCACTACCTGTAGAGCATTTACCAGTTAATTTGGTCTTTAGTTATTAGAAAATTCTGACAGTTCTCATCAATTGAGGAGCTAAAGTAAAATTAACTCCATAGAATTGTATTTAAATGACCAAAAATCAAGAAATGAAAGAAGCATTTTCTTCCCTAGTATGGACACAGGTAATAGCTTTTTTCTTTTTTTCCGGTTTGGCATATTTTGGGGGAATACTTTCTCAGTTCTTAAAGTATCACCTTTAAGATATATACCTGTAAGACTTAAGATTTACTTTTGTGATAAAAGTAACCACATTTTGATGACTTTTCAGTACCTAGCGTCTTATCCTTTAAATGTCTTGAGTTGAACGCATTTCACCACAGCTATCCCCAGAAATAGGTGAGGAGAATGCCGCCCACCTGGCCTGACCAACTGAATGGTTGGTGACGCTGTTTCCCAGAGCACAGCACAGGGGCAAACGAGGCGGCCTGGGGGAAGAGTGATTTCAGACATGTATTGGAGGTGTCTGCAACAGTTCCCAGGTGGAGATGCTTCTGTATACAGTCACAGAGGTAGAGATTTACAGCGTGCATGGCTGCAGGTCTGGAGTGTACATCAGAGTGCCTGGGGAGTTGGAGGCGCTGGAAGGGAGGATGTTCATGTATATTATTATCTGATTATTTGGACTTTTTTTTTTTTCAACAAGTATACTTCACTTTTAAAGGAAAGAAAAGACAATGCTTTGACATCAGGGTGACTTGGGTTCAGTGTAAGTGAGATATAAGGGGGGCCTGAGTTTAAGCAAAATGGAGAGAGATGGGGAAAAAAATTGAGTGCTACTTTTCTGAGAAGATGGTCTGTTGAGTAAAATATTTCAAAGTTAAAAAATGAGCCTGCACAGAATTCTGTAGAGCAATTCCCTTCAATTAAAAAAGTTTTAAAAATGAGCCTGTTGGGCTTCCCCGATGGTCCAGTGGTTAAGACTCCATGCTTCCACCACAAGGGGCACAGGTTTGATACCGGGTCGGGGATCAAATACCTCACACGCCACATGATGCGGCAACGAAGAAGAGAGCCTGTTAAACAAAACTTGTCTGGTGCTTAATAGACTGAGCTGATGAAGTGCCTTCTGAAGCCATCAAACCACACTGTACTCACAGAGCAAGAGGAGGACTCGACAAGTTGCATTATCAATTATATTTAGCTTTATTCCCACGATGAGCACCATCCAGAAAATTCATTAGTCCTTATTTTAACAATATAATAATGCAAATCTTTTAGTATAGATGGCACTTGCCTTTCAAGGAAGATAACTTTGTTTCCTGTTTTGGATGTTTAAGGAACATCATATTTTTTAACACTTAAACATGAAAGAGGGGGGTGGGGGGGGGAAACATGAAAGGCACAGAATCTCATATTGATTTAGCCTTGGTTTATTATTATGTAAACCATTCAAGAGCCAAAAGTCTGACTCTAAACATCTAAATACATTCAAACGTGTGTTTTCTTCTCTGTTAACATGGATGTTGAAAACAGTTACTTTTACAACTTAGGAGCTAATAAATATAAATTCACAGAATATTAACAGCATGTAACATACTAACCTCAGAATTTTAAGATTCAGTATTAAGAACAGCCAGTTCATAGAAGGCAATAGCTTGTAATAATGAATCATATAACTCCTCCACTCTGTTGTGTTCGGTAGATGAAAACATCTGCCTGTAGCGGACTATCTTCTCGGGTGGGAAGAACACCCGCGGCTCATCTCTCAGGACAGACTCTGAGAGGAGCTGCTTCACCACCTCTTTCCCACTAGTCCGTGTGTCCCCAATCATCAGCTCAAAGTGCTTCCCCACTGCATTTCGATTCACGCTCAGCACCTGATGACGGCCGTCCCGGGCAAACGTTGTATTCAGTAAGGCGTACAGCATGGCTTCCGTCATGTGAAAATGTAACAGCACAGGAAACAGAGATGGGTTCTGAAATGAAGGTCCTGTTTTTTCCAGAACATAGAAGTCCGCTTTAGGCATCTTTGAAATGATTGACGAAATCTTTGGGAGGAAAAAAAGGTAAAATGAGTGAACAGGGCAACTAGGCCCGTGCATCCTAGAGCCCATGCTCTGCAGGAAGAGAAGCCGCCGTAATGAGAAGCCTGAGCATGCCAACCAGAGAGCAGCCTCTGCTCGCGGGAACTAGAGAAAGTCCACATGCAGCAATGAAGACCCAGTGCAGCCAAAACAAATTAAGAATTCATTGAAGTTTATTGTTTAGGCCTCCATCTCTGTCCCACTTCTGTTTGTTAAATATGTAACTTCCATTATATTGCCGTTGACAATTTTGAAGTAACTGACACAGACTTTTATGGAGGAGTAAGGATAGCCAAGTTCTTCTGGTCATGGTTCTAGCAGGAACAAGTTGAGCTAAAACAAGCCAGTTAATCCTCCTAATTACTAGTTTCTTCATCTGTGCAATGGGCTTCATAATCCCTAAGATCTATATTGCCTTTAAAACTGGACAAAATTGTCTTATTTATCTTTTAAAAAATTCTAGGGTAGTATATAGGGTTGGAATGACTAGCCTAGACTCAATCACCTCTGCCACTGACTAATCACGTCAGATGGTTGAATTGAACCAGTTTGTATCAATATAATCAGGATGAACATTACTGCCCATCTCACCAGATTCTGAAGACTCAAATGAGACAATAAATGATAGTGTGTGAAGAACAAGCTTTATAAATATGGTGCAGAGCCAGAAAGATAAAGACCAATACAGTATACTAATGCATATATATGGAATTTAAAAAGATGGTAACAATAACCCTATATGCAAAACAGAAAAAGAGACACAAATGTACAGAACAGACTTTGGGACTCTGTGGGAGAAGGCGAGAGTGGGATGTTCTGAGAGAACAGCATCGAAACAAGTATACTATCAAGTGTGAAACAGATCAGTAGCCCAGGTTGGATGCATGAGACAAGTGCTCAGGGCTGGTGCACTGGGTTGACCCAGAGGGATGGGGTGGGGAGGGAGGTGGGAGGGGGGATCGGGACGGGGAACACATGTAAATCCATGGCTGATTCATGTCAATGTATGGCAAAAACCACTACAATATGGCAAAGTAATTAGCCTTCAACTAATAAAAATAAATAAAAAAAAAATATGTTGCAGAAATTTCTTAACATTGAGAACAGTATACCTTACCACTGATTTTCTCAGGATCAACCTTTGATTCATAAGGCATTTCTTAAATTGTTCAGTTTTTAAAAAGATCATAAGTGGGGACTTCCCTGGGGGTCCAGTGGTTAAGAATCTGCTTGCCCGTGCAGGGGACGCAGGTTCGATCCCTGGTCCAGGTAGGTCCCACGTGCCATGGAGCAACTAAGCCTGTGGGCCGTAACTGGCGATACTTGAGTACCTAGACCCTGTGCTCTGCAACAACAGAAGCCAATGCAATGAGAGGCCCACCCACCTCATCTAGAGAAAGACTGCACACAGCAGTGAAGACCCAGCACAGCCAAAAAATAATAAATTTTTTAAAAATTAAAAAAACAGAAGCGATGGAAAACGCAATAGGAACAGGTGAGTCTTAAGTACCCAAAGAAAATCCATCCTCACTATTTTATTTCATCCCTTTTAGGACTAAAAGATTCACAGGGAGCTCCAGCAGGTCAGGATTTGAAGGTGCAACTGCCTTACCTCTTCTAAATAGACAGATGATAGGTATGATCCTTTCATCAATTGGCAATATTCAGTTTGCTGCCAGTCCAGCACTGCCAAGTTCCGATCGAGGTGAGCCCAGGCAATTCTTCGAGTACCAGAAACAATGGATACAATACTATTAACTGCCTGAAACAAAAAAGGCTGGTTTAATTATGTGTGAACATTTTAACAGACATAAGATTTAAGATACAAACTCAGAAATCCAAATTAGTTTATGTGATAGAAATAATATGTACAGTTTATGAACTAAGAATTATTAAAGAGTAGTTATTACTAAAAGGTAACCAGCAGTAGTCAGTTTACAGACAGAACTTTTACTTGTTCTCAGCACCTAGCTCAAAGCAAGTGTTCAGATATTCAGATGTTGCTGGGGAATGTGCTAGATACTGGGAAACAAGGGACATGACCCTACATTATAAGAAATACCACCATACGGTACGCTGTAGAGAGGAGAAATGGCCAGGAAGACTTACTGGAGGACTAGAAGACTGAGTAAAATGGTAACAGGAAGTTATTTCACCCAGATGTCTGCAGATATAGGCTGACACCTCTCAGACAGTGGAATAAAGAATGCAAGTGGCAAAAGGGCAGAGGGGTGGGTAGATTTCTGCAGAAAGTAACTTCCTTTATCCTGAGAGCTACTGGGAGCCACCAAAGCATGCAACATTCAGGTGTAACAGATTTACGTTTCAGAAAGAACAGGGACAGCTGTGAGAAAAGTGGATGGGAGATGGCTAGACTAGGCAGAAAGATCTGTTAGGTACTTGTTACACAATGAAATTTTAAGAATCTTAGTCACAGGGAGAAGCACAAACAGATTAAAAGCAATAGGAGTATAATTGGTATGTGGAACAGAGGAAACGAAAACAGCCAGGTAACTCCACATTCCTTCTATATAAGTCCTGCACAGACCTACTTCTCTACATGAACTATCCTTTCTTCCTAAAATGCCTTCCTCTTCCTACTAGCCTAGCTCTCTCTGGGATCCAGGCTGAGTTTTTCTGGTAAACATTCCCCAACACACAGTTCTCTCCACTAAATTGCCAATTTACTACCTGTACATCTCATGTCTTTGAGAATAACTATAAATAGATTGTTTATGTGTTTATCCCTGGGTCCACAGGACTAAACTATAATTGCCAGAAGAACCCTGTCTTGGTGCCCAGAATAGGACTTTGCAAAGTAGGTTGTCAAATATTTAGGCAATAAAAGAGACATTAAGAAAAAGAGTGTACCTTAACTCTCTCTCTTCCTATTTCTGGTTTGATGAGCTTTCTCAAGAGCCGACTTTCCTGTAACTTCTTTTTTTTCCCTTCGGTCTCTGGATTAAGAATGGAGTTACAAACTTGAATGGTGATTTTATACTGGAACAAGGGCACATTCATTAAACTCTCCAAATTCGGAAATGGTCCAAACTTTTCTCTGTGTTCTACAATATTGAGGGACTTTTTTCCACGAAGCAATTTGAAAGCTTCAAGTTCTTTATTCGATGCTGTATTCAACACATGCAAGATGGAAGCCTGCTGTTCTGAAGAGAAGAGCTTGTCCAGTGTCTTTCCAGACTCCTTTGCTGTCTCATCAGAAAAATCGACATGGGGAATGATTTTCTTTGGTGCAGTGGATTCTTTCCGACAGCAGGAATTATGTAGGGCCTGGAATAAAGAGTACCCTAATGGAAGTGGAAAACATCTCCATCTCCCTAAAAGAAAATTTTAGCAAAAGGTAAGTTGGACGTTAGTTACTTTTAGTGTTACTTGTGGCCCAACCAGGGCCTTTGCAAAGTGATACGGACTTTCCCATAATTTAAGAACTATCCATAAGAGATACAGTCTGATTTTTGTGGCTAACAAACCTAAATTTTACTGCATATAAATCTTATGTCCAATAAGAAGCATGTATTTAAAACGATTATTTCCAACTTTTTAACGTTTTTAAAATTTTTAACCTTAGAGAAATCTTCTTGCAATTAACTGATATTTTAAACAATATTTATCTTCACTAGTTTCTTTCTCATCCAGTGGAGCCAAATAAAACTAAATTTTAGAGAATTCCCTTACGCTGGAGTGGTTGGCGCTGTCACTGCCAGAGCGGGGGATTCAATCGGCAGGCGGGGAACCAAGATCCCGAAAGCTGCACAAAGCGGATAAAATAAAACTAAATTTTACCCGTTTACAAGAAATGTTTTAGCTGAGTGGTAAATTTAAGAGCGGTTTTTATTTTCTTTTGTACACTTATCACGATTTCTACCATAAGTCTACAAAGAAGAAAACACATACAAAAAGCAACTCTGTAAAACCAAGGGAAAGTTCTACATTGCGGTCACGGGACAATAACGCATCCAGAAGTAAGCAAGAGCCGTCAGACAGTGGACCCTCTGCCCTCGGCCAGAGTCGCTCGTGGACCCTTAACCCAGGGAAAGGAATTACAATCGCTCCGAGGCTAGGCGACCAGAACCGCCCCGTCTCCTCGGCAGAGTCTCCAAGAGGGAGACCTGGACACGGGACCTGAGAAGGTAAATACGCCAGGCGCTAAAAGCATACGGCAGATTCACCCAGTATTCCAGGTACCCTACCTCCCGCCAAGAGGAGACTAGGTACGTTCATCCTCCACGTTAAAGCAGTAGGTTCCCACGGTCCAGTCTTCCCCCACGGACTTCCGGTTCCTGCGTGCTTCGTCCCAAAGCGCCCGGCCATTCAAAGGTTCCGGCGGAAGTGGCGTTCCGGCCCGCCACTAGGGGCTTCCAGCTGGGCTGCAGGCAGCCGCTTCGTGGAGCTTCGATGCAGACTCCGTGGGCGTAGTAGTGCCGGGATCCGGAGCTCCCAGCTGCGCCGTAGGTTCATTCCTCTGCATCCGGAAAACGGCCTCGCCCACTGTGGCCCCTGAAGGTAGCAGGGCCGTATCTCTGGGAAGAGAACGCCTGGGCCGATTTTAGCTTGTAGTTGGCAAGATCCCTCCTTTGGGTAGCCTCCCTGGGTTTGGATCCAGGCATCTAGATTGGTGAACTCCTATCCGGGACCCTGTCTGGGGCGCAAGGAGGAGAGCTGGCGGGGGAACGTAGGCAGGAACATACATAACCAATACCCCAGGTAGAATGGACTACCTGGGACAGGCGCGAGGTGGTGTTTCAGGAGCCCAGCAAGCTGAAGACAAGCTCGAGGAAGGGAGCCGTAGGAGGAGGTGGCTTTAGCACTGGGCTTCAAAAATATCCCCTGTGGAAGGGATGGATGCAGATCAGGCTGGCACCAAAAATGTTTGTAAGGTAACTGGAAACCACCTGGACTTGTAGAGTCAGACTTGAGGTATCTTTCTGAAAAACTGACCATACGTTGAAGTGTGAAGCTCAATTAGAGGTAACAAAGTGTATCTGGAAGCTAGTGTATCCTCAAGGCATAGGCAACCGTCAGGAATTGAACCTGGGCAGTTGTGTGATCAGGCAACGCTGGATGGCTGTTTCTTGCTCTTTGTACACTCACTGCTAGAACAGTCCCCACTTCACCTACACCACGCTCACTTGACTGATCATCCCTCCTAGTCATAGAACCTAATGAGTAAATGCCTATGTACTTGCCCCCAGCCCCAGCTAGTGATTTTCTTAATCTATAGCTCAAAACATCTCTACTAGGATAGTTTATCAAAGGGGTGGTGAGGGGCATCCTCCTTCCCTGGTTTCCGGGCAACCTGGGGTCATTTCCCCCACGCCCAGTGAAGACAGGCTGCCTTGTCCTGCCTGCCAACATGCAGTGCCTCTCCAGAACCCTTTTGTTTCAGAGGTGTAAGATTCCTTATCCATAAAACCACTGATGTCTCTGTTGCTGACTCTGGGCTCTTCCACAAAAGATGCATGGTATGATGTGTGTCCTCAGTTGTGTCTGACTCTTTGCAACCTCATGGACTGTTTGCAACCCGCCAGGCTCCTCTGTCCATGGGATTTTCCAGGAAAGAATACTGGAGTCGGTTGCCATGCCCTCCTCCAGGGGATCTTCCCCACCCAGGGGTCAACCCCATGCCTCTTGCATCTCTTGCATTGGCAGGCAGATTCTTTACCACTAGAGCCACCTAGGAAGCCCATTTCATGAAAGATGGAGAGACTTTAATTTTGTGATGGACAGGGAAGTCAGGAGCATGGTGACTTTGGGAGGGAAAAGTGGTGGGTTTGTGTTTTTATGAGGCAGCAGTGTCTGTGTAGATACTGTCCAAGAGGTGGTGGAGATGTAGCCAGTTGTAGGTACTCATGAGAATTCTGGGATTCTTGCCAATTTCTGGGGCACTTATGAATCCAACACAAAGCCAACTTTTTGTGCAAAATTCTCCAAATCAATGGGAAATAATTTCCTTTTTACTCTGAGGCTTATTCCACTTAAGTGAAAGTAAAAGTTACTCAATCGTGTCTAACTCCTTGTGACCCCATAAGCTATACAGTCCATGGAATTATTCAGGCTAGAATACTGGAGTGGGTAGCTGTCCCCTTCTCCAGGGGATCTTCCCACCCCAGGGATCAAGCCCAGGTTTCCTGCATTGCAGGCAGATTCTTTACCAGCTGAGCCACCAGAGAAGCCCAAGAATACTGGAGAGGGTAGCCTATCCCTTCTGCAGCAGAGCTTCTGGACCCAGGAATCGAATTGGGGTCTCCTGCCTTGCAGGCAGATTCTTTACCAGCTGAGCTACCAGGGAAGCCCTAATTCCACTTAATAAAATGTTAATGAGTTGAAATGTATCTTTCAAAAAGATACATTAAAGTCTTACCCTCAGTACTAGAACCTGACCTTATTTGGAAAGATAGGCATTGCAAACACAATCAGTGAAGATTAAAATGAGGTCACACTATGTACATGGGATCAGCTCATCCAATATGACTGCTGTCCTTATAAGATGACCCTGTGAATGCCTGTGAAAATGGAGGTGGAGTTTGGGATGACATGGCAACAAGCCAAGGCCAAGGATCACCAGCAGGTCACACACACCACAAGCTAGGAGACAGGCATGGTACAGGTTCACATACAGAAGGAATCCACTTTGCTTGCATCTTGATTTCAGGCTTCTGGCCTCCAGAATTAAATGCTTAAAGTGCATTTCTGTTGCTTTAAGCCACCCAGTTTGTGGTGATTTGTTTAGCAACCCTAGAAAACCATAATATGGGGCCATAAGGAACCCTGGCGATTGATGCTTTCTGAGATGATGTGGTTCCCTGGTAAGATGCAACAAATGACTTTTTACCTGCTCAGCTTTGTAGACAGTTTCTCATCCTCTCTGAACCTCAGCTTCCTCATTTGTGAAATGGAGATCATGGTACCCACCTCATACCACCAAGAAATCCTGCTAAGAGGATTTCTCCTTAGAAACTGGATGCAGAGAGACTGGCATAGAATGTTACGTCCTCTATTAAAGCACTACCTCTTCTTTGGAGTTAATTATTAATGACCTTGAGGGGAAACGCCGTCATTTCTCAGAGCATTCATTCAGAATTATGTTGACCAGAGTCTGGAAGTAGCAAGAGGCAAACACTGAACATGATTTACTGTAAATCAGAATCAGTGGGTTCAAAATGAAAGACGTCATCTTCCCCAGAAACCAGCTCCTCACTTCCCTGTTTTTGTTGCTCAGATGCAGATGACCCTGGCTCCTCTCATTCCTATTTCTAGCCCATTTTACCCAGTTTCTATATTTTCAAAACTTTTTTTGACCATGACCCAGGAGATGTACATGTACATGTTGATGTACATGTGAAACAATAGCTTTATTTAAAAATACTTGTACCAACAAGGACCTATTGTATAGCAGAGGGAACTATACTCTATATTATATAACAACCTATAATGGAAAAGAATCTGAAAATGAACTTTACATATATGAACATTAAGAAAATTGTTATATATTGTTACATATTCATGCACATAAGAACATTATCAATATGTATAGCTCTACACCTGAGGCTAACACAATATTGTACATCAACTGTACTTCAATAAAAAGAGAGAGACGGGGACTTCCCTTGTGGTCCAGCAGTTAAGACTCCACACTTCCAATGCAGGAAGCACAGGTTCGATCCCTGATCAGGGAATGAAGATCCCACATACTATGTGGTGTGGTCAAAAATAAAATAAAATGTTGATTTTTAAAAAAAGAGAAAAATATTTGTGTTCTTATGTAGGATGAACTTTGACATTTTCTATTTCAATTTGTGTGTGTGTATCTCCACTTTTAAAAAACACTGATGTGTGTTTATTTGTTTGTAACCCTGGTCTGCTTTTAACCCACAGGACACTGGGTGGAGATGTCCAGTAGATGGTTAGATGTGTAAAGGAGAGGACTGTGATATGCCATAAAAAAAAAAGACACTTTATCCCATGAGAATGTCTGGGCTGAGTCAGGGAGAGGGGTGGGTTGAAGAAAGTGCAGAGAGTCCGGGAGAGAACCTGGGAGCACCAGCCCTGGGCGCGAGTAGAGTATTTGGATTCCCCAAAAGATGGAGAAGCGATATTTGGAGAGATTCAAAGGGAGAGAGGACAAAGTCAACTTAAAACGGGGACAAAGGACACAGAATTTTGAGGTGGGAAAAAAATTTGTTTTTTAATCTGGGTTAATTGGAACCACTAAATTGATATTAATTTCACAACCCACTATTGTGTGGTATCTTACAGTTTAAGACACATGAAATTCTATCAGGCTTACCTGCAAAATGTCTTTTTTAACCTCTCCATTGCTGTGGCCACTCAAATCAGAACCTCCTGTCTCCACTGGGCTCCTGCAATAACCCCTCCCCCTCCTGATCTCTCTGCTTTCTGTCGGCCTGACCCTGTCACTGTCCTTCACATACATCCTCCCGGTCCGGACCCCGGTGCTGGTCGAATCTCCAACTCCTGCCCTGTGGAGGAGCCTCCCCCTGCTCTTCCAGGTCTTTCTCTCTGATCATCGCCAGGTACCCACGTACTGCTTCTCCACATTCTTGATGCATTCCTGGTTGTGGCAATGTTCCAGGAGGTGAACTCGTTATGGGAATCCCACTTCCCTCTACTGAGGATTAAGAAGGGGATGACAGAGGACAAATGGTTGGATGGCATCACCGACTCGATGGAAATGCGTTTGAGCAAGCTATGGGAGATGGTGAAGGACAGGGAAGCCTGGCTTGTTGCAGTCCATGGGGTCACAAAGAGTCAGACATGACTGAGGGAATGAATAGCAACAACAAGGATTAAGATAAAGGTGGATATGCTGGACTTTCCTGGTGGTCCAGTGGTTAAGACTTCGTGCTTCCACTGCAGGGGGCTTCCCTGGTCATGGAACTAAGATTCCACAAGCCCTGTGCTGCTAAAAAATAAATAAGAGTGGGTGTAGTTCTGTTCGGGGACTAAGAGGAAGAGATTTTTATAGCCTGATAAAAAGTGGGAAAGATGTATGGGAGCGGAAGTGGCCACCTCCTCTTTTTGTGACTGACAGTGGGTGGGTGATATCACAGAAGCAGCCATCTCTCCATGGACAGGTAGCCCTGACAAGGGCTAGAACAGGCCTTGATGACATCGTGCAGCTGCAGGACCAACCCTGACACCGCCTACTTTTGGTTCAGTGAGGGAATAACTGACCTTGTTTAAGGCACTTTTCAATCAGTATTCTGGTACTTGGAACAGATAACTTCCTGATTAAGATACCCACTCAGGAGACAGTCCATGTGTTTTTGTTTGTTTGCTTGCTTTTGCTTTTTTTTTTTTTTTTTTTTTTTGATGTGGACCAATTGTAAAGTCTTTAGTGAATTTGTTACAATATTGCTTCTGTTTTATGTTTTGGTTCCTTGCTGCAGAGGCATGTGGAATCCCTGCTCCCTGACCAGGGATCAAACCTGCACCCCCTGCACTGGAAAGCAAAGTCTTAACCACTGGACCATCAGGGAGGTCCCATGTCTCCTCATTTGACTCTGTCTTTTCAAGATGATCTGGAAGCTACCAACTAGAATATGTCAAAAAGTCATTTTTGGGGACGTTCCTGGTGGTACCGTGGTGCCAGTGCAGGGGACATGTGTTTGGTCTCTGGTCCAGAAAAATCCCACGTGCCCTGGAGCAACTCAACTCATGAGCCACAACTACTGAGCCCACGAGCCTCAACGACAGAACCTGTGTGCCCCAGCTACTGAAGCCCGTGAGCCTAGAGCCTGTGCTCCACAACGAGAGAAACCCGTGCACTGCAACCCCACTGGCCGCAACTAGAGAAAGCCGAACAAAGCAACGAAGACCCAGTGCAGCCGGTAATGAGTAAAGTGGTGTGTACATATCGATCCCAAACAAAACAAAACAAAAAGCATTCCTGTGGCTCAATAGGTCTCCTGGAGATAGAGGAGCTCAGTGGTTATGCTTAAACTTTGAGATCATTTAGTCCTGTGTTTTAACCAGGTTTAACCGGGCAAACCAGCAGCGTGAACTAGGGCAAGTGACATCACCTATCCGTGCCTCTTCAGATCCTCCTAGAGTGCATGAGGGATTCGAACCATAATTATATCTGTTATAATACCCAGCACATAATTTAAATTCTTAGGCCAACTATCAAAAGGAAAAACAGCATTCACACTTTGAGACCCAGAATCAGAATACTTGAACTGTATTATATATGTATTTATCAGTTCATTTCTATAAGAATAGTCTTCTCTTTTGCAAAATAAATCTCAAAATACCCCTACCTACAAGGCAGTTGTCAAAATGAAATTATATAAGTGATTGGTAGATTAGAAAATGTTATACAGTGAGTGAGGTTATTAATTGGACAATTGGTTATATAGGTTGAGATGAGATGTGGTTGTCTAAGAAATGATCTCAAGGGGAAATACCCAGATGCTTTATAAGATAATTAGTTATGGAATTGATTTATGTGAAACTAAAAGAAATGAAAGTCTTTTATTTTGAACTCAATTTTAAAACTCTAGTTCAATAGGGAAGTACCCCAGCATTCAAATCAAAATGACACCCAAATCCCTTCAACTGTAGCAATAACTTCTCACTCAGGGCCCCAGGTAATGATGTAAAATGTAAACACTTAACTATCTTGTGTTTATTCAGGCTCTTCAGATTTCATAACTGGATTCTTCAACCCTCCAGATCCCTGGATGGTTGTATTCATAATACAAACTCCCATAAGCCTTTGTACCTTTGTGACGTGGCTCTCAACTCCACTCAATTCAAGTCAGTCAACCAATATTTTTTATTGTATAAAGGTACACATAAAATTCACCATTTTAACCATTTTGAAGTCTACAATTTAGTAGCATTCACAATGTTGTGCAGTCATCACATGATCTAGTTCCAGAACATTTCTAACACCCTAAAAAAACCCTTGTCCACCATGGAAGCAACCTAGATGTCCATCAGCAGACAAATGGATAAGAAAGCTGTGGTACATATACACAATGAAATATTACTCAGCCATTAAAAAGAATACATTTGAATCAGTTCTAATGAGATGGATGAAACTGGAGCCCATTATACAGAGTGAAGTAAGCCAGAAAGATAACACCAATACAGTATACTAACGCATATATATGGAATTTAGAAAGATGGTAACGATAACCCTATATGCAAGAGAGAAAAAGAGACACAGATGTATAGAACAGACTTTTGGACTCTACGGGAGAAGGTGAGGGTGGGATGATCTGAGAGAACAGCATCGAAACATGTGTATTATCAAGTGTGAAACAGATCGCCAGTCCAGGTTGGATGCATGAGACAAGTGCTCGGGGCTGGTGCACTGGGATGACCCAGAGGGATGGGATGGGGAGGAAGGCAGGAGGGGGGAGCGGGATGGGGAACACATGTAAATCCATGGCTGATTCATGTCAATGTATGGCAAAAACCACTACAATATTGTAAAATAATTAGCCTCCAACTAATAAAAATAAATGAAAAAAAAACTAACCACACACACACAAAAAAAACAACCCTGTCCACACTACTTAGCAGTCCCTCTTTGTCCTCCCTTCCCCAAACCCCCGGCAACCACAAGTCTGCTTCCTGTCTGTATGGATGTGCCTATCTTGCACATTTCACACAAATGGATCAACCAATATTTTTCAGGCTCAGCACTGCTAGGTACCACGGGTTCAAAGATGAATATGACAACCTGCTCTTAAATGAGATCACTTCCAACTGGGATGAAAGAGAGTTAAAAAAATTAATGTACAATGTGATGTGATGATTATTGAAATAAAAGTATGAACATTGTGGGAAAACAGACGAGGGAGAAAAAGGATGTTGCAAGAAGTTAAGATTTGCATCTGGGGGTGGGGGCAGGGGTTTGCTAGACCAGCGAGGGCTGGGCAGGAGGATGGAGTAGAAAGGAGGGGGCTGGAGTAGGACAGGAAGAGTGTGAGCAGGGCAACCCCAAGCATGTCACCACCCCAGGGCCTTTGCACTTGCTGTCCCCTTTTGCTGGGACCCTCTTCTTTCAGATGGGTGCCTAGCTGGCTTAACCTTTTCCTTTTCAGATCTTTGCTACCATGTCACTTCCTCAGAGAGGACCTCCTTGACCTCTCTATCAAAACACAATCTTCCATATCCCTCTATCCCCTGACTCTGGTTGTTTTCCTTTATAGCATTTTCTGTCTCCCCCACTTGAAGGTAAGCTGCCCAAAGGCAGAACTGTTTGCTCTGATTATAACTGTACCCTCAGTACCTACTAAGCAGTACCTGCCACCTCGTATGCATCCTGTAAATATGTCATGAGTAAATGAGCAAACACTTTGGCAGTATGGCAGTTGGGAGTCCCTCTCAGCTCTGTACTAGCTGCTGGTGAAGACAGAGTGGTATTGAACAGACAAATAGGTGAAATCCATCAGATTCTTCTGTAGGACTGCTTGAGTTTCAGCTGTTACACATTTTACACATGTAAAATCCCATGGACAGAGGAGCCTGGCGGGCTACAGCCCATGGGGTGGCAAAGAGGTGGACACAATTGAACAATTAAGCAAATGGCATTGTTGTTTAGTCGCTCAGTCATGTCTGACTCTTTGCAACCCAAGGACTGTAGCCCACCAGGCTCCTCTGTCCCTGAGATTTCCCAGGCAAGAGTACTGGAGCAGGTTGCCATTTCCTTCTCCAGGGGTCTTCCCAACCCAGGGATCAAACCCATGTCTCCTGCACTGCAGGCAGATTCTTTACCACTGAGACACCAGAGAAGTCCCTATACTTCAATTTTTTAAGAAAGAAAGGAATACACTTTTGTGACCTCAAGTTCTCTCACTTTATTGCTTGCTATTTTTTTCACCCCCACTTGTTTCTTCATTTTTTTTCACAAATATTTATTGAATCCTTGTTTTGTGGCAGACAGGTGCTGGGGGTACACTGGGGATACACTGATCTGACTCTGTCTTCACAAATCTTGGATGAGTGAAGGAGACCCGTGAGCAAGTACAGCAGAGTTGGGTAGGTACAGCTTGAAAATTCAGTGTTAAAGAGGGAAAAGGCTTTGGGTATAAAGTTACTCATTACAGTGCTATGTGTAACAGTGAAAAATCAGTCATGATCTATGTGTCCAAGAATAAGGAAATATATATATCCCATGGACTATTATAAAGCTATTAAAATGATGTTGTGAAGCATCCATAGTAATATAAGATACAATGTAAAGAAAGTTTTAAAGGATAAGCAGTTATATGAAAAATATGGCCTAAATGATAAAAAGATGTATAAAAGACCAGAAGGAAATCCATGTAAATATTCATAATAATAAATCTTGGTGATAGGACCATTAAAAGAGCATTAGGTTGAACTGCACGACATTACTATTTTCATAAGTCAACTTTACACATTTTAACATAATATTTTGTTGCAAAGAGCTCAAGATGAACTTAGATTTGAATCCCAGATCCAGTCCTTTGTATCATCCAGTATGCATCGTCTCAGTTGTGTAACGCTGGTTGGACAAATTTATTTAGATTCTTTCTCAGGGCCTCAGGAGGCAGGTCAGGTGGTCTGATATTCCCATCTCTTTAAGAATTTTCCACAGTTTATTGTGATCCACACAGTCAAAGGCTTCGGCATAATCAATAAAGCAGAAATAGATGTTTTTCTGGAACTCTCTTCCTTTTTCAATGATCCAGTGGATGTTGGCAATTTGATCTCTGGTTCCTCTGCCTTTTCTTTCTTTTTTTTTTTTCCTCTGCCTTTTCTAAAACCAGCATGAACATCTGGAAGTTCATGGTTCACATACTGCTGAAGCCTGGCTTGGAGAATTTTAAGCTGTATTTAAGCTGAGAAATCTGTATGCAGGTCAGGAAGCAACAGTTAGAACTGGACATGGAACAACAGACTGGTTCTAAATAGGAAAAGGAGTACATCAAAGCTATATATTGTCACCTGCTTATTTAACTTAGATGCAGAGTACATCATGAGAATCGCTGGGCGGGAGGAAGCACAAGCTGGAATCAAGATTGCGGGAGAAATATCAATAACCTCAGATATGCAGATGACACCACCCTGATGGCAGAAAGTGAAGAAGAACTAAAGAGCCTCTTGATGAAAGTGAAAGAGGAGAGTGAAAAAGTTGGCTTAAAGCTCAACATTCAGAAAACTAAGATCATGGCCTCTGGTCCATCACTTCATGGCAAATACATGGGGAAAGAGTGGCTGACTTTATTTTTCTGGGCTCCAAAATCACTGCAGATGGTGACTGCAGCCATGAAATTAAAAGACGCTTACTCCTTGGAAGAAAAGTTATGACCAACCTAGACAGCATATTAAAAAGCAGAGACATTACTTTGCCAACAAAGATCTGTCTAGTCAAGGCTGTGGTTTTTCCAGTGGTCATGTATGGAAGTGAGAGTTGGACTATAAAGAAAGCTGAGGGCCAAAGAATTGATGCTTTTGAACTGTGGTGTTGGAGAAGACTCTTGAGAGTCCCTTGGACTGCAAGAAGATCCAACCAGTCCATCCTAAAGGAGATCAGTCCTAAGTGTTCATTGGAAAGACTGACTTTGAAGCTGAAACTCCAATACTTTGGCCACCTGATGTGAAGAGCTGACACATTGGAAAAGACCCTTATGCTGGGAAAGATTGAGAGCAGGAGGAGAAGGGGACAACGGAGGATGAGATGGTTGGATGGCATCACCGACTCAATGGACATGGGTTTGGGTGGACTCCGGGAGTTGGTGATGGACAGGGAGGCCTGGCGTGCTGTGGTTCATGGGGTCACAAAGAGTTGGACACGTTTGAGCGACTGAACTGAACTCAGGGCCTCAGTTGTCCCATCTGTAAAATGGGCACAAAATTAGTCTACACCTCAGGGTTATATTGAAGAGGAAATGGAATAATAATGCCCATACGGGGCCTGACATACAGCAATCCCTGAATAAATGGCCACAAGTGTGGGTGGTGTTTTCTTTCTTCTTTATTATGTATTCCAAATTTCCTATAATTATAGTTTTCAAATTGTGTACAACTAATAAACATAATTATTTAAAATTTCCAGGGAGTTGTGGCCTATCCCGTGGGGATCTTAAGCCCAGTCCAGGCTTGGGAATGTGGTTGAAGGCTTTCTTCCAGCCCTGTCGAGGCTGGGCTCAGCTCGACAGAGACCTTGACCCCGGGAGCAGCGCTGTTGTTCATGCTCTGAGGGACCCTGGGAGCTTTATTTACAGAGAACACTGTGTCCCAGGGCCCGACTGCCCCCTCACCCCAGCAGCTGCTGTATGGACTGAGCCGACAAGGGGGGTTGCCGCTGGCCGATCCCAGTGTTCCGCTGGGTCACAACCTCCTTTGGCACAGAGTTCTTCCTTTAGAAGCAGCTTCTGGCTCCCGAATGCAGAGCTGAGCTTGATTTTGATCACGTCCAATCCCCACGAGGGGGCTACAGAGTCTCTTCTTATGACTTTGAAAAGCATTTGGAACTAGATAATGGTGATAGTTGCACAGCACTGTGAACGGAATGAATGCCGTTGAATTGTGCATTTGAAAATGATTCAAATAGCCAACGTTATGTTAGAGATTTTTGTTGTAATTTTTTTTAAGTGGAAAAAAAAATCCACTTGTGGGAGGAAGACTAAAGGGAGAGAGGCTTGTCCTGTGGGGTTTGGTGGTCACTACAATAGGAGAACTGGATGTAAGCCCTGTTCCCACCCTTGCTGGCGATGACCTTGGGTACCTTAACCTCTCATCCTCCATGAGGGTAGCAAGCTGTCTTCAGATGGCCGTCATGGGACGCAAGTGTAATGAAATAGTGTAAAACTCTCTAAAATAACACTCAATACTTTTAAATTAGAATTATCTCCCCTTCCCAAAGAAAGGAGGAAAGGAAGAAATTCATCACCAGAAGTATAACAGTACTGGTTTTGGTTTGTTTCTGGGTTTTTTTGTTTGTTTGTTTGTTCTTGGCAAATCGTGAGGCTTGAAATTCTGTTTGTTTGTTTGTTTTAGTTTAAAAAATGTATTTTAATTTAAAAAAAGTTTGGCAGAGCCCTGCGGCATGTGGGATGTTAGTTCCCCCACCAGGGATCGAACCCATACCTGCTGCAAGGGAAGCACGGAGTCCAAACCACTGGACTGCCAGGGAAGTCCCTTGAAATTCTGTTAACTGGAAACTTCCAGAAATAAGGAAGAGAAGAAACTAAAGGAACCTCTCAATATCTGGCTTCTCACCGTGAAAGAGATGTTGTTTTTCCCCTTCAGTTGTTTTTTTGTGGGGCTTCCAGAGAGGCGATGCTGAGATTCATGGTGCAAAGGAGGGCAGCTCAGTGGGACAAAGGCCCCCAAGAACCATTCCAATATCACCATTCCGCCCAGGCATTGTCAGTGGAGAAATGGTGTCCTTGGCCTGTCCCCTGTTTTTCCCCCTCTTCCCCCTTGCCTTGCCTTCATACCTTAGGTTGCCTTTCCCATCTTTCTCCTGGGAGATTTATTTCTGTCTCTTTTTCATGTAAAGCAGCGGAAATGAATCATCTTCCGGCCTGTTTGGTAAACAGCCTCTGACCCTCTCCAAGCTCTCTCACTGGTTCCTCTGGAGATGCTCCTAGGCCAGGCAGCACCCCCACAGCCAAGACCATCCTGGCTGGTTATTCTTGGTCATATTCCCCTCCCCCAGGGCCTGGAGGCCTGACCTCCTCCACCCTGGAGAAGATGGGAAATGACACAGAGCATTCCAACAGATGATCCCATGAGCTGCCCAGCGGGGAAGCAAGGGAGCCACTGAGTTTTGAGGGCTTTGTGTGCCAATGACCATCTCAGTGACCCTGTTCGGTGATCTCTCGACCCTCATTTTACAGATGAGGAGTCCAAGGCTCTGAGAAGTGAAGGAACTTGCCCAAGGCCACACAGCTAGTAAGTGATGGAGCCAAGATTCAAAGTCTGGCTTCCTGAATTCACTCCATTATACCATGCTGCCTTACATGTTCGCATGCGTATATGCATGTGTGATGAATTGGAGATGCTGGCAGGTCAGCTAGAAGATCAGCTGCAACCCACCAGGATGGAAACCGAAGATCCATGTGCATTATGCTTATGACAGATAGGTGTTTGTATACAGAGGGAGTGACACGTGTGCACAGCGAGTGCCTTACCAGGAGCCTGTGCATCACTGAGGATGATGTCAAGGAGGGACAGGAATGGGGAAGGGGCAGGGGGATTCATGAAATGCCCAGATTCAAGACCACCTAAAACCCGCTCACACCTTAAGTGATGAACATTCTCAGATAAAAGTGCCCGGTGGTATCCCATTGGTAAAGCCTCACTTCCTGGGGAACACAGTCAAACAACTATTTATTGAACTTCTAAAAATGTGCAGGTGCTGTTTCTAGGAGCTGTGTGGGATACAGAAATAAAACTTCTGACATCAAACTAGTGTGTGTCAGAGGTTGGGGAGGAATTAACATAAATATATAAATAACTGTGATGCAAGGTTGGTTGAAAGCTCTCAGGGTCAAAAGGAAAAATGGACCTTATAAGGGCTAGTATTCTAGCAAGACGAGAAGCTGGAGAGATCACTCCAAGCTAGCTAAGTATCAAGGAGGGCTTCCTGAGGAGGTGGCATTTAACGTCTCTGTGTCTTTAAGTAGATGTAGGATCTCCATAGATATTTCCTACTAGTTCAGCTGGTAAAGAATCCACCTGCAATGCAGGAGAGCCCGGTTCGATTCCTGGGTCGGGAAGATCCCCTGGAGAAGGGAATGGCTACCCACGCCAGTATTCTTGAGCTCCCTGGTGGCTCAGTCGGTAAAGAATCCATCCGCAATGCGGGAGACCTGGGTTCAATCCCTGGGCTTTCCAGATTCCCTGGAGGAGGACATGGCAACCCACTCCAGTACTCTTCCTGGAGAATCCCCATGGACAGAGGAGCCTGGCGGGCTACGGTCCATGAGGTCGCAGAGCTCACGACTGAACGACTAAGCACTGCACAGGACCTATATCAGGAGAATGCCTTAACAGAAGTTAGAGCCTTGCTAGTTTTCCAAAGACATATGTCCTCATTCTCCTTTTACAGAGGCGAAAATTGAGGCCCAGAGCGGTTGATCAGGTTGTCCACAGTCACAACGCTAGCCGGTGATAGGCCAGGATTTGATCAGCGGCCAGAGTGAGCGACTCCAAGCCCTGCGCTGGGTCCCTCCCAGACCGGTGCGGCCTTAGAGAGGAACGCGATCCGCGCAGCTGGGGGCGCAAACTGGACGCGCCGGGGGCGGGCCGGAAAGTCCAGAGTGGGCGGGGCTTAACGCCCCGGGGGCGGGGCTGGCGGCGAGGACTTGGCTGCAGGAGCTGAGGTTGCTTCCCGCTCCACCTGCGGGCGAGCGAGCTGGCCATGGGCGGCCGCGGGCCGAGGGGCGGCCGGGCTGAGCCCTGAGCCCTCCGGGGCCGGCCATGGGTGACCGCGAGCGCAACAAGAAGCGGCTGCTGGAGCTGCTGCAGGCGGCGGGCACCGGCAACGCGTACTGCGCAGACTGCGGGGCGGCGGGTAAGGTCGCGGAGGCGCGTGTAGCCCGGTACTCTGGACCGGCCCGCGGGTCCCGTCCCCTGCCTCCAGACCCGGGCGGGTCCCAGACCCCCGCGCACGACTCTTATATCACCTTCGGACCCGGGCCCCCCACAGCCCTCTCCTCGGCCAGTACTGCCCCCACTCGAAGCCGGGCCCCCTGACCTGCCGCCTCTGGACCTCGACGCTGGATCCCAGCCCCGGGTGCCCTGCCCATTCTACTCACCTCCCTCTGCCAGACACCCTGCCCACCCGGACCACGGTCCTTGACCTCTTCTTTTCGGACCCAGCCCCTTCCCCCACCCTCGGATCCAAACATCCCACACACCAGGGTTCCCAGACCCCGGACCCAGGTCTTCCCGGATGGTCCAGTGTCCGCTCCCGCGCCTCGGACGTCCCCGGGGTTCTGCGCGCTCAGACCCGGCGCACGCCAAGGGACTCTGACCCCACTTCCCAGCCGCAGTTCCCGGCGAGTTGCGGGTCAGTCCTTCCGCGCTCTCCTCTCAGTTCCTTGAAGTGCTGTCACTTCCACTTCGCGCCCGCCTCAGCCTCTCGCTCTTCATCCCCCGGACTCCTTCCAAGATCTTCATTCTGGCCGCAGCCGCAGCCGCCTCAGGGCCAAGTGGGCTGACCAGAGGGTTTCATGCTGGTATCTTAGTTCGCGCAAGGCGGGGAGGCGGAGAGAGAAGGCATGGGCTGTTGGTACCTGCCAAGCCCTTGCCTCTCCCGGCGCCCCTAGCCTAGCCCTGGTTTCTTCAGCCACCTCCCCACCCTGCCCTCTCACCCCGCAGATCCCGACTGGGCCTCTTACAAGCTGGGCATCTTTATCTGTCTGAACTGCTCCGGAGTCCACCGCAACTTTCCAGACATCAGCAAAGTGAAATCCGTCAGACTTGACTTCTGGGACGACAGTATCGTGGAGGTAGCAAGGGGCGCACGTGGAGAACCTTTGAACAGGAGCCTGCTCCCATTCTCCAGGGAAGGAAACTGAGGCCGAGAAAAGGGCAGTAAGGAGCCAGTTAGAGTTGCCTTAGACAGACACCCTGAGTTCAAATCCTGGCTCCATCGCTTACCTACTTGCAAGCTGCAAGGTCCGGAGCCTGCTATTTAACACTAGCTGTGGGCCCTTTCCACACGTGTATTATAAATATACCACTCTCCCTTCACAGAGCTGCTATCAGGATTAAATGCTGACTCAAGACAGGTACAAAGTAAGTAGTCAATTAACAGCTGCTGGTCTTAGTGGCTGAAGTCCTGGACCAGAACAGAAGTATCCTGATTCATGGTCCATAGCCGTTCTCCAGTCCCCCTAGCCAGGGAGGGAGCCACCTTGTTCTCCTGATCTCCAGAGATGGAGAACACTTTCAGCCTGGATGATGACACCATTCTGGCCAGAAAACCTTCAGAGAGCAGGCAGTCCTAAACTGGGCTGGCTGAGGACTTCAAGGACCCATGTTTACTGAGTACCCCTGTCTGTTGCAGGCACTGTGCTAGGCCACTGGGCTAGATGCTTTGTTCATTCATTCATTCATTCCTCTAAGCCTGCATTTGCTGGGTGTAGGAGAGAGCAGTGAAGATAAAGTCTCTGCTTATGTGGAGCTTTACATTCTAATGCAGGAGAAAGACCGGAAACTGGCATATAAACCTGAAGGTCGCTTCTTTGTGCCTCATCACTCCCCCGTTATGGGCTTCCCTAATGGCTCAGTGGAAAATAACCTGCCTGCCAATGCAGGAGACATGGGTTCGATCCTTGGGTTGGGAAGATTCCCTGGAGAAGGAAATGGCAACCCACTCCAGTATTCTTGCCTGGGAAATCCCGTGGACAGAGCAGCCTGGTGGGCTACAATCCAGGGGGTCGCAAAGAGTCGGACACGACTGAAGCAACTTGGCTCTTGGCACTCCCCGGTTATAGCTTCTTCATCTTTGCAGGTGAGATCCCTGAAGCCCAGGGGGTTAGGTGTAGCCCAGGGGTCACTCAGTGAATAAATGGCACAGCTGAGATGGGAACCGTGCTCTGTGGAGACCCAAAGCCCATGCATATCCTGAGACACAGCCCAGTGGCCAGTGGGGAAGGGAAGAATAGGGTTCACTCTTTCCAAGAGACGTGGATTAAAAATGGGCTGTTTGTTCCACATGTGTCCCCAGCCCAGAAATGCCATTGATGTTACTGGGTTCTGACTGATGGCCAGGGCCGCTTCTGACACATATGCATGCCTCTGGGTCTCTCTGGTGCAATCTTCCTGACCTACATACTCTATGGGATGGAGCACTGAAGTGCATCCTCCAGTTCCATCTATCTCCTACGGACCACTGCTGGTGGTCCTGGCCATCTGTGGAGGGCAGTGGAGAAAGTACATGAGCTTTGGAGTTAGGCAGGTCTGGGTTCAAATTCCAGCTCTCCACTGACCAGCTGTGTTACCAGCTAACCTCTCTGAGCCATGGTGTCCTCACCTTATAACAGGGACAGTAGTATTACAGTGATTGAGGGCATCAAATGGAATAATGTGGGAGAGCTGTAAAGTGCTCTGCCTGTATGAGGCATGGTTGTTACATTGTTCCAGGCTGGGACTTCTGAGCATCACACGTGACCAAGCTGGGTCGGGAGAAATGTCAAACTCCAGGAGGAATGTCTCCTGACTCAGCCTAGGAGCCAGTGAGAACAGTGACCTTCTGGGTAGACTGTGGTTTCGTTTCACGTTTTTTCAAGTTCTAACTTTACCCCAAGTTGCTGTTGTCTTGCAGTTTATGACCCACAATGGGAACCTCCGAGTGAAGGCCAAGTATGAAGCCAGAGTCCCTGCATTCTACTACATCCCCCAGGCCAACGACTGCATGTGAGTGGATGATTTCCTGGTCCCACCCACTCCCGCCACTACCCCATCTCCAGTGCCTTTGTCTCTGACAGTCTTTTTTGTGGACCTGCCCAGCAGGTGGAGCCAGGAAAGCATTTGGTACATGGAGAACACAGAGATCTGTGTGAGGCCCTCTCTACCTTCGGAGCTTGGGTCGTCTCTTCTCCTTTCTGAGACTCAGTTTCCACAGCCGTGAAATGGGGCATCTGCTTTAGTTTCTGTCCCTTTGCCTTGATGTTCTAATAGCCTACAGGTGATGACTAACTTGATTAAGAAGAGTAACGCCAGTGTTCTAGCAGAATCAATGTGTTTCAGCTACTTTGCATGGAATCTTGTGCCCAGAGCTGTCCCACCCAAGCTCAGCATAGCTCCAAGGCAGCTGCTTAAGCCCCAGATCCCCAAATAATAACCATAGAAATACTTGCAGCTACTAATATTTATTGAACTTTACTATGTATCAGGCCCTGTGCTAAATGCTTGTGTATGTTAATTTTCGTTCTCTCAACAACCCTATGAGATCAGTATTTGGTGAAAACCATGTGGATGAAAAACCTGAGGCTGATAGAGGCAGAGCTGGGACTAGCCCATCTGATACCAGGGCCTTCGTGACTGTACCAAGACGCTGGGAAAAGATCCAGTGTACTGGGATTGCATGCCGTGGAGCAGCAGGAGGGTTCCGGTCCCCGGGGGTGACGGGTGAGGGTGACACTGGTTACCTAGTGACTCCAGACCTCTGCAGGACTGACGGCCTGAGCCTGAGCTTCCCTCCCAGGCACTCAGCCTCCGGGTTGAGTGTGAATGGAGTGTGAATGGGGAGAAGGTTTACCTCCAGGCAGACAGGAGGCATGACCTGCAGGAAACAGGCTGCGTTTCCGCCACCATTGTCCTCTAACCACGGCAGGATGCTGTTGGACCATGCACAAACTATACAACCGTACCTAGTGTCCTGTCATTTCTTAGTATTTAAACATCCCGGGAGTGGCAGGGCAGGCCCAGCTTTCCACTCAGGAGACCCCGGTATGGTTCTCTGTCTCTGTCACTCTCCAGCTATGAAAAGGCAGACAAGGGAGCAGAACTCTTCAGGTCGTGGCAGCCTCATCTCTGAAATGTAGACAGTGATGCCCGCGTGGTAGCATGATGGTAGAGATTAAAGGAGATAACTTAGGTAAAACATCTCACAAGACACCCCTCATGCCATTTCTTTTTTTTAGGATTTATTTACTTGTTTTTATTGTTTGGCTGTGGGTGGGTCTTCATTGCTGTGCGCAGGCTTTCTCTAGTTGCAGCAAGCAGGGACTGCTCTTCGTTGAGATGCGCTGGCTTCTCACTGCGGTGGCTTCTCTTCTCGTGGAGCACAGGCTCTAGGCACACGGGCTTCAGTAGTCGCAGCATGGTGGGCTCAGGAGCTGTGGCGTGTGGGCCCTGGAGCACTCGGGCTTAGTTGCTCCTCAGCATGTGGCATCCTCCCGGACCAGGGATCTGACTGGTGTCGCTTGCCTTGCAAAGCAGATTCTTCACCACTGGACCACCAGGGAAACCCTTCATGCCAATTTTAATCTATTTCTACCTCCACTTTGGCATATTGGCTGGTGGCTGGCCCAGCTGTGGTATGTGCCAGGCTTAACGTGAAAGGGCCCCTTTTGCCTCACCCTTTGCTCCCAACCCTTTGCTCCAAGGGGAAGGGACCAGGTGAGCACCTACTGAGCTCAAGGCTCTCTGCCAGTGCTACACAGACACTATGTGTCATGACCTCTACTACAGCCCTGAACTGTAACCCCTTCTGGTTGAATACTAATGGCCTCCATCCCTAATTCTAAAAGTCCCCTGAATTCTCCACCTCCAGAATCTCGGTCTCCATTCCCTCTCCCAGCTCTGATTCTGTGATTCAGAGTTCCTCCATGTCCTGGGGGCAAGGGTAGTGCATTCAGTAGGGCTCTTGACTATACACGACAGAAACCCAGTTTAAACCAGCTCATGCACAAGGTGATTTTCTGGGTTCGGATCAGACCGCACAAAGAACGGAGGTGGAGCCACCCTCCGGAAGGACAAGCTGGAGGCTCCCGCACTATCAAGTCTCTGAAATCCCTCTGGTTCCCATTCCTGCCTCTTTCTCTCAGCCAGGCTTTCTTCCTGTTGTTGTTCAACTGCTCAGTCGTGTCCGATTCTTTGTGACCCCATGGACTGCAGCACGCCAGGCTTCCCTGTCCTTCACTATCTCCTGGAGTTTATTCAAACTCATGTCCATTGAGTCGGTGATGCCATCCAACCATCTCACCCTCTGTCGCCCCCTTCTCCTCTTGCCTTCAATCTTTCCCAGCATCAGGGAGTCAGCTCCTTTTCCAATGAGTCAGCTCTTCGCATCAGGTGGCCGAAGTATCAAAACTTAAGCTTCAGCATCAGTCCTTCCAATGAATATTTAGGATTGATTTCCTTTAGGATTGACTGGTTTGATCTCCTTGAAGTCCCAGGGACTCTCAAGAGTCTCCTCCAGCACCACAGATCGAAAGCATCAATTGTTCGGTGCTCAGCCTTCTTTATGGTCCGGTTCTCACATCCATACATGACTACTGGAAAACCATAGTTCTGCCTGTATAGACCTTTGTTGGCAAAGTGATATCTCTGCTTTTTAATATACTTCTTCCTGTAGCTGGGAGCAACACCATAGCCATGTTCCCAGCTCCAGCTCCCAGCTCCACCCTGGAGAGAGGGCTTCCAATCCACCTCTCTCAGTTTTGCTCCTTTTGGTCCCCACAGCCCAGCGCCAAGCTCTGATTGACCAATTTGGGTCAGGTACTCAGTTCTAGGTCATTCCCTGTGGCCATGGGATGCAGTCATATCAACCTGGGAACATTTGCCTGGAAAAGGCAAGAGGGAACCAAACAATTGGAATGAAGTCCCTCTCAGCTGTGTGGATTTTCTGTATGGGTCGTGGGTGACAATGTCCAGTTGGGCTAATAACAAACACCTATTATGTGCTCAGCATAGTACTAGGCCCTCTGTATGCATTTAAACGTCTCAACGACTCTAAGGGATAGGTAGATATAATATTACTGGAATACTCCCCAAGTTCAGAGGAGTAAAGTAACTTGCCCTTGGTCACACAGTGGGTAAATGGTAGAGTAGGACCAGGTCCCAGATGGTCAGACCCCAAGACCACTGCTCTGTCCATTGTAGCATGCCCAGATCTCATGGCTGTGCCTTGGGGAGAGGCTCATGGACTCCTCTGGCTTAAGCTCATGAACACATAGTGTGATGTGGCAGAATAGATGGTCCAGGGGAGCTGGCATCTGTCTCAGTGACCTAGAGGATTGGGGTTGAGGTTGGAATAGCATAGTGGTTTGAATATAGCCCCTGGGGAGAGAGATTATTCCCTGGTGAGATACTGGCCTTGTCTGCAGACATTTTGGAGTATCACAACTTGGGAGGGGTTGCTATTGGTATCAGGGGGGTGGAAGTCTGAGATAATGCTAAACATCCTACAAAGCATGAGATAGTCCCCTATCATGAAGCATTACCTGGTCCCAAGTGTTAATAGTATGCAGGTGGAGAAACCATGGCCAGCCTGGCCAGGCAGCCAGGCACTGCTGTGAAGCTCCCATCCTCAGCTACAGGGTCTCATAAAATTGCCATGAAGAGAGGATGCATCAGACACAGCTGACTAAAGGTTCTCTCTTTTTAGGGTCTTAAAAGAACAGTGGATTCGAGCTAAGTATGAGAGACAGGAATTTATGGCCGATGGGAAAACCATCTCACACCCAGGTAAAGTTATTTTCATTATCTTTTGAGGGCTGATTCTGATGCATTCTAGAAAACAAAGTGCCTGAGTATTAGGAACAAGGTCAGCAGAGAGATACCTGCCGCTGTCCCTCTGGCCCCAGAGACCAAGGTGTGGGTTCCTCTGCTCCTAAAATAGCAACACATCGGCTGGTGGGGTTTTATGGTCTTCTTGGCCGAGAAGCTCATTCGTTTCAGGTCCTTGCAGGACCACAGGGTGTATAAGTCTTAGTATAAATTGCAAGAAGACTCACCCCCTGGGCAGACCAGGTAGAAATAGACAACCTGCTTCTGGCTAAGGGGGCCCCTGGTGTGGCACAAGCCTTGAGAAGGAGAGTGGGCTGGTTTTGCCTCCCTCCCCACCTTTGTGCAGGGCATGACCTCATCAGTGGCCTTGGACCTGCGGCACATTCTACCCCTCTGCTGTGAGTCCAAATGGACACTGTCCCAGAGAGCAAAATGTACAAAACCGCTCGAGGACCAGAGGCAGCCATTGCTGAACGCTCGTAGCCGCCAGAAGCAGAGTGTTCAGCCGCCAGCAGGGACCCGGAGGTCACTCATTATTCCCGTACTTGGGAGACTTTCGGTTGGCTGCTATCAACGTGAAGTTGGGCCTCTTTCAAAATCGGTGCAGTTTCTCAGTTCTTAGCCTACTTAAGGGTTCCTTTAACTTTTAGTTTAGCTTATTTATTTATTTTTGGCTGTGCTGGGTGTTTGTTGATGCACTGGCTTCTTTCTAGTTGCAGTGCGTTGGCGTCTCGCTGCGGTGTCTTCTCTTGTTGCAGAGCGCAGGCTCTAGGCCCGCAGGCTTCCATAGTTGCGGCACGTGGGCTCAGTAGTTGTGGCGCGTGGGCTTAGTCGCTCTGCAGCATGTGGGATCTTCCCAGACCAGAGATCAAACCTTTCCCCTGCATTGGCAGGTGGATTCTTAACCACTGGACCACCAGGGAAGTCTCCACCTAAAGGTTTACTATGTCTTCTTAGGAAACAGCCAAGAAAGAAAGTTGGGGGGACCCCCAACTAAAATCATACAGCATTGCAAAGTTTCCCCAGGCCCACATCCTGCAGCTGAAATAGCTAAATCAGATCTGAGACGTTTCAGCAGCAGGTGGGCGGTCCATTCCACCCCTGAGACTGCACAGTATGGGGTCACCAACAGGCAGGTGAATTGCTGGTTGGTCTTAGAGCTGCGGTGGTTCACTCTTTCTCGTCTTTGGTGGCAGGTAACCGAGAAGGGTTCCTGTGGAAGCGGGGAAGGGATAACGCACAGTTCCTGAAAAGGAGGTTTGTCCTCCTGGCAAGAGAAGGCCTGCTGAAGTACTACACTAAAGAAGAGGTAAGCTTCCCTTACTGCTGCCGGAGCGAGGGCACTCACCCCTCTCTGGTCTATGGTTTGATCAATGGTGCCTGGTCTTGCAGATGAGCTCAGTCACTGAGACGTAGGTACCACATGCTGCTACTTTTCCTCATTATACAATCCATCCAGTCCACTGAAAACCTCACCTTCTCTTCACCTTGAATGGGCTTAAACTGGTCCATGATTAAGCTTTTGATGATCACTTGACTTTACTTCATTTATTCATTCACTCAGGAAATATGTATTGGACTTCCTTGTTGTCCAGAGGTTAAGAATCAGCCTGCCAGTGCAGGGGACTCGGGTTCGATCCCTGGTCCAGGAAGATCCCACACACTTCAGGGCAACTAAGCCTGTATGCCACAGCCCCTGAAGCCTGTGTGCCCTAGAGCCTGTGCTCCGCAACAAGAGAATCCACCGCAATGAGAAACCTGCACACTGCAGCTAGAGTGACCCCCGATCACTGCAACTAGAGTAAGCCCTCACGCAGCAATGAAAACCCATCGAAGCCCAAAAATATATATTCATCGAGCACCTACTATGCTAGACCTTATTCCAAGCACTGAAGATATAGCAGTGAACTAAACGAAGTTCCTGATCTCTTGGGGCTTCCATTCTAGTGAATAGAGACAGGTAATAAGCAAAATATATGTTACCTATCCAGTGGCAATAAGTTCTATGAAGTAAAATAAAAGAAAGTGAAGGGTTAGAGCATGATACAAGTATGGGGCGTGGGGAGGTGGTCAGAGGGGGCCTCTCTGATGACCTTTGAGCACAGAACACAATAAACATGAGTAAGTTATGTGGCTTTGTGGGGGAGGGGTAGAAGAAGCAGAGAACAGTATGTGCAGGAGCATGGTCATGTGTGCTGATTAGAAAAGATGACCCCTCTGAGAGGGTGCATCCCTGGTCCCAGTCTAGGCAAGCAGAAGCCTAGATGCCAGTTCTCCTCATCCCTTCAGCCAGGAGCTTTTGGTTCAGCACACAAACTTCCCAACCATGAGCCATAGCCGTGGCTTGAGCTGGGAGTGTATTTGGTGAGACTATAGGGCATGAAGGAGGCCAGAGTGCCTGGTACAGAGTGAGCAAAAAAAATAATGGAGAGAGATGAGCTCACATAGTGGAAGACTTTGAAAACCATAGGAAGATGGTTTTGTTTTGTTTTTTTTTGGGAAACACCTTTATTGAAATGTAAATTCACATACCATAGGATTCACCTATTTCAGTTCAGTTCAGTCGCTCAGTCGTGTCCAACTCTTTGCGACCCCATGGATTGCAGCACACCAGGCCTCCTTGTCCATCACCAACTCCTGGAGTCCACCCAAACCCACATCCATTGAGTCAGTGATGCCATTCAACCATCTCATCTTCTGTTGTCCCCTTCTCCTCCTGCCCTCAATCTTTCCAAGCATCAGGGTCTTTTCAAATGAGTCAGCTCTTCGCAGTTCACCTATTTAAAGTATGTAATTAATAGCTTTTAGTATATCCGTGGAGTTGTGCAACTTTCACCATAGTCAATTTTAGAACATTTTCATTACCCTAAAAAGAAAACCCACATGTGTGAGCTCTAGTTCTCCACTCTACCAGCCTCCCCCAGCCCTGTTGTTGTTTAGTCGCTCAGTCATGTTTGACTCTTTGCAACTCCGTGGACTATAGCCTGCCAGGCTCCTCTGTCCATGGGATTTCCCAGGGGGTTGCCATTTCCTACTCCAGGAGATCTTCCGGACTCATGGGTGGAACCCGTGTCTGCTGCTTGGCAGGTGGATTCTTTACCGCTGAATCGCCAGGGAAGCCCTCCCCTTGCCCTAGGCAACTACTAATCTACTGTCAGATTTGCCTGTTCTTGACATTTCATACAAATGGAATCATACAATATGTGGTCCTTTATAGCAGACTCCCTTCATTTAGCATTAGGTTTTTAAGGATCATTCATGTTGTAGCATGTATCAGTACTTCATTTCTTTTTATTGCCAAGTAATATTCCACTGTATGGATATACCACATTTCACTTATTTATTCATCAGCTGATGGACAGTTGTTTCCACTTTTTGGTTAGTATGAATAATGCTGCTATGAACATTCATGTACAAGGTTTTATGTGAATCTACGTTTCCAATTTTCTTGGGTAATTCTCCCTAGGAGTGGAACTGCTGAGTCATATGGTAACTCTATGTTTAATTTTTTGAGAAATTTTTCCAAAGTAGCTGCACCATTTTACATTCTCACCAGTAGTGTATGAGGGTTCTCCACACCCTCACCAATGTTTGTTATTATCTGTCTTTTTGATCATAGCCATCTTAATGGGTACAAGATAATATCTCATTGTGATTTTGATTTGCATTTCCTTGATGGCTAGTGATATTGTGTGTCTTCTGATGTACTTACTGGCCAATTGCACATCTTCTTTGTAGAAATGTTTATTCAGAGCCTTTTCTCATATTTTGATTATGATATTTGGTTTTTTTTTTTGAACTGTAATAGTTCTTTTTATAGTCTATATACAAGGCCCTTATTGGGTGTATGATCTTTTAAAAAAAATTACATTCTTATTTCTTAATATTCTTTTTCATTATGGTTTATCACCAGAATATTTTTACAAAAAATTTTTGTGTTTGGATTTTACTCTGCTATTGGGAAGACATATGAGGGTTTTGGGGCTTCTCCGGTGGCACTAGTGGTAAAGAACCTGCCTGCCAATGCAGGAGATATAAGAGACCCAAATTCGGTCCCTGGGTCAGGAAGATCCCCTGCAGGAGGGCATGGCAACCCGCTCCAACGTTCTTGACTGGAGAATCCCTTGGACTTTGGAGCCTGGTGGGCTATGATCCATAGCATCACAAAGAATCAGACATGACTGAAGTGACTTAGCATGCACGCAGGAGGGTTTTGAGCAGAAGAGTGATAAGCTTTGACTAAAACTTTTAAAAAGAGACACTCTGGCTGCTACTTGGGCAAGAGTGGGGCAGGAGGAGGCAAGAGTAGAAGCAGAGAAACCAGTTAGGAAGCTACTACAATAATCCAAGATCAGGATAATGGTGTTGGAGATGGTTAAAAGTGGTCTGCATGCAGTTTGGAAATAGAACCAGTGAGATATACCAAAGGATTGGACATGGGGTGTGAAAGCCAGAGGGATCAAGGATGATCCACAGGACTTCTCTGGTGGTCCAATGGTAAGAATCCGCCCACCAGTGCAGAAGACACAGGTTCGATCTCTGCTCCAGGAAGATTCCACGGGCTGTGAAGAACGAAGCCTGTGTGCCACAACTACTGAGCCAAGAGCTCTGGGGCCCGTGAGCCACAATAAGAGAAGACATCTCAATAAGAAGCCCATGCAACTAGAGAGAGAGTAGCCTCCTCTCGCGGCAGCTAGAGAAAGCCCAAGGGCAGCCACAAAGACCCAGCACAGCAAAAAAATAAGAATGCATCCCAGATTTTTTGCCTTATGCAACTATGAGGTTAGTTTGTCATTTGCTGAGATGGCAAAGATTTAGCTCCCTGAGGGGATGATCATGAGTCCTTTTTCCTTTGAGATGCTTATTAGTCATCCACGTAGAGACTGAGGAAGCCGTTCTCAGAAGTTCTGAGTCTAGAGGTTTGGGGAAAGTTTTGAGCTGGAGTCAGCAGCGTGCAAACTGGTTGAGCAACAGGACTGGTTGGAATCACTGAGGTGGGGGGTGGGGGTGGATGAGAAAAGATGTCTAAGGACTGAGTATTTTAGGTATTTGTTACTGAGTGACACACCACCCTAAAAGTTAGTGGCTTGAAATAGCAATTGATTGTGTCTCATAATCCTCTGGGGCCAGGAATTTGAGCAGGTGGTGGCTGCTACAGGGTACTCCCTGTGACTTCAACTGGGTCATTCCCTCTGCTACATTTTCCTGGGCTGGGCTGGGAGACCCAGAAAGCCTTCACTCACATGTCTCGTGCTTTGCTTCCTTGTGGTTTTTCTCTCTGTGAATGTTCCTCATTCAGGAGTCCAGCTCAAGCTTTGTTACAGCATGGCGGCCAACTTCCCCCAAGCAAACGAGGATGCTGCCAGGCCTCTCAAAGTTTAGGCCAGGAACTGCTTGCTATTGGTCAGTTCCAGTCATGCAACCAAAACCAATTCGGTTCAATTCAGTTCAGTTCAGTCGCTCAGTCATGTCTGACTCTTTGTGACCCCATGGACCGCAGCACGCCAGGCCTCCCTGTCCATCACCAACTCCCAGAGTTTACCCAAACTCATGTCCATTGAGTCGGTGATGCCATCCAACCATCTCATCCTCTGTCATTCCCCTTCTCCTCCCGCCTTCAATCTTTCCCGGCATCAGGACCTTTTCCAGTGAGTCAGTTCTTCGCATCAGCTGGCCAAAGTATTGGAGTTTCAGCTTCAGCATCAGTCATTGGGGAGGGGATAGAGATTACGCCTCTTTTTAAAAAAAAAAGTATTTATTCCTTTTTTTGGCTGTGCTGGGTCTTCATTGTTGCACTGAAGCTTTTTCTAGTTGTGGCGAGCAGGAGTTACTCTCTAGTGGTACACGGGCTCCTCACTCTGGTGGCTTCTCTTGTTGTGGCGCATGGGCTCTAGAGCACATCAGCTCAGTAGTTGTGGCTCATGGACTTAGTTGCTCTGCGGCATGTAGGATCTTAGTCCCTGACTAGAGACTGAGCCTTCGTCCCCTGCATTGCAAGGGGGATTCTTAATCACTGGACCACCAGGGAAGTCCCTGATGTATATCTTGACTGTGGTGGTGGTGGTTACGTGAGCATATATGCTTGTCAAAAAAACTGTACTCTTAAAATGAGTTCCATTTATTGCTGACAAATTATACCTCAGTTAAGCTGAATATGTGAAAATTAACCACAAACTGAGAGTCCACTCAAACTCATCGTGTTGGCAAAATGTTAGAAAACTGGCAGCATCAAGTGTTGGTGAGGATATGGAGAAAGGAAAACTCTTCTGTGTTATTGTTGGAAGTAAATATTGGGGCAACCACTGCGGAGAGCTAGTAGTGAAATAACTTAGCAGTTTTCAGTAAGTCAAGGATGTACACACTTATGAGCTAGCAATTCCATTCCTAAGTATGTACTGTGACCTAGAGACACCCTCACAGATGGATGCCAAGGACGCAAGCTGACTGCAGCAAAAAATTAGAAACGATCTCAATATTTGTCACCAGGAAAATAAATGGATAACTTTTGGTATAGTCATTTACAAGAGCTGAGTAGATGGATTTATTTCAACATGGATAGAACTAAAAACTACCAGGTTGAGTGACAAAAGTAAGATGTAGAATGAGCTATATTATATGATACCATTTATGTAAATTAAAGCCACATAACACATGTAAGTTCATAAGCATGTGTATTGTGTGTATAAAAGTATAAAAAGTGAGCTAGAAGGATGAACATCAAACTCATGACAGTGATTGACTGTGGGGAATGGAGGAGGGGAAGGGACAGGGTAAGTAGTAATTAAAGGGATTTTGACTTTATTAGTAATGTCATATTTTTAAAATAAATTTCCTTTTAAGGAACAATATTGTCAAAATATACTTTTTTTGTATTTTTAGTATTTTTCATAGTAAATATTTTAAAAGGAAAGTCTTCTAGTAATCTTTCAAGAAAGTCATTATGAAGAATGTTGGCCTGAATCTGTCCAAACTTCTTATGTATGTGCAAATAAACATATACACATATAGTTTATGTACATCATATATACACTATATGCAGGTAGCATATGCATATATATGTGTGTACAATTTTTGCATTTATAGGTTCCTACTATATATCCTGTCCTAGTACTTGGTATTTCTTACACGTAGATATCATGGATATTTTTTCATATTAGTAATATTGATTTAAATTTTCCTTAGACAATTCTGTGATATTTTGTTGTGTGGATGTGCCATGATTTATTTATTTATTTAACCCATTATCATTGATGGACATTTAAATAATTTTTTTTTTACTGATATAAGCAACATGGTAATAAAACATCTTTTGACATATGTATTTGCATAGTAATGCAGTTACTTTCTCAGATAGATTCTGAGATGTGAAATTGTGGGTCAGGGCAAAACAGTCAGTGTTTTAATAAATAAGATCAAGTTTCCCTCTAGAGAAGACTGTCCATTAGAACTTTTGTCAGTGATGGAAATGTTCTATGTCTGCATCTGTCCAGAACTCTAACCACTAGCCACAAATGGCCACTGAGAACTGAAATGGGAGTACGTGTGCCAAGGAACTAAAGTCTCTCTAAAAAAAAATTTACTTATTTATTTGGCTGTGATGGGTCTTGGTTGCAGCACTCAGGATCTTTGGTCTTCATTGTGGCGTGCAGGAACTCCAGGAAGCTATGGGATCTAGATCCCTGACCAGGGGACGAACCTGGGCCCCTTGCATTGGAAGCACCGAGTCTTAGCCACTGGACCACCAGGGAAGTCCCTGAAGTCCTAACTTTAATTCATTTTAATTTTAGTATCTACATGTGACTACAGCTACAGCTACTATGGGACTAGATTGTTGGTATCATTTTTCTTCCTCTCATCAGTTATGAAAGGAAGCATTTGTTTTCCCTTTGCCTTCTTAGCATCAGGGAGTGCTCAGACTCTGTTCAGACCCTGAGAACAGAGTAGAGTGTGGGAAGGCATGCTCTGAGGCCCCCACCCCTGCTTTTACTTGTTTATCTATTTCATTTGATTGGCTTCCATGGATATTCATTATAAATTTTTTTTTTGGTTGCACAGCATGAAGGATCTTAGTTTCCTGACCAGGAACTGAACCCGTGCCCCCTACAGTGGAAGCATGGAGTCCTAACCACTGGACCGCTAAGGGAAATCCTAATGATTTATTTTAGAAAAAGTTCTATAGCTGAAAAGCTTGAAAAGTTCTAAGTTACGGTCTTTCCAAGCCCCCTTCCAGTTCAGAGAAGCCCACTGATTAAGCAGGATTGGTGGGATGGCTGGATACAGAGAGTGGTAGAATATCTGTGGATCTTGATATTATGGCAAGAACATTAAAAACTTATGTGGAGTTCCGAATTGGTCATGTTTGCCTTAAGGCTCACCGACGAAGGTGATGAGAAGTCACTCCACTGCTTGTAGGCATCCTAAGTATCCGATTCCTCTCTTTTAGGGTAAAGACCCCAAAGCTGTCATCAGCATCAAGGACTTGAATGCCACCTTCCAGACAGAGAAGATTGGGAACCCCCACGGGCTGCAGATCACCTACCGGAGAGACGGCCACGTTCGGAACTTGTTTGTGTACCACGAGAATGGGAAGGTGAGAGGATGGCGTTGCCACTCCAGCCTCCAGCTCAGTAGACCCGAACCTCGAAGGCCCAGCTCCCTGACTCCCTGGAGCAATAGGCTCTTGAGATTCGCTGCTGCTGTTTGCTTTAATCTGTTGTCACTTTCTGTTTTTGGCCACACTGCGTGGCTTGTGGGATCTTAGTTCCCCAACCAGGGATCAAACCCGGGCCCTCGGCAGTGAAAGCACTGAGTCTTAACCAACGAACTGTCAGGGAAGTTCCTGTTGTCACTTCTGGTCGGAGACAGAGTAGAAGTTAAGGCAGAGTGAGATCTGGGAGAGGAACCTGGAGGGGACCGGGGGTGTGTCTGGATGGTGCATAGCCACCCAGGGGCATCCAGTTAGCAGACAGGACTATGCCCAGAGGTGGCAAATCGGGTGCAGCCAGAGATTCCAAATATGAGAGGAGGGATGACTCGAAGCTCAAACAGTGCATCCCACGGCCTCCCTTCTCAGTGTGTGGTCCGGTCCCAGCTGCAGGATCATCACCTGGGCGCTTGTTAGAACTAGCGTCTCGGGCCCACCCTGGACCTGCTGAGTTAGAAACTGCATTTTCACAGGATCCCCAGGTGATATTCAGGCACACTGAAGTTTGAGAAGCTCTATCAAAGGTCCAGGAAGTCAGCTCCATCAGAGAAGAGCAGGACAATAGTACAGCTGCAAAGACAAAAGCCAGCTCTAAATGGTAGGGTCATGTGACTGGGCAAGGGTCAGAGATTCTAAGTGGAGGTGAGGAGGTGCAGAGGTGGGGGCTGACATTCTATGAGTTGCTATTAATTCTGTAGCTGGGCACTTTTCTTGGTGATCACTATACATCATTCCTTTTCTTTTAAAAAAAATTAATTAATTAATTTGGCTGCACTGTGCGGCATGTGGGATCTTCGTTCCCTGACCAAAGATGGAACCATTGGAAGTGTGGAGTCTTAATCACTGGACTGCCAGGGAAGTCCTGTACGTCAGTTCTTAATCTTCAAAACAACCCTGGAAATGTTTTATCCCCATGTTACTGAGGCATGGGACTTCCCTGGTGGCTCAGCGGTAAAGAATCCACCGGCAATACAGGAGTCACAGGAGATGAAAGTTCAGTCCTTGGGTCAGGAAGATCCCTTGGAGGAAGCCGTGGCAACCCACTCCAGTATTTTTGCCTGGAGAATCCCATGGACAGAGGAACCTGGCGGGCTACGGCCATAGAGTTGCAAAGGGTTGCGCACAACTGAAGCGACTTAGTACGCACGCACTGAGGCATGGGCGTGTTAGGTAATTTGCTCAGAGTCACGTGGCCGATGGTTCCTGAACCCTGCACCTGTCTGACACCTCGTGCGCCTCTGCTGGAGGGAAGACCCTTGACAGCAGGAGTCAGAAACTAGATACAGGGACTGGATCTTCCCAAGAGGCCCCAGCACTGCGATACTGACTGTGGATCGTCCTCCAAGCAGGCTTCGTGCTCTCTCCACAGTCTGGGCTGACGTCCCGGCGTGGTCTGAAGGGCTGGGGTTTGGAGTCAGAAGTTGGGACCCTGCTCCTGCCACTCCTGGCGTGTTACTAGGGCAGGTCCCTTCCCCTCCTAAGCCTGCTTGTGTATGGTTGATAATACCCACTTCCCGGAGGGGTCTTGAGGATTGAGAGACTGTGAACCATGAATGTGAATGCATCTCATTACTGTGAAGTGCATTATAAACATTAGTTGTCACTGTTGTTATTTGTTCATGACTGTGGCAGCAGCGGAAGACAAGCTCTTGAGAGCCATTTCTGATCATTTCTGCGGTCAGGACGTCACTCTTTCAATAAATCCTTATGGCGCCCCTCCCTGCAACGTGCACAGTACTGGGGTGTGTAGTGAATGAGGCAGAGCCATGAGTGGGCTTCTAGGATCTCATAGTCCTGGGAAAGAGACAGATGGGGAAATAGGCCCTGAAGATACTATGTGATGATGCTGGTGGAGGCCGTGCTACAGACACACACAGGAGACATATAAGTGGCCTAGTCTGGGGGAGGCGGGGGTTGGGGTGGGAGGGGGCAATCTAAAAGGTTTTCCAAACAAGGAGGTTCTACTTAAGAATTGTGTGAATATGCTGAGAAGGGGAACACTCAAACCAGCTTAAAAGGGTCATGAGTGGAAAAGAAACAGGGGTATTTATTTCAAGGGACAGAAGCATGGTTGGGCCACCTGAGAGATTAGAATTAGGAACTGTGGTGTGTGTGATTCTGTGTGTGTTTGGAGAGAGAGAGAATACACTCTTAACAGGAACACATTGTTTTATAAAACCAGGAGTGCAAGTGACATCTCACTTCTTTGCTTCTCTAAATGCAAGGATCTCATTCCCCAAACTGCCAAGAAGTCTAGTGTCACTCATTTTTCTCAGCTCCCTCCATTGGCTTTACCAGAATCTTGGGACTGGTGCAGTCCAGGAGGCATGGAGGTGATCCCTGGCTCTCAATCCATGGTGGGCTCACTGCTGTAGCCCCAGTCCACTGACTGGATACCAGTGGCTACCTCTCCACGCCCATCACTGCTGAAGGACTTTTGCTGAGGTGCCCACGATCTCAGACACTTATGGTACCTGACTCCCTCCCACTGGCTCAGCTGTAGAGCGTCTGACAACCTGGTTCTGGTCAGTCTCTTCTCCCTGGTGATGCCCCAGCTTCTCCCTTAGATGGGCATAAATGGGGGGCTACAAACTCACGCCTGCAGGAGCCAGGTGGGCAAATTAAAAGTGAAGTGAACAGCCTTAAGTCTGTGGCAAACAGGAACACATGTATAGAGAACTGAAACAGGCAAAACTTAAGGACAAACAAACCTGTATGCAGGTTGGATTTGTGACCGGAAGAGTCTTTCCAAAGTGAAGGCCTAGGTGGGTCTTCCGTGGGGATGATCCCCTTCCCTGAGTGCCTGAAACCCTATAAGGTTCTTAATGCCCTGGTCAAGAGAGCTTAGGAATACTGAACCAGCAAAGCTTGACCTAAAACAGAGAAAAGGTACTGATGTTTCATACCTTTGAAACCAGATTCAAATGAATTTCTCAATCACTGTATTACATCCAAGTGCAGCACAGCAGCTATTTGAACAGGTCTTTCCTCTCCTCAATTCTATACTCCTGTGAGATAGAATCTGATAAGCCCTGTTCAGCCTCTGTATTGGTCCAGCCCTCATCCAGTTTCTGTGGCCAAGAAGGGGTAGGATCATAGCAGCAAGTGTGACTGCAACTGTGGATGGGTGGTGCGTGGCTGAGAATGGGTGGGGCATTTTTCATAGAATCAGGGTTTGGGTGGAGCAAAAATCTATTCCATCTAAACTCACTCTCAGGATGAATAGAATGTTCTAGATAAAAGATGTATCAAGGGTGAGGGCAGAGAGGTGGGTGAGGCAGAGTGTTCCAAGAGAAGGGAAGAACATGGGAGCAGTGATTGCAAATGATTTTGTATGGAAAGAGCTCAGAGAGCAAAGTGAAAGTGATAGTGTTAGTCACTTCGTCCTGTCCCACTCTTTGTGACCCCACAGACTGTAGCCCGCTAGGCTCCTCTGTCCATGGGATTCTCCAGGCAAGAAGACTGCAGTGGGTTGCCATTTTCTTCTCCAGGGGATCTTCCTGACCCAGGGATCGAACCTGGGTCTCCTGCATCGCAGGCAGATTCTTTACTGTCTGAGCTGTCGGGGAAGTCCAGAGGGCAAAGTAAGTCATACTAAAGAACTTAAGACTCTCCCTGAGGGTAGTGGAGAGGACTCTAAGCTAGACTCAGTTAGATTTGCAATTTGAAAATCACTCTGGCTCCCGTAAGGTCTGAATGAAGAGTGGCAGAGCAGAGGCAGAACCAGCTGGAATAAGGGGTTCAGCAGATGAGAGATGATGGTAGACACTGCTGAGGGAGGCACTCTCCCAGAGGGACACAGGAGGTCCACGCCAGCTTCAGCCTAAGTTGCACTCCAGGTGATGAGCATCTGCACTGATGGAGCATCCCCAGGTGTACCTGCCCCCACCTGAAAGCCGATCTTTGACATCTGACGACCTTTGCTCCTCAACGTGTCTCCCAATGACCAGCAACTCATCATCTGTGAACTTGTTAGGAATGCAGAATCTCAGGCCCCACCCCAAACCCACTGAATTCAAATCTGCATTTTAACGAGATCCTCGGATGATGCATACACACAGCAGCAAGTGCCAAGCACTGTGCTGGGCCGCTGCGTAGCTCCTGTGCAGTTGGCCTCGGTCCTTTCCCATGGCCCTGGGGATGTGTTTCCCACTTGCTCAGGTGCCGCCCTGGGCTCTGGCACCATCCTCCCAGGTGCCTGGGGTCAGCCTGAGTAGGACTGGGGGGTATGCATGTGTCCAAACCTGAAGATCCAGCTGGCTGCCTGCTACCAGCCTCAGCTGCCCGCCCTGGCACCCCACCCCAACCCCAGGCTCCCAGCCTGCACTCAGTCTCATTGACTGTCTGTCTGTCCTTTGCATGTCTCTCTGCAGGAGATAGTGGACTGGTTCAACGCCCTCCGTGCAGCCCGTCTCCAATACCTTAAAATGGCCCTTCCTGAGCTCCCAGAGTCTGAGGTGAGCTAAATGCAGACCCCAACTTCCACGGCTCCTGTCTGCCACCTCCTATGCTCCTGGTTGGCTGACCTCAAAGACACGCAGAGGCCAGACTCAGTGTGACTGCAGGAAAGACCTTGAGCCTTGGGGTTGGGGACCTCAGCGGGAAACCGAAAGCTTTCTCCTGGGGAGGCTGGGGGTTATGGCCTCATCGTTGGCAAGGCAGTCTCGAAAAAGCAGATCAGACTCTCCCCTTTGGGATACGTCACTCACAGTGTCAAAAGGCAGGATTTGGGCATCTCTTTCTGACTTCTCCCACTGAAATGCACAAATGGTCCCTCACATACTGCTTATAACATGCTGCTGAACCTGCTTTATCTTGTCGTCCCTTTTATCTAATCGTCCTTTGCAGCCAGCAGTTAGGTGAGGTGATTATTCCCATTCCAGTGATTAGAAATGGAGTCCCAGGAAGGTCAAGTGCATAACCGAAGGTGTTCTTCCCACTTGAACACCCCCCACTTTGCCCTTTCCTGGTCTGCTTTAAGGAAGGCAGTGGGATCTTTCCCATTGTCATTCTAACAGGAAGAGTCTGCCTTTCATGGCCAAGGTGACAGTGAGCCTGAGAACTTCGTTTCAGTTGTCTTCAGAGGTTGGGGCATCCACGTATATCCCTCAGGCTCGGCTGGGGAAGCTGCAGAGTGTGGGCCGGAAGGTGTGAGCTGGGAGGCCTGGGCCCTTGTGGATGCTCTGCTGCTGACTTGCTGTGTGACCGCTGCAGGTGGAGTCGCCTCTGTGCGCATCTGTTCCCACATCTGTAAGATGCGCTTGTTCTGGGTCATCTCCAGGGTCTCTTCTAACTCTGAGGTGCTGTACTCTGGGCCCTGTGTTAGGCCTGCTCTGGAAGGGTTTTGTAAGAGATAGGGGCTGGAAAGACCATGTTAATCTTGTGATTTTTCTTTTTTGGCCATACCACATAGCATGCGGGGTATTATTTCCCTGATTAGGGATGGGACCTGTGCCCCCTGCAGTAGAAGTGCAGAGTCTTAACCACTGGACCACCAGGGAAGTCCCATTCCTGGGACTTTCTTATTCCCAACTGTTAGACCCTTCTTAAACCCTAAGTGCTCCTTAATTCCCCAGTTTGCAGGGACCAAAGTGTCCGGGATGGGGTCCACTCCAGACCTAGGGATGCACTGGGATGGCAGGTCTCTATGAATTCCTCTAGCCAGGCCTGGCTCAGGGCCCTCCCGGTCTGCAGAGTCAGCACCCATAGCGGGTGAATGCCCACTTGCGTGGGTGTGGCACTGGGGTTGCTGACTGCTGCTTGGAAAGACTGGAGGACAAATTGCAGACGCCCCACCTCATTGTCTGGGCAGCTCTCCAACTCGGCTGACCCGTGCGGGGGAAACTGGGCTTTGGTCAACATCCTCAATGTCCTCTTCCTCCCTCATCCACTATCGTTACCCCTTATCCACCCCTAGTTTCCTCCCCGCCTGCCTCTTTCCCTGTCTTTCCTCCCCCCATGTCTACATAGGGTGTGATGTTCTGAGCAACCACCCAAGTCTGGTTCGAGCTCAGGGATCCAGTGCCAGAAACCTGGGGGACCCCAGTGGGATTGTGGTCCTGTACAAAGAAACACATGGACCCAAAGGCAGGGAAGCTGATGTGTTACGAAGGGCAAGTGGCCTCACCTCTCCGAGCCCCAGTTTACTCATCTGTCACCACTGGGACAGTCCCTGCCTTGAGGGCTACATGTGTCCAGTGAGCCAAGGCATCTAAGGTGCAGTGCATAGTACCCCATCCCCAGCCTCTTTCTCCTTCTCAAGGCCTAGACTCACCCTGCTCAGGCTTCAGCTCAGACGACTGAGCAATTAGGAATCTTGTCTTTGCTCCAAATGAAGGAATTAAAGCCTCCAGAATGCATTTTAGGGAAAGGGGAGTGGTGTCCTTTATATTTTTGGTTTCTTGCTCACAACTTTCTCCCTTCAGACTTCCCATTCCTACTCCCAAACCTTACATCCCCTTTGCCCCTGCTCTTGACCCAGGCTCTGTTCTCATCTGAAGCTCTAGACTTGCCAGTTTGACACCCTGGAACATAGGAGGCCAGTGTCAATCCCTGGAAGCTTCTCTGAGTGTAGGACGGTCTTGCGGATCACATAACGTGGTATTCTTATTACATAGAAGGAAACAGGCCCAGAGAGGCATATGGTCTTACCAAGGTAACACCGCTGGTTGAGGTCAGACCTGGAGCTAGAACTCAAGTCTCCTGACTCCTAGTCCAGAGCTTTCTCTACTTAATCCATCCTGCCATCGCCTCCTATGGCCCTGGCTCAGAATCCCCACCTATGCCCAGGTCTTGGCCAAGGGTCTGATCAGAAGGTTCTGGCATATTTATACTTGAGCATCAAACAGTAGCAGTAGAGTATCACTAGGGTCTGGCTGGTCGGCTCTAGGTGGTGAAAGTTCTTCATCCTACCAGCGACATGTCTTTGGGAAAATCCTCAGTGACTTTTTCTGAGGTCTTGTTTCTTCATGCAGACCATGAAAATGATAACATCCACCCCACAGGGTGGTTGAGAATTACGTGCAGAGCCTGACATGCAGTCAGTCAGTCAGTTCAGTCGCTCAGTCATGTCCAACTCTTTGCAACCCCATGGACTGCAGCACGTCAGGTTTCCCTGTCCATCACCTACTCCCGGAGCTTGCTCAAACTCATGTCCATCGAGTCGGTGATGCCATCCAACTGATGACCCACAGTAGATACCCACCCTGATACCAGGAGGGTCTCGTCAGAACCTGACCTGTGTCCTCCTCCTGAAATTGCTGAAGGAACCCTTAAACTAAGTCTTTATACCAAGACTCAGCTGTGCTGGTTAGCTCTGCAGACATCTGGGGTGCTATTGTCAGGCTCTGTCGAAATGTTAGCGTTGTATCCATACCAAATATAACCATGTGCACACATCCTTCCCCATTGCAAACTTCCCCCTTTGTCGGGGAGCCCAAGTTCGCTGGGGAAGCTCGGCCTCCTGGGGTGGGAGGCAGGGGGTCAGTGTGTGTCTCTCTTCCCGCAGCTTGTGCCCCTCATCACCAGGAACTATCTCAAACAAGGCTTCATGGAAAAGACTGGTCCAAAGGTACATCCCATGTTCCTGGGGGGGACTTTCATGGCCTCAGTCCCACTGGGCAATGGGGCCAAAGTGGGGAGGTGGGAAAATGGGGAACCAGGGGCAGGGAGGAGGGAGGAAGTGGAAGTAAATGGACTTTTGTGAGTTCCGGGGGTGAAGGACCAAGTGGAGATGGGGTGGCTCGATGGTGGTCCAGCCTCACTTCAGGCGCTTCTTCCTGCAACTGGGCATCTTCCTTCTTGATCAGCATCACCATCAGTGGCTCTCGTCTTTACACCATCTAACTGACCCTGTTCTTGGGAAAGCACAGTTGAAAAGCACAGCTCCTTTGGGGGGCAGCTCTTAAAAACTTGTGTGCTCCAAGCTGGGGCCCTACCAGGACTGTTCAAGTGAGGCAGGAGTAGTGATTGGTCTGAGAGAACTCACCTCGGTACCTATGCTTGGAGGCCAGTGAGGCCCCTGCCGCCCCAGGACATCTCAGACCCAGCCTGGATGCTGGTGGGGTGAGGCTCCAAGCCAGAAGATGGAGATGGTGGGGGGTTCTGCTGGGGGGGGGGTGGTGCGGGGAAGCAGGGAAGGGAGGAGGAGAAGGAAGAAGGAAGAAGCAAGCAGATGTGTGCGTGCTCAGTCTTGTCTGACTCTGCAACACCGTGGACTGTAGCCTGCCAGGCTCCTCTGTCCATGCGATTTCCCAGGCAAGAACACTGGAGTGGGGTGTCATTTCCTTCTCCCAGAGAAAAGCAGAGGAACTCCCTAAAAAAAAAAAAAAAAAGAAAAAATCCCAAAGCAATGGCTTTTCGATGCTTTTTTTTTTTTAAGGTGTAATACGCTGACGCGATGTTTGTTAAGATGACAGTGAAAGTGTTAGGCATTCACGGTAAAGGAAGCCTCAGATGGCTGGGTTTATAAAGGGTTGCAAGTTTTTGTCCTTCACCAGCTGGTGGCACCGCCCCTGTGGCTCTTAGGGGGACTTTCCTTCCCCTGACCTAGGTTATAGAATTTGGCCAAGGCCAGGGCTTTCAGAAGCGCTGAGCAGTAGCCACTTCTGATTTCCCAGCTTCCTTTTTCTGAGATGTCTTGTCCACAGCCTGAGAAAGAGGAAAATGCTTCTTCCAACGCACATAGGGAGCGGCTGGAGGCCGCAAGGGAAAGCTGGGGTGGAAGTGGGGTGTTTGGAGCCATCAGAGGTCGAGGCCCAGGGGTGGGGGCAGCGCTGAGGTGTCCGGCTGCCAAGCCAGGAACTGGCCAGCTCTCTTGTCCTGGCCCAGGCTGGCTGTGTGCCCCCCCCCCCACCCTGGCCTGGCCAAGCCTGATACGAAGTTCCCTCTTCTGCAGCAGAGAGAACCTTTCAAGAAAAGGTGGTTTGCTCTGGATCCCCAGGAGCGCAGGCTGCTTTATTACAAGAACCCGCTGGTAAGAGTCACTGATCGCCCCTCCGCTGAGCACCAGAGGTGGAGGTGGGGTCAGAGCTGGTCGGGGAACATGGGGATCCGACAGGGCTGGAGAGACCCAGCGAGAGACACCCCTCCATCAGTGGTTGTCTCTAAGTCATCCTTGTGCATGAAACTGTGCTCTCCCTCACCTTCAGGAAGTCCTTCACGTGTGTCCAGAAGCTGCCAGTGTAGCCCAGAGAGGGGTTCCCATCCTCTAGTCTCCAGGACTCCCTTCCAACATGGAGGCTGTGGAGAGTCACGGTTGGGAGTGAGAGCTCTAGAACTCGACTGTCTGGGCTCTGGGACCAGCCCTGCCACTTTTAGGGGTGCACCCGTGGCATTGTGGCAGAGCACTCAGTTCTCCTTGCCTCAGTTTCCTCAATCAGGAGATGACTTAATAACACTGCCATCTTCAGAGGTTGCCCTGAGGATTATTCTATGAGTTAGTATACACAAAGCACTTGAATTCTTAGTGCAGAGTTCAGTTCAGTTGCTCAGTCATGTCCGACTCTTTTCGACCCCATGGACTGCAGCATGCTAGGCCTCCCTGTCCATTGCCGACTCCCAGAGTTAACTTTCCATAAACACTGAGTATGGGACTTCCCACGTGGTGCTAGTGGTAAAGAACCCATCTACCAATGCCAGGGGCCTAAGAGATGCAGGTTCGATCCCTGGGTTGGGAAGATTTCCTAGAGAAGGGCGTGGCAACTCACTCCAGTATTCTTGCCTGGAGAATCCCATGAACAGAGGAATCTGGCAGGCTACCATCCATGGGGTCACAAAGAGTTGAACATGGCTGAAGTCACTTAGCATGCACACACGCAAACATTAAGTGTCATTTAAACAGATGTTGTTGTTTAGTTGCTAAGTCGTGTCTGACTCTTTGTGACCCCGTGGACTGTGGCCCGCCAGGCTCCTCTGTTCATGGGATTCCCCAGGCAAGGATATGGAGTGGTTTGCGGTGCCCTCCTCCAGGGGATCTTCCTGACCCAGGGATCCAACCGACCTCTTCTGCTTTGCAGGCGGGTTCTTTGCCACTGAGCCACCAGAGAAGCTCATTTAAACAGAGGCTGTGTGTAATTTCCTTTATAGTTTGAGCCTTTTAAATTCTGGGGTCCACCTAGCTGAAATCCCCAGCAGAGGCCCCCACCCAACACACACACAGCCCTCTTACTAAGATGGACCTGGGGGCTCTCAGGCCTCCCACCCAACACACACACAACACAACACACAAACACGCAACACAACACACAGACACAGGGACACACACACCTCTTACTAAGATGGACCTGGGGGCTCTCAGGCCTCCCACCCAACACACACACAACACAACACACAAACACACAACACAACACACAGACACAGAGACACACACACCTCTTACTAAGATGGACCTGGGGGCTCTCAGGCCTCCCACCCAACACACACACAACACAACACACAAACACACAACACAACACACAGACACAGGGACACACACACCTCTTACTAAGATGGACCTGGGGGCTCTCAGGCCTCCCACCCAACACACACACAACACAACACACAAACACACAACACAACGCACAGACACAGAGACACACACACCTCTTACTAAGATGGACCTGGGGGCTCTCAGGCCTCCCACCCAACACACACACAACACAACACACAAACACGCAACACAACACACAGACACAGAGATACACACACCTCTTACTAAGATGGACCTGGGGGCTCTCAGGCCTCCCACCCAACACACACACAACACAACACACAAACACACAACACAACACACAGACACAGAGACACACACACCTCTTACTGAGATGGACCTGGGGGCTCTCAGGCCTGCAGGTGGCCCTCTGCCCCAGGTGTGGCCTCTGATGACCTCTGTCCTCTCTTCTCAGGATGCCTTCGAGCTGGGCCAGGTGTTTCTCGGGAGCAACGAACAGGGGTACCAGGTGTTCGAAGACCTGCCCAAGGGCATCCGAGGGAACCGCTGGAAAGCTGGCCTCACCATCGTCACCCCCCATCGGAGGTTTGTCTTCACCTGCCCCAGCGAGAAGGAGCAGCGTGAATGGCTGGAGAGTTTTCGGGAGGTCCTCTCCAGCCCTTTGACGCCCCTCAACCTCCTTGGTAAGATACAGGGCCCTGCGTGTGTTCCTTTGGCCAAGGAGAGTAGGCAGAAAGGGGCTTCTTCACTTGGGTTCAGCTGTGAGTCCTGAAACCGGGGTCATGGCTCCTGACTGCCCTCTTTCCCTTTTCTTCTCTTCCGGCCAAAGAGAAGTTCAGACAGTGCGCATTATTGCCCCAAAACCCTCTCTGTCCACACTAAGTTCCTCTACTAGGAAGCTTCCACTAGTGGCATCCAGATGAGCTTCGTCTTGGCAGAGCTGTCGCTTTTGTTGTTGTTGAGTCTCTGAGTTGTGCCTGACTCTTCTGCGATCCCATGAATTGTAGCCCTGCCAGGCTCCTCTGTCCATGGGATTTCCCAGGCAAGAGTACTGGAGTGGGTTGCCATCTCCTCCTCCAGGGAATCTTCCCAACTCAGGGATCGAACCCACATCTCCTGCACTGGCAAGCGAATTCTTTACCACTGACCCACCAGGGAAGCCCGAACTGTTGCTTAGGTCCCGTGTTCTACCCTGCTCCCTCCCAGGAGCCAAGCAGCCTCTCTGTCCCTCCACTCCCTGCCCCTGAGTCCCTTTTCCCGTGAGAAATCCTCGGCCTGTTAGGAAGGTCACACCCGCCGGCAGCTCCTGGGATTCTGGGTTCCTCCCCACTCATAGAGGGAAGGCTATTTTTAGGGTGCTGTTCTTCTCTGGGCTCTGGTCTGTCTGCTCCTCTCCTGTTCCTCCCCTTTGCCCCAGATGTGTCTCAAGCAGGCTTCCCCATCTGCAGACAGCCTCGTGGAAGGAGGGGAGACATTCTGAGCAGGAAACTTCTGGCCCAGGGCCTTCTGGCTCCTGGGACACCAAGGAGAAGTTTGAGTTTGGAAAAGTACAAGCTGAGTAGGTGACCCCATGCAGCCCCTGGGGAGAAACCCTGGTGCCCTTTGAATCTGACCAGGATAAACACAGACTTGCTTCTCTCTCCAAAAATCCCAAAGCTGAAGGGCCTCTGTAATGGGCTGGGAAGTTGTTAACGAGGAACATTAGCTGGTGCTCTTCCCCCGACTCCGCCCAGGGGCCTGTGCTTCTGAGTCGCTGCTGCTGTTTCTGTTTCTGCTCTTCTCTCCTCCTCTGCTGTGTGTGTGTCCCCTTTATCTACCACTTTTTGGTCTGTTTTTTTTATTCCGTTTCCCTCTGTCATTGTTCCCCTCTCCTCTCGATGTCCCTTCCCGCTGGTGGGACTTCGCTGGCACAGCCACGCCCCCAGCCCTCTTTCTGTCCCCTCTGTAGCTCTGTCAACGGAGAGTGACTGCAGCCACAGGTGACCCACTGGCCACCCAGCGCACCTGGTGGAAAGGAGAAGTTACCACTTCGGCCTTGGGGGCCCTGCAGGAGTGCCCCCCACCCCCAGTCGGCAGCTGTCACGGGCAGTGAACTCTGCCAAGACCAGAGCTTTGGCCTTTACCTGCCGGCTCCCTGGGCCTCCCTGCTGCCCTAGGGGTCTGGGGAGCTGGTAAATGTCCTCGGGGCTCAGGGCACCGGAAATGAAGGCACTGCAATGGGAAGACACCCGTGGCATCAGCCAAGCTTGCTGGAAAAACAGAAAACGACAAAAAGTTTAATCTGAATCCAACCATGAGGAAACAATCAGACAAGTCCACATTAGAGAAATTCTGGAAAACGACTGGCTAGACACTTCAAGACTGCCAGTATCATGAAAGATCCAGTAGTCTGGAGACTGTTCTACATTAGATAAGACTAAAGAGACATAGCCACAAAATGCAATTCATGATTCTTGATTAGATCTTGGATTTAAAAGAAACAGTTTTTGAGATGTAATCAAGATAACTGGGAAAGTTCCAATATGGATGTATATTAGCTAGTAGTATTGTAAGATTGTGATATTGTGCTGTATTTGTGTAAGAGGATGCTCTTGTTTTTAGGGATACATTCTGAAGTGTTCAGGGATAAAATATAATATGTCTACAACTGACTTAAATGGTTCAGCAAAATATAAATGTATCTGTACATACAGAGTATCTACTTAGATATATTGTGTGTATTTATGAAAAAGAAGGTCTGTGTACACACACACTCGGGGAGAGAGAGAAAGTGGACCACTGTGCAAAATGTTAGCAACTTCATCTAGATGAAGTATACCTGGATGCTTATTGTCCAATTCATGAAAATTTCCTATAGGCCTGAAAGTTTTCGAATTTAAAAGTTGGGGGGAAATTACTTTAAAAGTATCCACTTTTCACTCTTCAAAAGTAGTGGGTTTTCCCCATGAATTGAAAATGTTCCTGGGAGACTTCTACCTTTGTGCACATCTTAGAAGATATAAAAGTATAGCTAATACAAAAGAACAAACAACCCCCTCCCCCCAAAGCACAGTGTTCCCATCTACACACTCTGGGAGGAAAGAAGGAGGGCAGGATGACAACTCAGCTGGACCCCAGGGAGAGAGCTATCCAGCCTGAGTACCGTGTCTGGCCCTGCCACTAATGCATGTGTGTGTGCTCAGTCGCGTCCGACTCTTTGTGACCCCGTGGACTGTATCCCCCCAGGCTCCTCCGTCCATGGGATTTTCCAGGCAAGAATACTGGTTGCTAATGAGACTGTTGGAAAACTCACTTTCCCAACTCTCTGCCTTGGTTTTTCTGTTTCAAATGAGGAAGTTGTAGCAACTGCTGAACTTTTGGAAGCAACAGCTATTTCTGAGCACCTCCCAGGTGCCAGACTCTGCTTGGGCAGGAACCCGATGACGTGGTCCCCGCTGTCACAGATTTCAGCCCACCGGACAACAGCCCTACCAGAGGGCAGGACAATGAGGCAAGTGTTCAGAAAGGGGAAGTGTGGGCTGCTGCGAAGGTGTGTAGCAACAGGGTTCACCCTGAGCGGGAAGAGGGATCCTCCTTCTTCTCCAGAAAGTGACGTCTAAGTTGAAACCTTAAACTGTTCAGAGATTAGTCAAAGGGAAGAGGGCCAGGAAAACACTCTAGGGTAAGGGAGGAAAATGTTCAAAGGCTCCCAGATGGGCAAGAGGAACGGAAAGAAATCGCGGGTGGCTGCAATGTTAGAGAAATAGGTCTAGGCTCTATGATTCTTTATTCCTTTGAGTGACGTGCAGAAAGACATTGTTTTCATTTCAGTGGAGACCCAGAGGGTTGGGAGAGTCTTTAAGAGAGTCTCTGGTTTTTCATGGGATTTTCCTTTGATCCACCGATCAGAGGACGAGCAACATCATCAAGCTGTCTTTCCTGAGGCTTCCTGACTGCCCGGATGAAGACATGGTTGCTTCCTCTTCTGGCTCCTAAAGCACCTTGAAATTGTCTGTTTCAGCACCTGCTGGGCTGTATGTATATTAAGGGTCATGTTACTTGCCTGCCTTTTTTTTTTTTAACCACTCTGTTACACTCTGCTAAGTTCTGAGAATGAGAGAATCAATAAAGGAACTTGTGGTCCAGAGAGGAAGAAAGAGAAGAAAACAGGTAATTTGGGATTCTTAGGAGCCCACTGAAATGTTGTGAAGTAATTAGCCTCCAACTAATAAAAAAAAAAAAAAAAAAGATTACAAAGAAATTAATTTCTAAGGGAAAAAATCAAATTAGAACGCTAGAGAAAACCTCTTTCAAGAATAAAGGATATGTAGATAGATATTGGGGCTTCCCTAGTGGCTCAGATGGCAAAGAATCTGCCTGCAATGTAGGAGTCCTGGATTCAATCCCTGGGTCGAGAAGATTCCCTGGAGAAAGGAATGGCTACCCACTCCAGTATTCTTGCCTGGAGAATTCCAGATATATATATCTGGAATACATATATCTGGAATTCTATATAGATAACAAACCAAAAAATCTTTAGAAAAGAAGGCAAAATGTCACTGAATTGAACACCTAAAAATGATTAAAATGGTAAACTTCCTGTTGATATTTTATCACAATAAAAAATGCATGAAGGTAGATTTTTATTTTTAAAAGGCAAACAAAAAATATTTCCCATAAAGATAAGCATAGATTTCTGACAGAATTGCAGTATAAGAAATACTAAAGAAAGTTCTTTGAGGTAGAAGGAAATGATACCAGACAGAAACTCTGATCTGATCTATAAAGCGTAATAGAAATGGTAAAGATATAAGTAAATAAAAGGCTGCCTATTTAAAGCAAGAATTACATGTGTTATGGTTTATAGCACCTATAGAGGTAATGTATATGACAACTACCTCATGGAGGCCTGGAGGGGAAGTAAATACAACTATTCACTTCAAGCTTCTTATATTTTACATGAAGTGATACAAAATGAAGTCTAAGTAGATTGTGAGAAGTCAGGGATGTATACTGTAATTCTTAATGACTCATAGCATGTAGTACAAAGAGGTATAGCTAAAAAGCTAACAAGGAAATTAAAACAGAATTTTTAAAAGCATTTGATTAACCCAGAAGGCAGGACAGGAAGGACAAAATGAATAAAAAAAATAGATGGGATAAATTGAAAATAAAGAGCAAAAGGGAGACCTGGTCATATCAATAATTAATGCACTCAATATTAGTGGATTAAACACTTACATTAAAGTACATGATTGTCAGAGAACATAAGGAATCATGACCCAATTGCATGCTGTTAAAAAGACATTTTAGGGTACATCCCTGGTGACCCAGTGCTTAGGACTCTGCCCCTCCACTACAGGGGGCACAGGTTCAATCCCTGGTCAGGAGAAGATCCTGCATGTCACAAGGTCTGACTCTTCCTCCATAAAAAGACATTTTAAGACATAGATAAGTTGAAGTAACAAGTATGGAAAAATATACACCATGCAGAAAGTAACAATAAAACGGCTGGAGAGGCTATACTGAGATCAGATAAAGTACTTTTTTCAAGATAAGGAGCAACACCAGAAATAAAGAGTAATGTTTCATAACTATAAAAGGCGTAATTCATTAAAAGACAGAATGGATCATAGATGTGTCATGTGCCTAAAAATATAGCCCCAGAGTACATGCAGCAAAAATGGGCAAAATTTAAGGGAAAAATAGACACATTAATATAATCATTGATCAAAAAAAGAAATCACATGGGAAATTAGATTTATAACTGAATGATAAAAGTTTCAAAATTGAAATGATGTTGCTAAAGCATTAATTAAAGGGAAATGCATAAGAATCAGTGACCTACACAGACAACTCGTGTTTGGCCTTCTCAGATGGTGCAATGGTAAAGAATCCGCCTGCCAATGCGGGAGATGAAAGAGATGGTAGGTTCAATCCCTGGGTCAGGAAGATTCCCTGGAGGGAGGACACATCAACCCACTCCAGTATACTTGCTTGGAACATTTCGTGGACAGAGGATCCTGGCAGGCTACAGTCCATGGGGCCACAAAGAGCCAGAAATGACTTGAGTGAATGAGCACACACACAGGCAACAGAACCTACTGTATAGCACAGGGAGCTATATTCAATATCGTGGGATAAACCATAATGGAAAGGAATATAAAAAAGAATGTATATATGACTGAGTCACTTTCTGTACAGCAGAAATTAACACACTATTGTAAATTACACTTAAATTGGAAAAGAAGAACCAATGACCTACAGCTGTACTGCCCAATATGGTGACAATAGCCACATGTTTTCATTGAGCATTGAAATGTGATTAATGTAACTGAGGAAATGAATTTTTAATTTTACTTCATTTTATCTAATTTTACAATTAAAGAAAATTTATTTTTTGCCATGCCACCTGGTATGAAGGATCTTAGTTCCCCAACCAAGAATCAAGCCCATGCCCCCTGCAGTGGAAGCATGGAATCTTCACCACTGGACTACCAGGAGAGTCCCTAAATTTCAATAATTTAAATTTAAAATAAGAAACTGGAGCAGTGTAAAACATTGTTACTTCAGACACATCTTAGTAGCTTTGGTAAGACATATTTTAATTTAGCCATTGCATTGCATAAGATCTCTATTATTTTAGTTGTGGAAAAAAATTTAATGATATGGAAAAAAGTTAGAACTAAATTTTACAAAAAGTGAAGTATCTTCAATTAAGCTGCCAAATGATTACTTGGAGAACATGAGATTTTTTTTTCTAATAATGTCAGAGATCAACTGATTCAAAATTTGAAAAAACTGTAGACTTTTTTTTTTTTTAGTTTTAAGTGAGTTATGTGATACTAGACTAACAATGAATAATATGGGTAAGTTTTGTTTCAAAGGACTTTTACATTTATGAGGAAATGTCAATCCACAGCCTAAAAAGTCATGTTGTAGATGTTTTTGAATCTTATATCTCTAAGAAAAGAATTTCAGGTAGATATGGAAAACCCAATCTTTATTGTGACAGAGGGTTCCTTTAGCTATGTTAGGTCAAAAATTCAAATGTTGAAATTTTAAAATAAGGTTCTGATGATTCTCATGACTTTGTTCCATTGTATGACACAAAGTAAAAATATTTATGTTCAGTTTTTTGAAGCAGACTATGAAAACTGTCATGGATACAATTGTTAAAATTGCTCAGCATGTACATGAGAATGCTATGAAGCACTGCCAATTTATAGAACTGTTGAAAGATATGGAAGACAATTCAGTGAGCTCGTATTTTTTTAATTGAGTTTTGAACAAGTTTTACAATTATTTAATGTACTGTTCATTTCAACTCAAGATTTTCTTGAAACTAAAGGAGTGCTTGCAAAATAGTCAGTAATCGAAGGCCTAAGGCAGTGTGATTATGTTTTCTCACTGATGTCACACTGCATATGAATGAGCTAATTTTGAAGTTCTAAGAAAAGGTTAATATGTGACTTAGCTAAGCAGTTACAAGAACTTATGTTGAGATGAAAACATTTAATAATACAAATCAGTAATAATTTTTAAAACACTTTCTATCTTGTATTGGGGTACAGCCAATTAACAATGTTGTGATAGTTTCAAGTGAACAGCAAAGGGCCTCAGCTACACATATACATGTTTCCATTCTCCCCCAAACTCCCCTCATATCCAGGCTGCCCCATAACATCGAGCCAAGTTTCATGTGCTATACAATAGGTCCTTGTTGGTAATAATGACAATTTTATACACTTTTCTAACATGAATCAATATACAGAACACTTTAATTATAACCAGGAGTAATATAAATTGTCCAAAAAAGCTGTAAGAGGAATTTGCAGGACACTTGATACTGAACTTGCTCTTAAATTTATATAGTCTCCCTTTAAAATAATACTAGTTTACACTAGAGTTTGCAAATTTATTCAACTTGGAGAGGCACAGTTTTCAAACTAATATGCTTTTCTTTAAAGTTAAAGCAATTGGAGAAGGAAACAGCAACTCACTCCAGTATTCTATTCTTGCTTAGGAAATCCCATGGATATAGGAGCCGGGTGGGCTATAGTTCATGGGGTCAAAAAGAGCAGCTGAGTAGCTTTCATTTCACCTCCATATATACATAACTTTAATATCATACCCATTGAGCAAAATAAGTTTCATAAAGGTGTTTCAGACCTTATTTAATCTAAATTAGACCTTTTGTATCCAGAACAACAACAATGTTCAAAATTTCACAGGTGTTTTATTATTTTATTAGTCCAATATTAAACATTTAAAATGCCTGTTCATAAGACTTGTTTTTGATAAGTTTATCTTTAGTGTATTATTTTCCAGATAAATACAATAAATAAATAAAATAAAATAAAGTTAAAGCAATTATCCCCAGAAGATGAAACAGTTTTGTCAAGGCAAATGTGATATTAAATGGTTCGTTTTCTTATTGTTTTGAAATTTTTTTTTCTGGATTCTGGATACAAGTCCTTAGAGATATAGGATTTGCAAATATTTTCCTCCAGTCCATAACTTTTCATTCTTTTAACAGTGCCAGTGAAGTCTTAAATCAAGGCATTGAGGTCAGGGTTTGTGATTTCCTTCATTTAATGCAGATTTTTGTTGGTGACAAAGTTTGGCATTAAAAATAGGGTGGCTTATATTTGTGTGTTCTGCATTCCTATAGAGTGGAAATATGGGTGATGTATGTTTGGTGAAAATTAATTCAGGGAAAACTAACCAGGAGTCAGGAGGCCAGAAGCAGGAAGCTCTATCAGGTACATATAACTCCATGTCAATACAGACCCCTATAGGAAGAGATGGACCTTGCATCACCAGCAGGAAGTGACACTGCTTTATTTCTGCCAGCAGGGGGCAGAAAGATTTTTTTTTTTCCTCGCCTGGCAACAGCTCAGCCAATAAAAAGCCACTGTACTTCAAACTCCTCCAATGGACCTTTTGTTTCTAGAAGTCTATCCCAACTTCCCCTCCTTCTCCATAATAAGAGTTTCCTGTCCTTTGCATAACTGGAGTTGTATGTGGTTCACCATAGTTCCCTGTCCTGAATTGCAATTCTTTGCTGCTCCCAAATAAACCCCTTTTGCTGGTAAAATAACTGGCTGTTTTATTATTTTAGGTTAGCAGTTTACTGACGTTTCCCCTGACAAAATATGCTTTGTCCCTGAAGTGAGAACAAAAGAAAGGAGCCCTGACAGAATATATTAATGGCGGTTGCATACAAACTCAAGACCCTTGTCCTTTCCCATCTGACTTAGCATTAGAGCTCAGCATCACAGGGATGTATATTAACATATCCACTCGAATTTAACAACGATGACCGACTCTCTCTATATAGAAGATGAGTTTGATCTGACCAACCGGTTTAACTACGAGAACTGGCACCGCCAATTAGATTGTGTGGCATATATTTTACCTGTACTGAATGAGCTAAATTCACAGCTCCAAACTTTCAAAGGACATACATTTCAAGTATTTAAGATACAAGTATCTTTCCAAAAAATTCGATTAACAAAGGTCTATATAAATGATCAATATTCTAATTCTCCTAGGCCTTTCTGAGTATATCAGGTTAAACAAAGTGCCTCTAAGTAAAAGAGTAACTGGTATAATTGATAGTGTCTGATCTGAGTTCAGTTCCTGGTTCAGGAAGATCCCCTGGACAAGGGAATGGCAACCCACTCCACTAGTCTTGCCTGGAGAATTCCGTGGACAGAGGAGTTTGGTGGGCTACAGTCCATGGGGTTGCAAAGAGTTGGACGCAACTGAGCAACTTTCACATTTTTTTCAAAGTCTTTTTAGTCTACCTCCCAGAAAATGAGAAAGTGGTTAATTCCAATAACTTTTGCAACACAGGTGGTTTCAAATTCTTTGCTTTTAACAAAAAAATAAACGAAAATCTAATCAAGTTGTCAGCTGAGAGGTTATTGAAAATAATGTCTGGTGGTGGATCACCATGCTCTTTTTTTCACATATAGATAGTGCAGACTTTGATGAGCAGCGCTAAAGAGTATTTCTTGTCATTTCCAGTGTTGGAAGTAGCCACAAATTTATATTATCTGGTACCTATTTTGATCCCAGGCAATATGGGGTGAAATAAAATATAGGACATTTTTAGTTCATTGCAACAGATAACAGAGATAAGGGTCCTGGTCTCTGCCATTCAGGTATTGCTCTGTAAGCCTGAAAGTTCATTTGCCTCTTGGGGACTTTGCTCTTCCAGCTCTTATATGTTATGTGTTTGTCATGCACATAAGACTAGAATAAGAGAGGAGGAAGAGAGAAAGCCCCACCAGGGCCAGGTGTGCTCCCTCAAGAAAACAGACTTTAGTTATTTTCATCCTGAAGTCTAGCAGGTAATGCGCTTTCAGCCAGCAGGGAGCAGTAAGGCAACAGTGGCACAATTCTGCATGTGATAACGATTTTAAAAGTCTAAAGCTCACCTAACTTTGGCTACACGTTAGAATCATCTGTGTGTGTGTGCTCAGTTGTGTCCGACTCTTTGCAGCCCCATGGCCTGTGGTCCACCAGGTTCCTCTGTCCCATGGAGTTTTCCAGGCAAGAATACAGGATCAAACCGGTGTCTTTTTTTTTTTTTTTTAATAAATCTTTATTTTTTTTTTTTCATTTATTTTTATTAGTTGGAGGCTAATTACTTTACAAAACCGGTGTCTCTTGCATCTCCTGTATTGGCAGGTGGATTCTTTACCACTAGTGCCACCTGAGAAGCCCCGGAATCATCTGGGTTAGGTTTTAAAAACTACCCATGCCGGGTTTCCACCCTAGACAAAGAAATCAGACTTTAAAGCGCTTGCTAGCTACCTGCACCCAGTCTTCTTCAATCCCTCACTGCTTGATGGAGTAGCTGAATGACACCTAGTGGGCGCATCTCAGAAAACAAGTTCTTGAATCCTCTCCTTTTTCTTCTCCAGGTTGCAATTTAATGGGGGTTGGGGAACATAAAGCTAAAGAAAATTTTGGGGATATCAGCACATTTCTTTCTTTTTAAAAAATTTTATAGTTTTAATGAGCTGGCTTTTCTCTTTTTTAATCGGAGGATAGTTGCTTTACAATACTGTGTTGGTTTCTGCTGTACACCAAGAATCAGCTTTAAGTACACATACATTCCCCTCCCTCTTGAGTCTCCCTCACATCACAGAGCACTGAGCCCAACTCCCTTTGCTAACAGCAGCTTCCCACTAGCTATCTACTTCACATCTAGTAGTGTATATATGGGGCTTCCCTGGTGGTTCAGCAGTAAAGAATCTGCCTGCAATGCAGGAGACAGCAGGTTCCAACCCTGGGTGGGGAAGATCCCCTGGAGGAGGACATGGCAACCGACTCCAGTATCCTTGCCTAAAAAAATCCAATGGACAGAGGAGCCTGGTGGCCTACAGTTCATGGAGTCACAAACAGCCGGACATGACTCAAGTCACTGAGCACTAGCATGAATGTAGCCCATGCGACTCTCTCAATTTCCCCGCCTTCTCCCCTCACTGTGTCCACCAGTCCGTTCTTTATGCCTGTGTCTCTATTCCTGCCCTGAAAATAGGTTCAACGGTACCTTTTTTTTTTTTTTTTTAAGATTCTATATGTGTGTGTGGGAGTTGTTTTTTGTTGTTCAGTTGCTCAGTTGTGTCCGACTCTTTGCAACCCCATGTACTGCAGCAGGCCAGACTTCCTGGTCCTTCACCATCTCCCGGAGTTTGCTCAAACTCATGTCCATTGAGTCCATGATACCATCCAACCATCTCATCCTCTGTCGTCCCCTTCTCCTCCTGCCTTCACTCTTTCCCAGCATCAGCGTCTTTTCCAATGAGTCAACTCTTCGCATCAGGTGGCCAAAGTATTGAAGCTTCAGCTTCAGTCCTTCCAATGCATATTCAGGGTTGATTTCCTTTAGGATTGGCTGGTGTGTGTGTTAATATACAATATTTGTTTTTCTCTTTCTGACTTACTTCACTCTGTATAACAGGCTTTGGGTCACTACAGCCGGACTCAAATTCCTTTCTGTTTATGGCATCGGCCTGTTTCTAGCAGCTTAGGGCGAGCTGATTTCCCAGTGAGCTCGCAGTAGGACTGGAAAAAGGAAACGAGGGTGGACGTGAGCGGCAGCGAAGGAGGAGCAGACCCGCAGAGAGCGAGGGAGGAGCCGGCGAAGACGTAGCGGGGGCAGGCGGTCCCCACGTGGCCCCGACTTCCGCGCCCGAGCCACGGGGGCGGGGGCGGCCTGGGGACCATGGCGGGCCTGGACGCGGGCGGGGCCGTCCCCGTGTGGCTGGCGGAGGAGGACTTGGGCTGCATCATCTGTCACGATCTGCTGGCCTGGCCCGCCACGCTGCCCTGTGGCCACAGCTTCTGCCGCGACTGCCTGGTGGACCTGTGGGACGCGAGGCGCGGCCGGTTCTGCCCCACCTGCCGCGAGGGCGCCCCCGGGCCGCTGCAGCTGCGGAAGAACACCATGCTGGAGGACCTGGCTGACAAGTACAGGCGGGCGGCGCGAGAGCTGGAGGCCCCGAGCCCGTACCCCGGCCCGGAGCCCGGCCCGGCATCTCGCCCGGCGCCCGTACCCGGGCGCCCCACGGCGCAGCCGCGGGTAGGGAGGTGGGACAGGCGGTTGCTCTCTGCCCTCAGCTCATCCGCGCCGCCTGCACCCCGGTACCCTCAGGGCGCTTCCTCTCTTCCTGATTGTTTCCGCTTTCACTTTAGTTTTCTCAGGCTGTACATAGAACCCGTTCTTTGCAAAGTTCAGAGAAATATGAAGAAGCAGGAAAAAAAAAAAAAATCCAAATCTGAAATCCTGTCAACTTACTATCTACCCTGGCCTATTTCCACTTATTTCCTCTCTTTCTGCAGCCTGTCTATCTCTCTGACGATTTTTCAATTCAGTTCAGTCGCTCAGTCGATTTTTAATTGTGCTAAAATTTGCTTACGTTATATAACATAAAATTGCCATTTAACCATTTTTAAACGTACCGTTCGGTGGCATTATATTTACACTGCTGTGCAATGATCAACACGACCGAGTTCCAAAACCTTTTCATCACCACAAACAGTAACTCTGTACCGTTGAAGCAGTGACTTCTCCCTTCGCTCCAGCCCGTGGTACCTTCTCATCTACTTTCTGTCTCTGTGACTTGGCCTCCTCTATGTATTTCATACAAGTGGAATCACGCAGTATTTGCCACTTTGTTTCTAGCCTTAGCTTCTTTCAGTTGCTATACCATTTTCAAGATTCATTTGTGTTGTAGCGTAAATGTGAAATTCATTCCCTTTTTTTTTTTTTTGGTAACTATTCATTCATTTGTTTATTTTCAGTTGCACTGGATCTTCATTGCTATGAAGATTGCTTCATTGCTCAGGCTTTCTAGTTGTGAGTGGGGGCTACTGTCTAGTTGCAGTGTGAAGGCTTCTCATTGCGGTGGCTTTTCTTGTTGCTGAGCACTGGCTCTAGGGCATGCAGGCTTCAGTAGTTGCGGTTCTCCTGCTCTAGAGCACAGGCTCAGAAGTTGTTGGGCAGCAGCTTAATCACTTTGAGGTAGGGGGAATCTTCCCAGACCAGGGATCGAACCCATGTCCCCTAAATTGGCAGGCGGACTTGTATCCACTGGGCCACCAGGGAAGTCTGAACTTCATTCCCTTTTTTGTGGCTGGATAATGATTCCCTTGTTTGATTATACCACTTTTTTTTTTTTAAATCCATTCAAACACTGATGGACATTTGGATTGTTTCCACCCTTTGGTTATCACAAGTAACATTGCCGTAAACATTGGTGTACAGATATCCGAGTTCCTATTTTCAGTTCTTTCCAGTAGGAGCAGAATTTTTGGCTCACATGACAATTCTGTGTTTAGCTAGCTGAGGAACAGCCAAACTGCATTCCACACAACAATATTTTGCATTCCCATTAACAAAGTAGAAGGGTTCCAGTTTTCGTCAACTTTTGCTCCAGGGACTGAGGTCAATTTGCTCCTAGTCTGTTAGCCACCGGGACTTAGGATATTGTCAGTTTACACCATGATCTTTTGCCCCGGACACCTGCAAGTTTGACTCCTCTTGCGGTATTTCTGAGCAATGCCCACCACCTCTCTGGGCTGAGCTTCAAGTTAGGTGAAACAAAGATGAATGAGCACCCTGTGTCATTCCCTCAGACAGCCCCAAGCCTGGTTAGAACAGGCATATGCAATGGTTTGTGACTAAGATCTCTTCTGTGCCTTTGGGAACCAGGACCAGAGTGTCATGCTGGAAATTTTCAGTACTGTCACTGAGCCAGGAAGAGAAATGAGGCAAGTGCAGGTCAGAATGTCACAAAGCTTCCTACTGCCAGTTTGTGTTTTTTTGAGTCAGTGATTGCCAGAGTTCTGCCTCAAAAAGTTGGTTCTGACAGTTTCTGCTTGTTCTGTGATGTTTCTGTGTGTGATGTGTTGGGGCAGGCTAGGGAGTGATGGAGAGCCAGAAAGCTTGGAGCTATCTACTCCTCTTTTTTTTCCCAAAAATAATTAATAGACTTTACTTTTTAGAGCAGTTCTAGATTTATAGAAAATTGAGCAGGTATTGCAGAAAGTGCCCTTACTCCCCTCACATTTTTCCTTATTTATTACTCTCTTGCATTAGTTTGGTTCCTTGGTTACAATTTATGAACCAGTATTTTAAATTTTGATTTATTTTTTTGGCTGCACTGGGTCTTCATCGCTGCCCATGGGCTTTCTCTAGTTGTGTTGAGTCGGGGCTACGCTCTAGTTTCAGTGCTTGGGCTTCTCATTGCGGTGGCTTCTCTTGTTGTGGAGCAGGGGCTCTAGGGCACGAGGGCTCAGTGGCTGCGCTGCACAGGCTTACTTGCCCCGTGGCATGTGGAATCTTCCTGGACTAGGGGTCAATCCCCTGCACTGGCAGGCAGATTCTTAACCACTGGACCACCAGGGGAGTCCTGTGAACCGATATTGATACATTGTCATTTACTAAAATCCATAGTTGCAGTTCACTCCCTGTTGTACCAGTCTATGGATTTTGACAAATGCATGAAGTCAGGTATCTGCAGTTATAGCTATACTGCCTTGAAAACCCCCTGAGCCCCACCTTTCTGTATCCCCTCACCCCCCGCCAACCCCTGGCAGTGACTGATTTTTTTGCTATCTCTTTGGCTTTTCCAGAATGTCATACCATTGGAATCACACAGTATCTAGCTTTCTCAGACTTGTTTCTTTCACTAAACATAATTAAGGTTTGTGGCTTGACTGCTCATTTCTTTTTATTGCCAAATAATATTCCATTGCATGCATGTCCCACAGTTTGTCTATTCACCTTTTAATGGACATATTGGTTGCTTCCTTTTTTTTCCCCCCTTATAATTAAAGCTGTTTTCTTCTTCTTGGTTATAAATACAGCATTGGAAGTTCCCTGGTGGTCCAGCGGTTAGGATTCAGGGCTTTCACTGCCATGGCCTGGGTTCTATCCCTGGTCAGGGAACTGAGACCTTACAAGCCGAGTGGTGTGGCCACAGATGAATAAATACAGCATTATCCCTCAGGTCCTTAAAACTATTTGTTAGTATAGTGACTGAATATACTTTGCATTGGCTTTCAGATTACAATTGCTTATGGATGGTAGGATATTGGATGGTTTAAAATGTTTCTTCTTTCAATTCTGTGCATTTTCTAAATTCAGCACGATAAGTGTGCAGTTTTATGGATAGAAAAAGCACCAACACTTATTTATAAAAGTTTTTAATTTGCTCAGGTGTCTAGATAAGGGCTCCACTTCAGAATTCCAGCTGCCAGAATGTTTAGGAGTGAGACCTGGACATACAAGAACAAACAATGTTACCAGTGGTCAGCCACCTTCCTCTGCAAATTAGTCTGCATATGACTTCTGAAACACCTGCTATTTTGAGGGACATCAGTGCTTCTTAGAGATGAAAAATTAGTTCCAGTTTTTGAGGTTCCAGCATAATTTAAAAAGTGAAAGCTGTCCCCCCAAAGTTATTAAAAACTCTGGTTTATTTAGAGTAGAATGATGAAAATCTTGTATTTCTGTGGTTCTATGTAGGACCCCTTTGGGAGGTAATTCAGATTTCTCCAATGAGTTCTGGGCCCCGCCTGCCCTTGATGCCTCTCCAGGTCTTGAGGTTGTTGCCAGAATATGTTGGTGGCCAAACTTCCTCCCACTCTCAGCCAGGCAGCTGCGCAGATGAAGCTCTGGAAGTGGAGTTGTTTAGCATTCTCATCTGAATGTTTCTTTGAATGTGAAGGACGCCAATAAACAAAAAGAGCTTGCATCTGTACAGCAATCTAGAATCTCCACAATCCTTTCATAGTAGATGCTTTTCACTGTTAAAGGGAACGAGAGGTGGTCGCTTTAATTTTTTAAAGGAGTGGTGAAGACACAGGATGAGTCAGAGGTGAGAGTGGGCCTGAAGCCTGAGCCAAATGCCTTCCACGCAGCTTACCAGCTGCCACCTGCACCAAATCCCCAGGCTCCCACCCTGCTTCCTCTCTGACTTCCCCCGTTCAAAATGACCCCAGTCTTCCCTTCGTGCCTCACTCCCACCCCCCACGCCCCCGGCCCCATCCGATGGATGAACTCTGCTTCCCTGTTATGGCCGCTGAACAACCAGTAGGGGGACGTGGGCATGCGGAAGGTCTGAGGACATTACCTCCTTTTCCTCTAGACATTTTTGTCACTTCCTTGACCGCTTCCTTTATCCAGTGTTTAGGGCTCCCTCTGTCTAGGGCTGGTTCCCGGGTCCAGCTTTATCTTCTGCTTTGCTCTTTTAAAGGTGGAGGCATCAAAGAGCATCACAGAAGTTGACCAGGAGCTGGCAAAGCTGGTGGAACAGCTTATAGATATTGTCAGGAACCTTCAGAGTCCGAGACAACGCCCTGAATCTGAACCAGATAAAGAAGTGAGCATTTTGGCTGTGGTAGGCTCATCTGGGAGAAGAAAGGATGTGCCAGGGGATGGGGCTAGGGACAGCTCCCTGGGACCTCTGGGAAGCAACATGAATATGTTTGCCCTTGAAGGATGCGCTAAATCCCAGTCTTTCACCTTGCAAACACAGATAACTGGGAGTTTGGAATGTTTGAGGTGAGGTGTGAAGGCTTCAAGTAGGCTTGCATCCATCCTTATCACTCCACGTAACCACCTTACTCCCCGAAGATCACCAGTGAGCTCTGTGCAAATCCTGCAGACCTTCTAGCTTTTATTCTCAGTGGCCTTTCAGCCGCCTATGACATAGTTGACCACAACATCATTTTTTTTTTTAATTCTGTATGATTTTTAAGAGCTACATTTCGTTTACAGTTGTTACAAAACATCGGCTCTGTTCCCAGTGTTGTACAACACGTCCTTGTAGCCTAACTCATGCCCAGTAGTTTTTACCGCTCACTCCCGGGCCCCATGTTGCCTCTCTCGCCTCTCTCCCACTAATTTTTTTTTAATATTTATATATATTTAATATATGTGTATACCTTTACAAAACACTGTGTAATAACTGAATATATTTAAAAGACAATGTTTTTTTGAAACCTGTTCTGCCATGACCAGAGATAAAAGATCTTTCCCCCCCTTTTTTCTTTTTTAAAAAATTTCATTATTGGAGTACAGTTGCTTTACACTGTTGTGTTAGTTTCTGCTGTACCACACAGTGAAGCAGCTACACGAACACACACAGTTCCCCCTCTCTCTTGAGCCTCCCTCCCATCCTACTCCCGTCCCACCCCTCGAGGTCACTAGCGAGCACCGAGCTGGGCTCCCTGTGCTATAAAGCAACTTCCCACCAGCTACTGCTGACCACAGATTTGTTTTCTGTATATCAGTGAGTCCGCTGCTTTTCACAACTTCATTCTTCGAGCTTTCTTTCCCCTTAGCTCTGAGATACGAGTCTTCCAGTCTTTTCCCATGTCTCTCTGGCTGCTCCTTTTCCGTCTGTTTGGCAGGTTTACTGTCCTCTGCTCAGCAGTGAAAAGCTGGGATTCCTCAAGGCTGAGTTGTAGGTCACTGTCTCTTTCCCTCAGATGGCCCTGTCCACACCTGTGGCTTTAATTACCCACCCTGTGCACAAACGTAGCTTCAGCCTGGACCCTCCTCTGATCTGGTGTCTTCCTTCTCATCTTTTCCTCTTGGCATCTTAGAGGCACATCACACTTAATCTGTCCTGAACTGTGTCTCCTCTGGGTATCCCATCTGAGCAGCTGACCCTGTAACCATTCCAGGTTCCCAAGTCAGAAATCTGAGGATCATGTTGCCCTCCTCCATCCCCTGGCTAAACATCTCTTGAACCTATTTACTATTCTGGAGCTCCTTAAAAACGTCTCTAATCCAATGCTATGACCATCTCTGATCTGGATTTCTACCAAAGCCTCCTAATCACTCCGTTCTGTTCCCACTATAGTGTCACACTTCTCATCACGGGGCCCATACCATGGAATGTTCTTTTTCGCTGTCATGTAGGTCATGCCTGCTCATCCTTCAGACCTCGACTAGATTATCACTTCCTTGAAGAAGCCTTCACTGATTTCCTTGAACAAGTCAAGTCCCCTTACTAGAAGCTCTCATGTATGTGATTCCATGTACCTTTCATTTGCAGCAGTTGTCACACTTGTGACTTGATAGTGATTGGTACCATAATTTATTAATGTCTTTCTTTCCTCTTCCTAGCACTGGACTCTAAGCTCTAGGAGGGCAGAGACCTTGATGACTTTTGTTCTTTTGTTCACTCCTGTTTTCCCAGGCCTGGCACAGTGCTGGGGATAGAGTAAATGCTCAGTAAATACCCAGAGTATTTGAATGAGTGAATAAATGGGTCCTCAGGGATGCAGTGTGTTGGGGTAGAAAGTCTGAGAGTCTGTCAGTCCTGACGTGGTTACTCACTAGTGTTACGACCTTGGGCCAGTCATTTCATCTTTCTGAGTCTCAGGCTTCTATCTGTAAAACAAGAACAACAAATGATCTGTGGCCTGCTCCTCATTGGTTTAATGGGGAGTTTTTTTTTTTTTTTTAATATCTTGTTTGAAAATGTGCTTAAGCAATGTGAAAATGTGGGAAAATCAAATTAACTGTGGCAATTTAGTTAACTAACCCTAACCCTAATCCTGCAAATGGCGACCCACTCTAGTATTCTTTCCTAGAAAATTCCATGGACAGAGGAGGCTGATGGGCTACAGTCCATGGGGTCAGATGCGACTGAGCGCACACACAGCCCTAACCTTCTTTTGCAAAATGGGGGTGATAAACCCATCTTGGAAGGTTGTTAGGCAATTAGAGGTGAGCAGTGGAAAATACGCAAGAGGTAGTACCTACTCCTGTTATGACTGACCAAAAGAATGGAAAATGGATTTTCCTAAGTTGGGAAGGAGAGTCAAGTCCTGGAGGTAGGAAAGTGGTGAGCAGATGAGAGACTGTGTTGGGGAAAAACAGGACCTGAAGGTAAAGAAAATCAGAGTATGTGTTGGAGGCCCCAGAGACTGGATGCAGGCAGCATGATTGTCTTGGCCCGTGGGAAGAGTTATTATGATAAGATGATAGCAGTCGGGGAAAGACTATTTCAGCCTCTGTGGCTTATCTTAGTGCCTATCTGTATTATTTATTTTGTAAAGCCCCTATAAGATGGGCCTAAAATTTTAAAACTTTTTGGAGGGTATGAGCTTAGAATTCTGTGTCTGTTGTACAGAATACTAGAAAATACGTAGCAGTTTAAGAACCACAACCCAACCATAACCCCATCACCCAGAAATTGCTATTCTCTAATGTCATTGCCATAATAATGTATTCCAGATTGTTTTCAAGGCATGTATTTTGAGGGCCTAATTATATTTTGAAAAACCTGTTGGGAGGTAAGTAGAAAATTATAGATGGTTGGCAGGACTGGAATATATTTGTTGCATTCCTTAAAAGGTTGTCTTTCTTTCTTCCTTCCTTCCCTCCCCCTTCCCCCTCCCTCTCTTTCATTCTGTTCTTATTCATCAATAGACTTTGTTGGAAGGGGTGGACGTTTCCTTGGCTTCTCCCAAACTGAGTTCCAGCCCACCTGAGCGAAAAATGAAAGCTATTCTCCATGACTTAGAAGAGATCCAAGAAAAATTACGAGAAAACTTCACGCAGAAAGGGGCCTTTGAAGAACAAACACAGGGTGAGTTGATGTTATTTGGTAGAGGAGGTTGGATTATGGAAGCTGGGGCAGTGTTCCATGGCTTCGTTTTGAGGGAACAGGATCTCTGAGCCCAGCTGCGTGTTCCCTGGGATGTGAATGAGGAAGGAGTGGGCTGAGCTATTTTTGTGGCTGGATGTGTTTTTGGACCTGACTGGAGGTGTGATGTAACACAGGCCCTTAATAGACAGAAACTCATTTTCTAAGACTTATAAATCCAGAACCTAGACCTGATTTTGCTAGCTCACTGCACACCTATTTTGCTTGAGGAGATTCAGAAATAGGCAACTTTTTAATTTTTCACTAGTAAATGTCTTATTAATGAAGAATGCAACTTTGTATACAGTTCTTGATAAATTCTATTCAACTATAATCTCTGACCAGTGTTAACATGTTAAGTAGTAACAATGTAGATTATAACAGAACTTTGCTGGTGGCACAGTGGGTAAGAATCCGCCTGCCAGTGCAGGGGAAACTGGTTCAATCCCAGGTCGGGGAACTAAGATCCCACATGCTGAGAAGCAGCTAAGCCCGTGCAACACAACTACTTAGCCTCTGCTCTAGAGCCCGAGAACCACAACCACCGACGCCCGCACGCCCTAGAACCCACGTTGTGCCACAAGGGAAGTCACCGCAGTGAGAAGCCTGAGACCGCAGTTAGAGAGCAGCCCCCGTTCACTGCAACTTCAGAAATAAAATGGTTTTTTAAACAATCCAGCTTAGAAAATTCAAGTATGTCTTAGCAAGTACGATTTTTATTATCTTGGCTATTTTTGTTTTTTTAAAGCTTATTCCGCTGTAGGGGAAAGAGGAGTCTTTTTTGGGGGGGACGGCAGCTTCAAGGCACGTGGAGTCTTAGTTTCCCTAACCTGGGATAGAACTTGCACCCCCTGCACTGGAAACTCACAGTCTTAACCATGGGACTGCCAGTCGTCGTTGTGAACCTCCAGGGAAGTCCCTATTTTGGCTGTTTTGATTTTGATTGTTTGGGCCAGTCCAGGGCAGCTTTAAAACACAAGATCTGAATATTTCCTGAACCATCATTCCCTGAAGTTCTCACAAGATTGTTTTTAAGACAATAGATTAGCTGTTCTTCAAGTCAGCCCTTTAACAGCTGCTAAGCAATTTGGCTGCCTCCTCACAATGGTTTCCTTTGACCCTATGTAAATAGACCATGAGCTGCCACGGAAATCACGCAAACAGCACAGTGTTTCTCGAGGCATGGCCCAGGACTTTCTGTAACACTACAAAGAATGCAGATAATCTCCAGTTTGTTAGCCTATTTTTTTTTTCTAATGTGTTTTTTCTGACTTTGATATCAATATTATGCTCACGTCATAGTATTAAGTAAAAATCTTCTCACCCTTAAAAAATGAAAATTCAGAATCCAGGCCCCGTTGCCAAACTATTGAGCTAGCATCTCTGGGACTAAGTACCAAGGATTTGTATTTTTACCAACTTTGCGGGGGGTTTTAATGCATACTACAGTTTTTATAACCATTTTGGGCTTACCCAGTATGGGTGATTATTTGTAATACAAATTTAATTATTGGGGAGTGCAGTTGCCCCTTGAACCCATGAGGATTAGGGGCACCAAAAACTTAAAACTGCCCCAAAACTTAATTTCCAGTAGCCTGCTGTTGACTGGACGCCATACTATAGCGTGAACGGTTGATTAACACACACTTCGTATGTTTTGTGTACTATACACTATATTCTTACAGTAAAGCAGGTTAGAATAAAAGAAAATGTTATTAAGAAGAGCATAAGGAAGAGAAAATACATTTACAGTACTGTACTGTATCTATCTACACTGTAAGTTTACATCATCCAACTCTTCCGTTCAGTTTATGCTGCTGTCCCTTCAGGATACAAATGGGGAAGATTTCACCTTCATGGTCCATATCCTAGCATTTCTCTTACTTTCCCTTCTGCCACTTCCTGTGGTCATTGTAAGCACACAGTGGCTTTAAGGTAATAATAAAATTTAGTACAGTTTGGGGTTAGCTCAGTCACTCAGTCATGTCTGGCTCTTTGCAACCCCATGAATTGTACCCCACCAGGTTCCTCTGTCCATGGGATTGTCCTGGCAAGACTACTGGAAGGGGTTGCCATTTCCTCCTCCAGGGGATCTTCCTAATCCAGGGACTGAAGCCTCATCTCCTGAGGCTCCTGCATTGGCAGGTGGATTCTTTACCACTGAGCCACCTGACAAGCCTTGGGATTAGCAGGTATAACTATTATATACAGGATGGGTAAACAACAAGGCCCTACTGTATAGCTCAGGGAGTTATATTCAGTAGCCAGTGATGAATCGTAATGGAAAAGAATATGAACAAGAATATATATATGCATACATGAATCACTTTGTTGTATAGTAGAAATTAACACAACACTAAATCAACTATACTTCAATAAAATGAAAACCAAACTTCAATATATTGAGAGGAAATAGGTATCAGCAGTTGTGGTGAATCTCATTTCAATTCATATTTCCCAGTTTAATAACGGTTTAAAGCATTGACCTGAGGAAAAAAAAAAAATAAAGCATTGACCTGAGGTCATGGAGATTCTGGGGGTGAGGGTGCTGTGATCTCCTGGAACCATATTAGTTAATTTATTTGATAAATATGCTTTAAATACTTCCTATGTACATGGCAATGGGTAAATGCTTAGAATACAGAGATGAATAAAATCTCTGCCAGCAAGGAGCATAGGACTCAGTGTGGGGGGGGTGGAGTCCACAGTAAGAATATGGGACTAGATACACCTAAGCTGGATGTACTCCCTGATCAAATGCTGATGATGAGAAAGACAAGCTGTGTGTGTTGATCATGATGTTTGGATATCTTCTATGTGCCTTTTTTTTTCTGATGGGACTATCTCCCTCTCCCAATGTGTTTGATTCCATAGTTGAACTCCCAGAAGTTCCATCTTCTTCCTCATGCCCACCGCCTGACCAGAGCCGCCTTGCACCCAAGAAGGCTTCCTCGTTTGCTCGATGTAAGTATGTGATCCGCCTATAGCGCGGGTTTGACTTGGTGGAGCAAGGAGCTATAAGAGCATGTTGTGTCCATCTCTCTGCTGTTAGACCCCTTGGCTTGTTCCTCCACACCTGGCCCCTCCCCATGGGGAGCTGATGACAAAGGCAAAAGGGGTTGAAGACTCCCGAATTCCAGGCTGAGCCAGACCCCTGAGCTCTCAGAACACAGGCAACCTTTGGGCATCCATGCCAGAGCCACCACTTACAGCCAACTGCCAATGCCCCAACCTGGCTAAACTACCATCACTGCCCAAGTCTGGAATAATCCTTGAGGGCATGGATCCTGGAGCCAACTGCTCCACTCACTAGCTGTCTGATCTTGGAGAAGTCATGTAACCTCTCAGAGCCTCAGTTCCCTCATCTGTAAGATGGAGATAGTAGTACTTACTTCCTTGTGGGATTGTCATCAGGGTAAGTGAGTAAACGTGTGTAAATATGAGTTTCAGTAGGAATGCTGTGTATTAGCAATTATTTACTCCCTTAGTGGAAAACAGTATGGAATATACAAAATGAATAAGACATGAGCCTTAATCAGGAAGCTTAGTATAACCAGAGAGATGTAAATAGCCATGGTCATCAATCACTCTACTCTTGGTAGAAAATGGTAAGTATCACTAGAGATCAGGTAAAGCATTAGGGGAAGAGCAAGAGGTGACTTTTGTGGGGTGAGCTTCACAGACAGCTTCCTGAAAGAAGGCTCATCGGTAAGTAGAAATGAAGGTGGGAGAGGCAGGTATTGTTACTAGAACAGCATCAGGGGTATGTATAACAAGGTTCCACTGTAAGTTGACATTCCGACTGTAATGCTAGTATAAGTAAAACTGTATCGCATTCAAAGATACACAGATGCTTTTCGCTATTTGAGGACCTCGTAGCATGAACCATCAGAGCTGACTGGTCATGTTCTGGTTTTTTTCCTCCAGGGGCCATCAGTCCAACCTTTGAGCTTCGGAGCCTCTCCTGTAATCTAGTGGTGTCCACGGACCTCCGGACAGTGACTGTGTCTGACTTCCCAAAGCTCAATTCCTGGAGTCCTGAGAGGTTTGCCTCCAGCCAGGCCTTGTGTTCCCAGGCCCTCTCTTCCGGGCAGCATTACTGGGAAGTGGACACTCAGCGTTGTAGCCACTGGGCAGTCGGGGTAGCTTCGCGGGGGATGAGGCGTGACCAGATCCTGGGAAGGACCACGGACTCCTGGTGTGTAGAGTGGAAAGGGACCAGCAAGCTCTCTGCATGGTGCATGGTCAAGGAAACTGTCCTCGGCTCAGACAGACCTAGTGTGGTGGGCATCTGGCTGGACCTTGAGGAGGGAAAACTTGCCTTCTATTCCAAGGCAGATCAGGCGAAGCCTCTCTTTGAGTGCCCGATCTCTGTCTCTTGTCCTCTACACCCTGCCTTCTGGCTGTATGGCTTATACCCTGGAAATTCTCTGACTATTAGGCAAATGAATGTGTAAACATTCCCCGGGTGTTAAAGCACATCGATTTCTGGGTCTCTCTGACTTTTAGCAGGGTGGCAACTTAAGAATCCCATTTTCAGCACTTCCCTGGTGGTCCAGACGGTTAGGAATCCACCTGCCAATGCAGGGGACATGGGTTCAGTCCCTGATTCCAAAAGATCCCACGTGCCACAGAGCAGCTAAGCCAGTGCGCCATATCTACTGAGTGCTGGAGCCGTGGAGCCCATGCCCGGCAACGACAGAAGCCACCACAGGGAGAAGCCAGCACACCCCAAGGAAGAATAACTCCCGCTCACCACAACCAGGGCCCTGCCCAGCCAAAAATAATTTTTAAAAATAAAGAAAGGAATCGCAAACAAATAAGGAATGAACTTTCAAAGTTGAGGGATGCAAAGTAACTGTTTAACTTGGCTAACTTGCATTGTTCAAACCCTCCTGGTCCAAAGAAAGGACAGGCTCTTGAGTAGGAGATAATATCTAAGCCCTTGGAATCTCCTGCCTGATAAGATTGTCTTTATCGGAGGCCCTTGGGCCACTCAGTATCAGCTCGATCTCTGGAGGAGCTGGAAACTAAGATCAGCCATATGAGCAGTGATTCTGCCTACAAAATAAAGTGACTCAGTGTCCGACTCTTTGCGACCCTGTGGACTATAGCCTGCCAGGCTCCTCCACCCATCGGATTTTCCAGGCAAGAATGCTGGAGTGGGTTGCCATTTCCTTCTCCAGGGAATCTTCCTGACCCAGGGATTGAACCCAGGTCTCCCTCATTGCAGGCAGACTCTTGATCATCTGAGCCACGGGGCAATCTGCCTACCGTGAGCCAATCTAGGCTTTGGACACTGAGTCTTGGATGTGCTTCCCTCGTTGGCAGTATTCCGTGTGTGTTGTCACACATCATGCTGGGAGAATTAAGCAATGGCCCTATAATGAGAGGGCCTTTTTCCATGTCTGATTTTAACCTATATCCTTTCATTGTAATAAACTGTAGTCACAAGTATAGCAGCTTTGCTGAATTCTGTGAGTCCTTCTAGTGAATCACTGACAATGAGATTGATTTTGGGGGTCCTCCTCCCCACCCACAGGGGGCATGCTGTCAGGCATGTGTAATGTTATTAGCACACATTCAGTGGCTTCAAACAACACACATTTACAATCTCAAGGCTTCTATGGGCCAGAGTCAGGGTACAGCTTAGCTGAGGCTTCTGTTCTGGAGTCTTGAAAGCTGCAGTCGGAGTGTGAACTGGGGCCGGGTGACGTGGAGGCTCCCCTGGGGAAGGACTTGCTTCCAAACTCACGTGGTTGTTGGCAGTATTCAGTTCCTTGTGGGTTTTCAGACCGAGGACCCCAGTTCCTTACCCAGTGGGCCTCTGCAACGTAGCTGCTTACTTCATCAAAGCCACAGAGGGAGATCAAGTCTCCCAAAAGGTGGACATTCAATCTTTTAACAACTTTAATTTTTTAAAAAATCGTTAACTTTTAATGGAAGAGTAGTTGCTTTATAATACTGGTTCGGTTTCTGCCATACATTCAAGGGGGGGGGGGGCATCTATATACCTGTGGCTAGTTCATGTTGGTGTGTGATAAAAATGTTTTTTAATTTATTTAGTTTTGGCCATGCTGCATGCGGGCTTTCTCCAGCTGCGGTGCGCAGGCTTCTCATGCAGTGGCTTCTCTTGTGGAGCACGGGCTCTCGAGCACAGGTTCAGTAGTTGTGGTTCAGGGGCTGAGTTGCCTCATGAATTGTGGGATCTTCCCAGACCAAGGGATCGAACCAGTGTCTTCTGAGTTGGCAGGTAAATTCTTAATCTCTGGACCACCAGGTCAGTCCCGACATTAAATCTTCTGTAATGTAACCACACGGACATATAACCAACGCATCCCTTCACCTTTGCCTTTTTCTGTTGATTAGAAGCAAGTCACGGGACCTGCCCACATTTAGGGGTGGGGATTCACAAGAGCATGAATACCAGGAAGTGCGGGGGCGGGTCCTTACAGTCTGGCCAGCACATGGTATCATCTCATACTTGATTTCCCCCATTTCTTTAGAACCATTTTAGCCCATAACAGAACAGATAGAGAAAACTACACAAAACACATGTGCAGCGTAAGGAATAATCATTATTGTTATTAAGCACCCTTTACACTTCAGGTCAAGAAATAAAACCCTGCTACCAACCCCAGAGGCTCTTTCCCCATTCCAGTTACAAAACCCTCTCTCCACCTAAAAGGCATCTTGACTTTTACAGTAATCACTTGCTTGCATTTCTTTAGAGTTTTAGCACCCAAACATGCATCTTTAGCACAAACTCAAAGAAAAAAAAAAAAACAAACCCTGATATATCTTAACAGCTTTGTTGAGATATAATTTGCGCACTATAAAATTCACCTATTTAACGTGTACAAATCAATGTGTTTTAGTATATTTAGAGCTGTGAAACCATCACCATAATCTAATTTTAGAACATTTTCATCACTCCCCATAGAAAGAACCCTCATACCTATTAACATTTGCTATGTCTTTGAAGTCACCTGATCTACAGCCTTCCCCTCCCTTTCTTCGCCTTACAATCCATCTGTAGGCCCCCAGGTTGCATGAGCACCTGCTGGAGAGATGGAATCCAGCTCTGCTGGGCTGGGTTGAACAGAAAGTCTTGCTACACAAACCAGCCAGGTGACCTCTGACAGTGCATTTCGCCTCTTTGTCTTTCCTCTGTAAAATGGAAATCATTATTATTGGCCCTTCCTTCTGTTCCTCGAAGTGTTGCAAAAGAATTAAAGTTACAGGTGAAGACGTTGGAAGAATGCCAGGGTGGTTATAAACACGGCAACAATGACAGAACTATATTTTCTTTCTCTTTTTTTGGCCACACCATGCGGGACCTTAGTTCCCTGACCTGGGATTGAACCTGTGCCCCCTGCATTGCAAGTGCAGAGTCTTAGCCATTGGACTGCTAGGGAAGTCTCAGAACTATACTTTCACATCGCCTACCTTGGTCTCTGGTGCTTCTCTGGTAGCTCAGCTGATAAAGACCACCTGATTCAGGAGACCCCAATTCAATTCCTGGGTCGGGAAGATCCCCTGGAAAAGGGATAAGCTATCCACTCCAGTATTCTTGGGCTTTCCTGGTGGCTCAGAAGGTAAAGAATTCTCCTGCAATGCAGGAGACCTGAGTTCAACCCCTGGGTTGGGAAGATCCCCTGGAGGAGGGCATGGCAACCCACTCCAGTATTTTTATTTTTTCCCACTCCAGTATTGTTGCCTGGAGAATCCCCATGGACAGAGGAGCCTGGCAGGCTATAGTCCATGGGGTCACAAAGAGTCGGAGAGATTAAGCACAGCAGAGCACCTTGGTTTCTAACATCTTTAGATTCACATTCATTTCCACACATGTTCTTGGAAACAGGAGCACCAGAATTCTTCCCCCATGATCTATTCATTTGCTCTCTGAGCCTCATAAACTACCCTGTGTGATGAGTATTATCACCTTTTTTTAACACTTGAGAGAGGGGAGTGGGGGCCTGGACCAACCTAGGGGTTTGGGCAGGATCAGTCAGCTGAGCATGGCAGATCTGGGAGCCGGCCCAGTGTTCCCACTCTCCAAGTCTCAAAGCTTAACATCCTTTGATAAGATCCTGGCTGAGACCCAGACCTGGCTGTCCACTTTGATAAGATGCAGAACTGAAGCCATGAGATGCCCTTTCTTCCATGGTCGTTGGTGTCAGGTCTCAGCGTAGTGGCCTCGAGTTCCTAAGCAGGGCCAGGGCCTCTCTCTTTGTGCCAAATGACCATTAAAAGGCTCTCTGTTCTCACTTCCTGCTTTGTGGAGCCTTTATCGGGTCACCCAGAGTCACCTTGATGTTTGCCTTTCATTTTTTAAAAAAGTGTTTTACTTTATTATTTATTTATTTGGCTGTGCTGAGTCTTAGTTGCAGCACGTGGGATCCAGTTCCCTGACCAGGGGTGGAACCCAGGCCCTGCATTGGGAGCACAGAGTCCCAGCCACTGGGCCACCAGGGAAGTTCCTGATGTTTGCCTTTTAAAACTTAGAATCTAGAGGCCAGGGTTTTAGCCTATTGAAGTCTTTTGGTTAAATACCATCCTCTCAGGTGGTGTGGATAATGGGGCCTCTGTCAGCGTGGGGTGTAATTCTTTGGTCACATGACTTCCCCAAACTGGAGCCAGAGCACAAAAATCATAAAGGTGGGAATGAAGGTTATCATTTTTGGATTCTTTGCTGTTCTTTCAAGCTTGCTTTCTTTTTAAATATTTATTTGGCTGTGTGAGTTCTTAGCTGCAGCGTGAGAGATCCAGTTCCCCGTGTGTATGCGCTCAGTCGATTCAGTCTTGTGTGACTCTTTGCGACCCCGTGGACTGTAGCCCACCAGGCTCCTCTATCCATGGGATTCTCCAGGCAAGAATGCTGGAGTGGGCTGCCATGCCCTCCTCCAGGGGATCAAACCCGTGTCTCCTGTGGCTGCTGCATTGCAGGCGATTCTTTGCCTTTGAGCTACCAGGGAAGCTCCCAGTTCCCTGACCAGGGATCAAACCCAGGACCCCTGCCTTGGGAGCCCCGAGTCCCAGTCACTGGATCACCAGGGAAGTCCCTTGCCTCGAGTTTTCTGTCAGCATATCCTTTTTCATACAGTGTGAAAAATATCAATAGCACCCTTTTCTCAGACAAAACTGGAAATCCTCCCCAGAGGAAGAACTGAAGTTGAAATGCCAGTGGATGAAGGACCTCTCACTTGGGTCTGCGCTGTGTGGGGGAAGCAGCCGCCCAAGGACTAAGCTGGAAAGACTTCCCGTCAGGGACTCTGAGGGCAGCCGCTCACCCGGTCTGGAGATGTTTCTGTCAAACATCTAAGTGATTGTTGACACGATGGCTCAGACAGTCAAGGATCTGCCTGCGACGCGGGAGACCTGGGTTCGGTCCCTGGGTTGGGAAGATCCCCTGGAGGAGGGCATGGCATCCCACTCCAGTATTCTTGCCTGGAGAATCCCCGTAGACGGAGGAGCCTGGAGGACTGCAGTCCGGGGGGGTGGTCACAGAGAGTCGGACACGACTGAGGACTGAGTGATTAAGCAGGGCACAGCAGGATTTCCGGTTCCTGGACGAACCACCTGCTAAGGAGGAAGGCACCACCTTCTTAAGGCTCACGACAGCTCCTAATACAGTTCTGTCTGTCTGTCTCTTGTTTTTCCTCCCTCAGGTACTTTTTTTTTTTTTCTAGAAAAGTTTAATTTTTTAAAAAAATTTATTTATTTTTGGCTGTGTGGGGTCTTCATGGCTGCACGGGCTTTTTTCTAGTTGCCACGAGCAGGGTGGCGGTTGCTCTCTAGTTGTGGTGTGCGGGCTTCTCATTGCAATCGCTTCTCTTGCTGCTGAGCACCGGCTCTAGGGCATGCGGGCTTCGGTAGTTGTGGCACGTGGGCTCAGGAGTTGAGGCTCCCGGCTCTAGAGCCCAGGTTCAATGTTTGTGGCTCAGGGGCTTAGCTGCCCAGTGGCGTGTGGGATCTTTTCAGATCAGGGATCAAACCTGTGTCTCCTGCCTTAACAGGCGGATTCTTTACCACGAAACCACCATGGAAGCCCCAGGAAAGTTTAATTTGAAGACTTTATTTCCTAGCTGATTATAGAGACAAATCACAAAATGAAACAATGCTGTTCTCTGGGAGCCCTCTCAGACTCCTCTGCTGTGTTGGAGGGAGAAGTCTCTTCCCTGGGGGCACCTGGGGATTTTGACAGGAAAGGGAGAATCTTCCCTGGCGTTTGCTCAGCTCCATCATCCCTACTCTGCTGAGCCGTTAGACCCAAATTCATCCTTATTCATAATTGCTCAAAACCCTAAGCACTGGATCCTTCCAGACGACTGACGCTTTCTTCCTTAATTATAAATACTTAGGTTATGCTGAAGATTTGTGATTTTTTTCTTCCTAACCAGCCATAGGCTTTTTAAGGACAAGGTTTCTTAAGCTTCAGCCTTTCATGTGCCATGATTTTTGTTACATCTTCAAATCTCCTGTACCATTTTTTACTTAATGTCTTTCTTAAACCAACTCGCTTTTCCCTCTTCATGTACATGGGCTTCAAAAGGAAACTTTAAAAAGTTGATATAAACGGAAGCCAGAATCATATGTTTGAAATGGAGATAAGCATAAATGTATGTTTCAAGGAAAACAAAACACTATAACTAGCTTGGAACCTTTGTCTTAAGTTTCTGAACTGAAGTGCTCTCTCTCTCTCTCTGGCTCAAAAGGAGATTATCAGGTATTACAGATTTGCTGAGGCTTTCATCTTGACTTAATCAGGATGGAAAGATAATAGAGAAAAGAAAGGTTTCTGTCCATAAGACTTACAGTTTCTGCTGTCCCTACACCACTTATACACCTCTTATTCTACCAGGTAATTCTAAGAGATTGGTCTGGTGCAGTATGGAAGACTGTGTTTCCTTCTGTGCTCAGTGAAAATTTTTACCTTTATTCTTCAAACTTACGGCTTTGGTCAGTGACATCTCCAGGACTCAATGTCTGGGCATTGCCACGGCAGCTTTTCTGGTACAATTAGTACCTTCCCCTCAATTAGTCACCAAGTTCTGACCCTAGCTTCTGCCTTCTCAAGGCATCTCATCTCAGCCCCCAACTCTTCCCTCTGCATCTGCGCTCTGGTTCAGACTCTCATCCCTTCTCTCCCAGATTATTTTAATTCAAGCTCCTCCGTCTCTAGTCAGGAGCCCTCTCCCCATCTATTCTCATTCTAATGTGAACTTTCCGAAATGGGAGTTAGATCATGTCACTCCCCTGCTTAAAACTCCTGGGTGCGCCTTAAAGGCTCCTAAAATAGAAAGTTCTGCTTCCCGTCTCTGCTCTCACCTACCTCTAGCCCCCATTTCCTGTCATCTCCGCAGATACAACCTCCTGCCCAGCTTCCTTGCTCTATGTCACATCATATACTTTTGCAATTGCAGTTTGCTTCGCCTGGAGTCTCTCTCTTATCCCCCTTGGCCAGAGTTGAAAACTGTTTACCCAGAGTGGATCTGGTTTCTACCAAGGGGACTGGAGTCTCTCAATGTCACTGTGTCTAACAGGGTGATGTGTGCGTGTATACCGAGTTTAGCTCAGATCAAAGCTGACGCACTAATTGTAGAAGAAGGTCCAGGAAGGTCACTCAGGCTAAAATCATGGTCATTTTCCTAGGAGCTTTATGGGGATATTTGCAGTTTTTCTGGGTTAAGGCATTGTGTTGCCTTGGAGGTTGTCTGTGAACACAGCCAGGCAGGGGGAGCAGATTACTAGAAGTGAGACAGTCACACAAGTTGTGCTGGTTTTGACTAGGGGTGGGATGGGGAGAGAAAGAGATTTAGATTATGAGATGCTACCTCTCATGAAAGGTTTTCAAAAAAGGCAGTTTGGGCTGATGGGAGAATGATTGGAGGATTCTGGTGAGAAAGATGAATGGCCAGACTCCCTTATCCACAACTTGCCTACCACGATGTCTATGTTGCTCATTACTGCTTCCTTAGAACTTAGTACAGAGCAGTGCATGTGGTGGAAAACAATAAATATTTGTTAAATCATTTTATAAACATGATACCCTACATTGTGTGCATGCTAAGTTGCGTCCTACTCTTTGCCAATCTATGGACCGTAGTCCACCAGACTCCTCTATTCATAGGATTCTCCAGGCAAGAATGCTGGAGTGGATTATCATTCTCTTCCTCAGGGGATCTTCCTGACCTAGGGATCCAACCTGCGTCTCTTAATATCTCCTGCATTGGCAGGCAGGGTCTATACCACTCGCGTCACCTGGGAAGCCCTGGTATCCTACAATAATGTCTCACTTAAAGCACTGCTATCCAAATATTTCTATTACTTTTATATAAAAGACATTAGTGTTGACATTTTACAAGAGATGATTGTACCAAAAATTAATTCCTAATCTTTAGCACATTTTCTCTTTCCTTTGTACTCTCATCTTTTATGTACATCATTTTTTTTTTTTTAGTTGCACTAGGTCTTCACTGCTCTACGTGGACTTTCTCTAGCTGCATCGAGCAGCGACTGCTCTTTGTTGTGGTGCATGGGCCTCTCATTGCGGTGGCTTCTCTTGTTGCAGAACACGGGCTCCAGGCGCCCTGGCTTCAGCAGTTGCAGCACGGAAGCTCAGTAGTTTCAGCGGGCAGCTGCAGGGCATTCAGGCTTTAGTAATTGCTGCACACGGGCTCGGCAGTTGTGACTCTAGGGTGCAGGCTCAGAAAAGCACAGGGCTAGTTTCTCTACAGCATGTGGGATCTTCCCAGAGCATGGAATGAACCCATGTGCCCTGCATTGACAGGCAGATTCTTATCTACTGTGCCACCAGGGACGTCCCATCCATGAGTTTTTAATAACCCAATTAATACCTGTGCATGCCTGCAAAAGTTCAAATTTGCAAAGGTGTGGAGGGTAAAAGTTACAGAAATACATGTTATACTTAGTTTTTAAATAGTTGTGATTGTATAAAGGGTTTTATATTCCTATTTTTTAGCTTATTTAGTGAATACTTTTCCAATGTCTTTGATAGGCATTAGTTTTTCCTTTTTTTGCCATTTAAATTTTTTTTAATATGAAAATATGATAACACATTTATAGGAGACTTGGAAAATACAGAACAAAGTTACATATAGTCCCACTATATATTAAAATTATTTTTTAAGTAGATGAATTAAGATGCCATTAGTTTTAATGACTGCAAAATTTCCAGTAATTTTATATCATACTTAATTTAGCTATTCTTCCACAATTGAATATTTTTCCACTTTCTACTATTGTATAATGATGCTATAAATAGAATATGTTTATGTAAATGGACTTCCCAGGTGGCGCTAGTGGTAAAGAACCTACCTGCCAATGCAGGAGACATGAGATGCAGTTTCCATCCCTAAATCAGGAAGATGCCCTGGAGGAGGGCATGGCAACCCACTCCAGTATACTTTCCTGGAGAATCCCATGGACGGAAGATCCTGGAGGCTACAGTCCATGGGGTCGCAAAGACTCAGACATACATACATACCAAACAATGACTTCCCAGGTGGCTTAGTGGTAAAGAATCTGCCTGCCAATGCAGGAGATGCAAAAGACGGGGGTTCAATCCCTGCGTCGGAAAAATCACCTGGAGGAGGAAATGGCAACCCCGTTCAATATTCTTGCCTGGAGAATCCCACAGACGGAGGACCTCAAAGAGTCGGACATGACTGAAGTGACTTAGCATGCATGCATAATATGTACATATATATTTCTTCTTTTAGATTATTCAAAGAGTCGGACATGACTGAAGTGACTTAGCATGCATGCATAATATGTACATATATATTTCTTCTTTTAGATTATTTGCTTGGAACATATTTACTTGTGGTAATTTCTTTCCAGATATAAGCAAATTATAATTTTACTATTGTACAGAATTTTTTGTTCTGTGGAAATGGCTTGTGGCCTAAATTTTTTTTTGAGAATCACTGGTTGGCATAGATAACAAGTCAGCACAAATTTTAATGTCTCTGCAGTAATTAAAAATTATAGTAAATGCATTTTTGTCATTCAGAGTTTACAATTTGGGCAGGCAGGCTAATCAATTTGCCCTTGGAAAGGTAAGGCAAATCAGCAAATGAATCTCAAATTTAAAAATGCAGTTGCTGGGCTTCCTTGGTGGCTTAGTGGTAAAGAATCTGCCTGCCAATGCAGGAGACATGGGTTCAATCCCTGGTCCAGGAAGATACCACAGGCAGCAGAGCAACTCAGCCTGAGTATCACAACTGCTGGGCCTTGTGCTCTAGAGCCCAGGAACCTCAACCATTGAGCCCACATACTTGCATGCCCTCAAGCCTGTGCTCTAGGAAAAGAAAAGCCACTAAAAAAAAAAAAAAAAGAAAAGCCACTGCAGTAAGAAGCCTTCACAATGCAATGAAAAGTAGCCACTGCTCGCTGCAACTGGAGAAAAGCCCGCGCATCAACACACACCCAGCACAGCCAGAAATAAATAAATAAGTAAAATTATTTAAAAAATCATGTACTCTAAAAAAATAAGTAAATATTAAAAATGTTCCATATGTTAAGTAATGTGATAAGTGTTTTATTGCATTGTCTTATTTAATTCTCAAAGAGCTCTATGAACTAATTTTGCTGATGGGGTTTTTCAGAGCAGTTATGTAGCTTGTCTAATATTGCACAGGTAACTAAGTACTGGAGATGAAATGTAGACTCCAGAGCTCATGCTCTTAACCTGGACATGCGGGAATTCAGGCCACCTAAGGGCAAGAAGGTCTGAGAGCCTTCTCAATATCAATTATCTCTTAATCAAGAGTGTTTTTACAATATTATCTGAAAGCTTGAGAAAATTCCAAAGAAAACTGGATGCAACCTCATCACCAGATGAGGCTCTTGTCTGGAAAAATGTCCCCTTAGTATGGTTAATTATAATCAAATACCTTTTTAAAGTAATGGTGCTGAATGATGTCTCTTCTGGCCAAATTAAAGAAATAGAATCCACGTCCTCTGGAGACCAATCCATGTGACTACGCAGAGGGCATGGATGTTTGACCAATGAGTCAAGAACAAGTGCATTCAAAGGTGAGATAAAAGATTTACTCTGTTATCGAGTCATTAGACTTTTCTGCTCTGCCAGAACAACTTGGCAGGAAAAGAGGAAGTCTTCCTGGAAGAAACAGAAGACAAGAGTGAAGATGGATGCCACTTTGGGTTTAATTTGAGAGACCAAAGATAGATGGATCTGAAGAGTGGGACCAATGCCAACCCATCTTATCTGGCTTCCTGCCCAGGACTGTGTCTAACTCAACCATCAGAGACCAGCCTCTCATTCCACCCAGTGTCGGTCATTTAACACTCACTGTATCTTTTACCCAACAGGCCTGCCCAGTAGCCCTGGAGCGTTCCACTGTCCTGAATCTCAGACAGAGGCTATGTTGCAAGTTCCTTCTTTGATAGGTATGAAAGATGAAGCCTCATCTCTTGGGGAAAGTACTTTGTTCAGACTTTCCAGTGTCCCCTTCACAGTTGAGGAACCATGAAGTTTGTCTTGTGAAGGCAGAACTGCTTCCCAGCATTCCAGAGGAAAATTCCACCAGTGCTCTAGATACCAATCTGTTCTCTTGGCTTCATCCAATCTACTTAATATCCAGTCATCAATCTATAATATCCCAACTGTAAATTCCACTGCCAACAACTCCATTCTCTGACTTCTATTTTGCTGCAGTGTGGGTCATGGTGTGGCTCAGTCCTCAGGCTCAGAAAGTTATACGGAAGTCACTTCTCTCACGAGTTATTTTATTTATTCAGCATTTGTGTATAATACAGACCATGTTCCAGACATTCTTTGAAGCATGTTCCTATTATATTCACTCATTTAATCTTTGTAACAATCTCATGAAGTGTTATTTCCATCTGGCAGATGAGGCTTAGAGAAGCTTAAGCAATTTGCCTGACAATGCACAGCTAGGAACTGGTAAAGCTGAGGTTCAGACTTAGGCAGGCAGATTCCAGAGTCCCTGATTTTAATCACTGAGCTACGCTGTTTGCAAGAGAACTTCAGAGTGGCCCCTGATGGATGTCTGCTAACATAGGAGAAGGGTATAAAGCTCAAGGCAAGGCAGGAGGCCAAAGCTTCAGAAGTATAGCTGATTGGGAGATGGGAAGGGATGGTAAAAAGGAAACTTACATTGCTTGAGAGGCACACTCTGGCTTGTCAGGCTCCCCACTCCCACTAATTAGGGAATGTTGCTATTTTTTTTAATACCAAACCATTAGTCCTTGCCAGTGAATAGGCAAGATGAGTTAACCTGGAGGAGGGAGAGGAGGTGGGAGATGGTAGAGCTGAAGGACCGTCAGCAATAGGAGATGGAGGGCAAGCTGCAATTTCACTCACGCCTGACCTTAATGGCACAAGTTTTGGTTCCTTGCTGGATGGAACTCCATGTACTCTCTTGAAAAAAACAATCCAGTGATGTCTGGGTAGTAGGTCTTTTTTTTCATCCTAGATGACACGGTAGCACTGGATTGCATTCTGAACGGGTGTTGTAACATTTATGTACTGTTCTACATTTGGGTCCAGTGACTCAGAAACGAACAGTGCCTTCTTAAATAAAGAAAAATCCCCCTGCCATTTACTGCGTTGGGATTCTCTTCAGTGTGAACACTTGTTCGAATCTTTGAAAGTTCTCAACTTGAAGGTTCATATGTAGAGGACTTACCATACTAAAAATTCTGAGGAATATTTTCCTCTGAAAGAGCAGGCCATCAAGCCTTGTGAAGTTCATCTTATTTGCCTCCATCCTGGAATATGACTTATTACCTCCCAGTGAGCAGAGAGTGTGTCTTTCCTGTCTTCCTTCTTATATCACAGAGTGATTTTTGGAAGGGCTTCCACCCCTATGCTCCTTAGGGATATCATATAAATAAGACAGTGAAATACTGTTGTAAACATAACAATGAATTTGCCTCAAAATCTACGGATTTCAACTTTTCAGTGAGCTTTATGACAGTAATGACCTCTGAGATTACAGACCAAGTAACATGAGTCTGGCAAATGCTTGACATATATTATCTTTATTCTTCACAACCATCCAAGGAGGTATGTACTATTATCATTATTGACATGTTACAGAAGAAAGGGCAGTCTTGGAGAAGTAACAGCCTTACTCAAGATCACATAACTATCAGGTGATGGGCTCTGGATACACCCATGCAGTTTGCCAGCATGGTCTTAACTGCTACACCAGACCACAAGGCTTTTCTTAGGAGAAAAGAGGGTTGGTATAATATATATGTCATTTCCTTTAAAAAAATTCATTTTCAGGGACTTCCCTGGCGGTCCAGTGGTTAAGATTCCACTCTTCCACAGTAGGGGGCATGGGTTTGATCACTGATCCGGGAATTACGATCCTGCATGCCAGCATACCACGGCCAAAAAAATAAAAAAATCATTTTGTAATATTTAACATAGGAAAAAAAAAAGGAATATTATGCTTAGTGTTTCTTCATTTATTCTAGATACCTTTCTATCATCTCCCACTGTATTCTAAGCTCTGTTCAAGCATTAGACATATAGCAACAAATTCCTCCGGATGGAGAAAGTCAGGAAGAAATTAAGGCAATGTTAGACAAATCAATAAGAGTTTATTATTCAATGCCACCTACATGCCCAGTACGGTGCTGGGCAAACTTATGTAAAGAAAAGTATCAGAAGACCCTGCCGAAAGTAAACCATACACAGAGAGGAAAAACATTTAGTTTGGTTACAAAGAAATGAAGCTGTTTACACTGAAAGCATAGAACCTACCTCATTATTTAGAATCATATTTTATAAGCATCCCAGGTAAAAAGCAGCTAGGATGGTGGACTCTGGGTAGTGGAAAGGGCTCGATCCTGGGAGTCAATCAGGCACTTTCTGAGGGCCTTGGCCAGTAAGCTGGGGGAATACTGCTGAAAACCTGGTAGACAACGTCGCTGCTCACCTGGAGCTTATAGTCATTCTGGTGAGAATATTCCCGCCCCGAGTCACACTGCCAAGTTCTAGCTATCTGACCTTGAGCGAGGAACTTCTCCCGCCTCTGTTTTGTAAAAGAAATGGGGTCAAGACTAGCGACTCTCTCACTCAGATTCCGGGTCCAAAGCTTATCCTGGCCGGTGTTCCCCGAGGAGGGTGGGTGAGACTCCCGGGCGATGCGCTGCGGCGCACGGCACAGCTGGGGCGCCGGGGCGGGACCGAGAGCGTTCGCGTTTCGAAACCGCTTGTCCCTCGCGGCACCCCGTCCTCCCCGCCGCCGCGGCGGAGCCGGAGGAGGCGGGGCCGGCGCCTTCCCGGCTCTCGAGTGGGGAAGCTGCTGAGGAGGCGGCGCGGCGGGCCCGGGCGGCCGAGGCTCGGGAGGGGCGGCGGGGGGAGGCTGGCAGGCGGCGCCGGTGGCGCGGGGAGAGCGGCGCGGCGGGCTGGGCGCTCGCGGCGAGAGGAGTCCGCTCCATGCCTGCGGGCCGAGGCCGGCCCCAGCGAGCCGCCGACATGAAGAAAGACGTGCGGATCCTGCTGGTGGGAGAACGTGAGTCCGCGCGCGCCGGGGTGCTAGCCGCGGCCGCCGCAGCCCTTGCCGCCCCGCTGCCCTTCCGCGCCCCCGGGCCTCCCAGCTCCTCGGCTCTTCTCTTTCGGCTGCGGCCCTCGACCTCTCGCCTCTCCCGGGCCCTCCTGAGACCTCTCTCCCTGGTCCCCACGTCGTGTTCCACCCCCCAGCCGCGTCTCCATTAGCCCCTGACGGCCCGGCCTTCTTCATCCGAAGGTCCTCGCCTCCTTTCCCATTTGGAATCGTTTCCTCTCGGGCCTCCCGGTTTCCGAGGCCGCCGCCTCTCAAGCCCTCTCGTCTTCCGTGGAGATTCCCCTGTCCCCGCCAGGCAGGTGCTGGAACAGGCAGGCAGACCGGCGGCCAGTTGGAATGGCGTGAACCGGCTCTCCTGGGGAAGCCAGGGGGAGGGCTGCAGGACTGGGCGACTTGTGGGCAAGGTCAGGTGTCTGCCTGATTTTGCGCTCGCGGACTCCCTCCTAGACATTGTAAGACGCGGAGCATTTTTTAAAACGATCTTTGCTCTTTGCATTGGAATCACTGGGTATTTTCCTCAAAAACGTATTCTCAAGTTCAAGTTATGCAAGTGTTCAATGAATGCTTATCTGAGGAGGGTCCGTCTGTTGAGAGGATTATTGTAACCCTGAAGTCTAGTTGCCCTCATCTTTTAAAACATTGTAATAGAATACAATAGAATCAAACTTGGTAGTTAATTTTAAAATAACGGGCACACGTGAGACCCAAATAGACCAACATACATGTGACACCCTACCCCCATCCCCAACCCTGAGATTCATAGATTTCACTTTTGAAGATTTAGTAAAGGAAGCATGTCTGTTCACTGACTTGGAGCCAGAACAGCAGGGACTGCTTGATATCTGTTATGCAAAGTACATGACTCAATTGGTAGGACTCAAATAAGAAAGAGGGCTGGGGAGGACTGGATTGTTTGTTTTGAAGTACATCTGGTAATGCTCTGGTTTTCCCAGGTGTCTCAGTGGTAAAGAATCCACCTGCCAAATAGGAGACACGGGTTCAATCCCTAGGTCAGGAAGATCCCTTGGAGAAGGAAATGGCAACCCACTCCAGTATTCTTGCCTGGGAAAGCCCATGGACAGTGGAGCCTAGCAGGCTATAGTCCATGGGATCACAAGAGTCAGACACAACAGTGAAAAAACAAGTTAAGGCTCTACCACTGCTTGCTTTGAAGCTTTCTCTTCTAAGCTCCCGTTCCATTCTAGACTAGCTCCTTCAGGTCACTGTGATGCTCTCCAAGGAAGAAAACTAACATACTTTTTACTGTCTTCTGTAGTGTTCTTTGCTGTTCATTGAAATCCTTGTTCACCTGCTATTGAATCAATAGAAATTTTCCTTTAGAATAAAAATTTAGAAGTAAGCTTAGCCAGACACGGTTTACTTTTTGGTTTGCAGCTGTGAATTTTAGTTTTAATTTAAACCACATATGTATTTCAGTCTGTGTTTTGCATGGACTTTCTTGACAAAGTTCAGGAAGATGATTCATGTTGATGCATTAAATGGAGCAAGGTAGGGAGAGTGAAAAGGTTGGCTTAAAGCTCAACATTCAGAAAACTAAGATTATGGCATCTGGTCCCATCACTTCATGGCAAATAGATGGGGAAACAGTGGAAACAGTGTCAGACTTTATTTTTCTGGGCTCCAAAATCACTGCAGATGGTGATTGCATCCATGAAATTAAAAGACGCTTATTCCTTGGAAGGAAAGTTATGACCAACCTAGACAGCATATTAAAAAGCAGAGACATTACTTGGCCAACAAAGGTCCATCTAGTCAAGGCTATAGTTTTTCTAGTGGTCATGTATGGATGTGAGAGTTGGGCTGTGAAGAAAGCTGAGCGCAGAAGAATTGATGCTTTTTAACTGTGGTGTTGGAGAAGACTCTTGAGAGTCCCTTGGACTGCGAGGAGATCCAACCAGTCCATCCTAAAGGAGATCAGTCCTGGGTGTTCATTGGAAGGACTGATGCTGAAGCTGAAGCTCCAATACTTTGGCCACCTCACGCGAAGAGTTGACTCATTGGAAAAGACCCTGATGCTGGGAGGGATTGGGGGCAGGAGGAGGAGGGGACGACAGAGGATGAGATGGCTGGATGGCGTCACCGACTCGATGGAATCACTGACTCGATGGACATGAGTTTGAGTAAACTTGTGATGGACAAGGAGGCCTGGCATGCTGCGATTCATGGGGTCACAAAGATTCGGACACGACTGAGCGACTGAACTGAACTGGACTGAGGGAAAGTAGTGAGTAGATGATGGGCTGAAAAAAAACTGCTGCTTGAAAGACAATTTTTTTTTTAAAGCAGTAATTCTCTCTTTTGGTTTTAGTATTGAATTTAGCAGTTACATGTAATCCTTAGTCTGTAAAGTATGTAAATGGAAATGCTATACATATGTAAGATACATGGTCAGCCTTAGGACATTTAAGTTAAGATGTTAACAGTGTTATTTATGGCAGTGGTTTAGTTGCTAAGTTGTGTCGGATTTTTGCAACCCCATGGACTGTAACCCGCCAGGCTCCTCTATCTATGGGATTTCCCAGGCAAGAATAAAGCCTTCATTTCTGAGGAAGACATTTTTCTCAAAGAGAATAGTACCAAAAGCTTTAGGCCAGATACCATATATACATGATTTTTTCCCACATTTAAGAATACTAGAAAGAGTTATACTTATTGGAAATACATAATTTCAGTTAGTTACATTAAAGGCTTGTATCCTGGGGGGAAATTATTGAAACATTACTTTTTGAGATTTAATGTATCTTGACAGCTGCTTAACCTAGCTGTAAATGCTAGATAAACAGAGTGACCAAGACTGTTTTGTTTTTTGGCCCCGCTGTGCAGCATGTGGGATCTTAGTTCCCTGACCAGGGATCAAACCCATGCTCCCTGCATTGGAAGCATGGTGTCTTAGCCACTGGGCCACCAGGGAAGTCCCAGGACTGTTTTAATACTGGTCCGATACACAGATTTATCAGAAATAATAATTCTGTTGTATTTTTAAGATGGTTCAGTTCAGTCGCTCAGTTGTGTCCAACTCTTTGCGACCCCATGGACTGTAGCAGGCCAGGCTTCCCAGTCCATCACCAGCTTCCGAAGCTTGCTCAAACTCATGTCCATTGAATCAGTGATTCCGTCCAGCCATCTCATCCTCTGTTGTCCCCTTCTCCTCCTGCCTTCAATCTTTCCCAGCATCAGGGTCTTTTCCAATGAGTCAGTTCTTCGCCTCAGGTGGCCAAAGTATTGTATTTAAGATGGTTAACTAAGGAAAATAGGAAAAGAAAAGAAAAAGGAACATTGTCCCTCTGGTTATTGTTTCTCTATCACTTGAGTACATTTTATTGCTGTTAGTGTCAGTCCCTGCACACAGCAGCAGTGTCACTCACTGAGGCTCCCAAATACTTGAGTGGTTTCAGCATTCCGTTGGCTTAACCTGTACTGTACTCTGGAGGTGAAATGGATCTTTTCTTGGCCCATCCAGAATTTGCATTCTGAGCCAACAAGGTTTTAACACTAACTAGTTGCTTAATGCCTATTGACTGCTTAGATCAGAAAAGCTAGGCTGTCTATAAATATTAAAGTGTTTATTTGCAAAGAAAGCCAAAGTATTTTTAAGTATCTTCTTTACCTTAATTATTGAGCATATTGAATACTGTTCAGGCCAAATTAAAAGTCAAATACCATTCTTTAAACAACCTTTAAAGATGCAACCACACAAAGCTTAGTTTTTCAGGTTATGACTTTTCATAATCAATTTCATTGGCCAGAATTTGCATTTAGCTAGATTTGCATTAGTATGCCTAACAAATGTTCTTATTATAGTATGAGGAATGAGCCTTATTAACCTTTTATCCAAATCATGTATCTACATTAAAAGTACACAGGATAGTCTTAGTTTTAGTGGCCTTGTTTTAGATTAAACTGAGATTTATTGGTCTTCTGGTCAAATTAATTAAGAAAGTGGAACTGTTGTCTCTTTTTAAATAAATTCGGTAGCTCTTTTTTTGTCTAACTGCTTAGTTTATCATCAAAACCTCTGCCAAACTAGCTCAAGCTTTGGTTGGCTCTGGCCTAGGCTTTTGTAACATCTCCTTAACTGGTGTCCCTGCTTCTAATTTCGTCTATTCTCCATGTAGCAGACAAGAGTCATCTTTAAAAAATATCTCAGATCTTGTTACCCAGGTTAAAAATTCTCTGATGATCCCTACTTTCGCTTAGAATAAAGGCCAGTGGACTCTTTAAAGCAGGCCTCACGAAGTCCTTCCCAGTCCAGCCCTTGCTTTGCTCTTGTCCACTCTCTCCTTGGTTTGCTTTCTCTACCGGAGGCCTCTGACCCAGGCCTTATCCCTCATCCCTTGCATAAGTGTTCACTTTTTGTTGTTGCTTGGCCTGGAAGCAAAGACCGTGGATTTGTCTACTTTATTGCCATTTCCCTGGGGCCTAGAATAGGCCTGGCACAAAGTAGGCACTCAAATAGTTGTTGAAAGAATGAAAGAGTTCAAGCTAGTTTATTTAGACTTTGTTTCCTAAACCACTCCTCTTAGTCATAAAAATGTGATCATTCTCCTTTCTTTTTTTTTTCATTCTCCTTTCTTAAAATCAAATCTGCTGTGGTTATTGTTAGGATCTGAAGGGGCAGCATTCATCCAGTCTCTTGTTCCATGTTCTTAGCTTTATTTTGTTGGGGGAGATTCCTGTGTTCTGGCAGTGCGATGTCTAGTTCATGTCTTCGCTGCCAGGAATTGTAGTCCTTGCCAAAAGAGGTCAGCTTCTCCTTGAACCAGCAGAGGCCATTTAGAGGTTTGAAGGAGTTAGAGAAAGATTCTTTAGGTATAAGAGTCAAAGAGACTTCAGGAATAAGCTAGTATTTATTTTAGAGAAAGACTTTCCGTGATCCTTTTTAAAACCACGTTACTCTCCATTCTGTTCGTTGTTAGAATGACATTTAAAGATTAAACTGCTCCAGTTTCAATTACACTGTGTCTGGGTGATAGATACTCAACACAGCATGGTACCTACTATCACCTGGGTGATTGGTCACAGGAAGTCCAGTCTACTAGGTTGGTGCAAATGTAATTGGGGTTTTGGACAGTGAATTTTAAATCATTATAGCTAGGCTCAACCACATCTTTATTAATGAAAATAGGAACCATTACAATCAACACATTTTTGCCAATGAGAAATAAGTTGATTTATTCCTGAAGCATAAAAATCCATGCTTTGGGATTCAACAAACTCTTGGAAAGCATTTTCTGCCTCGAGCTGCTTGTGAAAGTGTTTTCCCTGCAAAAAGTTGTCGAGATGCTTGAAAAAGAGGTAGTAGGTTGGCGAGAGGTCAGGTGAATATGGTGGATAAGGCAAAACTTTGTAACCCAGTTCGTTCAACTTTTAAAGTATTGGTTGTTCGACCTGCAGTCAGGTGTCGTCATGAAGATTTGGGCCCTTTCAGTTGACCAGTGCCGGCTGAGGGTGTTGCCATTTTCGGTGCATCTCATTGGTTTGCTGGGCATACTTCTCCATTGTAGTGGTTTTGCCGGGATCCAGAAAGCTGTAGTGGATCGATCAGATGGGCAGCTGACCACCAAACAGTGACCGTGACCTTTTTTTGGTGCAACTTCGGCTTTGTGGAGTGCTCTGGAGCTGCTTCTTGGCCCTGCCACTGAGCTGGTCATCGCAGGTTGTTATATACAATCCACTTTTTGTTGCCTGTCACAATCTGATTAAGAAATGGTTTGTTGTTGTGTAGAATAAGAGAAGACAACACTTCAAAACGACAGTTTTTTTGATTTGTGGTCAGCTCATGGGGTACCCACTTACTGAGTTTTTTCGCCTTTCCAATTTGCTTCAAATGCAGAATGACCATAGGTCCATGTTGAGTCCTTCAACAGCTTCTCACGTAGTCGTAAAAGGATCAATTTTGATGATGCTCTCAGTGGGTTGTTGTCAACTTCTGACGGCTGGCTACTGCGCTCATCTTCAAGGCTCTCATTGCTTTTGCAAATCTTCTTGAACCACCATTGCGCTGTATGTTCGTTAGCAGCTTCTGGGCCAAATGTGTTGATGTTGTGAGTTGTCTCCACTGTTTTAAGACCCATTTTGAATTTGAATAAGAAAATTGCTTTTTGTCTAACATTATTTCCCTAGTCTAAAATAAATATAAAATAGACAGCAAGTAATAAGTCATTAACAAAAACTCATAAAGCGAGAAATGTGCATTAAAATGGTATATAACATAACCACATTTAAGAATATATTCCAGTATCAAATGGCAGAATTCTACAGTGCAAAACCACAATTACTTTTGCACCAACCTAATACATAGTCTGTTTTGTTTATATAGAGAGCTCTTCTCTATCCTCGTTATACATGTACTGAGACTTGTTTTCTGCTGTCGTTTCTGCTCTTCTGGCGCCAGTTGGGCACTAGTGTTGATGGAGTTTGGAGGAGAGGGATAGACCACAGCATTTGTCCTTCTGCGGCTGACATCGTCTGCATATGGTTGATGAAATTTTGTTTGGAAACAGTGCTCAGCTATTTCCCCAAATGCTAAAGTTTTGCAGTTTAAAATACAACATTGTCACTCTCCTCCTCTCTTTGTATTCTAATTACAATAATTTAGGAAGAACCAACAAGACTTCTTAATAAAGAAGCAGATAAAAATGAGTAGATCCCTTTGCTGCTTGATGCATGGGGTGTTTGTTATCAAGAAAAATTTGCCGAAATGGCTTGTAGGATGGTAATTGGAACCAGAGGATGTTATTTCCACTTCATGAATATTAAGAATTTGCTGTCATTTAGAACTGGATGTTCAAAAGATCTGATGAAAAGACAAAGAAATTTTTAGCCTGGATAAATCTAGATAATTTACTCTATAGTGATGAATTATGCTTCCCATGGATGACCTACTTAGAAGCATGGAGTTTCAGACTGAACTGTAGCATATTGTTGTATTGAACTGAATCAGAAGGCCTTCTGTCCTTGGAAATAACTGTGGCCATGCTTGTAATTTTTGTAGACCAGTTTAATATTTGTCAGGCAAAATAGAGGAAGTGGAGACCATCAGATGGCTGGCTAACAAAGGATAATTTTTTTGTCCTCCATATCAATACTTATATTGTATATAATTATTAAATTTAATTATTATAAAATTGTACTATATAAAATATATATTGTATTTATATTAAATATAGATTTTAATTGATACAATAACTAGAGAAGAACTTGGGATATTATTCCTTTATGGAAATAATTTTTATTTTTTGGAGTAGTTAAAATTACATAGTGCTTATACTCATCTGATATTGTCATAGGGACTTTGTGTTTTTTTGGCCTTGACCAGGGATTGATCCGGCACCCTTAGCAGTGAAAGCATGGAGTCCTAACCACTGGACCCCCCAGGGAATTCCCATAAGGGATTTTTTGATCATAGGCTTGTTTAAATAGCTTTAAATTTCTAATATTCTAAAATATTTTTCCTTATCTTCAAGGCATTCATTTATTTCTCAATTAAAATTAACTTGAAAGTGGCCTATTTTAACTTTAAACCTGCTGCTTTATTATTTCTTTGATAGTCTCACTCAAGGTTAGGTGGGTAGACCTTAAGAGAAGCAAAGCAGCCCTAGTTTAGAGTCTCCAAAGCATTTTGAAACTAAATCATATCTGTGTAACCCTTCATTAGTTAAAGCAGCTATCATCTCACTGCTCCTCCAAATGGAAACCCAGAATGATACTAGTGAGAACACGCCTGCTTATTTTCTTCCCAATTCACTGTACTCTTGTCTCTCTCCTGCTGTTATTTTGAACTCGTTTTAAAAAAGGAAATCACTCTTGGATTTTTATGTGGAAGAGATTCATGTTCTTTGATTTTTTTTTAAAGGTCTTCTATTAGACAATTACTTCAGAAACTAGATAGGATTGTTTTACTGTGATGAGTGCTACACTGCCTCAGATTCCTCAACAGATGAGGCAGAATATGAATGAGTAAACAGAATATCACAGTCCGAAAGATAGTATCGATACAAATTTATTCCTGCTTTTCGGTAGCGGACATTTATTCCTGCTCTTTGGTACCGCTCCCCTGAGTCTGTATGATCAGGCATAAGTAAAGTTTTTAAACTGTCGCTGTCCTTCCACGGCCGCCTGTCCCCGAGCTGTCTGCTCTCCTGCCTCTGAGGCCTGCCCTGTTGGAACAGACACGGGGGCAAGAGCCAGAACGGCCCTGAAGAGCTGAGCTGTGAAAAATTCTGATTTTCTTCAAAATAGTGATCTTTCTCTTCTGAAAATATCACTGGAAATACAAAGGGTCCTTGGGGAAGCAGAAAGGGACTATGACTAAAAAAGGGTTGTTCTGAGAAGAACGATAAGAATGGGTGCACTTTAAAGGTTATGGTTGAGGGGAACTTTAAAGATAACACGGAACACCTGTTGAAGACCTGCATTTTGCTAAGGGAACCTGAGTGATGGTGATTAAGGAAAAACAAGCCCTTAGCTGTTTTAGAAACTACTAGACATTTTGATATTGTTAATTGACATAATTTTGAACATTTTGTTTAACATTTTGAGTTGAGGATTCAAGGGTAGGTTTCTTCTGAAACTGGTGAGGGCCTTAGAATGGTAGGACACAAATAAAATTTTTTAAAGATAATGAGTTGGCCAAAAAAGTTCGTTTGGGTTTTTCTGTACAATCTTATGGGAAAATCCAAATGAACTTTTTGGCCAACCCAATAATTCTAAAAAGGGGATTATGAGAAGAATCAGGACATTAAAGTAGGCAGACGTCTCAAGACCCAAGAGTGGGACTTGTTTTCGTGACCAAGGAGCATCTGAGTTGTTGCGGATCTGATTCATTTTTTTCCCATTCCTAACATAGTAGATCAAGGATAACATTACAGACCTTACAGCTGACCTTTGAGCAGCGTGGGTTGGAACTGCGCAGATCCACTTATCTGAGGATCTTTTTCAATAGTAAAGTACCCCACAATCCACAGCTGGTTGAATCCGGGGACGAGGATACAGAAGGATTGCTGATACAGAAGGTCGACTCTAAGTTACAGGATTTTCAGCTGTGCATGTGTCAGCGTCCCTCACCCCCGGTTGTCCAAGGGTCAGCTGTCTACGATACCCAGGAGAGCTCTTCAGAATGGAAGAGTTTCTGGGGACCTCTGTGCTGGCGTAGTTGTGGGGTTTAGGAGACCAGGAAAAAAGCAGGCATCTCTCTTGGGGCCAGAGAGGGCCCGAAGTTCAAAGGTCACGGGTATTGTACAGGCATTGGATCTTCTAAAAGGTTTGGTAAATATCTGGAATAAGAAGAGGGTGGCTTGGCTCATTTTAAGATAACCTTTTGTTGTTGTTTAGTCGCTAAGTTGTGTCCAGTTGACCTTTGAACAATACAGGGGTTAGGGGCACCAACCCTCTGTGCAGTTGAAAATCTGCATGTAACCAGCCCTCTGTTTACTGTTTTCCTCTGAGTGTGATCCCAAGTCGCAAATCTGCAGATTGTATAGTACTGTGGTATTTGCTATTGAAAAAATGTCTATCAAGGGGGACCTGCACAGGTCATACCTGTGTTGTTCAAGCCTCAGCTCGATTTTATCTCCATTGTGAATAATCATGTGGAATTAGGTTGGATACTATAAATGTAAAGATGAGTACTAACTTGAGCTGGCTGAAGGTTTGGAGTTGCTGGAACCCTAAACAAGGTCGTGATGAAAGGAGTCATTTAAGTTATGCAATGCTGAATGTAAGTCATCAAGTACTAGAAATTCTTGGACCCGATATTGGCTTCATGAGTCCCTCTGTATTCTTACAGATAGATGAATGTTTTTGTCAGATCACTGTCCCATACACAGTTAAAACATAACAGATACAATTTGGGGATCTGTCTGCCATTTCCAGAGTACTGCAGAGTAAGTTACCATTAATGTAACATGCACTTTTGTCTGTTACAGGCCTGTTTTCTAGCTGTGCTACATGCTGATTTAGATAAATCATAAAATATAAACATTAATAGCATCTAATCCATTTTTTTTTTTTTTTTAACTGATGGGAAAATGGAGGCCCAGAGAGAGTCAGTGACAACTCAGGGTCATCTGTTAATGGCAAAACTGGTTCCAAAATCCTGCTCCAGTGCTTGCTTAACTCCTTTAATTCAACAACACAACTACTCCTCCTCAACACAACTACTACTGATTTGTATATTTAATGTGTGCCAGGTATTGTCCCAAGCATTATGCATCTGTCATCTTAATTAATCCTTTTACCACTTCTGTAAAGCTGTTCAGTATTCTATTTTATAGATGAACGAAGTGAGACTTCGTGACTCGCCTGAGGAAACACATAGCTCTGACACCGAGATTGCAGTTCAATTCTGTCTCATTCCAAAGCCTGTATTCTTTTTTTCTTTTTTTGGTGAAATGTTTGTATAAAATGTAAAAAGATTCATATAACAAATACCCATCACCTGGCTTAATAAATAAAACATTACCAATCAGTTGAAGCCCCCTCCTCATTGTATTTCCCTCAAAGGTAACCAACCACTTTCTTGAAATTCACATATGTGCTCTTAGCCACTGCGCTCCATTTTACTAAGTGCATTTGCTAGGAGCTACAGGTTGATCAGTGAGCAAGCAAAACATGTTCTCTGCCTTTGTAGTTTCTTGTGGGTGATAGTGCAATACTTGTTTCTTAGTCTTTCTGGAGATACTCATTAGCACGTAGGACACGTCAGGTTTTTGCCAAGGAGGTCTAGGAGATCCTTCAGGAGACCACGGGTGATGTGCTGGAAGGTTGCTTAGATGTCTTTACTGATTTTTTTTTTTTCCTTCTAGGGAGCTGCTTTTATGAGCTTTTAGATTTCCTGCTACATTGAGAGAGACTTCTGGGAGGAGAAAATATTCACTTCTCTTCCTGATCTTCCTTATCTCCCCTTCCCTTTTTAAAACAGAATGATTGAGCATAGCACTCGATCCATACTTATTTTATGGCAGTTTATCTGTTGTTTTATACATTTTCCATATTATCCCCCAGAGTATCTAAGACTGAACTTTCTTAGAAGACAACTAGGTAAATACCTATCAAATAAACTGGTTAGGAGTCTGCAGAAGAAAGCTGGGCCATTAGAAGCATAATACTCTGTGTTCTTCTAGTGTTTTTCCTAGTCTGGTTCAGGCAGGGCACAGCTACGCCTGAGCGAAACTTGTACTCTTGGACAGAAATTCTGTTAACAGTGTCGCTCAGTTTTTTGAGCCATCCTTTCTTTTGAGAAATACAAAACCATCATGCTGTCTACATTCTGACAGTTTTCTGAAACTACCTGGGTGTCCTATAGTTGAATTCAATTTTGACACTGACTACCCTGGATTAGCCTCAGATCCTACAAATTAAGGGGCAAGATCCCCAACAAGATCACCTTAACTTTTTAGTTTCCACCTGCAAGTGGGGTCCCCAGACTATCCACACTTCTTTCTGGCTGACTGCAATTAGGGGCTTCCCACAACCCCTTGGGTTCGGTAATTCACTAGAAAGACACACAGAACTCAGGACAGTGCAGTGCTTAAGATTACGCAGATGAACAGCCAGATGAAGAGGTACCTGGGAGAAGGTCTGGAAGGGTCCTGAGCTCAGGAACTTCTGTTCCTGTGGAGTCAGGGTGTGCCACCTTTATGGTTCATTGATGTGTTCACCAGCCAGCAAGATCCCTGGAGCTTTGATATGTCCAGAGTTTTCATACAGGACTTCAATAGGTAGCCCCTTCATTGAACTCAGTCTCTAGCACCCCACCCCCACTTCCCCAGAGGTTTGGGGTGGGGCTGAAAGCTCCAACCCCCTAATCACATGGTGGTTTTTTCTGGCGGCTGACCCCTATGCTGAAAGCTGTCTAGGCCCTCCCTTCTCCCTTCCCCTTTAATAAGTCACCTCATTAGGACAAGCTGAAGCATGGTTGAAAGAGACTAACAAAGGACACTCCTTTCACTCAGGAAATTCCAACGGATTTTGAAGATGTGCCAGGAACTAGGCATAAAGACCAGATGTATTCTTTATTGTATCACATCCTTCTTTGCTGGTTGTGATTTTGGGATTTTGCTGGTGGGCCAATGGTTAAGAACCGCCTGCCAATGCAGGAGACAGGGATTCGGTCCCTGTCTGGGAAGATTCCACATGTTGTGGGGCAGCTAAGCCCGCGCACCACAATTACCGAGCCCATGCTCTGGAACCTGGGAGCCACAACTGCTGAAGCCCTAGAGCCTGCACTCCGCAACAGGAGAAGCCCCTGCAAAGAAGTCCACACAGCGCAACTAGAGAAAGCCTGCATGCAGCAGTGAAGACCCAATGCAGCCGAAAATAAGTGGATAAAAAATAGCTATAATTTCAACATTAATTATTTTTTTACTAAAAAGTTGAGCAAAGTAACTTTAGAATTTTTTTTTTTTGATTGCCTCAGCAGTTTCCTGCTATTCACAACTCTTCAGTTACTCTTAAGACAAGCTTTGAATGGGAGAGTTCCAGGAGCTCTGAAGGGTAGACCTGATTTCCCAAAAAGCAGTGCTAAAGCTACAGCAATACCACTGTGTTTGGGGCAAGGTGAAATTAAGTTATGTACCTCAGTCTGGTTGATGTGCTAGAGGTTCTGCTCTCCTTTACAAGTATAAAGTTAGAAAATTCCATTCAGTGTTTTCAAATATCTGGTTATTGTGTTAATGCAGACTCATAGATGTTAAGTGTATTAATATTTTCTATTCGTAACAGTCTGATATGAGTGAAATGGCTTAGGAGTAGTTCAGAGGAGGAGGGGGAAGGCTTCAATAGCCCCAGGATGTCAGATCACACGAATTGTGAGGTAGAATTTGAGCTGTCCCTCAGTTCAGTTCAGTTGCTCAGTCGTGTCTGACTCTCTGCAACCCCATGGACTGCAGCACGCCAGGCCTCCCTGTCCATCACCAACTCCCAGAGTTTACCCAAATCCATGTCCATTGAGTTGGTGATGCCATCCAACCAATCTCATCCTCTGTCATTCCCTTCTCCTGCCCTCAATCTTTCCCAGCATCAGGGTCTTTTCCAATGAGTCAGCTCTTTGCATGAGGTGGCCGAAGTATTGGAGTTTCAGCTTCAACATCAGTCCTTCCAATGAACACTCCTAAAGGACTGATCTCCTTTAGGATGGACTTGTTGGATCTCCTTGCCACCCAAGGGACTCTCAAAAGAGTCTTCTCCAACACCACAGTATAAAAGCATCAATTCTTCGGCGCTCAGCTTTCTTTATAATCCCAACTCTCACCTCCATACATGACCACTGGAAAAACCATAGCCTTGACTAGAGGGACCTTTGTTGGCAAGGTAATGTCTCTGCTTTTTAATATGCTGTCTAGGTTGGTCATAACTTTCCTTCCAAGGAGTAAGCATCTTTTAATTTCATGGCTGCAGTCACCATCTGCAGTGATTTTGGAGCCCAGAAAAATGAAGTCTGACACTGTTTCCACTGTTTCCCCATCTATTTGCCATGAAGTGATGGGACCGGATGCCATGATCTTAGTTTTCTGAATGTTGAGCTTTAAGCCAACTTTTTCACTCTCCTCTTTCACTTTCATCAAGAGGCTCTTTAGTTCTTTACTTTCTGCCATAAGGGTGGTGTCATCTGCATATCTGAGGTTATTGATATTTCTCCCGGCAATCTTGATTCCAGCTTGTGCTACCTCCAGCCCAGCGATTCTCATGATGTACTCTGCATATAAGTTAAATAAGCAGGGTGACAATATACAGCCTTGACGTACTCCTTTTCCTGTTTGGAACCAGTCTGTTCCATGTCCAGTTCTAACTGTTGCTTCCTGACCTGCATACAGATTTCTCAAGAGGCAGGTCAGGTGGTCTGGTATTCCCATCTCTTAAAGAATTTTCCACTGTTTATTGTGATCCACACAGTGAAAAGCTTTGGCATAGTCAATAAAGCAGAAATAGATGTTTTTCTGGAACTCTATTGCTTTTTCGATGATCCAGTGGATGTTGGCAATTTGATCTCTGGTTCCTCTGCCTTTTCTAAAACCAGCTTGAACATCTGGAAGTTCATGGTTCACATACTGTTGAAGCCTGGCTTGGAGAATTTTGAGCATTACTTTACTAGTGTGTGAGATGAGTGCAATTGTGCGGTAGTTTGAGCATTCTTTGGCATTGCCTTTCTTAGGGATTGTAATGAAAACTGACCTTTTCCAGTCCTATGGCCACTGCTGAGTTTTCCAAATTTGCTGGCATATTGAGTGCAGCACCTTCACAGCATCATCTTTCAGGATTTGAAATAGCTCAACTGGAATTCCATCACCTCCCCTAGCTTTGTTCGTAGTGATGCTTCCTAAGGCCCACTTGACTTTGCATTCCAGGATGTCTGGCTCTAGGTGAGTGATCACACCATCGTGATTATCTGGGTCATGAAGATCTTTTTTGTACAGTTCTTCTGTGTATTCTTGCCACCTCTTCTTAATATCTCCTTCTTCTGTTAGGTCTATACCTTTTCTGTCCTTTATTGAGCCCATCTTTGCATGAAATGTTCCCTTGTTATCTCTAATTTTCTTGAAGAGCTCTCTAGTCTTTCCCATTCAGTTGTTTTCCTCTATTTGTGCTGATCACTGAGGAAGGCTTCCTTATCTCTCCTTGGTATTCTTTGGAACTCCGCATTCAAATGGGTATATCTTTCCTTTTCTCCTCTTCTTTTTGCTTCTCTTCTTTTCTCAGCTATTTGTAAGGCCTCCTCAGACAGCCATTTTGCTTTTTGCATTTCTTTTTCTTGGGGATGGTCTTACTCCTTGTCTCCTGTACAAAGTCACGAACCTCCATCCCTAGTTCATGAGGCACTCTGTCAGATCTAGTCCTTTAAATCTGTTTCTTACTTCCACTGTATAATGGTAAGGGATTTGATTTAGGTCATACCTGAATGGTCTAAGTGGTTTTCCCTACTTCTTCAATTTAAGTCTGAATTTGGTAATAAGGAGTTCATGACCTGAGCCACAGTCAGCTCCCAGTCTTGTTTTCGCTGACTGTTTAGAGCTTCTCCATCTTTGACTGCAAAGAATATTATCATTCTGATTTCCTGTTGACCATCTGGTGATGTCCATGTAGAGTCTTCTCTTGTGTTGTTGGAAGAGGATCCTTTGAAGGAGGTCACCATTATCTTCATTACCTCCACCACAGTTTGGCCCCAGGTAAATAGCTGGGAGGGAACACAGCTCCACCCATCAACAGAAAATTGGATTAAAGATTTACTGAGCAAGGCCCCGCCCATCAGAACCAGACACAGTTTCCCCCTCAGGCAGTCTCTCCTTATCTCCTTATCGGAGGGCAGACAGAATGAAAACCACAATCACAGAAAACTAAGCAAACTGATTACATGGACCACAGCCTTGTCTAACTCAGTGAAACTGTGAGCCATGCCGTGTAGGGCCACCCAAGATGGACGGGTCATGGTGGAGATTTCTGACAAAACATGGTCCACTGGAGAAGGGAATGGCAAACCAGTATTCTTCCCTTGAGAACCCCATGATTAGCATGAAAAGGCAAAAAGATAGGACACTGAAAGATGAACTCCCCAGGTCGATAGGTGCCCAATAGGCTACTGGAGATCAGTGGAGAAACAGCTCCAGAAAGAATGAAGAAATGGAGCTGTTCTTGAGAGATGGTAAATGTTTGGTAAAGTAGACCAGAGAAAGGGGATGGTATTTTAGATGAAGAAAACCATGTGAGGGGGGCCAGGATTTATCATGGCTTGTTTGTGCCTACACAGAACAGAATGGCTTTATTTGAGTAAATCATATATGAGGACTAGCAGGAAAGACAGATAGATGATCTGGGGTTAAATTATGATTTTCAAAGGCCAGTAGAATAGCAACACTTTGATGCGGTAGGTAATTGAGAGTCAGGGATGGCTTTTGATCAGGTGAGTTAGGAAATGTAAAGAATGTGCAAGAAAGATGTATTAGCATTTATATTACTGATATATTAATGAGAGGAGAGACAGGATAAGGGGGTAGAAAGTTGTGAACTAGGAAGTGTTTTGGTAAAGGTGCTATATTTAGGGGAAACTGGGAACAGAGGAAGGAATGAGTATTAAAACTGTCAGAGGAAGTTTGACAGAACTTGAATGATCAGTACAAAGAAAGGGGTAGGCAAAGATGGTTATGCCTTTTTTTTTTTTTTTGGAATTTTAGCTTTTTATCCTGATGTGTAGAAAGAGTGTTCCTTGTTGGTGAAAATCTCATAAATCCATTGGAATATAATCTCCATGAATATAAAAGTTGGGGAAACATAATGCCTTGATCAGTAGTATCCACCTGACTTGGAATAGTGCCTTGAGTGTAGAAGTGCTCAAGAAATGCATAGAAGGGATGCAGGAATGCATTTAACATGTCAAAGTTGAAGTAAATTTCAGTTGCCATCTGTAAATTTAGAATGTGACAGTTTTTACCACCAAAGTGACTTTTGTTTTTTAAGAAGGAAAGTTAAAACCTTTATTTATTGAGACTCAGTGATAGGTCAGGTGCTCTGCTAAGCACTTGCACATATATGATGTTGTTTAATTCTTACTGGAACCTTGAAGAGATGGTATTATTATCTCCCTGAAAGTGTTGACTTTTTCTAGTCCCCCAAATTATACATATTTATAAAATCATATTGTACGTGGTGAAGATGATACGTATTTGAGACTTGCTTCAAAATAATTCATGGGAAAGGACGAGAGAGAATATGGAAAAGAGATGAGGTTGGGTGATGGGCTCACATACCCGATTACACTGTTGTCACTAATTCTGAAACGTTTCCATTTTTTAATAATAAAGGAAAGAAAAAAATCATATTGTTCAGGGTGATATATACTGGCCTAACTGCCATTTTTTTAAATAAAATGAAACAGTTTGAGCCTCCAGATAATGACTGTAATGGATTATAACCCATAGAGTAATATAATAATCCATGAGACCACACTCATAAGAAACAGAAGGGAAAGTTTTTTCTTACAGGAAAATGTAAAGTAATACAGGAGAATAGATAAAAAATCACCATCTAGCAGCCACGATAGCAGTACTTGTTTTAGGCAAGAAGCTTGAATGGCTGCTAAACCTAATAGCCAAAGGTTTGATGAGAACCACAACATTTACATAGTCTCAAAGTACCTCCTTATAGGATATTTTTTAATTAGAAAAAAATAACTTTACTGGAGAAACCTAACACCACCTCCTCCAAGTGATGACAGCGAACATCACAGTAATGGGACAAATTGACATTATCACTTCTTGCATATTCTGCAAAAAAAGCAGAGCCTGAAATTAATCGTGGGATAACATCATACAGACCCAGTTGAGAGAGATATTACAGAATAAATGACTTTAGTCTTCAGAAATGGGAAGGTCATGAAAGATAAAGATGGAGGAAAGCCTCCAGATTAAAGGAGACTAAAGAGATATGACAACCAAATGGAACGTTTGATTCTGGACAGAAAAGATTTTCCTTTTCTATAACGGATAATAGTGAGACATGAATAAGGTTTATAGATTACATAATAGCACTGTTTTGGGTGTTAATTTCCTGATCTTGACATTACTTGATTTAACTGTGGTTATGTAAGAGAATGATACTGTTTCTAGGAAATACATACTGGCGTGCTTCAGGGTAAAGGGGCATCATGTTTGTGATTTACTCTCAATTTTTTTTTTTAAATTTTATATGTATATTATATATATATATAGAGAGAGAATAATAATGCAAATATGGTTAAATGCTAACATGTGGGGAATTTGGTTAAAGGATAGACATGACTCCTTTGAATTATTTTTGCAATTTTTCTGTACATCTGGAATTTTCTAAAAATAAAAAGAGCCACAGCTGCTGGATTAGTCACCAGTGAATCAGTGAATTATTTTAATTAACTTACGTAGTATTTGTGTATGCGGTGCTCACTGACTTTGGGGATTGTCATGCATTTTCTGTATTACTAATGTGTTAAAATGGGTTATTCTCCTAGGTCTGTAACTAGTCTTCTAGTGAGACCATGAGAAAATCACTGTGGCTGGGTCCCAGGCTCTTCATCTGAAATTTCTGTGGGGAGCTGGATAAGTTGACTTCAGTACCTGGCTCCTAGCAGTTCTCTGATGATGGGCTCCAGATTCTCTGACTCAGAGAAATGTTACCTTATTGTCAGCCCTTTGAAGAAGGCCCAAGCCTTCTCACACATGTAAATTGAAAGGATTGAGGAGTCAAGAGCCAGAAGATGCCTGTTAAGCACCTGGACTGCCCTTTATCAGCTGTAGCCGCTTGTTTGCAGCACGCCCTCTGAGTTGTTTTCGCCACTACTCTCCCTTCCAGCCAGTCATTATTTTTCCACAGACTTGACTTGTAGTTTTAGTCACACTTTCTTTTAGTCACTTATTTAGCAAAGGAATGTGACTTTCCTTGACTTTAACATTTTCCGGCTCTTTTATATTTAGACTTTTGAAAACTATAGTTTGCTATCATAGCAGAGGTCAACAGGCAGGTGGACTGTTTTCCTCTCGAATCACAGAAGGACTTTAGTTGATAAGCATTTGAATGTCTAATAATAGTAATCATATGATCAGAAAATGATGGGAATGAAAGTCAAATTTCAGAAAGAAAATTAAGAATTTAAGTTTGTACATTAAAAAAACTGCTAGGTTAGGAAATGTAACAGGAAAGTTTCTTTGCTCTTATTAACCCTTTAAATATGATACCTTAGAAAGGATGTAAAGATGTGAAGAAATAGACACTCTGATCTTCTATTGGTAATGATGTAAATTATTCTTTTTTGGCAATAATAGTGTCTATTAAAAGCAAAAAGATCATGCATGCTAACTTGAGTTCCTCTTCTAGGAACTTATCCTGTAGAAATTAACATTGCAGCCCTGTTCATCATTAGGGGATTACATTAATAAATTATGACATATCACACACTGGATTCTTATACACTTATCAAAAAATAATGTAGGAAGCTTTTTAAATGTTAATATAAAATGCATTATTATTATTGCTTTTAAAAATTGTGATAAAATATACAAAACAACATAACATTTTTACCTTTAGTAAATATTCCGTTCAAGGGCTTTAAATATGTTTGCAATGTTGTGTAACCATCACCACTTGCTACATTTAAAACTTCTTCAGCACCAACAAAAACTCTGTTATTTATTAGATAATAACTTTCTCTTCCCTCTCCTGGGAGATTTTTAAAGATTGTCATGGAATACTGCCCTAATACATAATTAAGTGATAAAAATTGTAAAATCATATAAATACTCTGATTCTACTGTGGTAAATTATTATAATATGTTAATATGAGTGTGGGAAGATCTGGGAGACTACACATATTAAACAGTTTATGGGGGATACTATGGGAGATTTTACATTTATACTATATATTTTAGTAATTTTTTCTTTTAAATGGTGAACATGTGTAACTTTTCTAAGCAGAAAAAAAAGATGTACTGAAAATTGGTAATTTAGATGCCTCTGATCCTCTGATTTTAGGTAACAAATAACAGACTTCGCTGTGTGGTTGCTAAATTTGAGCTTTCTAGAATCTGAATACCTTATTAAAGTAATCCTTTTTTCTTTTCACAGCTAGAGTTGGGAAGACGTCACTGATTATGTCTCTAGTCAGTGAAGAATTCCCAGAAGAGGTAGGCATTGTGATTTCTTTCCTACATTTAAGTTTTTTTAATCAAAATTGAGTTAAATGAAAATACATTTTAGGGTTTTTTTGGCATGTGTTTCCTTTCTGATAGTTAATGACTTTTTAGAAAGGCTCATGTTAGTTTTTACAGGACATCTCTGAAATATAGGAGAAAGAGTCAAACCAGTTCTGAGTTCACATAAGGCCTTTGTGTTTCTTACTTTTGACCTTGGCTAGGACATTTGTTATCTCTCTGTCTTAGTTGTCTCATCTGTAAAATGGGAACTGAAAGGGATATTAGGGATCATCTAAGCTGTGTAATTCTTTCTTAAAAATAAAATGTTTTTATAAGCCCCAAATAAAGAACAGATGAGTATTCCTTTAGTTGAAGTAAGGATGAAGTGTCTGGCTCCCCACCTGCCTTCTGTCTGACTCTCCCCAGTCTTTGAGACATCATTAGAGCCACTAGGATTCTGATACACATGTTTGAAAATCTCAAATATTATCTACCTACATCATTTTACAAATAAAAAATCTAATTCATTCCACCTTGCCCACCTCGAAGAATTGTTGTGGGTCTCAAATGAGATAAACTTACTGAAATACCACCAAAAGCATGGTGGTTTTCGTTTTGCTGGCAGTGTATCTATTTACATGTTGGAAGATCCAGTATGGTGAACAGTTGCCTAAAGCATTATGTAAAGATATTGTTATGAGGAATGGGATCAATGAAAATGAGATAAAGATTATTTCTTTTTATTTTCTTTCTTCATGTAATATGTATTATTAGCGTCATGATTTGCATTTATCATTTATTTACTTTTGTTTAATTAGGAATATCTGTGCAACTTCATTGTTCAAAGAGGGATTTAATGTATTATGTGGTAGTTATTTCAGTAATTACAATTGTCATGTGACCATTGTTTCTTTCACTTTTTTTCTCTTAAATAAGATAGTTAAATCATAACTTAATTTGAAAAGTGGAGTGTATTATCATATGTGGTTTGTGAAATCAGCAACATTAGTTATGATCACTTACAGTATAATACCTAAAAGTTTTTTGTGATATTTTAACTTAGTTTAGAATTGTCATTTTATCATAGTCCTTTTGGGTGTGGATAAGGAGTTTTTTTCATAATGGGGTTATTATGCTTAAGGATTATATAGCCAAACAGTTATCTTCTAGAAGAGATAAATTTTGATAATTTATTAATTTATTTGAGGATTTCTTTTTTTTTTTTTTTGGCTGCCCTGAGTGGCATGCAGAATCTTAGTTCCGTGACCAGGGATGGAACCTGTACCTCCTGCATTGGGAGTGCAAAATGTTTTTGGGTTGTTTTTTTTTGGTTCAATAACTTTATTGGACAATCAGCAGTTCTCATCCACATTAACTGTCTGTAGAGTGGTGACAGGCACGTAGGTAGCCCAAGTGTAGAGCTTGTTTGGTGAGTCTTCATCTTAATTTCATTTTCTGGAAAGCTGCATACGGATCCACTATGGGACATTCCTTATTCCTTTGGCCCAGACAGCTCTATTGAGCTGTGTCAATGCGAACATCTGGGGTTCCCATCTCCTTCATGGCCAGTTTCTGGATTTCTTTGAGTGCCTGAGGGACACACTTCTTGAAACCCACTGCATGGATGCACATGAATGTTGATAGTGTATTCTCCTGGTCCCCACCTCACTGATGGTGGATCAGCCCTTCTTCTACCTGTCTTTCTTTGTGTGGGTGCCATCCTGCTGGATGGTAGTTGAAGACGACAGGAGCACGGAATCTTAACCACTTGAGGATAGGTCTTCACTTGCAGAATATCTTAAGCCTTCAACAAAATAGAATGAAAACTACATTTTAGAAATCTAATTTTTAAGTATTGTTTTGGGAGCTAAAGTATCCTTAATATATCCTGTGCCCACACAGGTATAAATGTGCCTTTTTTTTTAAAGTGTTTTATCATATAGCTTTAATGTGTATTTGCATTTATGGTAAAGCACAAAAATAAACATTTAAAATTATAGTAAACACCTGTAAAGGTAAGCATGGGTGAAAGGGCTAATGATGCATGAATTTACATAATCTACTAAAAAGTTTGATTGCTGATATTCAAAGGTTTTTCCTTCTTTTATATTTGTTTGCAAATGAAGGTTCCTCCCCGGGCAGAAGAAATCACCATTCCAGCTGATGTTACCCCTGAGAGAGTTCCAACGCACATTGTAGATTACTCAGGTAGTAAATGTCTTCTCGCAGGTGAAGCTGTAGAGTTAATTTAAAAGTCCTTAAAAAGATACTTACTAAGCGTTAAAAAATGTTTTAGGAGGGGTGTCTCTTTTTCTCGCAGTAAATGATCATTTACTCTTGTCTCATCCCAGACCCCGCAAAAAGCCTTTACCTTGCAGTACTCTGTCCCTGATTTACTAAGTTGGGTTCCATAATAATGAAAGGGAAAGGGGAATGGCAAAGGACTAGATAAATCATAACCCTCCTTGAATTAGCATATTTGCAGAGAGTTCTCTGTTATTTTGTTATCAGGCATTCAGGTATGCTCTGGTGATGTAGAAAGAGTTCTCATGTGAAAATTTGTTGAGTTCTAAGTTTATTTTTTAATTTGTCAGAGTTTGCCTAAAAAAAGTTAAAACAGGTTGCTTACGTTAAATGATAATGGAAGCACATCTGTATTGTTTTTAATAATGTAAAGTTTTTCTGCACAATACTACTTACTTTTTAATCATTAAATTATTTTGCTTTGTTCTGGAACTTCATTTGTAAAGGAAGGGTCAGTAGTAACATGTATCTCTGATGAGGGCTGTTGATAATAGGGGAAACTGTATATGAAATCAGGAGGTATATGGGAAATCTCTGTGCCTTCCACTCAGTTTTGCTATGAATCTAAAACTGCTCTGAAAAATGAAATCTATTTTTAAAAATGTGTATAACCACATTGGTAATACTTTGTTGTGCTGAGCTGGTATACTATCCATTCTAAAAATGAAATACTAGAACTGTACAGTCTAATACATGTGACTGTTGAACACTTAAAATGTGTCTAGTCTAAATTGAAATGTGCTCTAAGTTTAAAATACAAGTGGATTTAGAAGACAGTATGAAATAAAGAACAGTATCTCATAATTTTTCTGTTGGTTACATGTTGAAATTTTAGTATTTTTGATACTTTGGGTTAAATTAAAAAGTCATTTTACCTGTTTCTTTTTACTTTGTTTAAGGTGACTACTAGAAAATTTAAAATTCCTTGTATGGTTTCTATCATGTTTCTGTTGGACAGTACTGTACTAGAAGCTGAGTGGAGTTGGATGCTCCCTGCCAGAGTCAGTCTCATAACTAGCTCTATGTATAGGATTATTCTTTTTCAGTGTGTAGCTACATGTTTAGATGCACTTCAGTATTACAGTTGAAGCTTTAACTGCTTGATTATTCAACTTATGAGAAGATATTTGAAATATGGCCAGTTATTGAGCATTAATTGAGATACCATTGTACTCATTTGTAACATTAGTTTATATGTCAGAAATAACATTTAGAGGGGAAGCAGTTAAACGCAAAGTGATCTAATAGATCAATAATTGCTTTGCTCTCCGTTTGTTTACTTCTCTCTCCTATCTCTCTCCTAGCTATGTACCATGCCCGTCCCCTGCACCTGTGGGATTATAGGCATATCCCTCCATGAGACCAGTTCTAGCCAGAGAGATGGGCGAGTGAGGGATTGCTTGACTTTTCGTTATCATGCTCTGGCTTTGCCTCTGGGGCCTGGTTAAAATTACTTCTGTCGGCTTTCTAGATCTTAAGCTTGTATTTCCCAGACTCTCACCTGGCTTTTTGACCCTGTGTGTATAGACTTTTTGTCTGGGCTTCTGACTCTTTAGTACCCAGTCTTCTAGCTAGAGTTTCTGATCTCTTTTGCCAGGCCCTTCTCAGCTTTGGGTCAGATGCTGGCCCAGATTTATCACACAGTGCCCTGTGCTGTTCCCTGCCTGACTTATCCCCGTGTAGACTTGTCTCTCGGTGCCAGCCAGCTTCCTTATCATAGTTCCACTCTTTCCTTTCTCTGGCTTGGCCTTTTCTTTGCCACTTGTCTGGAAGTACATCTTGTAAATGACATGAGGAGTGAGGGAGGCTTTGAGGGATGTTAGATGGATGTCAGATGGATTTTAGCTTGGTTGTTCATTCATTTTTATGAAAGTGTTTAAAATATGAAAAAAAAAATTGACTTTGTCATTTGTAGAAGCAGAACAGAGTGATGAACAGCTTCATCAAGAAATATCACAGGTGAGTTAAAAAAAAATAGTTCTAGGTTTGTGGGAGAACAGTGATGATCCTGTGCCTGCCATTTCCTTCTCTCACAGAGAGGGCTTTTTCAGTTCTTTATTATTATTTTTTTTTCTTTTTTTTTTCAGTTCTTTATTGTCGCTGCTGACTTTGAGTATGTATTTTTGCCGTAAATCCTTTGCTCTTAGAGGCATGCTAAGTTTTTAATTTTCAAATTTTTTTCTTTGTTTGACTGAAATACATTAACTAGCTGGTAATTAAATGCTACATTTGTATTATTTTAAAATACCATCGATTTGTTAATTTTTCTTACAGGCTAATGTCATCTGCATAGTTTATGCTGTTAACAACAAGCATTCCATTGATAAGGTATGACTGTGTGACTTTTTTCACTATACTTTGTTAAATTTCTGTGGGGACACTTTAAAAATTGATCCTCAATTTAGAATTTTAGAAGTCCTAGGGTGGAGTATTTTCAAGGGAGATCCCCATTAGGCCTTAACTCCTTTTAATTTTCATTTTAGGTAACAAGTCGATGGATTCCTCTCATAAATGAAAGAACAGACAAAGACAGCAGGTACTTTTTTCTCTGTCAAACTTTGTATATTGAAAAATTTCAAACTTAGAGAAAAGTCGCAAGAAATAGTGCAATGAACATCTGTAAACTATTCACTTAGATCTACTAGTGAACAGTTTGCCATATGTGCTTTATCTAATAGGTCTGTTTATACACACACACCTTCATTAGAGAGAAATTACTTGAGGCTGCATACATATTTGAGAGCAGAGCAGAAAATAGAGCTCTGAAACTGTAATGTGCCCGCTCTTGAGATGCCCTTTTGAGGACTGGCATTACCCCAGTCATTGAATGTTCACCATCTGAAATATGTAAGAGCACAGTCATTATCACTGTTTTAAAGTCACTTTGTAATGACTTACTGACTGAGCTGAAAGGAGCTCTCTAGAGCTATACTGTCCAGTGCAGTAGCTTCTAGTCAGTTGTGGCAATTTAACTTTAAGTAAAATTAAATAAAACTAAAAATTCGTTGCCTCAGATGCAGCCACATTTCAAGTGTTTAATAGGCACTTGTGGCTAGAGGTTAGGGTAATGGAAAGTACAAATAAAGTTCATTTCTGTCATCATACAGGTTGTATTGGACCAGACTTCCTTGGAGGAAGCAATGCCTCTGAGCTCCTGACACTTGCTTTTCTTGCTTATTTCTTGAACTGTTTTGAGGACCCTTTTGAGAAGTCAGTTTTGCCAGGATCTATGAAGCACTAACTTGAACAACTGAATTTTTAAAATTGACTCTACCATGACAGCTTCCTAAACTGCTCTCTGGAAACTAGCTGGCTCGTCTCGTGCCCCTTTTAGTGCGCCATCTGAAAGTGGCCTTCAGTGTTGGGGAGGTCTGCTGAGATCTAATTAGATCTCATGAGCGTTCTCAGGTGTGGGTGTACCCTTACCCTTCCCTGAGTCATAGGAGCATGTTTATTTCTCTCGTGGTGGATTTGTTCCAAGGTGGTCTGTTTCATTAATGTATGGACTTCACACATTCCCAGTACCTTCTTTCCTGGGCCTCATACCTTAGGTTTATATTTGTTACACACATGTTCTTATCTAGGACTTCTGTGGACCACTATCACAGTGGTCCTTAGTCAGATGTGCCCATCACTGTCACCTGAGGTACCTTACAACAATATAGATGCCTTTGCTCTACTGTTTGAGTTTTAGGATTAGTACATTTGGAGTAGGGCTTGGACTTGTGTGCTTTCTTTTTTTAAGATCCGTAAATTATTCTGAGCACACCTTTGGTTGTAAAGCAGTGCATTTTTGGGAACTCTCCTGGCTCTATTAACAATCTATGTTTGGGTTCTGTAGTGGGCCAGTCCTTTTACACATAATAACCACACTAGGTGGTTAAATAAGTGCCTGCAAGTGTTTCTTTTACAATCTGGAGTCCCAGCTAGATGATTTGCCTTCTCTTTAAGCTCTCTTGTGGGTTGTACAAATAATTGTTCTCCTCTGGGCTAGTTCTCCTTGGTAATCCCCATTCAGATTTCTGATAGGCCTTTCAGATTTAATTTATTGAAAATAAAATTCTTTATTCCCTGCCTATTCCCCGCTGCCCCCACCCACAGATTTCTCTGTCTTTTCTGTCTCAAAAGATCTGTTCATTGTGGGGACTTCCCTGGTGGTCCAGTGGTTGGGACTTCGCCTTCCAGTATGGGGAACTAGGATCCCACATGCCTCTGGGCCAAAGGACCAAAACATAAAACAGAAGCACTGTATTGTAACAAATTCAATTAAAACTTTAAAAATGGGAAAAAAAAAATCTACTCCTTTCTTCCAGCCAAAAAAATCTATGTACTTTTCTTGATTTCTGTTTTCCTTCAATCTCCATATCTAATCTACCATTGCTCCTATCTGTTCTATTTCAAAAATACATCTCAAATCTGAAAATTTCCTCTCTGTCTTCACTATGCTAATCCAGGATACCACATTAAAAGAACTTTTTTATTATTGAAAAAAAATCAAATATATTCAAAAGTAGAGAGAACAGTATAATGAATCCCTCTGTATCATCCAGCTTCAACAATCAACAACTCATGGCCAGTGTTGTTTCATTTATCACACCTCCCTTTGGGATCATTTTGAACAAATCAGACATCATACCATATAACTATTTCGATATGTATCTCTAAAAGATAACAAATGAGTGCATTTAAAAATGTCTGTCAGATTATGTCATTCACCTACTTATAACCCTTCTGTGGCTTCCCATTTTACACTTAAAACACACTCTCTTTACTATAGCTGTAAAGTCCTTTGCATCTGGCCTTTGCTCTTCTCTCCAGCTCCACTTCATATGTCTTCCCCTTTGACTAGTACTCCTCAACCGCTCTGGCATTTTTCTGTTCTCCGGACTCATGGGGATGTTTCTTCAGTTTGGAGCTTTTCCACATGCTGTCCCCCTTGTCCCAGCCAGCTCTTTCCAGGCTCTTCACCTGACAGATTCCATCTCATCCTTCACTTCTTGACTCAAATGCCACCTTGTCAGAGGGATTGTTCCCTGATTACCATGTATAGTTAGCCCTCTTCAATTACTTTATCACTGTACTTTACCAGGTTATAATGTACATTAAAATAAAGTCTCATGTCTTTTGCCTTCCTTATTATTACCATGTGCCCTGTTTATTTCAGGCTGCCTTTGATACTGGTTGGCAACAAATCTGACCTGGTGGAATATAGCAGTATGGAGACCATCCTTCCTATTATGAACCAATACACAGAAATAGAAACCTGTGTGGAGGTATGCCTTCTCATTTGATTTTGAAATTTACGATTGGTGAATTCTCACTAAATTGAGGTTCAGAATAGGAGATGGGGGAAGATGTGGGGTGGAGTAAATTTCCTGTTTGTGAAGTCACGTAAATCAAATAAAACAGAGAATTTGGGATTGGCCTCTGAGCTCTTTGTAGACAATCATATGGTGATATCCAGTAAGAAAAATGCATTTTTTCAGTTTCTTCAAGGAATCTTGATAGTTAAAAAAAATTTTTTTTAATGTTTTTAGCTCGCTCTCTCTGAATTGCTTTGAGTGAAGCATTTAAAATTTTCTTTTCAGTGTTCAGCAAAAAACCTGAAGAACATATCAGAGCTCTTCTATTATGCACAGAAAGCAGTTCTTCATCCTACAGGGCCCCTGTACTGCCCAGAGGAGAAAGAGGTAAACCCTCCATCCCATCAGACCATGTTAGTAAGGACTGGGATGTGTAGGTAGCAACTCCATCATGATACTGATGGTTAGTCACTCTTAAGTATTCATATAAACTGCTGAAATTTAAATTTATTGCTTATTAAACTGTTGTATTTCCTAGATACTTTTCTTCAAAGACAGTCAGATTTAATGCTCAGAATAATATGTCAGGTCGAATACTATTTTAAGAAATGTAATTAAAACAAACAGAAGAATTGGCAACCGAAACAACAAAAAGTCCAAAGACTTAACTAATGGTCTGTTTGCTTTGCGACTATAAAATCCACTAGCTTAATAACACATACAATCGAAAAACTTGTTTAATTATTTGACATGGATACAATATATAATACAATTGGAATACTCCCTCTTGTTCCATAGTTTAGGCTTCCCTGGTGGCTCAGATAGTAAAGCGTCTGCCTGCAATGTGGGAGACCTGGGTTCAATCCCTGGGTTGGGAGGATCCCCTGGAGAAGGAAATGGCAACCCACTCCAGTACTCTTGCCTGGAAAATTCCATGAACAGAGGAGCCTGGTAGGCTACAGTCTGGGGTTGCAAAGAGTCAGACACGACTGAGCGACTTCACTTTACTTAGAAACACAGTAATTCCTTAATGAGATATCTAAAATTTAACGATATTTTACCATAGAATTTTTCTGCCAAAGTGTAAAGGTGTTTGTTTTCTTTAATTACCTGTAACAGGCAAAATTATTTAAGTCAGTAAACTTAAGGAATTTCACACGTTCTGGTTCTTTCCACTGCCAGTCACCATAGACTTTCAAAATTAAATTTTAAATTGAGATATAACTCACATACCATAAAGTTCACTTTTTTGTTCTTTTCAGTGATTTTTAGTGTATTCACAAAGTTGTGTGTTCATCATCACTGTCTGGATTCAGAGCATTTCATCACCCCCAGAGAAACCCTGTACCCATTAGCAGTCACTCCCATTCCCTCCTCCCCCTTCCCCTAGTTTTTGGCGACCACTAGTCTACTTTCTATCTCTCTGGATTTGCCTATTCTGGGCATTTCATATGAATGGAATCATACAATATGTGGTCTTCTGTGTCTGGCTTCTTTCATGTAGTGTAATGTTTCCAAGATACATCCATGTTGTAGCGTTACTAATACTTCATTCCTTTTTATGGTCAAATGACACTTCATTGTATGGATATAGCATATTTTGTTTATCCATTCAATGGTTGGTAGATAATTGGGTTGCTTCCACCGTTTGGCTGTTGTGAATACTGCTGAGAACACTCACATACAATTTTGAACCCGTTTTGAATGTCTGTTTAGCAGTGGAATTGCTAGGTCACATGGTAATTCTATGTTTTACTCATATTGAGGAACCACTAAAATTAAAGTCCCAGTTTCTCCACATCTTTGCCAGCACCTGTTATCCTCCCCCTGGCCTTTGTTTGTAGTTATCCTGGTAGATGTGAGTTTGAACTGCATTTCCATGATGGCTAATGATATTGCACATCATTTCATGTGTTTATTAGCCATTTGTGTATCTTCTTTGGAGAAAGGTCTATTTAAGTATTTTATCCATCTCTTAATTGAGTTATTTGTTTCTTTTGTTGTTTTGAGTTTTTTTTTTGTTGTTGTTGTTTTGAGTTTTTAAAGAGTAGAAGTTGGCTGGGGGAAAAAAGCTTCCTGAAAAGATTTTTTTCAGGGAAAATTTGTACTATAGGTGAATGGTTGGAGAACTGACCCATGGGCCAAATTTGGCCTGCCACCTGCTTTCTTTTTTTTTTTTTTTAATTGAAGCTTTACAGAATTATGTTGGTTTCTGCCAAGCATCAGCATGAATCAGCCACAGATACTTACATGCCCCCTTCCTCTTGAACCTCCCTCCCCATCGCACCCCTCTAGGTTGCAACAGAGCCCTGGTTTGAGCTCCCTGAGTCATTCAGCAAATTCCCATTGGCTTTCTATTTTACTATGGTCATGTATGTTTCCATCTTATTCTCTCCATACATCCCACCCTTCCCCCCTGCCACCACGTCCATAAGTCTGTTCTGTATGTCTGTCTCCATTGCTGCTCTGCAGATAATTTCATCAGTACCATCTTTCTAGATTCCATATAAATGCGTTAGTATATGATATTTGTTTTTCTCTTTCTGACTTCTTTCACTCTGTATAATAGACTCTAGGTTCATCCACCTCATTAGAATTGACTCAAATGCATTGCTTTTTATGGCTGAGTAATATTCCATCATGTATATGTACCACAGCTACTTTATCCCTTCATCTGTCGACCACCACCTGCTTTTATATAGCCTGTGAGCTAAGATACATTTTGCATTTTTTAATGATTGGGGAAAAAGTCAAAAAGAATAATGTTTTGAGATATGGGAAAATTTATATGGCCTTCGGATTTCATCGCTCACAGGTAAGCTTTATTGTAGCACAGCCATGTTCATTCCCTCATGTGTGTCTGTGCTTTCCTGCTGTGAAGGCGGCCATGGGGTTGCAGCAGAGCTAGTCTGTGGTAACTGTCATCACACCACTGCTCTACGCCCTGCGAACTGCGCTGACACACTTCAGACTTGGCAGCAGCATCTCATGTGCCATGTACCTCTGTACCGTAGCATTTTGTTTTTTTATTACCAGTACATACATATGCCAAAACAAGAAGAGAAAAAAAGTGGATCTTCAGATGGCAAAAGAGATAAATTTTCTGAGCTATAATTCCAGCATCAGTTTTTTTTGGACCTCCATGCACATGCAAAGGAAGTTTCCTTATTTCCTAATCCATTTGACCATGCAGTTGAGGAGGTTCCACCCAGCCTTCAGTTGGAACTGATTAATATGATTAACAGGCAAATATCATGAAAAGAATCAAATAGAATTCTATAAATGCCTTCCAAGTGATGAATGTTTTCAAAGAAAGTTATATGTTTATGGATCAGTGTCACTATTGGGATTGTTTATCTGTGCAAAAAGACATTTTCGTAGATGAAATATGTGAAATCTCATTACAAATCAGCATTAATAGCTGAATATCTGCAATTGATTTTCATGATAGGGAAAGTTAGCTTTTTTTTTTAAAGTATAGTTGATTTATAATACTGGGTTAGTTTTGGGTATGTATCATAGTGGTCTTTTTGTTTTTGTAGGATTTTTTGCAGATTATATTCCATTATATAATCCATGGGGTCGCAAAGAGTCGGACACGACTGAGCGACTGAACTGAACTGATATTCCATTATGGTTTATTACAAGATAGGGAACACTGACTTTGAACCCCAACTAAGCCAATCGTTATCCCTCCAAGAAGAATTCCATCCTTCTGTAATATTAGTAGACCTATAGAGCAAAGGTATACTCAGTTATTATTATATTTTAAATTTAATTAATAAAAACTTTGTGGAAATTTGGTTATCTCTTTGCTGTGTAAGTACCTACATGATGTCCTTGATTTTGCCTGTTGGTCCCCAATGCCTAAAGTATTTGCTATGTCTTTATTTATTGTTAGACATTATTATTATGTCTTTATTAATTGCTTTACCATAAACGTGCTGACCTCTGGTATAAATATTAATCTGAGTTATCCCTTAATCTGACCCTGATTTAGTCTTCCTTAATCCTGGTTTATATTCTTAATTGAAATGTTTCTTTCTAACTTGCCCTTAATTCAATATTTCCGAAGTTCACCTCATAATAGTCAGTAGGTGTCCTTGTTAAAAATACAGGTTCTGGAACTTTCCTAGTGGTCCAGTAGGCAGTCTTGTTCTATAGAGATTTACCTCTGAGCTTAGCCTGGCAGTACATTGAATCCCCTCTGTTAGTTTGTTCTCAGTTCTCTAATTGCTGCTTTTTTCTTAGGCCTATTATTAGTTCTGCTAATCTGCTAATCCTCCCTTCCCTAATAAACACTTACTACCATCTGTTAGTCATTTCTTAGGCAGACCTACCTAAGGTAGAATCTGTAACTTTTAGAGACTATATGCCTTGATTTATACAAGTAGAAGCCTTGAGTCTAAACTTACAATAGAATCTTTTATTTAGATAACATTCATAAGCTTTTAACATAGATTGAGGTAGGTAGGTCAAATCAAGATAATTAAAGCCCGAACTGGAAATATGTTTCCAGTGGTTGATGGACTCTGTATGACCCCTGGAGTCTTCTGCTTACCTAATAATGAAACAGATCTGTGTGAGGATTAGATTACTTATATGCAAAGTGAGTTTATTTTTATTACTGTAGAATTTGTCTCTTTTGGAGAGGGGTGGGACTTGCCTTCTGGCTCCGTGGTAAAGAATCCTCCTGCCAATTCAAGAGACATGGGTTCGATCCCTGGATCAGGAAGATCCCCTGGAGAAGGAAGTGGCACCCCATTCCAGTATTCTTGCCTGGAAAATCTCACAGACAGAGGAACCTGGTGGGCTCTAGTCCATGGGGTCACAAAAGAGTTGGACATGACTTAGCAACTAAACAACAACATTTTTAAGTTTTATTGAAGTATAATTTTTAATGTGTTTAAGAAGTAGTCATTTTTTGGTGTTGTATTTTAAGATGGTTAATATTTAAATATCATGTTGAGCCAGTACCTTAGAGCACTTTTGCTTCTGATGCATTTCAAGCTTTAATGAAAAATGCATCACTGTTTATTTTTCTTCAGTTACTTTTTTTAACATAGCATTTTATTTATTTATTTTTTTTCATAGCATTTTATGATATAAGGAAAAAACACTTGCAAATAAAAAGTTATTTTTAGATTCTGGTTTTTACATCATTTTACCTATTGCTCCTTTTTGAAACATCTAGATTATTATGCAACAGATTTTTAAAAAAAGAGAAAATATAATGTGATCTTTAGTAATCTTGAATATCTAATATTAGGATCATATTTACAGAAGCAATAACTTTTTTTACTTAAAGAGTTATCCATTACATGTATATGTATGGCTGAGTCCCTTTGCTTTTCTCCTGAAACTATCAGCGAAATTGTTAATTGGTTATACCCCAATACAAAATAAAAATGTTAAAAAAAAGTTATTCATGATTATGGATGTGATAGGTTATAGTCCATTTAGCATTCTTTTATAAAGACATCCCTAACCATGCTCCCTAAATGTTTGACTTCTTTTTCTCAGTTCTTTCTAATCTCTTTATATCTTAGATTTCAGCTTTTTATTACTCTATCAAATTGCTCTCCTAGAGCCCCTATTTAAACCAAAAAAAAAGGAGGAGGAATTGTGCATATTTTGGAAGATAACTGTTCTTTACTATTTTTAAAAGAAATTATTTTACGCATTTAGATTTGTTATGATAGTGTGACCAAAACTCATCATCATTGCTTGCTCTGGATAGCTGTATCATGGGAGTAAATAAACTAACAAGTATTCATTTTCTCACTTCACCATCTCATTTCTAGCACTCAGATGTCCATAAGATATCTCCCTCCATATTTGCAGTGTTCAAAGATCTCCCTGAAAGTTTTATTTTCTTAGAATTGTTGACCATGATTTTCCTATAGCAGTTATACAAATTAGAAGCACATGGGCCTTATTTTAAATAGTCAAATATTTGTTCTATCCATTATAAATCCTAAAATAAAAATTGTTGAAATACATTTCTAGCAGCTTTTCTTATAAAAGTTTTACAGTCACAAAAGGCAAATTTCTTGTTTTAAAAAATATAATTCTTATCTCATAATAGGCAAGTAGTAAAAAAAAGAACTTTTGCACATCAACCAGTGCTGTTTTGTCATCTTCTTGGGAAGCAGTACATTTTATATCCCAGCTTCGATACATACACACGTAAATACAAGTTACAGATCGAAACATTTGGTCCTGTTTTGCTGTTCAGTTCAGTTAGTCTCTCAGTCCTGTCTGACTCTTTGCGACCCCATGAATCTCAGCATGCCAGGCCTCCCTGTCCATCACCAGCTCCCGGAGTTTACTCAAACTGATGTCCATCGAGTCAGTGATGCCATCCAACTATCCCATCCTCTCTCGTCCCCTTCTCCTCCTGCCCCCAGTCCCTCCCAGCATCAGGGTCTTTTCCAGTAAGTCAACTATTCACATGAGGTGGCCAAAGTATTGGTCTATTTTGCTGCTAGAAGGTCAAAAATCAGAGAAGTTGAGAGAAAAAAGCCTTTGCTGTAGTTTTATAAGTCAGCTCATGGAATGAGAGAGGGCATTTCTTCTGAATGACTGGAAGAATGACTTTTTCTAAAGATGGATTTCTCTTTTGCTCATCTTCAGAGGTATGTGGTCATGAAGGGAGAGTTTAACTATTCCAGTTATTGGTCTAAGTAAATATTGTCACATTTACTTAAAGTGGCTTGAGGATAAAAGTGGCTTTGCTTTAGTTAATTTTTCATTTTTGTTTATATTTGATGTTATGTATTTGACAGTGAAAACATTCAGAATTCTCAGTATATTTATGAAAATCGTATTTTAAAATCCCAACTATTTGCATTAAAACAATTTATTTTTCCTCAATGATTTACAGATGAAACCAGCCTGTATAAAAGCCCTTACTCGTATATTCAAAATATCCGATCAAGATAATGATGGTACACTCAATGATGCTGAACTCAACTTCTTTCAGGTAGCCTTCTTTTATTTCAGATATTTGTATATCTTGATTTTTTTTTTTTTTTTTTTTGCTGAGAAAAGCTATAAAAAATTTATTGGCATGACCAATGGTATTTTGATAAACATGGGTCTCTCTCATGTAAAATCTCTCTTTCACATCAGGCTATTTAATCTCTACCTATGGGATAAAATCTCTTTTGCTTAGGAGTTGAGGGGACTCTGAGAGAGTGTCATTTCACAGTGTACAATGGGTGTATTAAGAATGACTTGAAGTCTGAATTCTGAATTATTTTTACTTCTCAGTTTTGTATAACATAGTTAAACAAAGCGCTCTGTGTTTTAGGAACTCGATGGGGAAGGTAGGGAAAACATGCCCTTCTTGGTCTGACATGCTTTACTTAATACAGAGTAGAGGCTGTCCTAATTCAGAATTTGTTGCCTTTGCTTGCAACTCCTTGTCTTAATGTTGCTCTGTGGATTAATATTTGTATTTGTGACTTTAATGCTGATTTGTTTTTAACTTTATTTTTATATCTCTTGCCAGAGAATTTGTTTCAACACTCCCTTAGCCCCTCAAGCTCTGGAAGATGTCAAAAATGTGGTCAGAAAACATATAAGTGATGGTGTGGCTGACAGTGGATTGACGCTGAAAGGTGGGTGAAAGGTGCTTTTCTCCCCCTTTCAAACTTTTAAAAGTTTGACAGCAGGCAACAGTCTTTATAGTGCTATCTAGATGTTTAGGGAAACGTCTGTATTTACTAGTGTACCTAAAAATCTAACCTGGATGTTTCAGAGTTGGAAGAGGCAGGCCATCGGTGGGGATAATTACCTCCACTGTCAGTATCAATTAGAGGTAGGGAAATTTATTGGATTTCAAGAGTGCAGAGTTCCCTCTGAAGATAAAAGAATTCTGAAACAAATTTATCTTAAAATTCTTATTACTCATAAGCATCCTCTAAATAGAAATTGTTTTTAAGGAAGACATTTTATCTCCCAGTCAAATTTACCAAGTACCGAATGTTCCAAGTACCAAGTAAAATATGTTATAGCGCCACAGTGAAATCAGAAATCAATTATCTTGTTATAGAAATAAGCATACAGATGTAGAAAATGATTTCATTTGTTTTTATCATATAACTTTGTGAATGTCAGTATACACCTTGGGATGTGTTTTTGGCCCTTTCATCCAGTACCACCTTTTGCTGACCTGGGTGTATATGTGAAATGATTCTGAAATCAGCTCTTTGAGACACTCGTGAACTTGGTTTTGATCTGACCTTCAGTATGCACAGCTCGTACACATATGTTCGTGAGTCTAGCTCTTGCCATTGTGTGTTACATGCTTGTCTCCCATGTGACCCTGTACCCATTTTCACATCAGCTATATTTACTAATTTATTTTATTTCAGGTTTTCTTTTTTTACACACACTTTTTATTCAGAGAGGGAGACATGAAACTACTTGGACTGTGCTTCGACGATTTGGTTATGATGACGATCTGGATTTGACACCTGAATATTTATTCCCCTTGTATGTACCTTTGGCTTCTAATTGATTTCACTTGCCAGTATTTTAAAGTTTTATTTAGCACGTAGGTAGTAGGTTTTGAGCTACTTGGGAATAATTTAGTTTTATAGAGCCGTTTATAGCAGGGTTTGTCAACCTCGGCACTGTTGACATTTTGGACCGGATAATTCATTATTGTAGAGCCTGTTCTATGCGTTACAGGATGTTTATTAGCACATCCTTAGATGCCAGCAACACCTCTTTCCCTAGTCGTGACAGCCAGAAATGTGCCCGTGGGAGTGAGATGATCCCCACTTAAGATCCACTGATTTATAGCATGGCTCAGCCTCTTGGTCTTCTTATGGAGAAATACAGTTATCTTTTAAATTCATTTTATTGAGGAAGGAGATGAGAGAAGCTAGATGAACTTGTTTTTAGAATCAAAGGAGTCAAAAATACATTGGTTAGCATTTTCTTAGCATTAGTCTTTGTCCTCTTTGAGTTTTATAGCCTGTTCTCAGTTCAGGATAAAGTACTTTTCCTAAGCAACCAGTCTCTCTGTGGTTATTTTCCTTTAAATAGTGATGTGTTTAAGCTCTGTTTGTTTAGCAATGAACCCAGCATCATCCTGAAATAGGAGACTGCCTTACTGTAGGATGCCTTTCCTGTACCCAAGGGAAGTAGGCTTCTCAGGGAGGTGACTTCCCAGGATCTGGCCTTTGAGCCTTTTGCCGTTTTTCTTCATTCTTTCAATAGCACATGATCTTCATGTCCTCCTTTTTTTAATTTTAGCATGGTACTGCTAGCTCTCCTTGTAAGGGTTCAGAAAAACTGTCGTTTTTTTTCCTTCCCCATCACTGAGGAAGCAGAAGACTTTCTGGTTGGATTCCTGGTCCACTAGTCAATTCTAAGTTGAAACTCCCCTTGTCAAAGTTATTCAAACTTCGCTTAAGTAATTTCCCAGATTTTTCAATAAATATGTATGGAATGAATGCATTTGTCCCAAGACCTTTTTATCAAGCTTTCTTTTCTGTGCCATTTATGTGGGTAGATAAATTCTACAGAACGTAGAAGGTTGCTTATTGCTTTCTAAAGAATGACAGTAAGGAAACGCCATCTTTTATGGCTTTGTGACTTACACTGAAATCTCTTTTAATTTCTTTGTGCGCTCTACCTTCAATTTTTTGTAAAATAACCCCTTTAGAGCCACGTCTTGAGTCTCATTAAACTCTCTACTCCCGTCCTTCACATTGTGGAAGGATAGGTACATAACACAGATTTTGCGATGTCACTTTGCCTTCAAGACAGGATAAAGCTGAAGCTTCTTAACCGGGTATAGAAAGTCATTCATGATCTGTTCTGCTCTGACTCATTCTCTGCCTTCACTCTAGAAGTAAATACTAAACTACTTCTAGTCCGCAAATCAGATATTATTTCCCACCCTGGGCTTCTGCCCACGGTATTTTTATTCTTCCTCCTTCTCCCTCCAACCCAATTCATGTCTGTTATCCTTCAAGTCTCAGTTCAAGTGACAGTGTCTCTCAGCAGTGCTGACACCTTCCCATCCCCAGACCAAGGTGTCTGCTTTCTCAAGAGCTCCCCTAGCTTCTGTAGTTTGCCCACTTAGCGGTTGCCTCTTTCTGTTGAGATAGTAAGATTATCTACTTGTCTTCTGTCTCCAGCTTGAATGTGGTTCCTTAGAGGTAGGGAGCCTGTCATGTTTTCATGTCCCCAGTATCTCGATGCATTTGATAAATGTTTATTGATTCAAATTTAGGGTGGGTCAAAAATCAAATCAGGCAGAAATAACATTTCTTCACATCATTTTCAACTCGTTACAATGTTGATACTGTGTAAAGCTCATAATTTTGACTTACAGTTAGTTTGTAGGAGAAGGTACTAGAAACTGATTACAGTTTAATCAGTATTGTCTGTACATTTTTTAATACAACTTGCCCTTCAGATAGTTAAGAAAGTGTATGTGTCACCTTGGAAGGAGCACTACTGTGGCTCTTCTGGGGATTACCATAGCAATGCAGTGACTTCCCCTGGGAAAGTCTAAATGGCTGCAGCAAACATATTCTGTAAGTGCTTTCATCTTACAGAAAGAACTTGTTGCCATTTCATATTCATTTCTCAAATTAAATTTTAATATTTGATTAATGATTTTATTTTTTTTTTCAACAGGCTAAAAATACCTCCTGATTGCACTACTGAATTAAATCATCACGCATATTTGTTTCTCCAAAGTACTTTTGATAAGCATGATTTGGTAAGCTTTCAGCTGCAGCTTTCTGTGATATATGATAAAATGTTTTTCTGTGAATAACATAGCTCTATTCCCTGAGCTATTGGGTGCTCATGTCATGTGTGCTAAGTCGCTTCAGTCATGTGCGGCTTTTTGCGACCCCATGGACTCTAGCCCACTAGGCTTCTCTGTCCAAGGGGTTCTCTAGGCAAGAATACTGGAGTGTGTTGCCATTTCCTTCTCCAGGGGATCTTCCTGACCCAGGGATCAAACCCATGTCTCTTACGCTTCCTGCATCGGCAGACGTATTCTTTACCACCAGCCCTGCTCATGTCACAGAGCCAAAAATTATTCAAAAGCTCTTAAAACTAGCAAAAATACTTTTTCTTATTTACTTTATTATTTTCTCAAGATGAAAAGGTCTAGTTTCTGATAGATTCTTGCATAGGTTTCTGTACATGCATGCAAGGAGTTTTCTTGATAAAATGTAAAATTTATTTTCATGGGTTTTTGGAAGCATAGCTTTACAAGATTAGGAGGCTCTTGTGTTCGGGAATTATCCTCTTAGATATCTAAACATTATGTATACTTCCTTGTGTATCTTCAGGATAGAGACTGTGCTTTGTCACCTGATGAGCTTAAAGATTTGTTTAAAGTTTTCCCTTACATACCTTGGGGGCCAGATGTGAATAACACAGTTTGTACAAATGAAAAAGGCTGGATAACCTACCAGGGATTCCTTTCCCAGTGGACGTGAGTATAGAGCTCACTTCTTTCCTCTAGAGTTACAGCTGCTTTGAAATTGTGGTGCATTACATGCATTATTTTGTGAATTTGTCAGATCTTATGAAATGCTTCAATCTTAGCTGTGAGCAGGATTTATTAACATAGTGCCACTGCTATCTCTAAGATGAACTATAGATGTTTATAAATTTATCAGGAAGGGATGTGGTTGCTTTTGGATTATGTCCAAGGAAATAGTAATATCAAAATGGAACTGAACATTAATACTTTAAAAACAATTTTATTGGAGTATAGTTGATTTGCAATGTTGTGTTTTGATACTTTTTTGGTTAAGGGAATAGAAATCATCACTGTTACTGCACAATCCTTTTATTTTTGGAATATGAGTGTGTTAAGTCACTTTAGTCATGTCCGACTCTCTGCAACCCCATGGACTGTAGCCCGCCAGGCTCCTCTGTCCATGGGATTCTCCAGGCAAGAATATTGGTGTGGGTTGCCATGCCTTTCTCTAGGGAATCTTCCTGACTCAGGGGTCAAACCCTAGTCTCTTCTATCTCCTGCATTGGCAGACAGATTCTTAACCATTAGCACCATCTGGGAAACTCATATTTTTTGGAATGTGGGGAGAGCATATTTTACAAAGTGGAAGACACTTTGAGGGATTGTTGTTTGCTTTGAATGCACTCAGGCTTAGTGAGGGTGTCTACAGTCTAGTTACAGCAAAGTTGACCTATTGTCTAGGGCGATAGGAAAATCCTCTGCTTGTGCATAATGATTTAATGCTTTAGCCTTGGTGAGAATAACTTTCTCAACACTAGGATCTGGTCTTTTTTTTCAACTCATAAGAAAGGCTAATTAATTTCAAGTGCCTTTCATTCTTTTAGTTTTGCACCTTTTGCAAACCCTTTCAGTATTAAGTCCTTAACTAGCCAGTATTTGCAGTACAGTATGTGACTTGGGAAGCAGATAACAAAATATCTGTGCTTTAGATCTTGCCTAGAGCACTGGGTGCTCTTGGTGCTCACTGCTCGTCTGTGTGGCTTTGCTCTTTCCAGGCCGATGGAGTAGATACAAGAACCCCCTCCACCCCTTATGTTGCATTTCCTCTTTCTTCTCTACCCTAAGAATGTCACAGTAGGAAGAGCCATGGTTGGGCACATGGGAAATTAAAGCAGTCTGACAAAAATTATCTCAGTCTGGTGTTAAAGCTATTTGAGCTGTTGTGATTTTTTAAAATAGATATTCTTTTAGAAACTTCCTGCATTTTCAACTTTTTCCTAGGCTCACAACCTATTTAGATGTACAGCGGTGCCTGGAGTATTTGGGTTATCTAGGTTATTCAATATTGACTGAACAAGAATCTCAGGCTTCAGCCATCACAGGTAAGTGTGTAAATACCCTTAATTAGATTTTTCTTTTTTCAAGATTCCAGTTTCATATGTAAAAAGAGTGAAAATAAATGCATCTTCATTAGTCTTCCTGTCTGTACTCTTGTTTGCCCATGATTTGATAATCTCCTTTGAATTGAAATGCTTGATTTCTTGTTTATCAAGAAAGAAAGAGTAAAGGTTTTACTTCTAGTCTACCCCTGAGGGTACTTCATGGATGAAAATTAGGAAAGGCTATAGGCATTATGACCAACCTAGATAGCATATTAAAAAGCAGAGACATTACTTGGCCAACAAAGGTCTGTATGGTCAAGGCTATGGTTTTTCCAGTGGTCATGTATGGATGTGAGAATTGGACTGTGAAGAAAGCTGAGCGCCAAAAAATTGATGCTTTTGAACTGTGGTGTTGGAGAAGACTCTTGAGAGTCCCTTGGACTGCAAGGAGATCCAGTCAGTCCATCCTAAAGGAGATCAGTCCTGGGTGTTCAATGGAAGGGCTGATGCTGAAGTTGAAACTCCAATACTTTGGCCACCTCATGAGAAGAGTTGACTCATTGGAAAAGACCCTGATGCTGGGAGGGATTGGGGGCAGGAGGAGAATGGGACGACAGAGGATGAGATGGCTGGATGGTGTCACCGACTTGATGGACATGAGTTTGAGTAAACTCCAGGAGTTGGTGATAGACAGGGAGGCCTGGCGTGCTGCGATTCATGGGGTCGCAAAGAGTCAGACACGACTGAGCGACTGTACTGAACTGAACTGATAGGCATTAAAAGTATTTACAGTCCCTCTTGTGTTTTAATTTTCTTTAAACATTAAAAACAATGGGTATTAATGCATGATCCTGATATTGAAGTGATTGTGCATCTCAGTTTTATAACTTTTTACCACATTAATAAATGTTTTACAGATTTTGTAATGTTAAACAGGCATCCTTGCCAAACAGTGTGCTCCACTTAAAAAATATATAGATGTAATATGAAATAATAAATTAGGGAACTGATCATTTCAAGAAATTTTTATATCCTAATTAGTGGGAAAAAATAGGCACATATCTTACAGGAAGCCCTGTTACAAGACGACAGCTTATGTGAAATTGACAGAGCAAGTACCCTTTAAAATACTTAACCAATTAGACAGTATTTACTTCAGCACCAAAGAATAAGGAACTAATTAGCCAGCATGAGGTTCTTTCACTCAACAAAATATTGTGGACGTATTTCCGTTATCAATAAGTGTATTTTATATATCTTTAATATTATATAATGTATCATCATATGGATAGTGTATAACTTACTGAACTATTCTATAATTTTGTGTTTTTTATCATTTTCAGTGTTCTGCTACTATAAATAGTGTCTCTGGTGAGCTTTCTTGTAGTCAAATCTTTGGGTGCAGCTTAAGGAGGTCTCTTTCCCTCAAGAAAGATGCCCGTTGCACTGCTGATACAAGATTATTTTCAGCACTGCCTCTTTTACAGATTTACCTTGGAAATTTAGAGTGCCTATCACCTTTCTGTTTATAGACCCAAAAGAGTAAGGTTTTGAGGTGGCATCTTTCAGTTTATAATTTGTTACGATGCAGTGTGTGCTACATTCATTGTAATTTTTGTTCCTTTTGGGGATACTGTTTTCTTATGTAAAGGTACTATTTATTTGATGATAAAATAAATACGTGGTTACTAGAAAAAGTCAGTTGTAACTGACTTTCAGAAATGTACCTTTTTCACTAAAGAGGCCCTTCTGTGTTATCTTCTGTACTTCATTTAACATACAGGTTGGCTATCATACAGTTTGTTTACTGATCAAATGCTTCATAAAAATAATAAATAGCAGTATCATATTTTGCAGAAGGCGAAGTGAAGGCTCAGTGAGTGTACGTGGTACATAATTAGCTTTTTATTTTCCTTTTTAGTAACAAGAGATAAAAAGATAGACCTTCAGAAAAAGCAAACTCAAAGAAACGTGTTCCGATGTAATGTAATTGGGATGAAAAACTGTGGGAAAAGTGGAGTTCTTCAGGCTCTTCTTGGAAGAAACTTAATGGTGAGAGCTCAGAAAGTTAGAACTTTACTCAGTGGATTTTTATAGTCATGTGTTTACATAATTTTTTCATAACCATTGACCTTTTTAGATGATACATAGGTGTAATAGTAAAGTACAACTAAAATGTAACAGTAATCTCTTTGAACTAGCTTTATCTTTGCTTCATTGGTGTTAGCCATCGTTTTTTTTTTTTTAACTTTTAGATGGAGATTAAATAAATACACATACGAAAGTATCAGACACAGGGCTTGGCATGAAGTAAAGGTAGCACTCTACATTGCTGACATCTGATTGTGACGACTGCCTTGAGTAAAGAGGTTGACATATTTTCAGGTGAAATAGCAGGCCAAATCCTAGTGTAATGAGAATTGCCAGCAGGTGGCTCAGTGAGTGCAGTTTACTTCCTTGTCAGCTACTGCTTTCCCTTTCTACAGAACAAATGCATCTCTTATTTTAGAGCCTAAGAACTAAGAAACAAAATCAATATGCTCTTTGTACTGATAAATAATATATAGCATAGGGAAGAATATCCTTTTTTCGGTAACACACCCACACATATACACAAGTACATGTGCTGATGAAAACTGGTTACTGTGATTTCTTACTGTAAATACTGAGATTTTTGGTTGTTTTCAGAGGCAGAAGAAAATTCGCGATGATCATAAATCATACTATGCAATTAACACTGTTTATGTCTATGGACAAGAGAAATATTTGTTGGTAAGAAGTTTTCTGCATATAAAGATTATTAATTATTGGGTACATTTTTTAAATGACTCTTTGAGAACATAACTGGATTTGATTTAACGGCTTTTGTGTGGTTTTATTTTTCTACCTGACTTAGTCATTAGATTTAATTTTAATTCTCTTAAATCTGTGTGGTGATTACATGGGTGTAGATACAAGTAAAAATTTATCTATTTGTGTGCTTACGTGTATGTAATACCACCATAAAAAAGTAAAAAAAAAAAAAATGCAATCCACTTTGCTCTTTCTTTCATTTATATTTTTAAAAATTACATCCTTTACTGTTGACTAGAAATTAGTTTGAAGGTTTTAGTGCAGGTGTGTGGTAATTTATCTGTGGTCAGTGATAACCTTAATGTACCATCCTTTGCTTTGTGTTTTTGATTGGTGGGGAGGAAGAGTGGTGTGGTAGAAAGAAAAAAGACTTGGGAGTCGTGTGTATGTGCTCAGTCATGTCCAGCTCTGCCACCCCGTGGGCTGTAGCCCATCAGGCTTCTCTGTCCATGGAATTTCCAGGCAAGAATACTGGAGTGGGTTATCATTTCCTTCTCCAGGGCATCTTCCTGACCCAGGGGTGAAGCCAGGTCTCCTGCTTGGCAGGCTGATTCTTTACCACTGCGCCACCTAGGCTTCCCACTGGGAATCATCTGAATTCAAATTTTGGTTTGAGTTATCTTTGGCAGTTGACCTAATCTCTGTAACCTGTTTGTTATCTTTAGTAGGTAGAGAATGCATGTTAAGGGCTTACCCAGCACACTTATACTCACTCACTAAATGTTAGTTTCTGTAGGACGTTAATCACCATTTTTCATCTACAAAAATCAGAAAGCTACTTGTTTATCTCTGTGTCTTCTAATGAGCCTGAAAAATTATGCTTAACTAGTATTTTTTTTAACTAGTATTTTTAAATTAAGTCAAGTTAAGCAAGTAATAAAACATCATGACTTTAATTTTGCATCAGTGTTATGATACTTACGTTTCTCATTGTCTTTTTCTTTTTCCAAGTTGCATGATATCTCAGAATCTGAATTTTTGACTGAGGCTGAGATCCTTTGTGATGTTGTGTGCCTGGTATATGATGTCAGTAACCCTAAATCCTTTGAATACTGTGCCAGGATTTTTAAGGTTTGTTTCAATTTTGGCCCATAACTAAGTTTAACTTTGTAAGGAGTTTAATGGAATAGTAATGTGTTTTCTAACCAAGGAAATGCAAGAAAATTATCTGTGGAGCTTTTTAAAGATACATACATCCTATCCGTAAAGGTTCTGGTTTCATTCTGAGGTGGTACAGTCCCAGACATTTGTATTTTAAAAAATACTTTTTTCTACAAGTGATTCTGATGTGCGTCCCTGGTTAAGAACCTCTACATTCGTGAAAGTTCTTAGGAATGCACATGGTTTACATATTGCCAATTATACCAAGGAGATTAATAGAGCAACGAGATAAACATGAGGCTTCAAAAGTTGTAAGTTACAACAAGATTCAATAAGAGTAAAAAAACTTTATGTACAAAGGAATTTACTCTAGGATTGTTTTTAATAGCAAAAACCTGGAAATAATCCACATATCTAACAATAGGAGGGTAGTTTACCAAATTGAGATAAAATGATCCTGTGAAATTTATATAGTCATTAAAAATAATGGTTTTGAATTCTGAAAACATGGGGAATTCAGTATTTTTCAATAGTAATATCCAGCGTGACTGCCACTATGTAAATATCTGTGTGTGTGTGTGTGTGTATAAGGACTAGAAAGTGAAAGTGTTAATCACTTAGTCATGCCTCTTTGCGACCCCATGGACTGTAGCCCGCCAGGCTCCTCTATCTATGGAATTCTCCAGGCAAGAATACTGGAGTGGGTAGCCATGCCCATCATCTCCAGGGAATCTTCCCAGTCTAAGAACTGAACCCAGGTTTCCTGCATTGCAGGCAGATTCTTTACTGTCATGGGCTACCAGGGAAGCCCTAAGGACTAGAGGTAATATAAGAAAATGAAAATAGTGTGTTTTAGGATAGAAGAATTTAGGTAGATTTCTATTTCAAAGTATTAGATCTTTTAAAAAATTTTTTTTAATTATAGTGAATTTGAAGAATTGTTGTAGGTTTGTATCGTTATCTGCATTAGAAAAGTGGCCCTGGTCTTATTATGTCACTGACCTAGACAACTGCCAGTCCTTGCCTCTTCATTCACTTTCTCCCTGAAACTGTGGATGATTTGCCTATCTAGAGAAAAATTTCAGTGCCCCTTGAATGAAATTTAGTAATTTTTGAGCTTGTCATCAGATTTTGATTTCACTTTTTATTCTATAGCAACACTTTATGGACAGCAGAATACCTTGCTTAATCGTAGCTGCAAAGTCAGACCTGCATGAAGTTAAACAAGAGTATAGTATTTCACCTACTGATTTCTGCAGGAAACACAAAATGCCTCCACCACAAGCCTTCACTTGCAATACTGCTGATGCACCCAGTAAAGATATCTTTGTTAAATTGACAACGATGGCCATGTACCCGTAAGTACTTGCTCTGCCGTCATTTTCATGTTGCATGGTTTGTGGTAACATCGCATGTCATTGTTAGCCATGAGGGTGGAATCTCTGTCACATGGAAGTTGTTCAGCAACAGAGACTTAGTAATGAGAAGGGACAAGTTTGAGTAAATGCAAGTTTAGTTTGAATACCAGAATAAAATTGTATAAACATAATTATATAAAGTATGTATAATATGACAATATTTGAATATTTTTGAGCAGGCTGTAACTATCTTAATAGGATAGTACAGTAAAACTCAGCCCCTCACCCAGCATTAAAAAAATAAGTCTTACTACCATTAAGTGGGATTGACATCATGCTAATAAAGCATTTTCATATGAACAAAAATTTCATTTTTATATTTTTTTCTGCTGATTAATTGACTTTGAGTATGTGAAGGATTCTAAAATCTTTTATGAATCTTTGTTTAAATTATGGGTATGTTTGAATTCAGGATATAACATCTTTTTTTAGTGCTGTTAAAAGCAGTTGTAATTGGAATTCCCTCTATATAAATGTTTTACATTAAGTGTTATGAGCCACAAATTTTATGTACATTTATTGTATATCTGTACATGCATATGCACAAGCACATAAGTGTGGTCATCTTTGTAGTTTACTAACCGCCTTAAAATTGCATGGCTCTTAATGGCATTCTCCTCAAGTACTGTGTTCGTGTAAATTCTGTTCTGTGACAAGGTAGTTTTTCAGGCAGTGCGTTTCTCAGAACTTCATAGTTTATTTTATTTATTATTATGCTATTCTCTAAGTTATTTTTTTCTTATGAAAACTACAGTATAACAGAGTAGTACTCAAAAATTGCTAGAAGCTGAGGTTTTTCAAAAAGGGTGTTAATTTGTACAGATTTTTCAAAGCAGAGTTAATTTTATTGCTATTCCATTAACTAATACATTTTAAAAAATGCAGCAAACCCTTGAAATTCTATTTGTATTGGAAGAGAAGTCATTCCTGTTACTATTAGATAAGCAAAACCTTATTTCTGTTTTACCTTTGCTTTAAAACTCTCATGTATGTTATCTACAGAGAGGATCATTACAAAGACAGACTCTACCGAGACATGGGCAACACTGATAGAATAGAGAATTTGAGAAAAATCTGGGTCTTTCTAAAAACTGCTTTGTAAGTTACTTTTTCTTTATGGCTTCCTTTGTAAGTTACTTTTTCTTTATGGCTTCTGTGGAATTTTGTTGACATTTTCTTGTAGATGACCAGATCTCTTTCACCATAATTAGTAATTATCCAGAAACGCACTGCTTGGTCAGTCTTACTGCCTAGCTGTATACTATGGTGTCTTTTTTTTTTTTTACTATGTAAATGCACTATCTTAATCTTGTAAATAACTGCAACCGTGTTTTTTGATCTGCATATTTTAAAATTTTACTGCAATATTTGTGAGTGTGTGTGTGTGTGTGTGTGCACGTGTGTATATGATAAATGTACATACATGGACACTTGTTTATATGGTTAATCCAAAATTACTTCTCATGAAGCATCTCCCTGTTGCTAAGCATACTTTGCATCCCTCCTTTTTGGTGGGCGGAGCCTGTGTATGTTGAAGAGTCAGATTCAGTTATAAAATAACAGATGGATTCCAGTATGACAGCTGGCAGTGACTTAGTACCAGTGCTGTGTTCATCATCACAAGTCAAATTTTAAAATGGAGTATCTCTAGCCTATAAGAGTCTTTTGAAAAATTAATTCTTGTTTTTCTTCATGTTGAGAATTAGGCATTATTGGGATGCTGCTAATCTCCACAACCATGCCACCGTGTGCTGTGGTCTCATCAGATCTCACAAGCTAAGCCAAGTCAGTTTGGGCCAGTCCTTTGAGAAGGACTTCTCCTTTAGAGAAGCCTCTAAAAAATGTTCAGGTGTTACAGGAAGGGATGTAATTGATTCATCAGGTAGCACTCTTCTGAGTGGGTTCTGCGCCAGTACCTCTTGAGGGGTGGTGTGATGGCCTTGTATGTCTGAGTGGCTCTGACCCCCGAGCAGTCACTGGGGACCCCCTACTTTGGTTTTTAAGTGGAGGTTAAATGGCTCCACGTGCCTGTACCAACTAGTGCAACTCACTCAACCAGAAAGGAGTCAGAAAGCCTCCCTAAATTTCTTATCTAAGATCAATTGGATCCATTGTTGATTTTTACACCCTTACCCAGAGTTTCATGTTATCATACTTAGCTGCTATGTTAGCAGATACTTAGCTGCTGGTAGCAGATGAAAATTAACCCCATATTTTGGGTTCAAGTAGAAATACATGAAGCACTTTGATTTCCTTGGGGAGCCATGGTGCTTGAAGGATTAAAGACGATGTTCATATCTCCTCAGGTTGAATATACATACTCGTCTTTTGACTTTTTTGTGTATTTGTCACTATTCTCCTTCCTGGTTTTCAGGCATGTGTGTATCCTGAGGGAGGAGGAGGGGGTGGTTATTTCAATGCTAGCCAACTCTGACCTTTCGGTGGATGCTGTGGCTTACTCAGTTTTTCTTTTATTGATTTAGATGAGGGTGCCATCTATTGCTGTGCATATTTATTCCACTAAAACTCTTGTACTAATAATTCTATCCCCCCTCCAAAAAAAGCAAACGTGTTAGCTGATTTTCCTCAGATTTTCTATAGGGAGGGAGGAGGGAGCTATTGCTGTTGATTATATTTTTTGTAAACGTGGAATTCTGCACAACTTTAGCATGCCCCACGCTGTCCTTTTCCTTAGTGTTGCTTATGCCTAAGTCTTTTTTTTTTAAGTTGGCACACTCTGACTTGTGCCGTATTTGTAAGTAAGAACTCAACTCCTGTCCTTCTGTGTGTTTTCGCAGCCATGCCCGGTTACGCTGTATGTGCACCTGCAACAGGTGTACCTTTTGCATCTGTCAGAGCTTCCTCAACTCAGACTTGCTGCAATCTGTAAAGAACAAAATCTTCACTGCAGTTCTTAACAGGTTCTTAACTTTATTTACTGGGTACCAGGCATTCTGTTAAAATACAAAAGGAAAAAAGTGGATGACTATTTATTACATAGATACTCACTACCAAGACAACAAGCCAACTGATGCCCAACTAACTTCCACTAAAATTCTCACTGTGGTGACAATGTTTAGTTCTGGAATCATCCTCAATGTTTAAAAATTAGTAGATATATTTAGGGGACTATAAAGTAAGATTTTTGCCTTTTTAATTCAGAAAGTTAAAGTGTTTTTTAAATTAGAGGATAAAAATGTGTAGGGAAATTGAAAATCTTTTGACTGAGAGTTGCAGAAATAGATTAGGACTTTAGTAAGGAAAAGAGACATTGATCCCAAATGTTATAATGTATTCAGCTTGTATTAAAATAGTACAACTTATAAAACCATACTAATGTGAACAATGTCTTTGGTTTGAAAAACTTGTTTAAATTATTTATAATTTTATTTTTTTTACTTTTTAAGTACCTTGGATATTTATTTGAAAAGAAGACAATAGCCAACTTTAAGGATTCAAAGGAATATGGAAAAGGAAAAAGATCTATAGCACTAGTTTTTTAGGTCTTTATAACTGAACCCAACACATGAAGTTTGCCTAGAACATAATACACTTTTAAAAAAGAGCAACAGCAACAACAAAATAGGTTGTATACAGTCCCTCAAAGCAATAAACTTAGAAGTTATGTTCTTATTCCAGTCATGCTGCCTTTGTTCAAATTGATTTTACATCTTGTGAGCATTTAAGAGCCTAATTATTTTAATATTAATTTGTATCTAATGTCAGATTTTTATGAAATAGGTTTTTTAAATCATCCAGATGTCATTGGGAGCAGGGTTTAATTAAGACACATGATCAAGCTAAGTAGATTTTGGTTAGAAATGAATCTTATTTGGGTTACTGTTGGACTCCCACTGAGGGCCAGAACTGTACCAAATGAGTAGGCTGGTTTGTGTCCACCAGCAGTGTAGACATGGCTACTAAACGGTGAGGCTACATCTTATATGAATCAGAAACGGACTCTGCAGGCATCCTACAAGAGTTTCAGTGATGTTTTTTGAGCACTATCAGCTCTGGAATAAGAACGCAGCTGTCTCAGGTGATTGCTTTGAAGGGATCACCACTCTCATTTGGTGGTGAAGTTCTGCCTCTTGTCTTTTGAATGGCACCTTATAAAGAGTAACACAGATTCTCTCATGATGGCTATCTGAAAAAATGCAAGGCTAGTTCAAACCAAACAACATTCAGGAGCTGTGGAGTCAAAAATGGTATAGTTGGAAGAGATTCTAGGATTCATCTGGCCTAACCTCCCCTTAGACTGACTTCCTGAGAGCCCTCTTGAGAGAGTATTGTTTATCTGCTGATGGCTTTCCTCATTGGAGAAGGTTTTTGCTTCTGCTTTTTTTTTTTTTTTTTTTTACTAAAATGATTGCCCTTTAACTTTCTCTCCTTTAGTTTTAGTTCTGCCCTTTAGAACAACATACGACTATTCTACTCCCTCTTCAACATAGCAATCCTTCAGACATTTGAAGACGGCCATCATGTCTCCCCTAATTTTCTCTTCTCCAGGTAGAACATCCCCATTTCTTTCAGCTGTTTCTTAACTTAGTCGGTTTAGTGACCTCATCATTTCTCGTTTTCCTCATCTGAAAGCCCCTTAGGTGTTCAGAGTACCTCTTTACAAGTGCCCCTGAGAATGGAGAATGGTGCTTCAAGTGTAATCTGACTTTGCATAACGGTGGGCAGTCATGTTCCACAGTTAGGACAGCACCTGTCTACTGCATGAACTCACTGTGTAGAAGCCCCAACCCACTGTGGATGTGTATTAATCTTGGGGTTAATTGAAATCAGATTTTTTTCATGTGAAGTGTTATTAAAGCAGTGTACCCTCCTCTCTAATTGTCTTTGACATTTTTAGTTGACTCTCTGAATCTAACTGCAGATACATATATATCTCTATTAAATGTCATATTCTTTTCGGTCCATTTGTTCTAGCTCAGTCATTTCAGACATTGTTTCTGTCATTTGTCCCATTATATATCTTTCTCAGCATTGTGTTATTTGCAAATTTGGTAGCTATGTTTTTTATCTTTCAAGTTAGTGATAAAAAGTAATGTTAAATACCAAGCGATTAGAGAGTGAGGTCGCTCAAGCAAGCAAACCCTTTAGTGCTCTACTAGAGAACTCTTTTCCCAGTGACACAGATTCAGAATTTTGGGGGAAAGATTATTCTGCCAGTTAAAAATATTTCATTATCCAGCCCATGTTTTACCTTGTTATCTTACAGGAAATTTCATGGAGAGCTCTTTTGAAATCGTTACAATTTCTACCACATTCCTCTGATCAACCAATGTGTTAATTTTATATAAGTAGAAAGTGACATCTACTTGGTGTCTTATTCTTGATGAACTTACCCTGGCTCCTAATAATTGCTGATCATAAACCATCTGTTTCCTTCTAGAAGTTCTCGATTGTACATAATTGCAGATTGATTTGTTGTCTGCATCTTCAGTGACAATTTTAGTTTTAGGTTGGTTTAGTCAGCTTCCCAGTGAAAGAGGTTGGGTGTGCATTAATGGATGAGATTGCTTATCATAAATTCTCTGTATAGTGATCCTTGAAGAACAATCAGTACATTTTATCATGCCTACTTATAAACTAGAAATAATTTAATGGTAATGTCAGCATACATCACTGACATGTGGTAATCAAGAAGGGAAAGATTGAAAAAGACGAGGAGGGGAACCCATGTACTTTTCAAAGAACTCCTTCCTCTTCCCTGGTAGGTATTTCACTAATTTATTTTCTAGAAGTCCAGTGGAAATTTATGAGTTCCATATTGAATTTTCTAATTCACAAAAGGATTGTTAGATGCAGGTAGGCGAGGGTGGAAGCCAAAAATGGAAATGCCTACAGGGCCTGGATGGATAATATTAATGAAAGAAGGTGGCCAAGGAGAAGTAAGAGGTGGGGACAATGACAGGTCCTGTCTGAAAGAGGCAGCCGTGTCTCAGCTCCAGCTATTGGTCGTTGTCCAAGTGTGGTATTGCCAGGACTTCCGATTCTCTGACATCAGATGTCAGGATTTTTATGTGAAAATTTCTGCTATTTAAATGAAAGCAATGAAATTTTAAAAATTCAAAGTATTAATCAGAACAAAGAAAACATGTTTATAGGCCACCAGTTTGTAACTTCAGTCTTAAGACATAGCCTAGAGTTGTGAAAATGCAGACCAAAAAAAAAAAGTACACCTAAGGAATGAAAATTTCTTTTACAAACACCCCCCACATACAGTTTTACTCCTTTCTCTTTAAAAACTTGAAAAAGTAATCTCATTGGTGGAGTGAGAATGGAACCACTTTCTTCACCATTGGTTTGCTGTGCCAGGTATATCTTAATATTACATAAATGGAAAAAGATTTAGTAATTGAGTAAAAGTCATACAAGGATTTTTTACTTTTCATTCAATAGGGAGGATTTCTTACTCAATAAGCCTTAGGTCTTTGGTTTTAGAAATCTTCTGTGCCTAGCATTTGGTTTAGAAGTGTAAATGAGCAATTTAAAATTTTTCCTTTAAGCCAAAAATTTTGTTAAATGTCTGCAAAGAAATTAATAAACAAATATTGGTATATGCATGCTGTTCTCAAGTTAGTACATTGTTTTAATGTGCTCATAAAAATGTTGATCACCAAACTAGAAATTACTTCCAGATAATATGTGTTTGGGCCCACATCCTCCCCTTATGTCATTCTCCCACCACTTTGATTTATTCATTCAAGTACTTAAATACCTGCGTTAGATAGGATCCTGCTGTGAGCTGGGGTGAAATTTCATACAAATATGAAAATCTAGACATGTATTTAAATACCTTTCTAAATATTATGTTAAAATTTTTTAAACTTTGATTATATTTTCAGTGACCTTAGTGCCTTATGCTAACAAAACCTGATCTGAGAGGATCTATGTCAAATTAATTAATTTACACTTAGGCAGTTTCAACAGTTCCAAGATTTCTGAAATTGTCCATGTTTCCCCTCTCTTTGACCAGAAAAAATTGTCTTTTTTTGTTTTTGTTTTTAGCTAATTGACCATCATGACATATTTCAAGTAGAAAGTAGTAATAAAAATTTTTTTTCTTTCAACTTTAATTGAATGAATATTGGTTTCAACATGTATGAGAAGTGTTTTAACTACATATCTGACGTATGACTTTGTTCTTTAGTAATTATGGTCTCAGCCTTTAGATCTGGATAGGTTTATGTTTTTCTTGAGAACAATTTATGAATAGCTGGAATTATTTGAATTTAAATACATTTGGAGGGTGATTCATATGTGGCCAGATGATTTCAGTCTTTGGCAATGCTTTCATTTCAATCCATGCAAATCACGTTATTGGAGAAAAATACCTTGTGATTATATTTTAGTTATAAATACCTCTTAAATCTAAAGGTGTTAAAATGAACTCTGTAGGAATGGTCTTGCTTGTTGGTTTGAACTCTCCAGGGTTTTAGTCTATTAAGCATTTATTGTTCTAATTTCAGCACACTTTGCTTTGCATGAGGATGTTGCTCTACTCTAGTGTTCAGTGTACTCTAGTGTGCAGTGTAGTCTAGTGTGCAGTGTAGTCTAGTGTACCAGTGTACTCTAAGTGCACCAGTGTACTCTAGTGTGCCAGTGTACTCTAAGTGTACCAGTGTACTCTAGGTGCACCAGTGTACTCTTAAGTGCACCAGTGTGCTCTAGTGTGCAGTGTACTCTAGTGTACCAGTGTGCTCTAGTGTGCAGTGTACCAGTGTACTCTAGTGCACCAGTGTACTCTAAAGTGCACCAGTGTGCTCTAATATGCAGTGTACCAGTGTGCTCTAGTGTGCGGTGTACTCTAAGTGCACCAGTGTGCTCTAGTGTGCAGTGTACTCTAAGTGCACCAGTGTACTCTAGTGTGCAGTGTACCAGTATACTCTTAAGTGCACCAGTGTACTCTAGTGTACCAGTGTGCTCTAGTGTGCAGTGTACTCTAAGTGCAGCTCTAGTGTGCAGTGTACTCTAAGTGCACCAGTGTACTCTAGTGTGCCAGTGTACTCTAGTGTGCCAGTGTACTGTAAATGTACCAGTGTACTCTAAGTGCACCAGTGTACTCTAGTGTGCCAGTGTACTCTAGTGTGCCAGTGTACTGTAAATGTACCAGTGTACTCTAAGTGTACCAGTGTACTCCAAATGTACCAGTGTACTCTAGTGTGCCAGTGTACTCTAGTGCACTAGTGTACTCTAAGTGCACCAGTGTACTCTAGCCAGCACTTTAGTTTGTCCCTTCCTTTAGATGTTCACTTTGACTTGTTTGTCTGTGCCATCTAGTCATTTTTTAACTCTTCTTGATCCTTTTCCCAGCTGTGTTTCAGTGTATAGTCCTCCCATTTTTCCTAACCTGTAGCTTAATCATATTGTTTATTTTACAATTTATCGTTTTGGTATAGTTTTCTTTGATACATATTTTGGTTCTCTTATTTCTTTGTATTATGTGTTTATTATTTGATTATTTGTTCCTATTACTTCCTAAGTTTGGTAACAGTATTTTACTTTAGCAACAAAGTGTGTTGCTCCACACTGAGTATGATGGACAGTCATACCCATGTATTTTTTTACTCTGCTTTTTAATGTATTTTTAAAAATTGGATCCATGAGACATTTATTTTAATCCATTCATTAATGACTTACTTCATTTGCCCTTATTACTTTACTAATCACCTAAGCTCTTCCACATTGCTTAAAGTCATGTTACTTAATATAGGAACTCTATTTTTGAAGAAAGGTGTTTTACAGTTGTCACACCAGAATGACCTGCCTTTCACAGGATCGCCTTATAAAGAGGATGATTTCCTAGAAATCTTAATGTTACAGAGATTCCATCGGGAACATAAGAGTCCATAAGATACTATGTTACAGTAAAATACTGTATTTTAAGGAAGTGCATCCTGTGTTTTAATTTCATATGAAACTTTTATATTTATATGAAAGGTCCTTACAAGGCTTTTCTTTGAATTTGAATACATATACATGGTCATACCTTTAAAATTGCACCAGAGTTGTGTTATAGATTCTTGTGAAGTAAGTTGCTGCTGTTTATAGTTTTAAAATTTTTTGCCATTTGATTAGTATTTTGAAGGACACCACAGAGTGGAGTTTGCTTATTCCGACCTTGATCAGTAGTTAACATATAAACTTTATTTATTTCCCATGTATCTACAGTCATCTGTGAATTTTTATTCCTCTAATGCTTGGTGAAGCATTTCTTGACATTGCACACCTGTGTCCTTTTCCTAAGTTTGTTACTGTTTAGGCATGCTCAGTTAACAGCTTTCTTATGATCTGTGTTGCAGTTCATCTTTGTTGAACACTATTCTTAACCTATTTTGAGAAATATTAAAATATTTCATACCTACTAGGTATGAATTGTTCAACTAGGAGAAGTGTCATTATTAAAATTATAATTAACAGTAATGGCATTATTATTAGAGATAAATATAAAAAACTACTTCACCAGGAAGAAACATAAAACAGGGAGGAGAGGAATAAAAGCAGGGAGATCCAGAGACATTTTTGTTTTAAAGTTGAAAAACAAAAGATTTAACTATAGTTTCGATGACCTCAGTGTAATTTTCAGTTTGAGATTGCAGATAGGAAAAAGCTATGTATGATATCTGTGAACCCTAGTTAACTTTAGGTTACATGCATTACAGTTGCATAGACTGTTTCAGAGTATTAACTTAAAAATGCATACCTGAGATACATGTATGGGAAGAATTATAAAACTAGGAAACCATTCATTTTTAGTGCCTTTGCACACCTCGGAGTTGTGTTTGGGAAGGGTGAAGTGGTGAGATAGAAGAATAAAAAATAGGAAGTTCAAATTTATTTCTGAGAAGTTGTATGGGAGGACTGATAAAAGTGACTGGGCGGTACTCTTCCACAGTCTCCTAGCTTCACTGCTTTTGAGTATGTACTATTGAGCTTTTCTTTCCTCTGCATAATAGCCTGCAGTCTAAGGCTAGATTAGTTGATAGCTGGACCTTTCTGAATTCTCCTCTTGCCTCAGATTCTAATTTTTGCAGACATTTAGGTCTCTGCAGTACAGGTATACCTTATTTTATTGTGCTGTGCTTTATTGTGCTTCAAAGATACTGTGGTTTTTACAAATTGAAGGCTTGTGGTAACTGCATTTTCAGATGATCGTTAGCATTTTTTTAGCGATATTTATAGTATTTTTAAATTAAGTATGTGTATGGTTGTTTTTTTAGTGATAATGCTATTGCACACTTAATAGACTACAGTATAGCAGAGACATAATTTTCTATGCACTGGGAAACCAAACAGTTGATCTGACTCACTTTATTGCAATACTCAGTTTATTACAGTGTTCTGGAACTGAACTCATAATATCTCTGAGGTATGCCTGTATAGTTTTTATACCTCATATATAAAGTCTTGTAACACATTATAGAGAACAAAATTAAAAATACCTATTTGGGAATAGCTGGAATAGGTTTAGTTCCATTGAGCCCTTTATAAAGGATTTGATTATTTTATGATTCTGAACATTGCAATTGATAACATTCCCTTTATTATTGGTTAAATACACTGAACCCCATAAAGATTTTAGTTAATATTCTTATATTTATTGTAAATTGCAGAGTTAATCAGAGCATGTTGTATGCCTTCTTTAAGGCATTCTTTGTAAAGGTACATAGCAATTTTGGTCTGTTACACACCTTCTGCGACCTTCACACAGGTTTTAATTTACCTCTTTATTGCCTGAATTTTGGAAACATTTCCTTCTTTCTGCTTTATTAAGTAGCAGCCTTAATAATACCCAGGTCCAAACTTGTTGGTTTGCTTCCACACTTGGGTCAAAGAGCGCTTGTTATCTGACTGATGTATGGGCCCAGAGCACTTTTAAGCCAGAAAGCCAGCATTCAGGACACAGGGATTCTCTGCCTAAGAACTCAAAAGCTGTAGCAAGCTTCATACAATTAATTAAGGTTATATTTTACCACTTAGTCATTATTTCTTACGTTGTAAAAAGAGATACTGCTGAACCTAAATTATTTTATTCCACATACAATAGAGAAATGTGTGATTCTGGTATATCAATAGATTGGAAAAAAAGAACTTTTTTACACACACACACACACATTTTTGACCCTGTAATTTTCATTTTGGGGAAGTCTGTGTTAAGGAAACCTTTAAATGTAGTGAAAAATCTTATGTAAAATAGCGTTTATCACTTAAGTTACAGATATCTGTAAATGGAGATAACCGCCAATAAAAATATAATGCATCTATTTAAAAGGATGTTTCTATAATTCATGGAAAAGACCTTATGTAATATATTTAAAGGATATAAAATATATAAATTATATGCATTGTGCTTGCAGCTATGTAAGAAATACATTTTAAAAAGTCTAAAAGGAAATACCACAAATTTCATTTAGTTGCCTTAGGTGACTCTAAGTGATTTTTTTCCTTCCTACTTTCATTTTCTCATATAATGTGCTTATATTACTTTTTTAATAGCCAGAAAAACTTAAGAAAAAATATACAATAAGACATTATAATTTATTCCAAGATATTTTATATGAGTCATTTGGAAAGAATTGTGGAAGAATTGCTTTTTGCTTGAGTTTAGACATGAATTAGGGAGCAGCTTTTTGAAACTATTACTCTGCTTCTGCTTGAGACCTGAAATGACAAGCATGGCTCAGTTCTTCACACTTATGGGGTACAATTAAGATCACACTCTTGTCTATTCAGGTGTTGTTAGGCAGACAATGCAAATGTTCCTTCCATTATAAATGTGTTTTCCTTATAAATAGAGCCTGGTTAATGTAGCTTTTAAATGCATATGGTAAAAGTGTAAAATAATTCTCTAAGTAGCTTTCTGTCTAAAAAGTAGTTTTCCATGTCTAAAAGTATCTTAAACATCTACTGTAACATCAGTGGAGTCATTGAAATATACTTTATGAGTTAATGGTGGCCTTGAGATTTAAACTAGCTGTATATTGAGCATGTATCTATATTGTTTCTCATCTATAAATATGAAGCACTGTTTTGCCTATTGAAGGCTGTACTATAGCTTAGGGAAAAGTAATAATTACTGTCTGGAAATGCAAAAGAAAGCTAAGCAATAAAGTCAGGCAGAATATATTATTTCATGAATGGTACTACTTCTCAAAATACAACAAAAGGAGAGGCTTCCCCAGTGGTTGGTTCAGTGGTTAAGACTCCCTTGCTTCTACTGCAGGGGTTGTGGGTTTGATCCCTGGATGGAGAACTAAGATCCCGCATGCCACACAGTGTAGAAAAAAAAAAAGCCACACAACCACAGCAATAGCAAAGGGAGTTAGCTGTGCTAACAGATTCCATACTTGAAGCATATTTATGGGAAACTATTTTCACTGATTTTAATGTCACTATAGCTAACATTAATCCTAACCCCGTTTTACACTTACTTTATAATTAAGTGTAAAAATATTTTCTGTTAGTGAAGACGCATGAAAATCAGAGAGACCGAAGCCGAAGCAGAACTCTGATGCTCTTTGAGCCCATGTTCTCACTTTCAGTCCTCTGCGTCTCTGCTGACTTGGAGTTGTAAACTTTGAAACTCTCGTCATAGGACCATGACAGTCAGAGTTTGGGATGTTTTACTCTTTTTTTTTTTTTTTTTTACAGATATATGTTTGTAGTTTTTAGTAATCAGAAATTAGAAGCATCTCTCAACTTCATGACTAATAGTTGTTAGCCTCATTTTGAGTAAGTACTTCTAGTCACCGAATATTGTCAAGTACTATTTGTAGTATTGGTTTCAAGGGCTTCTCTTAGTCTTTCAGATATACCAAGACCAGCCTCTGGGGGATACACAGAGAAGGTATATAACAGCCTTAGGTTTCCCTGCATGGTATGTGAATGTTTTAAAAGAGTATATATAGATAGATTTTTTTTTTTTAGTTTGGCAATATTCTAGAGGATAAATTCATTTTAAATATAGAAATCATCAGATGCATCATATAATAGGGTGGCAACTCAGTTTATGTGTGGGATGTTTAATCAAGAGATATTATTTCAGTCCCCTTCTTTTGTGAGCTGTGCTGTGAACTGCAAACTGTGTGCATGTGTATAAAAGGTTAAGAGCCCGGGTAGCTGAGTGGGGTGCCATGCTGTTAGCAGACGACGAAGGCAGTATTACTCACCAGGTGCACGCCGTCAGCTCTGTAGAAGATTCCATCTTCATGGAGTCATCTCACGGTCCACTTTTTCTTGAAGCCAGGTAACATTTCCCACAACCAGTGGGGTTGGCTATGTTGGAGTTTTTCCTGTTGGAAAAACTAGAAAAAACTAAAAAACCTAAGTATTTTCTTCCCTAACTCTTTTTTTTTTTTCTTTTTAATGAAACACTGCCTGTTGGAAGAACTAACGTGCAAGGTGGCATGAATCTGTGTTATCACTTTGCTTTGTAAAATGATAATTATGTAAGGAGTGACTTTTTTAAAAATAGAAACTGGGGAGGATAAGGAATTGGAGTACTTTGTGTTGTTTCCCTGTGGTGATAAGGCATGGAGCACTCTGCTTGTATTAAAAACAGCCTTGCTTCTTAGGGATGTACAGATTGCATTGTGTGATAACTAATCTGATTGTTGACTCTTGACTATTACTGAGGCAAAGTAGTTTTGTACAATTTATATATTCTTGGCTCTTAACTCTTTTGCTTGTGTCAGTGTCTTGGTCTTTTAATGATGTCTGACTCTTGCTTCAAATCTGTTTATTAGTTCAGTTGTAAAATAACCTAGACAGTTTCTCTAAACTCTTAATCCTGTAAGTTTTCTACATCACTTCAATTGTGTTCACTTAACTAAACCTTCTGTGACAGTTGAATAAACTGTTCCAACTTTTTCTTTAAAGCTTAATCTTCTTTATGGTAAGCTGTCATACTTGAGACCCTTGGGGGTGCTTAGCAGTGTTATTAACTGAGCATGCTCACAAACTCAGTTTGTGGTACAGGCTGTCCCTGTTCTTGTCATGCATAATATGGCTTCTTTTGTGTCATTTACCTTTCAGTCCATCATGTTACATTATGTCCTTTGGTTGGTACCATTGTCACTGCCTGTCTGACTAATACCAGAGTTTGGTTTGTTTGTTTTTTCTTCTTTCTTTAATCAGCAGTAACCAAATTAATGCAAACTGGTAAATCTTCCCCCTCCCCTTTTGGGATTTTTTTTCGTAAATTTTTATGGGACTCAGTGTTTCTAAAGTTGATTTTAAGCATTGCTGTTAGAAAAGTATTGTCACTTGTCACTTAACTGCTTACAAGATAGGTTTTGGTTCCTGGGGACAGGAGATTCCATGAAATTGACTCAAAATTGTGTGGTTGCAGTCTTACCTCTCATTTTGAAGGACCATGCTGGTATTTAAAAAGCGGCAGGTTGATTTGTCTAAGTTCTCCATTTCCCTTGTGAAGAAAATTTGTAACATTTTAGATGTTGTTTACTCCCAAATGTCTACAGTATGTCTTAAGACAGTGACTATCTAAGCAGTGTACATATGGCCTTATTGACAAATGCTTTTGGTGACCATTACTGTATGCAATTAGTCTGACAAGTGTGCTAATACTTCCCTAAAAATAGACTATCCACATAAGTGTTTTTTTCATACTAATCATGTTTTAAACATTAATTATATTTTTTGACTACAGGCACGTGACACAAGCTGACCTCAAGAGCTCCACGTTTTGGCTTCGAGCAAGTTTTGGTGCTACTGTTTTTGCAGTTTTGGGCTTTGCCATGTACAAAGCATTACTGAAACAGCGATGATTTAAAAAAAAAAAAAAAGAGATACTGGCCCTACCAAAAACAAATACTTTTATGTACATTCTGAATGCTTTAAATTCCACTAGAAATATTGAGATATTTATACATTGCAGAGTTACTTTATTAATATTTGTAATTCATGCATAAGAGTATTTTAATGATAGTTATAACTACAGTATTGGCTAGCATATGGAAAGAAACAGCTTAACAGCCAAACTAAAATGGCTAACTTTCAGAGGCCAAAAGGGAATATTTTGTAAATAATGTACATATTCAGACAAGATATGGTCTCCCAGACTGAGTTCTAGAAACTATGTTTCTGGACATTTCGACATGATATTGTTAGTGCTCAGCTGGCTCACTCTCCTAGATTTAAGTCAGCTCTGAGATTGTATTTTACTCATCGATCACTTATTTATTTCACATTTATTCAGAATGATCTTTGGGTACTTTGAGTACACAAGGCACAATTTGCCATTTTCTCTCCGTTTTTAAAAAACATGACTTTCTTTCAGTCCCGTCCCTTATGGTAGGCCAGCCTTGAAGTCATCGTGCAGTCTAAAAATTGTGTAGTTGAACGTGAGGCTCTCCTCTGAGGGAGGAGAAAGCTCAAGGCACTTAGCAGAGGCGTCACTCGTGTGATTATGTTGCTTCCTTTGTCAGTATGTTGAATTTTATAGCCCTTTGAATCAAAAGAGAAAACAGATTTGTATATTATCAATGTTTTTAGTTTAAATAAACAGTCACCATTACTACTACTGAATTTCCTCCCAAAGTGTAAATTGTTCTATAATGGCTGTGTCTATTATAGTATATTACAGTAGCTGCATGTGTCATGAATTGTTCTATACCTGGCTAGGATAGCCTAGAAGCAGCACTTTTTTAAATGGTAAAATAAATCTGATGAATATAAACTCTCATGATAAACCTATTTTTTCCATCATTGACCTTTTCAAGTATTTAAATAAATAACTGCTGTGTACTGTGCTCTTGAGTTTTTTGTCTCATGAAAGTAAATGTTTCTGGGAATTTCCCCAGTGGTCCAGTGGTTCGGTCTCAGCCTTTTCACTGCTGTCGCCCGGGGTTCAATTCCTGGTCAGGGAAATAAGATCCTGCGAGCCACACAGTGTGGCCAAAAAAGGGGGGGAAAAAGTAATTATTTCTGTACAGGTGAAATGAAATTCCTCTGGTTTCTGTCTTTCTTATCTTGCAAATTATTTTTTATACAGAAAGATAATACTTATTAGGAAAGAAGACAAATATATGTATAGGAGGAAATCTACTTTAAAGTTGTGGGGAAATCTGTTCTTAGGAAAGGGCAGTTGTTTTTCCCTACACATACCTAACAGATGTAGTTTTACTACTATGATTTACATGTTTATTTTCTCCTTTAACATGGATTCCCCCCCCCCTTTGCCATTCTGAGGAGTGTTTTCTCCGAAGATCACATTCCTTGAGCAGCTAGTAACAATATAATTTACTAGCTATAAGCTTGTAAAATATTACGTGCCATGCTCACCTGCTCACTTCCCCATCTCCCTCCCTCACATTTTCATTCTGAATCTGAGGAAAAGGAGAATTGAGTGAAGAAAAGTCTGGTGACTCCTCATTTTCATTATTTCCTGAGAATTCCTCATTTACCAAATAAATTTAAGTTACACAGCTTCCAATTCGGTTAATTCTTTCCTTCCAAGTTCTTCCTTGTTCTGACTGAAATGTTACTGTACATGAATATGCTTTGTAGATTGTTGTGTTTGTGAGAAACAGAGGGAAGAAGGTAGTTTGCCCAAAAGGTGAAAAGTAGTGTGTTTACATGTTGAGATTTTTCTCTCTTAATCTTTTCATTTAAAGTGTTTGATTGTCAAGAAGGCAGACTGGCAGCTGCCCTGTTTCTTTACCTGCTCTCAAGAGCAGCCTTCCTCTCCTCTCAGTCCAGGTGGGGGTGGGTTTGCAGAGGAAACATTGCCTTCTCCTCTTTAACTTCCAGGCTCATGCGGATCTTTTTCCTTCTTTTATATCCATGTTAGGGACTAGTTAATATAGGAAAATGTGTGAATGAATACAGCAAAAGGCTTTTACAGTATACTCAGATGATTGCTATAGGAATTTGAGGGTTGAAAGGAAACCTTTCACTTTGTGCCAGCGGCATTCCCTTTTAAAAGGACAGTTCTGAAACTGTTTGCTACAGCGTTTTAATGAATTTTTGAGATGGTCCTGTGAAGGAACATCACTTTGAAGATTTGTAGTCCCTTGTCGTGATGTAGTAACTTAACCTTAATGAGCACATCCCGTGCTGTTGCTTCTTGCCATCCATCTGTTCTTTCTCTTTCACATTTGACCAAAAAAATGGGCCATGTACCACATCGGCAGAGCTCCCAGTGCTATGGTTGGAGTGGGCCCTGATGTTAGGAGATTGGGGAGCATGTCATCATTCTGAAGTAGTCTGTGAAAGAAGAGATAGGAAGGCTGTAGGTACCTGTGCAGATCGGCCCATCACCTGTCAGGGGAAGGCACTGCAAAGGAGGCGTCCTGCTGAGCCTGTCCTGAATGAAAGGGGAGGAGGCAACTGGATAGCGACTAGCAGAGGGGAAACAGAGGTAAGTGCTCACATGATATAGAGTGGAAACCTTTCCTAAACAGACCCTCAGAATGCAACTGGTGTTAGCTTTGGTGCCTCTTCTGTCTGAACTGTACTAGTAAATGTCCATGTAAAAGTGTCTTTATTTTCTTTTCTTTTCATGCCTGCATGCTAAGTCGCTTCAATCATATTCAACTCTTTGCAACCCTGTAGACTGTAGCTCACCAGGCTCTTCTGTCCATGGGTTTCTCCAGGCAAGAACACTAGAGTGGGTTGCCATGCCCTTCTCCAGGGTATCTTCCGGACCTAAGGATCAAATGTGTGTCTCTTTCGTCTCATGCAGTGGCAGATGGGCTCTTTACCACTAGCGCTACTTGGGAAGCTCTTATTTTGTTTTATTGGAGTATAATTGCTTTACAGTTTGTTTCTGTTTCTGCTGTAAAACGAAGTGAATCAACTATGTCTATACATATATCCCCTGCCTCTTGGACCCCCCCTCCCATCCCCAACCCCCATCCCACCTATCCAGGTCACCACAGGGCACCAAAATGAGCTTCCTGTGAAAAGTGTCTTTAAAATATATGTGCACATCTTAAAAATGGGTACATGACCTAATTTTCATTAGCACATTTATCTATTTGGCATCATCCTCACATTTTTGAGTCCATGGGTTCTTAGGAAGCTGACTCTGGACTACATGCTTTTTAAGAAACACCCTATGGCAAGACTCTAAATTTATTTAATGTTTCTATTAATAATACGAGACTGCACCATGCTGGTAGCCTGAACCAAAAACCTTGATCCCCAGTTTCACAGTCCCAATAACCCATTTGTTAAAACCTCTAATCTTGCAAATAATTCTTGTTTTTTAAACCGTATTTGTCAAAAGGCTCCATCAGTGGGGGCGAATGCCTGTTGACCTGTTTGGCTCTCAGCTCTCTGGAAGTCTCCGACCTGTGAGTATCACAGCTAATATGTTTCAGATCTCTCTAGTGCATCCCACATTCAAAAACTCTCCAGTTGCCTCCCATGGCATGCTCACACTTGTCACACCCAGTTATTTTTGTTTCAGAAGGTACGGACACCTTACTGGAAAGTGAGATTTTGGTTCATTTGGAAACATTTCCTAAGTTCATGGTGCCATTCTGGTTCCCGGCTGTATTTTCCAATGAAAGCGTTTTGCTCTGTAGATTTTCTCTTCTCCTTTAACATAGAGAGCTGCAGAAAGTCAGACAGTGAAACTGAGAGATTGAAAGCTGCCTCTTGGGTGCACACACACAAGGAGGCATTGCTGGTATTATCTCCTTACGTTGAAAAACCCAAGTTTCATGAAAACACTTTTCCTCGTTCAGTATTTCCTACTCATTCTTCACAATATAGGTCTTTTATAATCAAATAACCCTTGGAAGTGTTCGTTATTCGAATGATATTGGTATATAGGATGTGGTGTAACTTAGGGGTCACAAACTTTTTCTGTAAAAGGTCATAAGAGAATAAATATTTGAGACTTTTGTGGCTGCTCAACTATGTCATAGCAAAAAAGCACCCGTAGAAAATTGCGTAAACGAGCACGGCTGTGTGCCAATAAAACTTTATTTATAGGCCCTGAAATTTGAATTTTTTATAATTTTCATCTGTCAGAAAGTATTCTTATTTTGATTATTGTAACCACTTAAAGATGTAGAAACAAGAAACAAACAAAAAAAAAAAAATAAAGATGTAGAAACTATTCTTAGCTCGCAGGCTGTATAAAAACAGGCTGCAGGCCAGACTTGACCAACTCCTTGGTGTAACTGATGAAGATACTAGTAGTAAACACATAGCAGGTTAAAAACATTAACCTGATCGTTTGGAATTCAGAAAGGTGCAGTGCTGGGAAGAACTTAAGACGACTTTAGTCACGTTTTACGTGTTTGAATGGTTCCCTTCTTACTGAAGATACTGTTCACTAGGACATGGAGCCCTGGATGAGCTGGCAGCAGCCTCGGAGGGCAGCATTGTGCTCATAAAGGGAGTGTCGTCCTCCTCTAAGCACACCGGGAGCCGTTCCCTTGGTACTTTATCAGCGTGTGCTTTCCCTTTGTCCAGTTAGCTTACTGTCGTGTGTAGAAGGTGAAAGAGTCCCACAGGAATGTTCCGTTTGACCTCTAGTTATCTGGGACTATCCCTTGTATTCATGACAGTGTCATAATGCTTCTTTAGATTGTAAAGTCAGAATTTCAGAGCTTAAGTAGACCACAAAGATCATCTGTCCAGCTCCATACTTTCATTGCATAAACTAAGCACAAAGCCACACTATTAGTGTATGTCTGAGCAGGGCTGGACCCCAGATGTCCTGACTTCCCAGTTCAGCCCTCTTTCCACTGGAGGAACCAGCCTTAACACTTGCCCTGACTTTATACGTTTAGTAAATATGCTGTATGTTCAGTTTAAAAAGACAGGCCAACAACAACAAAAAAGAGACAGAGATAGCAAACCAATAAAGAGTTTGACATTTCTATCACTAAGAAGGGTTAAAGTTGGCAAAGCAAATTTTCTGGACGCTTTTCAGTTCCTCGGAGGCATTTTGCCTTCCCTTCTGGTAGCTGTCACCAGGTAATTGATGATGTCTATTTAGAGGAGTGCAGGCTTGGCGGTTAGGTTTATTTCAGGTGTAGATAATTGAGGGAAGGTAAGGATGTAACTACTCTTTTAAAAGCAGTCTTTATGGTTTTTGTTTAATTGTTCTAAAATGGTTAATGTTGAAAAAAATTACTGTTTTGCTTTTTATTTATAAACAGAAAAGTACCTTGGAACAGGGGCTTTAATTGAGGGGAAAACAGAAGTTTTGTCAATAACTGTTTTTATCTCTACTTCTCCAGTCTGCCTCTGGGATTTCTGTAATTCCAGCGTCTTTTATCCCAACTTGTTCTGTATACCGTCTAGAAGAGCATCAGGGACTGAGTGTGTCTTCACATCCTGGTGGTGGTGTTTATAGTCCCAAAGTCGTCACATGGACCACAGCCTGCCAGGCTCCTCTGTCCATGGGATTTCCCAGTCTAGAATACTGGAGTGGGTTGCCATTTCCTATGCCAGGGGCTCTTCCCAACCTAAGAATGGAACCCTTGTGCCTCCTGTATTGGAAGGCAGATTCTTTCCCACTGCTCCTGCCTAACCTTAAAGTACCCAGGGGGATACATGCCAGTCTGCTTGGGTCTAATTTAATTTTCTTGATTTATTCAACCTTTTCTTGAGGAACAGCATTACTCAGTCCCTGCAGCCCTTGTGGATGCACTTGACCAGCAGCCCTGGAGACTGAAGGATCTCTTAGTACTACTGACAGTTCACTAGGTTGCTGGCAGAGGAGCAGAAAAACATGGACTGAAGAGCTAAGAGTTGGAATGCCAACTCTGCCTCATTCATCGTGCAAATCCCTTGACTTTTCTGGTTCTCTCTCCTGTCTCTCTAAAATGAAGATTGGGGTCATTGTACACATTCACTGAGCCCCGTCTCTGGTGGTATTTCACCTTCTTCTGTTCCCGGGAAAATAGATCTTTGTCCCCACAGCAGACAGCACCTGAGGGCAAGCCTCTGCCCTGCCCCCCACACTTGAGCAGGGCTGAGCCATTGCATCTGGGTGAGCTGCCGAGGCTTGGGTGGCAGCCAGATTTTTTTCCTACATGTATCTGACAAATGTCTTGATTAAGCTGTCTGGGGTATTGGGGCCAGTAATACGTCCCTCACCCCTATTGTCTTGGCAGGCGGTGCAAATAGCTGATTTTCCTGTCTGGCTGACTGCTTTCTCAGTCTTCTGCTGTTCAACCTGTGTTCACCCTTTTAAAAGTGTTGGCACACCCCAAGATTCTGTCCTGAGTTTCCTCATCCTTTCTATCTCTGCTGTCTCTCGGTGATCTCATCAAGAACCCTGATTTTATTTTTTTTTTTAACTTTTTATTTTGAAATAATTTGAAACGCTAAAAGTTGCAAAAATGATAATAGGGTTTGCCTATTCTGAGCGTTTCATATAAATAGAGTCTACAATATGTGGTCTTTTTGTAACTGGCTTTCTTTTTTTTTTTTTTTTGGCTGTGCTGGGTCTTCATTGCTTTTTTTTTTTAGTCAGGCTTTTCTCTAGTTGTGGCAAGTGGGGCCTACTGTTGGTTGCAGTGTTTGGGCTTCTCATTGCAGTGGCTTCTCTTCTTGCAGACCACAGGCGCAGGCTCACAGCATGCGGGCTGCAGTGGTTGCAGCACAGAGGCTCCGGAGCTGTGGCCCGAGGGCTCTAGAGTGTGGGCTCAGCAGTTGTGGCTCATGGGCTTAGTTGGTCCTCGAAGTGTATGAGGTCTTCCTGGGAAGCGCGATTGAACCCATGTCCCCTGCATTGGCAGGCAGATTCTTACCCATTGCACTGTCAGGGAAGTCCAGCTTCTTTCTCTTTAGTATGTTTTCGAGGTTCACCCACGTGGCAGCATGTATCCGTGCTGCATTCTTTTCTCTGGAGAGGAAGCGGAATCATATTTCATTGTATGGCTATGCAATATGCCTCAGCAATATTGCAAGTTTGGTATCAAACCCCAAAATAAAGCAAATGTTGCAGTAAAGTAAGTCAACTGAACTTTTTGTTTTCCCAGTGCATGTAAAAGGTTCTGTTTACACTGTATTGTAGTTTATTAAATGTGTAATAGCATTATGTCTTAAAAGAAAAATGTGCATGCCTTAATTTAAAAATACTTTATTACTGAAAAAGTGGTCACCACCCTCTGAGCCTTCTTGCCTCAGTGCTGATGGCGGCAGACTGAGTTGGGGGCGGTTGCTGAAGGCTGGGGTGGCTGCGGCAATTGCTTTTTTTTTTTTTTTTTTGATTTTTCAAAGTGAATTGTTTATTGTTGTGAGTTTTATTTATTTATTTATTTATTTTATTTTTTATTAGTTGGAGGCTAATTACTTCACAACATTTTGCGGCAATTTCTTAACAAGAGAACGATGAAGTTTGCCACATCAATTGACTCTTCATTGATTTTGCCACATCACATTGACATTTGCCACATCAATTGACACAAATGATTTCTCGATAACATGGGATACTGTTTAGCAGCACTTTACCCACCGTAGGACTTCTTTCAAAATTGGAGTCAGTTCTCTTAAACCCTGTCACTACTTTATCAACCAAATTTATGTAATATTCTAAATCCTTTGTCGTCACATCAACAGTCTTCATAGCGTCATCTCAAGAAACCACTTTCTTTGCTCATCCATGAGAGGCACCTTCTCACCCATGAAAGTTATATCATGGGATTGCAGCAATTCAGGCACATATTCAGGCTCCATTTCTAACTCTAATTCTCTTGCTGTTTCCAGCACGTCTGCAGTTACTTCCTCCACTGAAGTCTTGAACCCTCAAAGTTACCCATGAGTTGGGATAAACTTCTAAATTTCTTTTAATGTTGATATTTGACCCTTCCCCATTTATCATGAATGTTCTTAGAATGTTGAATTCTTTCCAGAAGATTTTCAATTTATTTGCCCGGATCCATCAGAGCAATCACTCTCAATGGCAGCTGTCACCTTACAAAATGGGTTTCTTAAGTATTAAGCCTTGAAAGTTGAAATTACTCCTCAATCCATGGGCTGCAGAGTGGATGTTGCTTTAGCAGGCATGAAAACATTAGTCTCATTCTGAGTCACCAGCTGCATTAGGCCCTAGTGAGAGTTAACTTGCCCTTTTGATGTTTTGAAGCCAGGCATTGGTTACTCTCTACTAGGAAAGTCCTAGATGGCTTCTTTCAAAATACTGTTTCAGTTCACTTCAGTTCAGTTCAGTCGCTCAATCATGTCCGACTCTTTGCGACCCCATGAATTGCAGCAGTCCAGGCCTCCCTGTCCATCACCAACTCCCAGAGTTCACTCACACTCATGTCCATCGAGTCAGTGATGCCATCCAGCCATCTCATCCTCTGTTGTCCCTTTCTCCTCCTGCCCCCAATCCCTCCCAGTGTCAGGACCTTTTTCAGTGAGTCAACTCTTCTCATGAGGTGGCCAAAGTATTGGAGTTTCAGCTTCAACATCAGTCCTTCCAAAGAACACCCAGGACTGATCTCCTTCAGGATGGACTGGTTGGATCTCCTTGCAGTCCAAGGGACTCTCAAGAGTCTTCTCCAACACCACAGTTCAAAAGCATCAACTCTTTGGCGCCCAGCTTTCTTCACAGTCCAACTCTCATCCATACATGACCACTGGAAAAACCATAGCCTTGACTCAAAGACGGACCTTTGTTGGCAAAGTAATGTCTCTGCTTTCTAATATGCTATCTGGGTTGGTCATAACTTTCCTTCCAAGGAGTAAGCGTCTTTTAATTTCATGGCTGCAGTCACCATCTGCAGTGGTTTTGGAGCCCAGAAAAATAAAGTCTGACACTGTTTCCACTGTTTCCCCATCTATTTGCCATGAAGTGGTGGGACCAGATGCCATAATCTTAGTTTTCTGTTTGGCTGACGTTAAACACCAGTTGTTCAGTGTAGCCACCTCCATTAATTATCTGAGTTAGATCTTCTGCCCGGCCTCTGCATCAGCACTTGCTGCTTCATCTTGCACCTTTATGTTATGGAGATGACTTCCTTCCTTAACCTCATGAACCAACCTCTGCTGGCTTCAAATTTTCCTTCTGTAGCTTCCTCACCTCTCTCAGCCTTCATAGAATTGCTGTGGATTGGGCTTCGGCTTAAGGGAATATTTATTTGATTGGTTTGATCTTCTATCCAGACGACTTAAACTTCCCCCACAACAGCAATAAGACTGTTTTGCTTTCTTGTTCACTGGAGTAGCACTTTTCATTTCCTTCAAGAAATTCTGTACGCTCACAGCTTGGCTAACTGGCGAGAAAGACCTAGCTTTCAACCGCTCTTGGCTTTTGACATGCCTTCCCTGTTAAGTTTAATCATGTCTAGCTTTTGATTTAAAGTGAGAGATGTGTGACTCTTCCTTTCACTTGAACACTTAGTGGTCAAGGTAGGGTTATTAATTGGCCTTATTTCACTATAGTTGTGTCTTGGGGAGTAGCGAGGGCTGGAGAGAGGGAGAGACGGGAACAGCTGTTCAGTGGAACAGGTGGGACATACACAGCATTTTTCAATTATGTTTGCTGTCTTACAGGGATGCAGTTCATTGTGCCCCAAAACAATGAAAATAGTAACATCAAAGATTGCTGATTACAGATCACTATAACAAATATGATAATAATGAAGTTTGAAATACTGCAAGAATTACCAAAATGTGACACAGAAACATGTAGTAAAGCAAATGGTTTTGGGAAAATTAGCACCAATAGAGTTTCTCAGCACAGGGTTGTCACAAACCTTCAATTTGTTTAAAAAAAAAAAAACAGTAAAAACCACAGTGGTCTGTGAAGTGCAATAAAACAAGATATGCATGTACCACATTTTGTTTTTTCATCAGTTGATTGTCATTTTTATTGTTTCTAGTTTTTGGCTAGTATGAATGATGCTTCTATGAAGAGTTGCATACAAGTTTTTGTGTGGACATATGCTTTGATTTCCATTGGGTATATACCTGGGAGTGGAATTGCTGGACCATTTGGTAACTGTCTTGGAGGAACTGCCAAACTGTTTTCCAAAGTGGCTATACCATTTTACATTTACCAGCAGCGTATGAGGGTTCTCGTCTCTCCACATCCTTGCTGAGACCCTTGTTATTATCTCTTTTTTGTTGTTATTGTAACTATTCTAGCGAGTGTGAAGTGGTACCTTCATTGTGATTTTGACTATTACCAAATTTGCCCAGAATGGTTAGTACTGTGATATTTGTCAAATTTTCCACTTCTATCATTTCTTCTACATTTACTAATGGGAGTTGTTATGTTAAGGGAAAACAGTGCCTTTTCCCTCATGTATTTATTCAGTGATTTTTGTCGGCTAGTGTGTATTTGTTCTTTGGATCATGATCCTTTGCTGCCATTTACTTTGTTGCTCAGTGCTGCTCCTTGTTCTTATCTCAGGCTTGGCCGACGGCAGTGCCTTCATCTTGGTTCATGTGCCGTTTCAACATGTGCCCATTATTTTCTGAGCCCTCCTGACTTTCTGGCCCCACAAGAGAGGTTCCAGGCAGCTTTTGTACTTACGGACTTCCCAGGCATCCTCTTGTACTTTCCCTGTCCTAGTCCCGACACAACTATTTCTCTAAGAAACACTGGTCCTTTTATTATTTTATTAGAAACCAAGATCCTGGAAGTAGGTATAGCTCATGGCTACTAGCAGCACCTTGGCTTTAAATCCGGTCCTCCGGTAACTCCCAAATCAGTTTTACCAGCCTTGGCCTCATTCCAGAAATCCACACTTCTGTTTTGTTTCATGCCTACCATTTCCTCTTGGATTTCTCCTTAAATAGAGCCCGAGATACTCAGCACTAACCACCCCCTTCCCAGTTTTCCCATTTTACCAGAGTACACTGCCATCTACACTGTTTCTCAGGGCAAAGCTCTGGAAGTAATCTTCTGCTCTCCCCAGCCCTGCAGTCCATCAGCATGGCCCGTGGGCTCTACCTCCAAACTACGTAACTGTCCGCTCATCTCCAGTTCCACCACAACCACCTACATCTGGGCCTCCGTGACCTCCCACTTGGACTAAATGCAAGTGAACTATTGGTTTCCCATCCCATTCTTTCCCTTTTAAAATCTATTCTCTCACATTGCTGTGACTATCTCTCAGGGTCTCCTCATCACACTTAAATAAAATCTAGAGTCCTTGCCCTTATAAAGTCTACCTGAGGTGCTCCTTGCTTGCTTCCTGGCCTTACCTTTTGTTTCTCGACGTATTATGTACCTGCTTCAGAGCCTGGGCACTGACTATTCTCTGCCTGGAATGCTCTTCTCTCTGATTTTTGTCAAGCTGCCTCATTCTTGTCATTCACGTCTCAGTTGAAATGTCACCTCCCCAGAGAGGAACCTTTTCAGACCATCTAATCTAAAAAAAAAAAAAAAATTCACAGAAACATCACCCCGAATTCTTAGCATCTCATCATCTGTGTTTCATCCTTTTTTTCCCTCATGTGTATTCCTTCATTAGTTGAGTATCTTCCCGTGCTTGCATATAAACTTTGTGACTGTAGGGCCGTGTCTGTCTTTTTTAAAATTGAGATATAATTGGCGTTATATTAGTTTCAGGTGCACAACATAATTCAATATCTGTATACATTGTGAAATGATCATTACAATAAGTCTAGTTAACGTCCATCATATACACAGTGATACATTTTTTTTTTCTTTTAATGAAGACTTTTAAGGTCTATTAGCAACTTTCAATTATGCAACACAGTATTACTAACTATAGTCACTATGCTGAACCTTACATTCCTATGACTTACTTATTTTATTATAACTGGATGTTTGTACCTTTTGACCCCCTTCACTCGTTTCTCCTGCCTTCAACCCCCAACCCCTCACCCCTGGCCGCTACCTATCTGTTTTCTGTCTGTGAGCTGGGGGTGCTGGTTTTTTAGATTCCACATGTAAGTAAAATTGTATGATATCTGTCTTTCTCTTAACTTATTTTTGCTTAGCATAATTCCCTCAAGGTCTATCCATGTTTGTCACAAATGGCAAGAGTCCATTCTTTTTTATTGCTGAATAATATCCATTGTGTGTGTGTATGTATGTGTATATATATATACATACCACATCGTCTTTATCCATTCATCCATTGATGGACACTTAGATTGTTTCCATATCTTGCCTATTGTAAGTAACGATGTAATGAACATGGGGGTTCATATTCTTTTCAAGCTAGTGCTTTTGTTTTCTTCAGATAAATATCCAGAATTTGAATTGCTAGATTGTAGGTAATTCTATTTTTAATTTTTGGGGGAACCTCCTTACTGTTTTCTATAGTGGCTGCACCAGTTTGTATTTCCACCAACAGTGAGCAAGGATTCTCTTTTTGCCATATCCTTGCCAACATATATTTCTTGTGTTTTTGATACTCCAGTAGGTGTGAAGTGATAGCACATTGTGGTTTTTATTTTCATTTCCCTAATGATCAGTGATGAGCAACCTCCCAGGTACCTGTTGGCCACCTGTACGTCTTCTTTGGAAAAATGTCTATGCAGATCTTCTGCCCATTTTTCATCCTTTTCAAATTGTTGTTTTGCAGTTGAGTTTCATGAGCTCTTTATGTATTTTGGTTATTAATTCCTTATCAGGTATGTGACTTGGAAATATTTTCTCCCATTCAGTAGGTTGCCTTTTCATCTTGTTGATGATTTCCTCAGAAAGGAAAGTTTCTGTGCAGAAGCTTCTGAGTTTGTTACAGTTCTATTTGTTAATTTTGCCTTTGCTTCTGGAGTCAGATCCAAAAGCTCATCACCAAAAAGGGCTTCTGTCGTGAGTGGCACACGTAGGGCAGCTCGTTTGCTCTACGTGCGGAATCGACATCAAGAGATTTCGGAAGCATAATTTTTGCTAACGGGGCAGCTGGTGATCGTTGGTCCTGGCGCCCCCCCAAAAAAAAAAAAAAAGACAAAAGCTCATCACCAAGATTAATGCCAAGATGTTTTAATCACCACTTGTATACTAAGAGCCTTGAACAATACTCGGCTCAGTTGTGCTAAGTATTTTAATAAATATTTTGTTTGAATGAGCAGACAAACAAATGCATTGCAGGCTACTTGCCTTAAAACTGTATGGAAGTCAGTGCAGCTTTTTGGACTGAGTGAGGAAATAAAACTAGAGGGAAAGCCAAATATTTTCTGCTGAGATGGCTCTGACAGCTGAGACGCTATGTGGAGGGGCCTCAGCAAAATCAGATACTGAACAGCAGAGATTCAGGTAATTCAGATCCAGTGGTCATAGGCTTCAAAGTCAAGCATGGGGTGTGTGTGTGGGCTTTCCTTCAAGCCATCTGGTCAGCTGTCCTTAGCATGAACTCAGAGATTTTGCTCCTACTGCTGCACTGTCAGGAGGGATTCCATACTGCTTGGTCGTTCATTCATTCCGAAATGTATATCTGGAGGCTTCTGTGTATAAAGTGCTGGGCTGGGTATTGTGAGAACTAAAGATAAGATATGGTGAGATAAATTTTTATCTTCTAAGAGTTAATGTGTAAATGTCTGCATTTGCACTTAGAAAAATAATAACTGTTAAAAATAATAATAATAATAACTGTAAGAGATAAAATTGAGTGCAATGGGGATTCAAGCGAAGGAGGAATTTTCTCAAGTTGAGGCACTCCCAAACAGCTTTATGGAGGTCATATTCAATGTGGACCTTGAACAGTTCACACATAAGAAGTATTTAGTTAGTTTCACTTGGGCTGAAGGAATTCAAGTTCCTGTGTGTCTCCTACTTCTGGGGCTGGAGACCAGCAATCACCTCTTTGAAAGAATTTCCTTTCAGTGTGGTATGTAAAGCATTTTTGACACACACTTCTATTAAAAAATACCAAGGTAGCAGCTGAGTTGAAACTTTTGAGACGATCCAGTAGTTAAGAATCCACCTTCCAATACAGGGGACATGGGTTTGATTCCTGGTTGGGGAACTAAGATCCCACAGGCTGCAGGGCAACTGAGCTCTCATGCCACGACTACAGAGCCGATGCCACAACTAAGACCTGATACAGCCAAATAAATAAATATTTAAAAAGTAATAGTGGACTTGAAACAGGATAGGTGTTCATCTCAAACAACAGGAAAGCTGTGGTCACCTGTTAGGTGTCAATGGGAGCTGAAACGTGGACCAGGTTGTAAGCCCGGTGCAGTTGTATCATCTTAACGTTGCACTCAAGGTTCTACCACATTTTAGGACTCCCGTTTGGGGAGTGAGAATTATTACTTATGAAAAATGACCTTTAAAACCAAAATAAAGATGCTCTGCCTGCCCAGCAGTCAGTGAAAAAGATTTGAGAGGCATGCCATCTGCCAGGAAAAGCGCCTCTCACGTGGCCAGGACCGTGGAGCTCTCAAGGCCACTGAGAGGTGGGAGTGGGCAAGAGCTTGCCGGAGGGTGTCCTGCTGACTTCTCTGCGCCAGTAGAGCTACCTGCTTTTAGAGGTCCCTGCTCCACTCTCTGCCCAGCTTATATTTTTGCTAAGTCTAATTTTTCAACGGATTTTCTGTTTGTGAATCATAAATTCTGGAACAGAAAACATGTAATTCTGAAAGGTATGTGGAACAGGAAGAGTGGTATGTGTTGCTTCACGGGATGGTTGTTTAGAGATGGAGGACCCAGCCCAGTAAGCATCTGGTCTTTACACTGCACTCCGGTAAGGACTGACCTCCACCTACTACCTCCAAGGAACACTTCAAGTGCTGCTTGTGGTGTGTTTGAACTAAGGCTGTCAAGAACAAAATGGAAGGAATTGCCTAGCTGTCCAGTGGTTAGGACTTTGAGCTTTTGCTGCTGAGGGTGCAGGTTGAATCCCTGGTCAGAGAAATAAGATCCCACAAGCCACACAGCCAGAAGAGAAAAGGACAATCTAGATTTCGATATTTCACACAAACCTAGGCCTGGGAAAATGGACAGATCATCATTCCTCCTGAGCTTAGGTCAGTCTGCATTGTGTAGGAGTGCTTGGTGAGGCAGTATCTATTTCTTTCCTCTTTGTGTGATATTTTAAATGTGCTTACATTAAGAGGACACCCAGGGACGTCCCCAGCGTTCCGGTGGTTAAGATTGCGAGCTTCCACGGGGGTCCGGGTTTGATCCCACTTGCCATAGGACAGCTAAGCCGGCTTACCACAACAAAAGATCCCACATACTGCAGTGAAGATCCTGCATGCCACAGCTAAGACCTGACCACACAGCCAAGTAAATAAGTAAAAATAATTGTTTTTTAAAAGAAGGCACCCAATCTGCATATATCTTTGTATGTGTCTGTCAGTCACTCAGTTGTGTCCAACTCTTTGCAACCTCTTGGACTGTAGCCCACCAGGCTCCTCTGTCCATGGATTTCTCCAGGCAAGAATACTGGAGTGTGTAGCCATTTCCTTCTCCAGAGATCTCGAACCCAGGTCTCCCTCATTGCAGGCAGATTCTTTACCATCTGAGCTACTCGGGAAGCCTGCATGTATCTTTACGCACTTACCAATATGAATTCCTAAATTCCCCAGCTCATGGGTTGGATTCCCATTCATCTTGTTGATAGGATGGGTCTATTAGGGTGCCGCTTCTCTAAAAACTCAGAAACAACAAAAAAGGCAACAAATCCTTCCGAGAGAGGGTGTGGGGTTCTAGCAGACGAGGGTAAAATGCCTATCCCCGGAGATAACCTCTCTTGTTCATCAGTGAGTCATCTGTCCTTTGATTTCTCAAGCTCCTGGAGAGACAGGAGCCCAGCTGGCAGGACCCTGATATGTGCTTCAAGCAGTGGGTAATTTGAGGTGGAGAGCAAGGGTATTGGGCCCTTCTTGGTTGAGAAATAACTTTTGATTCCTTGTAGAGGGCAATACAGCATAGAACATTCTGGGTTGCAAGATGAGAACGTCCATGCACCAGCATGCTTCTGCCTTCAGGGTCCAGTCTGAGGCCCTGGGATGGAGGGGTCATCAAAGCCCTTTGACCTCTTGCCAGATCAGAAATGGAACCGTGGTTTAGAAGCATCAGAATTTGGTAGGTCTCATTTTCTTTCCCCACTCCCTGCCCCTCCCCCACTACAAAGCCCTAGAAGGAAAGAGCAACTTAGCCCCCTTACCAGCAGTACTGAAGAATCACCCCCACCCACCTCCAGATTACCCCCCTCCAGCCTATATGGGAACTGTGACCCTGGGAGAAAAAGTGCTGACCTACGAACTCCCCGCCCCAAATTCTCCTCAAATGCACCCAGGGCAGAGTTTTGACTGAACTCATCAATCCTTTCTTGGGAACCTGTTCTTCCCAGCTTCATTTTCCTTTCCTTGTTTCCTTTATTTCTAGAATTCTGAGAGCTGTACTGTTCATTGTTTCTACCCATCATTATTAAGGGAGAGATATGGAAACATTCCCATGGTAACAGTTTCATCTCAAAATATCTGAATGCTATTAGCTGCTTTCCCACTCCGGGGAAAAGACTAGATCCTTCTTTTTTTTTCTTCCTCATCTTCAGAGTACAGTTGACAGATTCTCTCTACACTGCAGGGAGGCCTGCCCAGGTCAGGAGAAGAGATGGGAAAGCTCAGAAAGTCAGATTTGTTTCTTGGCAGACTTTACTTTCTGAACTAAGTGGAAACATTTCAAAAAACTTAAAATGATATGGCTCTCACACTGACCCAGAGAATTGCTGGTGGGAGCCCTGATGAAAATACCAGCTTCTCTGGGGAAAATCATCACCTGAGAACACATGAGAGGGGCCAGCACAGACGCGGTCCAGAGTCCCACGTGCCACGCTGATTTACTGCAGAGCAGCCTGGTTTGAGCAAGCTCGGATGTACATGCTGATAGTCGTAGGGAGGCAGGGACGGACAAGGGGACAAGAGAGGCTTATATTCAGTAACTTTATGTTCATGACAGGCTTTATGGCCAACCAGGGATTTTCAGATTGAACTATGTTCATGGAAGAGACAGGATGCGCTTGTCTTAAATAAGTATATTCATTACCTCACTGTTTTTGTGGGTCAGACATTTAGGAGCAGTTTAGTCAGGCAGTTGTGGTTCAGAGTCTGTAATTAGGTTGCTGTCATCTGAAGGCCTGACTCGGGCCTGAGGACCCCTTTCCAAGATGGCTGGCTCATACGGCTGTTGGCAGGAAGCCTCAGGCCCTCACCACTTGGGCCTCTTCCCGTAGGGCTGCTTGAGTGACACTGCGGGCAGCTCGCTTCACCACAGAGCAAGTGAGTCAGGAGCTAGAGAGCAAGGGGGAACCCACACTCTCATGACCTCGTCTCAGAAGATGTACATTGCTTCTGCCATATTCTGTTTATTAGGAGTTACTCAGTCCAGCCCACACTTAAGGGGAAGAGAATCAAACCCCACCTTTTGTTTGGTTTGGTTTGGTTTGACCTCACTGCAAAGTATGTGGGATCTTAATTCCTCAACCGGAGATTGAACCCACATCCCTTGCAGTAGGGGCTTCCCCGGTGGCTCAGCGGTTAAGAATCTGCCTTCAATGCAGGAGACGTATGTTCGATCCCTGGGTCGAGAAGATCCCCTGGAGAAGGGCATGGCAACCCACTCTAGTATTCTTGCCTGGACAATTCCCATGGACAGAAAAGTGTGACAGGCTACAGTCCATAGGGTTGCAGAGAGTCGGACACGACTGAAGCAATGGATCATGCATGTATGCCCTTACAGTAGAAGCTCGAATTCTTCTTTTTTAAAAAATTAACTTGTTTATTTGGCTGCATCAGGTCTTAGTTATGGCATATGGGATCTTCGATCTTCACCGTGGCGTGCAGGATCTTTTTTGTTGCAGCCTGTGGGATCTAATTCCCTGACTAGGGATCGAATGCAATCCCCTTGCATTGAGAGTGCAGAGTTTTAGCCACTGGACCACCAGCGAAGTCCCTGAAGCCCCACTTCTTGAAAGTAGGACTATTGAAGACTTGTGAACATTTTTTAAAACCATCACATCATAGTAGTTATGTAAAAGAGTGAGGCAATGCTATCTGTACTGATATGAGGCAATCTCCAAGATGCATATTCAGTGAAAACAGCAAGATGCAGAACAGAAAGTCTGGATACCATTTGTGGTTTAAAAAAGCAATGAGGGAGACATATGCAAATATACACACATATGGTCTCACATATGTAGATTATCTCTTAGAAGATATACAATGAACTGGCCTCGAGGTAGGAGAGAGATTGGCTTCTGAACTTTTGAATTTCATTTGTGCAACTATTACTCTTCAATAATAAAATTTAATTTAAAAATAGATTAAAATAGCAGAGATAAATAACATTGTTGCAAGAATTCAGGGTAAAAGGATGACCAGTTTGAGTGGAATGAAAGCCACCGGGGCAGATAATTTCTGGGGATTGGTTTGCTTGTTGGCTTGCTAATTTTCTTTGAAGCTAGTTTGCTTTCTTTGAAGGTGTGTGTTGAGATAGGAGGCTATAAGCAAGATGGTCAAGGAAAATAGACTGAGTTCTCTGAAGGAAGGCACTTGGAAGAGAACCTCCTGTAGCTCCCACACCATATATACCAGCATTTTGTGTGTATCTGTTGTCCTTTCTCTCCTGTTATTACAGAAAAATGTCCACAAGGCAGCCCCATTACTTCAGCACTAGCTTCCAGCCCCTCTCATCTGCATCCTCCAGCAATTCTTTTTCTTTGTCTCTCTCTCCCCCCCACCCCTGCACTGTCATCATCTTTTTTTTTTTTGCCTTTCTTCTGGATTTTATTGTTTGTTTGTTTTGGCTTCACTGCCTGGCTCATGGGATCTTAGTTCCCTAACCAGGGACTGAACCCAGGCCCTCGGCAGTTAAGAACTCCGAGCTGTAACCACTGGATGTTCCCTGGAACATACATACAAACATATTGTTATTTCTGCCATTTAAAAAAATTATCTTCTTGTCCCTCGCCTCTGTTCCCCTTTACAATAGCATTGCTTGAAAGTTTCTCCCGTGTCTTCTGGTATGTCATTATGGTTTTGATTTGCATTTCTCTTACGGCTAGTGATGCTGAGCATCTTTTTATGGGCTTATTGGTTATTAGTATGTCCTTTTTAGAAAGATGTCTGAGTCCTTTGCCTATTTAAAAATTGTTATCTTTTTATTATTTTTTTATCTTTTTATTATTAAGTTGTAAGAGTTTATTTTCTCATTCTGTGAGTTGTCTTTTCATTTTCTTAGTAGTGACCTTTGAAACACATAAGTTTTTAATTTTAAAGAAGTCTAATTTATTTATGTATTTGTTATGTTGTTTGTGCTTTTGGTAACATATCAAAGAAACTGTTGCCTAACCCAAACTGTTGCCTAACTGTTGCCTAATTCCAAATTCCAATATTTATACCTATGTTTTCTTCTAAGAGTTTTAGCTCTTATATACATTGAAACCTTTGGTCCATTTTGAGTTAATTTTTTATATTATATGAGCTTATATACACTGAATATCTGCTTTTCATGTGGATATTTAGTTATTCTAGCACCATTTGTTGAAAACACTATCCTTTTCCTATTGAACAGTCTTCTCTAGGTCCATCCATGTTGCTACAAATGGCAATAGTTCATTCTTTTTATGGCTGAGTAATATTCCATTGCATATACAAATACCACAACTTCTTTACACATTCGTCTATCAATGGACACTTAGGTTGCTTCCATATCTTGGTTCTGTTATAAGCATTGCTGCTATGGATGTTGAGGTGCATGTATCTTTTAGAATTACAGTTTTTATTTTTTCTGGATGCCCAGGAGGGGGACTGCTTGATCATATGGTAGTTCTCCTATACTGAACTCTTGTTTTATCTCTCTCTATTACTCTTATCACCACTCTTCATACTATACATTTTGTATAATTAGTTAGTCGTTTCCCCAGCACTGTAAACTCTGTGAGGGCAGAATTTGTTTTTTGTTTTTGCTTGCGGCTTTATCCTCAGCTTCTTGCACAGTGCCTGGCACACAGCAAACACTCAGATATTTGTTTAGTGAATACATAAAGAGAGCCTGTTGGCACAAGGGGGTGGGTGGGAGAGTGTAATAAAAAGGAGGGGAAATTAGCACATTTTATAGAGCTGTTTCCAAAGTCCTTCTCACATATTTAATTCTCATATCCCAGAGGTATAGTATTATCATCATGCTCATTAAAAATATAACAGAGCTGCAGCTGAAGGACTGTGGGTAACCAGTCATGGATCCAGCTGAGTAGCAGGGCTGGGACCTGAACCAGTGTCCTCTGTCAGATGCCTTGATTGAGGTTCGTACCCGTCAGCAGTGGCTTCATGTGTGTGTGCTCGTTGCTCAGTCGTGTCCAACTCTTTGTGACCCCACGGGCTGGAGCCCGCCAGGCTCCTCTGTCCATGGAATTCTCCAGGCAAGAGTGCTGGAGTGGGTAGCCATTCCCTTCTCCAGGGGAGCTTCCCAACCCAGGAATCAAATCTGGGTCTCCTGCATTGCAGGCAGATTCTTTACCATCTGAGTCACTAGGGAAGCCCTCTTGAGCGCCTTTCAGCTTTAATTTTTGCTTAGGACCACATCCCAAAAGAAGGAACGGAGCTTCTGGCTCGGGCTTGGCACAGGCAGCTCCACATTTCCGAGTCAGAGCACCTTAAGGAAACCCCGGCGTGACAGAGAGAGCGCAGCACCTGCAGATGCTCAGGAGAGCCTGGCACTTATTTTTAGCCAGAAGAGGAAAAGTGCCGAATATCTTCTAGGAGAGTTGGCAGCTGGCGGGCTGCTGATACAGCTGTGTTTATGTAAGCCAGCGGCAGAGGAGAGCATGAGGGTTAAGAAGGAGGCAGGAGTTTGCTGAGTCCATCTATCCAGTTACCAGTGCTCTGATGCCCACTGCCTTTTTGGGGGGAGTTTTGGGTCAAGAGTTATCGCTGAGGAGAGAGGGTTGTGCAGATCATCTAGAGACTGTAGAGAGCATGGGAGCAACCCCCGCCCCATATCAGAGCATTGTCAAAGCAGTCCCTTAGATGTGTCCACTGGCTCTTGGCCTCTTCCCACCCTATCATCCAGGAGCAAACAAAAGAACAGGACTGTCCTTGTGGCTCAGTGGGTAAGAACCTGCCAGCTAGTGCAGGGGCCACGGGTTCCATCCCTGGTCCAGGAAGATCCCACATGGCCCGGAACAGCTAAGCCCAAGTGCACGTGGTGCAACTACTGAGCCCACGTGCCGCATGTACTGAAGCCCGTGCACCTGGAGCCCATGCCCCCCAACAAGAGAAGCCCTCACAACAAGAAGCCCGTGCACCGTAACAAGGAGCAGCCCCTGCTCGCTGCAGCTAGAGAAAGCCCGCGCACAGCAATGAACACCAGCACAACCAAAAACAAATACATAAAATTATTTTTAAAAAATTAAAGAACAGAAGCTCATTCAAATGGTACAGCTGTAAAGCACCGCAGTTCATCTGATTCTGATCGTATTTCTCAAGTGTCCCAGGTGAAGCAATCCCTAACACCCCATCCAACAGAAGTTGTCGAACAGTGGGCTTCTGTTTTCTCATGTGCTATGCTTAGTCGCTCAGTCGTGTCCGACTCTGCGACCCCATGGACTGCAGCCCGCCAGGCTCCTCTGTCCATGGGATTCTCCAGGCAAGAACACTGGAGTGGGTTGCCACTTCCTCCTCCAGGGGATCTTCCTGACCCAGGGACTGAAACCAGGTCTCCCGCATTGCAAGCGGACCCTTTACCATCTGAGCCACCAGGAAAGTCTCTATTTTCTCGTAGAGTCAGAGAATAAAGCTCTGAAGGAGCCATCCGCAGGTTCTCTTGAGAACTAATGGGAAACTTTTTCCAGTAGGGATTTATTTTTTACCTTTAATTATGAAAATGTTCAAATAAAAACAGAAACAAAGCAGACAGCATAATGAACCCTCACGAACCCATCAGCCACCTTCAACAATCATCAACTTGACCAGTCTTATCTCATCTGTTCCCCCACCCACTCTGAAGTTGTTTTGAACAAATCTCTGACAGCACATCATTTCATCTGAAAATGTTTTGGTGTGTACCTCTCAACGATAGGGAATCTAGAAAGAAAAACAAAACATGATACCATTTTCACACTTTAAAAAAATAAACTTCTCATTAAAATACAGAGTTCAGATTTCTCCAGTTGTTTAAAAAAGTCCACCCCCCCCCCATTTTGTTTAAATCAGGATCCAAAAAAAGATTCAGCTCTTTCTCTCTCTGCTTTGCAATTTATTGCTAAAGAAACGAGGTCATTTGTCCTGGAGAGTTTTCCACGGTCTGAATTTTTCTAACCACATCCCTGTGGTGGTTTTCAACATATTCCTCTGTAAGTTTATTTGTTAACTATCAATGTGTTTCCTGTAAATTGGTGGTTAGATCTAGAGACTAGGTCAGACTCAGGTTTAGTTCTATTGGAAACATCCTTCAGAGGAGGTGCTATGTGCTTCCATCGGAGGAAGCGAATGACCGATTTCTTTTTGTGTTGCTGGCAGCCTGGAATCATTGTCTAGACCCCACTCACTGACTAATGCCCCGTCATTTTAAGGAACAAGTATGGCTGTCTCTGAGTAACACAATCAGAAAAGCATTTCCTGGAATATGCATTGTCCGTTTGTTTGTATTTCCCAGTCATGAAGACAGCCCTGCAAGTCTTGGTGGCTGCACCCTGGGGCCCATCCCAGAGCCCTTTAGGGAACTGTCGGCCCGGGACTCTGTGCAGGTGGGTTGGCTCTGTGGGGTGCTGTGGCTACTTTTCCCCACTAGAGGACACTGTGGCTCCAGGACTTCATGTGGTTCCCAGCCACTCTTGCAACTCCCAAGCCTCTCAGAAGGCCAAGCCTTTGGTGTGCAATTATTAGGCACCAACTGTGTGCCTCCTGGGTCGAGGGGAGAAAGAGGTCAAACATAAAATTTTGTGGCACTGTTTCCCAAGCTAGTTTCTTTGTATTGTCTTTTAAAAATAAACCCAGGTACTTCTCCATCTTTTTGATAACACTTTGGACCCCAGTGCTGTAAACTGCAAATTTGGTTCCTCGGTTTGGGGGAGAAAAACAAAAAATGGCAATATATGGGCTTTTCAGAATGTGAAGGGATCCAGGAAAGATGTCAAAGTGTATTAATCTCTGAAATAATTATTCATGTATTCAACACCATGTATCGAGTATCCAGGAGGAAGAGGGTGCTGATTGAGAGGTACTCTGTGCCAGGCACTCTCTTCCTTTTTACTACATGTGTCAAGCTGTGTCATCTTGTGTGTGTGCGCTCAGTCATGTCCAACTCCTTGCAACCCCATGGACTGTAGCCCATCGGGTTCCTCTGTCCATGGCATTTCCCAGGCAAGAATACTGGAGTGGGTTGCCATTTCCTACTCCATGGGATCTTCCCAACCCATGGATCAAACCCACATCTCTTGAGTCTCCTGCATTGGCAGGTGGATTCTTTACCACTAGCGCCACCTGGGAAGCCCTGCATCATATTAGCCTCATTCAAATCCATGGAAACTAAGGTTCACTGAGCCTAAGTGAACTAACCTGCTGGAGGTTATCTTACTAGATGCAAATGGAAGTCTGTATGAATAAAGATGTGTGTTTTCCACTAACCCCCTGGATACCATATCAAAGGGCATCGTTCTCAGAGGTAGAGAAAGTGAGGTGATTCTGAAGGCATCCTTTCCTTGTGGAGGTCCTGCTGTAGCATGGACTCTTACAGGTACCCCGATAAGTGGTCAGCCTCACGACACACAGGCTCTGCTGCTGTCCTTGATGCAGGGGCAGGTCACAGACCACCACTCAAACGGCTCCACCGGGCTCTGCTGCCAGGACGCCTTTGTGTGGACTGCCCACTCCCCCTCCCCCTCCGCCGCTGCGACCAAGGCCCTCGGGGCATCTTTAGGATTCAGGCTTTAACCCATCCATCCACTTGGAATATATAGCAAAGCCAAGACAGACAGCCCCTACTTTTTGCAATCTAGTTCCACGGAGGAAGACAAAGGAGACACATGTGTTATCAGGGGAAAACAACAAGCTCTGGCAAATTCTGTGCTAATGTAGCAAATAATTTCAAACCCACCCCCGGCCTCGTCCCCATTACCTCCCAGTTCAGTCCTGGCGGCACAGCCGCACTCACAGCATAGGAGCCCCAGCTGTGAAATTGACTGAAGGCAGTTACGTTATTGAGAGAGAGTGACAGCTGGCAGTTGGGAGGATGGACTGACGGGCTTAAGCTGGGAAGGAAGATACAGGTGGCGGGCATCTAAAGGCACAGAGCTTGGAGTGCTTGGAGAGGCCCAGTTGCCCTCGACACCTCAACCTCAGGCAATCAGAGCCTCAAGGTTCTGGGAAGGGAGGACGAGCGTGGGTATGCTCCAGCCCCCAGCCTTCTCCAGAGGAGCCCTGAGATAATGAATGAGCCATCAGCCTGCGCCTCTGCTCTCCCGTGAAAGGACCTCCCACCGCAGACCGTTCCTCTGCAGATAGAATTGTGCCCCAGGAGCCATCTGGCAAATGTGCCCGCTCCTTCAGCGGTTCTGGTATTTCCCTGGCTTGCAGCCCCTTCCTCTTGGATATAAATTGTTGCAGCGAACCACGCCAGTAGAATGCTTGCTGGCGCTTCACTGGCTTTCCCCGAGCCTGGTTAACCCCATGGCTCGCAGCCTATGAGGCTGTTCACAGCTAGCGGATGTCTCGGACGCCTGTGTGTCTCCTCTCTGCTGTTCTTGTGTATTTGGGAGTATGCGGAGCAGGCATACAAGCTGCAGACCGGAGCTGCCTCCGCCGCAGCCACCAGCTTGAGCGGCTGGGAGGACAAGCGCATTTCCGTTGCAGGACGTCCTTCACGGAGAAGGGACAGGTTAACTCCATCTCTCTGCAGAGGACTCGGCCCGCTCCCCGAGGAGCCACAACAGGCCGCCACAGCTGTAGGACAGATCACGTGCTCCGGCCGCACGCGGGAGGCTGCCCAGCAAACCCAGACAGACTGCCCGCGCCAGCCCGCCGCTGGGCCCCCATTTTGCACAAAGCCACGTCCCTCCCCTGACCCAGACTGACGGTGTGCAAGGCTGGAGAATTATGGGTCACCTTGGAGCCACTCGCGAGCCAGCCCCCTATTTCCAGCCTGCTTTCTTGATTCTAATTTAGAGAATAGAGAAAGGCAGGAGACGGAAGGGGAGCCTTGTGAGTCTCTCATCTCCTTGGTGACGATGCTTTATGGACAGGGGGGCCAAGCGGAGTCGTCAACCATAAGCCCCCCTCACCCCCATTCAGGGAGTGCTAGATTGTTCCAAAGGGGTGGGAGAGGAAGCAGTCAGTGCAGAAACTCCCAGAATGTCTCCATCACCCTAACAACGAGCGGGCAGTTTCTATGCAGATTCACACCTTCCTGCCTCAGTACATGCAGTTCCTTCTGTCTTGAACGCATCAAGCTTCATCCACCTGGCCAACTCCTACTTGGTGGTCTCTTAAGATTCAGCTCTGGCATCACTTACTTGGACCCCCTTTCTGCCACCACGTGCTCTGCATACATCTCTACCCAGTACCCATCACATTGTACCATTTTTTTTTCCCCCTAGCTTTTTAGCATGTCTCCTCCACCCGACTTAGACCTCAGTGAGGGTCTAATTCATCTCTGTGTCTGGAGCTTCAGTCTGTAAAAATGCTCATGGCAGTGTTCCGGAGGGGAAAATCAGAGATCGCAGAATTGAAAGATGGATCTTCCTACTGAAATCCCCTAGTCCCACCCACATGGTTTGCAAGAGACAGAACTGAGGTTAGGAACCTGTGCCTCCCCCAGGGTCACCTGTCTACATAGTGGGCAGAGCTTGGACATGAACCCAGGCCTGTGAACTCCTGGGCCTGCTCACAAGTGCTGAGGAATCCCATCCTCATGTGCATTTGTCCTCTCCAGCTTGGGTAGAAGGGCTGACCAGAAATGATTAGGCTTCTGAGCTGGCAGCAGGAGGATGAAGGATTAAAATGAAAACAATTGAATTTCAGAGCCCGAAGAGATGTCACAAGTCATCTAGTCTGACCTCTGCATTTACAGATGAGGAGACGGAGGCCCACGGGGTTGAGCTGCTTTGCCCAAGGTCGCTCAGCAAGCTGGTGGCAGAACTAGGGCAAGAATGCCGGCCTCCTAATCCCCAGGAGACCTGGAGTGAACCTCCCACTCCAGAAAGATGATGGCCAAGCCCCCCTGACCAGCTGCTGTCTGAGGGGCGGATCCCTGGAGTCCTGGACTCTTCTGGCCTTTTCTTTCCCTCTCTCAGTGGCACGGCACTTAAGTAGGGTGCATGCTGCATAAATGATAAAGCACGACTCCCTTCCAGGGAGGAAGGCCGCGTCTGGGCAGGCAGTGTGACAGATGGTATTTACAATGTGTACTGAGAAGTTCTCACACAGCCTCACTTGGGCAGAGTGGCTGAGATGGAGGAAGCAGATTTGCATGCCCACCGTCTCACTCCTGTGCCTGGCATTCCTGCTGCTGTTGCCGCCGCTGTGTTTCTGTCCAGTCTCCCTTGCGCTGGTTGCCCCTGGCCATCCTAGATCTGGAGCTCCAGGATGGTTGGCTGCTGCCGCTACATCCTCATCATCAGAAAGGACCCCAAGGCATCCTTCAACAGAGCAGATGCTGGACTCACTGACATTCTGCCTGAAGGAGGCCGAGGAAGTCTTCTGAGGCCAAACCCTGGGCTGCGTTCCTAGGAATTCTGACCTCTGGGAGCCCTTCCCCAGGCCTGGAGAAGGAGAAATAGGAGAGATTCGTTCACTGAGCAGGTCGTTGTTGCCGTTCAGTTGCTCAGTCTTGTCCGTCTCTTTGAAACCCCACGGACTGCAGCACACCAGGCTTCCCTGTCCTTCACGATCTCCTGCAGTTTGCTCAAACTCATGTCCACTGAGTCAGTGATGCCATCCAACCTCGCCCCCTTCTTCTCCTGCCCTCAATCTTTACTAGCATCAGGGTCTTTTCCAATGAGTTGGCTCTTCGCATCAGGTGGCCAAAGGATTGGAGCTTCAGCTTCAGCATCAGTCCTTCCAATGAATATTCAGGGTTGAGTTCCTTTAGGATGGACTGCTTTGATCTCCTTGCTGCCCAAGGGACTCTCAAGAGTCTTCTCCAGCACCACAGATGGAAAGCATCAATTCTTCAGCACTCAGTCTTCTTTATGGTCCAGTTCTCACATCTATACATAACTACTAGAAATAGTCATCGCTTTGACTAGACAGACCTGTCGGCAAAGTGATGTCTTTGCTTTTTAATATGCTGTCTAGGTTTGTCATAGCTTTTCTTCCAAGGAGCAAGCATCTTTTAATTTCATGGCTGCCGTCACCGTCCCCAGTGATTTTGGAGCCCAAGAAAATTAAATCTGTCACTCCTTCCACTTTCTCCCCATCTATTTGAGCAGGTGCTTGCTGTGAACCTTCCAGGTGCCAGGAATCATTTTAGAAGTCAAACATTCTGCTGTCAGCAAACAGAACCAAGTGCTTTTCCTCATGGAGTAGATGCTCAAGCAGGAAGTTTACCACAGGCTTTGTGGCAGATTGCCTCCAGACTATGTCCCTTTCACTCTGCACAAACTCCCGTCTGACTCTGCAGTGGGGGGTGACAGCAAACCACTCCCCCTCCTGGGGACCCCGCACACGCAGCTTAACAGCAGCAAAGCAGGAAACAATCCAATGGCTTCTGCTTCACAGCCAGAGACCCTCCCAACATTCTGACTTCTACCAGCCTACAGTTGGACAAGCCCCACCTACTTGCCCTGGGAGAAGGTCACTGCAGGTCGTGGTCAGGACCTGTGTATTTAACTCTTTTTTTTTTTTTGGCCATGTGGTGTAGCTTGCAGAATCTTAGTTCCCTGACCAAGGATCAAACCCCCAGCCTCCTTCATTGGGAGCATGGAGTCTTAGCCACTGGATTGCCAAGAAAGTCCCTCTTTCACTCTTAAAATAAGAAGCTTGGGGGCTTCCCTGGTGGCTCAGTGGTAAAGAATCCACCTGCCAATGCAGGAGACATGGGTTCGATCCCTGGTCTGGGAAGATCCCACATGCCATGGAGCAACTACTGAGCCTGTGCTCTAGAGCCCAGGAGCCGCAGCTGCTGAGCCCACATGCTGCAACTACTAAAGCCTGCGTGCCCTAGAGCCCGTGTTCCTCAGCAAGAGAAGACACCGCAAGGAGAAGCCTTCACACCACAACTAGAGAGTAGCCCCATCTCGCCACAACTAGAGAGCCCACGCAGCAACAAAGATCCAGTGCAGCCAATAAAGAAAATAAAAACCCAGAAAGCCTCATTTTCATTTAAAAAAAGAAAAAGAAATTTGGTGAAAGGAATGGAGAATCAAACCCCCTCTGGGTCTGGGGAATCTTACTGTCCCCTCTTTGTATCTGTTCTGCCACCTCAAAAAGGCCGGCTTTTTGAGGATGAAATGAAATGACAAATATGTAAGTGCTTTGAAATAAAAGCAACAGAGATACAATTGTATTTTTATTATGCAGAGAAATCTTTTCTGTAAAACATAAACTTGTTTCTTATCGAGGGCTGAGACTAGTAACTGTGTATTAGACCCCATGTCAGATCAAGAGACATCCTCTGTCTTTCATTAAAGAGACATTTGTTCGACTTCTACCATGTGTTGGGTATTGTGATGGGGGTGACACTGAATAAGCCATAATCTCTCCTTCAAGGAATATGTATTTGGGTACAAGGAAGGCAAAACTTAAATAATGTAATGCAAGGTCAAAAGAAAAAGTGATCCAGAGGAAGCAGTGGTTCCACTTGGGCGTGGAGGGTTGAGCAAAGACTTCTGAAGGAGAAAGCATCCATCAGAGAACACACAATTGAACTCGAAGGTGCTGTTTGCTACGGACACAGGGCCTACCTGTGGCATAACCAGAGGTCACACAGAGCGTTGGCGGCCCAAAGAGAATCCAGAAATGGGACCCTGGGGACAGCCTACCCCCAAGGAGGTGGCAGAGAAGGAAGAGGAGACCCAGAAGAGCAGCTGAGAGTTTCCCTGCTTGTGTGTGTGTGTGCTAAGTCATTTCAGTCAAGTCCAACTCTGCAACCCCCTGGATTGTAGCCTGCCAGGCTCCTCTATCCATGGGATTCTCCAGGCAAGAATACTGGGATGGGTTCCCATGCCCTCCTCCAGGGGATCTTCCCGACCCAGGGATCAAATCCACATTTCCTGCGGCTCCTGCATTGCAGGCAGATTCTTTACCACCGAGCCACCTGGGAAGCCCTTCCCTGCATGTGCGATTGGCTAAATCTTGGAACTGGGCAAGTTTCCCCTGTGCTTTTCTGAGCTTTTCCCTTTTGGGTGCCCACGCCTCTCTTTGAAAGGATCTGGTGTCTATGGACCTAGACGTCTCCAGTGATTTAAGTTCCCTGGAAAATCGGGGGCCCTGGAGTGAAAGGGGAAGAGACGAAAGGCGAGAAGAAAAAAAAAGTCCATTTAGCAACCTTGTTGCGTTTGATCTCAGAGACAGCGGGCAATAATGGAAGAATGTTGGAACTGGGGCCGGAGGAGGGTTGGATTCCAAGTGCCGGTCTGCTCCCTGAGCCGCACCCGCTGTTCGGACTTGCAGACTTCAAACATGACTGGGGGATTCCGGGAAGACAAAAGAATTCAGGGCCGGGGCTTGGATCTCAGTCAAAAATAACTCATGTCTTCATCTCAAGCAGCTCGGGGCTGTTTGCAGGTTTCTCAGAAGATGGAGCTGGATGCAGGCAACGGGGACCATGAGGGTCAGTTTTAGGTTTGCTTTGGAGAGAAAAAAAGTGCCTTGAGGGGTGTGGGCCTAGCTGAGGGAGACATCTGGATAGGAAACTGCTGTTGCAGACGAGGCCTAAGCTGAGAGGTTCTGGAGAAAAAGTCACCCCCTTTTACCCCTCCTTCTCAGCGCTGCCATTTGCTTTGAGCAGTAATTACAGCTCTTAATGTTTCTTCCCTGTCTTCTCATTAGCTCACGGTGTCCACAAACAAACTCCTGGGCCCCCCTCACCACCCTCCTTCCCTCTCCCTGGCTTTCCTGCTTCTCTGATAGCAGGTCCATTGTGCTGGTGCTCCCGGCTCATCAGAGCATCAGTTCCTTAAAGAACCCCCTCTCCCTCTCTTGGTGGGTGCATCTGAGACACTCAGCCCCCAGGCAGCTCTTCCTCCCTTATCCCACTGGGCTGTAATTAGAGGATTATCTAATTTTCTCCCAGGAGGCCAGGGTCTGGATCTTATTCCCTTTGTATTCTCAGCACCTCGGCCAGGGTCTGGCAAAGAATGGACACTCACAATGTGTTAGTTGAATTGCTCTCCTGGGCTGCTGCCAACTTAATCTTCCTAAAATGCCGCTCCAGTTAGAAGCCGCCACCACTTACTTCTTCCATCGCCCATTAAGCAAGGTCCAGGCTCCTCAGACTGGCACTCAAAGACTTTCTCGACACGACTTCTCACCCGTCTGGCCATCCCCAGTTTGTGCTCACCCACCGAGTTGTTCCCAAGACAGTCAGTGGCTTTCCTGTCTCTCTGCTTTTACTGCTTTGGTTCTGTCCCCCGAGAAACCCTTCCACACTCTACTGCAAAGCTGCCCCCTCTGTCAAGGTTCATCTCCATCGCTCATCCTGCTCCTCTGAGTTGAGTCTGACACTTCAGGGTTTGAACTGCTCTCTTCCAGGCTCTTATCCTGGTCAGCGTTCACTTAGCATCTGGCTGTCGTGTGGTTAGTCGCTCAGTCATGCCTGACTCTTTGTGACCCCATGGACTGCAGTCCACCAGGCTCCTCTGTCCATGGGATTCTCCAGACAAGAATACTGGAGTAGGCTGCCGTTTCCTTCTCCAGGGGACCTTCCCAACCCAGGGATCAAACCCGCGCCTCCTGTGTCTCCTGCATTGCAGGCAGATTCTTTATCTCTGAGCCATCGGAGAACTTCAAAAGAGGTCATGGTGTTGAGCTCTTACACAGTGAAGAGCAGAGTGTCAATGCCAGTCCACCTCTACTGACTGTCATCTCCAGGCAGACCCAGGGTTCCCTTGGGCGGGGCCCGTGAACCTGAGTGCCTGGCCTTGCAGCATCCAGTGAAAGTGGGTGGTCACCGTGCCCTTTCTCTCCTCTCTCCCCATTAGGACTCAGAATGTGCTGGTCCTCAGGTCGTCTCAGAGTGGGACCAGAGCTGTCAGAGAGCCCAGCTACTCCTACCCATCAGGGGTTCTGGGCCTTGGGACCCAAGGTCCAGTCCCACTGCCTGCTGGGGGGTGAGCTGGCCCCAGCTGCACTTTCCGTTGGGGCTGAGGAGAGCCACGGGCTGGCTGGTGAGGCGGAGGCAACGCTGAGGGCAAAAGGTGCGTGTGGCCTCAGGTTCATAGGAGCTGCTGGATGTCACAGCTGGTCTCCAAGTCCAGATGGCGGCCCTCCTTCCAGCAGGGACTGGGCGCGAGCTCCTGAAGCGAGAGTCCTTGCTGGAGTTCAGGAATTCTTCCCCAGGAGACTTGGGAACACTGTCTCCCAAGGTGGGGTGAGGCGTTCCTAGGACTGATGGAGGAACAACATCCCCTTCCAGATACTTCCCAGAGCCCCCCTCTCCCCTTTATTCTAACTGCTGCTGCCCTCACGACCGCTTCCTTGGATCGTTGTTGTTCAGTCGCTCAGTTGTGGCCGACTCTTTGCAAGTCCATGGACTGCAGCACATCAGGCTTCCCTGTCCTTCACCAACTCCCAGAGGTTTACTCAAACTCATGTCCATTGAGTCCTTGGATGGTTCCTCCCATCTCCCTATGCTTAGGGTTAGGGAGGCCAGCCTCCTAGACAGATTTTTTTTGACCAGGGATCAAAAGGCAGTCAAAGTGTGGAGTCCTAACCACTGGGCCACCAGGGAATTCCCTGGAGGGATCTTTTCAAATATTACTTTCCTGCTCACAATCCTTTGGTGGCCCCCCTATTGCCCTTAGGGCAAAGTCCAAGTCCCTTTCTCAGGAAACTCCTCACAGCCCTTGAAACCTTCAAACCCTCTGCTCCAGGCTGGGATCTTTTTTTTTTTTTTTTGATGTGGACCACTTTTAAAGTCTTTCTTGAATTTGTTACAATATTGCTTCTGTTCTATGGTTTCTCTTCTTTGGCCTTGAGGCTTGTGGGATCTTAACTCCCTGCCAGGGACTGAACCCTTACCCCTTGCATTGGAAGGCAAAGTCTTAACCACTGAACTACCAAGGAATTCTCCCAGTCTGGGTTCTCTACATTAAGTTCCTTGCTCTAATTTCCAGCCATGCCAAATTGATTGTAGTTCCTTTTCCAAACCATACTGCTGCCCAAGCCCAGCCTCTGTCCATGCCATTCCCTCCGCCTGGAAGGTCTCCCCTCCAGCTTTCCCACTTTGCTCCGTTTGGGGGCATATCCTTTGGGAAGCCCTCTTGGACCCACAGGAACCCCCTCCTTTGGGTTTCTATACCCCTTGGACTTCCCTGGCTGTCACTCCCAATTAAACAGCTTCTGGAGGTCTGGGTCTGGATCTTATCCACCTCTTGATTCCCAAAGTTCTCTCTCTGGCACTTAGTAGGAGCCCAGCAGAGGTTCAGGGAACTGAACGGAGCCTGCTGAGGTCCCTTCCACTGGAGGGGATGACAGAATTGGATGGGTTGATAAGAGCTGTCCCTGGGCTGAAGAAAAGGCAGAACCCAAAGAGCAACTGAGGTCAGAGACTGCCCCGAGACCAAGCCCTCTCTGAGCTCTTCTTCCCTCTCCCCTGGAACTGCCCACTTCCTGACCACTTCTCCAGCCAGGAAGATCTAAGTGTAACACAGCCAGCAGCCAGGCAGGTCCTGCAGGTGAGAGGAGCGGGGGTGGTGGGGGGCGTGCCACTGCCCCCGGGCCCCGGCTGCCCCTTGTCCTTTGGGCTTCTTTCCACAACGGAGTCCATCGGCCTCTCTTCTGTCCCCTGAAAGCTGTTTCCAAAATCACATCCTATGCAGACAGTTTTATTTACAAGGAAATCTTGGCAGGATCTTGACTTGTTAGTAGAGTAGGGGTGGGGGGAGGGTGGTGAGAAACAAAAATAGTTGGAATGATCACACTTTCTGAAACCAGAGATGAAAATTGGTGTCTGTAGCAAACTCACCTAATTAGAATGGAGTTAATTTCCTTCTCTGGGTTTAGGGGGAGCAGTTATTGTCGGCTGAGATGGTCACAGGTTGGATCCTGGGGTTATGTGTTTGCTTTATGAAGATGAGCACATTAATTGCAACTTGCACTACTGGAAAAGAGCATCCATTTCTGAGAGGCAGAGAGAGGAGCAAAGGCCAGTGGGTGAGTGGGTAAGAGGGGTGGAAGAAGGCACCTTTGGTGTGGGCTGGGGGCTGACTGGGGCACATCACCAGAAATGAATCCCTGAGGCCCTGGGAGAGCAGGGCACCTGTCCCAGCCGGCCACTGGCCACTGGCACCGTTTCCAGGCAGAGCCTCTGCTTAAGGGAGACTGCCTCTCCTGGGAGGTCTTTCCTGCAAGCAAACAGCACCAATTTTTTTCTTTAGAAGATCCCCTACTCCTCTGGCTCTAACTCGATTCCTACTTGCTGTAGTTTCTTTACCTCTCATCTTGCCTGGTCCTACCTTTGTCTGCCTGGTTCAGTGAAGCCAGGACACTGTCCCAAAGCTCTGGGTGTGCGGAGGGCAAGATTTCAGGGTTTGGGGTCCGGGACTCCTCTGATTTCTCCCTACCTGAGCCTGCCCGGACCTCCCAGGATCCGGGACCTTAGTGAGGGAAGGGTGGCGGTGGGGGCGGGGATCCTGTCTTCCTAGCATCCTGCCCCCATTTCACTCCCAGTTAACCCCGACATTGCCAACTTAGCGAGAACCTCGCCCGTGCCACCTTCACGCGTCTGCTGCCTCCAAGTCAAGTTAGCCCGGTGGGTCTCGGCAAGTAGACACTGCACACCCCCCCATCCCTCACCCCACCCGGTCCCACACGGAGAGACAAACCCCGGCCGGGCCGGAGGCAGGTGGCGATGGGGCCCGGGCCCGCGCAGCCCCACCCCCGCCCGGGGCCATGCAGCCACTTCCCCGCCGAGCCCGCCGCAGCCCTCCTCCTCCCCGGGCCGCGGCGCTCTGACCGACTTGGCCCGGGCGGGGGCGCCCGGGGGTGGCGGGTGGGGGGCGGCGGTCCCGGGAGCAGCCCCGCCCCCGCCTGCGCACCGCCCCCGAGGAGTCCGCGGGGAGGAGGAGACTCGGGCGCAGAGCGGGGGCCGCGGGAGGCGAGGAGGGAGCGCGCGGGGAGCCGCGGGGCCGGGGCCGGCCCAAGGGCGCCCTCGCCTCGGAGCCGGGCGTTGGGGCCGGGGTGGAGGCGGAGGCCGGCGGGGCCGCGGGCGCCGCGAAGTTTACGGCGGAGGGCCTGGCGTCCCGGGGTCGCGAGGCGGCGGCGCGGGGGCCGGGACCATGGGGGCGGAGGCGGAGGCGGCGCGGCGCGCACAGGCAGCCCAGAGCGGCGCGGCCGCCGCGGCGCAAAGTTAGCCGGGCGCCCCGGGACGAGCCCCGCAGCCGCGCCGGGCCCCGGACGCCGCCCCGGCATGGGCGAGCACCCCAGCCCGGGCCCAGCGGTGGCCGCCTGCGCCGAGGCGGAGCGCATCGAGGAGCTGGAACCTGAGGCCGAGGAGCGGCCGCCGGCGGAGGACGTGAGTGCCCCCTCCCCGGCCCGGGCAAACTTTCTGGGGGGCGGGGGCCGCGGTGGGGACCGCTGCCCCCGACTCGCCCCCCGCGGGGTAACTGGGAGGTTTCAAGGTGACGCGGGAGCGCCCCGGATTGGCCGGGTCCCCGCGGGCTGGAGGGGGCGGAGGGAACCGGTCTCCCCGAAACGCGCGCGCGCCATCCCCTGCTAGGGCTCCCGGGGCTTCCCGGCGGAGCGCAGCGCCCGCCGCTGCGCCGGGGACCCGCCGGCCGCCGAGCCCCCTCCTCGCGGCTGGTGCAGTGCCCGGGACACGGCGTTTTCCCGCAGAGGCGGCCGCGTCACAGCAGTGGCTCCCCTCCCCTCCCACTCGCGACCTGCGGGCTCTCGGAGCCGGGGTAGGAGCGGGCGCCGCAGAGTCCCCGGAAGCCGGCGGCGCAGACCGCCCTGGCGACCCCTTCTCCGGTCGCTGATGAGCCCCGGCCCGGCACTTGCCCTGTCCAAGACCCTGATCGAAATTCTAGCTGGCCCCTGGCCCCCAGCCCGGCTGGAGGACGGACAGGAGGAGTGCCGGGAGAGCTTTCACTCCCAGAGGGGGGCTTAGGAGTCCCAGACCGCGTCGGTGCCAGCGACGGTCCCCTGGAGAGGATAGGGAGGGGTGCCCCACAGGGCTTCCCTGCCATCTGCTGCCGGAGTCTCCCCGCCTCCCTCCGGTCCTGGGAGCCATGGGCAAAGCCGGCACCGGGGAGTCCTGGGAACTGGAGTTTCTTAAGCTTCTCCCTCCCGAGGTTAACCTGCTCCGCAGAGGTGAAAAACTGGGCAGACGCTCCGCCCTGCCCCTGACCTCTCAGGGTGGGGACTGGGAAGTGAAGCCCGGCTCCCCGACGGTTTACCCAGCCTCAGCCGGGAAGTCTGAATAGGGTTGTATCCCCTCTGGCTCTTGTGCTTAAACCCCCTCTGTTGCTCTGGTCTCATCGCTTTGGCTGACTCTTAGGGGCTCCTCACTTAGGCTCAGCCTGCGAAGAAACAGGGGTGGGTTTCAGAGCATGCAGGAACCCCCTCCTCCCAAAGTAGAGGCCAAACCTTAATGTTTATGCCCAGATGTATTTTCCGGATAGGGGGTCTTTGACCCCCCAGCAGGTGGAGACGGCTGCAGCCGTCTGATGGAATTGCAGGAGATGCATCCGGGCATGCATTCCCAGGCCTGGGAGTAGACACCGAGATAGGAGCTAAGGGGCAGAAGTTATTAGAGGCCCTTGGACAGAATGACACGCTTTTTTTTTTAAATTAAGGAATTGTTGAGAATCACCCTTGCTCTGCTCATGTCCCCTCCTGCGCATCCCAGAATGAGGGATGCTCTCCCTCCCCAGTCTGAGTTCTCCCACCTTTGCTAGGTGTAGACTCATTTGGGAAACTCTTCCCAGGGCTCCCTGGCCTCGGGTCCCTGAGCCTGGGCCCGCAGCTGGGAGGCTAGGTCAGAAACAGCAGGGGGCTGCAGAGGCCTCGGTGATAAGTGTGTTTCTTTCTTTCTCTCCTCTTCCTCCTCTCCTGCATGGCTCCTTCTCTACCAGCACTGGAAAGTCCTGTTTGATCAGGTAGGTGAGCAGTTAAATGCCCCCTCCCTTCCTGCCAGCACTCCTCAGTCTCCCTGCCTGCGTGGGCTTCCCCAGCTCGGCACTCCTGAGACGGTGACGTGGGGGTGGGGGTGTGGCCTAAGGCAGCTCTGGGTCTGAATGGTACTGCTCTCCACTGCTCTCCAGGTTTCAGGAGGAGGTGGGGGGGGGAGCTCCCTTAAGAGATCTTTCCCTGCCTCTTCCTCTCAATGCCACTCCACGGGAACCAGCTTTATACCAGGGAGAAATCCGACAACACGCATTGAAAGCCTGGGATGTTCTCTGTGTGCAAGGGGATGGCACGTTTGGGCTGGGGAGGTGGGGGAAGGGCTTAGGTGAACACCCCCCCCCCTTTTTTTTTCTCCTCCCACCATCACAGATCCACGGCCACCTCTGAGGTCAGATCCTTGCCATCCTTGGTGGGTGACTCAAATATGAGCCCTATTTGAAAGCTGACCACTCTTGATTTTGCCTCAGGGATGGGGGAGCTATAGACGGAAAACACTTAAGTGATTGTTTGCAGCACCTCAAGTCGAGGTGTGGGAGGTGGAGTTGGAAGTGCCCTGCATTGGCTTTGGAATGGGGAGACCGGCACTTGACCTTCAGCAGGGAAATGGTTCACTTCTTTGTTGGGAACTGCTTTTGCATGCTGTTGTGTGTGTTTCCTTCTCCCTCCCTGTTTCAATAGCTGCCCGGGTGTGGGGGAACAGTGAGTGTGGTGCCCTGGGCTGAACACGATTATGCCATGAAGTGTGTGCGACTCTAAGACACCAGTCTGGTTGGGTCAGAGGGAAGGTGTTGGGTTGGAGAGGCAGATAAAGCTGAAAAAGTAGCCTGCACCAGACCTCATCCTGTTGAGTGCAGGGGAAGCCTTTCAAAGTATTTTTGGCAAGTTTGTTACAAGATTCAGGGGGCAAAAAAAAAAAAAAAAAAAAGATCCAGGGGGTACTTTGGGAAGATGCTGTGTGAGAGTGGGGTAGAGATGAGAAGCTGGCTAGGAGCCTACTACAATGCATGGAGACAAGCACCTTGACTTGGAAAAGTGGGAATGGAAAGGAAGAAGGATATGATGATGGGAGAATTGGAAGATCTTATTAGACTGGAATAGATGAGGTGAACCACATGTATTACCTTGAGGTTCTAAATGTAGATTTGGGACTTCCCTGGTGGTCCAGTGGCTAGGATTCTGCACTCCCGATGGAGGAGACCTGGGTTTGATCCCTGGTTGGGGAACTAGGTCCTACATGCCACAACTAAGAGGTCCGTGCAGCAACTAAAGATCCTGCATGCTGCAATGAAGATCGAAGATAGATCCGAACAAATGAGTTCGACCACGTGTGTAACATCGAGGTTCCAAACCTGAGAGGAGAAGGAGAAGTAAGGGTTTGTAAAACTGACAACTTTGATTTCAGACCAGTTCAATTTGAGTCAGCTAAATGCAGATGCCGAGTGGGACTGAAAACATGGAATTCAGGGGACTTCCCTGGGGGTCCAGTGGTTAAAACTTCGCCTTCCAGTGTGTGTGTGGAGGGGTTCTATTCCTGATGAGGGAGCAAAGATCCCACATGCCTCTGGGCCAAAAAAAAATCAAAACATGAAATAGAAGCAACATTGTAACCAATTCAATAAAGACTTTAAAAATGGTCTACATCAAAAAAATCTTTAAAAAGAGAAAACATGGAATTCAGCTCGAAAGACAGGGTGGGCCTGGAGAGGAGATTTGGGGGGCCGTCATCCCCTTAACACAAGGCCTGACTGTGACGTGGGGAGCTTCCCACCGCTCCGGTCCTGCTGGGGTAGACCAACTCCCCCTCGGGCTTCTGAGAGCACAGCAGCTGCTGGCCTGATGCCCTGAGGCAGGAGGGAGCCGCCTGCTGCCACCGATGCCACGACCAGCAAGCTGCCAACCCTTCACACCTCCTGCCAGATTTAGAATCGAAACCTAGAACAAAGTGTATCGTTCTTTTTTCCCCTCTGTCTGTGTCTTTCTCATTGGATTAATTTCCTTCGCCAGTCCCTGCCTATGTGTTTACACTGTGAAACCAATGATTTGGACGAATGGAGGGAAATTTTTAGGAGGAAGGATTTGGAACTCGCGGGAGCAGAGAAAATGCATCATACCTGATAGCAGTAGGTGGTCTGCGAAATCCAATTTTTCCCACTGGAGGGAGATCCCGAGTGTCACAGAGTGCATCCCCCTGCTTCTGGGAAGGCCCACCCAGAAACCATTCTGGACAGACACAATTCTCGGAAAGAAACTCCCCAAGCTTACGCTGGACAGGTTTTTTTTTCTTGCTATAAGTTCTGCCTTATGTTCGCTCCCCAGCGCTTTAGAAGCCCGTTTCTGTTGTCTTCCTTCCTATTGGTGCTTTGTGTTTGAGGAGAGCTGCGCGTGAGCGGGGGGGCACCCGACCTCTGGCAGATACCCATCCCTCTGCGTCTGTTCCCCCTCCTTTGTGCAGTTCCCCTTGGACCATCCCCCTGATAGGGCTGAATGCAGAGCAGGTGTGAGGCTTCATAAATGGTCGTACAACTTCAGAAGGGCCCCTGGAGAGCTGGAGCGTCTTATCCTTTCTGACTCTTCCTCTGGGCCTACTTAAAGCGGGATTTGGTGATGGTGAACTTGGTGAACTCAGGAGGGAATATTTGGCTGGGGGTTACCCGCAGCCTCCCCACAATTTCTGACAGGAATAGCCCTGATGAGTCAACCTGTGCTGCATGGGGTGGGGTTCTCCTGACACTTGTCAGAATCCCTGCCGGCTAATGTGGCCCTGGAATTCACCTTTCTGAGGTCACGGCATGGGGAGGCTGGCCCCAGTCAGTCCGCCTTCCTTTCCTGGGTCAAGGGGATACCAGGGATCACCTGGTTTCAATCTGGGATCTGCTGGGACCTTTTTCCACCGTTAGGGATGGTTTTGGAGCAGTCTCTCTGTGCTGTCTGGTTCTTCAGCATGTAGAGTGGCTTTGACCCAACATGATGCTGATTGGAGCCAATAGTTAGAAACCATGACCTTGGCCTTTTGATCCTATAGGGACACCCCTCTCCCAGAATGCCTTCTGGGGGGTTGGAGGTGAAGAAAACAGGTGACCCCAGCCCCATGGAAGTTTACTCAGCTGGTCCCCACTGGCATCCTGGGTGTTTGTCTGGTCCGTTCAAGTAGGAGTGCAACACGCCACCCAACCTCACCCCCTCCCCTATGTTTCTATGGGGATCCCAGAAGTTATAACAGGCAGGAGGCCTGAAGATCATCACTTCAACCCCCAGGTATTCCAGGTGCCTGTTTCCTGTTTGAACTTCTCATTGAGGAAATGATCTTTTCATAGCCTTGGAATTGGAGTGGTTTTCCCAAATACTGGATCTTAGAATTTAAATATTAACCTGTTGTTATGGTGTAAAATAATGGTAAAAATGTCTTCTTTTTCTGCAGTTCAATCTATTGGGCTTTTCCTTCTTGATTCCTTATGTTGTTTCAGAGTTGAGACAGTTTCCCTCCCTCTTCAGATCTCATGAAGTGTTTTTGTTGTTCAGTTGCTCAGTTCTGTCTGACTCTTTGCAACTCCATGGACTGCAGCACACCAGGCTTCACTATCTCCTGGAGTTTGCTCAAACTCACATCCACTGAGTTGGTGATGCCATCCAACCATCTCATCCTCTGTCACCCCCTTCTCCTGCCCTCAATCTTTTCTAGCATCAGGGTCTTTTCCAGTGAGTTGGCTCTTCACATCAGGTGGCCAAAGTAATGGAGCTTTATCTTCAGCATCAGTCCTTCCAATGAATATTCAGGGTTGATTTCCTTTAGGATAACTGGTTTGATCTCCTTGCTTGAGAGTCCAAGGGATTCTCAGAGTCTTCTCTAGCACCACAATTTTTTTTAAAATTTATTTTAATTGGAGGCTAATTACTTTACGATATTGTAGTGGTTTTTGCCATACATTGACATGAATCAGCCATGGGTGTACATGTGTTCCCCATCCTGAACCTCCCTCCCCATCTGATCCCTCACGGTCATCCCAGTGCACCAGCCCTGAGCACCCTGACTCATGCATCAGATCCGGACTGGTGATCTGTTTCACATATGATAATATACATGTTTCAATGCTATTCTCTCAAATCATCCCACCCTCGCCTTCTCCCACAGAGTCCAAAAGTCTGTTCTTTACATCTGTGTCTCTTTTGCTATCTCACATATAGGGTCATCATTACCATCTTTGTAAATTCCATATATATGCATTAATATACTGTACTGGTGTTTTTCTTTCTGACTTACTTCACTCTGTATAACAGGCTCCAGTTTCATCTACCTCATTAGAACTGATTCAAATAGCACCACAGTTTGAAAGCATCAATTCTTCGGTGCTCAGCCTTCATTATGGTTCAACTTTCACATCCATACTTGGTGTGACTACTGGAAAAAACATAGCTTTGACTATACGGACCTTTGTTGGCAAAGTGATGTCTCTGCTTTTTAATATGCTGTCTAGGTTTGTCATAGCTTTTCTTCCAAGGAGGAAGCATCTTTTAATTTCATGGCTACAGTTACCATCTGCCGTGATTTTGGAGCCCAAGAAAATAAAGTCTGTCACTGTTTTCATTTTCCCCCATCTATTTGCCATGAAGTGATGGGATTGGATACCGTGATCTTAGCTTTTTGAATGTTGAGTTTTAAGACAGCTTTTTCACTCTCCTCTTTCACCTTCATTAAGAGGCTCTTTAGTTCCTCTTTGCTTTCTGCCATTAGGATCTCATAAATAGGTGCTTCTATTTCCTACTTCTTTTTCCCTGATTAAAAAAAAAAAATCCTCTAACCCTTTACTCCCTCCAGATCTAATTCCTATCCAATTACACCAGCATCAATTATTAAGAAAGCCTTCCTTTATTTATTGAGAAATTTTATCATTTGGTAAGTTTTTATTAACATATGTGGTGGGGTTTTTTATTTCTGATCTATTCCCCTGATATTTACAATTTTGCCCAGGTAAAGTACCCTTTATTTATTGCTTTACATTTCTTCCATAGGTTTCCTCCAAGCTTCTCTGTTTCAGGTTATGCTTTGATAGTCTCCCAGTCTCTTCCTGAACTCCAGGTACCCTCAAGGACCCAAGGTCAAGCAGCAGGTCTGTGGCAGACATGGGACTGGAGTCTGCTAACTCATAAAAGGCTCTGGGGTTGGAAAACCATTGCCACATTCACACATACAAGTGCCTCTAAGATCTCCAAATGTTTAATGAGCAAAACTGTTTGGAGCAGAGTTCTGTTAAGTCAACAGAGCACAATTGCTTTCCAAGCTCAAGCATGTGAGAAGGAAAAGGGAGAATTAGAAGGAACTTGATCATGTTTCCTGTTTTCCCCTTCCCACTTGGGAGCATGCATTTTTCAGTCTCCAAGAAGAGACCCCTAACTCTGCTAATCTCCCGGAAGGGAAGCAGACAAATCTTGACTCTCCTTCCAAAATTATAAACATGTTGCAACCACAACAGGAGGCTATCCTTGGGTGGGCTGCTGGAGAAAACCCCATATGTGGGGCAAATAGTCCTGGGTTCAAGCCCTACTGACTCTTGAGATTGGGGTCAAGTGACATTAGCTCTCTGAGCCTCAATTTCTTTATCTCTAAAATGGAGAGGATAATCTTTAAGTCCAGGGATGATTGTGGGAGTTAAATGGAAGTGGAAACTCTCTTAATAATGTCTGATACCCAGTGGACATTTTTGGTTGGTGTTTTTGTTTGTTTGGGTTTTCCTGTTTTGTTTTTGGCTATGCTGAGTGGCACGCGAGATCTTAGTTCCCTGACCAGGGATTGAACCCACGCCCCCTGTGGTGGAAGCTTGAAGTCTTAAGCCACAGTATAGGTTTGACAGCTATCTTTTGATGGGGAATCAGAATTTGCTAGAATAAGCCCAGGGTCATTTCTGAGATCCACGCCTCCATAGGGAAGGTCTCTGCCTCTACCTTCTCAGCCCCAGCTCCTGGAGACAGAGCCACTTGTGTGCTCAGAGGATTTTCCTGCTTGCTTTGCCCAAATGTCTCCTCTGCCCGGTCCCCTTGCCGCCAGCCTGGGGTCTTGCCTATGCCTGACCCTAAAGCCAACCTCATTTACAGTCCTGCTGGCTGGCTTAAGACAGTTCTGGGAGCTGAAAAGAGGTGCAGATGAGACTGCTGTATGGATTAGTGAGGAGCTGCAGAGAAAACACGTGCCACAGACTCAGGGGCCTTGGCGGCGCCCCTGGGGACACAGGATTAACCAGCAGAGAGGGGTTGCCTTGCTGGGCTCGGTACCTCCAGCCCCTTATCAGGTGGTGTCCAGGTTCCTAGAGTCTCTGGACTCTCCTCCATCACAAAGGCTGCTCCCCTCCCCTGCCCCCAGGGACCGCAGTGGTCATGCTGAATTAACCCTTTTGTCCCTGACCACTCCCAGAAAGGCACTGGATGGCAGTTGAGCCGTGAGGCTGAGGGAGCTAAGGCACTGTGCTGCCTGGCTGCCTGGCTGCCACGGAACAGGCACACACATGTGGGAGCAAACGGGTCCAGCTACCTCCCTGCCACGCCGTCTCTGGCTCTGATGTCCGCTCCAGGCGCCAGCCCTGGCTGTGGGCCACCTCGCCCCGGTCGGCCCCTCTGGGGCTGCGGCCACCTCGAGGACCTCGAGTCACCAGGAGGTCAATGGAAGCATCTTGTCCAGTCTGCTCACTTTGCAAATGAGGAAACAGAAGTCTGTGACCTTCGGAGGTCACTTGGTGCTGGAGTCTCAGACTGAGATGAGAGCCCAGCTCTGCTTTCTCTCTGACCTGTGTTCCTGCCGCCGGGCCATGCAGACTTCTGGCTGCTTCCTCAGCACCCCAAGTGACTCAGGGATAGGTGAGGACACGGAGTCTGGCTGGAGTCCCAGTTCTGCTCCTCCTCGCTTGCTACGTGACAAGAGGCCAGCTGGGCAACGTCTCCAAGCCTCAGTCTTCTCATCTGTCTGCTGCCTGCCTTCAGGGCTCTTTCGGGGCCTAATGACATGCTGGGTGCATAGCATGTGGCGATGTGTAGTGAGTCCCTGATAAACACACGTGGTTGTTACCGCGTTCCTGGAATTTGAAGAAATTAACATCATTTTCAAAATTACCTCTGGGTAATAGTTCTAGGTCTTGAATCAAAGTGTCCAGATCCCCATTCTGTGGTTCCTTCCAGCTTATCAAGCTGACTTCTTCGGGGCAGGAGCTGGAAAATCATGTTCCCTCTGAACTTTCTACAGAGAGAGGAGAGAAGTTTTTGGATAGAGACTGCCGGGGGTGGGGGTTGGGGGGTGGACATCCAAGCATTTTTCCCTCCACTCACTGGCTGTGGGATAGTCCATGGCAAGAACGAGGCATCATGTACCAGGGGATCAGAGCCCAGGGCAGGCCTCCTCTACCCAGGGTTCCCATTTGACAGTCCCTGGTGAGCCTGGGCACGGGTCTCTGCTTTGTGTTACGGAAATGAGCTGGTGAGCGTCTTGAGTTGTGGACAACTTGGCCAGCCTTGTTCCACTGGCTTTTTAATTTATTTATTTTGAAAATTTACTTATTTATGGCTGCATTGGGTCTTTGTTGCTGTGTGCGGGCTTTCTCTAGTTGTGGTGCTTGGGCTTCTCATTGCAGTGGATTCTCTTGTTACAGAGCACGGACTCTAGAGTGGTCTCAATAGTTGCGGCACATGGGCTTAGCCTCGGCATGTGGCATCTTCTCAGACCAGGGATCCAATCCATGTCCCCTGCATTGGCAGGTGGATCCTCAACCCCTGGACCACCAGGGAAGTCCCCCACCAGGTTTTTAATTTACTTATTTATTTTTATCTTTTATTTTTTTTTTGGCCACGCCACATGGCAGACAAGATCTTAATTCCCCAACCAGGGATCAAACATGAGTGCCATGCAGTGGAAGCATGGTCTTAACCCCTGGACCACCAGGAAAGTCTCCCATCACCTTTTTTAAAAGCATGGTCCAGGTTTGAGTTGGAAAGTATTCCTTTCAGAGAGCAAACACTGAGCACGTGCTCTGTGCACACAGGTTGTCTCATTTTGCTCTCTTAACAACCCTGGGAGGTGAGTGGTACAATCCCCTCTTCACAGAGGAGGAAACTGCGGCTTGGGGGGGTGGGGGTGGGGCAGGGCCCAAGCCACAAAGCAAATGAGGACCCTCTGCAGAGGGGTTTGTGTGTGTGGACACAAGGCTCCTGGGTGCCTTCAGAACTGGAGCCGAGGGCCACAGGAGGCAAAGGAGCCCGGTGACCCTGCATCCTGCCCACCCCGCTCCCGGTCAGAGGTCTGTATCCCACTTCCCCGCTCCCTACATCCAGCGGGACCGTTGGTGGTTTCCAAGAGAAACAGCCAGAGGAAATGGCTTTAGGCTGAAGCAGATGGGGTGGGGCAGAGGTAAGACCCCCTCCCCACTCTCCCTGCCAGCGGCCCCCCTGCCTTTATGGCTGTGACTCGGCCTCAGTCCCCCAGCGGCCCTGATGGCCGGGCCTGGATGAGTCAGCACAGGCGTTCTGTCTGCTTCTGGGACCCAAGGGGCCAGCCTCTGAGTTCCAGCCCCCAGCTTCCCCCTCAGGGCCAGTGCACCTCCAAGGCCTTCTGCGGGGAGGGGGCTACTGAAGGGGACAAGCGGGGTCCTCCAGGAGGCTCTCTTTCAGGGTGAGTTGGGCAGGGCCTGGAGGGAAGAGGTGGCCCCCACGCCTGGGCACCCACCTGACCCTAGCTTTCTGCACCTTGGGGGAGGTCTGAGAGCTCATCTTCCCCTCACGGCCCAGGTTTTGAGAGAGAGAGCTGGGTAGTTTTCTGGAAATAGACCAACTGCCCAGCAGCTCAGCCTGGATCCAGGCCAGGACATCCTCGGCGTCTCTGCTTGAGGGAAAGGTGTTCCAGCTTCCTAATCAGCCTGCCAAGCTCAGATCCGGGGGATCAGCTTTTTGACTAATGGGGGGTGATGTTCAGGAGTCTGGCCTACAGCTTCTGGGAGAAGCCCCTTGGGAGGGATGGAGCCCTGGGCTGGCAGCTGGAAGGACAGAAATAATGTAACTGGGAATTCTAGAATTTCGGAAGGTTCACTAGCCATCAGATGCCTGGCCAGACCCCAGGGGAGCACGAGCGCCCCTCATGCCTCCAGGTGGGGAGACTGGAGGGCAGGAGAGGTCAGAACCAGGCTTTAAAAACTGGTCTCTCCTTCCCAGGGAGACTTGAGGTCTTCATAAATCCACTCCTAGCTTCAGCTGCTTTAAAGCAGGCCAGAGGGGTACCCTGTTCTACTCACTGAAGTGCCTCTGGGCAGATCGTTCATCTTGGTGTGCCTCAGTTTCCATATCTGTTAAATGGGACTAATCACACTTATGCTCTAGGGTTGATGTGAGAATAAAAGTGATCAGAGGAATTCTCTGATTAGGCCTGGTTAGCATGGTTAGGACTCCTCTCTTTCACTGCCTGGCACCCAGGTTCAGTCCCTAGTCGGGGAACTAAAATCCCACAAGCTGTGTGGGGCAGCCAGGAAAAAAACAAAACCATGAAATTATTGTGAAAATAAGTATTTCAGGTCAGGGGGGAAAGACAGGGAATGGTGTGAGGTGACTTTCTCTATGGGGCAAATTAGCATCCTCATTTGCAAGGCAGAAGTGCTAGGGAAAGCTGCTACTCCCATTACCTTGCCTCCTGACCTCGGCAGCTGCAGGCCTGGACCTAATTTATGGGGCTGTAAATATCCATGAATGGACCAGAGTTCCCTGGTGGGCTGTAGCTGCTGAGTGGGGACAACTCTGCTGAGCCTGAAACCCCAGGGCAGCCTCGTTAATTCTGCTCAGCCCAGAAGCCGGGTAATGGTGCAAGGAGCCAGCAGAGAAGCTGTGATAACCCCCTGAGTGGGGAGGGGTGCTGTCTACACCCTCCCCTTCTCCAGCACTCACATCATGTGGTCCTTTCCCAGGGATCCTTTTGTCTCGGTAAATGGGGGACAGTGGGGCCTGAGATGGAAGCCTTCCTTAGATTCTAGGTCCTAACCTTCTGGGTCTGAGAGGTCTGTACCAGGATGGCTCTCCAGGTGGGGCTTCCTAGCTGATGCTAGTGGTAAAGAACCCGCCTGCCAGTGCAAGAGACATTAGAGACAGTGTTCCATCCCTGGGTCGGGAAGATTCCCTGGAGGAGGGCGTGGCAACCTTCTCTGGCATTCTTGCCTGCAGAATCCCATGGACGGAGGAGCCTGGATCACCCATATATATGAGCCATCCAGTAGACATGTTCCTTCCTCTTTCTCCTATGTCTTGCTGCTGCTGAAGCTCGGCCTGGCTCTTGGGCCTGCGGCAGGGAGGGAAGTGGCGCCGCTGTCCTGGGTGCTGAGCAGGCAGATCTCAGCTCAGCGGCCCATTAGGCCCGTCACTTCCTCCTCTTTCTCTCCCAGGGTCTGGCACCCTCCTCAGCCCTCTGGCTGGGGCCAGGATCGGGGAGATTTCTAACTTTGCTGGAGGACACCAAACAGTGTCAGCTGCCTCAAGGGCCTGCCATTCATGAGGAAAGGGGCACTGTTAGTAAACATGCTGAGGGGCTTCCCTGGTGGTCCAGTGGTTAAGAATCCACCTGCCAATGCGGGGGATGCGGGTTTGATCCCTGGTCAAGGAACTCAGATCCCACAGGCCTCGGGGCAGCTAAGCCGGTCTGCAGCACCACAGCTGGAGAGGCAGCACGCAGCAGTGAGGTTCCCACGTGCCGCAACGAAGACGTGCCGCAGCCAGGTGAAGAAGCTGTAATAAATAAATAAATCATCCTGTCATCCCCACTTCCTGCTCACCCAATTCCTTCTGAAACATGCTGAGACAATAAGTATAAACCAGGACTGTCGCAAACAAACCAGGACATAGGGTGACCTGAGATTTCCACGAGGTAGCGCCTGATACTTGGCAGGCACTCTGCATATGCAGCTACTATCGCGTTGCTCTTCAACCAGGGAGTCTGCAGGAGACCAAGAGAAAACAACTCAGAACTTCCCTGGTGGTCCAGGGGTTAAGATTACAGGTTCCTGAGGCAGAGGGCATGGGTTTGATCCCTGGTTGGGGAACTAAGATCCTGCAAGCTGCTCAGTACAACTAATAAAAAGAAACAAAAAACTGGAAACAAACAAACTCAGGAGCCTCTCTGGCTGAGGAGGCAGAGGGGGCCGTCCAGCAAACCCTTCCCCACCTCTCTGGGCCTCAGAGGTCCCCCCAACTCCTAGAACTCTGCAGAGCAGCTTGAAAACCACTGAGGTTCCTTTCAGCTCCCCTGAACCATGAGCCAACAATCTCCTCATCTGCTGCCTGTCTCCCCAGTGGTACCAGGCCCTTCATGCAGCACAGACCTCAACCCGCACTCCCACCCCCGCCCCGACCATGTAGCTGCCTCATCCTGAGTCCAGATTTCCCATCAACCCTTTGACCGAGCAAAGATGCAGAACTGAAGATCAGCCGCTCCACGCCCTGTATGGGTTGTGAATTTCTCTTTCCCCGGCCATCATCTGCATATGGTATGTTTATGTGTGCAGGGCCAGGGACAGACCCCCTTACTTCCCTCCAAGAGGGGAGAGTTCCTCCCACATGATGGATAGAAAAAATCCAGGCAGTGTGGCTAATGCTCAGCTCAAGATGGCACAGCAGCTGAGGGTGGGGTTCTTCCCAGAACTCTTCCCCAGCTCCTCGCCCCAGAGGAGGGGAGGAGCCCTAGGTGGTGACGATTCAGAGACAATGTGGTGGGTCCTTTCCACAGTCGGCTTCGCCGGTGGCTCAGATGGCTCAGACAGTATAGAATCTGCCCACAATGCAGGAGACACAGGTTCAATCCCTGGGTTGGGAAAATCCCCTGGAGAAGGGAATGGCAACCTGCTCCAGTATTCTTGCCTGGAAAATTCCATGGACAGAGGAGCCTGGCGGGCTACAGCCCATGGGGTCACAAAGAGTTGGACATGACTGAGCCGCTGACACTTTGCAGAACCGAGGTGGTAAGTGAGCCAGGAGGGGGCCCAGGGCGGGAGATAGGGATATATAGGTACCTATGGCCGGCCGAGTGTGCGTAGGGCCCCAGGCAGGGGAGAAACTGGCAACCCAGAGGATTAAGGGGTCAGGGGGCTGGGCGTTCTGGGATTAAGCGCTCCACCATCTCAGTCTCGCAGCTCTTTTCAAGGCCCAGGCAGGTGGGCGGGAGCTGCTGGAGGATCACTCCTCATTCTGTTTTCCTCTCTTTCTGCCCCAGCAGCCCCTACACAGGCTGAATGTGGGTTTGGCTTCCCCTTCACCCACCTCCACAGCCAGGCCTATCCAGGAGGCAGCTGCGAGGGTGCTCCCAGCTTATGACTCCCAGGGGGCCCCCTGCCTGGGGCCTGTTCACAGCCCCGACACCCTCAGACCAGCCCCAGTCAGGCTGTCTCCAGCCCACCCAGCCTAGACCTCACCCTGAGAGCGCCCTGCCCCACCCAAAGTGGGTGAATCTGGGCTTGGAGCACCCAGGACCTGGAGCTTTGGGGCCTTCAGTACATCCCATGTGCGCTCAACCACTCTGTCATGTCTGACTCTTTCATGACCCCATGGACCGTAGCCCCTCATGTTCCTCTGTCCATGGGATTTCCCAGAATTTGAATGAGGCAAGAATACTGGAGTGGGTTGCCATTTCCTCCTCCAGGGGATCTTCCCAACCCAAGGTTACAACCTGCCTCTTCTGCATTGGCAGGCAGATTCTTTACCACTGAGCCGCCAGGGAGCCCCATTCGGTACATTATTGATGAGGAAATGCAATTGCATTCGTTTGTTGGTGTGTTTGTTTTTGTCCAAGTATTCTGTGGGATCTTAGTTCCCCGACCAGGGATTGAACCCCCGCCCCTTGCATTGGCCGCAAGGAGTCATAACCATTGGACTGCCGAGGAAGTCCCGGAAACTACATTTACAGGGTTTGTCTCCCCCAAAGCTCCAAACCACGGTGCTCATATGATCCTGTCCCCATCGCTGCCCTTGAGGAGGCCCAGGGTGGGAGTCGTGTCCAGGAGGGTCGGCCAAGCCTCCGTAACACGGCTGCTGTCCCTTCCTTTGAATGAGGCAAGTGGAGCTGGACACTGAGTCCGGGTGACCCTGGACCCTGGAGAGCCCAGCCCTGCGTTTGCTTCAGCCCACTCCCCTGCGGGGAGGCTCGCTCTGCTTGATAAGTGAGGCCGAGGCAATTATGGGTCGAGATGATTACCCGAAATTACGCAAGCCGCTCGGTGGCCGAGGCAGGAGTGGGTTTTGCCTTGTTCGTCGCAGCCTCCCTTAGAAGTTCTCAGCATCCTCCCGGGCAGTGGTGTCCACCTCTTTCCGCCTTCTGCATGAGTCCTCTCTCTCTCTTTCTTTCTGGCTGCCCCTCACTCTCTCCCTTTGTTCCCTGGCTCCCTCTGCCCCATCCATGCCCTCCTCTTCCGAGGTGTTGGGGGTGGTGGTTGGAAGGTGTCCTGTGTCCATTCCCGTGGGGCCAGGGCAGCTGGCCCCCTCCCTGCCTCTGCCTCCCCCCAGGCACCCTCCTCCATCCCTGAGGCCTCATTATTAGGGTAGCCGTGACCCCGCATTGTCTGGCCTGTCTGACCCTGGCACGAAAGGTAGAGTTTTGGCAGAGAAGGGGAAGCTCGGCCAGCTTCCAGCTCCTTCTCTGCAGCCTGCTGGGGGCAGAACCGGCGACGGGGTGGGGGGTGGGGGTGGGGAGAGCGGGGTTGGGGGATGGGGCAGGAGCCACAGGGCAGCCCCTGTCACTGGGGCGATGGCAGGGAGCCCGGGGCCGTGGTGGGGGTAGACCAGGGGAGCAGGTGGTTCTTTGTCTGGAGCCAGAATGAAGGAGAGGGGCCCTTGCCTGATCCCAGCCCCTTCACCCCATCCCTCGGGAGAGCCTTGGATGGGCCCCCCACCGGGAAGGACTGTCTTCCCCCCCACCCCAGGCTGATGCAGGAGATGCCCCCTGCGGTGCTCACCAGGGGAGGGGTGGGGAAGGGTGAATGTTCCCAGGATTCTGGGCTGCTTCTGAACACCCCCTGCTTTGACCCCCCACCCCAACCCCCATCAGCCCACCCAGGATGAGGGCCACAGGGAACCAGGCAGGGCCAGGCTGGTGATTCCCTGTCACCCAGTGCCAGCCTGGGGAGGGGAGGGGAGGGGAGGGTTGGGGCCCAGGCAGAGGGGGAGACCCCTGCCCCAGCTGCTGCCGTTGCCACTTTGCCACTGCAGGCATCACTTCCTGTCTGAGCTGTAAGGAGATCAGAGCTGTTGCTTTGTGAGCACTTTCCTGCTTTAAAAATCTGTTTAGAGTGGACCCGGGAGGCTCCTGGAGCCCCGCCTTTCCGGGCTTTGCGCTCACCTCTTTGATCCTTACACTTGGCTTCTGAGCAGCAGGGCAGGCTCTGAAGGCTGAGGGCAGCTGCAGCCAGTGGTGATGGCAGCTCTGGGCTGTCCGGGCCTGGGATTCTGGGGTCTTCGGCTCTGTGGCTTGCAGGCATGTCACTTAACCTCTCTGCGCTCATCTTCCTGAGTCTTCACTTCCTCATCTGTGAGATTGAAACCATGCAACTCAGACTGGGACTCGAACCCATGTCCTGGGACTCGAACCCACCCAGCAGGTGAGATCCCACATCTGCTTTCAGGACTTAAGGAAGCTCAGGCTCTTGATGTCTCATCACAGAAAGAATTCAGTGAGAGGCCAACTGATAGGTAAGAAGTGGATTTATTTGGAGAGAAACACAGTCCACAGACAAGAGTGTGGGCCATCTCAGGAGGCGGGAGTGGCATCGAAATAGAGTGGGGCTACTTTTTATGGGCTGGCTAATTTCACAGGCTAACGCGTGGAAGGATTAGCCCGGCTATTTGGGGGAAGGGGTGGAGATGTCCAGGAATTGGGCCACTGGCCACTTCTCGGTCTTCGACAGTCAGCCTTGGAGCCGTCATGCTGCCTGTGGGTGTGTCACTTAGCTTGTGACGTGGTACAGCAAGTGTATCCTGAGGCTCAAGGTCTAGTGGACGTCAACTCATCGGCCGTCTCAAAGTCATTTAGTTCTCATCAGTTTACGTCGTGTCGTTTGGCTATGTCATTCTCTTAAAGGCTGTGCCCCGCCCCCTTCCCTCCCGTTTCAAAATGGAGATAATTATACGACGTACTCGTAAGGTTGTGGTAGGAGGTTAAATAAATCATATACATGAGATGCTTGGAATGGTGTTTATTTAGCCCCATAAAAACACTCAGCAAATAGTAGGTGTTTTTGCTCATAGAGATCTTTCTGGAGCAGGGTGGAGGTGAGTTTCCTGCCATACTCCTTGGTGGGACCTAAAGAAGTGTCATCCCTGAAATCTGTTATTTTGGGTGGAAGGTGGGGAATAAGTGCAGACTTTTCAATAGGCCTCCTTTGAGATGTCCCCTCTCATTGAGTTCTGGGGAGGATTGAAGGAGTCATATCTCCTGGGTTGTCTTAGAGAGACTGCACACAGAATCAACCTTTCCAAAAATAGTCTTCACTGACCTTATCCAGGAAAGGCAGAAAAGTGGGTTTGATTTTTCTGGGCTCCCTGTCGTGCACGTGCAGATGTCTGAAATGTCTGTTTGATCATTTTTTAAATGCCTTTTTAAAAATATATATATTTTATTTATTTATTTGGCTCTGCTGAGTCTGAGTTGCATTCTGTGGGTTCTTTAGTTGCAGCCTGTAGCATCTAGTTCCCTGGTCAGGGATTGAACCTGGGGCCCCTTGCATTGGGAGCACAGTCCTAGCCACTGGACCACCAGGGAAGTCCCTGTTTGCCTGTTAAAATCGAAGTGACCCGCAGCAGCATCTCCAAGTGCAGTGAGTTCACGTGGGGACAGTTTGTGATCAGGAACTGCTCTGGGCATCTGTAAAGCCAGTTAGTGTGCGCTGGGTGGGGACGCTGGGTGCGTTCTGTGGGGAAAGAGAAGGGGCAGTGAAAGGGGGACCAGAGGGTCATGGGCTTCTCTGGGGGAGACAAATAAGCCCCTTTTCTTTTCCTTTTCTTGTCTTTCGGCCACTCTGAGTGGTATGCGGGATATTAGCTTCCCTACCAGGGATTGAACCTGCACCCCCTGCAGTATAAGCAGAGTCTTGAACCACTGGTCCACCAGGGAAGTCCCAGCCCCTTTTCTAACGGAACCCCTGAGCCATTTCTTGGAAAATGAGTGCCCATCTTTTCACCCAAACATCCACTTATTCACCCAACAGATCTTCAGTGAGTGTCAAACTATGCCAGCCTCTGTGCTGAGCCCTGGGGATAAGTTGTGATGCCAGCCTTCAAGGAACCAGTGTCCAGAGAAGAGTTGAAAATAGATAGTGGGGTGGAGGCTGGAGGGCTGTTGGAGGTTCCAGGGAAGCAGATCATGTGTTGCGGGAAGGCTTGCTGGACACAGGACATCTGAGGAGTTGGAAGGGTGAACCTGAGTCTCCCAGGGAGTTGAGGGGTGAGGGGGAATCCCTCGGCAGAGGTACCCACTTTTGCAAAGCTACAGAAGGCAGGGACTTCCCTGGAGGTCCAGTTAAGTTGGACCTTGGTTAAGGTCTTAAGGACCTTGGAATCCTAAGCTTGGTTAACACTCCAAGCTTCAAATGCAGGGGGCAGGAGTTCAACCCCTGGCTGGGGAACTAAGATCCCATATGCTGCATGGTGTGGCCAAAAAATAAAAAACATTTAAAAAGAAGTTGTAGTGAATTTTTAAAAAGCTGCAGAGGGCAAGAGGGCAGCATCAGAAACCCAACCAGACGTTCAGAGCGCAGGGTCTTTGGGGAGCCCTGTGTGTAGGGTGTGGTGTGCATGTGGTCTGGGCGTGGGAGAGGAGCTGGCAGGCAGATGCGGAGCGGCCGTCCAGGCTGTGCTCCCCACTGCCCAGGGCCTCGCGCCTTCCCCCACTCAGCCCCTCCAGCCCAGGTTCCAGATTTCTTCCTCTACTCATCGCCTTTTCAGTCCCACTTTCCACTTGTCCTGGGTCAGAAGTAGGGCAGGGAGTCACCTCTCTGAGCCTCCGTTCCCCTTCTCTGTGCATCAGGTGGTTGGTTTGGGTGATCTCAGAGGTCTCCAGGGCCTTCTAGGGTTGTTCGTGGTTGTCTGCCCTATTTGGATGTTTCCCCTGGGGGCCTTGGGAACAGTCCATCTGCCCTCTGGTCCTCGGTCAGCAGGGGGTTGAGGACAAAAGCCGTGAGTGGTGGCAGTGATGGAGCACCTGGGGCCGCGCAGAGCGGGGGACAGAGCCCCGCTGACCCTGCTGCTGTGTGTGTCTCTCCCTCAGTGTGACCCTGGGAACACAGGCTTCATCAGTACAGGCAAGTTCCGGAGCCTCCTGGACAGCCACAGCTCCAAGCTGGACCCACACAAGAGGGAGGTACTCCTGGCTCTCGCCGACAGCCATGCCAACGGGCAGATCTGCTACCAGGATTTTGTCAACCTGGTGAGCACTCTGGGTCCCTCGCCACTGGGAGTGGCCTGTTTGGGGGTGTGGCTTAGAGGGCCCTTTTGGATAATTAATTACTGGGATTGGTGGGTCTTCAGCATTGAAAAACTCTAGGCTTCAGCAGATGAAAGAAAATCACCAAGGACTGGATTTCTCTTTATCTCTGGGTTCTGCTTTCCATAGCATCAGCACTACTCAACAGAGCCCCTGACCATTCCAGACCTGACTATGATAGCAGCAAAGTGGCTGCAGCTGTTCCAGCCCTCACACCCTCAGACCTCACCCTGCAGGAGAGCAGAGGAGCTCTTTTTATGGGCGCTCCCACATGAGGCCTGGGATTTCCTTCCTCCCATTGGCCTAGATTGGGTCAGTGGGATGTGCTGATTGACTCAAACCGATCAGTGCCCACCCCGGGGGCTTGGAGTGGAGTCACTTCCATGGAAATGAAGGGCTGGAAGTAGGAAGTCATCGCTGGCAGAAGAAGAGCTGGGGAGTGGATGTTGGGAGGATCAGGCCAGGCCTTTCAGGAGCAACGGGGCACGTGGGTGAAGGTTGAAGCTCTTCAGACCTGCTGGCAGTGGTCCTGGGTGATCGGAGGGGCTGGAGACAGGAGGCCCATGAATCCTGCCCAGTGGTCTGGTGTCTTGGAGTCAGGACTTCCTCCTCACTAGGGTCACTGCTGTGCTGTTTCAGGGCTACAGTGGCAGGATTGGAATGGAGTTCAGTGGGGTTGAGTGGGTGGAGGAGACGTGAGCAGAAGCTGCATGAACTAGCAGGATGAACACAAGACTGGGAGATTCCATGCGGTTTCCCTCTTGGTGGAATGGAAGAGTCACCTCTCTTCTTGTCATCCATGAACTGAATGACTGGTGTGAACAGTCAGTTCATGAACACCCAGGCTCCTGGAATTCAGAGGCGTCAGTGATGGGGGAGCCAGGACCTGCCATCATGCCATGGCCGCGCTCTGATGTGCGGGCTTTGGTGTTGCTTTAATTGCCTCTTGATTGGGGACCTGCCTTCATCCAGAGATTAACAGATGGCAGCCAGCAGCTGTAAGGCTTTTAGGGATGAAGTAATCTGCTGTTCAGATTGGACCCAGGGAGCAGACCTTTTAGAGGGTGGGAGGCAGAGCTCAATTAAGCAGGGAAGTTGGGGACATTTGGGATTCACGGGATGGGTCATGGAGGTGAGTTGCGTGGCTGGGAACCCAGCAGTGCCAGCAAAGATCAGGCCACAGGTTCGAGCTCATGGCCCCTCTGCAGGCCCAGCACTAGCATGTTTGATGCATGCTCTGCTCAGCCCGGGGCGGAGGGAGGGCATGGCAGGGCCAGTGAGCGGCTTCTCTCCAGCTGGGGGTTCGGGAAATCTGTGTGAATTTGCAACAGCAGGTTGCTTGTTGCCATCAAGATTTCTCTGTTCGAGTTCTGAGCTGGAGTGGCCAGCCAGAGCCTGGATGCCTGTGAGCAAGGCTGCCCTCGAGGCCAGGCCTAAGAAGGGGCTCATCGGGAGCGAGGTTCTGGGAAGGGCAGAGAGCCGGGGGGCTGGAGCAGACCTGGGTCCTGCTTAATGCTTTGCCTTTGCCACTCAGTGGGAAAGATTCTCTGAGCCCATTGGTAAAATGAAGACAAAGGAAACCTTTTTCAGGGTGGTGGTGGTGTTTAGTCCCTAAGTCATGTCCGACACTTTGCGATCCCATGGACTGTAGCCCGCCAGGCTTCTCTGTCCGTGGGATTCCCCAGGCAAGAATACTGGAGTGGGTTGCCATTTCCTTCTCTGGTTGATCTTCTTGACTCAGGGATCAAACCTGTATCTCCTGCATCGGCAGGCACGCTCTTTACCACCGAGCCACCTGGGAAGCCTCTTCAGGATGGTGGCAAGGATTAAATAAGAAGAAATGTGTGAAAGTTTTTGTTGCCTCTTAATGTTCTTCCACCCGGTTAACTCCTTGGCATCTTTTGTGAGCCTTTTCCCACGCCAACCCAGGCAGAATGAACTAACCTTATCCTGAGCCCGCACAATGCTTTGTGCAAGCCTTTCTTCTAACACAGACCACATTGCATTACAGCTGAGTGGTCAGGGTTGTCATGTATGGGTGTACAGGTTGTGGACTGTATAAGGATGCCAGGCAGAGAGATTAATGAGGGCTGAAATCTGGCCTGGGCTTTGTTCAGCAAGGCCTGGAAAGGGTGCATCCACCTGGAAGAAGAGGCTCCCTTATCTAACTGGCATGAAAACACCATATGGGCCAGCATGGGCCCCAGAGTCAGGCAGATCTGAATCTGAATCCTGACTCCATGATTTACTAACTATGGGTCCTTGAGAAAATTACTTTGCAAGGAAAATTACTCTCCAAGCTCCCATCTCCACCTTTATATCACCGGGATAACACAATGCACTGGATAACAAAGGAGACATCATCTTTTGCTGCTGTTTACACCTCTGTCTCTCCTGTAAGCTCCGTGAGGCCAGAGACCATGGCCACTGCTGTGCCCAGCACAGTTCTGGGCACATCAGGGCAAAGGTGAATGCTGAGTGTGTGTGTGTGCGTGCCTTGCTTCTGCCATACTCACGCTGAGCTCCTCCCCACCATGAGTCTTGCAGCTGTGTGTTTGTGAGTGCGTGTACACACCTGGAGATTGGGGGGGAGGATGGCTACAAACTGATTTGATCACATGGTCTTGTCTTGCGCTTGCAGTGAACGCAGAGCCCTGAGCCCTGCCTGAATTTACAGAGCTGAAGCCACTGAAAACCAGGCCCAAGCTTTGCAGGCATGGAGGGGATGGGAATAGGGAATTGTTGGAAGGGGTTCATCCGGGAAGGCCTGCTTAGAGGGGGGAGCCTTAAGCCAGATTTTTCAGGTGTGTGCAGAACCCAGGAGAGGGGATAGGCACTGCTGATGGAGACTCATTCGTCCTGGCCTGGTCTGAACCCAGATCCTCCCCAGCTCCCAGCCCCCCACAGGGCTTCAAACCCCTATGCCTTTGGTTGGTTCCCCTCTACAGCCCTGCCTGGACTCCTGCCCTTGGATTTAGCCTGATGTCCACTGCTGGGCCCACAGTCCCAGAAATACACTGATAATCCCTACCCAGCGACCATGGGGCAGTCCCTGGGCAGCACTGTGGACTCTGGTTGGGAGAGCTGTGTCTCTAGAATATTTCCCTGTATGGAGGGTCTAGGGTGTGGTCGGGGAGAGTGCATGTGAGGTAGCAGAGGCCTCTGGAGGCTGAAAGTCAGCAGGTCTGCCTCTGGGAGTCAGGCTGCCAGGGCTCTGTGGGGGAGGGGCCCATCCTGGGGCTCCCTGAGTATCACAGTTCCTTTGGGGTCACTCAGGACTGATGACCTTCCACAAGTGCAGCTTTGGGTTCTGGTTCCAGGGGCTGGGGATGCTGACTCCTACTTGTCCTGCAGGTCTCACTCATGCCACCTCCTCCAGGAAGTCCTCCCTGATCACCTTGGGACTGGGTTGGGCCTCCCTCCTGGGTGGTCCCACAGCAGGCTTCACTGTGAACCATGATTGCTGGTTACTTAGGTGGCTCAGACAGTAAAGAATCTGCCTGCAATGCAGGAGACCCGGGTTCCATCCCTGGGTTGGGAAGATCCCCTGGAGAAGGGAATGGCTACCCACTCCAGTATTCTTGCCTGGAGAATTCCATGGACAGAGGAGCCTGGTGGGCTCCAGTTCACGCAGTCCCAAAAAGTTGGACACGACTGAGTGACTAATACTTTCACACTTTCTTCACTTTCACTTGTTGGCCTTTGACACCTCTGTATTCTGGTGTCTGGAAACACCTGATGCTTAATAGCTGCTCAGGAAATTGTGAGGGATGACAGGCTGGTGGGTGGGAAGAGGTATCGTGGATATGAATCCAGGCTCTGGAACCTTACTGGGTTTGGACTTGATGGATTCTTAGAACTTTGGTTCTAAGAATTTGGGCTCCTCATCTTGTGGGATGGGGATATTCATGGTCTTTATCTAGCAGGTAGACTAGCTGCATCAAATGAGCTCAGCTGTGATGTGCTTAGAACAGCCCCTGACACAGAAGAGCTTGGTGAATATTGCTTCTTGCTAACTTACATTTAACTCCTTGCAAACTATACAGAAGAAAGAGGACGGTGGCCTCAGGCTTGGGCGGTCTAAGGAACTGGCTGGCTGGGAAATGGGATGGGGGTCCCCTGAGACCCCGGTTCTGACCCCCCTCCCCAACCCTGTTTCCCATGTAGATGAGCAACAAGCGGTCCAACAGTTTTCGCCAGGCCATCCTGCAGGGGAACCGCAGGCTCTGCAGCAAGGCCCTGCTGGAGGAGAAGGGGCTGAACCTCTCCCAGCGACTCATCCGTCACGTGGCCTACGAGACCCTGCCCCGGGAAATTGACCGGAAGTGGTACTACGACAGTTATACCTGCTGCCCCCCGCCCTGGTTCATGATCACGGTCACACTGCTAGAGGCAAGGACAGGGGTGGTGAAGGGGCTGCTGGAGGGTCAAAGGATATCATTTTATTTCCCCCGCACCATGTGACGTGTGGGATCTTAGTTCCCCAATCAGGGATCGAACCTGTACCCCCTGCAGTGGAAGCATAGAATCCTAACAGAACCACCAGGGAAATTCCAGGAGGATATCTGAGATCACAAGGGGAAGGGCAGCACCTTCACCACCGAAAGGTGATGGTTGAGGATCAAATGGCAGTTGTCACGGCAGGTCAGGCCCTGGTGCAGGGCACGCAGGTATTATAACCCCTCGGCCACAGAGATATTACAAAGATCATGACTTGAAATCATATGCACTGCAACAAAACCCCTGTGTGACCCTCCCCCCCGCCCAAACCAACAGCAACGAGAACAGTGTCAGAAGGTCATTGACTGGGGGCATTTCACCAGGCAAATTCATTAAAGCAACTTCTGTTAGTTCCTCCCAGAGTGAGTGGAGTGAGCCTCGTGGATGGGTCATTTGTTCCCCCTGGACTCCATCTTCCACCTGGAAAGTGGGAATAGCCAGACTTGCCCTCCTTCTCCCACTCAACTCCTCTGTTTAGAGCCAGAGAATGGCTGGTGGTGTTTTCTGAGCACAAGAGCATTACATCAATACATATGGGAAGGGGTGTTTATGAACAGGTAAATGTGGGCTTCACATATTTTGCAGGAACATTCTCCCCTTAGGGGATCATCCTTACCTATTGTAATTCTAAAAGTCTCATCTTATGCAACACGATCCAAAGTACCACTTTCTGAATCAGCGTTCCTGTATGAGGGACTCTGAATTCTTCCGGCTCTTTAGCCCCAGAACCTGCGGGCCCCCACCTCAAATGCCAGCTCTCAAACTGATGCTTGGCTTCCTTTTGGCATTTTATAATCTCCACCATTTCTCTTCCAGAGCTAGGGGCCTGATTACCGCCCCTGCGAACATTCTTGTAAAATTCCTGCTGAATCAAACTGCAGGATCATTAAGCCTCATGGCGTCCTGCTTCTTCCTTTCTTAAATCAGAATATCTGGACTGCAGACCAGAGCTCCTCGGTTTGTTGTTTGGCTTCCTCCAAGTACATGTTGAAGTTGCGATTTTTCTGAGATATTCTTGGACTTGTTCTCCAAGCGCTTACTGTGTTGGTCTATTTATTAACTTCTATTTGAGGACCAATAATAACGAGTTGGCTTGCAAGCTGTGTTTGCTGCCAGGCCACCCGCACGCATGGTGTTAGGTGAACAGATTCAGCTCCCAGGGAGTCCAGCTGCCGGGAGCCCTGAGCCATTCCCAGGCTTAGCCCAGGAGGACTTAACCCCAAGCTAATTACAGCTGCCTTCCCTCAGCTGATGCTGCTCACAGGGCTGGCTCTTCATGTACTTTATCTTTAAAAAAAAAAAACATGTTATTTATTTATTTTGACCACATCAGGTCGTAGGGCTTCCCAGGTGGCGCTGGTGGTAAAGAATCCGCCTGCCTATGCAGGAGACATGAGATGTGGGTTCAATCCCTCAAGAGAAGGCTCCCCTGGAGTAGGAAATGGCAACCACACTAGTATTCTAGCTTGGAGAATCCCATTCTGGCTTGGGGAATCCATGCTGAATCCCATGGACAGAGGAGCCTGGCAGGCTACGGTCCATGGGGTCACAAAGAGTTGGACACGACTGAGCACGCAGAGAGAGATCGGGTCTTGGTTGCAGTGTGCAGGCTTAGTTGCCCACAGCGTGTGGGATCTTAATTCCCTGACCAGGGATAGAACCAGGTCCCCTGCATTGCATGGTGGATTCTTAGCCACTGGACCACCGGGGAGGCCCCTGGTAGGAAGCCCACCTTTTAAAAAAATATTTTATAGTTCATCATTTTTAAACCTCACAATCACCATGGAAATGTAGACATGAGTATTCCCATTTCCAAATGGGAAAACCACATATGTGCTCAGTCTGACTCTTTGTAACCCCATGGACTGTAGCCTGCCAGGCTCCCCTATCCATGGGATTTTCCAGGCAAGAATACTGGAATGGGTTGCCATTTCCTACTTCAGGGGATCTTCCCGACCCAGGGATCAAACCCACAGCTCCTGCATTACAGGGGGATCCTTTACTGCTGTGCCACCTGGGAAGCCTCAGAGAAATGGAGGACCAGTGAATTAAAACAATTTGCCCAGGGTCATCCAGAGGAGCTAGATCTTTTGTCCAGATTGGTTTCCAATTTTCCAAAACCTCAGCTATGTAAACTCGAGCCGCCAATCTAGAAGAAACTAGAAAATGATGAAATAACTGTTTCAGAGTCCTTATACCAAAGCCCAAGCGTTTTGTTTCACATCCAGTTCCAGTAACCTAACTTTCTGATTCCATAACAGTGAACATAATGGGAAGCTACTGGAAGAGGGCCTCCTCCCTGCCAACAAGAGGAAGTAAGAACCTGGTTGTGGTAACTGGTTAACAACTTGCTGACACCCAGGCATGGCGAGAGGACAGAAGAAAATGTCCAAGTAAACCTGAGTCACAAAGAAACACGAGAATTTGGGATCATTTAGTACAGGAGCGAAACCCCCATCAATTACTGGGGAAGACATTGCTCCTATAGCCCAGATCAATACCTGAGGCATCCTTAAAATTAAGAACCTAGGGACATAAATTATGCATGTAGAAAGAGTTCCAGGGAGAAATAGTTAAAATAAACACTCTTCTAGGGCTTAAACAAGTATGCTTCAGTCATCTTCACAAATTAACTTACCCGAGGTGTTGATGAGAATTCAGAGAAATTGAAACCTTGTGTGCTGTTGGTGGGAGTGTAAAGCGGTATAGCCATTGTGGGAAACAGTATGGCAGTTCCTCAGAAAATTAAATCAGAGTTATCATACGATCCTGCAACTCCACTTCTGGGTGTATACCCAAAAGAATTGAAAGTAGGGACTCAGGTATTTATACACCCCTGTTCATAGCAGCATTGTTCACAAAAGCTAAAAGGTGAAAGCAACCCAAGCATCCATCGACAGATGAATGGAGAAACACAATTTGGTAGATACATGCAGTGTAATATGAGGAAGGAGGTTTTGACATATGTTACAATGTGGATATATCTTGATGACATTATGCCGAGTGAAATAAACCAGTCGCAAAAGACAAATGCTGTGTGATTCCACTTCCACACAGTCCCTGGAGTAGTCGCGTTCATAGAGACAGAAAGCAGAATGGTGGTTGCCAGGGGCTGGGGGGCAGGGAATGGAAATTAATGTTTCATGGATATAGAGTTTCTCTCATCACTTTTACAAGATGAAAAGAATCCTGTGAATGGCTAGTGGTGATGGTTGCCCATTATGAATATATTTAATACCCCTGAACTCCACACTTAACATGGTTAAGACGGTAAATTTTATGTTACATGGCTTTTGCCACAGTTTTTCTTTTTTTTTTTTTTGAAATCAACTTATATGGCATTGCCTCAGCCCCCAAGTGGGTATGTGAGTTATTACTGGAATTAAAGTTTAAAATCCTCCAAACCCTTTCAGCTTAGCACCGAGGAAATGTGGGCAGAGACCTTGAGACCATTTTGTGAACACTGAACACAGAATGAACAGAAGTGGAGTGAGAGGTGGTGGAGAGCTAGCTTGGGTGCTGGTCATAGGGGTGTGAGAAGGACAGATGGCATCTTCCCTAGGGATTCCACGTGATAATAGGCACAGGAGGGTTTCCTGGCAGTTTCCCGCCTAGTAACAGCCTCTCTGCACTCTCTGCTCTCCTCCAGGTTGCCTTTTTCCTTTATAATGGGGTGTCGCTGGGCCAATTTGTACTGCAGGTAACCCACCCACGATACCTGAAGAACTCACTGGTTTACCATCCACAGCTCCGAGCACAGGCTTGGCGTTACCTGACATACATATTCATGCATGCGGGGTGAGTACTGGTGTTCTTTCTCTGTTGAGAATCCTTGCAGAAAAATAACTGGTCCAGAGAGCCTGGATCGAAATATATTTTTTTAGTTTATTTTTTGTCTACCTGGCCACAGGATTTGAGATGGCTTCTTAAAACTTATCTAATACCAAATTGTATGTGTAAATTATTAGGAGTGTATAGGAGATGAAAATGTTTTACAGTTGGTGGTGGTGATGTTTGTACATAGCTGTAAACATTCCATTAAAACTATACAGTTTAGGGGACTTCCCTAGAGGTGCAGTGGATATGAATCCTCTTGCTGGTGCAGGGGACACGAGTCTGATGGGGAAGATTCCACATGCCACGGAGCAGCTACGCTTATGCACCACAACTACTGAAGCCCATGCGCCTAGAGCCTGTGCTTTGCCACAAGAGAAGCTACTGCAATGAGAAGCCTGAACCCCTCAACAAAGAGTAGCTCCCGCTTCCTGAAAGTAGAGAAAGCCCGCACAAAGCAATGAGGACCCAGTGCAGCCAAAAATAAACTTATATGTGTATATAAACTGTACAGTTTCAAAAAAAGAGTGTATGGGAGAGGGAAAGCAAAGTGAGATCAGCACACACATACAGCATGTGAATCTCTATATTTGCTGTAAGTAGGTTACAAATGTATTCTGAGCTTCCTGGTGGCCAAAGCAAAGAGGGAAATGTGGTCATCCACCAGGTTCATTGTCCATAAACTAGGTGTGAGTGCCCCTATAAGTGAAATAAAGCACCGGTTTGTGGAAAGGAGGTCTGCCTATATGGTGACATGAGTCTTCTGGACGAACTCTGGCAGTGTTACATTTCTGTTTGCAGAGCCATGTGCCCTCTTTTGGGACCTGGAATGTCACCAGTTCTCACGGGTGCATCTTACCCCATGATAAGGACCTGCTAGCTGGCCAGGTGACCACCCAGGTCCAAGTGTCTTGAATGCATGATCTTGGCTGGAGACAGTTTTTACATAGTAGAAGCGTGGAGTTGGAAAGTCAGAGTCCCTGGACCCCAGACCTCTGTGGTGTCTTCTACAGATGCTAGAGAAGTGGAGGGAAAGCGTGGAAAAGCCCTGAGGGTGCCTGTCCCTGGGGATGCCAGTGGGAAGAAGATCACCCAGGCCCTCATGGCTCTTTCCTTGGGAGAACGACCCACAGTGGCCACGAGGAAGCTCCACTGTGAACCTCTGCTCCCGCTGAGCTGCTAAAGGGGCCGCAGAGCCTCCTGCAACTGGCTGCACCTGCTGGGGAGGCTGCGTTGGGGAGAAGAGACTTCTCTGATGGCCACTGATGAATGTCCTACCCTGAGCCTAACGGGATGGCAGCCTGGCCTGCTGTGTCCCGGCGTCAACTTCAGGGCTGAGGAGGAGAGAGGGGGAGGCCCTTCATGCTTGGATATCCTCATGAGCTAAGATGTGGACTCAACAGGACCTGGGGAAATAGCTTTGACTTACTAAGTTATCTTTCTTTTTAAATATTTATTTATTGCTGCACTGGGTCTTCATTGCTGCATGCGGACTTCTCATTACAGTGGCTTCTCTTGTGGCAGAGTGTGGACTTTAGGAGCACAGGCTTCAGTACTTATCACGCACGGGGTTAGCTGCCTGGCAGCATGTGGGGATCTTCCCAGACCAGGGATCAAACCCATGTCCCCTGCATTGGCAGGAGGATTCTTAGCTACTGAGCCACCAGGGAGCTCTCAGCCATAGGATCTTGTCCACTGCTGGGTCCCCAGCCTCTTGACATGCTGAGTGAATGACCGTGGTCTCTCTGTACAGGATCGAACACCTGGGCCTCAACGTGGTTCTCCAGCTTCTGGTGGGGGTACCTCTGGAGATGGTGCATGGAGCAACCCGCATTGGGCTTGTCTATGTGGCCGGTGTCGTGGCAGGTAGGCAGGTGGGCCCAGAGTCCGTAGGGGTGAACCTCCGCAGGGCGGCTGATGAGACCCTGTGCCGTCAGGCAGGCCCCAGGCTTCCAGCGGACACTCATCACCCAGGCTCCTGACTGCTAGGGTTCTCCTCGGGGTACCTCTCCCCACCTCCCCAGGGAGACCGGACGGGGATGCCACCCAGACAGGGAGGCATGTGATGGCAAAGCGGGTGCAGGGTACATGATTTGGAGCCGGCAGACTGACCGAGGTTTCCGTCTTTCACTACGCTGTCGTAGCCATGTGAACTTGGGGAAATTCCTTACCTTCTCTTGGCCCCCGTCAAGCTTTTAAAAGGGAACTAATGAGATCTGCCGCAGAGAGTCGGCCACGACTTAGCGACTGAACCACAAAAAATGAGATATGCATGCCGGATGTGAGGAGGGCGGGGCGAGGTGAAGAATGAAGTAAAGCAATGGTAGTGAGATCTCAGGGCTGGGGGGGGCCACCTGAACCCGAAGGGCGGTCTTGCCTCTGCCCTGGGCCAGCCCTTGATTGACCCACTGCGGGCAGGAGAGAGTCTGGCCCAAGAGGTCGTGAGCACTTGTGCCAGCTGGCGGAGTCTGGGCCCTGGCTGACTCAGCCCACGTGGCAGGTGATAAGTGTAATCACTGTGGCCTTGAGGACAGTGTCCCAGCTCCTGGTCCCCCGCCCTGGTGGGAGGGGACGTGGACTGGGGTGAGGTGGACAGAGGACAGTGTCCCAGCTCCTGGTCCCCCACCCCGGTGGGAGGGGAGGTGGACTGGGGTGAGGTGAGGAGTGCGGGGAGATTTCTGCAGAAGTCTGCACCAACTGGGTTTCTGAACAGAGTAATCTCCCTGGTGATGTCTCCAACTTTATTGCTGGCTTTTTTCTTTACAAGCTTTGCTGCTTCAGCTCTTCACCTTGACAGCAGTGCCCAAGGGAGCTTTGCGTGTGTGTTTAAGTAAGATCTTAATCCTTTCTGAGTGGCATTAAAGCTGTCATCAGGAGAGCAGGGCAGTGTCGGCCTTGTAAACAGTGGGCAGGCAGGGACCCCGGGAGTGAATGGGAGAGCTTCCGGAAGGCTCCCACCCCACCCACACACCTGTCCATCCCAGGAGAGGCTGGTCTGCTAATTTGTAAACCCTCAGCCTGGGAGGTTGGCCCAGCGCCGTTCTCCTTCACTCCTGGGCTGAGGTTGAAAACTTGGCCACCTTGGACAGCGCCCACGCCAGCCTTTCCCAGAATCCAGCACCTTCTGCATCCTTGAACAAAGGTCTGATGAGCATCATTGTGTGCAAGACTTCCTCAGCCACCCACACACCCCTGAGTGTCGACATCTGGGGATTCAGAGCCACGTTTTCCATACCTACCTACTCAGAGACCCAGATGGTTAATGGCGAGGAACAGGGAAGTGCTCGTAACACTTGCAGTTAGTAGTCAATTAAGTGGGAGTGCCGGAGTAACGTGGAAGACAACACAGATTCCAGATGACTCATGCCTCGTCCAAACCAGACGTCCCAGCGGGGAGGCAGTGCGGGTATTACTTCCCAGGGACACCAGTGCAGAAGGGGTTGGTGTACAGGCAGAAGGGGGCTTGCCAGCTGAACCCGAGGGTGGGGGGCTGTACTGCAAAGCAAATGACGTGCGCTGTCCTATTTGAGCCATTGATTCAGAGCAGAGGGCATTCTGGTCACCACATGTCACGTCATTGATCTCCAGGATTGAGCTGATTGATCCGCCTGCACCCGTTCCTCCTCCTCTGTGTGCCTCCCTCTTCAGAGAGGGGGTGCCCGTTCAGACAGTCGGGCTCTGACCAGATAGCCAAATGCCTGTCCTGTGCAGGCTGTATTTAATCCCCGCAACAACCCCCTGAGGCAGGTGCCATTACTCTTCACCTGTTACAGAAGCCAAGGCTTGGAGAAGCAAAGTGACTTGCCTAAGAAGATACAGTCATTAAGTGGTGGAGCTGGGCTCTGATCAGGCTGTCTGACCCCAAAGGCGGTGCTCTAACACGACCTTAGCTTTATGAGAACCAGAGGCAAGACTTATCCTTTATGCATGGAATTTATCCGAAACCAAGGGAGGTCTTTTTTTTTTTTTATTTTAAAGATTTTTTGATGTGGACCATTTTTAAAGTCTTCATTGAATTTGTTACAGTATTGCTTCTGTTTTGTGTTTTGGTTTTTTGGCCCTGAGGCATATGGGATCTTAGCTCCCAGACCAGGGATTGAACCCACACCCCCTGCATTGAAAGGCGAAGTCTCAACCACTGGACCACCAGGGAAGTCCTCCAAGGCGGGGCGGTCTTCATAGACATTAAGTCCTGCTGTCTAATTCCTGCCCAATGAAAATATTCCAAATCCAAGGCCATCGTGTTTTGTAACAATTATAACTAATCTCTGTTCAGCATGTCTGATGATCCAGGCAAGTGATAAAGGGTTCACGTGTGTTAGCTCTTCATCACATTCCTCTGAAGTGGATACTGACACCCACATTTTATAGTTCAAAGGATTGGAATCACCCTATTTGCTCAGCCAAGAAATCCTAGAACTGGAGTAGACACTCTTCCCCAAACCTGTGCCTCTAGCCAATGCTTGAAGCCAAGGTGTATCTCACTTTCGCTGATGATGATAGGGCTGAATTTAAATACTTTAACACCCAGTCTTGGGACTTCCTTGGCAACCCAGTGGTTAGGACTCTCAGCTTCCACTGCAGGGGACATGGGTTGAATCCCTGCTCAGAGAACTAAGATCCCGCAAGCCATGTGGTTCAGCCAAAAAAATAAAAATAGCCCAGTCTTTTCACTGTTTTGCCCAACTTTGATTATAAACTCTGTAGATCAGAAGCCATGGGTGCACCCCCAGAGCCTGGCACAGGCTTTGGCACATGGCAAGCACTAAAGGAAAGAGTAAATAACGTTCTACTGCTTAAAGGTAGGTGTTCTGGCAATTTTTATTTAGATTTGCTTTTCTTTAGCGACCAAGGGAGATGCTGGAGGACACCTGCTTTAAATTTTCCAGGCTAACATTATCACAGCTGTGCGTTATGGCAAAGTCGCCGATTCATCACCGTGCTGGCGTGGACCCAGGGTTTTGGGGGGTGGAGATTCATAGCCCTGACTCGCATTGGCCCTTTGGTTTGCCGCTGTGCAGAGGTGTGGCTTGTCGCTGGGGCTTGCTTCTCTGACTTCTGCCTTCCTGACCTCCGTGGGTTCACACTGGACATTTATTGAACTGTCATCCCTTAGGTTTGTCAGCAATCCTTCCTGGCCCTGGCTTCCTACCCTGGAATGGCTTTATTCTGCTGATATGCATACCAGCCCACATTTCTACTTGACTTCTCTCAGTCCCTCTGAAAATGAGAGTGTTAGTCACGCAGTCCAGTGTGACTCTTTGTGACCCCATGGACTGTAGCCCACTAGACTCCTCTGTCCATAGAATTCTCTCCCACCAGACTTCTCTGACCATGGAATTCTCTCCAGGCAGGAATACTGGAGTGGGTAGCTATTCCCTTCTCCACGGGATCTTCCTGACCCAGGGATCAAACCCAGGCCTCCTGCATTGTAGGCAGACTCTTTACCATCTGAGACACCAGGGAAGCCCATAGTCCAGGACTAATTTGCAGTCATTTAAAGAAAGTCTTTCTGCCACAAATGGAGGGCAAGTGGGTCCAGATCATTACCTTCTAGATTCTAAAATCAATATTCAAACCCCAGACCCTGTATTTCGGCCAAGGCTTGGATTATTGTATTTCTGATCTGGAAGGAACCCTGGAGGTCCCCCCCCCCCAGTGAATGGCAAACTCTACTCCCCATGTCTCACCCCCATTCAGCCTGAGCGGCCCTCTGAGCTGTGGGATAGGGGTGTGTCATGGTTTCTTTGAAAAGAGAGTCTCACTGCTCGAACATTGGACAGCCTTAGATCTAACCTCCTCATTTCACAGATTTGAAAACTGAAGCCCAAAGAATTCAGGGGCTGTGTCCAAGGTCACACAAGTAGCCAGTCCCGCCCCCAGTCGACCGTCCTGCCACCACCCAGACTGACCTGTGGCCCTGCCCGGGGTCAGGACTCCCATCCCTGGATCGGGTGAGGGAAAGGTCAGTGCGTGGAGGCTGGACCCTGCCGCCTCCTTGCCCTGATGGATCCCACGGGGAGCCCGAAGGAGTAGAAACTGGGCCCGTCCGTAGGGACTCACGCAGAGAAAAGAGGCCAGCCCGGGAGCTTTCTCTGTCCAGACGGGAACGAGGAGCGGCTTGGGCCGCCAGCCCTGTCCAGCCCTGCAGTGCAGCCTTCTCCAGCAGCCCCAGCCCGGAGCGTGGGAATTCTTTGTCATGCAGATCTCTGCCTGCCTGCGGGCCACCCTGGGATTTTTTTTTTTTACCCTCCTGTTATATAGGGTTGACCCTGTGGCTCAGCAGTTAAAAAAAAAAAAAAGTTATCTGACAATAGATCAATACCTAATTAAAGCCGAAGGGCAAGCATGAAAGGGGAGAGGAAAGATTTATAGTTGCCCTGGGAAGGGAGAAGGACTCTGGTGTTCTTAGCTCATGACAGTTTGTGTTTTCCTTGAGAGATGACATCCCCCTGGAGACGAAGACTCTGTTGTGGGGAATCTCTTCTTGGTAGGATCTCAGTGAGCCCGGAGCCTTGAGAGCAATCTGGGGTGGGGATGGCAAGCGATGAGGGGAGTAAGCAGATGACATTGCTGCTACCTCTCCAGGCCCAGGGTGTCAGGTACCCTGGTTCCTAGGTGGGCCCTAGCCTCTTCCCTTAGGAGCTGACCCTCCACCCCCATAGGGCCTGCAAAACTTGGCCTTCTGCCTCACCCTCCTCTCTCCACCCAGGCAGCGACTAATTGGCTCAGGAGCCTGCGGGCATTTTCCAGTGGTGATTTCTGCACACTCACCCCGCCAGCCACCTCTCATCCTCTGAGCCCTGGGTTCTAACTCCCAGTTATTTTTAGTCTCCTGTGTCCTTCCCTGGAAGCCAAGGCATTGATCACACTTAAATGAGACCAGAACAATGCATTGCCCATCTCCTCTCTGCCCAGCTTCCCTCCCAGGACCAAAGTTTCTCATCCTCCAGACCAAGAGTCTGTACCGTTCCTTTCCCCCAGGGGGTATGACATCATCTTTCTCTCTTCCCCGGGACTTCTCAAGGACATTTTTCCTAAAAAGATGCCCAGCTCTAGAGGTCCTGTTGGCCTGTTGTAGTTTCACTCCGTTGGAGGTGATGCACGGCAGGTTTCTGGGTGCTATTGAGAAAGAAGGGTAGAGGGTGGAGATTGACAGTTTCGGCAGTGTCTGCTGGAGAGGCCAAGAGTACATGGGTTTTGTGTCAGGCAGACCTGGACTCATGTCCTGGCTCCAGCCATTCCTGCCAGATGACTGAGGCCTCAGCCTCCTGGTCTCTGCAATGAGGCTGTTAGCACCTGCCTCAGCGAGTGGGCACAGAATGTTTGGCAGGTGTCTGACACATAGCGCCCCCTAACGGTGGCAGTTTCTGCAAAACTGCTGTGGTTTTCTCATTGCTCAGAACCCTGAGATAGCCAGGTTGCCAGGCAGATGATCTGGGTTGGAGCTCTACTGTGGACAAGTCACTTCTCTCCTTGAGACTTTGCTTCCCAGTTGTAAAAGGAAAAGTTTGAACCAAACGGTCCTTTCGGTCGTAGATGAATTTTTCAGGAAGCTCCAGGGTGATGTGGGATCCCAGGAGGAAGAGAGGGAGCTTTCGCTCTGAAGTCTCAGCCCTGAGGCTGCAGCATCCCAGCGCCTGAGACTGGGGGTGGGGAGCAACTCCAGCGTCCTTGAGTTCTCCGTCTCTCTCTCTGCCCCAGGGTCCTTGGCAGTGTCTGTGGCCGACATGACCGCGCCGGTGGTGGGCTCCTCTGGAGGGGTGTATGCGCTCGTCTCTGCCCATCTGGCCAACATCGTCATGGTGAGCACCCCCGTCCCCGAAGTCCTTTCTTGGCCCACCCTACCCCCTCCCCGCCGTCCCTGGGCCTGGATGTTAATCTACCAGAGTTGGGTTTTATTTTTATTTTTTTTACTTTTTATTATTTTTTTTTTTCAGAGTTGGGTTTTAGATTCTCTTCCATGCTCCAGCCTGGGCTCAGCAAGCCCCAGCTGGCCTTGGCCAGTAGCCAAATTGAAGGACACTTCCTCACCCTCTGCTGGGCCACTTCCAGTGGGTCCTTTCCATATATGATTTCAATTTTCTCTAGCCTGGCTTTGCCCGGCTGCCTATTCCAACTCTTTGCTACTTAGTGGCTTTAAAAAGTTAAAATTCTGGACCACTAGCACCCATTAAAATTGTGATTCGTTGTTTCTCATAGTTTGGTAAAAGTAAAGGGCCTTAGGGGCTTCCCTGGTGGCTCAGTGGGTAAAGAATCTGCCTGCCAATGCAGGCGACACAGGTTTGATCCCTGATCTGGGAAGATCCCACATGCCACGGAGCAACTAAGGCCACGTGCCACAACTGCTGAGCCTGTGCTCCAGGGCCCGGGAGCCCCAACTGCTGAGCCCACGTGCCGCAGCTACTGAAGCCTTCATACCCTGCTGCTAAGTCGCTTCAGTCGTGTCCGACTCTGTGCGACCCCACAGACGGCAGCCCACCAGGCTCCCCCGTCCCTGGGATTCTCCAGGCAAGAACCCTGGAGTGGGTTGCCATTTCCTTCTCCAATGCATGAAAGTGAAAAGTGAAAGTGAAGTCTCTCAGTCGTGTCCGACTCCTAGCGACTCCATGGACAGCAGCCTACCAGGCTCCTCCATCCATGGGATTTTCCAGGCAAGAGGACTGGAGTGGGGTGCCATTGCCTTCTCGGCTTCATGCCCTAGAGCCCCTGCTCTGCAGCAAGAGGAGCCCCCGCAATGAGAAGCCTCCACACCCCAACTACAGAGGAGCCTGTGCTCACCACAGCTAGAGAAAAGCCCTTGTAGCAATGAAGACCCAGCACAGCCAAAAATAAATAAGATTATTAAAAAAGAAGTAAAGGGACCTTAGAGATGATCTCATCAAAATTCTCAAATAGGAAAGAAGGCCCTGACAGGTTAAATGAGTTGTCCAAAGTCGCAATCAAGTTGGTGGCAAAATGGGGTCTCCTGGCAACCATTTAAGTGTCGCTGTCCTCCACCAGCCCGTCACGGCGTCTGGACACTGTCATCCCGTTTCTCACGCTCTTCCTCGGCTTTTCCTGAAAGGCACTCTCATGAACCAGCTAACAGCAGGGGCTGTTCTTCAGCTTAGATCTGAGTGGCAGCTACCTACTTCCTGAAGAGTGACCTTGAGCAGATGACTTCAGTGCCTCAGTTTCTCCATCTGTGAAATGGGATGGGGTGGGGGCCAATGAGATACAGTGAAAATAACCACTTGGTGTAAGTGTTATCTTCATTCCTGACTCCTCACAGAAGAGGCTGGGGTGGACTCAGAGTAGAGACAGGACTTTCAAGGCAAGAAATTGAAAGCCATCTGATAGTCTTAGAGGAGGCCAAGGAAGACAGCTTCCTTGTTTTGGAAGCAGTCTGAAGTTTGGAGGCTGAAAGAGGAGTTGTTGGCAGTGCTCGGTTCACTCTGCCTGGTGCCCCCCGCAGAGGCATAGCCCAGGTCTTACCCATCTTTTCCCCAGTGCCTGGAATAGGGCTGGATGCGTGGCAGAGGGTACCCACTGAATCTGGGGGCACGAAGGAAGGAAGAACCTGGGGGAGGGGAGCAGGGACCGTGTCCAGGAAAGGAATGGCTTCTCTTTGGGATCCTCTTGTTCCCACCTCCCTCCCCCATCACTGTCTTCACCCACGTGGCAGATATTCAGATGCTCAGTTACAAGAGTTCATAGAGTTCCTAAATTCCCCCATGTCTTATTTATTTTGCCCGCGCTGCCAGGCATGTGGGATCTTGGTTCCCGGACCAGGAATCAAATCCGTGCCGCCTGCAACGGAGTCTTAACCACTTGACCACCGGGAACTCTCCTCCATTTCTTCATCATTGCTACTGTCAGCTGTCCTGCTCCTCAACACCATTCTCTCTATTTGCACCAAAGTCCCATTTGTACCCTGAGAGAGAAAGAACTGCTGCAGAGGCTGGAAAGGCCATGTGAGGGTGTGTGTGGGGCGGGGGGGTTGGGGGCGGTAAGTGTGTTTACACACAGGGTGCGTGCCTCTGTCTGCTGAGCACCTGGGAGCCCAGGGCCGCCTCACATGGCCCTTTAAATGGGTCATTCTGTATCAGTGCCACCGCTTTCCCCAGACACAGCTTTTCCTCTGAATTCTGCTTCCGCCACTCCTCCCCTCCCCCTGCCCCAATTCCTTTCTGCAGGGGGAGGAAATGCCACCCTCCCCCTGCTCTCCCCCACAAGATGCGTCTGTGTGGAAGGACATGCACCAGCCCGACTGAGGAAGAGGCAAGCAGGACTTCAAAACGATGCCCTGTTTCCGCCCCTCGCCACCACCTGGGAAGTAGCTCTGGTGTTCCCAGAAGTTCCCATGGTGAGGGCAGACCCAGGGCCCGGGGTGGGGCTTGGGGGTGAGGAGGGGGTGTTTGAGAGCAGTTTTCTACCAGTTTGTAGTTTTTTCTGCAAGTAGCCCGCGGTGGTGCCGCTGAGCTGTCCCATCTGAGAGCCCAGCGCTCTTCCAGAAGGACATGGCTTTCTCTGGCCAACAGGGAGCTTTGGGGTCCCCTGGAGCGTGACATTTGGTAACCCTCCTTTAAAAAGCTGTGTGCTGCTTATTGGACAGTGAAGAATGCTCATTTCACTCACTTCCTTCTTAGAAAGGTCAGTTTCTTTTCACCGAGAGGCTACCTTTACCCAAACTAGCTCAGTGCCCAGCAATTCGGAGATGCATTAGGACAAGCCAAGTGAAATTGGTATTTCTGTGGGTCAGAAGCATTTCAGCCTTGGCAGTTTCATGTGGTTCTGCCTAATAGATGACGGATTTTTTTTCTCCCCAGAATGTTAGCTAAACCTAAGAGGAGAGTTCTTTTTTTTTTCTTTATTTGTATTTTATATTGGTGCTTTCAAACTGTGGTGTTGGAGAAGACTCTTGAGAGTCCCTTGGACTGCAGGGAGATCAAACCAGTCGATCATAAGGGAAGTCAACCCTGAATATTCATTGGAAAGACTGATGCTGAAGCTGAAGCTCTGATACTTTGGCCACCTGATGCAAAGAGCCAACTCCTTGGGAAAGACCCTGATGCTGGGAAAGATAGAAGGCAGGAGGAGAAGGAGACGACAGAGGTTGAGATGGTAGGATGGCATCACTGACTCAGTGGACATGAGTTTGAGCAAGCTCTGGGAGATGGTGAAGGATAGTGAAACCTGGCATGCTGCAGTTCACGGGGTCACAGAGTTGGATGTACCTGAGTAACTCAATAACAAATAGTTGATTTACAGTGTTGTATTAGTTTCAGATGTACAACAAAGTGATTTACTTCTACATATACATGTGTCTATTCTTCTTCCGTTCTTTCCCCATCTAGGTCATTACAGAGGATTGAGTAGAGTTCCCTGGGCTGCACACTGGGTCCTTGCTGATTATTTTGTGTAGAGTAGTGTATATATGTTTAGGGGGCTTCCCAGGTGGCACTAGGGGTAAAGAATCCACCTGCCAATGCAGGAGACTCAAGAGACACGGGTTTGATCCCTGGGTCAGGAAGATCCCCTGTAGTAGGAAATGGCAACCTGCTCCAGTAATCTTGCCTGAAGAGTCCCATGGACAGAGGAGCCTGGCGGACTTCAGTCAATGAGGCTGCAGAGTCAGGACGACTGAGTGACTGAGCACATTTATTTAGACTGTTGATCTTTAATTCCAAAGTGAAGATTTGGTCTGTGTATATATAGCCAATAAAGCACCTCATTGGAGCAGAGGGAGAAAGAGCGTGCACCTGTCAGGAAATGTGGATTTGAGGTCTGGTATTACCATATATTATGCTGTGAGTTCCTTAACTCCTTCAGGATTCTGTCCTCTCATCTGTAATCCTTTCTTCACAAAGTAGTTGTGAGAAAGACATGAAAAAAATGCATGTGAAAATGTCATTTATGTGGCAGATTACCATACTGGGAGATCCTGTAGGTATATGTGTGTTTATATTAGTTAATTAGTTCAGTCGCTCAGTCGTGTCCGACTCTTTGCGACCCCATGGACAGCAGCATGCCAGGCCTCCCTGTCCATCACCAGCTCCCGGAGTTTACCCAAACTCATGTCCATTGAGTCAGTGATACCATCCAACCATCTCATCCTCTGTCCTCCCCTTCTCCTCCTGCCCTCAATCTTTCCCAGCATCAGGGTGTTTTCCAATGAGTCAACTCTTTGCATCAGGTGGCCAAAGTATTGGAGTTTCAGCTTCAGTATCAGTCCTTCCAATGAACACCCAGGACTGATCTCCTTCAGGATGGACTGGTTGGATCTCCTTGCAGTGCAAGGGACTCTCAAGAGTCTTCTCCAACACCACAGTTCAAAAGTGTTTATATATATATATATTTTTTTCTTTTTAACAATTTGTTCCTTTATTCAGCCTAAAACTTTTTATAAAGGTAAAAAATAATTTTAACAATGAATATCATCATCATTTTATTTGAGCTCTTTTGATTTAGATTTTATTTATTATTTTTTCTTTATTTTTTAATTGAAGGATAATTACTTTACAATACGGTGTTAATTTCTGCCATACATCATCATGAATCATCCATAGGTATACAGATGTCCCCTCCCTCTTGAACCTCCCTCCCCGCTGCCACCCCCGACTCCTCTAGGTTGTCACAGAGCCCTGGTTTGAGTTCCCCGAGTCTGTCTTACATACGGTAGTGTGTGTTCCCGTGCTGCGCTCTCGGTTCGCCCCATCCCCGCCCCGGTGTCTGTAAGTCTGTCCTCTGTGTCTGCGTCCCCATGGCCGCCCTGCAGACGGGCTCATCAGGGCCCTCTCTCTGGATCCTCTGTGTGTGCTCTGCTGAGCCGCTCGGTCCTGTCCAACTCTGGCGACACCATGGACTGTAGCCCGCCAGGCGCCTCGGTCCGTGGGATTCTCCAGGCAAGAACACTGGAGTGGGTTGCCCGTTTCCGCTTCTAGGGAATATTTCCCACCCAGGAATTGAACCCGGGTCTCCTGCATTGCAGACAGATTCTTTACCGACTGAGCTAGGTTCTATGTATATGCGTTAATATGAGATATTTGTTTTTCTCTTTCTGACTTATTTTACTCTGCATAATAGGCTCTAGGTTCATCCACTCATTAGCACTGACTGCAATGTGTTCCTTTTTATGGGTGAGTAATATTCCATTGTGTATATGTGTACCACAGCTTCTTTATGCATTCATCTGTCAGTGGACATCTAGCTTGCTTCCATGTCCTAGCTGTTGTAAATAGCACTTCAGTGAACATCAGGGTAACATGTCTTTTTCAGTTACGGTTTTCTCAGGGTATATGCCCAGGAGTGGGATTGTTGAGTCATGTGGTAGTTTCATTCCTGTATGTATATTTTATAATATTCTTTAATTATAAATTCCACCGGATATCTGCACAGGGAGTAATCTGAAAATGTGTACTTTATGCTTCAGATACATAGCAGAAAAATGTCGAACCCTTCTGTTCTCAGGACTGTACTTAAGTGAGAGATTCTGCCTGAAATGAAAGCGTGACCTATTTTTCATAAAAAAAAAAAAAAAAAAGCAAGCACTTTGAGTTTCAAAAAGCTTGTTTACATCAAGGGATTAAATCTAGAAAACATTTCAACAAATGATCTGGATGGCATTAAAGACCTGCAATCAGGACTTCTTATTTGAAATTCTAGAAGTATAAAGACACACATAATTGAATAATTTATTAATTGCTTTTTGCTGCAGCCCATAGAGCAGAGTTTCATTTTTAAATATACAAGATATTTTCTTATACTTTGCCCCATTCAATAGATGTTTTTCTAAAACGTTTTGAGATCTAAATTTTCACAAATTGAACTGTACTGTCAAAGCACAGAAAAGATTGTTATCTGAAAGTCAAAGAAGGTTGCTGTGTTACAAGGCTCCGTTTATTAAGTAAAAAGCCTGCTGTAGGATTTTTACTTAATGACATCTAATTTTATCTGTGTCATGCTTTCTTGTTTCCTGTGTTGGGTTTTCGTGAAGTGATTTGACAAGAAGTTGTTTCCACTGGGGGTATGTAAAGCAGTCTGGGAACAGAACCTCCCGCCTGGGTTTCAGCCTGTGAGCTCTTAGCTGGTTGGATGAGCAAGACGCCGAGGGGACGGGTTACTGCCTTGTTTGCTGTTGGTGAGTTACCATCTCACCCTGCAAGGCTCTGGGAGAGAATGAAATTAAAGGACCTGAAAAAAGTTTATATTCTCCAGGGGCCTGCAGGCTTTTCAACATTTATAGCAGCAGCAGTGCTGGCTCTGTGTGAGGGTTTTTTTCCCTTCTGTTGTCTCACTGTGCTTATTTTATTGGAGGGAATAATGGGGAGGGGGGTGGGAGATGAGGCAGCTGGTGCAAAGGAGTGACTTTCTAGTTTAACCCCTCAGCTGCTGGGAGGCTGGTCACTCACTGACTGTTCACTCAGCCTTGGGGGCAGCTGGGGGCAGCCGGCAGGGACAGACAGCACAGACAGACAGAACATGACCTTGCCTCGGAAGTGTGGGCAGACAGAGCCCTGGACTGGGAACCCTGTCAAGCTCGACCTTAACTCATGGTGACCTTGCCCTAGCCCTCCTTGACCCTCAAGTGCAGATGAGAGGGTGTGACTGGATCAGCTTGGCAGACGCTAGTATCTTCCAGGGCCAGGCAGGTGTGGTGGATGAAGCTGGTCGGCGGCGGGGGTTGGGGGGTGGGTGTTGGGGTTGGGGTTGGGGCAGGGCATCCATGTGGGAAAACTGGAGTTCCCTGGCTTCATCCAAGGTCCTTGAGATTCTGCAGGATTTTTTTTTTTTCTTTAAAGATTTTTTTGAAACTTTTTATACAATTTTTGCAGTTAATTCATTTATTTTGTTTGGGGCTGTACTGGGTCTTGGTTGCTGCACATAGGCTTTCTCTAGTTGCGGTGCGCGGGCTTCTCATGTGGTGGCTTCTCTTACTGTGGATCTCGGGCTCTGGGTGCACGGGCTTCAGTAGTTACGGCACACGGGCTCAGTCATCCCTTTCCATGTGGGATCGTCCTAACCCAGGGATCGAACTCATGTCCACTGCATTGGCAGGAGAGTTCTAACCCCTGGCTTCCCAGGTAGCGCATTGGTAAAGAATCTGCCTGCCAGTGCCGGAGATGCAGGTTCAATCCCTGGGTCGGGAAGATCCCCTGGAGGAGGATCCTGGAGTCAGATGGACTCACTGCCTGCGGGAGTGGCAACCCACTCCAGTGTTCTTGCCTGGAGAATCCCATGGACGGAGGAGCCTGGTGGGTGAACGTCCATGGAGTTGCAAAGAGTCAGACTTGACTGAGCACACAGACATGACTTGCACACTTCTTAACCACTGGGAAGTCCATTTTTGTACAATTTTAAAAGGTTACTTTCCATTTACAGTTATTACAAAATATTGCCTATATTGCTTGTGTTAAACAAAGCATCCCTGAGCCTATCTTACCCCAGTAGTTTGTACCTTCCACTCTCCTGCCCCAATCTTGCCCCTCCCACTGGTTACCACTAGTTTGTTTTCTATATCTGTGAGTCTACTTTTATGTTCTATTCACTAGTCTGTTATATTTTTTAGATTCCACGTGTAAATGATATACAGTATTGGTCTTTCTCTGACTTATTTCACTTAGCAGAGATTCCGAAGTTTTAAAACCGTTCTGCAAGGCAAACTCACTATCTTTGCCTCAGGTCTAGATACTGTCAGACATTTAGATAGATGACTCTAACTGTGTTCCAGTCTGTGTTCTTTACACATATTAATTCATCTCACCTTCACTACAAACCATGAGGTGGGCAATGAGATACGTACTGATACCTCAAATTTATAAGCAAGGACCCTGGAAAAAAGGAATTCTGAGTCATCCCAGTGGTGATCTTGCCAGACCAAAAATACAGACGGTACTTTTTAAGGTGAATCCCAGGTAGGACCCAGAGGGGTGTGAACCTCAGCTGAAGGAAAGCGTGACCAATACATTCTAAACTTACTTTCCCCATAGTATCAGTCAGAACCCACAGAGGGCTCTTATGAGTAAAAGGGATATTAGAATTGTTCCATGTCACTTTTTTTTTTAAAGTATGTTCAGTACATTCATATCATAGTGTGATACAAATCACCATCTATCTACAGAACTCTTTCCATTTTGCAGAATGAAACCTCTATACCCTTTTAACAACAACTCCCATTCCTCTCTCTCCCACCTCCTGGCAACCTTTAATCTATTTTCTATCTCTGTGAATTTGACTCCTCTGTACCTCCTGTAAGTAGAATCAAATGCTATTTGTCTTTCGGGGAGTGGATTATTTCACTTAGCAGCATAGTATCTTCAAGGTTCATTCAGGTTTGGCATGAGTCTTAACTTCTTTCATTTTGAAGGCTGAGTAATATTCTACTGTGTGGCTAGCCCACCTTCCGTTTCTCCGTTCATCTCTCCATGGACCCTTGATTTGCTTCCACTTTTTTGGCTGTTGTGAATCACACTGCTGTGAATGTGGGTGTCACTTTTAAGAGATGAATGGAGACCCATGGGTGGACATCACAGGGAGGCAAAGCCTGGCTGGACAATATCAGGGAGAATTTTTCCACGATTGTAACCCCTCCCCGGAGGTGTCCCTTTGGGAGGAGATGGCCCATCAGGTGACTCCCAAGGTCCCTCCCATCCTAAGGCTTCCTCTTGGAGAGGAGCCGAGGGGTGCCCCACCTTCAACCAACTGAGCCAGCTCGGACTGGGTTGCCAGATCCAATGGAAGGTACCAACTCCTGTTCTGGTCCTTGGCCCCCAGTGAGAGTCCCCTGCGGGCAAACCCCGGCAGGGGACAACGTCCTGCCATCTGCTTCTTAGTACAGAACATGTCGGCAAGCAGAGATCAGACTTTCCCACCTGAAGAGGGACCGTGTATCACTCACCTCATCTTTTTTTGTTTTTTTTTTGGTTGCAGCACGTGGGATCTTTTGTTGCGGCAAGTGGGATCTAGTTCCCTGACTAGGGGTCAAATGTGGGCCACCTGCATTGGGAGCTCAGAGTCTTAGCCACTAGACTACCTTGCTTTCTGTGAGGAAGGACATGCTGATCATTGAGGAATAATGGGGAAGAGGGAGGCCAGGGACAAAGAGCTGATTGTGGCAGGACTTCTGTCTTTGGGACAGCGTCCCTCCGTTCCACTTGGTCCACTGAAGCTTCCATAGACATTGCTGTCCTTGCCAGTGTTCAGGAGCCCCATCAGATTTCATGCATGGGTCCCGCTATTTCAGAGGAGTTCAAGATGTGCCCTTGAGCTGGGCCTGGGCCAGGCAGCAAAAGCAGGGGAGGTAGGTGGGGGGAAACAGAAGCCGGGGCATCCCCGCTTGCCTCCTCCCCCAAGACTGATGTTTTCCAGGGAGATTCCGGGCTCCTTTCTGCTTCTGGGTAAATGGAGTGGAGCTTTGAAAGCGCTGCAGGGGTGCCTCTCAAAGGAGCCCTGTGGCGAAGTCTTTTGTAAAGTGAACAGTCCTTTTGTAAGGTGAATAATTGTGCTCTGATTATCTGCTTTGGAGGTTCAGAGTGTTCAGAGATTCTCAGGGGAAAGAGGGATTTGTCTGAAGGCCATCTGGCCCACCCCATTTCCAATGCTTGATTCTCTCGAGCACCCTCTCTGAGAGATGCGAAGCCCCCATGTGGACCCCTCTGTGATGGGAAACTCACCACCCCATGGATCATTCCGTCTTTGGACAGCTCAGCTGATTAGAAATGGAAGCTTATCCTGAGCTTAAAAAGAAAAGTCTCTCTCTGAAGTTTTATCCGTGTCTCTGCTTACAGGTTGCACTAAATATGCCCTTTGCTTGTGTTGACTCACTTGATAGCTGACCTCAGTGAACTTGACCTCCCCCAAGTCCCCTCTTCATTTGTTTCTCAGGTGCAGGAGTTTGAGTTCTCCTATCATCCTGATGGTTCTGTTTTGACTTGGCTTGCTTTGCTGGCCTGCATCGCTTTGTAACCACGAGACCTAGCAGCTGGGACAACATTCAGATATCTGTCTGTGTCGTGGAGACAGGGACTTGCGTCTCCCAGGATCTAGATTCTCTTCCTATGTTGGTACAGCTCCAGAGTTTTTATGACAGTAACCAACCTACCAACCCCTAAAATCTCAAAGCCATGCTGCTGTGATCTGGGACTATGCCACCACCACCTCATTCAGGATTTAATAGAGATGATTTCTTTTTAAACTCCATCTTTATTTTTATTATACTCCAACTCTTTTAGCATTTCCTCTGTTTACAAATTTTCTTTTTTTAAAAATTTTAAAACTATTTATTTTTACATTTATTTGTTTGACTGTGCCAGGCCTTAGTTGCAGCATACAGGATCTTTAGTTGTGGCATGCAAACTCTTAGTTGTACCATGCAGGATCTAGTTCCCTCACCAGGGGGTGAACACTGGTCCCCTGCATTGAGAGCATGGAGTCTTAACCACTGGGCCACCAGGAAAACCCCATGAAATAAAACCCCATAAAAATAAAAAATTTATTTTTAAATTTAATTTTGGCCTCACTCTACAGCTTGTGGGATCTTAGTTTCTCGATCAGGAATCAAACCTGAGCCCTTGGCTGTGAAAGTACAGAATTCTAACCACTGAACCACCAGGGAATTCCCGGAGATGACTCTTTTAAATGTCAGCTTTTCCTAGGCTGGCTACTTCTGCAGAGAAGTGGTCTGATCTGGAACTAATGAAACTCTCTCTTTTTTTGTCCCTAGAACTGGTCAGGCATGAAGTGTCAATTCAAGCTGCTGCGGATGGCTGTGGCCTTGATCTGTAGTAAGTTCTAAGGGCTGGCTGGGGGAGGGGGGGCCCTGTACCAGTCCTGGGGGATATAGAGATGGCACAGTCCCTGCTCTTTAGGGCCTTGTGGTCAAAAAGAGAAGGGAGACATGTCCACAATGTGCACAGAAGTGGGGGTTACAGGAGGGTGCTGCTCCCTGGCCTTCTACTTTTCACAGACATAGACTGTGCAGAGAGGAAAGTCCACGTGGGATAAGTCTCCAGCTCAACGGTCAGATCAAGAAAAATAACCTTTTTTGGTCTTTTATTCCTTTTGGTTTAAAAAAATTTCTGGTTTCAATGTTTTTATTTAAAAACGTTTTTCCTTCCAGTTTTATTGAGATAAGATTGACACATGGCCCTGCATGAGTTTTAGGTGTACAGCCTGATGATTTGACTTATATGCATCATGAAATGGTTAGTACCATCAGTTTAGTGAACATCCATCATCTCGTATAGATGCAGAATTAAAGAAATTGAAAAAAAAATTTTTTTTTCCTTGTGAGAAAAGTAATTTCTTAACCTTTTGGGTCACAGAGTCAATCCTTTGCGATCTCCTATTGGAAACTCAGGATTACTTTTCAGAAAAAGGCACATATGAGCAAGCTCACATGGGCATGTGCACACACACACACACCTACACACACTCTAAAACTTGCCGTTAGGCAGGTTCACAAGCTATAGCTAATCCACGAACCCTTGTGAACAGGTGTGATGAGGGCCTTGGTTGAGAGAAGTCAGTCTACCTGCAAAGGGCATTTTGAGTGTGAAAAACAAGGCAGGTATTCACCAGGTAGACAGGATGCAAGAGGCCACTTCAGCAGAAACAAAGGTGCAGAAGAGTGAAGGGTAATGGCTGGCAAGTTGGTTAACAAAACTGGCCCATGAGGTTTAGGACTGTGTGTGATTGTGTAAGAGATCACTGTAGTCAGACCATGGAGTGATTTAAATGCAAAGAGAAAGATTGGGCTTCATCCCCAGATGCTCTAGGAGGCCAGTGGGGGGCTTTAAATGAGGGAGCTGTTGACAGTTTTGAGTTCTCAGTGACTCATCAGGATGCAGTGTGGAGGGGCAGGTGTGTGCGGGGGATGAGACCAGAGGCCAAGAGGTTCATTCTGAGGTGGAAAGAGACGAGTCTGAACAGAAGCGAGAAGAGGGCCACACAAGGTCTCATTCAGTCCCCAGAATATGGCTACGAGGAGCGGATTGTTTTTAGGCTTAAGTTACAGGCTCAGAACGTGAAGGTCCCCCCCCACAGGTGGTAGAGGCAGAATTCAGAGTGAGCCTGTGCCATCTCTAATGCGCTTCACTTTTGCCAGGCTGGGCAGGAGCTCCGGGACTGTCTCTGTCTGGGTCAGCCACTTGGTTTGTGGGGAAGAGGAAGAACTGAGCCAGAACAGATATGGAACGGATAAGGGGCCCGGGTGGGCTCCACTTAGATCCACTTCTACATCCTTTGTACCCCATGGCTTTCAGGGTCCTCTGGTCTCTGTTTCCTGGATGGGGCTGGAGGATTTCTAATCCCAGAGAGGACCTTCCAGCTCTAAAGCTCACAGAATCTTTGAATCAGGGCCTAGGAGGGGCGGGGGGTGGGGTGGGGGTGGGGCTATGGGAGGCCGTGGGCTAGGAGCTGTGGGGAGCATAGCTTCCTCATCTGCTCAGACTGAATTTGCCTGTTTGTAGAAAAGGGAGCAGAGTCATGAGTCTTTCTGTTTAATAGAATACAACTTGGGGACTTCCCTGGTGGACCAGTGGTTAAGACTTCTCCTTCCAGTGCAGGGGCTGCAGGTTAGATCCCTGGTTGGGGAGCTAAGATCCTACATGTCTCCTGGCAAAAAAAAAGAAAAGAAAAGAAACAATATAAAACAGAAGCAGTATTGTAACATTCAATAAAGGCTTTTAAAAATGGTCCACATCAAAGAAAGCATTTTTTTTTTAAATAAAAGAATCTAATACAAGTGTTATAAAATCTAAAATGCTATTTTGGAACTGAGACCAATGTCCCTCCAACCTCCCTTGTGGACTGCAGGGCCTGCAAGGCAAAGGCAGGAAGCTGCCCTGGGACCTGGGGAGGCAGGAGGAGGTAAGGATGTGTGTCCCTCGCCTCTCCTTTTCCGCCATCTATTGGCCATCTCTGGGATTGCAGGGTCCAGGCCTGGAAGCTTAGGCAATTCCCCAGGGAATGAACATCCTTGGAGGTGCTGGCATCTCTGGGGTGGTTAGGGTGGAGAGAGGCATCCTGGTTAGTTAAATGGTAACCTAATAAGGTCCTTTGGGTGATAGGTAATAAAATGGCACTTATCCCTTCAAGAGAGTATTTCCCTGTTGAATTGGCCAAGCCAAGTTTGCACAAGAAGGATGGATTGGAGAGCAGGATGGGGGCGCTTTCGACTCTGTTAAGATTACATTCTAACTCTTTGTTGAGATTATTTATTTCTGTTCCTTCTTTGCCCTTCTCTCCCTTCATCGCTTCCTTTCAACCACAAAAGCACCAGTTCTGAGGGTTCTCCAGGGTTTAGTACATGAAGACACTTGGTAGACTATAAAGGGCTTGCACATACTGAGATCCTTATTAATGTCCCAGCAGTGTAGCCTGGTACACAGAGTCTGAAACTTTATATAGATGGGGAGACTGAGCCTCCAGGACTCATGACTACAGGGGTGCAGGCCCTTTGGGCTTTTGCACAGAGCTGTCTGTCCCCTTGGCCTGAAGAACTCTTCTTAAGATCTTGTCTCTCTCTTTTTTTTTTAAGACTTTTTTTCTTGATACGGAACTATTTCTAAAGTCTTTATTGAATTTGTTACAGTATTTTGTGGTTTTGAATTTTTGGCCACAAGGCCTGTGGGCTCTTAACTCCCTGCCTTGAAAGATGAAATTTTAACCACTGCACCACCAGGGAAGTTCTGGGTCTTCTCTTGATATTCAAATGTCCCTCCTTTAGGAAGCTTTGGCCTGATTCTCCAAACTAAAGACTCCCCTTCCTGAAACATAGCCTTGATTTTAAATCACCTATTTTTTCTCTTCCCATAGGGTTTCTTTTGGGCTTCCCTGATAGCTCAGTTGGTAAAACATCCGCCTGCAATGCAGGAGACCCCAGTTAGATTCCTGGGTTGGGAAGATCCCCTGGAGAAGGGAAAGGCTACCCACTCCAGTATTCTGGCCTTTTACCAGATTATGTTACGTATGTAATTATATGCTGGTTGATCACCAGACTCTGTAAGCCCTGGGAGAACAGTAGTGTGTCTGCCGTCTTCATGATTGTATTCCCAGTGTACACAGCAGACAGTGCTGGCCTGTTGGGTAGTGAAAGAATTAGTGGCTGGATGACCGGGTGGCTGGCTGGAGGGCTTGCCCTCTCGCTCGGCTCCCGCCCTGTTCCCTCCGGTGACCTGACTGTGTTTCCTCCCCTTGCAGTGAGCATGGAGTTTGGGCGGGCCGTGTGGCTGCGCTTCCACCCGTCAGCTTACCCCCCCTGCCCTCACCCGAGCTTCGTGGCGCACTTGGGTGGCGTGGCTGTGGGCATCACCCTGGGCGTGGTGGTCCTGAGGAACTACGAGCAGAGGCTGCAGGACCAGTCGCTGTGGTGGATTTTCGTGGCCATGTACACCGTCTTTGTGCTGTTCGCTGTCTTCTGGAACATCTTTGCCTACACCCTGCTGGACTTGAAGCTGCCGCCGCCCCCCTAGAGACCTGAAGGACCTTGGTCCGGGAGAGAAGGGAGAAGCAGCGTCAGCCAGGAGCAGCCGTATTCTTTTTCTCATCACCAGCTCAGTGAGGCCAGAGAGGAGAGGACAGGAGATGCTGCGCTGCTGTAACATTTGTGTTCAGATCTGAACAGGCAGTGGAGGCCTTTTTCTGAAGGCACCCACTGGAGGAATTGGATATGGCTTCTGTAGTTTTTCTAGACTGTTCTGAGGACCTCAGGCCAGGGTGAAGGCCTGGGGTGAGGTGAGAGTGGCCGTCCCCTGGGGCTGGCCGTGTCCCATGTGTTCAGGGACACAGACTGGGCGGCAGCCTTCTTCACCCGCCACCCAGAGGTACCTAAGAGGGGAAGGAAGGCCCGCGGCTGTATAGCCAGGCAGGCCCTGTCCAGCCCACAGGTCACTATGGGCCAGGACTTGTTCCCTCCAAAGCTACTGGGTATGGAGCTCTGGAGTGGAAGGGGGCCTGGTGGTGGAGGATGGTCAACTTTGGTCAGGGCTGGGGGGGAAGCCAGGATGCCCTCCCATGCCTGTTGGTGGGCACTGGGGTGTGGCCTCTCAGGCCTGGAGAGAGCAGAGGGAGATCCTATGGCTCCAGGACCCCCTTGCCCTCAGGGTACCTGTGAGAGGAGCCCGAGAGGGAGGCAGTAACTTTGTTCAGGGCTTCCCCAGTGGCTCAGATGATAAAGAATCTGCCTGCCGTGCGGGAGACCCAGGTTCGATTCCTGGGTCGGGAAGATCCCCTGGAGAAGGGAATGGCTACCCACTCCAGTATTCTTGCCTGGAGAATCCCCGTGGGCAGAGGAGCCTGGTGGGCTACAGTCCATGGGATCACAAAGAGTCCAACAGGACTGAGCGACTTTCACTTTCACTCCCCTCCTCACCACGCCCCCTACCCCCACCCCCAGCGACTGGGGGAAGGGAAGGGTATTGGCTTCGGACTTCTCCCAAGTGCTGACATCTCACACCACTGTCCGGACATCCGTCCCCTTTTGTTCAGGGTCTTTTCCTCCCCTTCCACTGCCCACAGCCCCCAGTGTGCCTGCCTTCTGCTTGCAGAGCCCATGTTCTGGTACGTGCGTACATGTATGTGTGTGTGTGCATGCGTGTGTGTGCACATGCATGGTTTGGTGGGCAGGTGCACATGTGATGGGAAAGATGATGTGAGGCCAGCTGGAGGCTGCAGGGGAAGCCTGCAGAGGGCGGGGGCTGTGGGGGAGTCTGCCTGAGAGGATGGAGGGCACAGAGACAGGAAACTCTCGCCCCCTCCTTCCCCACCCCCGTTCTTTCCCCGTGCCTCCCTGAGAATCCCTGACCAGCGGGAGATGTGCTGTGGTCAAGGGAGACCTCAGGCCCTTCCAGGGACCTTGAGGATGCTGAGGTTTCCCTCCCCTTTGCCACGTTCTGGTCTGACTCCCGCCTAGAAGAGCCTTCCTATCTGAAAAGATTCTGTTTGTCTCCCTTAGGAGGGAAGGAGCTTTGGGGGTGCAGGAAAGGCTGGAGCAGGAATGTTGGGGCCAAGTGTCCTTTTGAAGTTGGAGGGCACAGGGCCTCCAATTCAGACAGGAAGCTGCTCCTGGAGAAGAATCGGTGGGTGCTTGGGGGAATATTGTAGGTGAGGAGGGCAGCCTTCGGATGCTCAGAGCCGGGAGGGCACAAGGAGATGGTCAAATCTGCGCCCCCACCCCAAAACAAGTGGCAAAACAAGGCTGAGGCAGTGATCCCCTGCAGGAGCTGGTGCCCACCCCGAGGGGAGGGTGTGGGGAGGATGGCCTTGTCTCTTATGCTGCCCTGGGGACTCCGAACACTGACAGCCCAGGGGGCTGCGTTCCTACAGGAATGGGGCCGCCTCAAGCCTGTCAGAGCCCTTACGTATGCTAAGGTCCAGAGCCAGCCAGGCCAGGTACTGGGGGGTCTTGGGCCACTGTGATCACCCATAAATGGGCAGGGTCCTCCTACCCCGGGACACCCCTACTCACCCCTGGGCTACGCCAAGCCCTGCCCTGTCTTGGCCCAACGATAGATTGTTCTGGTCCCCACGTATGGCTCCCGAGGTCACGCTGCACTTGTGTCCACGCTGTGCTCAGGACACCCTGGGGTGATGGGCCCGGGTCTTTGGCTGAGCCGTGCCAGTCTGTCCCTGCCAGCCATCCTCCGCCCTCCTGAGAGCTAGGTGTGGCCAGAAGAGTGAGCTTCTTAGGAGAGGGGACTCTGAGCTGGAAAGGGGGCTGAGAAGACGTGGGCAAGGACGGGGGTGGGAGGGACTCCGTCGTGGGCTGCCACCCCTGCTGACCCTGAGTGATGCTGTCCCTTCTGGGAGCAACAAAGGCTGCTTGTGCCCCGCTGGGAGGCAGGGCATCACCTCCATCCTGGCACCTGGGCGCTCTGGGATGTGGTGGAGGAAGTGGAGACACTTCTGCCTTTATCTGCTGTGGTCTGGAGTGGGGGGCTTCCTCTCTCAGGCGTGGGAAGACTGTGAACAGGAAGAGTCTAGAAAGCCCGTTAGGGAGGCACCCAGTTCTTCAGGGCTTCAGATGGAAGCTTGTTACCGAGAAGGACTGCGTGAGGCAGAGGTGTGGAGTTTGCCCTGCGAGGCCTGGGAGGCGCTCAGGGTTCCTTCTCTATACCCTCTGCCGCCAGCCCCAGCTGCTGCTGGTCCACAAGCCACCTCGAAGTTCTTCCTTGTGTTCAGTGCCCACCTCTGCCGCCTCTCCCGACCACCTCATCCAAGCAGGACCACGGAGTGGTGGCAGGGGTCACTTCAGACGCCCTCCAGGTCTCCAGCCCAGGGCCAGCAGACAGCTGTCCGGTAAGAAAGGCTTACTTTTGGGGGTCTGGCTTCCTCCCTGGCAGGCCCCTCTGTTCCCACACTCCCTCCTCATCCAGTATGGCCACCTGACCGGGTGCTGAGCAGCAGAGGGTGGACTGAATCTTCAGGCTGTGGAAGCCAGTCAGCCTTTTATCCACAGGCTTCAGAGATTGAAAACTGAAGGCTCCCCAAACAGCAGCCCCGGACTCACCCCCTCCTTACATGGAAGAGCAATCACAGAAACTGGGGAAAGGAAAACAAACCTTCCAAGGAGAAATTTCATTCTAATGACACCATTCATCATTAGTTTTTTAATTAGGAAAAGCTCCCGGATGAGGCGGCTTTGCCAGCTCATAGGGTTCTCAATTTCCACGAGAACCATTCTTGCCCGGAGGATTAGTGGAGTTGGTGCTCACCAAGCCCAGACCTCCCTGCAGTGTCCAGTTTCGTTGGAAAATAATGCCGATTCCCGGGTACAGTGGAAAACCCTTTCCTGGCATCATTCATGGTCCCAGTGCTGGCCAGAAAGCTCCAAAACTCCTCTGCCTTAAAAAACTGCCCAACCCAACACCTGTCTTCCCCCCCAGGACTGGAGTAGGTGGAAACAAAACTAATCCCAAGCTGCAGTGTTTGTTTCTAAATATTTTTGTATTGTGTACATTCTGTATATTTTTGTTGTAACATATTATTTGAGCACAGATTCCATTAAAGATTTTTTTTTCTTTAAGTCATTGGTTATACAGTTATTCTCACCAGTTCCACCAGTTACCCAGGACGGGCTGGCATTGGAGCCTGTTTCATCTCGGTCTGGGTTAGGGTTGGGGAGGGAGGGAGAGTGGACCACGGTGGGGGTGGGTCTGTGATGTCTGCCCTACGGATGGGGCGTCCGTGCTCAGCACTGGTCTTCCCAGCTTGGTAGTTCTTGACCGTTCTTGAATACAGTTCTTTTGAGTGGTTGATGAAAGCTATGATTTTTCTTCCCATAAAAATGCACAGACAGACAATTCTATGTATAATTTAGAGGGAAAGGGCTGTGAGTAAGGAAACTCATCTAGGGTTTCAGGTCATGAACCTCTGTGCCAGCCGTCCTGGTGGGTGCCTGGCCTTCCCCTTCCACTCTTACACTGTACCCCGATGAGAGCTTAATATTCTATTATTATTGGATGAGTCTCCTTCAAAATATCCTAAATACTTCCTTCATTACCCCAATAGCCCAGTCTTTCGGTGTTTTTTTTTTCTTTGTTGTCATGCAGGATCTTAGTTCCCTGACTAGGGACTGAACCCATGCCTTCTGCACTGGAAGCATGGAGTCTTAACTGCTGGACCACCAGGCAAGTCCCTAGGGCTTTCTAGGGGCTGTCAGCACCCTGATCCTAAAAAAGGAATAGGAATGTCCTCAGGGTCAAAGAGCACAGACAGCTCACATACAGAAGGGGGAAATAAGAGGAGCACAAATGTTAAAGGTAGTCTGGTGCTTGGTACATTTAATAATCAAGTGGGCTTTGACTGGGTGAAGGCTGAGAAGGTGAATCATTCTCATCAGTTTCTCTAAGCTAATGGCAGTGTATGTAGTTTCGCCATTCATAGCTTTCGGTGGAGGATTAAACTACCCTGTTAAAATTCATGGTGGGAGTTGTTTCCTGTCATGTTTTCACATCAGTTTCATTTACAAATATTTCTAAATGCTTTCTGGAATGGCAGAAGTCATCCCAGAACAAATTTTAGAGCATGGTTCAGGCTCAAGATCTGGGGCCTGTTTGGAGTGTGGGGAACAGAGTCCAGAAAGTCGCACCCTGTCAGCAGCCGCGGTCCCGGGACTCAGTTCCCAAAGGTAGGCTCTCTTGCAGCCGGCAGTCGTTAAACCAGCTTTGCCTCTGGCCTCCTACCACTCCGCTCTTCACTCTTGCTTCCTCCCTTCCACCAGCTTCTCATTCTTCCTATAACTTAAAAATTACCGATAATAAGGCTAATTATACAGACCACTTAGTGGGTACCTACTATGTGCCAGGGCACTGGGTGAGGCACTTTCAGTCTTATTTAATTGCACAGCTACTTGAAGTGGGTATAAGTACACCCATATCTACACATGAAGGGAAGGCTTAGAGAAGTTCAGTAACTTGCCAGGAGGATCACAGCCAAGACGGCCTGGTTCCAAAGTTCATGTGCTCAGCTCTCGGGTGTTTGTATAGAACTTTAAGGACACTTAAGTTTGTAGAAGCGTCAGGGCGTTTGTTTAAAGATATAGTCTAAAAAAAAAATAAAGATCCAGTCTAGTTGCCCGAGGCCTGGGGCCATCTGGTTACAGTCATGAACCCTGGTGTATTTGCTTGGTGTTCACTTAACAGGATCTCCACTTTGTCAGCCCTCCAGAGGTAGTGCACAAGAAAATTCACAGCTATCAATTAATTACTGCTCCCTATCACCGCCCCACCAAACCTGACTTCAGAAATGTAGCATTTACACTAACTTAGAGTGATATGAAGTCTGTGAGGCACACTTAAGAAGTTTAGCGGGTATAGGACTGGAGCTGCCCTCTTAGGCCTCCAGGTGGAAGGACTTCGTTGAAGCCAGTGGGGTTTCCATGACAGAGAAGACACATGGTTAGGAGAAAGGTAGTCCTGGTAACTGAATCTTATTTCTGAGACGCTTGCAGGCTTTCCTGGCATTTGGTGTAAGTAATCCTCTGGTAAAGGACAGGCATTCTGTCATGGTTAATAATGAAGGAGAGTGAAAAGAATTAATTTAGGCCATTGAATTAGACAGGTGTAAGCGTACTGGATGATGAGTAAAACACTGTGATGGAAATTGTTCATATACTCTACCTAATGCCTCCTGTAGGTTGCAGAAAGATGTCTCCTAGCAGGCGATTTGATTTTTTTCAACAAATTCCTTAGCCTAACAAGTATAATTTCCCCCAAAACTTGTTGTGAATTAATAAAAATGTCAGGCTGGAGAACTGAGCCCACTGAATAAAAATGACTGTGTTGCTGAGAAGCTAAGTTTTATTATTATTATTATAAATATAATTATAGGTAAATTGAGACCATTTTTGATCCATGGCAAACATACACTTCCTGTGTGTATAGCACACAGATAACACACAATGTATTCCACACTTGAACAAATGCTTTTTAAAACTTTGAAAGTTAATATATTAGCTTATTAAAATTTGAGTATAATACATGTTTTTGGTCACAAGCTCTGAGTTTCTTCTCATGACCCACAAGACAGCTCCATGTCACTATTTTCCTTTTCTACAGCAGTGATATACAGTTTATCACACACTTTTAAAATAAGACTGTATTGTATATAACTATGTGATGTCATGAGCCTACATTACCAAAAATATATATAAAAGTACATATAAAGAATATGTAATTATGCCTTGACTCTATCCATCAATGATTTGAAGCAGGTAATAAATTTGCTTTTAAATGCTATTTACAACATGGACTCTTGAATGATATGTGAATTTGAAAATGAAAAACATATGTTCCAGACTCAAAATGTTGATGTCCTAATGTTATTTATTTAAAAAACTGATTTCCAAGTGGGCAACCCTACCTTAGAAAAAGTCAGATTCAAGGGTTGTGCCATAAAATAGCTTGTTTCCCATAGTCATTCTGAATGCTATAAAAAAGATGGTACTTGGATTTTTTTCTACACTGACTACAATCTAAGTTATTAAAGTTTAAAACTATATGAAAGCCTTTATGAGGATCCTGAATTGTATTTCTCATTAAAGAAAAGAAATGGCTCAGTGAGTCATGTCTCTAGATTTCTGTAGAAGAGAAAGCAGAAGGCCATTGTCAGTCATCTTGAAAGTTAAAACTCAGCACTTAATGTGAATTTAGATGAGTTTAGGAGAGTTTTACGGGCTTCTGTTCCTCTGAGCATCCTAAGGGCAGTGAGAACAGACTTCTGATCTTCCAAACAAAAATCATTATCAAATGGATTTATTAAAGAGCTATGCAGAACAAACTGGAGTCATGTGTGTGTAGCTACAGTTGGCTTCCATGGGAATTATAAATGGCTCTAACACAGGGCACTTTCAGTTGATTCAGAGTAAAACAATATAAGGCTTGTAACACATGTACAGAAAACTAAAATCAATGTGAAGAATCTCTGTGTGAGTTCTTTATGTTTGCTTGTAAAATTGATGTACTTTGTTTCTTTTTTAACACTCTTTTTAAAAACTCCAGCATTTTCATATAAAAGAAAAAGAGAAATTATAGGCTCTTGGCAAATACCTGTGAACAAAAGAATGAAGAAAAGTGATCGGGCCACTTCTGCAGTAGCTTTCCATCAGAGATAATGTCTTATCTTGAAGCTAGTGCACCTATTTTTAAAGTTCATTTAATTTCTTACACACATGATTTATTTGCATATTGACATAAAAGCTGCCTTCATCATCCATGCCATTATCAATTGGACAAAAAAATCCATCAAGCACCCACAGGATGCAGAGATCTGTCTTTGAAATGGTGGCATGGTGTTAATCTGTCCTAAAACTAGGAATAAGTTTTTTGAAAGAAGCTATAGTACATTGAGGGATTCCCTGTGGCTCAGTGGTAAAGAATATGCCTGCCAACGCAGGAGATGAGGGTTCGATCCCTGGGTCGAGAAGATCCCCTGGAGAAGGAAATGGCAACCCACTTCAGTATCCTTGCCTGGGAAATCCCATGGACAGAGGAGCCTGGCGGGTTGCAGTCCATGGGGTCACCAAAAGAGTCAGACATGAGTTAGCAACTAAACAACAACAGTACCTTGAGAAAGAAGTATTATGATTTTTCTGTGAGGGAAAGTTGCTAAATACTGCAGCAAACTTCTCAGAGAAGCCGCAAAATCACCTCTGAAGGTTTTAAGCAACAATTCCCTGAAGCTAGAACTTACGGGACCAGCAATGTAAAAATTTCACAATTCTAACATACATCTATCTATGACTGTGAAGATGTGCCTCAGATTTATACATCTAATTAGGCTTAATTTTGAAAATACAAAATGAAAAAATCTAGAATGTGTTTTCAAATAATCTGAAATAGCAATCCTATGACAGTTATAAAAACTACCACAGTTTTAAACACCACGGCTTGCATGACTTCACAACACAATCATCTCTAAATACGTCATCAAAAACTCTGGGCAGGAGCTTCTTTCATAAATTCCTCGAGGACAGCTACCACATTTTTGGCTTCTGGCATTTCTTCGTGTTCCACTTTAACAATCTTCAAAAGGATATCTCCACTACCACAGTTCTTTAGGAACATGTAACATTTAAACAAAGCATAATGATTCATTTCTGCCTGCCGGATAAATCTCTTCAAATTATTTGTGTCTTGTATGGCCTAGAAAAAGATTACCCAGTTAAGTATGTGTTCAGTGAGATAATAATGAAGCTTGCAAAAGATCTCCTATCCAGCTGAGAACTCAACTATATGTTAATAAAATGTTTGCCTTTTATTTCAAATATTTTAATTGCTAATATGCTTTGCCCTTGATAGAACAAAATCTTTTACATAAAGTAAAAATACAAATCTCCTAAATAAGGTGACAACATGCCTCCCCAACAAAATTCTGAACCTTTAGGCGTGAAACTACGTTTTTTGTGCTTCCCAACTAAGATATGCCATAAATTATAAGACTGAAGTCCCTAAAATATAAGTAAGGATTCAATTCAATTTATTGGAAATGCAATGATACATACAGAGGCCACTGAAAAATATAAATGAATGCCTTCTGAAGATTCTAGCTCTTGTTTGTTTTTCAAAAATTAGAACATTATTTTAATTATTATGAATAAGGCTTACAGTGCAAAAACACAGAATAATGCAAATTTATGTTTAAGACTTGGACTTTACTTGACTATTCATCAAAAAATATAAAGATACTGTTTATATATAAAGAATGACAAGTGATACCTTTCATTAGTATTGCTTTTACTATAGTGGATACATTTGCTCCATCAAAATGTCTTTCTGTTTATTTGCTAATAGTAAACGAACATGAAAAAATGTTCAGCCTGAATAATAATTAAAGACAGATTTGAATAGCTATGGAGTGCCAATATTAAAGTAATAAAAATAAATAAGACTGATAAAAAACTGTTATATTAGGTTCTGCATAGAAAACCCATACACATTGCTGAACATTCTGTAATTTGTTCCCATTTTTTTTTTTGAAGTGCAAGCTCGCAATCTGTAATAGAAACCAAAGCATTCAAACCCTTTGACTTGGTAATCCCACTTTTGGGAATATACATTAAGGTAATAATCCAAATGAAAAAAATACCATCTAGCAATGCTCCTTCTGGGCATCTCTCTGAAGAAAACCAAAGCACCTACTCAGAAAGATATCTGCAATGCCGTGTTCCCTGAAGCATCACCAACAACAGCCAAGACATGGAAGAAACCCAAGAGTGAGCTGATGGGTGAGTGGACAGAGAAACTGCGGTAAATACACACAGCAGGATACCACTCAGTCAGTGAAAAGGATGAACTCTGCAACAAGGGCTTCATGCCAAGAGAAACGGATTCAACAGAGAAAGACGAATACCACATGATCTCTTCTACATGTGGAATCCAAATATATATATATATTTATGTATATATTAAAAAAACAACTCATGGACTCAAGAGTACAGACTGGGGCCACCAGAGGCAGCAGACAGGGAGTGGGAGAAATGAGGGGACTGTTCTGGTTTTGGTTGAAATAAACTGAAATTTTTATATACAAATAAAATTTGTGATACACCATTGTCACCTGTCAGACTAGCAAAGATGAAAAGTTTAGATACCCAGTGGTGTCTGGGTTTGGGGAAGCTGGCACTTTCAATGCTGTTGGTATAAATGGAAATTGAGGATTATAGTTTTGAAAGTGTCCTAGTTAACAGACATAGCTGTGAAGCAGATTTGTTTCCTGGTCACTGGTACTAACTAAACTTTAAGACAAAGACTATATATGGCACTTGGCACACAGCCAATTAGTTACCTTTAGTTTAAAGTTCTCCAGGACTTGTCGAAAAAGAAAAGGGTTACCTCCTTCGGCACCATTCATAAAAGCCTGCATCCAATCTGCACAAAAGCGGTTGCTCCCTATAAAATAGTTTAGAAAAATGAATAAAAGTAAAATCATAAGACATTTATTCTGCCTTTCTTTGTATTTTCTTTTTTAAATTGAGGTATAATTGAACCATATAACATTAGTTTCAAGCACACAGCACAAGGACTCAATATTTGTATACATCACAATGTTCTGTCCTCATTTATAAAACGCTTACAATGAATTATTTAAGACTTCTGTATCGGTCTAAAAAAACCTTAACTCACCACCTGGCTAAGAAATACCAAAATGGTCACGGCTTCCACGTGCATCTTCCCAGCTGCATCCCCCTATTTTCCCATCAGAAAGGATTATCATGCCCATGTCTTTCTTTAAACTTTTGCCACATACTTTATCTCTAAGCCCTATATAGTATAAAAAAATTTGCATATGTTAAAACTGTACTTTTCTTTAATGGCTCTTTCACTATACAGTATGTTTGGATGCTATACGGAGAGATATAGCTCTAGTTCACTCATTGTCACGGCTGTATAGTATTCCATTGTATAACAGCTTATCAGTTCTCCTGTTGACAGACACTTGAGTTGCTTTCAGTTCTTTACTATTGCAAACAGTGCCCTTATGGACATCTTGTATTTGTCTCCCTGTGTACATACATAAGAGTTTCTCTATAAACCAAGGAGTAGAATTGCTAGACATGTCATGATTTCCACGTTTCTAGAAATGCTACTGTTTTTGGTGATTTGGGGACAAACATGTAAAACTGCGCGAGGCAGGGAGGATAACTTTGCGTCGTTTGTTCTCAGGCTGTTCCCAGGGTTGCGGCTCACCTGCATTGTGGAACTGAGGCTGGGAGCTGCTGCAGTCAATGATCACAGATTTATGCTGCTCCTCCGTCATGGCCATGCACAAGGATGTCATGGTGCCTTCGTGAATAAGGCCTTGGAGACTAGCCACGCTCAGAAACCTGCCACACACACAATCTTTTTCCACAAACTATATTACAGGATGGGAGGGAGAAAGCAAATTCATTCTGCATTGCGTGGTAGGGGAGTTAAAAACAGAAATATCAGACTGCCTGTGGAAAAGGTTCTCTCTTTGCAAAACTGTTCTTTACCTGTGAATGTCTCTCTTTGTTTTTTCATCTGATCCTTTAACCTCAACAGGAGTATAACTCAGAGCCTATGAGAGAAAAACAATGCCCAGCTGATACACGTATGCCAATTTTCCTTGCAGAGTAGCTAGTGACTGAACGTCGCCTCCCCCAAAAAGCACTGCACCAGACCATGTTTGCTGGGCACCGCCCCAGAGCTCTCCAGAGCTGTGTTCAGCTGTTCACTGACGGTCGGGAACCTAGCCTTACCACCTGGGCTTGAGAGGCTGTCCAGCCTCAGCTGCATCCACCCACACATGAAAAATGAAAAACCTAGCCACTTACTCGATATTTTAGTGAATATTTTATTTGGACATTTTTATATAGTTAAAAATTACTTTGGATTTCCGTTTTCCTTCTCAAATTGTTTTAGAAATCACATCTCTCCCATATCACTTCAAAAAGTAATTATTGTAGAGAGTTCCCTGGTAGTCTAGTGGTTAGGATTCAACACTTCGACTGCTGTGGCCCGGGATCAATCCCTGGTTAGGGAACCGAGTTTCTATAAGCCGTATGGCACAGCCAAAAAGAAAAAGAAAAAGTGATTAAAATGTTTTATTGTATTAGAAGATAGTATTCGCAACTCTGCCTTCGTAGTGTAACTTTCTGGATCTGTGTAAATAGAGTGCAGTGTATCCTTATTGCAAGCATAATCTCAATGAATATTCAGAGGGCAGGTAGAAGTAATAAATAATATTCAGAGAAAATAAGTATGTCTTTAAATAAACCAAACTCTGCCAAAGTGATCCTCAATAAAGGAAATACTTTCGTTTGGGCAATACTTACAGCATGTAGCAGAAAAGTGAGCTTCTCCTGAAAGAGATGGACCACCCTTTGGATGGGGCAAACAACATCTGCAAACCAGCTGCTCAGGTAAGACTGGATGTGGTTCTCCCCACCGCTTTCCTAGATTAAGAGAGAATGTCATTTGCTTTGATCTAAGCCCTCACCTTAATTAATGGACTTAACATTTTCTTCATGATACTCTTGACAGTGAAAAGAAACGGGGACTGACACCTCCTTCTTTTTTAAGCTAATGACACCAATTAAAAAAAAGGAATTGTAGGAATTTCCTGGCAGTTCAGTGGTTAGGACTCTGCCCTTCACTGCCAGGCGCCTGGGTTAAATCCCTGGTTGGGGAACTAAGATCCCACAAGCAGAGAAGTACAGCCAAAAAACAAAAAAAGGAATTGTGACATAACTTTGCTGGGCTTGTTAGGCAGAGAGGGGATTAATTCAGTACTGCATTAAAAAAAAACAAACTAAGACATGCATTATATAAAATGAAGAGACTGACTTAATAGGGTTCCATGCTATTTCTTCACTGAAAGGAGTTAGGGCATTTACATGTCCATCTCCTCCCACTGTGCTGTGAACTCCAGGAAATACTCTCTTAATAATCCTTATCTCCAAAAATTAATGAATAAAACTTCTTTCATTTAAGGGGAGGGAAAAAAATCCTCACCCCCCACTCCCAAGCATCTGGTACAGTTTCTGCAACACCCATGGATGAGCTTATAAAGTGCCTGTTGAACCACTGAGGAAAGCAGACAGCTCACTAACACTTGAAAGTGAACAGAGGAGGACACAGGCCAGCACATCAAAGTGCTCAAGCCCGCCCCGCTGTGGTCAGACACACTGCCGGGGACCCATCCAGCTTCCTCGGCTCTGCTGCTCCCTAGGGGCTGGTGGGAGAGCCCCATCCTGGGAGAGCAGCTACCCTAGACGCGCTCGTATCCCCGGCTCACTCCGAGGCTATCACTCCCCTCTGTGCTGCACTGTAAGCACATGCACGACAAGCAAAAGGAATTATTACCACCTGTAATGGGTAGAAAATTTATGAGTTATGACTTAACTCCCACAAACCAAATGCATAGTATCTAAAAGGTATGGATAAACGAATCGATATGGATGTATCTAATTCAGAAAAGATCGATTAATGAAAAACGGGATGTTTCTAAATATCTTTGAGGTTGAGTTCAAGGACAGTCATCCCGTTGCACAGCATGTCTCTGGTGCCAGCAGCTTCGCAGGCCATTAGTTCTGCCCAGAGTATAAATCTTACGTGTCTAGAAATCAGGAAAGGAGCATCTTCTTCCTTGCTTGGCATGTTACCGTACACCTTTGAATTTAATGGGTTGAATTTTTCATAGATACAAAACATCACAAGCAGTCTTGTGAAACTTAGAGGACTGTGTTCCCTGCTCCTCTTAACAAGCACTTTCCTACTAGCCCACAAAGTAGCACATTTTCAGAATTTAAGTGTCTGTGCCCACTTGGATGATTTGATAAGAACAGCAGTCACATAATGTTAGTCATTTGGGTCTTTAAAAATATTAATGCAAAAAATAAAAAAATAAAAATATTAATGCAATCATCTTACCTCACAGTTCATGTTATTTTTCAGCCCTTGAATGTACTTATCCAATTCAAGCCTGAAAGTATGTTCTTAAGGAAGTGATAAAGGGTGAATCAAGACAGGGTTTTATCTCTCAAAGGGTAATAGGAAAATCTCTTAAATGACTGTTAGTTAAAACAAGCCAAGTCATGGGAATTTCTTGGCAGGCCAGTGGTTAGTACTCCATGCTCTCACCACCCCGAGGGCTCAGTTTCAATCCCTGGTAGGGGAACCAAGGTCACACAAGCTGAGTGGCCAAAAATAAATAAATTCATGATAAAACAAGTGAAGACAAACTGGTCATGTGAAGGTATGAAACTGAAGTTCATGCATAAGAGGTAGAAAGGCTTTTTGGAGGTTGGCAGTGATAATCCTCTACTTGCTTGCCAGCATTTCCTTCCTGATATCCTCAAAGACCAAAGAAAGGATATAGCTCAAGTCCTTTTTCAGACCCTCCTAAAAAACAGACCACATACTCTGAAGACTTCTGCTCAGAGTCCATTGATGCTGTTTGGGGAAGCGGTTTTTCTTGTTGGAAAAGGCAGTAATAACAACCGACTCGGTAACCTGGAATTCTAGAAAAGAAAGAAAAAGCTAAAATGCATTCTTTTGATAACTCATTCATGTAGTTTTGTAGGCTCCTCTGAGCCCTGGTCATCCTGATCTGGCAATATCGTTAGACTGCTTTGTAGTTCAGAAGCTCCCAGACTTCTCCTTGGTTTACTGATAACAACAGAGGAAAGTGAACATACATCATTACGGGCTTTAGCTAAAGCAGCACCTAACAAACACGGAATTTCTTTGAATTCTTCTTATGTGAAAAATTCATACAAATTTCACTCTTGTTCACAGTTTACCCATGTTGACATGGTTTACCTGTGTTTTCCCTCCCATAAACATACATGAATCACTGAAGCGCCAGGAAGATGTGAAGTGTTGACCCTGTGGTCTTACCTTTGGGATGTGGCCTCATACTCCTGAAGGGACTTGATGCCAATATCATGGTCTGAAGTGAACTACAATCACGGGGTGTAATGGAAAGATGGCTGGAATTCAACCAAGGACACCTATATTTAAGCCTGAACTCCATCAATGTGACCGGCCTTAGGACCTTAACTTCTCTGAGTTTATTTCCTCATCTGAAATAGGAAGTAAGGGTCTCTGCTTTATCACTCCTTTGTAAGGAGAAAGGCATTGAAGCTTGTGAAAGCACTTCACAACTGTACACTGTACAATTTCAGTTTTGGTAATAAGCTCTTTTCTCCCAAGTACAAGACTAAATATGTACCCTTAGGAGGAAGGGTCTCTGCCATTCAGTTAATTCCATTCCTCAAAAGTGTGTGTGTGTTTGTGTGAGGCCCAGGGCTCAGCTGCCAGGAGACAAAGATGAACTTTGCAGGTCTAGCCAGAGCTGATCTTTTGGAGTTTCTCATCGCTTTCCATATTAGCTCAGAAATAAAATCTCAGGACACAGCACATTTTACACTTACCTCAGCTCTACAGCTGCAACATTACCCAGCCCTTCAAAGACTGCTCCCTTAGAAAGACGCTTCGCAATGAAACTGCGTAGCTCTGGTTCCACTTCAGATGGTAGATTAGTATCTACCAAGGAGAGGCTTGACAAATGAAAGACACACGTTCCTTAGCAGTGGACTCTGCATTTATACCCCGTAAGTCAGACACAACATTGCTAAAAGCCCTCACTAAGGACTCAGCAGAGTTTTCCATTTGACTCCTGTTGGTGAGGCTTCTAGGGATGTATGTCACCAAGTACAATCTGCCTCATCCATTTAAAGTGGTCCTATCTTTCTAGCTCATTCTCTTTAGTATTATGACTCCAGTAGGACCACCCCCCCAAACCCACGGACCTTCCCTCTTTTTCACAGTAACCTCAAGTTTCTCATCCTCACCTCCCTTCTTGCCCAGCTTAAATTCTGTGGTCAGTCATTATGATCACCGCCCCGCATACATTTTCATTCAACCCCTTTGTTTTCACCTCGTATCTGCTTAGCAAGCCTTCAGCCCTGGTTAGTCCCGTTCTCTACCTAGCCTGCACCTGCACCCATGCAGCTGAATGTGGCTGGACAAAACCCCACAACCACAGCGGCTAGTCTCATTTTAAATGAACCACCACTAGCCACCAGTGGGCCCTTACTGCTGCCCAGCTCGCATGCCATTTCCTGGTTCACTCTCTTCTACATCACTGTTTCATGCCTCCTCTCCTTTCCTCAAGCCTCCCACTACCCACTGCCCATGAATAAACACACCAGCTCAGTGATTATTTATAGCCTAAACACAAACATTTCAGTTTGGTTGAGATTAGTATATGAACAGAAACTGTAATTTGATTATGTAAGATTTTCCATCCCCAAATTTCCCAACAGAGAATATGAACCCAATATGCCTCACATCTTTGGTTCCATATTAAGGAAAATTTCAAACACTGAAAAGTAGAAAGAATAGTATAATGAACCCACATGTACCTACCACCCAGTTTTGACAATGATCAGCTTATGGGGGAAGGAAGGGATAAACTGGGAGACTGGGATTGACACATACACTCTACTATATATAAAATAGAGAACTAACAAGGACCTACGTACAGCACTGGGAACTCAATACTCTGTAATGGCCTATATGGGAGAAGAATCTAAAAAAGAGTGGATATGTATATCTGCATAACTGAGCCACTTTGTTGTACACCTGAAACTAACACAACATTGTAAATCAATTATATTACAATAAAAATTATAAAAATTTTCGTTCTCATCTGCACTCCCCATGTTGTCCATACCCTCCACCTCCCAGACTTATTTTGGGCTTTTTTGTTTTTAAACTTTTTATTTTGTATTGGGGTATAACCGATTAACAAACACTGTTGTGATAGCTTCAGGTGAACCGCAAAGGGACTCAGCCATACACATACATGTTTCCATTCGCCCCCAAACTCCCCTCCTGTCCAGGCTGCCACATAACATTGAGCAGAGTTAAAAAACAAAACAAAACAAAACATTGAGCAGAGTTCCATGTAGTTCTACAGTAGGTTCTTGTCGGTTAAACATTTTAAATATAGCAGTGATTACATGTCCATCCCAAACTCCCTAATTATCCCTTCCCCCAGTCCTTCCCCTCTGGTGAACTATAAGTTTGATCTCTTAAGTCCCAGACTTATTTTGAAGCAAGTTCCAGACATCATATTATTTCATCCCTAAACATCTTATTACATATCTCTAAAAAATGAGGATTTAAAAAATATATATGTATGTATCTATAACCACAATACTGTTACAGCACCTGAAAAATTTCTTAAATCATCCATCATCCAGCCTCTCAGTGAACATAATATTTTTGTACTATACCCTACTTTGCATCAAGTGTTGAGGTTCATTCATTCCTTCCCTTAGTAAATATATATTAAACGTCGACCCTATGCCAATTACCTATCACTCAAGGTTCTAGGCACGGAGACATCAAGGAACAAAAGACAGCAATCATTGCTGGCTTGGAGTTTACATTGCAGTATGCAGCAGCAGAGCTATGAAAGGTATTCAATGCGGGGGTGTGTGTAGGGAGAGGAGGATTTTAAATTTCTTGATATTCATATGATATTGAATATTTACTGGAGTTCAATCAAGAAGCTTAGAATAACTGGCTAATCAACATGGTGCTAATCACCAGGGTATGTGGATCTTGAATAAATGAATAAAGGAAAATAAGATGAGGTTCCTAGAGGTGAAGTGGGCTTGATGGTTTCATTCAGGGAAAGCTGAGGGCAGATAAGGTACCCACTGACATCTGCATGCCAGAGATGGCCTTAAAGAGAAAAGTACATACACGGCTTATGGCCAAGCTGTTTTTACCTGAAATCATCGCCAGAGGGAGTTTCTGCATTTGTGCCACCTGGGCTTCCATCATCGCTGTCCGCTCGCTGCTGCGCCACTCTGCTCGCCACAAAACCAATTCAGTTATGAACTATGGGCTCTAAGTCCAGCGGAGTATGTCCTCCCTCCCCCAGCAAGCAAGGAAGGGGGCAAACAGTCCACTAAAAATGCTGCAAGGTAGAAATGCTTGAACCCCGTCCTCCTCCGCCTAGCTTCAATGACAGGGAAAACCCATAAAACAGCCACTTAATGCTAGAAGATATCCTAAATTAAATATCCAGAAATGTCAAGGAAACTTTCTCTCAAATACACACTTTACAGGGAATTCCCGGGCGGTCCACATAGGACTCGGCACTTTCGCTGCGGGGGGAACTAAGATCCCACAAGCAGCCCAAACAAAAACAAAAACAGACTTTACAGGGCCAAAAGAGCCCCAGGAAGTCGGCTCGGGCGGAGGGAAAAGAGGCAGCAAGGACAGACGGTAACCAGAACATGGGGATAGGAAAGGGGGGTGGGGACGGAGGAAAACGGGGAGACAATGACAGGAAGGACAGGGGGGATGGGGATTGACTTTATTGAGCGTGCGAAGCACTGCGCTAAACAAAAGGCAGAGGTGACAGGAAGGGGCTTCTCAGATGTCAAGGACACAGCGCTGAGGCATGGGAGGACCAGGCGCAAAAGTCCAGGATTGGGGGCCGGGAAGTACGGCGTGAGGCGAGGAGGGCCCTGAGGGCCAGAGACCTTGGCTGGGAGGGGAGAAGACGGCGTTTGGGAGCCGCCAAGCTGCGGAACCCGGAGTGGGCTGCGGGGCCGGGCGGCGGGGCCGGGGCGGGGCCACAAGGGCGGCCGGGCGCTGCACCTGCTTCCGCGGTAGCTGTAGAGACAGTAGTGGCTGCTGGGCGGCGGGTCGAGTCTCCGCTCCTCGGCGGAGCCGCCCTCTTCGCTGCTCTCTAGCTCCTTTTCATCCCCATCCAGCGATTCCTGCAAGGAGGGGAGCATCGCGGCGACCTCTGAGCGGCCCTGCGTTCCCGCCAAACCGCTCCCCCGCTGCCGTACAGTCCTCTGTGGCTGGGCTCGTCCGGCTCCCCGTCCTCGCGCATCTGCGTTCCGCTGGTTTCCCGGGCTCTTAGTCGAAAAAGCTGGAATGCCTCGATTTTTCTGTCTTCTTTTTCTCACATCATTCAGGTCTGTGCAGAAACGTCACTTCCTCAGAGACAACTTCTTAACCGCCCTATGCAAAACATCCCCCTGGCACCTCCACTGCAGTCGCATCAATCTCTATCCTATCCCCTTCTATTGCTTAGTTCTTCATCTCAGTTATCACCCCGACAAGATGTATTTGTTCACTGTCTCTCCTACTAGAATGTCATCTTGTTCACTGCTATATCCTCTGTCCTAGCCCGTGCCCTGTGCGGCTCAAAAACTGCTGAATTAGTTTTAAGATTTTGTAACGTCAGAAAAAAGAAAAGATTTTTGTAACGCCTAGGCATCTTTTTCTCGCACGTTTTACCTTATCACCATATTAAAGATAATAAAGTACACCTACATCCCATAACTTTATATAGAAAAATAGTAGCTAACATTTATTGAGCGTTTTCTGTGTCAGGACTTTTCTAAGTGCTTTACAAATACTTATTCATTTAATTCTCACAACCCCATGAGGTAGATATCTTTATTATCCCATTTGACAGAAGAGTAAGCCAAGGCCAGAATTAGTGGACTTGTCCACTGTAAAATAAGCTTGTAAGTGGCAGTGCTCTGTCATGTTCCATGCTTTGCCACCCTGTAGACTGTTGCCCGCCAGCCTCCTCTGTCCATGAAGTTTTCTAGGCAAGAACACTGGAATAGTTGTCATTTTCTACTCTAGGGGATCTTCCTGACCCAGGGATGGAACTCTCATCTCTTGCATCTCCTGTATTGGCAGGCAGATTCTTTACTACTGGGACACTTGGGAAGCCCTAATAAGTGGCAGAGTGGCTTTCAAACGCACTGACTCCAGAACTCAAGACCACAAAATTGAAGATGACTTGACCTAAAATTATGTCTTAAAGCCATTTATTTGGACAGTTAATCTCGGGGTTTTTTTGTTTTCACTTTAGATCTTTAATTTCTTACCACAATATTTTGGTTTTTCAGAGTATAAGTTCTGAACTTTTGTTAAATTTTTGTTCTTTTTGATGCTATTAAAAATGGAATTTTCTGAATTTCATTTTAGATTGCTGTTGCTTGTGTATAGTACAATTGATTATTCTATATTGACCTTTGTTTTAAAATTTTATTTAATTGAAGGATAATTCCCTTACAATATTATACTGTATATTGATTTTGTATTGTGAACTTTGCTGAACTCTTATTAGCTCTAGATTTTAAAAAAATGTATTCCTTAGAATTTTCTATATATAGGTGTTTCTGTTTTCTAGGGTTCCAGTTAAAGTACCAAAGGCTGAGTGGTTTAAATAACAAATTTTATTTTTTGGGGGCGCTGTGCACCTTGGGGTCCCAACAGTAAAAGTGCTGAGCCCTAACCACTGGACCACCAAGGAATTCCCTAAACAACAGAATTTATCATCCCACAGTTCTAGAGTTTTAAGTCCAAAGTCAAGCTGTCAGCCAGGTTGGTTCCTTTGGAGAGCTGTGGGGAAAGAGTCTTCTAAGTTTCTCTCCCTGACTTACGGTGGTTGTCTTCTGTATCTCTTCATATTGTTTTCCTTCTTTGCCTAACTCTGAGTCTTACACACAAAAAAATCCCTTTTTGTAGTTAGTGGTCCATGCTTTCACTCCAAGAGGCAGGGTGCAGCCAGAAAAAAATGTGGGTGGGGTGGGGGAGTTGAAGTAATTTACACAAAGTCACAGAGTAAGTATGGAGCTGAGTTAGAGTTGAGTTTTTTATAAAACATTTTGGCTCAATAGTGAGAACAGTGGATTGGAGACTGAGAATGTGACAGTAACCTGGATAAGAGATCAAACTGGTCTGAAGTAGGACATTAGTTGCAGAAAAGCATTTTATTCATTCTTCCTAAAACAAAAAATAATTCTATTTATTTATTTATGCTATGTAGATTTTAAGGGTCCACTAACCACTGGACGACGACTCCCTCCCTTAAGCTCTCTTTTTTCATCTGTATTTACCGGGTGATAACAGTGGCACCTACATCACATGTTTGTTGAGACAAGTAATGTGAAACTTACGCCTTGTCTGGCACACAAATGCTTCATGGATATCCGCTATTATTTTTTCCTTTTAATAGGAACATGTAATTTACATTACTAGTTACTTCTCTATGACAAACTGTGCTCTAAGTGCAGGCAGAGAAGTTTAAGTGGCTTGCCCAAAGTCATGCAAATAGGCGGTAGAAACGATCCCAAGCACCTGGACTCTAAAGCAACTATACTCTTATTTGTGTTATTCTCTAACTGTCCTCTTAAAACTCCTAGGTTGCTACCCAGGGACATCAGCATAAAACGCAACTTCTCAGACTGCTTGAGAATCTCAAGAAGTCATCTTTGCCAGCCTCCCCAGCATCATTTCTTGCCATCAGCCCCCTCACTACCACCTCCAACCTTACTACCTCTAGCTCTTTTTTCAGGTGCTCAGGCTCAAAGACTTGCACTTTTTGCACCCTTAGGGAAATACCCTCTCCTCCACCTCGCTTGCTCCCATTCACTCTTCCGGCAACCTTCCTTGATACCCTGATGACCGCCAAGGCTCTATAAAAAGGCTCCCCTCCTTTGAGGCCTGCCAACACCTCGTATTTCCATCACCTCGGTGACCACGCTGCGTACTTTACGCACCTATCACCAATGTGTGAGTTACTAGACTGAGATTGCGACTTCTTTGATTCAGTAGTAGAAAAACGTCCACCGCTTACTACAAAGAGTAATCAGGTAATGAAACAAAACGAAAAACTGGGTGCTGTCTCAGTTATCCTTTATTTGTAATTTACCCTGAATTACTCTGGGGATTCTTTTCAGCTTTTCCACCCCCTGCTCACCCCTCCAATTCGCGAGCGTCTCGGCGTAAATGGGTCACCATATCCTTTATAAAGAAAAATAAGCTCTGAGAAATTCGCTTGCACACGAAAGCCGAGATGGCAAGCACTGACGAGATGGCCGCCAGCCCGACACGGCCGCGAGTCTCCACCCACTTAGGGCGGAGGCCTGCGTCACGTGACCCTCCCCGGCTTGGCACCGCCTCCGGCCGCAGAGCCTGACGGGAGACAGAGCGGCGAGCGAAGGCGTCGGCCATTTTGTGGATGTTTCCTGTGGGACGCGGTGGTGGCGGTTGGGTCGGAAGAGTGAGCTATTTTTCACGTTGTTTTTTCCTGTTTGTTTTCTCCTCTTTTTGTCGGTAGAGCGCAGTTATGGGTCGCAAGAAGAAGAAGCAGCTGAAGCCGTGGTGCTGGTATCCTTTGTCGGTTTGAAGTCGAGGCCAAGCGGGGGTGCCGGTTAGTGATGACTGGCTAGGAGAGGCCTGGTTTCGGCCTATGGCGGAGAGTGGGATCTAGGCCTCGAGGTCGGTGGTTTGGTGGTTGGACTTGGATTTGTGAAGACTCGTCAGAAAGTAGGTGCCCTGGGGCGAGAGGCTCTGGCAGTTGTGGGTCGTGGGACTTAGTGACTCAGGAGGTTCTTGCTTTGGTGCGAGCGTTGACCCCCTGAGGCGGCTCGGACCCCATCACCAAGGACAGAATACCCTGAGGACTCTTCTGCCACACCGTTGTTTTGTTGACGATTCCACAAAGGGACTTCGAGTATAATACGCTGATTGATTCTGGAGGATTAGGAGAGAGCTTCCGGAGTCTGTCACCCACTTTGTTTTTCTGGTGGAATCAGTGGTTTCGTAAAGGCTTCTGTTAGTCAACCCTGATTTCGACCCCCCTCCCCCCCCCCGCTTTTTATTGCGGGGGTGGGCGGTAGATCTAGCTTCCGCGTCTCACCCTCTGGCGCCTTAATCTTCGAGAAGTAACAGGGTGGGGTTACTTACTTTATACCTAGCTTTCTAGTAGTGAAAAAATGCATTTTAGGAATAAAACGTGGCGTCTTCCCCCCCCTCCCCGGAAACGTTAATAAACTACGTTCCAATTGTTTTTATTTATTGTCCTGTACGTAAAAAAGCTTGGCTACAGAACTGAATTTATTTTTGTAATAGTTGAAAAATGGTTACAAGTTTTGTTAAAGTGCTTTTAGGAAAATCTAATTGGTGAGTTAATGCTCGGTAACATAACTCTTATGTGAGTTTAAATGAAACCTTTGGCAACATAAATTCGGAATTGCAGGCAACTTTATGGGTTTTTATAGGAAATGGTTACTTTTACTCGCAGTGAACTTATTTTCAGATCCCAAATTAGTGTTAAATTCTAAATGTAAATTCTTAATCTGATTATTTTTATGTTCTACTTAATCCTTGAAGTTTTGTCGATATAAACTGTGTTGTTTTTCTTTAATAAACATTGATCCCTTGCAGTTAACAACGTGCGTTTGTAAAAGGTTGAGAAATTGAACAAAAGTTAATTTCACATAAATCTGGTAAACGCTGAAATTTGACAAAGCTATATGGCCTACGGTCTACGGAGATGTGTTTCTTTAGGGTTGGTGAAGAGAGATTGTGGGCTTCCGGGACATTGAAAATTCCAAAATTAGTGGCAGGTTTATTTCGAGTTATATAATACCAAAAGCAGAGTTTATACAAAGTACTTTTGGTTTTAGCTGTTCTCCGTTTTTAATGTTAAGTAGTGAATAGTGTTCTCTTTAATTGCATATTTATTTTCTGTAAGTAATGTTATTGTGCTATATTTTTGTACCTTAACAATCGTGATCAGGTATTGTAATAGAGATTTTGATGATGAGAAGATCCTTATACAGCACCAAAAAGCAAAGCATTTTAAATGCCATATATGTCATAAGAAATTGTATACAGGACCTGGCTTAGCTATTCATTGCATGCAGGTAAGGAGTTTTCTTCTCTTAATTTTTGCTCTCTTGTAGTTTGGAAACAACATGGAGGAAAAACCTTGAATTTCTTTTTGAAACCCAAGGGTGTTTTTTGTTGTTGTTCATTGCAAAAGATTGGATAAGTTGACCAGTTAATTTAAAAAAAAAAGGTCGTTTAGCCATGGAGAAGATAAACGATTGATTTTCTATGTTTAAAGAATTTTTATTAGTATTTGCCTTTAAATTATTGATATCTTCATCCTAGTTAGATACTTGACAGGCTGAAATCACAAAATATTTCCTCAATACTTGGGCAAAAAAACAAAGATTAGTGATTTAAATTTTGTAGACAATCTGACCAGTTCTACTCCTGGAAGAATTAGTACATATGGAGTAGGAAATGGCAACCCACTCCAGTCTTCTTGCCTGGAGAATTCCATGGACACAGAATCCTGGTGGGCTACAGTCCATGGGGTCGCAAATGACTGAGTCAATAAACCTTTGAAAAAAAGGTCACTGAGTGAATAAACCTTTGGGAAAAAAAAAAAGAATTAGTACATAATTAACTGCCATTACTCTGCCATTGAAGGATTTGTTACAATCCCGTTGCCTGCCTGGGGCTAGGTTTAGTTCCACCATTTATTCCATGGAAGGGTAGTGCTGTATTTCATTTAAAATTTAGGTTTTTTTCATTTCTAAGTAGGGGGAGCTTTGTAATGTATATTTCTGAAGATCTAGCAAGTTTTATTTTTGAAGATCTGTTTTATTCAACATTTCTTCTACTTTGCCAGTCCTAGAGCTGCCTGAATTTTTGTGTAATTGGACCCTAGAGAGGCGTGAGATGAAGGAATCCCCATTGGAAATTACTGTTGGTAGGAGGCAGGGAGGTAAATTAAAACAAGATTATTGCTTCCCCAAGCTTAAAAATAAGTTTTTGTAGATCTTTCTCACTTCTATCAAGCCAATCAGTAATTTGAAATCCATTCAAAAATCTAAGTGCCTGCTACATCTGCAATTTTCCATTGTGGCAATCACTGGTTGTTAATCGCTAAATCCTGTCTGACTCTCTTTGACTCCTGGACTGTAGCCTGCCAGGCTCCTCCGTCCTTGGAATTGCTCAGGCAAAAATACTGGAGTGGGTTGCCACTTTGAACTCAGGTCTCCTGCATTGCAGGCAGATTCTTTACTGCTGAGCCATGAGGGAAACCCAGTCACTTAGTTACCTGTGACTATTTTAAAAGAAATTTAAAAAAGAGAAGTTAAATTCCTTAGTCACATTATAGCCACATTTCCATTGCTTAGTCACATGTGACTGGTGGATGACTATTGTATAGTACAGATGTAGGACTTTACCATTTATGTGAGACAGCATTGTACAGTGTTTGAAGCACCATATATATAGCAATGAATAAAATAGTCATTTTTGTGAAGTTTAGATCAACACTGTGGAGGAAAACAACCTATAATTGTTTACTTAGTCTTATGCTGATACATGATAGAGAACTAAAACTAGGTAGAGGGGAATAGGGGAGGGCCATAAGATAGTAAAGGCCTGAATGACAAGCTGACATCTGAACGGAGATCAAAGAGGGTGAGGGAGAGATTCCAGGGAACAGCAAATGAGAAACTGTTACATCAGGAGTATTATATTGAGGGAAGAGCAGCAATGTGCTACTTTATATAGGAGGTCTTGTTGGCTGCTGTATTTCTTTAAGTCTGAGTTAAATGGGAGGTTTTAATTGAAGTGTAACATGCTTTGGTGTACTTTGGGTCATTTTGGCTGTAAGGTTGAGAAGAGACTGTAGAGTGCAGTAAGACTGCCTTAGGAGTATTGGAGGCAAGAGGTGATCGTGACAGAGATAAGAATTTGTTGATGGGTTAGATGTGGAAGGTGAGAAAGTGAGGGGTGGAGGATGATCTGAAGGTTTTTGGTTTGAGCACTGTGAAAAGTGAGTTGAATACAGTGATAGTCAATTGGCCCTTGGTATTTTGGTATCACGGTGGATTCAACCAACCACAGTTGGGAGTCAGTTGATTGAACCCTCAAGTGCAGAAATCCACAGATACTGGAGGGTGACTGTACTATGCCATTTTATATGAGGGACTTGAGCATCCTTGGTATGAGATGGGTAGTCCTGGAACCAGTTCCTCCTCGATACCAAGGGATGATCACTGATGTCTAGAAAGCTTCGGGAAGAATAGGCTTAGAGGTGAGAATACTAAATCATGTTATGTTAATTTTGAGTATTGTTGAGAAGGTCTTACTGAATATCCAGATGGAGATGGCATATAAGCAGTTGAATCTGCAGGTCTATAGTTTAGAGAAGTTGGAGCTACAGATGGAAGTTTGGGAGGATACAGTATAAGGATGGCTATTTTAAGCCATGATACTAGATGTCCTTAGGGAGTATAGATAGAAAAGAGGTGCAAGGACTCCACCTTGGGTGTCTCCCAGCATTTAGAGGTAGTGCTGATTAAAATAAACCAGATGATTGAAATAAACCTATCAAGATTGAGAAGGTAGGAAAACCAAGAGACTAGTGCCCTGGAAGCCAAATGAGGTGTTTTTTTTTTTTTTTTTTCAAATGAGGTGTTTTAAGGAGAGAGTTAAGTCAAAGCTAGTGGTAGGTCAAGAAAGCACAGGGCGAAGAGTGGTTTGATCAAAGTAGAGGTCATTGATTACTTGCCAGGAGTGCTTTCCTAGGATGAAGAAGATGAAAGGCTGTTTGGAGTGCTTGCAAGAGAAATGAGAGGGAAAGTAGAGGCACTGTTTCAGGGAGTTGTACTATAAGAGAAGAGCAAAGAAGTGTAATGAAAGCTGGAAGGACTATTAGTAATTATTTAATTGAAATTGTCTATTTATTTTAAAAAAATTGTCTATTTATATATTCTTATAGCAGCCTGTGACATAGGCATGGCAGTTAAATTAGACACATGCTCCAGTTTTTATAGATAAAAGATGTTTTTCCCCTCATCACTTAGAAGCGTAATGAAAACTAGTTACTGTGTCTGTGGATGTAGCTATATTTCTTTAGAGAACATAGAGATGACTTCATGTTCATCATCAAGAAAAGTAACATTCTAAAAAACTTGGGGGGGGAATAATTACATGATTTATTGAGTAGCTTTATTCATGGATCTTTTAATCATAATAAGATAATTTCTAAGTTTGATTTGCATTTCAGTTTTTTAAATCTTTGAGATACTCTTCTAGAAAGAAAAAAGTTTTCTTTACCTTCTGTTCTGTGAAAGAGTCTTAAAGGAAAAGAAAAATGTGTTACTTGGACAACTGTATCAAAGTCATTACCCTTACCGTATAAAAGCGGTTGTCAAACTTGAACATGCAAAGGAATCACCTTGAAGGCCTAGATTCATGGTTGTACTCAAGAGTTTCTGATTCAATAGGACTCAAGTGTGCCCTGAGAATTTGGATTTCTGATAAGGTTCCAGTTGAAGCCAGTGGTCTAGGCAAACTACTTTGACATCCTTTAACCTAAGTTAAAACATATTTGCTGAAGGAACCAAGACTGACCAGGGTTTTACCATATTGATAGAAGTTACTCACTGAGGGTTAGAAATGTTTGAACTAGCAAAGACCGTACAGTGAAAAAAGGTCCTGAATCCTCAGTGTTACACAATAACACATCTTAAGAACTTCTTTTTGTGATCAACCAAATACATTCAGAGATAGGGACAGGTTCTCTGCTATGGCAGTATTAAGCTCCTTAGGTGACTCATTAGCTGTGGGTAATGCTAATTATAAATGTCACTTTGTGGTTTGTAATTACTAGCTTGTCAAGTACATCATTGGAAATTTCACTTTATTTATTTATTATTTATTTAATATAATAAGGCTTCATAAACATTACTTAATTCAGACTTCAGACTTCCCTGATTTGAGTAGTACTGTTACTTCATTGCTAATAATTCAAACAAGATTATAAGCTACACATTGCCAAGTGCTTTTTATATACAGTTTTTTTTTTTAATCTTAAAAATAACCTGAGAAGTTAGGTAGTAAATTAGGTGAAGTAAACTGAGGCTTAGGTCAGATGATTTGCCCAGATTTTGAAAAGCTGGGGGGTTGAATTCAGTCTCACTATAGAACAAGTTATTCTTTACCTTTATACTAAATGGTCTATGAGTAATTTAAAATTCTTTTTTAAAAAAGACTTTCATGAGGCAGTTTTGTCTATCTAATGGAAGGCTTGCGTTCTGTTTGTGTGGATTTGTTTGTTTTTTAATTTTAGGTGCATAAAGAGACAATAGATGCAGTACCAAATGCAATACCTGGGAGAACAGACATAGAGTTGGAAATATATGGTATGGAAGGTATTCCAGAAAAAGATATGGATGAAAGAAGACGACTTCTTGAACAAAAAACACAAGGTAAATGCTAAGGTATACGCTTAATAAATAAATTTCTTAATAAAGCTTCACTAATGAGAGTATTATTACTATTTTAAAGTATAAATTTAATGGTCGGTATTAGATCTATTCGGGCTTCCTTGGTGGCTCAGACAGTAAAGAGTCTGCCTGTGATGCAGGAGACCTGGGTTTGATCCTTCGGTTGGGAGGATCCCCTGGAGGAGGGCATGGCAACCCACTCCAGTGTTCTTATGTGGAGAATCCCCTTGGACAGAGGAGCCTGGCAGGCTACAGTCTGTGGGGTCGCAAAGAGTCAGACACACTGAGCGACTAAGCATAGCACCGCACATTAGATCTATTCAGAATTCCACAGTTTTGAGTTTTTTTGTCTTATGTTTGAAATTAATAGATTTTGTTTTGTATACATGGTACTGTTTGGATAATTTCATACATTTTTTTGCTCATAACTGAATTCCAGGTAGATATAGCAAGTGTTAAGGCCTTTAAAAATGAAGGTACCTTGTTTAGATTTATGAAATCACTAGTTGTAAATTTTTAGTACTGTATTTGACTTGGTATTTGCAGCCCTCTTCTATCCAAATGATAGAATCTTACTAATAACCTAAGAAATTTTTTATTTTGAAAAGCATTACAGGGAGGTCAGACTGCTTTGTCATAATTTACCTTTTAGAGTGGAATAGGAAGCTTGTTATGTATAGCTGATTTAGGAAAATGACTTTTGCCTGCCATAGAATAGGGAGGGGATGTTAACCTTCTTGCTTAATACAGATTGAAAAACCATTTAAAGAGTAAAGAACAGTGTTGGCCGAATTTTTTTTGCAAAAAAAAATCTCAAGAGCTAGTTGCACCGAAATAAAGTTTTTAAATGTTGAATGTCTTAGACTTGCTTTGTTTTTCTTTTTTTTACTCTATGGGAAAAATTAATTGAACCTTTTTTAGCAGAGAGTCAAAAAAAGAAGCAGCAAGATGATTCTGATGAGTATGATGATGATGACTCTGCAGCTTCGACTTCATTTCAACCACAGCCTGTTCAGCCTCAGCAAGGTTATATCCCCCCAATGGCACAACCAGGACTACCGCCTGTTCCAGGAGCACCAGGAATGCCTCCAGGTAGCACCTAAGGCCTCTTACAATTTAACATTCTCAAGTCTTCATTGATACAGATTAGAAGTATTAATTTTTCCTTCTTTTTGTATGTTTTCTTTTTGGTGAAAATTCTTATTTATAGGCATACCTCCATTAATGCCAGGTGTTCCTCCTCTGATGCCAGGAATGCCACCAGTTATGCCAGGAATGCCACCTGGGTAAGGAAACTCTTTTAATTAACTTGTGAGCTGGTGCCTAGTAGTGATCTTTCTCAGCTTGGGTATTTACATCAATTAAATGTTACTTTGTGGGATTTTCTTTGTTTTTTTTTTTGCTTCTAAAAGGTATGGGCTCTATTAATTATTAAACTTATCTAATAAAGAAATTACTAATAAATTTAAGGAATATAAATTTGCCTCTGGAGAGAATAGATTTTTGGGTTTTAGGATAAATGTAGGCAGCCATCTGCTTCAATTGCATCTGATGTAATTAAAGTAGTTGGTTGTAGATTTGAGTTTTTGAGATTCAGAACTGTCCATGACACTTTGTAGTTGTGACAGAAGCAAACTCTGTAAATGATTTGTCAAGTCTTCAAGAACTAAAATGAATATGAGGTGCCCGTGCTCATCACTTTTACTTAAAAATATTGTTGGATGTGAAAGGTATACAATACACTTTCCCACTGTATTTTGAAAATCACAGTTAGATTTTGATTTTGTCATACATTTTCACAGATTGCATCATCAGAGAAAATACACCCAGTCATTTTGCGGTGAAAACATGTAAGCATCTCATTCATAATGTAATTCAGGAGGTATAATCATAATGTCATTTTTTTGTGTGTTTAATGGTATCTATTCAGTTGACTTCAAAACTTTTCTAACCTTCCTCACTAAAACTTCTAAAATTTGCAAACTGACACAGATCTCTTAAAGGAGGGAACTAAAAAACATCTGAGGAAATAGTAATAGACCCACATAAATCATTTTCTAATTTTGCAGCTGTTTTCCCCGAGCTGCTAAAAGTTATGAGACTTAGAGAGGGTTGATATTTAAGAAAGAGTATATTCTTTTGTGAAATTACATGCTCTATTATGGAAAGTAATTGAATTTTCTTTAATAAAACCTATATATAGAAGTTATTCTGTTTAAGAATCCTAAATCAAAAATTCACAAAACTTGTGATTTTTTAAGTGAATTGGACACTGATATTTGAAGGTGAGCTCTTCTAAGAAAAGGAAAATAAGGGTTATGCTTTTAAGTCCTGGTTTAGTGTTAGGAGCTTTCTACATAAAAAGTAGAGGCTGTGAGTTTAGTTTTGGTTATCTTTCATTTTGATCGTGGTTTATGTGTGCCCATCCCCCAAAAAAGAAAACTTTTCACTCCATAGAATACACTTAGTGTTTTTTCTTTTTGGAAAAAATCTGATAGCTCTAAAATGGAGGGTTCTGTTTAAAGGGGGAGGTTTTTTGGTTTTGTTTTTGGTTTTGTTTTTTAATTTATATTCTGTGGATATATTCCAAGTGAGACAGAAAGTGATTTTGTTTTCCAGTTACACATTTTAGATAAGGCCTCTTGTTTTTAAGAAGAGTAAAATATTTGTTCTCAGTAACTTTAAATGTATTAAAATGTTCTTTTAACAGACACTGAATTTTTTTCCCCCTCTTCTACTGGTAAACCAGAGTGTTTGCTGGGCTTTAGGGGATTTATTTTGATAGGATTGTTTTTAGTGTGTTGTATGTTCTTTCACTTCGATAGATTTCAATATTAGAGGTCAAATTCAAGTCTTTATTGTTGTTTCAGGCTTTTAGCTAGAATATTTTCTAATGTTTTATGCTGTTAATTAACTTTAGTTGTCTCTTGAAATTTGCTTTCTAATAGAATGATGCCAATGGGTGGAATGATGCCACCTGGACCGGGAATACCACCTCTGATGCCTGGTATGCCACCAGGTATGAAATGTTAGACAATTTCCTTTTTAATATGACAGGCATGTTTTATTCTTAAGTATTTTGAATAACAAATTTATGAGCATTGGTACAATGTGATTTTAAGTTTTCTATAGGTTAGCGACTTCTTTTAAAATTACTGTGAGAAATTACTGTAGTTTGTGTGTGTGTGTGTGTGTGTGTGTGTGTGTTTTAATAGACAGTAAAAGTAGTCTTCAAAGCAACCAGAATGAGTCATTGAGCTTGTGACTTAAAGAGTGGTTATATATATTAGGAATATTTTAGACAAGTAATGGAGACCCTTAGCACGTAACAGAAAAACCCAACCCTAAGTGGTAGATTTGATGACTACGGTGATAACAAGAACCCATACTTTCTTAAATTTGCCACTTTGCCAGCCTTAGCTTTTGTTCCTCAGACATGTTACTCAGTAGTTCCAAGATGACTCAGGCAAGAAAGGATGCTTTTACTTCTTTTACTTTATGGCAAAGTAACTTTCCCAGAAGCTCTTAGCCTCTTAGATGTCATTTGCCAGAAAAAGGTCTAATGGACCCCCTAGGTACAAGGAAGCCTGCAAATTAATTAAAATATCTTGACTAAGTCTATAATGTGAGGAGATGGGATTTGGTTAGCCCAAGAAATAAGTGTGCCACACAGGTTTCCATGAGACTCTCTTGATCTGTTGCCTGGTTTTTTAGTCCTAGCACGTTTGATTTGCAATCCATAACAGAGTCACATGTACTCAAGTGATAGTATAAAAGGAGCAGGAAAAATAAAGCAGCAGCAAAATTTGAATCATAGCTAGCGCAACCTTTAATTTTTAGGCAACAGCTTCACATACATTATGATCTGACATAACTTTAGACCTTTAAAGGAATAAAGAAAAATAACCTGTATTCATTTGCTAATAGGAAGTCAGTAAAAGTTTAAGTTACTTTGAGGCACTTGAAAGAACGGCTAGTGGTGCATTTAGGAAAATGTATGTATTAAAGTATTTAGGTGGAGTAACTTCCTTTCTGGAATAATTTTTATGAGTATATGACCTATTAATAGTTTTTATTGCAGTTTGCATTAGAGTTCTGGAAACATCTGTCTTAGATGATTGAAATAATTCTGTATGTTTGAAAATTTTATTGCATTAGTAAATATCAATAGGCCTACTTGTTGCTCTGCCTATATATAGGTTTTCTCGTGGTATCTTAAACATCTAAAAATTTTAAAGAGGAACAAAGTCATGTAGAAAGTTGGAGGCAGAGTTGTTCCAAGTGGCAAATGCCTAGGTTCTCTGGGCCTCTTTGAGTTCAGGAGTCAAGAGTTAGTAATTTTACAGTATAGGGTTTTTTGTTTTGTTTTTTAATTGGCTACGAATTTTTTTAATTCTCTGCAGGTATGCCCCCTCCTGTTCCACGTCCTGGAATTCCTCCAATGACTCAGGCACAGGCTGTTTCAGCTCCAGGTATTCTTAACAGACCACCTGCACCAACAGCAACAGTTCCGGCTCCGCAGCCTCCAGTTACTAAGCCTCTTTTCCCCAGTGCAGGACAGGTAAGGCGAAATTCTTGAAAAAGGAGTGCATTAATATTTAAAGGTAAAGTGCAGTTTACTGAAATCCTTAAGTTTGTCATAGGTTATTTAAGTAGTTCTTAATCTTTTTAATATAATTTATTTATTGTACTAAGGAGTGGCCTATTCTCTCCCATGTTTGTACACATTGCTTTTCTCTACTCATAAAAGATTAACTGAAACCAGAGAATAGTGTTGTATGTTGTTTTTTCATAATAGTTAATGCTGGTTATTCTTCACTTTATTAGAAATGAAAATTTAATTTCTGGGAGCTTAAATAAAAATGTTAAGAACTCCTCTTTTACATAATGAGCTCTGGGTAGAATGAAACCAAAGACAAAAATGTAAAATCCTAAAAAAAAAAAAAAATGTAAAATCCTGAAATCTGTAGCAAATTATTTTTGGGCTCTTCCTTTAATCTAGAATTGTTAAACAATGTTGCACTGTTGTAGGAAGGGCATCATTTAATGGATTTTGACCTAGTCAAACTGGTATTTCTACTCGTCTTTTTTTCTACCCCTTGCCAGAACTCAGAAGCAAAAGATTATATGTAGTATGTATGTAATGGTTGTTATCCCAGTTTCATTCTGAATTAGGCAGGTGTATTTAATTCATTCAGAATTCAAAAGATCAGGATGTATGTTATGTTCTTTATTGTTCACCTTAAAATGATCTATTAGATGTTTTCTTTTTTCAACTTTTTCCTGTTTGTAGTTGCTAAATTAACAAGCATTACTTTTTAAGTGCCTTTTAAGACATATTAACTTATGTTTTTGAGATTGGGGGTGATCTTTTTCCTGAGGGATGTTATTAAACTTTTGGCAAATATTGTTACTGAGAGAATTAAGTAATGCATCATAATTCTCAGTTTAAGGTATCAGTTTTGAAATACCATAGTGCAGAACACCTTAGGTTTAGGGGGAAGAAAAAACTATGGTTAATTAGATTTATTGATATAGAATTAAAGTTTTTTTGAAACTCATACTGTCACTCTGTTTATTGTAAATGCATTAACTGCCTACCTCTATATATAAAACAGTTTTGATTGCATTGTATTTTGCATTTACAGAAATGCAATCTATCTATACTGGAAAAAAAAGTCTACCACATGGCTTATTTTCACCCATTTGTTTGGAGACTTTTCATTGTTTCCTTTCTTTTATGCTACAGATGGGGACACCTGTAACAAGCTCAAGTACAGCTTCATCCAATTCAGAAAGTCTGTCTGCATCTTCTAAAGCTCTGTTTCCTAGCACAGCACAAGTACGCAGGAAGTTGCAGTTTAAAATTGTTAAAATGGCTTTATAACTTAACCCTTTGGACCCTACTTAAAAACTTAATCTTTTCCCAAAAATATATTATTTAATTTTTTAAAAAGAAATTAATGGCTTATAAATCAATGGTATTTGAAAATTTGAACCACATACTAATAGAAAAAAATGTACCCCAAACTCCTATGGCTCTAAAGGGTTAAAAGCATGTAAGCAGTAAGTGCATTATAGTGGCCAATGGTTAGCTTGATGCATGATTAAGCTATTCTGTTTTATGCTGTTTAATGCATCACGTATAACGTAAGGAAATTTAGTACTCTGCATTTGGTTCTAAAAATTGGCCTAGTTTACATGTTTCAGATGCATAGTGTTACAGAAAGTAACAAATATATTACTGGTAACTTTATACTTAAAAGCTCTACTGAACCCTTTTGTCCATCATAATCATACAGACATTGTTAATTGAGCGGACATTGTATTACTGTATAAAGAATATTTCTGAAGGCCATATCTTTAATGTGTCACCATTGATGATTGTTTATGGTAGGCTTAGTAACTGAAATTTATGCAAACATTTTTTTGTATTCTATAATTTGACTTTTTCTTATTTTTTTGTTTGGTAGATCAATTTTTTAAAAAGTAATTTAGAGTAATGAAAATTGAACATACTCTATTTCATGATACAGTACAGTAGTTCATCAATTAGGAATAATACAAAGCTTTGTAAATTAATTATTGGTGAGGAGATATATGCTGTCTGAGAAATTACATAAGCAGTCTTGTTTCTTGTTTCCCCTGCTGTGTTTTAGTTGTACTTTGATTCACATCTTTCAATATTTTATGTTATCTTAAATTTTGTGGATTGATCATGTTAACTTAGTTTTCATTTAAAATTTTGTCCCTTATTGAATGCTAGTGTATTGCTTTTAAGTTAAATTGGTGGTAGATATATTTCAGTTTTGAGGTTTTATTGATGAAAGATTGTTTTACAGGCTCAGGCAGCTGTCCAGGGACCTGTTGGTACAGATTTCAAGCCCTTAAATAGTACCCCTGCAACAACTACAGAACCACCAAAGCCTACATTCCCTGCATATACACAGTCTACAGCTTCAACCACTAGTACAACAAATAGCACTGCAGCTAAACCAGCAGCTTCCATTACAAGTAAGCCTGCTACACTTACCACAACCAGTGCAACCAGTAAGTTGATCCATCCAGATGAGGATATATCACTGGTAAGTTGTTTACAATTTTTTACTAGCAGAGTTTGATTGAGTACTATTGTAGCAACTTGTTCATTTGAAAAAGTTTTAATTTGTGTACAATGGTCTTAAGATCTGATTGAATGCTAAGTGATTTTTACCATTCAAATTTATTTTTACCATTCTAACTTCACAAAACAAAGTGAATATTGCATATTTTGATCTTAGATGCATTCCCCCTCCCCTAACACTATGTCTAAAAGAAGGTAGTGAGTTGGGTTCTTACTCTTAAAAATTAGTTTAGTTGGACATAAACTTGTAAATGAATTGAAAAAGCAGGTAAGTTAATCTGCAGATTGCTTACTGTACATACACCTTCTTCATTACACAGTTTCTTGCTGAAGCAATTTATAATTCCTGGAAAGTTGTTCAAACATAACATACTGCAAATATAAAACTAGGTGACGTTTCTTAAGGCATCAAGGTTTTAAGTAGTTGGATTGATTTGTGTTGTGAAAGTAATTGGAATGTAAGTACATTTAAAAATGATTATAAGGACTTTAGTTTCTTGCCTTCATGCTTAACAACTCTCTGTGTTCATATGTTTCACATCTCACATATTTTTATTCCTAGGAAGAGAGAAGAGCACAGTTACCTAAATACCAACGTAATCTTCCTCGACCAGGACAGGCTCCCATTGGTAATCCACCTGTTGGACCAATTGGAGGTATGATGCCACCGCAGCCAGGCATCCCACAGCAACAAGGAATGAGACCCCCAATGCCACCTCATGGTATTCCTCTTTTTTATGTTTTTTTTATTTAGTGGCTTTCTGAGTATACACATAAAACAAATTTATATGCAAAATGCATTACATTTAAAAGTATGGTGCACAGACTGAATCTTTTTTTGTGTGTTTTAAATGTGTTTTTTAGGTCAGTATGGTGGTCATCATCAAGGCATGCCGGGTTACCTTCCTGGTGCTATGCCACCATATGGGCAGGGACCGCCAATGGTGCCCCCTTACCAAGGTGGGCCTCCTCGACCTCCGATGGGAATGAGACCTCCTGTAATGTCGCAAGGTGGCCGTTACTGATCTTACTTCATCCAGTCTAATAGGTTTGGAGATTAAACCTTTTCTCAACTTGTGCTGTTTATATAGCCAAGCTTCCGTCAATAAGGCGTCATTGTGACTTTAACAAAAACATTATCTTCCCACATACCAGGAACTATTGGACATTTATTTTACATGGGAAAATTTATTTGGAATAATAAAGCAGGAACTTTTCCTGAAGTTGCAATTTATACTGTATGGCTTCTTTTTCATGTTTCATCTAGGTTTTTAGAAGTGAAGTATAGTAAATTTGGTTCGTTATATTGTGAAGGCGCTGGAATTACATGAACATACCACCTTAATAAAGGCAAGTTCTGTAAGCTTACATTGCTATTTGTAAAGTTATGCCTTCACAGCATTTCAGATGCTGTTGGACTTCATGTCCCCAACCTAGCTTGGTGAGGGCTGTAACTGTCTCCAAGTACCTGTACATTGGAAGTCTGAATGTGTAACAATATTTAATGTATTTAGAGTTCCTCATGTTGCAGGGTTTAAGAAATCTGACCCTCCAAGGTCATGTGACTTTTCTGTACTGTTAAAACTTCATTGTAATAAAATGAGAGAAAAATTTATGCCTTTTTATTCGTAACCCAGCTGTGGACCACTGCCTGAAAGGTTTGTACAAATGCATGCCAGAGTAGATGTCCACATAATAAAATTCGTAGTTACCAATGCAGTTTTGATATATCATTGGATTCTGTCATTGAACTGTAGGTTGTTCGTTAGCTGCATGTTTTTAACTGGACAGTATATGTGGTATTGTATGTTAATCCTTCAGTTGACAAAAAACTTAGAGATATATATATATGGGTCATTATATGAGTATGAAATCTTTATATTGTGTCACCTTTCCACCCCCTTGCTGTCAGTACACGTTAGATATAGAGACTTAAAATGTAAATCCTAATATTCCCTTCTTCCTGCTGCTAATGTTTAGAGCCTAGTGCCAGACCCATTCATTTCCTTTAGATTATATTTGAAACTGTGGTACTGAGTGGACCTCAGAAGCTTTTCAGGTGCAAAATTCTAGAAGCTTAGGTGCATGCAGTAATAGCCTTTTGTGCTGTTAATGACTGGTATGTATTCTAAGTGTAATTATGAGAATATAAATATGCCTCTCAAAATGGTTAACAGATGGATTTGAAAATTTTTTTTATGTTCCTGGAAGATTTCATTATTTCTTTGATTAAATGGCTGCCTTCTGTTATTAAGCCTAAATGGCTTTTTGCTGTTAACCTTTTCATCCTTGGAAATTTGAATGTTAAAACTCTTCTATGGAGAACTTTTCTGTAGAGATGACTGCTATTATTCAGTATCTTGTGTTGCAAGTCTAATAATAATAGCTCGTTGACCACTTTTTGGCATCTATTTTTAAATCTTCTGTAGAATACTTTTATGATTATTTAAGTATCAAATGACCTGTGCAAAGTATAATTATTAATATTATGAACTCAAGTTTAGTTTTCCTTGATATAAAGTTAAGACAGCTAAGAAAAGAACATTTCTCTATAACCTTATGTGGAGGTGTAGGTAGCAGAATCTGAAGTTTTGTTTAAAAAAAAAGTTTAACCATCTAACAAAATACTAAAGGATGTTTTAATTATCATAAAAGAATCTGTATATAAGTGACAAGTAAAGTCATTGATTTAAAGAAAATACTGAGTATTACAAAGCTAAGTGCCATTTGTTTTGCTTCAGTGGTGGTATAGCTCCTGTGCTATTTATCACCAGGAAAGCATTTCTTTCTCTACCCCTTTTCTTAACAAACACATGTCTACCTACATAGTTTTGGAATTATCATATACTTCTTAGATTTGGCAGTATGTATATCATACTGCCAAAGACCTGTGTTGAGAATCTTTAAGGTCAAGATGGCATAATTTAAATTTAGAATTATTAAATAGGAAATGTTTTCCCAAACCAAGTGTCTCCCAAGCATTTCATGTACAGGGTCATCAACAAACTAGGAATGGATGATAACAGTGGGGCAGAGGGGGCAGGAAGAGGGTAAAAATGGGTTAGTAATACTTCAGAAATTTTGCAAAGCTTCATTTGCGTTTAATGCAAAGAGAACCAGTATATTGAGGTTGCTTTCTGAGATCTATAAGGAGAAAACATTACTACTTATGAATAAGGGGTAGAACTCTAATTATAAGTTATTTCAAAATGTTATGCACAGCACTTAGACTTAGGCACATCATCTCTTATGTTTGTATGTATATGGCTCAGATGGTGCCCATTTGGTATATTTAATGTATAATTTGTGCATGCATCAGAGCATAATAAGCTTCTAGAACATACCTTTTACCTAACTGCTTCTGGGGTCCATATTATGGTTCAATAATGAGTGGAACAAATTATGTTGAAGTAATTTTAACTCTTTGACTTAACTTTCTTAAATAATGGATGGAGTTCAGTTTAAGTAAACCTCATCTTCCCTCACAGAAGACAGCTTTGGGGACCCAGTTATATACAAGCAGGCATTGTGATTAACAATTTAGGAGGTTGTCAGATTAATGAGACTGCCAGCTTTGGCTCTAGCATACATCTGTTGTCACCACTTGAGAAAAAAAAGAACCACCATTTTTGTCTGGCACTAGTTTCTATTATGTAGCTTTTACTACTGTATGACAGTAACAAGGCCAGCAGGTGAGGATCAACTTTTGAGTGACTGCTGGAATATCATTTGACTTGAATACTTACTGTCTTAGCAATCTCTCACACATTTACCAATTAGAAATGGGGTAAATATTCTTTGAGCCCTCCTATTCCACTGATCAAGTTATATAATTGAACTTAAACTCAGTTTAACTAAATTTAGTTATTTGTGGGGGTGGGGGAGAGTCCCAATAAAAGTATGGACTCAGAATGGAATTACAGTGGACAATAGATTTTTTTTTTTTTAAAGAGCTACTCCTTTTTTCCTATGCTTGCTTGATCATTGGGATTTTTTTTAATGCATGTCTTTTAAATTAATTGGGTAATGTTTTTCTAAAATTAAAATTTTCTTCTTCCTATAGCCCTGCCATAGGACAGGCTGAGGCTGAGTCTCAGTGTTGCCCTGTTCAGTCTGAGGCAAGTGGGATTTATTTTATTCCTTATAGGGGCTTTCACAGCTTTATGGCTGTTGGATATTCATGTCCCCAAACTTGCAGCAAGTTTGGTGAAGGCCCCTAAATTTAATTAAATTTAGGGTTTTTATACTCTCTTGGCAGAGAAGGCTCTATATTAATATTCACGTTTGACTGTGGTGTTAATAAAATATTTGACATGTAATTTGTGTTACATAATACTTAACAGCCTCAGTAAAGCTGGTATTAACTTGTTTTGAACTTTAGTAAATTGACAAAATTTGACATTGTTGATTTGGAGGCTTGATATGTTTCATTCAAATTTTCCCTTTTACTTTTTAGGAAAATCTGACTGGTTATTTTCTCCTCAAACTATTAAATTTAACCTCAAGGATAAGTTTAATCATTAGACATGCCACTGGATAGTGAAATCTGCTTTTTTTAATTGCAAAGATACGTATTGAAGGTTGAAAAGCCATCTGGAAATGCTTGTGATTTTTAATATATATAAATCTCACCACATTAGAGCAAATGTTAATGTAGAGCCCTGTGAAAAGTGGGAAGATGGTGTGTATGTGTGGTATGTATGTGTATACACTACACATTTGGTATAAAAAAGGTTTGGGTATTAACGACTTACAGTATGGGTGATTATTTTCAAGCAGTCAAACTGAAATTGTATCACATAGTAAAGTTAGTATATTGAACTATGGTTTTGGAATGATAATTTTGAGTTTCATTTTTATCTTTACTGAGCAATATTTGATGCAATATGCACACACGAAAAGCATCTATGTTTGTTTCCAACCAAAAATTGCTTTTATTTGGTTAAGAAAAGTATTTATGTGTATATGTTGTAGGGGGCAAGTAAAGGGGGAACTGGAAGAGAGGCCAAAACATTAACTTGGATTACTTTTGTTCTTCCTGTGTTAAAGCCATCGTTCTATGCAGATAGCATTTTCCTCTGAACAGTAACAGTTAACGTATAGTACAATGTTTAGCAAACTCAGGCTTGTGTTTCTATGTGGTTTTAATTCTTGGAAGCGTAAAGAAATACACATTCAGTGAATTCCAAATTTTCATGTCTGTAACTAGAACATATGCTTTTCTCTGTAACTGAATCATGGAAAGAAGATAACAATGTTCGAAAAAAGAATGTGTCACCACGAAAAAATTCCATTGGAATATTTTATTCCCTGCTCAATAATTGCACCTTTTAAGACTCCTTAGTTGGAGGTGCTTTCTGTTACAGCCACCTTGCCCCAATATATTGAAGTATTCAAACGTGAAGTTGCTTGTCCCATTTCTTAATAGTGATCATTGAAATAATTATAATTGAAATATACTCTTATTTAAGTACATTTGAGTGCTGGGGTGGGAGGAATTTTCTAAGGGTGACATAATTTATTGAAGGTGGTAAGATGTAGTTTCTTTGAGCTCTGTAGTTCTGTGATTCAGACAAATAACAATTTTAAGCATTACTTAACTCTCAGGTGTCTATCATGTCCACTGGTAAAACTTGGTAAATTACTGAAAGGAAATGTTGAAGTCACTTATTTTCTGAGATAAAATTTTGTTTAAACTGACACTTGTGTTGGTTATGAGATTTTTTAAAGTAGGAAACATGTAACCTAAAATTTGTGTAAATCAGGTATGTCTTTTTTTTAAGGCGGTATTTATCTACCATATTGAATAACTTTTGTATGTTATTCCAAAATGAAACTGGTTCTCTCTCACTCTTTTATGGAAGTCTTCTAAAAGAAAGGATTCATTATAAGACTATTGACTATAAGGCAGAGTTTTGTAAGTAAACGTTCTCCCAATTATACTTCTGCTTGCAATCCTCATGATTTGAATACTAGTGTAGGTTACTCCTCTCTCAACCTTCTTTTTCAATATTTTATTTTCTGTTATCTGAATCATTTTAATAAATAACCATTTGTTTTTATAGCATATAAATCATCGAACATTTCTGTGTGATTTCTTGGCAAAATAAGCAGCTACTTATATAGTGTTATGCGCATATTGGATATTCACAATTTTGTGGTTAAAATATCTCCAGTATTTCCAAGTGTTTTCATGTTTTTACTTGGCATTTTGTTGGAAAATACAGCTTTTAAAAGAAACTAGATTGTTCAGTAAGGCTTGGAGAAGAATTGCTTTTTTATAAGCATTGTTTTTCCTGACCTAGGTTTTATATACTTCTGCATAGTAATTTGGCCATAAAAGGAAAAACTTTTCATTTTCTTCCGAACTCAAAAAAGAATAGTTTGAAACTCTTACTAGTTTAAAATTATTGAACCCTCTCTCTTTAAATTTAATTAATCTCATGTATTCTCAGGGGAAATTATACTAGTCAGGATATAGAAATCAATTTAAGGTAGAAATTGGAGACCCAAAGTCGATCTTCACTGAAGCTGGTTTGAACTATTTATTTCTGACGCAAATTGAACATAAGTATTGTAAATGAAGACTGGTTCATAGTTAGGTTCTTTAGGCGGCAAATAACCACCAGCTTTATTATGAAAATATGTTTGTGTATTGTAATTTTTGTCAAATTAACTGTAGAGAAAATACATGTGAGTAAACTGTTCTAACAATTGATTACTTGGATCTCAGCCATTAATTCCAAATATTGTAGTGCTTTGTAAAGTTGTGATACAGCACAGCTTCAGTAATGTGCTGTGTTGGGTCAGGGGTTTTTGTAATGCTTTGTGTGTAAAAAGGGGGAAGTCCTTTATTGGAATTTTCTAGGCCTTGTGGCATTCTTACTGTGTCTGGGTTTTGTTTTTTAACCATTATCATAGTTAAGAATTGTATGTTTTGTTTTGGTTTAATTGTATGTTCAGTTTTGGTTTAAATATAAGTAACTGGCAATGAAATTCATTGATGCCCAGCTTGGATAAAAATGAAGAATGTTGTTTACCCAGCTTACTACACAAGAGACCAGTGGTGATTATTTGGGAGAAGCCATTGTATAGTGTTGTTAGACTTTTTTAAGAACCTTAAATGTAACGAAAAGTGACAGCATTCTGGCCTTGGTTTACATTCATTATGAAAGATTTCACCAGATCATTTATTACAATGTAGCTTGTTAACATTTTATTCATAAATAGTTTGGTGGTCAGTCAAAGATGAAAATAAACAAGATTTGCTGCATCATTTCCCAGTTTCTATTAATAAACAAGGCTGCCTAAGTACCCAAGTGGACCAAGAAAAGAGTTACTAAAGTTTCTGGACATTTGAGTTAGAAAAATGAGATATTTTAGTTACTGAGCAGAGCCTTCCCTTTTAGTTATTAGCTTGTTACTATACTTGTAGGAGAAACAGTAGAATTTACTTTTCTGCCCAGGTTCTTAAAATTGAAAATCTTCAGTATAAGGAAATGAAATCAAGTATTTTAAAAGTTGAATTTTAAAATATTCAAGTTTACCCTTTTAGAGTAACCCGTGTTTCTGTAGTACACATACCAAAATAGTTTATTAAAATTGAGATGTAGCCAAGAGATATACAGTATTAATAACTCATTCTCGTAAGATCACTCTAAATTTAATAGCCAACATAAGGTAATTTTTTAAGACTTAGGGAGAAAAATTTTTAACTGTATTAATGTCAGACTCTGAGGAAATTTTATGCGCATTGACTTTTTAAACTGAATTGAACTCCTCAGTTTAATACAATTTGTGTTTTTGTTAACTAGCAGCAGAATTTCAGCATTTGCTACTTACTGGTAGAGAAGAAAAATCCCACAGCCCTGCCAGTACAGGTTAGTTTAATCTGTAAGTACCTGATGTTCCTATTTTTTTCAAACATATCCATATAACCCACACAAGGAAGAAAGCTGTGCAGTTATTAAATGTGAGTATACTAGAGATCCATTGGACACTTTCACACACACAATATTTGGGCCAAAGTAGCTCTAGGTTTGCTCACCTTAGTTGTAATAAAGGTGTAATACTGCTCCTTTATTATCTGGTTATGATTGAACCTAAATAGATAAATTGTACGTAGGAGGAAGACAGTGGAAGTTTCAATTGGCTGTATGCTCATGTTGGTATATAGAGTGCAGGTGTTTGGCTTCAGGGTCTCCTACTTAAGCCACTTCTGTGGCGGAATTCATACTTTTTTAACTTTTTATAATATGAATAACAGACAATAAGTCACGTTTCCTCACCTCTAGCAGTGATAGTGGCGTGCAATCATAAGCTAGAAAATGTTTTTTTATACCTTTTTTGATCTTACATGTTTTTAGCAACTTTTGCTGTAATTAAGTACTGATTTTGTTCATCTTTTTTGTACACTATAGCCTATTCTGTTGGTGCACCACTGTTGTGGGTTCGTTTTATTTTGAACTAAGTAATATTTTAATGACCAAATGAATGCTGACTATCAGGAAGTCTAGACAGGTTTCTTTGTGTATTCCTTTTGAGGGGCAGTGAGAACATATCTGTTTATGAAAGTTACATTAAAGTTTTTGTTAGTTTCATTAGTTCTACCAGGATTCATTGTCGACTTGAACCATCCTTCAAAGATTTCCTTTAAGCTTTAAATATGCTTTTATGTTGATAAAAATTTTAAATACTGAGGAGAGAAGAAGCAAGTGTACAATTTAGTTTACACAAGCCTGAACCATTCTCCAGTCTATGGCTTCCTCTTCACCTTAAGTGTAAAGTTGTATAATAATGGGACAGTGTTCATAAAACTAGCTGATCTTTTATTCCTATTAAACTGGGATGGTGATGAGCCACTGAAAACGGATCATCTCAAGTTAATATGGAAGTCATGTTTTCAGTTAAGTGTTTTAATGACCTTGATTTAGCAACTGATAATATTTTTTATAAGATATTCACTTGGTTTTTTATATATAAAATTGCCTAAGGGCTTAAGTTTCATTGCCTTTCACAGTTTAATCTGTATAAGAAATGGTGTAGATACAGTGGAAATGGTTTTCCTTAAAACCATCTCTTTAAAGCTGCTTTGCTGGTGAGTACTTACTATTTTATACTTATATATATTACTATTTTTCTAAAGTTGGACACTTTGATGGCAGTGTCTTGAGTTTCTGTGTTCTTCAACTATTATCTGAATCAAGAGTGTTAAGGTGATTATTTTACTTCCTCACAGTTCCTAATAATTGGGGCTCACTTTTTTTCTGACCTTCACTTACTAGACTATAACTGCAGAAACTTTTAACATGTAAATTATTTCCTTTTGGTGAGATAGGAAAAATGTTTGTTAGTTTGTTTGCTCCAAACTAACATTAAGGAAAATCTTCTACAGATTTTTTTGTAGTTGACAGAAAATTTTTTTCTCAGTGCTTTTTGATTGCCATTTTACATAGGTATAAAATTTAAAGACCAGAATTTCTGTCTGTCCAGCGATTCCTGAACAGTTAACTGATAGTAGAGTTAAGGAAAGTTTGCCCAAAATGGTCATGCAGACTAATCACTTACACAGAGGTCTCTGAGTGAAGCTTGAAAATTTCAGATGTACTCTTAAATCATTCTAACCTTGCATGAAAAGCTTTGGTTGGAGTACTGATTTCTGGGACTGTGTATACCAGTGGAAATTAGCTTGAGTATGTTTCTAATTACTTGATCCCTGTTTGATCATTGTAACACATGGATTTTTTTTTTTTTCCTCTTTAGCTTTTAGTCACATCCTAGCTAATGTCAGTATATGCTAAGGATGTTTTCAGATTGTTTTTCCTGCTGTGATCTTTGTAAGTCAGTAATAAAGAGGCAACTCTTGCTTTTTATTTAGTATGAAGAGTGATAGTCTTCTAAAACCTGAAAATTGATATCTGAGTATGTGATAATGGTGATGTATTGTTCTAGATAAGCACTAAACAAAGTGTGGACCCTCAATTGATGTCTTTAAGATTTAAAATGAAGTATATTTCTAAGGAACTCTGTCCTTTCCTAGCAAGGATAAGCAGACGCTGAAAAGTCGGTAAGTATGTAACTTTAAATGCATGTAATAGTTATGTGAATAAATAGCTAAATTTCCATGGTTTAAGGTAATATCTAGACATGAACAAGAATTCTTGAATATCCTTTGCGACTTAATGTGTCTAGCATTTTTACAAATTTGTGTGCACACTGATTAAACTGAAAGGTACCTTACTTCTTTGTCTCGTTTGTTTTTATTTTTATGGTGCTTTACTAATTTCATATTTCACACTTTTTTCAGAGTAGAAATAAGTGGCGGGTAAAGAATATCTTCAAGGAAGAATTATTTAAATGTCCCCATCTTAAAACCCAGTGATGACCTTCTGTTTACCTTAAGGCTTCTGTTCTTTCAGCTCCCGTTAGATCCAACAGATAATCAAAAATGGGAATGAAATCTTTGTGCTCTTTCTGGAGTATTGTGGGAATCATTGTATAATAGTAAAATGTTACTTAAGGCAACAGTGGATTTTCAGGGAAGCAGTGTTTTTTAAATTAAGAGAGAAAGGTGGTGAGATTTTGGAATCTCTCCTCTCTGGTACACCATTGCTTTTAATAAAAAGAGGGTAAATGGAGGTTCAAGGGAAAACATTGAATTGCTACAGCAGGGAAGGTGATTTACATCTGAACACCATGTCTGCTTTCCAAAGTGATGTAGCATTTTGTGATATGGTACAAGATCTCAAAGGGGTGGGGAGAACAGGTGGGTTCCCTCCATTCCATCTCCAGGCTTCACTCCAGCACTGTACTGGCAAGTTGGGAAGTGAAGAAGAGCAAGTCATACAAGGGATATGATGGTAAGAAGAACCTAAACAAAACAAAGGAGGATAAGTGCTAGTCCATGTATATGATTAAGTGGTCTAGCTAAACAACTTTTGACTGGTAGCATAATTTTTAATCTAAGTAAATGAACTTACTGATTTAAAAGTTGTGATTAAATACTAGCTTAGAATTTTTACTGACTTTTATTTATTTTTTTCTGACTTTAAAAACTAATCAAAAAAGAAAGACGCTAGCAATTAATACTAGGATTTGCAGGGCAGGGGGGAGGTGGGTGGGTATTTTTAAATTAAAGCTTTCTTGCATAAGAGTGCGATTTGTTGCCTTGGCGTATCGCTTGAAAGCTAGAGCATAAGAAAAATGAAATGGATGACCACATTTATAGTGTTATATTAAATTTTAGCCTACTGGTAGGGTTTGAATGGAAGAGGTGTTCCCAGATACATGTTTGTGTGTGGAACCATATAATTGGAGCTCACAAAAAGCCTTGAGTTGTTTATTTGTTTTTTTTTTTTTCCTCCCCTCTTGAGTTCGTCTGGAAGTGTTTGCAAGGCTTTGAAAAAGCCAGAACTACCATTTGGAAAATGGTGCTTTATTTTCAGATATGAAACAAGTTTTGGGTTGGATCTTCATTTAAAGGTGGAAGGATTTTTGCTTCTGCATTATTAAAAGCAAGTGTCTTTTTATTCCACGGTAATGATTGACCATTAACATTTGAGTGTCTGTTGTTTACAAAGATTAATAAAATTTTTCATTTCTTAATTAATGATACTTGTCTGAGCCCTATTTATTAAGTTGTATCCAGAACAGATTATACTGAGAATGAATTATACACATCAGCTGTCCTGAACAGGTTTTGGTGTGCCTTGGGAAATGGAATCCACAGTTACTAAATATGAAATGTTTATTGGAAGAAAGTATTTAAATGGTAAATAAGTTTTAATACTGTGGGTATGGAGTAATTGGTGGTGGTTAGGTTGAACAAGTAGATGGAGCCAGAAGTAGCATAGTGGTTTAGGCTATGAGCATAAAATTAAACCTTGCAGTCCTATCCATCTCCATCATTTAGTAGTAGCTGACTTGACCTTGAGCAAGTTAACTTTTCTAAAGTGATGGTAATAATTTTCCTAGGCTTTTTGAGAAAAAGTTACTGTAATAGAACTTAGCCATGTCTACCAGACCAGTGGAAATGGCAAGGTTAGGGTCTAGGTATAGGCAGTTATTGAAAACCTAAAACTTATGAATGCTTAGGAATGCCAATTATATGCTTGGATACTCACCTGTATACAGGTAGACAGGAGATAGATCCCAAAAGGGACCTTGGAGCTTAGGGTTTAGGAAGCCAGCCCTGGCAGAAAAGTTTTGGGTGAGTGTTACAGGCAGAAGGAACAATAGGTGCAGAAACAGATGGGAAAGCTTAGCCTCTTGGAGGAACAAAAAATGAAGTGCAAGTGGTGGGCTGGGACCGTGTTTGTGGAGACTGGAGAAGTAGGTGGGCCAATCACGGATCATGGTTTGAATTTTAGTCTAGTGGAAGTCATTGAAAGACTTTGAGCTGGTGAGGAGTATATGACTTTTAAGAGCCCATTCTAAGGTGTGTGAAGGTGAGTGGGATTGGCATTATAGGGACTAGTTAGAAGGCAAGAACCTACCTCTAAACAGAACTCTGAAGATAACTGAAGTTATGAATTGCTATGGCTGGATAATCACTGAAGAAGTTATGCCAAGCCTAAGCACAGAAGAGTTAAGATTGGATAGTTAGCATGGTTTAGCCCACACCTGACCTTTCATTTAGGAAATACTGAGAATTTATAAGGCATTGAGAAAACTTCCGTCGTCTTGGTTTTAAGGATAAATGATAACACAGTGAAAATGCCCTCTGAGATATATATCAATATGGAGAGGAATGTGAGTAAGAAAATGAGATAAAGTAATTTGAGATAAACATAAAGGTTGCTGAATGCCATGTTAGGGATATGCATTCTCCTAGGAATTGAAGTGCCTTTGTTCATTACTGATGAGAGCTGTGGTTCTGTACTGCTCTCAGAAGCAACTTCTCCCAGATCACCAGACGCTGCCACCATTTTTCCATTGCTGCTATTGTCATGATGTGGAGTACTAGGGCTGAAGAACCATAATTGGGCCAGACCACTATTGACCGAGTTAAAAACTAGAATTCCTTTCTTTTCTCCAGGGCTAGCTTAAAATGTTTTGACAACATTCTGTCTCAGACCTTTATTTGGTCATCTTCCTGTAAATACCTCGTTTTTTCTAGCAGTTTTAAGTAGCAAGGCATTGCTCTCTCACTTCAAAAACTGTTGTGAAAGTGAAAGTCCCTCAGTCCTGTCTGACTCTTTGTGACCCCATGGGTTGTGATTTCCAGGCTCCTCTGTCCATGGGATTATCCAGGCAAGGATACTGGAGTGAGTTGCCATTTCCTCCAGGAGATGATCTGACCCAGGGATCGAACCGAGGTCTCCCACCTTGCAGGCAGACGCTTTACCCTCTGAGCCACCAGGGAAACCGTTTTTGCCCATGTAAATCCTATTTCATATAACTGAACTCTTAATCTGAACTTTTAACTTTTCTGATAACTGGTTTTCTGTAAAGGTACAGAATTGAGTGTGCTATTCTTCCAGATTATCTGTACCTGGAATTTGAGAGGTAGAATCAGTGACTGAAACAAACCATTATTTTACAAATATATTGGTTCCATGGCTTACTCCTGTGATTTACTGACTCCTTAAAATTCTCTTTTATTGAAGTCTGGCACACTAGTAAGTGCTCAATAGTTGGGTTGTTTGGGGTTTGGGTTTTTTTTTTTTTTTAGTGTTTTTTTGTTTTTGAAGATAGAGGTTTGTGATTTTTTGTCTTTTCTGAAATTTTTGTCATCCAGAAAAGCAGGATTACAATTTCTTTTTTTTTTACTTCGGTTGAGTTGGTACAGTAAATTCTTGGTTGTCAAAATACTCATAGCTTTGGTTCTTTGAAATATCTATATTTGTGATATGTGGAAGAGCATGATATATAACTATGATCTTAAATTACATAAAAGTGGATGCTTAGCTGTGAAAAGACAAAAATGATGTCAGTGTCCTTTGACAAGGACACATCAAACTTTAAAACCTTAGAAAACCAAAAAATAAAGTCTCTTAACAACATTTAGGCTTTAAATAAAAATTAAAAAAACCTTAGAAAAAAACATTCTTTGAAGAATATTGGTTATAATGACATACTACTGAAGACAGTCACAATTTTGCAGGTTGGTGTCTAATAGTGTATAATACTATGGATATATTACTTATGTGGATGTAACAAAACCATTTGAACCTTCACTGGGCCCATGATGCTGTGAAGAAATTCTGTGTAAGAACTCCTTTTCCACTGATTGGTTCCATCTCTCTCCAAATCCTTGTCAGCTTCTTTGCCCTGCTAGCACACAGGCACTTTTCTCATGGTTTTGCTTCCTAATTCAGGAGGGACATAAAAAGCTTTTACTTTTAGATACCATGTCAGTGAAAGTTGCTCAGTTGTGTTGGACTCTCTGTGACCCCATGGACTATACAGTCCATGAAGTTCTCCAGGCCAGAACACTGGAATGGGTAGCTGTTTCTTCTCCAGGGGATCTTCCCAACCCAGGGATTAAACCCAGGTGTCACACATTGCAGGGAAATTCTCTACCAGCTGAGCCACGACGGAAGCCCAAGAATACTGAAGTGGGTAACCTGTCCCTTCTCCGGTGGATCTTCCTGACCCAGGAATCGAACCGGGGTCTCCTGCATTGCAGGTGGATTCTTCACCAGCTGAGCTACCAGGGAAGCCCTTTAGATATCATATCTATAAGTAATCTGTATTTGTACTCTATCATCTTGTATTCCATATTCAATTCTTTTTGGCTTACGTCTTTTACTGTGGACTTATGTGAAGTGTGTGTGATTTAGAGCAGTTCTAGGTTTGCAGTAATTGAAAGGGAGGTATAGGAATTTCTCAGATGCCTTCTGTCCCAATACCAACAAAGCCTCTCCTGTCATCATCATTCATCATTCACCACAGTGGTGTATATACGTGTGTGTATACCATGAATGACGATACACTGATACATCATAACCACCCAAAGTCTATAGGTCTGTAGTTAACCATAGGGTTCATTCTAGATGTACTTTTTATGGGTTGGAATAAAAGTATAGTGACATATCTATCATTGTAATAATATTTTCACTGCCCTAAAAATTCTCTATTTATCTTCTCTACATCCACCCCTAGCAATCAGTAGTCTTTCTTTTTGTTTTCATACTTTTACCATTTCCAGAATGTCATACAATTGGAATGATACAGTATATAGACACTTAAGTTTGAGTAAAACGTGTAAGTTTCTTCCATGTCTTCGTGGATTTTTTTTTTTTAGTGCTGTATAAAACACTGTTGAACGTACCACAGTTTATCCATTCACTTACTTACTGAAGGACATCTTGGTTGCTTCCAGGCTTTGATAATTACGAGTAAAGCTGCTATAAGCATCCATGTGTAGAATTTTGCACTGACGTTTTCAGCTCCTTTGGAATAAGTATGAAGAGACATAATTGGTGGATTGTACGGTAAAAAGTTTTCTAGATGCATGCCAAACTTCCAGAGTGGCTGCCATTTAGCATTCTCACCAGCAGTGTATTTAGGTTCCTCTTGCTCTGCATCCTTGGCATTTGGTAGTATCAGTGTTCTGGACTTTGACTGTTAAGGTCTTTGGACCATTTTTAAATTGAGTGGCTCCCTTACCTGAGCAAAGATAGTGAAGGACAGGAGCCTGACATGCTCCTGGGGAGCCATGGGGTGGCAAAGAGTCGCACACACAACTTAGCAACTGAACAATAACAGCAGCTGCTTTTCCCAGTTCTCATTTAATGACTCTTCTTTTCCCTCAGGATAAAGTCTGAATGATGGAAAGTGGCATAAAGGATAGACATCAAGAGTGATACTCGGGTTTTATTTTCATAAGCGGACCCTTGCTTATCTTCCTAGTTTCCCTTTTCCCATGGTAGTCAGTTCAAACTCTAAATTCTCTCTGCCTGAACACCCTTTTCCTCTTGTCTTGGTTCATGTTCTCATCTTTACACTTAGCAAATTTTAATTTAGAGGTTATTTCCTCTTATAAATCCCTGAGCCTTCCTGACCTTCATATATATGCTTTCATTAAACCAAGTCCTCAACCATTAATGTTGCCTATGTGGACTGGACTGCAACCCCCTTGAATGCAGGTATGTGTCTTGTTCATTACATCCCCAAAACCTAAAATGCTGCTGCATGGTACTTAAAAGAGAGGCACTAAATTGCTAATTTTAATTAGATTTGCCATTAGTGGGTTAGTTAATTTTGTCAGAACAGAAGCAGTCCAGATAGACATGTGCCTTTATCTGAGCATTGTGCAACTTAAATCTGTCTGACCTGTTCTTTTGAGCAAGAATTTTTTTTTTTTTCCTTTAAAGCAGGATCTTTAGAAGGTACTTATTGATTGGCTAAAGAATAACCCTATCCAATAGTAAAGGTCTCTTGGACAAAACTGAGAAACTAATTTGTGCTTTTTTCAGGAAGATTGGAAAAATTTTTTTAGAAGTAACTTTTCCTGTAGGATGTCTATCAGAATAAAAAAATTCCCCTTTCCTACATGGTGAAAGATTAGCTCTACTTTACAGGAGAGGCTGGACTAGGGATTGCAAACTAAAATGCCTAGAAGAACCAGATACATAGTAGAAATAAGATGAGCCAATTGGAGAGTGTCAAAGTTATGGCCCTTGAGGTTTATGCATGTGTAATGTTTGATCAGGGTTGCCAGATGTCATTTTCCTAGAAAAGTGAGAAATATTTTTGAATTTGGCAAAAAGATATAAAAACTACTGTGAGCCAAACACACCTGCAGGCTAGTTCTGTGGGTCACCAGTGTGGGACTTCTTGGATGAAAGCTGGTATTTGTGGAGATCTGCTTAACAGCTGTCAATACCAAGAAACCCAGACAGTCCCAGAGTGGAAGGTTTGGCCAAGAAACACATGATCTGTCCGCGTGATGGAGTGTGATGTCAGAACAAAAATGAATTACCAATAATTGGCGACTATGACCCAGCTGCAGATTTTAGATGGGAATGAATACCGAAATTAGTGTTCAGCATCAGGATTTCAGTTCCTGGAAGGGTTTTGGGTGCAGTGCAGTACCCTAAGAGGGTTGAGAACACAAAAGTAAAACCAGAACAACCAGAGTGAATGTGTTTTGGTGAAAGAAAGCAAATCTTGAAAACAGTCATAATAAGTATATTACCTTACTGTTTGAAAGAAGTTATGCCTTTGATGCATAGTGCCTGGCACATAGTGGGCAATAAATGTTTGTTAAATTGTGTATGTTCATCTCTGATCTCGTCAAAAAAATCTCTGATCACCATCAGGATATTGACACATGCACCTCAGATCTCTTTTTTTTGTTTTTGGGTTTTTTTTTATTTTTTTATTTTTTCTTTTGTTACCTTTTTTACTCATTTTTTATTTTATCTTTTTTTTTTTTTTACCTCAGATCTCTTTGTCTCAATCAGTAAATAGTGGTGAGGTGAAAAAACACCTCCAGAAGTTCATAATTAACAGCATGTAATTTTCTACCTGATCCTTGGAAATTGATACAGAGTTCCTACTATTGCTTTTTTCAAGAGTAAATTTTTGTTTGAAGTGTTGGGTATCACTTTTCAGAAAGTCTAATGTGGTTCAAATGAAAAAGTAGTAGGGGGTTTCCTCGGTGGCCCAGTTGTTAGAACTTGGTGCTTTCACTGCCGTGGGCCTGGGTTCAATCCCTGGTCAGGGAACGAAGATCCCACAAGCTGCATGGTGTAGCCAAAAATTAAAAAGCAGTGGTTCCCTGCCCCACCCCTAGTCACAGTCCCAAGGAAAAACTACTTTTAATAGTGTTTCATTTGGATTCCCCCAAGTATACGTGAATAACATCCGTCTGCTGTTGACATAAATGTTAACATCTGTTGGTTTCTACTGATAGGTAATGATTTAGCTCTTCTCTCATGTTTGTAGTTCTGTCACTTTGTTCCACTGGTTGTTACCTCTGTAAAATATCTTTATTGCTTGTTCCATCAATTAAAAGCAGTATCTTAAACCAAAACAAAACCCAGTATCTCAATCCCTTAATAACATAAGTATATCATCATTACTCTTCCATTCTTTTTCTACCTTTCATTTTTTTTTACATGTATGCTTTTCTGTAGTGTCAAAGCTCAGATATTTGCATTTTGTTTTATAAACATGTTTTGTGTATAGATTGATTTTAAAATTGGAAATAGATTTCTTGTGACTGTAAGTATTACTCAGAAGGCCAAGAGGTGTAAATTACGTTTCCTTTCCAGTAAAGTTTTTTGTTTTACCTGGAGTCAGTCAATCTCTCCCTGTGTGTGTGTCTCTCTCTCACTTTGTCTACTTTATTATATCTGTTGGTTATTAGCTTTTGAGGACAGTGTCAACCTTTGGGATTCCCCCCTGCTGTTTTTTTCTTGTGTGCCTTTTCTAAGAAAAATCCATCATGTAGTATTTTAAAAGTTTGCTTGCAAATCCTGGATGCCTTCTGAAAGATGTCTTCATATTAGAATTGAGAATTCCCAGCCTCCTCTCATGTGACAAGTGCTGTAAAGCCATGTTAACCTCTTTGTTTTGACAGGAAAACTGTAAGCCCACAACAGTAAGATTATGTCAGAAAAAGTAGTTTGCAATGTCTTGTGTATATATATCTAGGACATCAAAAGCATTTAGTTGACAAGTATAATCCATTGGGAAAATGGGCAAAGGGTATCAACCGACACTTCACAAAGAAGAAGACTGGAATGATCAATAAATATGAAAAGATGACTCAGCTTCACTAGTAGTCATAAAAATTCAAGTTAAAATAATAGAATATCATTTCAAAAGCCTGTATCAGTTTGGCAGAAGTTAGGGTCTGATGGGCTTCACAGGTGGTGCAATGGAAAGAATCCACCTGCCAATGCAGGAGATGGAAGAGACGCAGGTTTGGTCCCTGAGTTGGGAAGATCCCCAGACATAGCAAATGGCAACCTACTCCAGTATACTTGCCTGGAAAATTCCACGGACAGAGGAGCCTGGCGGGCTGCAGAGAGTAGGATGTGACTGAGCACACATACAAGGTCTGATGATAAAAATGTTGACAAAGATGTGGAACAGCATCTCATGAACTGCAAATGAGAGTGTGTTTCATTAGTATACATATTCTGGTGTTGTAATAAAAATCCAACTATAACATGGTTTAATTAAGTGAGTTTTTCCTCTCATAAGAGTCCCAAGTATAGGGCTGATAAGAGTATTTGTAACACAGGCTCTTTTCTGTCAACTTTAGTAGGTACCTTTATTCTTTGGTTTCATGATAGCTACTCCAGTGTGGCCGTCATGTCCATATACCAGTTAATAAGGGGGAAGGTCTGTTTCATCTTTTTAAAGACGTGGCCCAACTTCTATTTTACATGTTATTGGCCAGGACTTTGGCCCATGGCCACAGATAGTTACAAGAAATGATAAGTGATATCTATTCTCGTCAGCTATGTATACATCTAAAATTTGGAGGATCTGTTATTAAAGAAAGAATAGAATATTTTGGACCTCTACAGATGTTGCCACAGAGAAACTAGTTCAGTTACTTGGGAAAGCAATTTGGCAAAATTATCAGTAAAGTTGTACATATTCCTAGATCTACCACTTGCACTTCTAAATCTGTGTCGTATGGAAAGCAGATGTATACACAAGGAGATGCACAGAAATACTGTGGTATTATTTGTAACTGAAAAACTTGAAGCAACTGTATGTTCATCAATAGAGGAACAAATCATTCAAATATAGGTAAATACAAAAAAAAGTACAGTTAAAATGAACTGTCAACATGGATAAATATAGTGTGATAAGAGGAAGTTGTATAAACATATACACAATATTATGGAAAATAATGTTGGAAACATGTAACACTATAATATTTTTTCATATAGATACGTGTAACAAGGATAGAGACCTGCATGGGAATGGTCAATACCCAAAATAGGGTAGAAATTACCTCATGTTGGGGGTGGGGGTAAACAGTGCTTCAACTGTTATCTGTTGTATTTTATTTCTTAAAAATCTGCAGCAAATACAGCAGAATTCTAAAGCTAGGTGGTGAATATATATGTTTGTAATATTTTGTAAGAAAATAGCACGTTTTCATAGAGCTCACAGTCCAGTGGGAAAAACAATGTTTTCAGCAATGTAAAATGTGGTATAATAGTGTGGTATGCAAAGGGCTGTAAAAATAAAAGTGGATTATTTCTTAACTCAGCCTGGCAGTGGTTGTTGAAGAGAGAAGACTTGTTTGGAAGTGATGCCTGAGCCTTGAAGGATGTTGCACAGACAGTAGATGGAGTGGGAGAAAGGTAATCCATTGCAGAGAGGACAGCATATAATGGCTACAGTTTGCATGGCAGACATTTATCTCATGTCTAAATGAAAAAAAGAAAATTGATCTAAGCAATTCACAGCTCTCTGTCTTTTAGGTAATCCAACCATCATCTACCATGAAAAGTGAATTCAGAAGTTATAAAATTTCAGAGGTGGAGCTTTCCAAAACTCTTACAGACAGCATTCAATAAACATCAACCAAAAATTAACTCTTAAAATACAGGATCCTATGGAAATTTAGCCTATAGTATCACATCTAAGAGTAAAGGATACAGGCCTCACAAAGTTCTTATCCAGCCTGTTTTTGCAAGAGTAAGCAGTGTTTAAGTGTAGCTGATCTGCATAACTAGAGATGTCAGTTTGGCCTGCCAGTGCAGCTTCTGGCTATGTTTCCTAATTAGAATACCGGTAGACCCCCCAGAGACTGCATTCTTGATTAGCACCTGGATTATAGCTTAACCTAAATAATACATTTAACCACATTGCAAATACTGAAATATTTTAAAGTAAATTACACTTTTTTCTTGACTTCATCTGGCCATCCTTAATTTTTTAAAGTATAAGATGCCAAAAACACCAATAATGTGTATTTGTATTTCAATACTCAAGTACTTCCTTGAGGATTTCATTATGGTAAAGTTAGAGAATTGGGTAAAGAATATTTGGTACTTGTCTCATTATTATTATTATATCTTCTGGGTTTTTTTTTTTTAATCAATCATTAAAAATGTGACTGGAAAAAAAATGTGACAGTTTTTGCTGGGAAGTGTTCTTTCTTTTTTTATGTCTTTTTCTGTTTTTTTTTTGTTTTTTTTCCCCCTCTTTGGAAAGTGTTCTTTCTTAAGAAACATAAGAGTCTTATTCTGGGATTCATACTCAGTGGCTGAAAACCTAGGTAATAATTTTTTACCTTAGTTATTATTGCAAGTAGTGAAGCTTTGCTCTGATACTTAAGATATTTTTCAAATTTAGAATTTTGTTTTCAGTGTACATACTTATTATCAAAAGCAGTTCACAATTTGGAAATGAAATATACTATGTACATATGATTTTTGTATTGTAATATGCCTCATCAAGTTGGTGATAAAGATACTTCTGTAATAGATACTGTGTATCATCTTATATAAATTTCATCAAACTAATTATACTTTTAGATAAAAATTAGTACAAATTCTAGACCAATGTTGTCTTGACCAAGAACCTTCAGGCTTCTTGTATTACTGAAAAAAAATTTTTTTTTTTATGATCTCTGTGTTAGGGATAGAGACAGAATTCTGATTTTCATTAAAAAATGTTTATGAGCCCCTTTGCACAGTTAAAAGCTAAATTTGAGTTGTTTTGCTTTCACCTAAAAAAAACTTAGAAAAGGTGGGTAGGAAGTAGTCAAAAGGGATACAAATATTAAGAGTTTTGATATCTACAAAATGAAATCTTTGTTAGGGAATTTACTTGAATATTTATCCATATTGCCATTATTCTGCTCTTGTTTTTCCTGACCCTCTTCACATATGATCTCCTTGGATTGCTTCTCTGATCCAACCTTAGTGTTTTCTCTCTTCAATAAGGAACTATTAAGAAAACACTCCAGTGCTGGGAAAGCTCTAGTCCTAGGAAACCCAAGGCACCTGAATGGGTTCTTCCCAGCTCCCTGCCGGGAAAGGGAGACACATTTGGCTTGTCTTTTAGTTTAAGCTTAGCAAGGTAAGAAGTTTTACATTTGGAATCAGAACTGCTGTATCTGATTTGAAGATTGGAATTTTTTTATTATCCTGCTTAAAAGTACTGTCTTTGAAGACCCATAAGATATAGAATTAGAAGGCACCTTAAAGATCATTTTACAGAGGTGTAGAGAGATGAACTGCTTGAAGCAGCTATTTCAAGTATGTGTAGGATGGGGCAAATTAGAACCTGTAGCCCACCCAAATTAGTAGCAAGTGTTGTTGGTTTTTTTTTAAATTATTCATTTATTTTGGCTGTGCTGGGTCGTCTTTGTGGCACTCGAGCTTAGTTGCCTCTTAGCATGTGGGATCTTAGCTTCCCAACCAGGGATCTATCGCACCTGCGTCCCCTGCATGGGGAGGCAGATCCTAACCACTGGACCACCAGGGAAGTCCCTGCAAGTGCTTCTTAGTTCTTTAAAAATATATTTTAGGCTACCATTTCTTTAATATGACTTTTTTTTCTTGCTGACTTTTTTTTTTTAGAGACCAAGTTTCATAAAATTTTTACTTAAAAAAAAATGTTTTACAAAATACTGTTCTTTCAATCAAGGAAACTTTCTGTTGGGTACATGGAGCTTTCTACCATAGAGATTATAGAATAACAGTCAGTCAAACGGGGACAGATTTTTTAAATAGCCACCTAGCTGCAAAACCTACAAGAAGTAGATTTTTTTTTTTAAGTGGCTTTAAAAAGGTAAAGCAAGTAATATAATTGTTGAATCTATTTGCAATTTTAAAAGTTTCTTTAAAATGGTCCATATGGTGTGCACAATATCGCAGCTGGAGCAAAACTGCCAGTATTTAGTTTGAAACACAAAAACAACACATATGAACAGCATTCTTTGAAAAATAATTCAAAATGCTGCCACTGTATGACACGTTTTGCTGACTTTTAAACATACATATGTTTCTCATTTTGTGGTCTTGTTTATTTAAAATTCTTTCAGAAGTGAAGGAGAGGGTTCCCGTGATGGTATTGACATTTTTCATCTTTATATTGGTAATTTGTAATGCAAATTTCTAAAACTTTTTTGTCATCACAAAGCCTCTTTTCATTCTAGATGTTTTCCTTAAAATTTTGTGCATTTGAATTTTATGAAGAGTTTCCTGCCTTCCTGAAAATGAACCAATTTATTATACTTCACACACCTTCAGATTTTTCATTAATTAAACTTTGTATGCCACTAAATGACATCTAGAAATTTCATTTTTCCTCTCCAACTTAAATAGTGCTGTACTTTTTTTTTTTGGAAAGAATTTTTTAAATACACTTATCTACGTACCATACAACTTACCTATAAAAATTGTACAATTCAATAGCTGTAGCATACTCAGAATTGTGCAAACATTGCCACAACCTAATTTTTTAAATTGTGGTAAAATATTGTTTAGTCGTTAAGTCGTGTCTGACTCTTTTGCAACCCCATGGACTGTAGCCCACCAGACTCTTCTGTCCATGGGATTTACCTGGGCAGAATACCAGAGCTGGTTGCCATTTCCTTCTCCTGAAAGTGCTGTACTTTGAATTTAAGATTTGTGAAGGGAACAAGATAGAATTTTTTAAATTTACATCAGCCTAATAATGTATTTGCCTTAATTTTATTGCTAATAAACTACATCAAAATGTGAAAGAAAAAGAAGTGATGCAGAAACTTAAATTTTATTGAAATAAGTTTGATTGTTCCAGTTTGCTCCTAGGACGTCTTTATAATCTTTGACTCTCTGGGGCTGAGACAGGCACTCCTCTATATTCTCATAGAACTTAACAGTACTTCTGAGTGCGAATAATAATAATTTGCTTCAAGATTGTTCTGAAGATTAAATGGAATAGTTTATGTGAAGTGTTTAAAACTGTTCCTAGATCAATAAAGTTTAGCTGTTTTTATTAGTGGTGTTTTGATTATGTATAACCTATCATTCATTGAGCAGTTGTATATTTATTGAAGACCTACTCTGCTATATGTGGGAAATATAGTTGTAAAATATGGTTAGCTTTAAGTCAGAGGCTTAATGTAGTTTTTAAAGTTTTTCTTTTTAGAACTAATATGACATTTAAAAAAGAATTCATTATTTGTAACCAAAATTGCATACAGTGTGGTATTCATATTTGAATGCTGGATATGGTCAACTCCAAAATGAGGTCCAATTTTTTTATTTAACTTTTTCAACATAACAGCTGACACATACAAAAAATGTGTGAAATGTTTTTATTGTATTTTTGCTTTTGTTTTAATTTTATTGTACATCTACTTATATCTAAACAACACATTGAGTTTTGTTTCTAAGCTTTATAAAATTGGAATCATGGAAATTATGCTAAATCATACTAAGATTCATCCATGCTGTTTTGTGTATCTGCATTACTTTCATATCCATTTTTGTCTGACATACCAGAATTTATTTATTCATTTTCATTCTGATGGCCATTTAGGAGTCCAGTCTTTCTCCTTTACAAATAGTGTTGCTGTGAACATTATAACCTGTGTCTCCTGGTACATATGTATGAAGAGTATTAATAGTGTTTCAATTATGTATAACCTATTATTCATTGAGAAATTATATATTTATTGAATAATTGCTGGGTAATAGGATATTCAGAGATAAACTTCATAAGACAATGTCACATTTTCCAAAGTCAGTGAATTGATTTATTCTTCACCAGTGACATATGAGTTCCCATTGATTCATTTCCTTTCTAACACTGAAGGTTCTCACACTTTTTCATTTTTTTGCCAATAAGTGTGAATAAAATGATATCCCAATATGGTCTTATTTTTCATTTTTTAACTAACTTAATTCTCCCTGCTTTTATTTCTCAAATGTAAATAACTATATTTGTTCTGATTACAAAATTCAAGAAATATTATGTGCCAAATATGCTTCAAGGTCCTAGAGGGAGATACAGCATTGAAATAGAAAAGACAAGCCCCTCCCCTCATGGAGCTTCCATTCTAGTGTGAGAGATTAACAATATTCAAAGAAAAAATAACAAGATAATTGAAATTTCAGACACTGATAAAGTGCCATGAACACAAAAAGACAGTAAAATAATAGTGGTTTGTGGGGATGGGACTCCTGTGGATTGATTGATCAAGGAAGAGCTTCCTGAGGAAATAATTCATGTGTGAGCTATATCTAATGAGAGAGACAGCCCTGTAGACATGAGAAGTCGACATGTGAAGGACTTAAACATGTGAAGAAGATAGGTTAATAGTGTTTCAGGTGGTGGAAGGAGCAAGTCCTAAGGTCATGTGATGGGGAATTCTGGTATAATTTAAAGGATAAGAAGGGAAAAGAACTTAACACTACCGGGAGACAACACGTTAATATTTTTGATGCATATTTCTTCGTATATTTTTTTTAGTTGAAGTATGGTTGATTTACAATATTGTGTTAGTTTCAGGACTATACAGCTTAGTGATTCAGTAATTTTTTTCTATAATTATATTCCATTGTAGATCAGTACAAGATATCAAAATGTAATTTCCTATGCTATACAGTAAATCCTTGATGCTTTCTCTGTATCTCTTTTTTGTGTTTTTAAATAGCATATATTTCTTGGTTCATCAAGGATAAAATTTATTGGTTCACTCTATTAAATGTAAGAAGATGACCACAATTGTATTTCTTATCTTCTTCCTACTTAGCTTTAAGAGTTCAAATAGTAACTGTTAGTCCTTTCATATCACAAATTCCAAATCAAAAGCACATTCTCTTGTTTCATGAGTTGGTTGGCTGGATGATGTGTTCAGGTATGTTTTTCAGAAATGTATAGCTGGTGTATTTCTTGACTTTCTGCATATTTGAGAACATTTTTCTGTTGCCTTCAAACATGACCAACAATTAGTCTGGATAAAGAATTCTCATCAATATTCTCTAAGTTTTGAACCTACTGACATGATGTACCCAAGAAGAAAACTAAAACCAGCTTTTCCCCTACACCTCTCCATTATAGATCATTTAAATTGACTTTTATCTGTACTTACATGATTTATTTCTAATCTTTAAAGTTCACTACCTTAACCAGGATCTATGTTCCTGTTTGTCTTTTTCCCCCCCGTGATATACTAACACAAAAGGAAGTTAGAATTATCAGAGTTCCTGTCCAATCCTTGGAGAGCTTTTTTTTCTTCTGTTTTTTGGCTTTGCATCATGCAGGCTCTGACCATGGATTGAACCTGCACCCCCTGCAGTGGAAGCACAGGTGTCTTAGCCCCCTGGATCACCAGTGAAGTCCCCTTGGAGCACACTTTAAAAAAAAAAAAATTATTTATTTGGCTGCACCAGGTCTTTAGTTGCAGCATGTGGGATTTAATTCCCTTACCAAGGACTGAACCCAGGTCCCCTGCATTGGGAGCTTGGAGTCTTAGCCTCTGCACCACCAGGAAAGTAACCCCTTGGAGCACTTTTTAGCTAGATTGAAGAGGTAGATCTTGGTCCTAAGATTCAACAGTAGGAAAGTGGAAAGTTTTCTGCCATTAGTAGGGTCTGCTAACTTCCTGGAGTGCTATGAGAAGTATTGAGAATTATTTTGAGTCTAGCTAGTTTTATTGGGAGAGTACTGTGATTAAGTCAGACGTGACTGAGCGACTGAACTGAACTGAACTGTGACTGATTAGGGCGAGTATTCAGTTCAGTTCAGTCGCTCAGTCATGTCCGACTCTTTGCGATCCTATGGACTGCAGTACGCCAGGCCTCCCAATCACCAGTTCCTGGAGCTTGCTCAAACTCATGTCCATCGAATCAGTGATGCCATCCAACCATTTCATCCTCTGTCGTCCCCTTCTCTTCCTGCCTTCAATCTTTCCCGGCATCGGGGTCTTTCCAATGAGTCTGTTCTTTCCATCAGATGGCGAAAGTATTGGAGTTTCAGTCCTTCCAATGAATATTCAGGACTGATTTTCTTTAGGATTGACTGGTTTGATCTCCTTGCAATCCAAAGGACTCTCAAGAGTCTTCTCCAACACTGCAGTTCAAAAGGATCAATTCTTTGGCGCTCAGCTTGCTTTCTGGTCCAACTCTCACATCCATACATGACTAGTGGAAAAACCATAACTTTGACCAGACGGACGTCTGAAAAGAGGGAGAGTATAGTAATATCTAATATGCCAGGTAACTGACCTCCCTGCTGTCTCTGAGAGCTATCTTAGATCATCCTCAGAGAAAATTAGGAACATTGTTGGAGATCAATGAGAGCTCTTTAAATCCAGTGATGCAGCAGAAACCCCAAGAGTGCTGAGTCCATACTCCAGAGAGCTGGTGCTGCTCTCATTATTTTACTTAGCTCAGAAGCTGTAAATAACCTCCTGTGGCCTACAGCATGATGTCCAAACCCCTCCTTAGCCTATGATGGCCTTCATGCTCCTTCATGCTGTTTGATATATCCTATGGTACAGTTACCCCAAACTAAGTTTTATTCCCTGTACACTTGTATAATCTTTTCTTGGCATTTGTCTACTTTGCCATGGTGTATGAAATGCACTTAAAGAATTAGAATGTTAAAGTTGAAAGAAATATTGAGTATCCTATCAATGACTCCCAATCCTGGGCATACATCACAATCACTTGGAAAGTTTTTAAGAATACATATTTTCAAGTCTTATCCCTAGAGTTTTTTACTTCAAGAGGTCTGGGGAACAGGTTTGCATGTGTATTTTTATATTTCAAATTTTATTTCTGTATATTATGCCTTAGTCTTTGCTCACATGTATGTTTGTAATAGAGCAATTATGTAATAATTTTTACAATTTGCTGTTTGTAACATTTTTCTGTGCTGCTGCACTATCCACAATTTTTGTCAGAAAGGCTGCATAATAATTTTAGGCTATTTATCTGTTTCTTGACAAGTTGTTTCCTAGATTTTACTTTTATAAATGACTCTACTGTGTGACTATCTTCCTGCATATAGCATGTGTATTTTTTTTTTTAAGGAGCCAAACTGGACATTTTATATAAGAATAACATGAAGCCTAGAGAGGTAAGTGGCTCGCTTCTTGTTACACAGTTAAGAAAAGGAGTAAACTTGAACCTGATTTTCCAATTCCCAATGCAACATGCCTTCCACCACCCATGCTTTTTACATCTTATCCTTCATAGCCTTTTTCTGTACAGCCAGATTCTATCCATCTGATAAAAATTTGTGTAAATATAACTTGCTTCACAAAGCCATTCCTTACTCAACCACTTGGAAGAAATGTCCTCTTGAATGTCCTTTATTATCTAGAGTTCCTTTTTCCTTTTTCACTTTTGACCTTGTATGATGATAATGCTTTTTGTGTGTTGGCTGCCTTACCATAGGCAATATGCATACTGGTTAGGATTTTGGGCTCTGGAACAAATTGGAGTTCTAGCTATAGCACTAGATCCTAGCTCTGTGAACTTGGGCAAGTTACTCAACCTCTAAGCCTGAGTTTTCTCAGCTTTAAAATGGGATGAAGTGAAATACTAAATGTGAAACACCTTGTATAATATCTGGCACACAGCACACAATTTATTTGAATTTTTTGTTAATATTATTGCTTTTATTAGCAATTCATGGGACTTCCCTGGCAGTCCAGTAGTTAATATTCCATATTTCCACTGAAGAGTGCACAGGTTCAATTCCTGGCTGGGAAACTAAGATCCCAGGTTTGAGATCCATAATATGAGCTCCATAAATATTTGATGAATAAACAATAAAATTAATATTTAAGGTATGTGACTTCCCTGAATACTTAATGTAAGAGGCCCTGGGTAAATGTTTAATATGATACTGCTGGTACCCTTCCCAGCAATAATTCAAACTCACTGGCAGCCATCCTGACTAGGTAGTACCTTGTCCATAGTGCTTCACCACTCAGAACTCAGCACCTTGGGATTATGTAACAAACTGAGCATTTCTCATCCCGACACAACCTTTGTGAGGCCAACTCATTAAAATTTTAGTTTTTGAAATTGGTGGAAAGAAACTTAAAAGTTGAGATTACTGTATATGGATTTTTGTAGTTTAGTGATCAATCTCTCAGTTCTTCTTGACTAAGAAATTTGGATCTGAAGTAGATTTTTTTGTGTGCTGTTTTTTTTAAAAAGTTAATAGTACCATTGAGTCTAGGGTACATTATTTTATTTATTTTTTAATTAATTAATTTATTTTTGGCTGTGCTGGTTCTTCATTGCTTTGCTTGGGCTTTTTTCTTCTTGCAATGAGCGGGGCTACTCTTTGTTGCAGTGCTTGAGTTTCTCATTGCAGTGGTTTCTCTTAATGTGGGGCACAGGCTGTAGGCGCTTAGGTTTCAGCAGTTGCAGCTCTTGGGCTCTAGAGTGTGGTATCAGTAGTTGTGGCACATGGGTTTAGTTGCTCTGGGGCATGTGGAATCTTCCCGGACCAGGGCTTGAACCTGTGTCCCCTGCATTGGCCAGCGGATTCTTATACTCACTGCACCAGCAGGGAAGTCCTGGGGTACGTTATTTTATTTCATTTTATTTGTTTTTGGGGTACGTTATTTTAAAGTTTTACTCTTTTAAGGTAATTGACAGCTAGGAGAAAATGGAATAAACTTGTCTTTAATAATACCCTGAAGGACTTCACTGACTGTCCAGTGGTTAAGACTCTGCATTTCACTTAGGGGGCACAGGTTCAATCCCAGGTCAGGGAACTAAGATCTCACAAGTCGTGTGGCACAGCCCCCTCCCCCCCCCACAAAAAACCCTTGAATTTATATTAATATCTCATTTTAAATGCAAATTGCTTCATTCTTGAGGAGTTAGGTTTCTATGGTTTGCTGTTTGTGAATTAATATTCACTTATAATACTAAAAGTAAAGCTAGAACAAAGCACTAGCATATTTAAAGTTTAGTTTCATGTGTCTTCATCCATGTTGGTGATAGGGTCTAATGCTCTGAACATATGGATTTACACATATAGGTCCTTGACCTGGTTTCCTTATCTCCACTGCTGGGGCCTCTTAGAGTCAACCACAAACTCATGCTAAACCTCAGGCTTTTGGGACTGACTTCCTCTCGGCCCTCGTTCTGTTGCAATCATTCTGACTTTAGTTTTAGTATCTGAGCACGTCTTATTTCCACCTTCTCTGCCATACTCCAGTTTTCAGAACTGACCCTCTTTCTTGGCCTGCCTGACACCAAGTTCACAGAGGCCCGCTTTGCTCTCACCACTGCTGTGAGCCTGCTGCCCATGATGCTTCCTCACCTGCTGCCAGTCTTTCATGTGATTCTTAATGAGCTGCCAAACCGCCCCAGTTTCCATGTATATCAGAGGACAGAGCAGACCAGAGACACATAGGTGAAACAAACCAAACTGATGTTTGTGCACCCACTGCCCCACGTAGGACTGCCTCCACTGCTCTGTGCAGGGGAACAGCTTCCATTTCATCTCTGATGAGACATTTATACCAACGACTGGATCATGCATCTTTTCTCACAAGTTCATTAGATGTGACTAAGTATTTGTTTCACTTCTTCCCTTCTGGTTCCAGTAGACCTTTTTAGGATGCTGGCAAACAACCGGTTGAAATGGGAAACCTTTTCCAGTTTCCATGATCAGAATTTGGCACTTTCTCCTCTTTGCCTCTGTAACTCCAGTTTTTACTTGCCTCTGTTATAGTAAATTTATAGTAAAGAGAGTAAATGTTTAAAAAAATTGTTAAACCTTGATTTTTTTCTGACTACAAAATGCATTCTCATTTTTTAAAAATGTATAAATAATTACTTCTGATTGGGGTATTGCAAAGAGTTCATGCATACAATTCTGCCTTGAACACTTAATGGTTAAGATAAAAGCAGATATATTTATGTGACTAAAAATGGAAGAGAAAGCCCTCATAGTGAGTAGGGACTCAGGCTCTGGGTCTAGAACCAGGGTCACCAAGAGCATGACCTCTACTGGTAAAACAGATCTCTTTGAGAGCTCCATGATCAAGACAGAAGATCTAGGAATATTGATTGAAGCCAGGGCCTGGGATAGGTGTCAGCTTATGAAAGCAGGCTGGTAATACTGTTGACTTCCTGCCTGGGACTGTTAGTTTGTTAAAAAAACAGAACAAAACTAGGCCGGATGAGAGTAAATGAGAAAAAGCATGGCTTTGGGGATTTTTAAAACCAAAAACAGCTAAGTAGTTTCTTGGCTCAGTAACTGGATCTGTGATTTAAGACTATCAAAGTAGGCTCAAAACACTATTTAAGACCTAGTTCTTGATTGGAGACTCTGGAGGAGCCTTCAGGAACAGTTAGAGTGGGATAAGAAAAGAAAAGGGAGAGATTTTAAAAATAAGCAGACAGGTCAGCTCTCCCTGCCTAACAGGAAGTTGGCCCACTGTACTGGCAGTGACCTCCTCTCTCCACTCTGATAAACTTTATTCTTGTCTCAAAAAAAATAAAGCAGACAAAAATTTTAAGTAGAACCTTTCACTGAAAGTTATTGAGAAACTTATGACTAAAGACTTCTCAGAAAGTGCTTTATACAAGCTGAAAACAATTTTTAGGACAGTATGATATATGTTTCAAGAGATAAGTGAAAGAATAACATCTGTTTAAAAAGAAAACTATTCAGCAAAACAGGCAGCCATAAAGTAAATTCTTATTAAAAAGAACATACCAGGGATTTTGGATATAGAAAGCATGATCATTGAGATAAAACAGAAACTCTAACATAGACATGTTGAAAAAGAGAATCAGTGAACTGGGAGATAGAAAAGAATTTTCCTAGACTGCAGCAGAGTGGATTGATAAGAATTAGGCATGTTAGAGGATTAACTGAAAGACCCCAGCATGTATCTAATGGCAGTTCCAGAACAGGGTTTCAGAGTCTCAGTACCTTTGCCATTTTGGGCCAAATAATTGTTTGTTGTGGGAAACTGTCCTGTGCATTACAGGATGTTCAGCAGCATCCCTGGCTGTTTCCTCCTAGATGCTAGTAGGACAACCCCCTCCCCCCAAAGTTGTGACAACCAGAAGTGTCTCCAGAAACTGCCAAATCATACCTGGTGGAGAACCACTATTCTAGAGGAGTAGATTTGGAGGATGGCAGGCAAGTAATATTTGAGAAAGCAATCACTGAACTTTTTCTAGAATTCAAAACAAATGCATTACTTTTCAGATTAGGTGTGTATCCTGAGGACCAGGCAGGATAAAAGACAAATCCATCACCAGGCACATCATCATTGTGAAGCGGTGGGACTTCCAGATAAAGACAGCAAGAGAGAAGACCCTGTCTACAAAGGGCCGCCAGTTTTGCTGTCAGCTGACTTCTCATCAGCAATAGTAGAGGACAGGAAACAATGTCTCAAATGCTGAGGGCATATATGTCTACATAGAACTTTATCCACAGCTAAACTAACATTCAAAAATGAATGCAAATTATAAACATTTTTAGACATGACTTAGTACAAAATCTCACATAAAAATGATTAAAAGATACATTTCTGCAAGAGAAGACATGAAAGTCAAGTCATGTAAGCAAAGTAGTTTCTGTAGTAGGAGAGAAGGCAGCTAAAAAAATAATCTGAACACAGTGATTTAACAAGACAGTACCTTTAAATCAACTATTGACTGTAGACACTGTTTTGTGATAAGTTGAAATAAACATTTAAACAAAGAAAATTTAAACCAACAGTTTCCAAATGTGTTGCTGTTGTTGTTCAGTCGCTGAGTCACGTCCGACTCTCTGTGACCCTATGAACTGCAGCACGCCAGGCTTCCCTGTCCTTCACTATCTCCCTGAGTTTGCTCAAACTGATGTCCATTGAGTCAGTGATGACATCCAACCATCTCCTCCTCTGTCATCCCCTTCTCCTCTTGCCCTTGATCTTTCCCAGCACCAGGGTCTTTTCCAATGACTCGGCTCTTCACAGCAGGTGGCCAAAGTACTGGAGCTTCAGCTTCAGCATCAGTCCTTCTAATGAATACCCAGGACTGATCTCCTTTAGGATGGACTGGTTGGATCTTCTTGCAGTCCAAGGGACTCTCAAGAGTCTTCTCCAACACCACAGTTCAAAAGCATCAATTCTTCGGCGCTCAGCTTTCTTTCAGGTCATCTCTCATACCTGTACATGACCACTGGAAAAACCATAGCTTTGACTATTAGGATCCTTTTATACTCTTAAAAATTATTGCAGGCCCAAAGAGCTTTGTGTGTGTGTGTTGTATCAATATTTACCATATTAGAAATTAGAACTAATATTTTAAAATTATGATTTAATTTACAAATAGTAGGCCTGCTATTTTGGAATTTTTTATGAAAAATATTTCCTAAGACAGAAATTTAACGAGTGGCATTATTTGTACATTTTTGCTGATGTCTTTAATGTTTGGCTTAGATGACAATTGGATTCTCATACACAAATTATGTATTCATCTTCTTATTATTATAGATGAAACACATTATTCATAAATTCTTATTTCTGAATTGAAATACCTGAGGAAAATTTAGTTTCATACAGACATGTAGTTGGAGAAGGGACTATATTAATAGCCTTTCTGCTTGAAAGCTTAAATTCATTTCATTGCAGCAAGTACTGATTTGTTTTCCTTGAAGTGACAAGTTCATTTTATTTTCAAGGAAATGACAGTCACACACCAATGTCTGTAGAACCATGGGTTATCTGAGTCTTTCAAGTAAAAATGATGTTCTGTGGAAAAAGTGGTTTGTTAAACAATCACACGAGTGCTTCTCCAAGAGAAAACCACTGTACTTCTGTGTGCAGTGAAAGTACTTTATGCATATTTCCTATATAATCACCCAGATTTTTGAAGAGACGTATTCATGGGTCAAAATTTAATAAAATCCACTTTTACTGCCTCGTCATGGGCACTCTGAACCGTAACTGGCTTTTTTTCCCTTTTTTCTTTTTCTGTGAGTTTATGACAATGAAGAATACGATGACTTCTGGGACAGTTGGGTACCACTGCCTTGATTCATGCTACGGCGACAGCTGTTTCACCCGTCATTGCTTTTGTATCATTCGTGCCAATGTCAACAGAGTGGGAAAAAGCAACATCTTAGTGATATTATAAAATAGCTTTAACCTTGCAGATTCTTGAATGGGTCTTGGGAAGCACACTTAGAGAACTCCTGCCTTAAGAATGAGAGAGGACCTGTTTAATAAGAACCTTTTCATGTCTAGGAGGAAGCATAGCTGAAGAACATTCAGAGTAAAGGTTAAGTGTGTCCTTTAAAAATAAAGAAGAATTATTGAAAGAAAAAGAAGATATCTATAATTTCCAAACAAGCACAGCTGTGAAAGGGAATATTTATTGTTAGTTAGTCGCTAAGTCATGGCTGACTCTTTTGTGGCCCCGTGGACTGTAGCCCACCAGGCTCCTCTGTCCATGGGATTTCCCATTAAGAATACTGAAGTATATTGCCATTGCGTTCTCCAGGGGATCTTCCCAACCCAGGGATCAAACCTGCGTCTCCTGCATTGGCAGGCAAATTCTTTACCACTGAGCCACCTGGGGAGCCCCCAAAGAGAATATAGAAGTCTATCAATTTAATAGAAGGCAGGAAAAGAGAAAGAATTAGAAAGAAGGGTAACAGGGGCTTCCCAAGTGGCTCAGTGGTAAAGAATCTGCCTGCCGATGCAGGAGACACCAGAGATGTGGGTTTGATCCCTGGGTAGGGAATACCCCCTGGAGGAGGAAATGGCAACCCACTCCGGTATTTTTGCCTAGAAAATCCCATGGACAGAGGAGCCTGATGTGCTACAGTTAATGGGGTCGCAAAGACTCTGCATGACTGAGCGCACACGCAGAATCTCATCTTTTTATAGCAGTTACATATCTATTTGTTACATATCTATTTCCATAGAGTTGCTGGGAGGATTAAATGGAGTAATATAGAGATAGTACTTTTTACCTTCTGCTGATCTGCAGGCTACAATCTAATGTCACGGAATTGCTATTTTGGCTTTCTGCTAAGGATCCTAAGGAGGTGGTTTGAAAAGGGAGATTTATAGATACTAGGTGAAACAAAAAACCCAGGTGTATGAGAAGTCGTGTGTAAGATCTCTCTCTTTTAATCTGATTTAAGTTTTTTTTTTTCTTCTGTTTTTTTTATTCTGTGCGACCCCATAGACAGCAGCCCACCAGGCTCCGCTGTCCCTGGGATTCTCCAGGCAAGAACACTGGAGTGGGTTGCCATTTCCTTCTCCATTAATCTGATTTAAGTTTTGAGCAAAGAGAAACTGTGAGATATCAGGGAAAACTGTTACTCTTCACTCATAAATAAATTTACTTTATATATTACATAGTGGAATGCTACCACCTTGTACCAGAAACAATTTCTACTAGGAAGATCCATTCTGACAGTACAAGGTTCTTATTTAAAATATGGACAGATTATCTGTATTGTTGAAGTAGCCAACTGAGAAGAGAAATATCCTAAAAATATAGCTTGTGATTTACCAACTTAATGCAGACTGCTTATTGGTCTAGTAACCATGCAGCTCTGTCAAGACTTTGCACATAATATGTCAGAATCAGCAACATTAGATGCAGTGTGGACTAATGCAGTGAACCTGGGCTAGAAGTCCAAAGAACTGGAAGCAAGTCCTGATGTTATCTGAAACCAAGGCATCTGTTATATTGATCTTGTTACGGTGGCAAAGCAGTGGTAAGATATGGACTGATCAGAAGCATTGTGCAGGATGAAACCTTGTAACTGTATCAGTGTGTGTGTGGTGGTGATGGTTGGGGGGATATGATGGCTAAAACTGACGAAGCAGTAAGCTCTAATCCATAAAAAAATACAACAGATTCCTTATAATACCTAAAAATAAGGGTGAGTTTGAAATACCCTCCCTGAGATACACCAAACCCTGGCTAGACTTCACAGATCTTATGATTTTCTTGTGGTTCTGTGTTACTGTCTCCTGAAGAAATGGTAATCAGGTCTTGACAAGTGAAGGCAGGGAAGAGGTCCTTGAATTTATTAGCTTGCACCAGACTGCCCGGTCAAGTTAGGGCATTTATTTGGCTCTGACTATTCTTCAGAATGGGGCTTGCCTGGTGGCTCAGACAGTAAAAGCGCCTGCCTGCAGTGTGGGAGACCCGGGAACCCACTCCAGTACTCTTGCCTGGAAAATTTCATGGATGGAGGAGCCTGATAGGCTATAGTCCATGGGGTCACAAAGAGTTGGACATGACTGAGCAACTTCACTTTCACTTCACATTCTTCAGAAAGGGAGAGTGAAATGCTCTTGAGATAACCCGGGTAACCAAAAGTTCAGGAAAAATTGTCTCAGAAAAGGGACTGAGAACAAACAGAGATTTCCAGAGAAGAGAAAGCTACCAAATGCCTGTGTATCAAAATGCCTGCCAAGAACACAGGCATTGAATGGTGACATCTGAATGGCTTTGTTTGTTGGAGTTGTCCTCAGGTGAGGTAAGTTTCTATCTTCTCACTCTCCTTGATCTTTGTATAATTCCCTGGTGCTTTACACTCCACGCTCCCATTAGGAGGCGACTCCACAACCTCCTACTTATGTGTTCTGGGCAAGTTCCTTAGCTTTCTCTATAAACTAGCCTCTGTTTCCTCATCTGTAAAACACAGATCTGTGGTGCCTGCTACTAAAGGTGGTTTTAAGGATGAAGTGAAGTAGTATATGTGAGTTTCACTATTGGTTCCTTGATAAGCTCCCTCCTGCTCAGGAGCTCCTGAGATCGAGCCTGATGCCACTTCACTGCTAGCCTCTAGCTGTAATAACGCTAGCACTCTGAGTCTTGTTCTGACCTGTAATCCTTGTTTTCAATCATTTCACTTCTACCCAGTGGAGGAAAAACAAATAGAGCGTGTTTTAGACATCACCAAGCCCTTTATAAGTGGCTGTGAAGCCAGTAATGCTCTCATTCTTGCACAGGATGGGTTGCTGAACAAGCCTCCTTAGTACAGTGTAATTTCAGAGGCCCAAGGAGAAGTCTGAGTACTCCTCACAGAGGCAGAAGTGTAAGCAAACAGTTGCTTCTTAAAAAAAAAAGTGTGTGTGTGTGTGGGAAATTGAAATAAAATTCACATACCATACGGTTGACCCACTTGAAGTGTAAAATTCAGTAGTTTTTAGTATATTTACAGAGTTTTGCAACTGTCACCACAGCCAATTTTAGATTTTTTTTATAATCCCAGAAAGAAACTCTATACCCATCAGTCATTCCCCATTTCCCTCCAGCACTCCCAGGCTTAGGTAACAAGTAATCTACTTTCAGTGTCTATATGTTTGCCTTCTCTAGACATTTAGTATAGATGGAATTATACAATATGTGGTGTTTTGTGACTGGTTTCTTTCATTTAGTGTAAAGTTTTCAAGTTTCATCCATGTTACAGCACATATAAATACTCTATTCAATTTTATTGTCAAATATTCTGTCATATTGATAGACTACATTTTATTTATCCATTAATTAGTTGTTGGTCATTTGGACCAGTTCCTTCTCAACTCCCTTTTGCATTTTGTTTCCACAGAGAACGGACTTTTAGAAGAGTGACTTGACTGTACTTGTGACTTAACTGTAAAGGCCTTGATATGGGTGTTTCCTGTTGGTACATGATTTAATCCATTTCATTAAAAGACTGAAAAATGAAGACCTGAACCATTCCTACTTGAAGATATCAGTACTCCTCAATTCTCTAGTATGTAGAGTAGTAGTGTTGAACTATTTACTGGTCCTAGTTGTTCCCAATTTTGAATTAATCATTTTTTGAACTTTTCCTTACAATTATAATAAAAATTAAAACATTTGAAATTGAGAAATACATATAGGCAAAATTTAAAATGACCTGTAATCTCAACACTCAAAGGCAACTAACCTTAACATACTTTTGAGAATGAATTTATTTGTAAAAATGATACATGTTGATTACAAATTCACTGAAAAAAAAGTTTTAAAAAAATCACTTTAAATTCTACCCCAGAAGTAACTCTATTAAGTTAAAAGAATTCCAGAAAAAAAAAAAAGAATTCCAGACATTTCTACCTTTGTGTGTACATAGACAAAAAGATAGATAGATGGCTGAATGAACAGAGAGAAAAAGAAACATATAAATGAAAAATTCCAATGCTGATTTTTTAACAAAAATGACATTTACCTGAATTTTACAGAAGAGTTTTGGGTCCAAGATGGTGAACTGAGTGCATCTTGAAATTTCAGTTGTTTTTCCCAAACTCTGGAATTGATAGCTAAGAACATGGGTTCAATGCATTCGTAGATGTGCTCTGAAACAAGACAAATTCTCAGAGATTGTAAGAAATTCCTGACTAAAGTCAGATGGGATTGAGCTGAAGAGGGTAGTGGCAATCCAGTGGGCATGTGGGAGTTCAACATATAATACTGCTACAAGAGGTGGGAGCTCCGTTCTCAGATAGGACATGCCAGAAAGAAGCCGGGCAATAGGAGCTGGGTAGCCCAGGCACAGCCTCCAGGCCTGTTTTCCCTGTACCATCCTGTCTGTAAGTCATGTAGCTGCAACCATAATCCCTAGATGGGAGCAGTGTCTCAGAGAGAAGGCAGTGTCTCAGTGGCTGGCAATAGCGGGGAGAAATGAGGGGTGCTTAAATCCAAAAAGCTTCTTTCCTTGTAGCACATTCTACCCATCTTCCAATCTCACTGAAAAACACATCAGAGCATCAGCCCCAGCAATCACATCTGCACCTCCTCAACATCCCTGACTCCAAGGTCAGTGGCTAAAGTAGAGAAGATTTCAATCTAGTAGGAACCTTGGTGGAAAAACTGGATCTGTGGTAGATAATCCTCAGATACTTCAGTCGCACTTTGAAATAGAATTAAAAAAAAAAAAAAAGGAGAGAAGAACTTTAATTGAGGACACAAAGAGAATTGGAGAAACCTTTAGAATAGGCATAATACCATCACAGAGATGCAAGGATATTTCATCCATGAAGCATGAACAAGTATTACAAAAATGAACCAAACTGGAGATCTTAATGATGAAAACCATACTTTTCAAAAATAAAATGATAGCTAGGTTGAATGGCAGAGTGGATATACAGAAGAGCGAATAGTGTGCTGGAAGACTGGATGGAGAAATTCCCTCAGAACACAGTAGGAAAAGAAAGTAAGGGGTGCTCCTGATGGTCCAGTGGTTAAGACTTCTACTTCCAATGCAGGGGGTGCAGGTTTGATCCTTGGTCAGGGGGCTAAGATCTCACATACCTCAGGGTCAAAAAACCAAAACATAAAACCAGAAGCAATATTGTAACAAATTCAATAAAGACTTTTAAAAGACTTCTGCATCAGAAAAAAAAATTGAAAAAAAAGTAGTTGGAGGAATAAAGGACATAGGGGTAGATCAAGCAACTAGTTCAATCGCTCAGTTGTGTCTGACTCTGCGACTGGATGGACTGCAGCACACCAGGCTTCCCTGTCCATCACCAACTGCCGGAGCTTACTCAAACTCGTGTCCATAGATTCAGTGATGCCATCCAACCACCTCATCCTCTGCCATCCCCTTCTCCTCCTCAATCTTTCCCAGCATCAGGGGTCTTTTCCACTGAGTCAGTTTGTATCAGGTGGCCAAAATATTGGCCTTTCAGATCAAGCACTAACATCCGTCTAGAGGAATGACAGGAGAAAGTGGAAAAAACGGAGGGCAGATTTGACAATGTTTTTTGTTAATAGTGCAACTGCCGTTCTCTAACCCTTCTCCCCTGCTGGCCAGGCTGTCTCCCACCCTAAATGCTGGTCATGCCCACCAATGGCTTGTCCAGCCACACCTGAAGCTGGGGCATGGGTTTGTGGTCCAGTCCTGACCTGTGGGACCAGAAAGGAGTTCTGTTAGGAAATTTCTATGCATATTTCTCCACAATACCAAGAGGTGCACAAGGAACAACTGCTTCCTGTGTTTGGATGCAGTTGTGTGAGGATACTCTGTCTGGAGCTCTAGCGGTCATTTTGCAACTGCCTGGGGATGAGAGCAATGCTTAGAATGGCTGAACAGAAAAGTGGACCTTGAGTTCTTGTATATTTTAGATATTCAGTTCAGTTCAGTTCAGTCGCTCAGTTGTGTCCTACTCTTTGCAACCCCATGGTCTGCAGCACGCCAGGCCTCTCTGTCCATCACCAACTCCCGGAGTCCACCCAAACCCATGTCCATTGAGTCGGTGATGCCATCCAACCATCTCATCCTCTGTCGTCCCCTACTCCTCCCATCTTCAATCTTTCCCAGCATCAGGGTCTTTTCAAATGAGTCAACTCTTTGCATCAGGTGGCCAAAGTATTGGAGTTTCAGCTTCAACATCAGTCCTTCCAATGAATACCCAGGACTGATCTCCTTTAGGATGGACTGGTTGGATCTCCTTGCCGTCCAACCGACTCTCAAGAGTCTTTTCCAACACCACAGTTCAAAAACATCAATTCTTCGGCGCTCAGCTTTCTTTATAGTCCAACTCTCACTTCCATACATGACTACTGGAAAAACCATAGCCTTGACTAGACAGGCCTTTTTCAAAGTAATGTCTCTGCTTTTTGTCTATGCTGTCTGGGTTGGTCATAACTTTCCTTTCAAGGAGTAAGCATCTTTTAATTTCATGGCTGCAGTCACCATCTGCAGTGGTTTTGGAGCCCCCCAAAATAAAGCCTGCCACTGTTTCCATTGTTTCCCCATCTATTTCCCATGAAGTGATGGGACTGGGTGCCATGATCTTAGTTTTCTGAATGTTGAGCTTTAAGCCAACTTTTTCACTCTCATCTCACTTTCATCAAGAGGCTCTTTAGTTCTAATTTGCTTTCTGCCATCAGGGTGGTGTCATCTGCATATCTGAGGTTATTGATATTTCTCCCAGCAATCTTGATTCCAGCTTGTGCTTTATCCAGCCCACCATTTCTCATGATGTACTCCGCATCGAAGTTAAATAAGCAGGGTGACAATATACAACGTTGACGTACTCCTTTTCCTATTTGGAACCAATCTGTTGTTCCATGTCCAGTTCTAACTGTTGCTTCCTGACCTGCATACAGCTTTCTCAGTCCCCTATATATACGTGTGTGTGTGTGTGTGTGTGTGTGTGTGTGTGTATAAAGACATTGCAAATGCCTCCTTTAGTCCTGTCACCTAGTAACTTTATGTGGTATCTTTCATGGATAGAAATGATTTTGATATAATCAAATCCTTGATTGTTTGTTTTCCTGTATTGGTTTGTGCTTTTGACATTTAAAGTTATCCTTGTCTCTAGGTCACAAAGTCATCCTACATTTTATTCAGTTGGATTTATGGTTTTACTTTCATATTTAGTTCCTTAACTCATCTGAAGTTCACCCTTATAGATGATGTTAGGTAGCAATCCAGTTTTTTTCCCTCCATGTAGCAAACAAGTTTTCCCAGCTTCATCTAATAAATGATCTCTTCTGTCCCCATTGATCTGTGATGGCTCCTTTATTGTATACCAAATTCACTTTATAAATGGGTCCTTCTTAGAGTTCTCTTCCTTATTGCTTGGTCTGTTGCACTGATGCCCACCTATTTTTGTCTTGCAATATATTGTAGTGTCCAATAGAGCAAGCTTCCTTTCCCCCACTTTTCTTTTTAAAGGTTATCTCAACTATTCATAGACGCTCCTCCTTTATATAAGGTATCTTATTGCTTTTATTTAAAGAAAATCTACTTGAATTTTATTTGTGATTTGCAGATTTGGAAATGATTGCTGAACAGAATAAATAAGAAAAAACCTGTACAGAGTCATGTAATAATGATATTTTACAGCATCAAAAATGAAAGAATATTCTTAAAGTTATCAGAGAGAAAAAACAGATTTCTGAGAAAAGAATAAGAATCAGATTGGCATCTGACGTTTCTTCAGCAACATCAGACACAAGAATGCAGTAGAACATGTGCTGCTATGGTCTTTTCTCTTTTTACATTTTTTTCAAACTTTAAACTTTTTATTTTGTATTGGGGTATAACCAATTAATAATGTTGTGGTAGTTTCAGGTGAACAGCGAGGGGACTCAGTCATACATATACGCGTACCATTCTTCTGCAAGTCCTCTTCCCATCCAGACTGGCACATACAGTGAGGAGAGTTCCAGTTCAGTTCAGTTCAGTCACTCAGTCGTGTCCGACTCTTTGTGACCCCATGGACTGCAGCATGCCAGTCTTCCCTGTCCTCCACCAACTCCCGGAGCTTGCATAAACTCATGTCCATCAAGTCGGTGATGCCATCCAACCATCTCATCCTGTCGTCCCCATCTCCTCCTACCTTCAGTCTTTGCCAGCATCAGGGTTTTTTCTGATGAGTCAGTTCTTCGCATCAGGTGACCAAAGTATTGGAGCTTCAGCTTTAGCATCAGTCCTCCCAATGAAGTTCCATGTGCTATATAATAGATAATATAGAGTTCCATGTGCTATGCAATAAGTCCTTGTTGGTTGTCCATTTTGAATATCCTGCTATGTTCTTTTTTCCCAGAAGATTTTATGATGTACCTTTAAACTCAAGCTTGATGGCATGGGGAGGCCAGAAAATTGAACTGTTCTCTCTGCCCAGAAATTTTACAGATTATCTATACATTGAATGGAAGATGCATCAGTAAAAGAATTGAGACCATTTATAATTTAGGTATAATTTAGATGGACTATAGTTTTAGGACTTCCCTCATGGTCCAGTGGTTAAGACTCCATGCTTCCACAGAAGGAGGTATGGGTTCTATCCCTGGTCAGGAAATTGAGATCCCACATGCCACGGGGTGAGGCTAAAAGAAACAGTACTCACAGGGCTAAATGGATAATAATAGGCATGTGTTATGGACCAATATTTCTTATATTTGATTTTATGCAATTCTTTAAAACGTTGTATGAGCTTTGTAGTTAACCCAAACACTGGAGTGATGAGATTTTATTTCATGTGCTAAAAGAAAAGGTTTGATAAAAACAATTCATATTTCTCAAGGAGATATTATCTCTGCCAAGAAACACAGCAAGGAAGGCTATAATTTATGATAGAAACAGCATGTCAAATTTGACTTGAGACCTTTTACTCTCCCTTGATCAAGTCTCTTTCTTTAGCTGGATGGATTGTAAATATTTTGCAACTTTGTATTTCTTATTGGCATAGGGAATGGCAAGTCATGGGATGTTGAAACTCCTGTGTAAAGTTATTTTTAGGTTCACAAGATTGCATCAAGAGACATTTTTTTTCATGCCACATTTCTGTTTAAGTCAGAATTATACTTGCCGGTTTCACAATTTCTTCAAAGTGCTGAAAGGAAAATAAATGTAGCAATTAAGAACTATATTCCAGCCAAACCACCAGACAAATCTGAAGAGGAAACAAAAATATTTGGAGGCACAAAAGGAGCTTAGAAAATTTGCTGTCCATAAATTCACTCTGAAATAACTCCTTTTCATTACTTTAGTCAGAATTTCTTTTTTAAAATTTATTTATTTTTAATTGGAGAATAATTACTTTACAATATTGTGTTTGTTTCTGCCATGTATCAACATGAATCAGCCATAGGTAGATGTATGTCCTGTCCCATCTCCCACCTCCTGCTAGTCATTTTCTGAGGCCTTACACCCAGGTTCAGTTTTATCCAGAAGCAAAACATCTGTTGCCCTAAGGGTGCTCCAACCTAGGGGCACACAAAGGATACTGCTACAGGTATGTCATTTTTTAGTCTGTTTCTTTGACAGAAGACATGCTCTGCAAGGATGAGGCACAAGAAGAAACAATGAGCAAATGAATGAGTGGAACTTATTGTCTAAACATTGATAACATTAGAAAGTTTTAAAGTAATTATGAACCAAAATTCCAGTTATAGCAATGTGGAAGCACTCAGCAAGAGGAAATGAAAACATGTCAAGGATCTTGTGATTCTGTCTTTTCAAGGGGGAGATATAGGTAGTGATTACCTCTAGATATTATTAGAAAAATAATGTTTAATTTTGTGTGTAACAATTTAAAGGTAACCACTTAGAAGATCAAAAGTTGAGTAGAAAAAATTGAATGGAGAAATGATCAATCCAGTGGAAGTAAGGAACATAGCAATGGTGAGATAAAAAGGAGAAAATACATTAAATAGAACACTCAAAATTTATTTTATAAATTACCATAAAGAAAATGGGTTAAATATAGTACTTTTTACAAAACTCAGCATAGATCATAATCATACACATATACCAAACTCAGCCATATGGTTTTTATAGGAAACATATGTAAAACAACATAGAAAACCTAAATATTAAATAGAAACAGACAGCAGGCAAATAGTACCTGAAAGACAGCTAGAGTAGCAATGCAATATCACTCAAAATGCATGCACACACTGCTATATTTAAAATGGATAACCAACAATGTCCTACGGTATAGCACCGGCAATTCTGCTCAGTTTTATGTGGCAGCCTGAGTGGGAGGGGAAATTGGAGAACGGATACACGTATATGTGTGGCTGAGTCCTTTTGCTGTCCACCTGAAACTGTCACCACATTGTTAATTGACTATATTCCAATATAAAATAAAAAGTTTAGAAAGCTGTTATGGAAAGGAGAAAAGTTTTTAAGGGGAAATTTTACTTTTTCAAGGAACCATGTACAGTCATGCAAATAATCTCAACAGTATTAGACAAATAGAAAATAAGATACTACAATACTTTGTAGTGAGCTTGAGATAGAAAAAATATTAAAATTAACCAAAACCCTGGAAAAGGAAATGACAATCCACTCCAGTACTCTTGCCTGGAAAATTCCATGGATGAAGGAGCCTGGTAGGCTGGTACCCTGGTAGTCGATGGGGTCGCAGAGTCGGACACAACTGAGCAACTTCACTTTCACTTTCTTTCATATTTAACTGAATCACTGTGCTCGACCCCTGAAACTAACACAACATTGTAAATCAACTATACTTGAATAAAAGGATATGGAAAAATAAATAAATAAATAAATAAATAAAATTAACCAAAGAGAACAGACAGACTGCCTACAAAGGAACTTCAGTTAGACTGAAAAGAGTTATCGTTCACATCCTGGAAATGCTGAGTGAAAATACGTGTCAGCATAGGAACTTTATACCCACTGGAACTATCAATTAAGAATAAAAGTAAAATAAAGACATTTTCAGTCAACGACAAAATTAATCACTGACAGAGTTTCACTAAAGGAAAACCACACTAAAACACAAACATTGGGTTGGCCAAAAAGTTCGTTTGTTTTTTTCCATACAATGTTAATGAACATTTTGGCCAACCAATACAATAAGGTGTCTGAAGGTTTGGGAAGAGATGGCAGTGTGTGAGAGAAGAATTTCCAAAGAGAGATGAAAAGATAGTAATGACTTACTTTGTCTATTCTTTAGGTTTTGTTTTTTCTTTCTCTCTCTTTCTGGGGTCAATACTAGCTTAAAACTGCTAACTTTAGCTTCCTGTTTGTCTGCTGCACAGAGTATGAGGCAGAGAAGAAAGGAGTAGTATATACTTTCATATTAGCAGGATGGTACATTATAGCACCTCCTATTTGCTCAACTATGGAATACAAAGGAAGCTCTGTGAAAAATTAACAAGTACATAGAGGAAAGAAATAGCTTTGGACTATGGGGTAGCGTGGAGGGGAGATTGAGCTTCCTAGGTGGCTCAGCTGGTAAAGAGTCTGCCTGCAATGCAGGAGACCTGGGTTCAATCCCAGGGTTGGTAAGATCCCCTGGAGAAGGGAAAGGCTACCCACTCTAGTATTCTGGCCTGGAGAATTCAATGGACCAAGGAGCCTGACAGGCCGTAGTCCATGGTGTCACAAAGAGTCAGACACAACTGAATGACCTTCACTTAGTGTGAACATAACTCACTTAGGAGGGATATTAGGGCTTCATGACATGTTTGGAAGTTGCGTTGGGACAGAAAAAAAGCTTGACAGGGAAAAGGGGCAAGACCTATGGTGAGGAAGTCTGAGATGAGAAATAGAACCGGCAGTTGATTGTGCCTCCATTGCTATAAAAATCACCAACTAGATCGTTTAGCCCTCTAAGTGGGCTTCCTGAGGAAGTGGGTGTGTGTGTGCTTAGTTGTCAGACTCTGACTCTGTGAACTGTAGCCTGCCAGGCGCCTCTGTCCATGGTATTCTCCATGCAGGAAGCCTGGAGTGGGTTACCATGCCCTCCTCCAGGGGATTTTCCCAACCCAGGGATCAAACCTGCATCTCTTAAGTCTCCTGCATTGGGAGGTGGGGCCTTTACCAGTAGCGCCACCTGGTGCCACAGCTATTAATAATTTAATCAGTAACTTTATTTAACAGCCGCCATTTAATGAACACTTATATGCTTCAGTTATAGTAGTGAAGTATTCTACTGTCTTTGAAAATATAATCTTCAGGGACTTCCCTGGAGGTCCAGCGGTTGGGACTCCAAGCTTCCACTGCCAGGGGTGTGGGTTCTATCCCTGGTTGGGAAACTGGGATCCTGGGTATATATATGTGTGTATATACACACACATATATATAAAAAAAGATTCTGTGAAGTAGGTTTTTTTATTGTGGTAAAGTACATATAACAAAATTTACAATTTTAACCGTTTTTAAAATGCACACTGTGATATTAAGCACATTCACATTGTTGTGCAGCTATCAGGTGAAGCCAATTTTTAAATAATTAATATACATTTATTGATACTAATATAGTTAATAGATCATAATATTTTAGTGCATAGGAGTACAGGCTTAAAAAATTTTTTTTTTTAAATTGAAGGATAATTGCTTTACAGAACTTCGTTGTTTTCTGTCAAACCTCAACATGAATCAGCCATAGGGATACATATGTCCCCTCCCTTTTGAACCTCCCTCCCGTCTCCCTCCCCATCCCACCCCTCTAGGTTGATACAGAGCCCCTGTTTGAGTTTCCTGAGCCATAGAGCAAATTCCCGTTGGCTGTCTATTTTACACATGGTAATGTAAGTTTCCGTGTTACTCTTTCCATACATCTCACCCTCTCCTCCCTTCTCCCCAAGTCCACAAGTCTATTCTTTATGTCTGCTTCTCCATTGCTTCCCTGTAAATAAATTCTTCAGAACCATTTTTCTAGATTCTGTATATGTGCGTTAGAATATGATATTTATCTTTCTCTTTTTGACTCATTTCACTGTGTATAATAGGTTCCAGGTTCATTCACCTCATCAGAACTGACTCAAATGCATTCCTTTTTATGGCTGAGTAATAGTCCATTGTGTGTATGTACCACAACTTCTTTATCCATTTATCTGTCGATGGGCGTCTAGATTGCTTCCATGTTCTAGCTATTGTAAATAGTGCTGCAATGAACAATGGGATACATGTGTCTTTTCAGTTTTGGTTTCCTCAGGGTATATACCTAGGAGTGGGATTGCTGGGTCATATGGTGGTTTTAAGGGTAGTTTTTTAAGGGATCTCCATACTGTCTTCCATAGTGCCTGTATCAATTTACATTCCCACCAACAGTGGAAGAGCATTCCCTTTTCTCCACGCCCTCTCCAGCACTTATTGTTTGTCGGCTTTTTGATGATGGCCATTCTGACTGGTGTGAGGTGATATCTCATTGAGGTTTTGATTTGCATTTCTCTAATAATGAGTGATGTTGAGCATCTTTTCATGTGTTTGTTAGCCACCTGTATGTCTTCTTTGGAGATATGTCTGTTTAGGTCTTTTTCTCACTTTTTGATTGGGTTGTTTGTTTTCCTGGTATTGAGTTGTATGAGCTGCTTGTATATTTTGGAAATTAATCCTTTGTCAGTTGTTTCATTTGCTATTATTTTCTCCCATTCTGTGGGTTGTCTTTTCTTCTTGCTACTCAACATGCCAGAAAATTTGGAAAACTCAGCAGTGGCCACAGGACTGGAAAAGGTCAGTTTTCATTCCAATCCCAAAGAAAGGCAATGCCAAAGAATGCTCAAACTACTGCACAATTGCACCCATCTCACACGCTAGTAAAAAGTAATGCTCAAAATTCTTCAAGCCAGGCTTCAGCAATATGTGAACTGTGAACTTCCAGATGTTCAAACTGGTTTTAGAAAAGGCAGAGGAACCAGAGATCAAATTGCCAACATCTACTGGATCATCAAAAAAGCAAGAGAGTTCCAGAAACACATCTATTTCTGCTTTAGTGACTATGCTAAAGCCTTTGACTGTGTGGATCACAATAAACTGTGGAAAATTCTGAAAGAGATGGGAATACCAGACCACCTGATCTGCCTCTTGAGAAATCTGTATGCAGGTCAGGAAGCAACAGTTAGAACTGAACATGGAATAACAGACTGGTTCCAAATAGGAAAAGGAGTACGTCAACGTTGTATATTGTCACCCTGCTTATTTAACTTCTATGCAGAGTACATCATGAGAAATGCTGGGCTGGATGAAGCATAAGCTGGAATCAAGATTGCTGGGAGAAATATCAATAACCTCAGATATGCAGATGACACCACCCTGATGGCAGAAAGCAAATTAGAACTAAAGAGCCTCTTGATGAAAGTGAGACGAGAGTGAAAAAGTTGGCTTAAAGCTCAACATTCAGAAAACTAAGATCGTGGCATCTGGTCCCATCACTTCATGGGAAATAGATGGGGAAACAGTGGAAACAGTGGCTGACTTTATTTTTTGGGTCTCCAAAATCACTGCAGATGGTGACTGCAGCCATGAAATTAAAAGATGCTTACTCCTTGGAAGGAAAGTTATGACCGACCTAGATAGCATATTAAAAAGCAGAGACATTACTTTGCCAACAAAGGTCCATCTAGTCAAGGCTCTGGTTTTTCCATTAGTGACGTATGGATGTGAGTGTTGGACTATAAAGAAACCTGAGTGCTGAAGAATTGATGCTTTTGAACTGTGGTGTTGGAGAAGACTCTTGAGAGTCCCTTGGACTGCGAGGAGATCCAACCAGTCCATCCTAAAGGAGATCAGTCCTGGGTGTTCATTGGAAGGACTGATGTTGAAGCTGAAATTCCAATACTTTGGCTACCTGATGCAAAGAGCTGACTCATTTGAAAAGACCCTGATGCTGGAAAGATTGAAGGTGGGAGGAGAAGGGGACGACAGAGGATGAGATGGTTGGATGGCATCACCCACTCAATGGACGTGAGTTTGGGTAAACTCTGGGAGTTGGTGTTGGATAGGGAAGCCTGCCCTGCTGTGGTCCATGGGGTCACAAAGAGTCAGACACGACTGAGCGACTGAACTGAATTGAACTGAACTGATAGTTTTCTTTGCTGTGCAAAAGCTTTTAAGTTTAATCAGGTCCCACTTGTTTACATTTTTTTTTTTTTTAATTTCCATTACTCTAGGAGGTGGGTCATAGAGAATCTTGCTTTGATTTATGTCATCGAGTGTTCTGCCTATGTTTTCCTCTAAGAGTTTTATTGTTTCTGGTCTCACATTTGGTCTTTAATCCATTTTGAGTTTATCTTTGTGTATGGTGTTAGGAAGTGTTCTAATTTCATTCTTTTATATGTAGTTGTCCAGTTTTCCCAGCACTATTTATTGAATGGGGCTGTCTTTGCCCCATTGTATATTCTTGCCTCCTTTGTCAAAAATAAGGTACCCATAGGTGCATGGGTTTATTTCTGGGCTTTCTATCTTGTTCCATTGGTCTATATTTCTATTTTTATGCCAGTACCACACTGTCTTGATGACTGTAGCTTTGTACAATAATCTGAAGTCAGGAAGGCTGATTCCTCCAGCTCCATTCTTCTTTCTCAAGACTGCTTTGGCTATTCGTGGTCTTTTGTGTTTCCATATGAATCGTGAGATTTTTTGTTCTAGTGTTGTGAAAAATGCCATTGGTAATTTGATAGGGATCGCATTGAATCTGTAGATTGCTTTTGGTAGTATAATCATTTTCACAATATTGCCTCTTCCTATCCAGGAACATGGAATGTCTCTCCATCTGTTTATATCATCTTTGATTTATTTTATCAGTGTCTTATAATTTTCTGTGTACACTTCTTTTGTCTCCTTAGGTAAGTTTATTCCTAGATATTTAATTCTTTTTGTTGCAAAGGTAAATGGGATTGATTCCTTAATTTATCTTTCTGATTTTTCATTGTTAGTAGATAGAAATTCAAGTGATTTCTGTGTATTGATTTTGTATTCTGAAACTTTGCTAAATTCACTGATTAGCTCTAGTAATTTTCTGATACTATCTTTAGGGTTTTCTATGTACAATTTGAAGTAGATTTTTAAAATAATTTTATGGATGGCCAAACTCAATCTCAGAGAGTTTAAGTGATTTGACTATTAGTTGATAGTAAAGATTTGTGCTCTATATTTGTCCAACTTCAAATTCCACACTCTTTTCCTCAGCGTCTAGTGCATTTCACAGGAGTAACTTGAAAATCATCTTTAAAGATTATAAACCTAGGGTGGGAACCTGAAGGACTAACCAGTTTTCCAACGAGAAATGTGATTTTGGAATAAAGAGAATGGTAGGGAAAGCAGATGGTTGGCTACACAGTTCTATTAAAACCAGGATTTGGTTTTCTGGCCCAAATAATAACTTGCCTATTGCAGGTGGCACAATGGTAAAGAATCTGCCTGCCAATGCAGAAGTTATAAGAGATGCGGGTTCAGCCCCTGGGTTGGGAAGATCCCCTGGAGTAGGAGATGGCAACCAACTCCAGTATTCTTGCCTGGAAAATTCCATGGACAGAGGAGCCTGGCAGGCTACAGTCCATGGGGTCGCAAAGAGTCAGACACCACTGAGTGACTACATATTCCTGACTTTTCCCATGTCCACATTCCATATGTAATGCTATTGAAATTGACCTACTTTGTTTTTCATTATAACTTTATGTCTCTACCTTCAATGGAAAACCATTAGTATTATTGACCATAAGTAGAATGTAGCCATAAAAATAAAAATAAGGAAATCTAAACTCCATCTAGACACTGTTGCCTGCTCTCATTTTGTTAAAAATATAAATAAATATAAATAAATAAAAATAAATATAAGAAATACAAATTAAAAAAACCATAATGACACCTCACTGAACATTTTTTCTTCAATAAGAAGGATTGGAGAATATTTGGAATGGAAATACATCACAGTATTCCAAGAATGGCGAGTATGGTCTGAGTGGACCTCATGGGAGAAGAACTGGAAAGGACCTGAGGTAGGCTTCTATGGAGGGATTTGGATTCCCTTGCATGATATTCCTGCTTCTTTCTACTCATCTACTGAGTTGTCTGTCTCCCAACTTGGCTCTGGTTTGTTCCAAGTGACAGAGTTTGATTTCTGTTCCCTTGGCTAACTGGCTCAGTGTCTCAATTTCCCAACTCCTGAGGGAGGAATTGGATTGGTCCAGTTCATTATTTCAGGCCAGACCCTCTATGCCCCAGGTCACTGGTTAATCTGTGATAGCAGTGAGATTGGCTCAAGTGAATAATCCCATAGTGTAGGGCACAGACATTGAGGGCAGAAGGTTGTGGCAGGACAAATTCTAGCACTTGTTTCATCATCCAGCAAATACGTATTGGGTGGTTGCTGTGTGTGCAGGTAGGAGTTGGGAGCAAAACTGGACAAGACTGACAAGGTTTCTGAAACTCTGTGAAGGAGATGAACTTAAACAGGTGAAATAATAAAATCTCAGACTGTGTTAAGTCCTAGGTAGAAAATAAACAGAGTGCTATGATGGTTACTGGATTGAAAGTATCAGTGCTGATTCTTTCTTGTTGAGAGGATCTGTGTGTTCCTGAGTGGCTCCCCTGGTGGGCCTCACAATCCCCGTTCAGTGACTGCTTCCTGAAGCCCATCCTTCCAGCCTTTTATGATAGGTCTCCTTGCTCTCTCAGATGGCCCTGCTGAGCAGGTCCTTTCAAGATGGCCCTGTGTAGTCTACCTTCACACTTGGCCCCTGCAAGCACAGGAAGCAGAGGCTCTTTCTCCTTGTCCCATTGTGGGGCATGTTACCCTGTTTCTCTGATATGGAATTCTGCAGGCCAAAAGTGGGTAACTCTTCTCATGAATGTGCATGAAGGCCCCAGACTCCTGGAGAAACATATCAGGTTCACCTCCAACTTTCATAATGGTGGCTTTGCAGAGAGGAGCTTAAAAGTTCCTGTGGTTAGCAAGACATACCAGCTTGGCAGAAAGGTTTGGCAGACACCCTTCCTCTTTTGTAGTACCACCCCCCCCCCCTTTGTAGTGAGGTAAGCACTTTATCCTCTTCTCTGATTTCTTTCTTTTTAAATTTTTTATTTTTTGGCAGCACTGCACAGCATGTGGGCTCTTAGTTCCCCAGTCAGGAATCGAACCTGCGCCACTGCAGTAGAAGCACAGAATTGTAACCACTGGATTGCTAGTGAAGTCCCTTCTATGATTTCTTCTAATGAATTCCTTTTGAATTTTTAAGTTTCCTGCTGTAGGCTGGAAGTGGATGAAGGTTACATCTTTGGGGATGTAACTGGTAACTCTTCTTCAGAAGGTAGGGATACATATGGCTTTTGTTCTCATCTTTGGAATTTTACAGCCTGTTAATGTTCTGGTACAATATTAATTGGGTACCAAATTGAGAAGGGAGGAATGCTTTTTTTGAGCAAAGAAAGTCTCAGTTTTAGGAGACATTTAGAAGCTATTTTATCCAATTCCCCAATCAATATCATGAATCATGTTTGCTAAGATTTGATGAGATGTTATCCAGTTCTCATTTGAGCACATCCAGGAACTAGGAACCCATTCCCTAACTCTCAGATCTCAGGGCTGTCGATTACCATATGAGTTTCACCAAATCATTTAAAACCTCTATCTGTAAAGAAGGTGGAAATGATATCTTCTTCACAGAACATTGCTGGTAAGATAAAAGGAAATAGACATATAAATTGCCTAACTCAGACAGGGGGCTTCCCCGGTAACTCAGCTGGTAAAGAATCTGACTGCAATGCAGGAGACCCTGGTTTGATTCCTGGCTCGGGAAGTTCCCTTGGAGAAGGAAATGGCAACCCACTCCAGTATTCTTGTCTGGGAAATCCTATGGACAGAGAAGCCTGGCGGGCTACAGTCCATGGGATCCTGAAGAGTCAGGACACAACTGAGTGACTAACTAAGCCCAGCACAGCACAGCAACCCAGACACAGGTGAGTCAGTGTTGGTTCCCTTTATATTAATAGGTTCCATTAGGAGGCAGCATATTGCTTTTTCTTTCTGGCCACTCCAAAGCAGCATGCAGGATCTTAGGCTCCTGACCAGGGATCAAACCTGTGCACCCTGCAGTGGAAGCGCGGGGTCCTAACCACGGGAATGCAAGGTCCCAGCCTATTGCATTTTTGGATTGTCTTCACCCGCAGAAAGATCTTCATGCTGAACTGTCTGTATTCCTTTTTAGTACTTCCTTTAAACTCAACTCTCAGTGGGCACATAGAATGTCTTTTTTTCCTTCTATTTGATAGCTTTTTGGATGTGTGTAATATTAGTTGAAGGCACTGGAGACATTGGGGGAAAAAAACCCTTTTTTTCTTTATTGAGCTAGGGAGTTGAAGTAGCTGTTAGACCTCCCCCAAGAGGGATTAACTGAGTGAATGGGGGCAAATATGATATTTCACTTTCTAACATCAGTTTTCTCCAACACCGGTACCTTTAGTCACAGGCTGGCTAGGATTCTGTAGGATTCTAGCCTGAAAAGTGTGTGTGTGTGTGTCCCTCCCACGTGTTGCCAGACACTTGAAAGCATTTGAATGGTGCTATTCTTTGTCAGTCACACAGTGAGCACTTTATGAGACTGTTTATTGCCCTGAATTATAATGGCTGAATGTGGAAGCTACAAAGAAAGCCAAACAGCTTTCACTGAATACCCAGGCGGGTGCTCAAACACTTCTCTCAAGGGCAAGCGAGGGAGTCGGGGGTTTAGACGCCTCTTGTAGGTGACTGGGGACTAGCCTCGGGCTCCAACGGTTAGGCACCGCTTTGTTTGTTCGTGGGCAGCCGCTAGGCGGTGCCGGAGAGCCTCGCTGGTGGGCGGCCAGATCCCCGGCTCTCATCCTCACCCTTCGGCCCGCCTCCGCGGCCCCCGCGCAGAGACTACAGCTCCCTTGGTTCTCTGGGAGTGGAGGAGGGCGGGGGCGAGGGCGGGCCTTCCGGGCGTGTGTTTCCGGCGTCGGCGGCCGCGGCCGGGGACGGTGTGAGAGCGGTAAGATGGCGGCGGCGGCGGTGGTGGAGTTCCAGAGAGCCCAGTCTCTACTCAGCACCGACCGGGAGGCCTCCATCGACATCCTCCACTCCATCGGTAAAGGTCGCCGCGCGCCCTCTCTGTCCCCGCTGGTCCAGCTAGGCCTGTGTCGGTCGGCGGCGGCGGAGCGGGGCCGGGCTAGCCGGCACCGGTGCTGCTGACTCACTGTGTGTGTGTGTGTGTGTGAAAGAGAGGGGGGCCGGGCCGGGGGCCCCGGGCCTCTAGGAGCTCCCTGGAGCCCCGGGGCCTCCATCCCCGTGGGAAGCCCCGAGGCAAGCCCGGCGTCCACTCGCCGGCTGCTGACTCACGGTGGGCTCGGCGCGCGGAGGGAGAGTGGGCCAAGCCGGGGCCCCTTCGCTCCCCAGCCTTGTCTCCCGCTCTGGCCGGTGCGGGCTGGCCCGGGACCGTGAGCGGTGCCGGCCGGCTGGCGGGCTTTGTCACGAGCTGGTGTGAGAACCTCCAGTTGAGGGCCTGAGAAACCCGCTCTGGACAGGCATTTCCCGCCCTTGTTGTCAGTCTAGCCTGCTCGGGTGGGAGTGCGAGCGCTCGCTCTTCTCTTGGAGTTTCCTTTTCTCCGGACGCTGGAGCTGCTACTTCTGCCAGCCCACCGTGGAAAGCTCCACTTTCAGGGGGCTCTTCCTGAGTGTATTTTGAGATACCGAGGGGGCACACACCTCAGGTTGGCATTTGGTTTGGGGAGGTGGCTGAGAGGTTCCTTTACCCCCCCGTGTAGGGTGTGAGAACCAGATGTTGGGGTGGGACCGCCCGGCCCGAGGAGGTGACTAATCGTCCTAGACTCTCCCGGAGAGGTTTGGAAGAGAGTTCAGAGAGTTAGTTATCAGCCGCGGAGTTCTGCGAACTCTTTGGAACCTGCCGGCTGCCCTTTGCCGGGGAAAAGGAAAGAAAAACGTCTTAGCACTGTAGTATGATTGTCTCACACATTGCATGCGAATGGGGGAACTGACGTGGGAGCCCGAGCCGGTTGCTTCCGACAGTTTTCTACTGGGATTCAGGTGTGAACAGAAATAAATTTATGATGACACAGAGGGCTTTTAATGCTTATCCATCAAGGGTTCAGATAGGGCTAGCTCTTCACTACGCAGGCAGTAGTGATGTTTTTAATGTAGCTGGAGAAGATTCGGATTGAATCAACAAGTAGTTCGAGAACGCACGTGTACGTGGGACCTCCAGGCTGTTGATTTTGCAGTTGACTCATAAGTCCGTTGAATTTTGGTTCTCCCGACTTCCATGGAGAAAGGACAGTGACAGGATCTTGATGTCTTTATCTTTAGGGCTACTAGAAAAAGGGAAGAAGTGGGGTTAAGATGCATCAGTGAATGGATGATGTTTGTAAATAAAGGCTGTATTTCAGTTTGAAGTTCTGATCTTAAGTCAGTTACAGTTTCAGAACTAGTTACCTCAATGTGTATCTTTTTTTTAATGTGTATTTTTATCCTGTGGATACACACTAGTATTTACAACTAATGTGAGAAGCATGGGTTTTATTTTTTGTGTGTAGTGCCTACTATATTGTCTTTTATAAAGTGGGAGTTATGGTAAACATTATAATCAGAGTATTTCTTGCTTGCCCACTGCATTAGGAGAGAGTTCACTGAAAGCTTCTTTGTTAGAGTAAGCTTGAGTCATGATGCTTGACAGCCTTACTTTTTCCAGACTCCATCATGGAGTATCAGAATTTTGGTTTTTGTCAAGTCATGATGCTTTGTAAGAGAAGTGATAGCTAGTGATGATTACTAAACTTATCACTACAAGCTTGAAGAGGCTGGCCAGTGTTTAAGTGGTAGAATAGTTACTAACAGTTGGAAGTGGGACCTATAGCACAAAGGTATTTAAATAGGTCCCAGATCCCTTAAACTAGCTTCCCTCCTAAGGACCACACTGGAGCTGTGACAGGATTGTTTTTCCTGAATGGCTTTGTAGAACTGTTTATTCCTAACACACCCATCAGTTGAGGTTCTCCACAGGCCTAAAGTTTATTGAAAGACTTGACTTTATAGTTAACAGTAACTTGGTCATTTGGTTTTAGTTTGTGGCAAGTAAATTTGCAGTCAGGTATGTTTAATATTTTAACAGCGCCTGGCATGGGGCGTTCCTCCACAAGCGTAAAGAACTTGTTTTGTTGAAATTTTGCATTAGCCAAGTGACAGCAACAGAAATTGCCAGTGTATGTGGGTGAGGGAAATTCTAAGTGGTAGAATGAAAAGGCACATTTAAATTCCAGAGAGAGGAATCTGTTCTGATGAGATAGATACATGGGACATGTACTGCATGATCAATTTACTTTTTCTTGTTTAGAGTTTTTTTCTTTTAAAGCTCTCTAGCATTTGTGTTTTGCTAACTGTTTGAGTTTATATTTGGTCTTGTGAGGGTGAAATTTCCCTTAGTCTTCGTTTTCTGTCAGAATTTTAAGAGGGTTTGCGTTTTCCTCTCCCAGTGAAGCGTGACATTCAGGAGAATGACGAGGAGGCGGTGCAGGTCAAGGAGCAGAGCATCCTGGAACTGGGGTCTCTCCTGGCCAAGACTGGACAAGCTGCAGGTAAGTGCTCCAAGTGGATTGCTTTCTCTTACCTGAGATGCTGCGTGAAGTTTCACTTTTTTTGAGGGAATATAGGACTGCATCCACACAGTTTATTGGTATTGAAGTTCCATTTTATTGCCCACTTGTTGAGCTTTAGTTTTCTATCAGGAAGTTAAGAGGCCTTTAAACTCAGTTCTTTCATGGATGACTTGTTCTGCAGGTGAAGGAAGAATCCTGTTTCTGTTGGGATATGGTAACCTGTGGTTTGTTTCTGCTTCAGAGTTTCACTGCATTCCCTTACATGTGGGCAGTAGCAGTCTTCGCTGCTTTCATGGATCTGTTCTGATGTATTTAAGGTGGAGAGTACCTAGGCCCCTGCTTTCAAAATGACCAGGGATTTTGTATCCAAGGAAGTGATTTGCTGTCCTTTTTTCCTGATACACGATGAGTAAGACATTAAATGGAGAGAACCTTCCCAAGATTTCTCCACTGGTACCTAGAACTTTGTATCTGTTGTTGCCCAGTCTAGTTGTAATGGAACCATTGACTTTCCAGGCTCGAGGTGATACTCTGATGGGCGTGTCCTTGGACTGAGAGAGTCCTGTTGACCAGGAAGGCCTTTGACCAGTGAAGTGGCAACAGTATTCAGAGAGTAGCCTGCTTAAACTTAACATGGATGATTTTAGTTAACTTTAAAGTGAATTTAGAGCTTATCTGATTAGAATGGATTAAACATAGTTGATCTTGTGGATTACTTTGTCCCAAATTATGTTGTTATCCAAGAGGATGATAGGTATGCCTTAGCAAAACTTCTTGAAATTGAGAACAAAGATCTTTCCCAATTAAGGGTGATAACTTACTAATTATTAGACTTAATCAGTAGAAAGTTGAGTAAAGTTGTATGAAATTGGGAGGATGTATTTATATGGATCTTGTATCTTATTTAAACTATCTTTAAAAAGAAAAACTGTTTTTAAGTGCTTACTGTGAACGAGTTACTTTAAGCCCAAGTGGGATTTAGCTTACTGAACCCTTGAAACGGCTTGATAAGGTAGATACTATTACCCATTTATACTTGAGGAAACTGAGCACAGAAAAGTTAGATATCTTACTTACGGGCACCCGGTTAGTATGAGAGAAACAGGATTTGAATCCATGTAGTTCTACTGAGCTCGTGACCTGGAGTTATAAAGGCTATTGCTTTCCATAGTTATTCACTTATGAGTTATCAGTGGTAGGTGGTGGTTTTTTCATTGTATGCTGACTTTTATTTAACATGTATATGGATTCCTTTTGCCTGTCAGTTAACGTTGCAAAACAGTTTTAATGATTAGTCCACATGATATATAATTAATAAAGTAATTTTCCTGAATTAGAAAGCCAGGTGAAATTATTATTATTTTTTGGCTGTGCTGCACATTTTGTGACATCTTAGTTCCCTGACCAGGAATTGAACCTGGACCCTTGGCAGTGAGAGCACAGAGTCCTAATCACTGAATCACCAGGGAATTCCCTGAAATAATTTTTCTGTTGTTGAACCTTTCAGATGTCTACTTTTTCAAGTAGAATGGATAATTAAAAACAGCATGTAGTATAGTCAGTGTTTCAGAAAACTTGTCTGAGAGTGTTACTGTTTTGCTTGAAATTACTATTTCCTGCTCTACTCCCCCCTTGTTCATTGCCCTCCCCTCCCTGTGATCCATACCTGAGAAGTTTAGAAGTGTACAGGGAAACCTACTGGACTCTTAACAGGTGAATCATAATAACTTTCAGAAATGTTTCCAGGTTACTTCTCGTTGTTTTCTGAGAAAGACTTTGAGGAGTATGTTAAGGAAGTTTGGGTCCTACATTCATTTACCTATCTTTGCTATTAATAATTGATCAGTTTTTGGTGTTTCCTTTGAATTTGGGGTTCCCTGAGAACAGAACATCTGTCTGTTTTGTTAATTTTCAATTTTGTTTTGTTATGCATTTCATATATGGCTAGAATTGTGCTGAGTAGTCTGCTCAAATAGGTAGGGTCCCTGCTGGACAGTAGACAACTTGGGAATTAGTGAATAAGACTGTCTGATGCATGCTTGTGATTGAAAGTTGTGGTCTTCATTATCAGACATGATGCCTTGGCTCGGGACCTGCAGATTTCATAACCTGAAACCCTTTAAAGGAGTGTGCTGAGTTCTGTGAGGTTCTGTAAAGGAAGTTCTGGTCATACATTTGCAAATAACTTCAGTAAGTAAAGAAGGAAGAAGTGAATATGATTCTATCAGAATTAAAAAAAAATCATTGTGTGAAAATGCAAAGAAACAGGGAATATAACTAAGAATGAATAAGCTACAGTAATAGATTAAAATGAAAAATGAACTGAGTCTTTTGGCAACTAAGAGGTCATTTGCTTTTCTGTTAGAGCAAAAAGAATAACTTGGAAAAGATTCTGTCGTTCTAGCAAGTGCTAGAGAGAAAGGCAGATTCCTTAGCTCATGTTTCACTTCTGCCTTTTCCAGGAAGGAAAATGATTAAGAAAAAGATAGAAATAACACCAGAAAAAGAGAATTAAAGCCAAGGTAGGTGAGAGAAGAGAGAGCAAATTCTCTTTTTCAGTAAGTTCAAGTTTCTAGGCTCTGACAATTTCTGTCTTTTAATATCAAAAGAATAGATGTAGCAGATATGTTTATAGAGCCACTATGATGCTGAGAAAAATCATGAAGGATGGAGAGGTATAAGGAAAATGAGGAGGGGCAAACATTATTCCACTTTTCATAAGATAATGAAAAGAACAAATTCTAGACACTGTAAGCTGGTAATCATCAGTAAAGTTCTGGGACAGATTATTTGATTAGGTTTTAATCAAAAAAGCAGTGGGTTTGTTAAGAAAATATTATTCCAAACTCACCCTAGTTCTCTTTGGTTAGCCTTATCAGATCAGATTTGCAGGACTCCGTGGACAATGGCTTGCCACCTGTTTTTGTAAATAAAGTTTTGTTGGAACATAGCCATGCCCATTTGTTTACATATTACCCATGACTGCTTTTGCACTACAGTGGCTGAATTGAGTAGCTACCACTGAGACTGTGTAACCCACAAAGTTGAAAATATTTACTATCTGGCCCTTCACAGAAAAAGTTTGCTAACCCCTGGTTAGGAATAGTGATATAAACATATCTGATGTAAGCAGTCTTTGAACATTTGGCATGGCAAATGGATCGATTGTTGACCTGGAGGGAAGTCTCTTGCATCAAGTCATAGGGATCTGTACTTGTTCTGGTCAGCATCTGGCATATGACTAAAGCCACAGCAGAAGGTGTGCTTATTTCTGTAGATGATTCAGTACAGTAGAGAACAGATTTAGGATTCAGGGTTGTTGCCAAAGCCAGCAAGACTAAATTGTGTAGAAAGGAAAAAGTTATAAACTTAAACTGTTTATCAAAACTGAGGAACCGGTTTGCACAAAGACCTTATGGACTCAGTCTGAACAAAGAGTACTATTAGCAAAAGCAAACATGCTTTCTTGTGTTACATGTGGCAGTCTGATCAGGAGAACTGAGCCATAACTCTACTGGTCGGACCCTACGTGGAACATCGTTTTCAGTTCTGGGTACCACAAGTGGTACGTTTGCAAACTAGATTTTATTTGGAGGAGGGCAACTAAGGTGACAAGTAATCTAGAAACCAAGATGTTGGAGGAACAGTTGAAATAGCTAAAGCTATTTAGCTTGGAAAAAGGGAAATTTAGGGAGATACATGCATGTGTGCTAAGTTGCTTCAGTCATGTCCGACTCTTTGCGACCCTGTGGACTGTAGCCCGCCAAGCTCCTCCGTCCATAGGATTTTTCAGGCAAGAATACTGGAGTGGGTTGCTGTGCCCAGGGAGATACAAGTGATAGTTATCTTCAAATATTTGAAGCCATGTGGAAAGAGGCTATGGACTTACGTTTCAGAAAAGAACAATTGAGTTTGACCAAGATTGGAATTATCTGCTTTCTAAACATTTCTGTCACTGGAGAGTGTTCAGAATTGTTCCAGGATAATAGAAAATGCTGTAGAAGAAGGGATGTTGCACTCGACTACTTTTAAAAAGCTATGATTATGTAATTGAAGTTTGCATAAGTGCACAAGGAATTTGAGGGAGAGAAACGGGTGTAGCCTGGCATTGGCATGGAAGACTCAGTAGGACTTCAGCCGACCTGAAAGGGCCTCTAAGCTCCTCGTAGGTCAAGGTGATGGGGTGGATTCCAGGTGGCAGCGCAGCAGCGAGGCCTGGCCACAGGCGGTGTGCAGTCAGTACAGGGCTGAGCGGAGGGACAGCATGGGGAAACCTGAGGCGGCGGGCGTCCCAGGTCAGGACCGGGGAGTGAAGGGAAAGGTGAACTGTTCCTCTCTGTATAGAGTTCCTTTTGTACCTGACACGCCCCGTGGTTTCTGTGACTATGCTGGCAGATGAGGATTTCAAGACCCCTAATTAGCATTCTCTGGAGGGGGAGGTTTGCTTGCCCTGAATTCGAGTTCTCAGGAGGATGAGTCTACAATTTGAGGCAGTGACGCTAAAGTAATTTTAACCTACATTCCAGGAGTACTTCCTTAGTTGGTCAGTTGAAATATTCTCTAATTTTCACTCTTGTTTCTAAAGATGCCCCCTTAAAATTACTGTGCCACCCTCTGTTCTCACACAAGACGGGAAGAAGCCTCTGTGGTGGTCACCCTTTTTGTCATAGTTTAAGACTCAGGTTTTGTAGATTAATGAGGAATTTTAAAAGGGTACAGTACAACTTTAAGGGACAGACACCCTAACTTTCGTGTGAAAAACTGATTCAGAAGAGTGCCATGGAAATTACATTGGTAAAAGGCTAAACTGGGCATAACTTTAGGAAGGGAGGAAAAAAGGAACCTGAAATTGAAGATCTCTGTTGAGATTTCCAACTAAGACAGTCTTGGAAATTAGAAAAAAAAATTTCTTTTAACTCTATAACCTGATAAATTTGTTGGCTGTGGGGAAGTGATTTTGTTCAAGGTGGTTGAGGCATGGCATAGTTCATGTTCTAGAATACTGCTTTCTGAGAGTGTGAGTACTTTGCTCTGCTCATGAGGTAGAGAGCCTTGAGCATTTCCCAGGACCCTCACAGTAATCCAGTGGCCAAGTGGGGAATGGAATACAGATTTGGTGTAAGCTGTTAACGTTTTTGCTACTCTGTTACCTGCTGAGAATGCTTTGAATTCCTGTTTCCTTTTGACTGCTCCCAGACATAAGTACTGATTTTATTATCTTGGTATGGTAATGGGTATTTTGTCCCTAATATTGATGAATACTTTTTCCTGTGACAATTGCCTTCCACAGAGCTTGGAGGACTCCTGAAGTATGTGCGACCCTTCTTGAATTCCATCAGCAAGGCTAAAGCCGCTCGTCTGGTCCGATCTCTTCTTGATCTGTTTCTTGATATGGAAGCAGCTACAGGACAGGAGGTAAGCTACTTGAATGACAAAAGAGACAAAGTTTTGTTTGGAGCGAAGTCTTGTTTCAGTGAAGGAAGTGCCTGCCTGCACTGTGGTGGTATGTGGAAGGGACAGCCGGGAGGACAGCGCAGGACTTACCATGTCAGTTTCTCTTTGTTACAGGGCATTTGATACTTTGGGTCTGTTCCATGCTTTGCTTTGTAAGTGGAGATTGTCAGTGGTCCCTGGAATCCTCATTACCTCAGGGTCACAAACTGATTCTTGTCTTTGAGGTGTTGTATTGCCACACCTTTGTAATGTTTTCTGTGTCTGGTACTCTGTGTCACAGAGCTCCTCATGAGCACTAATTAAGTCTCGTGGCATCCCTTCTTGGCGTGTCTTGTATGCATTTATGCCTTTATTGAGGAGTGAGCATCCATCTCTGTGTCTCGTGTGTACTGAAGTGACTGGCGTACCTGTCCATGTCCTCTACGTGTTCAGACTAGATCCTGAGCTGTACTGAAGAGTGCCTCTTTGGAATCACTGAGCCTCTTCCAGTTCTTTTCAAAGAATTATTGTCTGCAATTCTGGAGAAGGAGATGCTACCAAAGTTAAAACTCATTCTGTAAAAAGTGGTAGATTCAAGCAGGGTGTATGGTGGCTGCTTGAATGTGTTTGCAGGAAGAATATAGTTGTTGTCTTTTCTATATTGCTCAGCAGTCATTGAATGTGTGCTGTGTTAGGCACTGTTACAGGTACTAGGGATTCATTTGTGACAGTGTACAGTTACTGCTCTCATGAGGATTATATTTTAATGAGGAAGGCAGATAATGAACAAATATATAAAATGTCAACTGGTATAAAGGCAGGGGTAGGAATTGGTAGGTAGTTATATGTCTCATTATTTTCCATGGCCTCTGTGGGTGTAAAAGATATGAAGGGGCTTAGTGGTGTATTGAATAAACAATGGGGAACTTCAGAAACTTAGCACTTATGGATCTCACTTTGAAATCATGTCTTTTGTAAAATCTGGTTTCTTTCCTTAATGATTCTTTGAAGCCTAGTTTAAACACCATAAACTAACTTCATTATAGAAAATTCATTAGTAGAGAAGTCTTTAAGTTCATTTGTTTTTCACAGAACTGTGTTTCATGATAGTAGATCAAAAACAGATATGTAGATGGCTGCCTTTTGAACCAAAGCATTAGAGTTATTTTTATGAATAATTTAAAAGAAAAAGTAGTGTTTCAAAGAGGTGTTACTCTTGTGTAATCCTAACTTTTAAAAAAAAATTGTATTTGTGCTCATGAAAAAGTGATGCCACATTTTTTGTTTGAATTAGGATGCCTTAGAATGAGCTGACCAATAAATGTTAGCTTGAAACAGACTAATAAATGTTACTTAAAACATTTTAGGCAGAAAAAATTAATTATCCAAGTTGCTTCTTTGACTCAACTCTTGGAATTTGTTTCTTCCTGTAACAGTGAGCTGGCTCAGTGGATAGAACTGCATTTGTTTGATGGTCAGTTCTCCTCCTCCTGTATCCAAATTATCTAAATCATAATTTGGTGCTCTCCTGTAACTGGTTTGTGGGATTCCCTGGCCTTTGTCTTGTGGCTCCATGTCTGGTTAGGCCTTCCTTTTAACTGTGTGTGTACATTGCTATTCTTCATTGTACATTACTTTCTTGTCAACCAGAGGCTTTTCTTCCTTATCCTAGGGTGAAAGGAAACACTCTCACATATTGTGTCTTTTGATTGTCAATGCTAAGACCTATTGGTCTTTTTTGTTTGTTTGTCTTTATTGATTAGTAGTTTAGCTTTTTATCTAGAGCCAGAGTCTTACTCCACTTAGCAGGTCTTTCAGTAATTTTTGTGGATTACAGATTGTTTGTTTGGTTTGGAATAAATTATGAACCATCCAGATAGTTCTGTCTGCACCTCAAACTCAACATAGCAACATCAACATCCAACCATTTATTAAATTCTGTCAATGCAACTTTCTCCAATCTTTATTCTCCACCTCTTTTTGTATTGTTCTCTATGTACAACTGCCATCTAGTTTGGGTTCTAATTATTTCTTCTTTTTTTTTTTTTTTTGGGAGGTATTGTTCATGTACAACAAGTTCTAATTATTTCTTAGACTATTGCAAAAGTCTCGCACCACCACTTTGAGAGATATCCTACCCAGTAACCCTCTGAACATCTTATTCCTGTCTGTACACCCCTGACTTGAGCCTTCCATGGCTCTCTGTTGCCTGCAGAATTCGTGTTTCATGTTTCTCTACAGTACAGCTTATCAGGACGGTCTGGTCTCCTGGTACTCTGAAGTGTACGTTACTGTGATCTGAACTGTTCAGTGATTCACGCTGTGTTTTGTACATGTTATATTCCTGATGGTTTTGCCTTGTATGATGGTCACTTGAACATTTGCTTTTTTTTTTCCTGTAATGCAGTCTCATTCAGATGAAGCCCTGTATACCTTGTAGTATCACAGTGCCTTTCTCATTCCTAATTCATGGCTATTCCGTAACCATGGCTACCTCTGACCTCACCTGCCATATTATTCTTTCTTTTACTTTATTTACAGCTGTAACACTGGCTTTAAACTGTTCTAACTTTGGGGCATTTTTATGCATTTAATTTTTTTTTTTTTTTGGCCATGTTGTGTGGCTTGCGAGATCTTAGTTCCCTGACTAGGGATCTAACCTGTGCCCCTTGCAGTGGAAGCATGAAATCTTAACCACTGTACTTCTAGGGAAGTCCCGCTCTCAGCCTGATCTTAACACAGCCTTTTTTCTTCTTCACCATTTTCTTCTTCATCATTTCAAGTCTCTGTTTCCATCTCATTTCCTCAGAGACCTTCCTTTATCACTGTATCTAAAATACCCTATTTCTGCTTTCTTCATGTTTGTTTTGCTTATTAACATTCATTTCCTACTTAGAATATAAATTTCATGAGGATAATTACTGTGTCCTATTCACTGCTGTAACGTCCACACTTAGAGTAGTTTGGCCCAAAGAAGCTACCTAACTAGTATTTATTGAAGGAATATATGGATCATGCCTTCTCTATGGTAGATGCTCAGGAGATATTTTGTTGAATTAAGACTTAAGTTTATTGACTTGAGATACAACTATGGGGTATTGTTACTGCATTTGTCTACGTGACTCAAGACCTCTGACTTGGGAGAGTGGAAAATTCTAGATTCTTTTAAAATTCTTTGATTGAGTGTTGGGAAAGGATAGAAAGGATAGAGGAGCAAGGCATAGGTAGATTACTGTCATAGAAGTACTGAGGCCTAGGGCAAAATACGAAGTTTTAGGACATCAGTAAGAGATCTAGAAGTGTTGGGGAATTTAACATGAAGAGTATGGGGAGGGGATTTTCCTTGCCTTTTTGTATTTGATGACTCACCATAAGTCAGATAGAGCTACAGCACGGTCTTCAGCTTGCTGTGTTCCGGAAGCTGACGTGATTCAGGTTAGGTTCTTTTTTTTTTTCCCATTTATTTTTATTAGTTGGAGGCTAATTACTTTACAGTATTGTAGTGGTTTTTGCCATACATTGACATGAATCACTCATGGATTTACTTGTGTTCCCCATCCTGAACCCCCCCTTCCACCTCAGGTTAGGTTCTGGTCATTTGCCTAGGAAGTGAGGCTGTATGGGTGGGGTGGGCGACTGAGGATTGGGATGGTTGGCAGGGAGAAGGGGAGTAGAGATTTAGGGTGAAGAGGGAAGAAAGAAGACTGAACCAGATCCTTAACCAAAGAGTGAGCTGAAATTCCAGAATTGATTTTACCTTCCAGGCATGTCTAGGCAATGTCTTTGGGAGGCCATTTTTTGGTATAGTCTATCCAACTGAAGCACACAGTAGCACATTTTAAGAAACCTTACATCAAAAAATACTGTTGAATTAAATAGTTATTTTAATGGAAAAAAGGGAGTTCGTGCTAGAGAATTTCACACTTAAAATAGTAGTTAACTTTCTTTTCCCTTAGGAATTTAGTGAATAAAGGCATATAAAAAATGGTTTAGTGTATTTATTTAAAGCTTAAAAACATATCTAATTTGACTGTTTTAAGCTGTTGCACTCAAGTAAGGGCTTCCTCCAGAGGCATGGACTTCTTGTGTGTTATTATTTATCCCCTTTATCAGTCATTGTTAGCATTAACAAAGCACAAAGCCTCTCAAACAAAAGGGCAGTGAGTGGCCTTTAAATTTTTTTTCTTAGAACTGACGCGCTGGTTTCACCGATTATAATCTTAGATATTGCAAATCATGTACCCTGTAATTGAAAACTGATCATTCATGTAAAAATTATCTGCTGTAGGAGAAATGTCTCTATTGACCTGAATTTACTAAGTGTGAGTTGAGATTGGGTCAAGTTCTGGTCCCAAAAGCTGATGATGACCTTGGGTGAGTCACTTAACATCTGGACTGTCAGGGAAATGGGGACAGGTGAGATGCTAGGGTAGAACTCAGTGTTTCTTAACTAGGGGTATGTATCAGAGAGGCCAACCTTTTATTCCAGACTACTGAATCAGGTGTAGGCATTCATTTCAGCATTGTTAAACTTGCTGGGTAAAACTTGCTGGGTAAGCGTTTCTTAGTCCCCCAAAACACGGAGGACTAAAGACTTATTCTTGTTGCTAAAAATATTCAGCAAAATATTTTCAGTTCCATTCATGTATGAACAGAAATCTTACTTTGATTTTAGTCTTTTAGAACAGAACTCAAAACTGAAATTGTGATTGGCCTGCTTTTATTTCAAGTTTTGTAGAATTCATGAGGGTGGTTGAGTTTAGAGTTGGGGATTAAGTAGCCACTAGGGGGCCCCCTCCGGTGAGATATAAAGTTTTCATTGACTCTTCCAAATACCAGGTAGTCATTCATTTATCTACTGAGCTTTATTTTACCAGTTAGTTTTCTGGAAAGCTCGGTTTCTTTTTATCTTATGCTCTGATTATGAATCTTAATATAAATTTGTAGTAACAGAAGTGATAGATGATCTGCAGCACTTAATATGTACTTGTCAGAGCTCCTATGGCAAGGATACCTGATGGCATGTAGACCACCTGGCATAGAACACTTCTTTAAGTTAGTTACTTTGCATGGGACATTACTGCTTGGGTAGCAGGTAGAACTGGGAGTTCAGTTCTTTTATAGAAAGTTTAAAAAGCCCCTTTAAGTGTTAAGCTAATTTTAATTTCTTTTTACTCACTTTCATACATGCTAAGTTTGCTGTACTGTGATGAGAATTGTTACTTGTGCTTTGTAGACTCTGGAAGGGAAGAGTCATCTGGGCCTTTTGAGTCTTAAAAGCACCTATTGGAAGAGTAGGACACTTGTGCCTAGACTGAGAATTTCTCCCCTTTATGACTGATACATTCATGTGAACACATTACTGTTACTATTCAGGAGAAATTTCTGCTTTAAAAATGTCTCAGCCATTATAGAACTAACTCTACATTCCAGGACTGCATATGTAGCCTGGGTTCCTCCTGGGAAGGTAGATGAGGAATCTTGAAGACAAAGCTCTTTTCCAAAGGAACACAGTCTAAGCACAAGTATACTCTGTGTGTAAAAAGCCAAGTTGATTTTCCATTATGCTATATATATTGAGATACTATGATCAAGGCATGCTCCTGAGACAGTAAACATGGATAGTAATGCATTAGGAAGAAACGAAGCTGTTCTCCCAAGCAAGGCTTGTGGGAAGAACGTGAGCACATAATGTTGCATATACTGTCTCTCCCTGTTGCAGGTCGAGTTGTGTTTAGAGTGCATCGAATGGGCCAAATCAGAGAAGAGGACTTTCTTACGCCAAGCTTTGGAGGTATGTGCCTGCGTTAGTACTGATTTCAGGTCTCTAGACATTTGACAGACTGTGAACATGAGTAGCACCATCCTGATCAAAAGTATTTTCAGCAGCTGTGTATTATCCGTGCACCCAAAATGATGGGTAGTAGACCTGCTCATGAGAATTGCTCTGGTTGAAGCTTTGATACCAACCTGCTGCTTGGCTCAGAAAAGTAAGCAGCAACATGGTTTAGTTACTGGCTGTAATAGGAGATAATATCATGGGCTAGATGATTTTTTTTTTAGGCTGAATTTGATGCTATTATCAAGACTTGAATATTCAGCAGTAACAGTTTTGTGACTGTCAATCTTTGATTTCTTTCTTTGGCTTTTTTTCTCCCCTTTCCATCAGTCAATGCCTTTTCTCTTTCCTAGGCAAGACTGGTGTCTTTGTACTTTGATACCAAGAGGTACCAGGAAGCATTGCATTTGGGTAAGTAAGCTGGTGGAAGCTAGTAAAGTGTCTTAGCTGGCTCTGTGTATGTGAGTGTGCACCTGCGCTCAGTCATATCTGAGTCTTTGTGACCCCATGGACAGTAGCCCACCAGGCTCGTCTGTCCATGGAATTTTCCATGCAGGAATACTGGAGCAGCTTGCCATTTCCTCCTCCATCTCAGCTGGCTAAATGAATGTATTCTGAACCTGGGTACTCTTATTAGTTATGTATTAATAATTTATATTCTGCCTATATCTTAGAAGATTTAAAGTGGCTTACAGTTACTGAATCTGTCATGGAAAAGTGGCATTTAGAAGTTCTAAGAAACTGTCTGTCAACATTAGGGAACAAAAGGGTAGAACTGCAAGTATTTATTGACCGTTACATTTACTATATCTGTTTATCATTAAAATCAATTTTAAAAATAAAAAAATTAACTGGATGTAAATACATATAGGAAACCTGAAATGGGCCAACTAAAGGCTGCTTTTGGCCTTTCAACACCCTTAAATCTTTGCTTGCTGCTTTTTAAAAAATTAATGGATATAGCTGGACTATTTTCTCCAGGTAGAAGAACACGACTTTCATGATCTGTTAAGTTGAAAAATTGCCAGTATGTAATTCTTATCCTGCAGAAGTGCTATTTTCATATGGTTCTAACAAGTAGCATTAAAAGAAAAAAAACTGCTTTAACAGAGATATAATTCACAGACCATAAAATTCACCCTTTAACAGTGTACAGCCAGTGATTTTTAGTCTGTTCACAAAGTTGGGCAGCTGTCACCACTATCTGATTTCAGAACATTTTCATCACCCTAGAAAGTAACCTTGTATCCATCAGTTGTCACTCCTGTTAATCCCCCATTCCTCCTCTGTGTGCCCACATCCCAGGGCAATCACTAATTAGTTTTGCCTCTGTAGATTTGCCTAGTCTGGACATTTCATGTAATGGAACCACACAGTGTATGGTCTTTGTGATTGGCTTCTTTCTCTAGCATGTTTTCAGCATTCATCTATGTTGTAGCATATAGCAGTGCTTCATTCCTTTTTATTGCTAAATAAGACTCCATTGTACCATATTATCCCTTCATCAGGTTGATGGACACTGAGATTGTTTCCACTTTTTGGCTATTATGAATACTGCTATAAACAGGTTTTATGTGGACATGGTTTTCTTTCAGGTATATACCCAGGAGTAGAATTCCTGGCATATAGTGACTCTCTTTAGCTTTTGAGGAACAGCCAAACTGCTTTTTATTGTTTTTCAAACTGCTTTTTAAAGTGGCCACGCCATTTTACATTCTCACCAGCAATGTATGAGGAGAGTTCCAATTTCCCCACATCCTCACCAACACTTGTTGATATTGTCAGTGTTTTTAACTTTAGCCATCTTAGTGGGTGTGAAGTAGTATCTCATTTTGGTTTTGATTTACATTTCCCTAATGACTAAATTAATGATGTTGAGCCTGGGGAAGGAGGAATATTTGGAGAACATTAGTATATCCTAATCTCTTTGCTTTCCCCACCAGCCCTAGTGCCTCATGTTTCTTATGCAGTCTTAGGATTATTGGACAGGAATAGAGTGAGATCAGGTGCTTGTCTGAACTGGATAAGTAATTTCAGCATTTTCTGGGTGGGGATTCCTCCTTTATTTGAATCTTAGGAGTAAGCTCATAGGATTCTTGGCTGTGATGTCTTTTGTATGCAGAAAGGCTTCAAAGAGATCTGTGTTTCTCTTTTGGAAGACAACACCTTAGTAGACAATTTAAATCTTGTAAATAGATAACCTCTTTTTGAGTTCAGGCAGGTTTCTTTATCCTGAGTGTTCTTATAAGGGTGAGAGAGGGAAATAGTATGGTATTAAAGTATTAAGATTATGGCTAACAAAGAGGTATCTGTGTTTTCTTTCTCTAGGTTCTCAGTTGCTTCGGGAGTTGAAAAAGATGGATGACAAAGCCCTTTTGGTGGAAGTACAGCTTTTAGAAAGCAAAACCTACCATGCCCTGAGCAACCTGCCAAAAGCCCGAGCTGCCTTAACCTCTGCTCGAACCACAGCAAATGCCATTTACTGCCCCCCTAAATTGCAGGCCACCTTGGATATGCAGTCAGGTAACACCCTTAGAAACTCATGGGATGTTTTCTTAAAGCTCATCTTACCTTACAGGTGGAAGGAATGGGGAGTTGGGGCTGAAGAATAAAATTGGCTGTTTTGGCTGAGGCTTCCTCAGGGAAACCGGTTGGAAGGTTATCCCTCTAACTAGCTGCCCCCCTTACTCTTCACTTGCTGTGAACTGCCTAAATTATATTAAGAACTTACTTATCTGTGGTTGACCGGGCAACCTGATTGTTGGCACCAGCGTCCTAGAGAGGTCTCACTTAAGGTTTTAAAAAGGTCTTCCTTCTCTTCCATCTTTGTCAGTTACTCAGGATGGTGGCACTTCTTTCCAAGACTGGACTAACCCACCTCTCTTGACAGTTGGAGACCTATAAAGCATGCTAGACTTTTCTAAAGGACCTCATATCAAGGCTGAGGAAAGGACCCAGCCCCACCCCCTACCCCAACAGGAGAGTGTAGTGAATTGCCTTCTTACGGAGTGTGGGAATTGGGCTGGGAGGCCATGGATTGGCAGTAGGATACTTGTAGTCAGCAGCTTTTATTAGTTATGATTTATTATTATTATTGAAGGGGTGTTGGGGTTGGAGGCAGAGGACTAGTTTAAGCCCTGGTGTTACCTCTTTGCACTCTCTGTTTTCACATAAAACTGTCAGAGGGAGATAACAGCTGCTGTGCTTGCCTCTTAGGTGTCGTAAATGTCACTTGGCATGTGTTGTCATTCAGGGAAAGAGCAGAAGCTCTAGAAAATGACTTTTCTAGGTTGAAATGTTAGTTTTGCGAATTTCTAGCCGTGTGATTGGGCAAGTTACTTAATTATCTTTAGTTCATCTGAAAAATGGTGATGATAATTGTACCTCCTTACAGGATGGTGGTGAGGAGTAAATGAGATGGTGAATGTAAGCTCTTATCACAGGACCTTGCTTTGACCATAATTGACACTTTGTTTAAGCCACTGCTGTTCATTATGCTCTTTCTTCATGGTCAGGAGATGAACTTGCATCATATTTCTCAGAGCAGATGGAGGCCGTTTTTATGTGCACCTTCTTTATTTCTCTTTCCTCCCTAGAATTTGTATCACTGTCTGTTTTTACCTGTTACCAAGTGTGATCCTTCTACCTGCCTTTATAAGTTTTCAGTTTTCCAATTCTAAGTCCAGTTTTTCGTCTCCTCTTGGATCTTCCTCAGTCTTTGAACTACCCCAGCTGAAAAATCACTGTCCTTTGTCCTTTTAAAATTGCTGTCTTCTCCTTTTCTGTCACGCTTATTGGAAAATCTGGAAGAATATCATTACTTTGGTGTCTTTTTTGATTCCTTGCAAGAGAGTTAATCCCCTGTAATCTCTGACTTCTGTGGAGATGGGACACTGTCGGACACTGCAGCCTTCTTTGACAGCAGTGTCTTCTAGGTCCTCCCTTGACTGATTGTCCTCGTCTCTTCCCTCTGTTGTCTCTCCAGTGTGGGTGTTCCTCAGTGTTGTTTGCTTAGTTCTTGTCTCTTCCTGGTCTCCCCTTTTCCTGTCTCGTCTCATACTCTTCCATGGCTTTAGTTGCCCCGTAACACACAAATGGTCTCCTCACCTAGATTTCTGGTAGCTTCTCTGTTCTGAATTCCATACCTAAATGTTCTGTAGATCGGAATCTCAACACATCAAAAACCAAAATTATTATCTAACTCTTCCCCTCACACTATTCTTTTCTGCATTTCCTATTTTTGTTAGTGGTGTAATTACTGACTTTGGAGTGATTTGGATTCCCTTCCTCTTCTTCTCCCTTCATATCCAGTCAGTCACCGGATGAGGTTGAATCTGTCTCCACATCTGCCTTTTCTTTTCCATCTCTACAGTCACTGCTGTCATGAATGCCATTGGACCTCTGGCGTGGTCTTTTCACTACTCTAAACGTCCCTATCACTTCCCAATCCATCTTGCTTACTGGTCTCATTTTTTTGGAAACACAAATCTGATCATGTAAATCCAGTGACTCTGCATTAGCCTCTTTAACAGTGCATTCTAAGGGAAGGCACTCTTTTCATGCTTATCTTTGGTTTCAGTCCTAGTCACTGAATGACTTCCCGTGTTCCTGCTGTTGTGTATTCTCTGCTTGGAGTTCCCCTTTCCATCTTGTCCCCTTGACAAAGTCTCATGCATCCTTCTAGATCCAGCTTGCATGTCTCCTTTATAAATCCTCATGAGTGCCTTCTTCACTTTGGACTTCCCTGTGGAGTGTATATTCTTTGGTACGTATTATGATACTAATCTCCTTGTGTCTGTTTTGATGACCGCGGTGAGACTGTGAGCTGCTTCAGCACCTTATTCATATTTATTTCCTCTATAACAGCTATATCAGTGCTTGGCAAATGGTGGACCCTTGTTAATATTGGTGTGGAATGAGTAACAGGCTACTTTTTTGTTTTTTTTTTTTTAAATAATGTCCTATACCAGTTGCGATGGTTATAGTCATCATGTGGTCTGCATTTGCTCATGTATTTGAGAATGCAGTATACCAGTTCTTGGGCCTTATTTTACTTTTTTTTTTTTAATACCAGTCTTACTTTTCGTCTGGTCTATTCTGGCTTTGGACGGGGAGGAAAGGAAAAATGGGCATTTGTCTCATTGAATTTGGCAGTGTTAGTAGTAGTTTGTTGGATATTTCTGAGGGAAGTCTCCTTGGCTACAGAGGAGGCTGGGTTTTCTCCAGGCCTCTGTGTGCTTACTTGCTCAGTCATATCCGACTCTTTGCGACCCCATGGACTGTTTCTAGCCAGGCTCCTCTGTCCATGGGGATTCTCCAGGCAAGAATACTGGAGTGGGTTGCCATGCCCTTCTCCACGGGATCTTCCCAACCAAGGGATTGAACCCAGGTCTCCTCATTGCAAGCAGATTCTTTACTGTCTGAGCCAGCAGGCAAGTCCCCAGGCCTCTACAGTTAAGTATAAGGGCCTGATTCCTATGGTTGCTAAACGGGAGGCTTTCTGGGAAAATAAAAGCCCTGGGTATGGCACATACCACTCAGTAGTGGTTATCAAGTGGAAGTTCCCAACTGGTGTGCCAGGCACACAGGAATATGACAGGTGGGTCTGAAACATGGATCCCCTGGGGGCATGTATGAGCAGTTTCATCCTTTTACTCCAGAATACTGAGTACTTTCTTCTGTACCTTGCTGTGAAAAAGTTGGAAAGTCCTGAGGTAGACACATGGATGGGGCTGAGGCAGGCTTAGAACTGATACAGAGAATCTTAGGCTTAGATGTCTTTCAAGCTAGAGAGTACTGTTTTTCATGTCATCCCAAGTGATAGCATAGGTTGGTAATAATTGCAGGTTCAGTCAAAGTTAGGCTTATTGGGAGCAACCCAGCTTCTAAACAGCAGAGAATTGGTTAGATAAAGTATGTAGCATATCAACCTAAAGAAATACTGCTTAACTGTTTACAGTTAAGTTCATAAATTTGGCATTACGTGAAATTCATGTATTGACTGCATCACAGCAAAAGTACATCTATAAAATTGTAAATGACCAATATCTGGAATGAGACTATATAAGAGGTTGGATTTCTTTTTTTCCCTCTCATGAAAGCTGCTTACATTTAAAAATGTCAAGCTTAGAAAAGTTATCAGAAAGAAATGGTTCATGTTATTAAAACCAGTAATTTGGGCAGAGCAGGGAGAGATGTTTGGGTTATCTTTCTGACTTGTGAAGGTAATGTCACAGAGAGTGAACATGGCCTTGTCTAGAGGTCCCAAAGGGTAGTGGGACTGCTGTGGCGATGAGATGCATGAGGACCATATGTGGTTTTTAGGATCCCCTTTAGTTGGGTCTCTAACTCGTTTAGAATTAATATTGGTAGATGATGTTGAACTGGGAGTTCAAAGCCCTGGGTTCTAATCTCAGCTCTGCCACTAGATGGCAGTGGCTTTGGGCAGGTCTCTTATTCTTCCCTGACCACATCAACAAGTAGATGAAGTTGGGATAGATTTTTGAGGCCCTTTCCAGCTGTGATATTTTATGGTTTTGTTACTTCATATGGTTCTTAACCCTTTTCTTTTCAACGCCCAGGTATTATCCATGCAGCAGAGGAGAAGGATTGGAAAACTGCATACTCATATTTCTATGAGGCTTTCGAGGGTTATGATTCCATCGATAGCCCCAAGGCCATCACATCTCTGAAGTATATGTTGCTGTGCAAAATCATGCTGAACACGTAGGTGCATGTTAACTTGGGGGTATGAGCACTCAGGTCCTTGGTCTGAGATTTTCTGCCGTGGCAGGATAACTTGGGCCGGGAGATTGGCCAGTTACAGAAGCAGTGGCTGCCACCTTGTGGGGTACTTAAGGTGGAGTGGGAGGATCAGAACTAATCCTAGAGCACTCTTCCTCGTCTTTTAGAACTGGGGAGACAGATTTGAGAAATAGCCTTCCCAGCCCCTCTGAGTGTTCTCCTTACCCTGCATTTCTGTCTAGAGAGTTGCTGAGCACTGGACAGAGGGCCAGGAAATGGCTTATAGACCAGCACCAGCCACTAGGCCTCCCGGAATGGGGGGGTTAAAGGAGAGGTGAGGGAAAGGTTTGAAAAAGGGCGACAGCGGCGAGTGTGACAGCTCGATGTTTTATAAAGAGTTCTACAGAATTTTTCCACGGTTCTTTTTTGGGAATACATGAGATACTGACTGGGATTCTTTTTTGGATCTTGGGATTAAACAGAACTTGTGTTTTTAAAAGATCTGTTATACTGGGATTTGATCTATAAAGTCATTTTGCCTCCTGGATTTATTACTTTTGGTAGGTTCAGCATAGCTTTTTTTTTTTTTTTTGGCCACGCCGTGAAGCTTGTGGGATATTTCCCCAACCAGGAGTTGAACCTGGGGCCACAGCAGTGAAATTAGGACTCCGAGTCCTAATTATTGGACTGCCAGAGAAGTCCCACTGTGGCTTTCTTTTTTAAGTTGAGTTTTTCTGCTTTTCAGCAGGGAGCCCAGAGTGGAGAAAGCCTAGCTTCTATGGTGTCAGGGGCATATGGATTTAGGGGTTGGGGCTGATTACCTCTGTGGGCAGAGTCTTTTCACAGAAGAAGAAATTTGCCTAAACATATACTTAGAAACATAGCATCCTAGAGCAATTGACCAAGTCTGTCTTTTTTTTCTAGCCCAGAAGATGTCCAGGCTTTGGTGAGCGGGAAGCTTGCACTTCGGTATGCAGGGAGGCAGGTAGGGGATGCTTTGACTGCAGTTCTGATCTCTGCTCACTCTGAGGCAGTGTGTGGTCAGTCACGGTGTTCACTGATACCGTACCCTTCAGGTCGCCATTCTACTTTTCATTCTGCCCTCCCCCACTTATGTGCATCAAGCTCCTTTAGTATAATTCCTGTACTGTTAGTTCTGGGCCTGAAAAGTCATTGTTTGGTGCTTTTGTGGGTATCAGGTGGTTTGAGGGACTTAACTCAGAATTGAACTGTAGCATTTATAGGGGGTTAGGTTGCATTTGGCTTCAACCAGAAAGTATATCTCCTATGAGCTGGGCTTGAAAATTTAATGTATGGAATAATATTCTCCAAGACAGTGGAGCCGGGTAAGGTCTGGTGCACATGTCCTTCAGAGAGGTTGGATTGCCTGGTGCAGAAACTAGGATTTGATGGCTCACTTGAGGGCTTCTCACATCCATACCTTCCCACTCATTTACTGAGTTTGGGTGTGGTCATGAAGAGACCTTTGGTGGTTGGTAGCCCTGTGTGAGATGCCTTTTACGCCTGAGGAGGTAAGAGTGCCCTGTGTAAAGGTGATGTCTCAGATGTGTGCATCATCACTTTGTATTTTGCTTATCACTGGGAAGTAAAAGTAGTCTTTCTAGGTTTTGAGTGAGTTGTCTCTAAACAACAGAAATGTTGGCCATCTCACTGTATCTTTGACGGAATGTCCATTGTAGATGATCTCTTCCATCTATACAAATGGCCCTAATTGACTTTTCATCAGAAGAAGTGTCAGATCAGTTCCTCGTTTTGACCAAAATGATATATTACCGTAGTGAAAGACTCACCGTCATATCTAGCATTAGAGTTAAGGAGGTGGGCCAAGAGAGGTCAAGTGTCCAGAACACAAGGGCAGGTAGCTGGTACTGGTGAAGTCAGACTTGGAGCTTGGGTTATCTGGCTCTAGTTTCAGGCTGTTCTCATCATTTTTCGGTCTGTAGGACAGATGCTGGAAACAGACTCTACTAACGATGAGTTTTGCATCGTTTTAAAGGTAGAAGACACTACCTTCCTTGTTTACGTACAGAGGCTGGTACCAGAGGAGTTCTTTCTTGTTCTTTGTACCTTGATGACAGCTTTCAAGCAGGAGTCAGGCCCACCTCTCAGATGATGAATGTTGTAGATTTCTTGCTGAGTGCAGGCTTACTAGCTTGGTCAGGTGTCTTGTATAACCAGATTAGAGGTTGCCCCTCAACCTTTGATTATACCTTCATCACTCTGGGGTTTTAACATTCAGTGTAATATGTAGAGTTTTGATGCCTCAGTCCTAATGAAAGTAAATCTTGGCCTAAGTCCTGCACCAAACCCAGCAGAGTGAGTTTTGGTAAAGCACAAGGTGTGATTAAGTCTCAGGGCAGGAAGGCATCTGGGGGTGTAGGTAGGGGTAGGGAGTCTTAGAGGAGGGGGAAGAATTCACACGTCTCTGGCCATTTTCCCTTTCAGCTTCTCATCTTTGGAGAATGCTTTATCAAAGCCTCTCTTTTTTGAAAAACTTTGTACTTCCTAATATCTTCACATCACTTCCGCTTTTGGAGGGAAACTGGTTGGCACACAGTGGTATTCCATTCCTCTGGCTTTTCTTCGCAGGCCTCTGGAGAAGAAAAGTAACAGGGCAGGTTCTTCCTTACAGCCAGGAGTTGTGTGGATGTATCATGTTTCTTATGATTTGTGGAGATGTGAGTGTGCGGAATAGATCACTGTCACTATTTTTCTCTTTATTCTTAGACAGAAGCATTAAAGTGTGTGGCTCAGGCGAGCAAGAACAGATCACTGGCAGATTTTGAAAAGGTAAGCATGGCATTGGGTTGGTAGGGAACCAGGTGGAGGGGAGGGGCATTTAAGTACTTAAAATTTTTTTTCATCTTTAAATGCTTACAGTTTCACAAGAAGTTGTAAAGATAGTACAAGGTGATCTCATGTCCCATTCACTGAGTTTTCCCCAATGGTTACATCTTAAATATAGCACAGTATCAAAACCAAGAAGTAGAGACTTCCTTGGTGGTCCAGTGGCCAAGACTCCCAATGCCGGGGGTTCAGGGGGCCCAGGTTCCATCCCTGGTCAGGGAACTAGATCTGTGCCATAACAAAGACCCAGTGCAGCTAACATAAACAAGTAAACATTAAGAAACCCAAAGTTAACAACTCTTCTCCCCACCCCCAAGAAGTAGTCAAGCACTTTTGTACAGTGAAACTTGAGTTGTGAGATCTCATTTATATAGAGTACCTTTCAGTTTCAAAAAGTTTTGTCATCCTTCTTGCACTTGATTTTTCACAACAAACTTGTTACCTGCGATTTATGCTTGGGGAAGCTGGGATTTAAAGACGCTAACTTGTGTCAGGGTCTGACACAGGCAGCATGCGACATGGTCGTAGATGTTCCTTCAGCTCCAGAAACACCAGGTTTGCCTCTCCTCTGTGGACATCAGTTTTGATGTGTGCATCTGGGCTGAAAGACTCTTCCTTAGGATGAAGTTCTAGGCTTACTTAGCCTCCCGTGCCTTTCACTCAATGTTTGCGAAGGTTTGGAAAGGGAGAAAGACCTGTCTAAGCAGTAGGGTGAGACTTATACTTTTCTGAGTCTCCTTCCTGTTAATCTGAGTATAAAGAGCAACTTAATAAAAACAAACCTAGATCCAGGAAGAAAAATAGAAACTAGACATTGTGGCTCTCTGACTGTCCCCAAGGTCCATCATCTTCCTTGAGATTTCTTGTCAATTTCATTTCCTTACTTGGCTTGATTTGCTTGCTTCCTTTAACACTTTATAGCATAGCTGAAATGAGGCGGGATACTGAAGAATATTACTAAGGATAAATAGACCACATGCATGAATAAACAAAGAGTCTAGATCATTTTATCCCCAAATTTGGATGAACATTTCTAGCAGGGATTAAAAAAAAGGACCGTGATCAGGTATTTGGGAAACATTAGGACTAACACAATTAGAAAGGGACCTTGTTTTCTGGCACCTGCAGCTATATTATGCTGATGTTTCTTATAAAACCCCAAGAGCTAGCTGTGGAATTCAGCATTTCCCATTATTTAACATCAGCATTGCCTCGCTCCCACTGCCTTGGAGGCTGTATTTGTTCTGTGAAACACATTGAGGACTGCTTGTGCAGTGAATTCGGCTTGTAAGCCGAGCTGCTTGTGGTGCTTGCATGGTTTGAGTGGTCAGTGTGAGGCTTTCAGACAGAAACATGGTGCCTAGGGTAGGCTCCTTCTTTCATTTCTTCGTGTTCCTTGTCTTCTGCCTTCATGGCACTTCCTTCATTTCTCCAAACCCTCCAGACCTCTTGGGTCACGTGTGTAATTACAGGGGCCAGCACACTCCTTAGGAAGCTGCAAGTAGTGTGACTTTCAGTCCTCTGTGCCCATCTCTGCTGTCTCGGCAGGCCCTGACAGACTACCGGGCGGAGCTCCGGGACGACCCCATCATCAGCACACACCTGGCCAAGCTGTATGATAACCTACTGGAACAGAACCTGATCCGGGTCATCGAGCCCTTTTCCCGAGTACAGGTATGAACCTCCTGCGGACTCCTGCTCTTCTCTGGTGGGAGGGGGTTTCTGGCTCAGCTTCCTCCCTGTCACCCCCTCCCTTCCCACACTCATCCAGATGGGAACTCCCTACCAAGGGTGTGCCTGGGAGTAGGCAGGAGACCCCCTAAGAGCTTGGGATTTTTATGACAGGGAACGAGAGCTGAGGAGAGGGGTGCTGTGGGGTGGAGGCTGGTGAGGTCGCCCCCTGCTTGTTTTCGGTGCAGTCTCTTCCCTGCTCTTGCAGTCACCGTGCATGTGGGAGATGCTGTCTCTTCTGGGCATGTGGGACAGGAGTGTGATCATTGTAATGACGCAGGGTAGGCAGATGGACCAGGCACGGCTAAAGAGGATCTGGCCCTGACATTCAGCCAGGATCCAAGATAGAGCACTACCCTCATCCCAGTATTAGAGGCAAAAGTAAACCTTTCCCTGTTGGTGTCTTTTTACCTTTCCTTTTAGATTGAACACATATCTAGCCTCATCAAACTCTCCAAGGTAAGGAGTCCTGAGCTTGTCTGGAGGGTAGGGATGGGGAAGGGCGCGCGTGGAGGGGCTGCCGTTGACACCTACCAGGCCTTATTGCAAAGCTCCCCAACCTGCTGCTCAGTGGAGCCTGGGGGCCGTGGGCTCAGAGTGGAGCCGCACTGTTGCTGTTTCAGGCCGTTTGTCCTAAGACCCTTTTATGCAAGACTTTTGTGTCACTGTGCTGTCAGTAGATGGATGATCCCTAATCATGTGCTTTGATTTTAGGCCGATGTGGAAAGGAAATTATCACAGATGATTCTTGACAAGAAATTTCATGGTGAGTAGGAGCCATACGGGTGAGGGGGCTGGTGGAGGTGATGAAGTGGTGAAGAGGCATCGTGCTCTTGTTGACGTTGAACAACGATGCTCCGTTGTTTCCCTTGGTGGTGCCCTTGGACCCTTGTCCCCCTCATCCCTGTGATGAGCGCGTATAATAAACACGCACAAATAGAACAGGAGGGTGATTTCTGTTGCCCCTCCTTTCTGGAGAAAAGTGAGGCAGCTAGGGAGCGGGCTGCATCTCCAGTGCTTGTGTGTCTAATCCTTGCTTTTACCTGGGTTCGCTTGTGTTTCCTGCAGGGATCTTGGACCAGGGGGAGGGTGTCTTGATTATTTTCGATGAACCCCCAGTAGATAAAACGTATGAAGCTGCTCTGGAAACAATTCAGAACATGAGTAAAGTAGTGGATTCCCTCTACAACAAAGCCAAGAAGCTGACATAGGTGAGTGCTGGTGCCGGGTCCGGCCCGGGCAGTGCTGTCTTCTGCCTGCTGAGACTGAACGCCTCCCGGTGGCCTTGCGGGCGGCTTCCCCGATTGACACTGCTCTGTCTTCTCTTGCAGAGTTGGATCTGTAGCGGTCCTTTGGAGAGTGTGTGTGGCGGGAGAGTGAAACCTTTGGGGAAATGCTAGGAGATTCTTTTTTCTTTCTGTTCTACTTTTCGCTCGGAAAGTTTTTAAATCCTCATTTGGTGCATCTGTATTCCAGCCGATAGGTGTGCCAGTTTTCATGTAATCTTTACTGGCCCGACTTGGGAGTGGGGAAATTGCTTAAAAAAAAAAAGAAAAAGAAAAAAAAAAGGTTATTCTAAATAAAAGGAAAAAGGCTTACACTACCTAAAGCTGTGCTCTCTGCCTCCCGGGAGAGGGCCGCCAAGCCAGGCGCTCCACCAGCCACCGGGGCTCCTAACCCACCCGCTGGGCGTCACCTTGCCTCCTCTTCCGAATTGGGTGTTTGCCTGACCATCAAAGCAGCGACTTTTTATTCTGTTTGTACCGAACCAAAACAAACAACTGTGTATAGACTGCTCTTTTCTTTTTTATTTGAAAATGAGGCGTTTCGGTGTTCTGTCCCCTGCCATACGGCCCGTCCGCCCGCCCTTCCCCAACAGTGGCCCCAGCAGACTGGCCGAAGGTCCCGCCGCCGCCACCGCAGCAGCAGCAGCGCCTGCACGGCTCCGCTCGACCCGGGAAGGAATGGGACGTGGCCGGGAGTTCGTGGCCACATGGGGAGCAGTGTGGGCCCTCAGGGGCCTGCTGTGCATGTGGCTCTTTTTAACACAGTAAACTAGATTAGACGTCAGTGTTTTAATTGCCCCCCTCCTCTGCTCTTTTCTGTCTCTCCCTCTTCCCCTCTACCCCCGCGGCGCCCCCCCCCCAGATGACCACCCCATGTCTCCCTTCCTTCCTCCTCTCCCCACAGGGGAGTTAGGCTGTCTGAAACCCTTCAGCTTCTCTTCCCGTCCCACCGCTCCTCTCCTGCTGTCAGATGGATTTATTCCTTTTTAAAACAGTGAACGTTGGAAATGAGACTGTGGGGTGTGGGTTTTTTTCTCCCCCCTCTCAATTTTCGTTGTTGGGTTTTTGAGCAACCTCATGTCCCCCTCCCAGGGAGCGTCTTTATTTACCTCTTAGAAATGGGACGGATGGGAGGTAGAGCACTGTTCTCCGCATGCTTTGTCTTATGATGAGATCATATAGCAAGGCTTAATGCCATTTGGGCAGGTAAGCTTCTGCGCCTCTGTTGTGCTCAGCTGTGTTCTCTTCCTCTCATTTCCTGTCTCCCCTCTTTTTTCCTCTCCCCCTCCTCCTGCCTCCTTCCTTCCTGCTGCCTTCCTTTTATCTTTCTTTCCCTTTCTCAGATTATCCTTCCAGGTTTTCGTAATAAATTTATATTTTGTAAAAGGATTTTGTTGTACCAGGTTTTGCATCCTCACTGAATCTGACTGGCTTTTATTTTCCTCTCCAAAATCAGGTTTTTGTTCTCACCATCTTTCCCCATCATGTCCAGTCACTGTTTTGGTTTTGGCACCATCAATATCAAATGTACAAACGGTTCTTGCTAACCAACACCAGGTATATCTGATGTTCAGATGAGTTCCAATAAAAACAATTTTTTTTTTCAAAAAGTGTCCTTTCTTGAGTGCTGGAGGGCTTCTGATCAAGTCCAGACAGGTCAATGTAGCCCTCGAGACTGGACAGAGCTCTGCTGTCTCAAATGTGCTTCATGGGAGACCTTTAGAGCCAGGGTGAAGTGGCGGCCTTTGGGTGAGAATGCTGGTCTGTGAGGTCTGAAATGGGGATGGGGGCTCAGTTATCTGTTTTTTCAAGGCCTCGTGGTCCAGTGAGGACATGGGGTTTGGGTTGTAACATCCTCTGTTTCCTCACCTGCACAGCAAGCATGGTGCTTCCTCCGCGGGTAATTGCGGCGGGAGGGGTACATGCAGGTAACAGAAGGGCAGGTGCCTGGAGAATCCTGGCATTCAGTTGTGGTTTAGTTTTAGTTTTTTTGGATCTTGTTCAAAAGCATTGATTTTCATCCTGCTCCTCAGACTCTCTGGGGCCACTGGGAGGAAGGGGTGGGCTCTAGCTGCCAACTCCAGCCCGAGCCACTCTCTGTCATGTTTCAATATGGTGTCTCTGTGTATAGTTGTACTTGAGGAGGAGTTGTGCTTCAATAAAGGGCTTTAAAACTCTCCCCAAGGACCCAGGCCCAGAGCCAGGGGTGGGCAGTCCAGGAGCTCAGAGCCTGTCCTCTGCTCCCTCAGCATGTCTGCTGACTTCTCTAGACCTGTGCTGCCCAGGGTGTGGCTGCCGGTCCCGTGCGGCTGGTCAGCCCTTGGAAATGTGGCTCGTTCAAACTGGGGTGTCTTGCAAAAGTAAACAAACGTGAATACTTTGAAGAAGGTGAAAAAAGAATGAAAAATTCATTGCTCAACTTCCTTTTCACATATGTTGCAATATTTTGAGCATTGATTAGGTTACATAAAATATACTACTAAAATTCACCTGTTCCGTTCACTTTTTAAATGTGGCTGCTAGAAAATACTGAATTAACTCTGTGGCTTGTGTTTGTGGCTCACATTACTACTACTGTTTTTCAGACAGTGCTGCCCTAGACCTTGCAGGACTGCTTCCTTTCCCAGGCCTCGATAAGCTGCATCCAGGCGCAGCTGAGTGTGGGGTGGCCCATGGGCTAGCCTGGGCCTGGCTCCCTCACTTAGGGGCCCTTTCTGGCACTAGGCTTCATGGTGCCAGGGCTTCCTTGTGTGTTAATGAGATATTGATGGCGTTGGGAGTGGCGGCTGAGGCCCTTGGCTCCGAAACCCTGCTGCAGGCTAGAGTTATGTAATCTGTGCTGCCCAGAAGGGCCACTAGATGCTGCTCTGTGATGCCTGAGAGAACAAAGCACGACTTCCTCAGGAGCCAGGGCTCAGCCCGGCTTTATTCGGAACCATTTCGGGGGCTGGCCGACTGGGGCGTTGACTTCCCTTCCTTGGGAAGGGGGCATGCAGAGCATGGGAACGCTCCAGGAAATCCTAGCTCAGCAGCGCATGTACCAAGCGGGCTGGCCCTTCCGGCAGCTAGAGACAGACTATAGGATAAAGAGGCTGATGGATGGGGGTGGGATCTGGAGAGCTTCCCTGCAGTTCTCTGGTGAAGAGCGGGAAGAAAACAGCTGTGCATCATTCATCTGGGTCTGCCTCCTGGGTCCTTGATTCTGCCGTTTTGGGCAGATGGTTGCTCTTCCCTTTCTTTGCATTTGGAGCAGTGATGGGAACTTGAGGGTGGTGGTGGTGGTGGGCTGGGTGAGCAGAGTGGCGTGGTGTCTCAAAACACAGCGGGCATGACGGGTGGACAGTGTTCTGGGTTCTTTGGTCACAACAGCCAGTGTGCTGGCAGCGCCATCCCATTCATGCCCTGTTGCACACATGACTTTCACCTCTGACAAGCGTGAGGAGGTTGGGATAGTTCTGCCAAGAGCTCTTTTTGAAGGTAGTAGGTGAGGGCTGACTGGGCGAAGGCAAGAGTGGACCTGAGAGCAGCCAGGCTGGAAAAGGCCCAGGCCAGCGCGAGCTTCCATCATGGTTTGGGAAATGGGATGGAGTGAAGTGGAACTGCCCACCATGAACTGGAATAGTTAGAATTGAAATCTGCAGGTACAGGTAGCAGGATGGGTCCAGATAGTTCTAAGGGGTGGATTATAGGCTTAGAAATCTAAGCATATTTGGGGAAGTGGAAAGCATGCATTTCCTGCTTAACCATCCATAATCTGAAAGGGACACAGGAAAAGCAATGTGGTCATGGGCCAAGTCAGGAGCAGGGCCTCCACTAGGGGCAGAATGAAAAAAGGCTGGGGTCCAGCTTTGCCTGAGGAAGAGTCATCGGACCAGGGACTCAGAGGAGACTGATGCTCAGAGCTCCTTCTATAGAGCACAGCTCCATTTGAAAAGCAGGTAGGGGCTATACCTTACTTGAGGAATGTTCAGAGTGAGGGGCACACCAAGCTAAGGGCTGACCTTTACCGTCTAAGTTAAAACCACAGCTGCTGTGGATGTTTCTAACGAGCGCCACAGGAAGTAGCCGGAGTCCCGAGCATTGCATTCCCACTGTATGGCCACCCAGGCCATTACCGACAGAGAAACCTCTGGGTAGTACTTTAGCAAATTCTAGTACTTTCTGATGATGTAGCATTGTGAGTGACACCAGATTTTAGTACTGCTCAGGGCATAGGCAGAGCTGACACAGGTTGTTGGGGTGGTCTGGGCATCAGGGGATGGGGTATTCTCAGGACTGCTACTTCCTCCTTAGGTTAAGAAGTGGTAATTGGAATTAGGATATGGTTTAAGTGTCTCCTTTCCCAGGTTAGTGGTCAAATCTGAGTCAATCTCCAGAACCAAACTAAAAGAATAAGTGAAGAAGAGCCTTTGTGAAGGATTCTTATTCTTTGTGAAAAGAAAAGTTATCAGAACCAGAATTTGACTCAGAATTCAATAATTTTAGGAGCACCGAGTCTTCAAATTATACCCGCTTAGCATGAAAAATATTTAAGTCGGCAGATCAGAGGCTGGTTGAAGCAGGTACTTCAGTTGTACTATAACAGATAAAGAGGGCCAGGGGAAATTCTGAGGTCACATTCAGGATGGGCTGAATACGAATGGGCTCAGAGCCTCAGGGTCCTGTCCAGGTGGGGGGGAAGGCGAGTCGCTCCGTGGGACGGCCCAGAGCAGCCTACGCCTCTGGCCTGTATTTCTGAGACTTACCTGGGCGGTGGGCATTGACCCGGGACGGGACAACGGAGGTCCCGGAGGGAAAAGCACTCTGAAGTCATGGGACAGTCCCCGCCGGATGCGCGTGGCACCGGGGCCTCCCCCCTCCCCACCTTTGCTCCCTGAGCGCCCTAGCTTCGGTCCCCGGGGTCTCAGGCGTTAAATGGAAGGAGGCTGCTCCGGTCCCCGCCTCGGTGGACTGTTTCTCAGGCGGCCCGGGGCGCGGATGCGGCCAAGGGTGCCCCCACCGCCCGCAGCTGCGGACGCCGCGGCGGGAACAAAGGCAGCACGTGTCTGGGCGGGGCGGCGGGCGGGGTCGCTCCCCGGCCCCGCCCCGGCCCTCCCGGCCCAGCGCTCCCCACCCGCCGGAGCTCAGCTGCGCGGTGCGCTCGCGAGTCTCACGCGGCCGGGCTGCTGCTGGCGCGGCAGCGCCGAGCGGGCGGTGAGCAGTGCGGGGAGGGGGGCGGCCCCGCGGGGCGGGGCGGGAGGTGCCGCCTGAGTCCGGGTCCTGGATGGGGCGCGGCTAGTAGGGAGGCGCCCGGGGCTCGCGGCCGCGTCGCTGCCCGCACCGCGCGCCGCTCGTGGTGAGCACGGCGGCGGCCCCGGCTCCCGGGTGAGACCAGGCCCGGCCGGCGCGTGGGCCGCGCGCGCGCGCGCGCCCGAGAGGGAGGCCGCTGAGGTGCGCGCCGGGGCGGGCGCGGGCGCGGCGGCGGCGGCGGCGGCGGCGAAGGCGGCCGAGCGGGGGGCGGGGCCGCGGCGCCTGCAGAACCTTGGACAGAAGCTCCCGAGCCGCCGCCGCCGCCGCCGCGCGCGAGCCCCGCCGAGCCCCGGGACCGCGGCGCTGAGCCGCGGCGCGCATTGCGGAAGGTGCGGAGCGCCGGAGCCACCTGCTCGGTAAGCCTGCCCCTCGGGCCGCCCGCTGCCCCCGGGGGGCCGGGGCCGCGGCCGCGCGCCGTGTCTAGGCGGGGTTCCCGGCCGCCTCCGCCGGCGCCCGGGCCCCCGCGCTGCCATCCGGACCGCGGCGGGAGCGGGTGCCGGTGCCGCAGTGGAGAGGCCGGGGTTGCGGCGCGGGGACGCGGGCGGGGCCGTGTCAACCGGGGAAGGCCCCGGGCGCGGGGCCGGGGCCGGGGCCGCCGAGGCCGGGGCGGAGGAGCGCGGCGCGAGCCCCGCCTGATGCTGAGAACCATCTTGTTTTCCCCCCACAGATCCGGAGGGGCGGCACGCGACCTCGGGAGCGCCCCCGCCTCCCTCTGGCCGCCGCGGGCTCGGTGAGCTTCTTCCCTCCAGCCGGCAGGCTGGGCGCGCAGGGGCGCGGGTCCCCGCCCGGCGCGCAGAGGCACCATGGGCACGGTGCTGTCCCTGTCCCCCAGCTACCGGAAGGCCACGCTGTTTGAGGATGGCGCGGCCACGGTGGGCCACTACACGGCCGTGCAGAACAGCAAGAACGCCAAGGACAAGAACCTGAAGCGGCACTCCATCATCTCCGTGCTGCCGTGGAAGAGGATCGTGGCCGTGTCGGCCAAGAAGAAGAACTCCAAGAAGGTGCAGCCCAACAGCAGCTACCAGAACAACATCACGCACCTCAACAATGAGAACCTGAAGAAGTCGCTGTCGTGCGCCAACCTGTCCACGTTCGCCCAGCCCCCGCCGGCCCAGCCGCCCGCCCCCCCTGCCAGCCAGCTCTCGGGTTCGCAGACCGGGGTCTCCTCGTCCGTCAAGAAGGCCCCGCACCCTGCCGTCAGCTCCGCAGGGACGCCCAAACGGGTCATCGTCCAGGCGTCCACCAGCGAGCTGCTGCGCTGCCTGGGCGAGTTTCTCTGTCGCCGGTGCTACCGCCTGAAGCACCTGTCCCCCACGGACCCTGTGCTCTGGCTGCGCAGCGTGGACCGCTCGCTGCTGCTGCAGGGCTGGCAGGACCAGGGCTTCATCACGCCGGCCAACGTGGTCTTCCTCTACATGCTCTGCCGGGATGTCATCTCCTCCGAGGTGGGTTCCGACCACGAGCTCCAGGCGGTCCTGCTGACCTGCCTGTACCTCTCCTACTCCTACATGGGCAACGAGATCTCCTATCCGCTCAAGCCCTTCCTGGTGGAGAGCTGCAAGGAGGCCTTTTGGGACCGCTGCCTCTCCGTCATCAACCTCATGAGCTCCAAGATGCTGCAGATCAACGCTGACCCCCACTACTTCACGCAGGTGTTCTCCGACCTGAAGAACGAGAGCGGCCAGGAGGACAAGAAGCGGCTCCTCCTCGGGCTGGACCGGTGAGCCCGCTAGCCTGCATCATGGCTCAAGGATTCAATTCATTTTTAAAAATTTATTCTTAAATCAGATTTTGTGTACAGTATGTGTCTAGCAAAGCCACCAAGGGCCTCTCCCTTCCCACCTCCCCTCCTTGGGGTTTTCCTCCGCCCTGCCAAGAACTCTGGGCGCTTCTGAACTCCCGAACCTTGTACAACATTCAGAAGATGTATTCAGAGCCACTCCAGCCCCTGACCTCTCACTCTGGGGAATTGAAAGGACTGACCGGCCTCTGCCGCCTGCGCCCTTGCTGGACCAAGGCAGGGAAGGCGGCCCACAGCCAGGCAGCCCAGGGAGGAACGGGAGTTTTTGGTTGGAGGCCATTTACTGGCTCCTGTTTTGGGTCGTCTGTTCTCCCAGAGGCTCCTGGAGCCGGCCACCTGGACTGCGCCGCACGTGGGCTTAGGAGGCCAAACGCCCGTGGCCCTGGGACAGCCTCTTCAATCGAGGGGAAGCCGGCCTGGTGCGAAGATCATGTCCTCTTAATTTGGCCATGCACGACCCTGGTTTGCTCTTTTTTCTTTTTAGGGAGAAGGGCTTTCCTTTGTGGAGACATGGAACCGCCCCCACACCCCCTCCTCCAAACCTCCCCTCCTTCGTCCCCCACCCCTGTTGGTAGTGTTGGTTAATGAGCTGGTTTGACTCACTAAGTTCGTTCATTTTGGGTCCCGGCTCCCAAGGGGTGGGGTGATGCCAGGGACAACTCCTTTCTTGGGTGAATTTTTCATTTGAATCATGCAGCTTAGTCATCCCGTGGCGAAGGCCAGGGCAGCTGCAGGTGCCCATTGTCAACAGCCTGCCTCCCGGGCAGGTGGGGCTGCCATGCCTGGGACTGAGCCGGTGCCCACCTAAGGGCTCAGGCTCCTGCCGATGCCCATGACATTTGCCCTGCGGAGCTGCAGGGGTTGGGGCGGGGGTGATGTCAGGGATCAGGGTGATGTGGTAAGATGCACCCCTCCCCTCACCCCCGGTTGATTTAAAGCTGTTTCCAAACAGTTGAGTCTCTCCTGAAGACGAAGCCTTGTCCCGAAAGGCCCAGTGAGACAGCTGGATCTTGGAGACAATTACGAGCCGGGAGCTGAACTCCTGACTGCCTGCTGATTCTCCCACTGATCATTTGCAGCTGCTTGTTTGGGTCTCCACCTTCAACCCCAGTGGCTGTAAAAACCCATGATGTGTCACTTAATTTTCTTTCTGATTCTCCCAGATCGGTGGCTGGGGGCTTGGGAGAGAACCCAGAGAAGGGAGCTAGCCGCCTGTGATCCCTCTGGCTTTGGGGAACAAAGACTGATGTGAAGGCCCACAGAGAATTCTCTCTTCCAGTCTCAACCCCCCAAGAGGGGCTGGAAGGGGAGGCTGGGGGTGGGGGAGGCAGGGGGCCGTTTTACATAGGATTAGCTTCCAGGTGGCTGCCATTTCAGCACAAGCACTACTGAAATTCACATAAAAAAGAGAAAGCTGTGAAACTGAGGTCCCTATTTAATAGGCCCGGCGTCGAGCCTGCGGGCCCCGTGGTGCTCGCGAGAACGAGGGCCTGCCCCAAGCTGGGAGCATGGGCCTCGACTGCGCCCCGAGGCTCACGCTGAGCTGCTCCCAGCACCGCCGGCCAGATTTACCTGCCGCAGGGCTGGAAGGAACCCGCGGCTGCCGGCGGGGACCTCGCGTGCAGCGCCTCTTCTCCGCGGGAGTTGTCACACAGCCTGTCTGTGTAGATCCTGCTGCCGTGTGTGACCTGAGGTAGGCGGCCGGTGGGGGCGTCGGGGCCCCGGCGGCACGCGAGGGTGGGGGGGGAGGGTGGTGTCGGGGGGCTAAGTGTGAAGAGCCGGGACCCGGGGTCTGGAGTTGCTCCTTCGTGGGCCTTGCCGGGCCTGAAACTACGGGAAGGCGCACCCGCGGGATTCCAGTTTTGTGTGTTTCCTTCTCTCTCTCTCTCCATATTTATTTTTTTAATTTATGGAGGCGGTGCAAATTTCAGGAATGGTTGGGGACTAAAGAAAGAACTCTCTAGTTCCATCCATGTGAAGCCTGGCGAGGTCTCCTCCTCTGCACTGGTCATCAGCATTGTGTAAAGAAACTGATATACTTGAGTGTGCAAGCAATGAACCCATTTGACATGCTGCTATGAAGACTACTTTTAGAACAATTAAAAAAAAAAAAGGAAAAAACTAACCTACAAAAAAACCCCCACCCTTTATTCTTTAATTGTTGCTTTTACAGTGATATTGTGCATGCAAACCAGGAGCATTTTGTGTCTTAAGAAAAATAATCTTAGAACAGATGGCTGTGAAAATTACACCCGTGCACAGAACAAGTCACAGGAATAATAGTTCAGGATTTGGTTTTTCTCTTTTTTCTTGTAAAACCTGAAGGGTTGATATATTCTTTCCATGCAGTTATTAGAACTTAGTTTTGTTCTAGCAGTTGTTAAACTTGCAATGAAAAGGAAATGTGCCATTTTTTTTTTCCACTTGGAACTATTCTTAGCTGTATATTTGAAACTGCTAATTACACACGTGCGATGTATGTTGGTTTTTTAGTGCAATTTCTTCTGTAGCTATTCTTTGACCAAACTGTGGGTATTGTTAATATTAATTTATATTTGTCTCATTTTTGTATGTATGCGTAGCGTGTTTGTAAGTATGTGTGGTTTATAATCTGACAAGGTCATGAAGCTCAGTTTGGCTGTAATTTAATTCCCCTCCCCTTATTTTTATTTATTTTTGTACTGTGCTGATTAAATAAAATGCACTGACCATCCATTACACAGACCATTTTGTGTGGGCACATCCTTCAAGAGCAGGTTGGGGGCTCGCTCATTTTTATAAAGGATTCCTGTGCTCAGAACATAATTGGATTGCGGTGTGGGGGAGGGGAGGAGGGCAGGGTTAGGGGAGAAGGCTTAACAATTGTGTTCACGGTTAAGGTGATTAAGAAAGAAGCCCAGGTGAAGTCAGCTTGGGTTTCTTGGCGTGGCCAGGGCAGGAGTTGGTCTCCCAAGGCCCAGGACCTCCGACCAGGGAGAGTCAGGCCCAGGCATGGCCTGGTGAGGGCTGGGCCCCCGGGTGTGCGGGGCCAGGCTCTGCCTGTAGCCCACTGCCCGGAGGTCCCGAGGCCAGCAGGAGCCGGCTGGGTCCGTGTGGTTCAGCGCCGCCAGCCTAGCTCTGCGCAGGTTTCCAAAGGAGCAAACTCCAGCTCCCAGATAAGCAGCCTCCCCAGCCCCTAACTGTGGCAAGGCTGGGGCCCCCTACCGGTTGTATTGCCATCGGTCTGTGCTCCCTCTTGCCACCAGCCTGAGCCTTGGAGACCTGGTGTGTTGGTCTCAGTCCTCCCCGGGCTCGGCGCCTGGCGGGCTGGAGCTGCCCTGGGCCTTGGGGGGCACCTGTGCAGGTTGTGCCTTTGAAGCTGGCAGCCTTGCGATCGGGGCGCCTTGTCTTCTGAGTCAGAAGCCGTCGTTGCGTGCTCCGGCCAGTGACCGGGGGTTGGGAGCGTCCTCTGGCTGCAGCACCCTGGGGTGCTGGGGTGGCCCCATCTCCCTGCAGGGCCTTGCTTGCTGGCAGCTCACCCATCCCAGCCAGCGGGTTCGGGGAGGGGCTGACCAGCCAGCCAGCCAGGGTGCACTCGGGCCTCTCCCTGAGCTGCAGCCCTGGGGATCCAAGCCTTGCCTTTATTCTCTGCGCGCTTCGATTTCAGTAAAGGTGAAAGCAATGCGCTTTCAGTGCACAGGCCTCAACATAGTGGAAGAAAAGTGTGGATTTACCACCACCCCTCCGCCCCCTCCTGGCTCCTCCCCACAGCTGTCTTCTCACTATTTAATATTTTTCATCAAAAGCCCCAGGCCAACTATCATCCATTTTTACCTTGTGCTTAATGCTCCTTTCAGCCTCCAGGATAACAATTGACTTTCTACATGCCCAAATTTCACCATTTTAGATAGTTTTCAACTCAATAAGCAGAATACCTTTAAGAGTAAGATTTAATGCTTTATTGCTCTTGATGATAAATCAAAATATGCTTTAGAAATAAAGTTAATTTAATGGAAAATAGGAATATACGCACCAAACCATAAAACCACACTTAACAAAATCACGAGAAAACACTTCATTGCATACAATCACTGTGTCCCCCCTGCTTTGCCTTCGGCGCCGTGATCACACCTGAAATTCTTTCCTTCAGTGGCTGCACACACTGACTTCTTGCAGGACATCATGAAAAAGTGCTTGTGGACGGTGCTGGCGCATCGGCCCTCAGCCGGGAGGCGCTGAGCTCAAGGGCCAGAGGCCACACCCAACAGTGGGAGGTGGGACTCCGGGCTCCCCCTTCCTCTCCAGCCTCCGAAAGGCACTCGTTTGGCATATTCTGTTTTGGTGTGTCTAAAACATAACATTTGCATGTATCTAGTAAAGCAACAAGTTTGGGGCAGTAAGTGGAAAGGAGAGGCGATGTTCCAGTTAGGGAGGACTGACAGTGTCAAGGCAGTTGGCAAAGCTGTGGGTGTTGCTGAATGGGGCCCTGTGCGGGCAGCTGACCAGGCTTGGAGGATGAGAGTGGGTTTCAGAGACCTGGATGGCAGCAGGGTTCTTGTGCTGTGGATGGTATGGGGTGTGCATGTGCTCGGCATCCTGGGGGCGGCGGTGGGCCCTGGGTGTGCCAGGCGGGGCTGGGGTGTGGGGTGGGAGGAGCATGGAGGGGGACAGGGGGAGGAGCGTGGAGGGGGTCGGGGAGGAGCCCCAGCGGTGAAACAGTGTTCTTTTCGACACCCTGCCTGGCTCCACCTGGGGCGTGGGCTCATTCTTAGCGCCCCCTTAACCACATGGGGTGCCTGGGTCTTGACTCTTGAAGGTTCCAGGCTGGGAGGCCCGGGGCTGCCCAGGGGAGTGCGGCGTGGTCCCAGGGCGTCTGGAACACACGTACCCTCTGCAGGGCAGGGACTGGCAGGGTGACCACTCTCCTAGCCTGGGTGGGCATCCTGGCCTGGCCCGCAGTGCCAGGACCCCGCTCTCTTTCCTATCGCTCCCATTCCCCAAGTTCCTGTGGGCCCCGACCCTCCCGCCCCCGGCCTGGTTCTCCATGTGAGTGTGAGGCAGAGGCGTTGGAGGGGGAAAACTTCTAGACCCCCGAGTGCTCCCCTTTTATTCCATTTTATTAGTGTTCCTGACACCAGTGTGGGTACAGCGGACGTGGTATCTGGTTAGTAACCCTGCTCCTAACTGCAGAAATAAGTGTAAGACCATCACGGCCTGGGCTGCATGGATAAGTAAGATGATTCCTGTAGCATTCCCCGAGCCATGTTCTCTGGGCAGAGGGTCAAGGGGCTGGGGCCGGCTCCGAGCGGGACAGACTGCCCACTGGGCGGGATGGTTCCTTTGGCCAGGGGCTCCTGGGCAGAGGGGCTGGTTCTCCAGGTGAACCTGCTCACCTGGTGGTCTTGGCGGGCTGCTGGGGAGATGGGGTCCACGGGGAGCTCTGAGAAGCTCCCTGAACCAGGGCGTGGGGTTGCCATCACCTTGGGGAGGAAGGGGCAGCTGGCCCCAGAGAGAGGGCCGGGCTACCTCCCCACAGCCGCCCCCAACTCCAGGGGCTTGGCTTTGGTTGGAAACGACATCCAGGCTCCCCCAGCCCTCCCCTGGCAGGGCCAGGCAGGCCGATCTGACCTGGCATGGGGGTGGCCCTTGCTGACCAGAGGGGAGCTGTTTTGGAGGGGCTGCTGCAGGCTGGGCTGGACACAGGGTCTTTGATTTGTTGAGGGGGCCATGGACAGTCGGGACAGAGGAAGGCAGAGATCAAAGGCAGAAGCCGGGCTGGCCCTCGGGGAGGAGCTGGAGGGGAGGCAGGGGGCTCCCTCCCAGCCTGGACCCTGACGAGCGGGTGTCTAGTGGCGGCTGGGCGGGCAGCCCTCGTCTCCCTGCGCCTCAGTTGCCGGGCACACTGAGGATGAAGCCCGAGCGATTCTTGGTGAAGTCAGGCTGCGGCTGGTTGAGCCGTGTCTCCACGGAGACTGTGCACTTCTTCCCGTGCAGGCTGCACTGGACCGGGTTGGTGACGTTGACTTGCAGATGGCGCTTCTCGCTGGAAGAACCGAGAAGAAGACAGGCAGTCAGCAGGCGGCCGGGGCCGGGGGAGTCTCCCGGGCCACACAGGTGCCCCCCAGGCTGGGCGCAGAGAGGGGGAGGATGGGAGAGATGGCGCTTGGCTATACGCCCAAACCAAAGTCAGAGGGGAGCCAGGGCCCAGCTCCCGAGAACCCACACGCGCGGCAGGACACAGCATGGAGCCGCGGCCACCACCCTCGGGCCTGAGGCCAGGGACCAGGGCCTGGGCTTTAGATGTCAGCTGGGGGATGTCGCGGCAAGGGGCTCTGATGTGATCATCAGTTCTGATGGCAAGAGAGAGCCCCAGGGGTAAATGGAGGCTCTTCCCTACCCATGGTCCCCGACAAGAGAAATGCCTTCCGTGAGTCCTGGCTCGGCCCTGCCTGTCGTGGGTCCGGCTGTGAGAACCAGCCTGATGCCAGCGGCCCTGGGTGGGGGGTGCTGCTCCCACATGGGGCGGCTCTGTGGCTGACAATGTGGCAGGAGGGTGAGCGGCACTTCTACCCACATGGCGGGCAGCTCGTGTGTGCTCCCCAGCCCGGGGGCCACGTGGCTCTCCTGGCTCAGCGGGGTGCCGGGTGGGGAGGCGGCGCACCTTTTAGGTAGAAGCAGCACCCATCCTCCGGCGCCTTGAGACGCATTGACTGCACTTCAGAAGCCGCTTACGTAAGAGCTGGGAGACCTGGCGGCCAGCACAGTCTCACCCTGCGCCTCGAGCCTCGCTGGCTTCCTCAGCGCCGGGAGGTCTGGACGCGCTGGCCTGCCTTCGATTCCCCCGGGGCGCTCTTGGGTATGGTCAGGTTGGGTTCCCTGGGCGGTGGCTGCTCTTGGCAGGGGATGCCAAGGGTCCACCTGGATGGGAAGCCAGGCCAAGGCTGGCACAACTGCACGTCCGCCCAGCCTGGCCCAGGGGAGAGGGAGGCGCTTTCCAGGCCCTGCTGGGCTTGGGTGACACCATCACTCAGACCCTTACTCTGGAGGAAGAACACCCTCGGGCAGTGGCGCTCTCAGCCTCTGAGTGCCCGGAACACCAGGCTGGCCTTTGCCGGAGCACTGAGTGGGCAGCCGTGGCCGTGTTCTTAGGGGCTTTCCACATGGCTGTTTACCAGCTTTCTTGTTCAACGTGTTGTTGAAGCAGAAAGTGGACACAGGAAGAGACCCATTGTTATCTCTCATGGGCATTAGGTATCTGCTGCTTAATGTCTCGTCTGCTTCAGCTAAAACCTTGGCTTAGATGGCTATTTTTAACCAGGCTTGGGCATAAAAATAGCAGAGCCCGTTGGGGGCAGTGACTCGGGCACCTCTTCATTCCTGTGGGAGCCAGGTTGCTGAGCCTGTGGTCTTGGTGAGGGGCGCTTGGACCCTCCAGACCGAGCAGAGCCCCAGCGCTGCAGCCCTGCTTGCAGTTGGAGGTGCCCTGAGTTCCTGCCTATCTTTGTAAGGCTGCTGTGGGGTTTGGGCAGAAGAGAGGGGGTTGAGTAGTTACATGTGTTGAGGGCAGGAAGAAGAACCGGCTTTTTGGTCTGAAGAGCTAGGGAGCTAAGCAACTCCAGGCTGATGCCATCCACACTGCCATCAAACAGACAACAGAGTAAGGTAACGTGGACTGAGTCTGACTTGTAGAGGAAGCGAAGAGAATTACCACACGACCCACTTCTGGATATATACGCAAAAGAAGTGAAAACAGGTGTTCAAACAAAAACTGATATAGGAATGTTTAGAGCAGCATTATTTACAGTAATGCAGAATAAGCTTTGGATACATTTCATCCATTTATGATAATAAAGAACCTCTTCAGATAGTGGGCACAGAGAGAACACACTTCTATATAATAAAGGCCATGTATATGGCAAACCCAGAACTCACATCATACTCAGCGGTGAAGAGCTGAGAGCATATTCTCTACGATCAAGAACAAGACAAGAGTGCCCACTCTGGACACTTACTCAACATGGTTTCGAAAGTCCTAGCCACAGCAGTTAGAGGAGAATGACCACACTGCCCAAAGCAATCTACACACTCACTGCAATCCCAATCAGATTACCAGTGGCATTTTTCATAGAACTAGAACAAGAGTTTTTAAAACTTGGGTCTCCCCGTGGCTCAGCAGTAAAGAGTCCATTCAATCCCTGGGTTGGGAAGATCCCCTGGAGGAGGGAATGGCAACTGACTCCAGTATTCTTGCCTGGGAAGTCCCATGGACAGAGGAACCTGGTGGGCTACAGTCCATGGGGTTGTTGCACAGTTGGACACAAGTGACCAACTGAGCACTCAAAAAAATTTTTTTTTGAAAAAACACATGGAAACACAAAAGCCGCTGAAAAACCAAAACAATCTTGAGAAGAATGGAGCTAGAGGAATCACCCTCCTTGACTTCAGACTATACTACAAAGCTACAGTCATCAAAACAACATGGTACTGGCCTAAAAACACACATATAGATCAGAAGAGAAAGCCCAGAAATAAACCCACACACTTATGGTCAATTAATCTACTACAAAGGAGGTAAGAATATAATGGAGAAGAGATAGTCTCTTCAATAAGTGGTGCTGGAAAAACTGGACAGTAAAAGAATGACATTAGAACATAACACTATATACAAAAATAAACTCAAAATGAATTAAAGACTTAAATGTAACACCAGATACTATAAAACTCCTAACATATGCCTAGGAGTGGGATTTTAGGGTCATAGGGTGACTCTAGTTTTTAAAGGAACCTCTACTGTCCTTTATAGTGGCTATACCAATTTATAATCCCACCAAGAGTGTAGGAGGGTTTCTTTTTCTCCACCCCCTCTCCAGCATTTAATATTTGTAGATTTTTTGAAGATGGCTATTCTGACTTGTGTGAAGTGATACCTCATTATAGTTTTGATTTATATTTCTCTAAAAATCAGCAACATCAAACATCTTTTCATGTGCCTTTTGGCCATCTGTATGTCTTTGAAGAAATGTCTATGTAGGTCTTCTGCCCATGTTTGATGGGTTGTTTATTGTTTGATATTAAGCTCTATGAGCTGTTTGTATGTTTTTGAAATTAATCCCTTTTCAGTAGCATTGTTTGCAGATATTTTCTCCCTTTCTGTAGGCTGTCTTTTCTTTTTGTCTATGGTTTCCTTTGCTGTGCAAAAGCTTTTAGGTTTAATTAGGTCCCATTTGTTTATTTTTGTTTTTATTTCCATTAGGAGACAGATCCTAAAAGATACTGTTACAATTTAGGTCAAAGAGTGTTCTGCCTATGTTTTCCTCTAGGAGTTTTATAGTGTCATCCCACTCCTGGACATATATCTGGAAAACACCGTAATTTAAAAACATACATGCACCCCAGTTCGCTGCAGCACTGCTCACATGGAAGCGAACTGAATTTCCCCTGACTGATGAATGGATAAATAAGATGTGGTACATACACACAACGGAATGTTACTCAGCCATAAAAAGAACGAAATAATGCCCCTTGCAGCAATATGGATGGATGTAGAGATGATCATTCTAAGCGAAGTAAGTCAGAGAAAGACAAATGTATGACATCACTTATGTATGGAATCCAAAACTTGGTACAAAGTTTAAAATCTTATTTACAAAACAGAAATTGACATACAGACATAGAAAACAAACCTATGGTTCCCAAAGGGGACAGAGGGGAGGGGGAGAGAGAAATGAGAAGACTGGGATTAATATATACACACTGCTATACATAAAGTAAATAAACAACAAGGACCTCCTATAAAGCACAGAGAACTATATTCAATATCTTATAATAAACTATGATGGAAAATAATCTGAAAAATAATATATACACATATAACTGAATCACTCTGCTGTACACTCAAAACTAACACAACATTGTAAATTAGCCATGCTTTAATAATTTAAAGGTAAAAATAACCCAAACATCTATCAACTGAGGAAGGGACAAACAAATGTGGTCCAATGAAATATTATTTAGCCATAAAAAGAATGAAGTAATGATGCCTGCTACAACATAGATGAACCTTGTTAAGCTAGACAGAAAAAGCTACATGTTATATAATTCCACTCATATGAAATGTTCCGAATAAGCAAATTCATAGAGACAGAAAACATATTAGAGGAGTTGGGGTGTTTCCTTTGATGAAAATATTCTGGAACTAGTCAGTGGTGATGGGTGTACAACATTGACTGCACTAATTGTGACTAATGGTAAATTTTAAGTTAGGGGTATTTTACCACAATTTTTTTTTTTTCAAGTGGGTTGATCTAAAGGAAATGTAAGAACTTGTCCTGAAACCGTGTTTTTTCCCTCAGCATTTTAAGTTCAAACCAATATGGTTTAAAGGCCAGCGAGGGGTTTCTTGTGCTTATCTTGAAGACAGACCAGCACGGGAAGGTCCAAAAGGGCAGACAAGGGAGCCGATTCTCCGGAGGTGTCAAGTGACACCTTCTGCTGGAGCTTCACCACACTGGAAATCTTCACGGAACCAGCGCACCCTCCTTAGTTTTTAAAGAAAAGAGCAGATTTGATAGCTGCTGGTGACAGCTGTGATGGAGGCTGCTGGCTGTGAGGGGGAGGGGCTTTCCTCCCGTCTTCTGTTACCGGATTTAATGGCTCAGCAAACTGTGGAATTCGGGGACTTTCATCTCATTTCATCTGTTCCAAGCCATCATTGCAGACAAATGGCCTTGATCAAGTTACTTTGCTTCCGTTTCCTCCAGTCCTGTACTCATCAGAGAAATCCATGGGTCAACACAAGACCGGATCTGCGGGCATCCCTTGCAGCGGTGCATTGAAAAGTCCTGCATTAAGTGCGGTAGTGCCAGTGTCTCCAGGGGCTGAACCAGCCCAGAACTTGTCCCCTGTCGTCCAGACCCCCGGTCAGCAGAAGACTCTTGCCCTGCCCCCCAGCAGCCCGGGACTTGAGCCACATTCTCTCTTTTTTTTTCAAAAAAATAAAAATTTATTTTGTCTGTGCTAGGTCTTCATTGCTGCGAGAGGGCTTTCTCTAGTTGTGCTGAGTGGGGCGACTCTTGAGTTGGGGTGTGTGGGCTTCTCATCATGGTGGCTGCTCTTGTTGCAGAGCATGGGCCCTAGATGCACGGGCTTCAGTAGTTGCGGAGCAAAGGCTTAGCTGTCCCTCAGCATGTGAGATCTTCCTGGACCAGGGATCAAACCCATGTCCTCTGCATTGGCAAGTGGATTCTTATCCACTGGACCACCAGTGGATAAGCCCCGCCCTCTGTTCTTGACGGCATCCCCTGCTGGAGCTCTAACATGTGCACTTGAAAGGGAATTGGGATGCGAGTGAGGGGAAGTGCAGAGGGGCTGATGCATGGATCCTCTGGGGGAGTGGCCAGCAGTTCTAACGCAATGATCTCTGTGTTTGGTCACAGGATGTGGTGGGAGGAAGCTTGCCTTGCACCAAGCACGGGCAGGTCATAAATAGATGCTTTTTGCAGCGGTGAGACATGTAGTGTTTCACAATAAACCTTAGATTCACCAGGACAGGCCGCCCTCCACCTGCACGCCTCCGGGACACAGTGCAGGGCCTCCAGCTCCCAGGGAGGACAATGGCCCGCTCGTGTCTGCAGCTGTTCCCTACATGTTTCGCTTCCTGCAAGAAGGCAGTCCTTTGACATGAGTCCTTCTGCTCATGTCAAACCGCAGAGGGCAGCTCTTTCAAAATCCTGCTGTAGGAAATGCTACTTCTGTTTTTGTCAGGGTCGAACGGACACCTCGACCACGGTCCCTCCTCCAGCGAGTCTGAGAATCCAAGCGCCCGTGCAGTCTTGAGTGGGGGTGTCACATCTCCTGGCCTGCTGGGTCCTCTCTGGGTTTGTGGCTGGTGAGGGATGGGGGACGACACCATTTAAAAAGTGTTGTTTTTTCTTTTTTTTTGCTTATTTGGCTGCATTGGGTCTTAGTTGCAGCACATGGAGTCTGTAGTTACTCCGAGGCTTGCAGGATCTTATTTTCCTGACGAGGGATGGAACCTGCATCCCCTGAACTGCAAGGCGGATTCTTAACCACTGGGCCACCAGGGAAGTCTAGTGACACCATTTTTATGTAGAAAATAAAACCTCTCCAGTCATTAAATGGTTCTGAGCAGGCAGTGTGTCCTGAGGACCCCATGCAGCCTGCGTTTGCCTCCACGACACCACCTGACGATAGGCTCCCGGTCTGGTGGGACGTGTGGGGTTACACAGGGGGTCACAGGGAACCCCCGTGGCCCTGACACCTCCCCCCAGGCAGGGACACCCTCTCCCAGGGCTCTCCTTTCTTGGCCTCATCACCCATCTCTCCCCCACCCACTCTCCTCCTCTTGGTGGAGATTTACCAAGCACCCACGACGGGCTGGGCTCCGTGCAGAGAAAGTGAACATAAAGAGGGTAGGATGCAGCCCCCGACTTCAAGGCACCCATTCTTTTTCTTTTTAAAAAAATTTTTTTCTCTTGTATGTGTGTGTGCGTGGTCGCTCAGTCATGTCCGACTCTATGCGACCCTTTGGAGTGTAGCCTGCCAGGACAGCCAGTTAACACAGTTGTGATGGTTTCCGGTAGACAGCAAAGGAGCTCGATCATACACATACATGTTTCCATTCTCCCCCAGCCCCCCTCCCAATCAAACGGCCACGTAACACTGAGCAGAGCTCCCTGCCTATACGGTAGGTCCTTGTTAAGGCGCCCGTTCTTGACAGGAAGATGGGCAAGCGCTAATGGCCCGAGATATGCACTGGGGCCACCTGAGCGTGGGTGGCTGGCCTGGGATGCCAGAGTGGGTGACATCAGACGCCTCAAGAAGCGGCAGGAATCGTGCAGGAGCCTGTTTCTGTCTCCTCACTCCCTAGATGTGTTTATCTTTGGTCCTTTTCATTCTATACGTTCTCCCCCCGTGCCCGGCTTCCCTGGTGGCTCAGTGGTAAAGAATCCACCTGCCAATGCAGGAGACCCGGGTTCAATCCCTGGGTCAGGAAGATCCCCTGGAGAAGGAATGGCAACCCACTCCAGTATTCTTGCCTGGAAAGTCCCGTGGGCAGAGAAGCCTGGCGGCCTACAGCCTACAGGGTCGCAGAGAGTTGGATACCACTGAGTGACTGAGCGCGCACACCTCCACCCTCTCCTCCAGGGTGTCACCCACAACTGTGGTTTCCACGACAGTTACCCCATCAGTGCCCCCTGTCTCAGCCAGAGGCCCAAGCACATAGGTGCAGCCACCGACTAGCAAGTCCCCTGGATGTCCTGCAGACAGCTGAGCCTGTCTGTGTCCAACACTGAGCTCATCTTCTTGGCCCCTTCCCCAACTGCTTCCCTCCTCCTGTCGAGCCTGTCACAGGGAGACGTGTCATCATCCATCCATCACAGGGGCCAGGAAGCCCGGCTCAGCCTGGGCCCTCCTCTGCTCACGTCATTACCGAGTTCTCTTTGATTTCACTTTCTGGGTCTCTCTCCGCTGCCACGCTTACTGCCCAGAACCCCAGCCCCCTTTTCCTACTTGTGAACACAGCCGCCTAACCCAGTCTTCTGTCTTTGGTTTGCCCTGCACTCCGCTTCAAACGTGTCCTCCTCTTTGTCACCAGAGAGATATTTAAAGGCACTAAAAGATGCTGTCATTCTCCTGCTAAAAACCTCTTCAGTCATTCCCCAGTGCTTTCCAGAACTGCCTCCTCCCACTCCCCACCCCCAGACCGAGCTGGGTGGGTGCCCCCTGTTCTCTCAAAGCCCCGAGCAGGCAATGGTGCTGCTTCCAACAGCATGATTGGAGCTGACAAGCTCTGCCCATTGTGTACAAATGTCTCCAACATGAACATGCTTCCCCAGGAAGAATATTTAAAATCAAAGTAGAGGTTGCAGGCCAGGAAGGGTGACCCTGCAGGGTCATGAGAAGGACGGGATGGGATGTCAGCAGATGCCACGCTGAGGACGTGCAGGCACCAGGGTCAGCGTGAGGCTGCCGGTCACCGGGAGCCTGCCTCCCAGCGAGGCAGAGAGGCACAGAGCCACGGTGTGAGGAGACACACACAAAAAGGGTTTTCCAGTAAAAAAGAAAAAAGAAAACCTCAAGCTTTCTTCTCTCGACCTCTTGAAAAACAGATCCACTGCAGGTTCCCAAAGGCAGAGCAAACCTGAACACCCAGGGCGAAGAGAGACACCGCTTGCAAGGGAATCACAGGCCTGCTCATCGACTAGGAGGCAAAAATGAAAACACAGACTCATCAAAGGGTTTATGGAAAATATCTGTCAACCTAGAATTCTATCCCTGACCCATCAGCTGAGCAGGAGGCCAACAGAAAGACTTTCTCAGACAGCGGGGGTGAGCCCCGGGGCGTCGGACAAGCTCAGCTCTCGGGTAAAGAAGGACCCTGTCGTTCGTCAGGAAAGACACTGAATCCAGAGGAAAAGAGCGGTGCGGGCGATGTGCTGGGAGCAGACTCACCAGCAAACATGCAGGTCAGTCTCAGTAAGCGGAAGACACGGCACTGATGGAGGTGACTGAGGGTCTCAAACCAACGCGGAACAACATCCTGGAGCAGAGCAACCTGAGAGGTGGGTGTGGTCCCAGGACGCTCTTCCAGGGTCCCTGTCTCATCTGGCAGGAGGGCAAGGAGGCTGATGAACTTCAGGCTCCACAGACAAGCACAAAAGTAAAGGCGACTGATGGTGAAGGAGAAGGTAAGACTGCAAGGCGCACGTTCCACAGCAGCAGAAGGAAGGGGAGAACTGTCTGCTTCACTTAATGGAAGGAGGGAAAGGCCAGCAAAAGGGGCAAAGAAGGAACCCGGGGACGAGACGACATAAGCCGGCACGGATGTGGACCCCTGTTAACCTCAGACATATTAATACGTCTTTGGTTGTTGTTTAGTTGCCAAGTCGTGTCTGACTCTTTTGCGACCCCATGGATGGTATCGCCCGCCAGGCTCCTCTGTCCATGGGATTTCCCAGGCAAGAATACTGGATGGGGTTGCCATTTCCTTCTCCAGGGGATCTTCCCGATCCAAGGATTGAACCCGCGTCTCCTGCATTGGCAGGCAGATTCTTTATCGCTGAACCACCAGGGAAGCATATCTTTTGTTACCTGAACGTTCCGGACTGCAGTGTTTCAATATTCACTTACATAACAAATTGCTGGCCACACTCGTTAATTTCTGCAAGAACCACCCCCACCCCCCCACCGCCCCGGTCAATAATGTGTTGAAAGGGAGTTCTCAGACTGAACTGAGAAATGTGGCTAGAAGTCTATTTGCAAGAGACCCATCTCGACCCTAATGACAAAGACAAGACAAGGGAAGAAACCAGACACACAAGGCAAATGCTAATCACAGGAAGGCTGGCAGGCCGCGCTGCTGCGGGGGAAGAACCGGCGAGATAACCTTCTCCCGTTTCAAGGAGTTGTTCACGAGGAAGGTACTCTCCAGAAAAAAAGCAAATCCATTTGTGTGAGATGTGCAATGATATAATGACATGTCCACAGTCAATGGTGTTAATATACTTTCCCCCAAAACGTACAGATCTGCAGACAATGTTAAAAGAACATGGACTTGAACCCAACTAATAATATAGATTTGAACCAAATACATAAGCTTTGCACGCTCAACGATACTCAACAATTAGACAGTACGCATTTTTTGGAATTGGAGTATAACTGCTTTGCATGTTGTGTTAGTTTCTGCTGCACAACAAAGGGAATCAGCTATAAGCATACATATATCCCCTCCCTCTTGGACCCCCCCAAACACCCCACATCCCGCCCTCTAGGTCATCACAGAGCACGGAGCTGAGCTTCCTGAGTGGTACAGCGGCTTCTCAACAGCTGCCTGTTTCACACAAGTTGGTGTATATATGTCAGTGCTAATCTCTCAACGCATCCCGTCCTCTCCTTCCCCCACTGTGTCCACAAGTATGTCCTCTACATTTGCGTCTCTATTCCTGCCCAGCAAATAGGTTCATGGGTGCCATTTTTCTAGATTCCCCATGTGTTTGTTAATATATTTGTTTTTCTTTCTGACTGACTTCACTCTATATGAGACTCTGGGTCCATCCACATCTCCACAGATGACCCAATTTCGTCCCTTATTATGGTTGAGTAATATTCCACTGTATATATGCACAAATCTTTATCCTTTCATCTGTTGCTCCCATGTCCTGGCTATTGTAAACAGTGCTGCAATGAACACTGTGGTATATGTGTCTTTTAAAAAAATTATTTATTTATTTGACTGTGCTGGGTCTTAGTATTTGGCATTTGGGATCAAGCTCCTTGACCACGGATCAAACCCAGGCCCCCTGCATTGAGAGTTCAGAGTCTTAGCCGCTTGGGCCGCCAGGGAAGTCCTGCACGTGTGTCTTTTTGAATTATGGTTTTCTCAGGGTATATGCCCAGTAGGGGGATTGCTGGGTCATATAGTAGTATTACACATGACTTTAAAGTGTACTTGGAATAGGTACCATACCCTAAAAAGAAATTCAATAAATACTTAAGAATTAGCATCAGACTGAGACTATCTTATCTGACGATAATACAATACAAATAGAAATCAAATAGAAAGAGACTGTAATAACAATAGTAAGTACTGTATGCTCTTTTACTAAGTGCTTTATAATAGCAACTCATGAGATCCTCATGACAGGACAAGATAAGTCCCATAGTCAGAAGAGGACAGGAGGCCCCAGGAATCTAAGTACCTGCCAAGATCAGAAAGCAGAGCCAGATCTGAACCTGAGCATCTGGGCCAGAGCCCAAGCCTGCACCTCTGTGCACCCTGCTACCAAAACAGTCGCTAGAATACAATCATTAGCTCAACTCCCTACTTCCTAAGTGCTTCTGGGAAGTTTTCATCCCCTGATCAAGAGCTCCTAAGGGCAGCTACTTGATACAGAACAGGAGTTCCATAACTGTCTACAGAAAGAATGAATTTTTAAAAGAGACATCATTAAGAAAGCAGCTGGGACTCATTTCAATGTCAGACGCTAACCAGAAGACCCAAGGGCAACGTCAAGCCTCTTCAAAGCGGGGTTGATGAGAAGTGAGTTGGAGCCACGGGTGAACCACGGGTGAGCTGGGATCTGGGGCCGCACCTGCCCTCCTGGCACAGTGCTCTGGGCACGGTGGTGTGGAGGTGTGGAGTGTGATTAAGGCATACGAAGAGGCCCCAGGGGTGCTCACCATTCCCGAGATGCTTTCTGAGAGCCAGAGAGCCCTTCTGCAAAGTGAATCATTACTTTGCTTTGTAAATCCAAACTCTCACATCCTGGGTGTTCCCTCACCATTGCCGATGACGTTCTCAGGGAGACAAAAATGTTCGTAGGATGACAGACATTTGGACTGATGGATTTTGGAAACATACATGCAAGGTTGGAGAAGTTCCAGGAATTACATCAATGAACATGTTGTCATCTTTTTTTTTTTTCTTCTTTTTCGGAGGTTGAATGGAGATGAGCAGACACTGGTTCCATGCACATTTCTTTTTTAAAAATTAACTTTTGGCTGTGCTGTGTCTTCATGGCTGTGCTTGGGCTTCCTCTGCTTGTGGTGGGCGAGGGCTACTCTTTGGCCGCGGTGCACAGGCTTCCCATTGCAGTGGCTTCTCTCGAGGAGCACATGCTCCAGGGCACGCAGGCAGTTGTGGTGTATGGGCTCAGGTGCCATGTGGCCTGTGGGGTCTTCGCAGAACAGGGATGGAACCGGTGTCCCCTTTTGCACTGGTAGGAGGATTCTTAACCACTGGACCACCAGGGAAGCCCTCCATGCACATTTCGCAGTAATCCCCTGAGTGATGTGAGCAGATACTTCCCAAGATCACTTAGCTGTTGGTTGGCTATGGCCGGTACAATTAGCAGCATCTCTTGTGTAGCTTTAAGAGGGGTTTAGGGGGAAGGGAGAGCTTGACTATCAAAACCACCCACTTATAGAGAACTTCCCATGCACTAAGCACTGTCTTCAACATTTTACATACTTCATCTCATTTAATCCTGACCAACACCTTACAAGGCACTGCCATTATGCCCACGCCACAGATGAGGGCACAGAAGCTTAGCAAAGTCAAGGAGCTCCGCACACCTGGAAGGCTGTGGCTGTCTCTTGAGTGACTGCAGCCCTATTCCTCTTAGTCCGCACACTGAGGTATTTGTCCAGTTGTTGTATGGGAGCATTCCTTCTGCTGCAGACAATTCTTTAACATATGGAATCTGGTGCTAAAGTTTGGGCATCCTGACCCACAGCCAGGACCCTCATTGTCACCACCTGTCCCCTGCTTCCTGGACACGCATCTGTCTATGCATCTGGACATGCATCTGTCTATGTATCTGGACACGCATCTGTCTGTTTATACATCTGGCTGCGCCTGGTCTTAGTTGGAGCAAGTGGGATCTTCTATATTCATTGCCCTGTGCAAACTCTAAGCTGTGGCAGTGTAGGATCTAGTTCCCTGACCAGAAATCGAACCCAGGCTTCCAGCATTGGGAGTACACGGAGTCCTAGCCCCTGAACCACCAGGGAAGTCCCGTTCCTGGACACTTTCCACTGATGTTTTCAGGCTTGGTTGACTGCAGGCCATCAAAGAGTGGGTGTGCTCCTGGTGCCTGGAGAATTCGTGCACTTTTAAGAACTACTGTCTGGTGCACCCTGCTGTCTTGACTTTCCAGCTGGAGCCCCTGAGGACTGTTGCTCTCCAGAGGCTCCTGGTTTCTGGTTTTGTCAACCAGAAGGTTCCTATTCTTCGTGTGCTGGTGGCCCTTCCCTGGCAGGGTGGACCGAGGCACTGCTGGATGTGGCCTGGGTGGGCCACATCCTGAGATGGCCAGTGACCGCATTTGCTTCCCTTCCACCAACATCAGGACCCCAGGCGGTGAGGATGCTCCACTTTGCTTTATGTTCTTGGAATCTGGACTCTTAACAGGCTACATTCCTCTGTCCCTCCCCAAATGTCCAAATTGATGCTTTCTGCCGGGGATAATGAAACCTTTCAAACTGAACGAAAAGGACAAAACCATACCCACTGCTCCCTCAGACATGAGAGAAGAACAGAAAACAGAAGCAAGAAAATAGCACCAAGCCAAACCCCTACCACAAAACAAATGGGACAGCAGCTGTGGGCAGAGCAGCGTCACGGGCCAGGGGCTGGGGCCGCCCCATCACCTCCAACAAGAGGGCGCTGGCTCCGGGGCCTGCGCGTGGCTCCTCTGTGTCCATCCCATCTTCCCTGCCCGCCTCTCTCTTCCCACCTCTTCTCTCTCCTTTTTCTTGGCCTCCCTTCACCTTTTCATCTCAGTGATTTGCTCTAAAGTCTTTGGGGTGTTATTTTATCAAAAAGTATCTGATTTTTTCCCCCTTTGCTCTGTTAAGCATTTTTTTTTTTTTTTTGGCAACTTTGCTGTTTTCTGCTTTCATTTGTGCTTCTCCTATCCTGACACTTCTGTTAACAGCACCTCCAAAGTTAGCTCTGTCTGTGAACACTGCTGTTTCTTTTCTATTTGCATCATTAATGAAGGTGCTAAATCAGACTGGATTGAACACGAACCAGGAGCCACATCTTCCTTTGAACAGATGATTTAAAAAAAAAAAACAAACCATTTTATTTATTTATGGCTGTGCTGCTGGGTCTTTGTTGCTGCGTGGGCTTTTCTCGAGTTGTGAGCAGGGGTACTCTGTAGTTGCAGCGTGTGGGCTTCTCATTGCTGTGGCTTCTCTTGCTGCAGGGCACGGGCTCTGGGGCGCGCAGGCTTCAGCAGTTGCGGCCCCTGGGCTCAACAGCTGTGGCTCCCGGGCTCTAGAGCACGGGCTCAGAGTTGTGGTGCACAAGCTGAGCTGTTTCGAGGGATGCGGGATCTTCCCGGATCAGGAATCGAACCCGTATGCCCTGCATTGTCACGCGGATTCTTTACCCCAGGGAAGTCCAGATGATTTTTAGTGGGTTGTAGAACATCATTCAATATCTGCCTGTTTGGTTCACCATTGTCAAAAAGCATCTGAGCTTCTGTTTGTGTGGGGCTGTGGCTTACTGCACAGGGGAGCTTGCAGGACCCGTCTCTCCATCTGAAAACTGGACATCTCGGATGGTTTGTGGCTACACACACACACACACACACACACACACACACACACACACACACACACCACCCACCCCCCCCCCCCATAAATTCTAAAAAGAGAGTCATCAGAGTAGGCAACTATAAGATGAATGATCTCCCTTGGGCTCAGGGATTCCTCAGCATTATCTTGAAACATGCCTACATCCAATATCTGAGTCTAAGGCTCTGGGATGCAAGATAAATAATAAAACAGCCTCCATGCTCAAGAAGCTCAGAGTCCAGGGAGGGAGGCCGCCTTGTCCACAAATGGCTGCTCTATACAGTGCGAACGTCGGCACTGTTAGAGGTCTGCAGGGTGCACTCAGGGAGCACAGGATGGGGGCAGGGAAGTATCCCTGCCTGCTCTCGGCCTGGGTGCCACCTCAAGGGCCGTGGGGGTCCTGGCTTTGCTATGCAGATGCATCTCTCAGTACCCTGGTCCAGAACGTGACCTGATTTCTCTCCCTCACGCTGCTCCCCATGTGTGGAGCGAGGCAGAGCCTGGGGGCGGGGTGCTGAGTCCCGGGGAAACAGGTCCAGCAGTCCTCGCCCACTCCGCGGTCCAGCAGCCTCGCCCAGTCTGGCTGGTGTGTCTCCTCCCTCCGACCACATCCCTCCAGCTCTAATTGTCCTCTCTGCAGCCTACTTGGGCCTCTCCAGCCCAGATCTCCAAGACCCAAAGACAGGAGGCGACCAGCTGTCCCCTGAAGCATGAGGAGGACAAAAGAGATGCCTTGCAGCCAAAAAGTGAAATTGACAGAATACACGGGGAATGCAAGGGTGGGGGTGTAGTTTGGTGACTGTGGTGCGAGAGAGGCTGGGGTAGATAACAGGCAAGGAGGTTGGGCTTAATTTTGGAGGCAATGGAGACATTCTTAAGGATTCCTGAGTGGAGAAGACAAAGAATACTTTGTTGGTGCAATTACTGCTATCTGAAATTGACCTATTTGATTCTTGGCTTGTTTACTGTCTTCCTGTGGCCCCCACCCTCTTCCCAAAGGTTAACTCCATAGGAAAGGGCCCTCTTCCATACTGCCATGTCTGACAGTGTTTGGCATAAGGTAGATACACTTAATAAAAGAATGAATACAGGAAACTGATAGGAAACAAGTGATGTGGAGGACAGACTAAAGGCGGCATTTTTTTTTCAATTTTAAAACATTTTTATATGTATCCTCCTTTTAAACTTCTGTATAGCTGAAAGCACCAATTTTTAAACAAATTTTACTGGAGTGTAATGGCTTTGCAATGTTGTGCTGGTTTCTGCTATCAGCTCTGTGTATACACACATCCCCTCCCTCTTGAGCCTTGCTCCCCGCTCCCCGATTCCACCCTCGAGGGCGTCACAGAGCACCAAGCTGAGTTCCCTGTGCTACATAGCAGCTTCCCACTAAAATAACAGGACTCAGCCACTTAGCTATTTTACACATAGGCAGTGTATATATGGGCTTCCCTGGTGGCTCAGACGGTAAAGAATCTGAGTGTATATATGTCAGCCCTACTCTCTCAATTTGCCCCACCCTCCACTGCCCCGCCCCCCCAACATCCAGATGTCTGCACTCTACACCTGCATCTCTGTTCCTGCCTTGCCAATAGATTCATCTGTACCGTTTTCCTAGATTCCATATATATGCATTAATATACAATATTTTTCTCTTTCTGTTTTTCACTCTGTATGACAGTGTCTGGGTTCATCCACATCACTATAAACGACCCAATTTTGTTCCTTTTTATGGCTGAGTAATATTCCATTGTATATACATATATACCTCATCTTCTTTATCCATTCATCTGTTGATGTACATTTAGGTTGCTTCCATATCCTATCTATTGTAAATAGTGCTTCAATGAACATTAGGGTACATATGTCTGTTTGAATTATGTTTTTTTCAGGGTATATGTCCAGGAGTGGGGTTGCTGGGTCATATGGTAGTTCTATTTTTGGTTCTTTAAGGAACTTCCATCCTGTTCTCCACAGTGGCTGTATCCATTTACATTCCCACCAACAGTGCAAGAGGTTTCCGTTTTCCCCACACCCTCTCCAACATTTATTTACTGTTTCCAGATTTTCTGATGATAGCCACTCTGACCAGTATAAGGTGATACCTTATTGTAGTTTTGATTTGTATTTCTCTAATGATAAGTGATGTCGACCATCTTCTGTGTATTTGTTGGCCATTTGTATGTCTTCTTTGGAAAAATGTCTATTTAGGTCTTCTGCCCACTTTTTGATTGGGTTTTTCTTTGACATTGAGCTGCATGAGCTGTTTGTATATTCTGGAGATTAATCCTTCGATAGGGGCATTTTAAAGCAGGCAGATCAGGTAGGAAACTGTAAATCAAGGAAGAAGGGCCTGTGGTTGTTAAGAAGGCAGAAACAGGGCAAGTTTGTGAGATGCTTCAGAGCAAGAATTTGGTGACTGACCAGACCTAGACAGTAACAGGGAGCGTCTTCTGTGTTCCTAGGTGCCAGTGTGGGTGATGGAGAAGGAGACAGACAGTGAGTTTGATTTTGGACAATGTTGAGTTTTGCTTCCTCTGGAAAATGATCCTAAGGGTTTTGCTGCATGTATGAAGACTTACTTGGGAACATATGCCTTTCTGCTCTCTCTCCCTCAAAGGAACGTGTGATCATGAGGGCAGATCATATATCAGAACTGTTTCCCCAGACCTATTCTGTAAGCAAATTCTATTACAAAACAGGTATTTACAATATTATCCTGGTGCTGTGCTATATTAAGTAAACAAGCCTTGAATTTTGACAATTTGGTGTTAAAACAGCATGTGTGGTGGCCTGTTATTCTCGCCCACCTGATGCTCTTTAACGTGTCTAACTTAAAAAAATGTATTTATTTATTTGGCTGTGCTGGGTCTTAGTTGTGGCACATGGGGTCTTTTAGTCGCAGCACGTGAACTCTTAGTTGTGGCCTGTGGGATCTAGTTCCCTGACCAGGGGTTGGGCCCCCTGCACTGGGAGCTCAGAGTCTTAGCCACTGGATCACCAGGGAAGTCCTACTTTTTATCCAGTGGTCTTCTTTTTGATACTTATCCCACCACTCTTTTCAGGAATTTTTATCTGAAAATGCCCAAACCTCAAAAGCAGCATTCCCAGGAGCAATGATGCAAATTATAAAGGTGGAATAGTGGGGGGAGGAAAAGAAAGGCCTAATTCTTGCTTTGCGAATAAACGGTCACATTCTCTAGAATTGTAGTGACTATAGGAAGCTGGAAACTGGTCACTGTCCACTGACAACCGGCACATTATGGTTTACTGAACAGTTACGTTCAAGTCCCCATGTAGGGGCGGTTTGCACATCAGACTACTTGCCGAGCTTGGAAAAAGTAATTTCTCATGGATACTAACCAGTCCTTTGGAATTTGGGCTATTATATCCCAGGAGTCAGACATTCCAGCTGGCAACAGCAGCAGGGAAAAGACGGGTACTTCCAGCTTCTGTGTATTTCTAGTAATGTTGCTTAATCAAGACAGGAGACAATAGGCCTGGTGGAGAGAAGAGGCCTTTGGAATCTGCCAGTCTAGGGTGTGAATCCAGCTGCATGGCTTTGGGCGATCACATATCCTTTGAAGCTTGGCTTCTTGAACTGGGATAATTAACAGTGGGAATGCTTTCTTCTAAAGGGTTCTGGTGAGAAAGACAATATACATTGACACAGTGGCTAGGGTGATGCCCGGCTCAGAGAGTAAGTGCCCTTTGAACATCTGTTATGGAGTCAAGTGTTTTTTAAAATTATTTATTGTTTATTTGGCTGCATCAGGAGGTCTTTTTTGCGGCACGCGGGATCTTTCACTGTTGTGTGTGGGCTTAGTTGCCCTGTAGCATGTGGGATCTTACTTCTCTGACCAGGGATTGAACCCAAAGGTGGATTCTTAACCACTGGTCCACCAGCGATATCCCATTTAAAAAATATATATATTTTTATTATTGGGCTGCATGAAGTCTTGGTTGCAGCATGCAGGTTCTTTAGCTGCAGCATAAGGGATCTAGTTCCCTGATTAGGGATCAAACCCAGGCCCCCTGCATTGGGAATGCAAAGTCTTAGCCACTGGACCACCAGGGAAGTCCCCGGGTCAAGTGCTCTAATGATGGAGGTTCTTATGCTTAGAATGTTGGTTAAACAATTGATACAGGGGCTGGAGGGACCCTTGTCCTTGGGCCTCAAGGCCTCTTCACTGGACCACAGATGGCCATTTAAGAATCAACTATGCTACCTCCTACCTAGGGCCGTATTGGTGAAAAAACTTATCAATTCCAGAAGGCCCTTTTCACTGTTCTTGAGTATTTTAAAATCCCACCTCAGCTGACAAAAGATACTTTCTTCTCGGGGGCGGATGACACAGTTCCTTTTATGCATTTTCCACCTCACTCTCACTAAGCCTCGCAGCCCATGCAGGCAACCGTAATCCACAGTGCGGGATATCTGATTAGGTAGCACATAGCTGGGGATTCTGTTCTAAGGGGAATTCAACAGGGTTAAAACAGAAGCCACTACCTCATGAACCAACCCAGAACAGTGAGATGAAAGGAAACAAACCGCCCACTTTCTAACACCTGTTTGAGAAAAGAAGGGCTTGCGCTCAGTTATGCTAGCCAAAAAAAAAAAAAAAAAAATGTACCCGGACTCACTGTGGTCCTGAAGCCTTTACCACTTGAATGCTTGGGATGGAAAACCCAACCCCTGCTCCAACAGACCCTTTCATGCTGGTAATAACAGAGGCAACCCAGGTCCTTCCATCAGTATGTTCTGCACACATCTTAACAGCTCTGCTTTTCCCCTTCTGCATGTGCTATTTTAAGCTAGAACATAATGCATCAATTTTCAGACTCTTACTCAATGCCACTGCTACAGAACTGAGAACTCGGTAATTTTGTCGGGCGGTGCAGAACAATATTCCAACAGATGAAACGTCCCATGCAGCCCGACTTCCCCATCCCTGGGATGCGGCATCTATTTCTGGCTCTATGATGAGAGGGGAGCCAGTGGCGGTGGTCCAGGCCTGCTTGCCTGGGCGTCCCACATCACAGAAACCATTCGCTGTGTTGCCGCTGCTGGGAGACACATCAAAAGCCCCATGTGGGTCTCGAGACCATTCAACTGCTCTCTTGGGTTTTTAAGTTCCCAGAAATGGGTGGTTTGGATCCGGGCTGGAGCTTGCTGGCTGGGAAAGCAAGTGTGGGGTTCACTCAGACCACATTTGTGCTTTTTTCCTTGCTACCCTGAAGAACTCCTCTCCAGCATCACTAACTTGATTGAAGTGCCTGAGACAAACCCTTAAGACTAACCAGTATCCCAAGAGATTTCAAGGCAAAGTGTCCCCATGTGCCTTCTTGCCAAATTTGTCTTGACCTTGTGGGCAGACACACTGCTAGTGGAAAGTCAATTGCCTCGGATACACCGGTGGGCAGTTTAGGCAGATTTCCTTGCTGTGTGTGTTGACAGCTTTCGTGGCTTCTAACACAGGCCTTATTTACTGCCTGCCAGGTTACCTGGGACAGACAGTGGAGCAATCTGCTGCTGCGCCTGCTGGCTCGTAATGGGTTAGTCACATTTTCCAGAGATCTACTCTTTCTACCTGGCTGGTATAAATGGGCGGGGCCCCTCCCACCCAGCCCTCCAGATTCTGCTCATTTTAGTACCCATCAATTAAAAAATGGCACAAATTAGACTGAGTGAGTGCATAAGTGATTCTACTGAAAAGTGAGTAACAATAATAACTCGACATCACGGTGTTCGGGCTAAAGAACGAACTCATAGCATCCAGTGATTCAGCCATCCCTGATGGGGACCTTGAATTACTGGCTCAACTTCATCAGCATAAAAACAAACCAAATACGCTCTTCCTCTGGGGCTGGAAGTCAGACACCCTGAGTAATATTTAGGTCACTGCTGCCTGGGCAAGTCTGAAAAATGGTTCATGCCCTGATTAGACAGTTACAGATTTCTTTTAAACGACTGTCAAAGGAGTGGACCCGTGGGCTTTTTAAGGCAAAGAGAGGTTCTATGAGCAGTGGGGAAACAACCCAAGTGGGCTAAAGTCAGTCATCTCTTTGTTCAGCCTAATGTGTACCAGCATCAGCTTGACAACTGAAATCGAATCTCTGGGTTTGGTGAGTGTAAGTGTCCCTGCCTCCTCTTGCCTGCATTTCTGGGGTCCCACAGAGCCACACGTGATTGAGCTTGTGAATCGTGAGAGGAGCATCCGAAAAGCAGTCGTCAGTCCTTGCTCCGAGAGGCTCTGATCAGCTAGTCTGCTTGTGGGTCCCTGGATGTTGGTGTTTTTCTCTCAATTTTATTTATTTTTGGCTGTGCAGGGTCTTCATTGCTGCGTACGGGCGTTCTCTAGTTGTGGTGAGCTGGGGCTACTCTCCATTTGCAGTGTGGTGGCTTCTCTTGTTGTGGAGCATGGGCTCCAGGGCACGTGGACTTGAGCAGTCATGGGGCACAGACTCAGTTGCCCCGCGGCATGTGGGATCTTCACGAGCCAGGGATCGAACCTGTGTCCTTTGCATTGGCACGTGGGTTCTTAACAGCTGGACCACCAGGGAAGTCCTGGATGTTGGTGTCTCAAGGCCCTGGGTGGCTTTCCTGCATGTCCCTGCCTCAGAGCACCGACACCTCATCTTTCCCTGGGAAGTACTGGGAGAAGGGCGGCCTGGCCTTGCCTTGGGGCAGGGCTCCAGTCACCTGCTCAGGACTGGCTTGGCAAATGACCGAGTTCGCTTCATTTACGATTTTTTATTATGATTTATGATTTTATTATTATGAGGAGTTTCAGACATATTCCAGATACACAAGAATTATTTAGGACAGCTTCCTAGAGGTACTTCGTAGAGGGAAGATGGAGCCCCTGCAGGGTCACTAAGCTCACAAGAGATGATGGAGATGGGGCCCCTCCTGGTACCCCTCCTGGTACCCCGGGCTCACCCTCTGGACAGCCTCCAGGCCCCATCACTGACAGAACCTCTTTCTGGTCCACTTCTCATCTTTCTTTATTCAATAGATGCGTACTAAATCCTGCCTGTGTCCTGGCCCCTGAAGATAAGGGACGTGAAAGACAGGTGTTGTTCCTTCCCTCACCAAGCTTACAGTCTGGTGTGGAGACACACATAAACAAGAATTACCCACTTATCACTGTTTATCCCTAATCCTGGGACGCACTCTGAACGTAAGAAGTGCAGAATGCTTTGGAATCACGTGGTGGGACGCCTACTCCGGTCTCATCTACTCTTGGGGGAATCAGGGGAAGAGTTCCCTAGCAGGACGCGCAGTTTCACTTACTGTTTATCGGCGCAGGCATTGTTCTGTGCGCACACAGCTGACACATGCATACATATCCGTACCTATCACTGAGGACTGACTTGAAAGCAAAACCCCAGCCTTTAACCATCTGAAAGTCATACTTTTCATTTTGGATGTGGGAATGATAATGACGGTGTGTGATGGAAGCAAGATGGTGCTGGAGTGTCATTGACTCATGACCCTGATGACAGTGGTTCAGGGTTTCTGGCTGTTAATCAGTGTTTCATCATTTGCATGGTAGGTGTGACCTTCAGAACATGGAAAGTCATTCCAAAATATCCCATTAAACCCAATACCGAACTATCTGTTGGATACAGTTGGTGTCTAGAAAATGCTTTTTATTTAGTAAATTTAATTAGACCATGGTGTGTCCTTTTTACGGACACTCCAATAGCATTGCACCAATCTTTTTTTTTTTTTCTCCCTTGAAGAGGAGGGCATCAGTTGCATCATGAGCCAGTCTGACATTTCCAGCCAGTGCCATCCGAGCTGCTATGTTGCCTCAAGACAGATGGATGACAGAAGGGTTCTGGGCTGGGGATCCTTACTGTGCCTCAGCACCCTTCCTTATCAGCTTATGTGGATGCTAACAGCACCCCTCAAACCCAGTCAAGAGTTCATCTTCTGGAAGCCCTGGTAATTCTGCTCTGGGGAGCAAAACCCCCATCTAGACAGGACCTCCTGTAGCTGCTGAGTTATTTGAGGTCTAACGGGGTGAGGCAAGTGCGTTTCCATGACGGTCAGCTTCAGTCCCTCTGGGGAGCGGCGGGGTGGGGGGCTGGGGCCGGTCCTCTCCTGCCAGGGTGACCACAGCGGGCCACGGGCTGGAGAGACCACGAGCTGAAGGGCATCCATCCAGGTGCCGGAAAAACAACAGTTCTGTTCTCTTCGTCCTCTTTTGAACAGGCTGGTTTCAAGTGAGACATTAAGGTCCCCGGGAATAACAGACGGTTCCGGGCCTGTCTATGCCGCCGGGTGAGGGGAGCGGCCGGCTTGATCCGGCACCTGCGGGGGGCGCTGAGTCCAGGGGTCCCCAACCTGTGGCTGCTCCGGGAGAGCTGGGGCGGGGAGCGTGGGGGCGGGGCGACACAAGACGAGGAGGAGGGGGAGGGGAGGCAGGACAGAAAGGGGGGAGGGCAAAGGCAGATGAAGAAGGGAAGAGGGGAGACGGGGGGAAGGAGGATGCGGGGAGCTAGCGAGACAAAGGGAATCTGCACCGCCGGGTGGGCTGCGGCGGGGGAGGCTGCGGCCCGGCTGCCGCTTTTAGCTCCGCCGCTCCCGCGGTCGCCATGGCAACGCGGGCTTAGCGATTCCATCTGACAGTAAAATGCCGCCGCCTGCCCAGAGCGAGGGGGGTGAGGGGGGCGGTGATGGTGTCTGTGTGTGTGCGCGCGTGTGTGTGCTGGGGCCAGTGGGTGGAAAACGCGCGCGCGTGCACACACACACACACACACACACACACACACACACACGCCCACCCGCCGAGGGGCCAGGCGGCGCGGGGGCCCTTTTAGCTGTAGTTGTACGCATCATTTACTGTGCCCCCACCCTCCCATCCACCCTCCCTCCTTCCGGCTGTTTTTGTTTGTTTGTTTTTCTAGAGAAGGTGATGATTTGGGGCTTAGATCATCTGCTGGCATATTGGTGAGCTCACCGGGTTGCCGAAAGGGAATGGGAATACGGATTTGGGTTAGAAGGGCGTGTGACTGGCCTAAGACAAAAGCATCATGAAACGGAATATCTGGGCAAACAGGCTTTCTTTTTTTCTCTTTCTTGCTTGCCTTCCCTTATTTATTTATTTTTTAAACCAGGGCTATGAATTAGCCAGAAATAGTTGAAGGGGAGGAGGATAGGCTACCCTGAAGAAATGGGTGAAATAGGATTAGTGGAAACCCTGAAGACCCAGGCCCACGGGAACCATCCTGCAGCAGTCTGCCACACGTGACAATTTTCCTACTTCAAATTCCTGCTCCAGAAAAAGAAAATCAATCTGTACTTTTTTTTTTTTTTTTGGCACTTGAAATTCCATCCCATGGTATTCTCTCTCAAACTGTATTTCAACACAAACAGGGAAAAGCTCATGAAACTGTAACCTGAGGGCAGAAATTGGCCTTAATCACCTTGGCAACTGCTGAGCCCACCATGGACTCGCCACACCCCAGACAAGGGTGATGCCCCGACCACTAGGCACACGGGACATCTGCAGAGAAGGCTTCCCAAGACCAGCCTCCTGAGTGTGACAGGGACCAAGCCCAGAAACATCCAGGAAGCACGATGCCCCCGAGGCCTCACCATGAAGACAAACAAAGACCCACGGGTGTGGTTGGGAAGTTTTTGAAAACTCATCAAAGCGTGGGCAGGAACATATGGCTTCTTATCCACCAGGTGAAGTCTCCCCTGTATGACACATCTGGCCTGGGTCTGGAGCATCACACTTGGTGAGAAAATAAAGAAGGATGCTGATGAATAACAGGCGTGTGACAGGCTGGTGTGGGCCGGCAGGAGCTGGCTTCCAGCCACTCTGCGATTCCCAGGAATGAAAGGGCACCACCATCTCCAGCTGAACAGAGCGCCCCTTCCTGACCCACAGACCTGGGTCCATGTATCTGGACAGGCACTGTGTCTATTCCAAGAGTCCTCAGTACTTGGTGATGCTCTAAGAAGCCGCTCTGGTATCCTAGGGTAGGGTAGGGGTCTTCTCAGCCAGGACAGAAACATCATGAATAAAAACAATAAATGCAGGCTGCGATCATTCCTGCATCCCAGAATTCTGAGATGACTATCGTCAAAGATGGGGGTAAAGCTCATCTTCCAGGCAGGTGGAGAATAAACAGGGAATGGAAGGACTGAGACGCTGAGAATGCAGGGTGGGGAATGAGCCCCCTTGGCTCAGTAAGGCCTACCGACAACGCACCATTCAGAGGATTGACCAAAAAGACCCAGCTTCGATTCTTGAAGCTGAGAATTCTAGAGCTGGGCCTTGAGAGGGGCTCTGACCTTGAGGGCTGCTTAAGCAGGGAGACATCTAGAATATTCCAGCCAGAAGCCTGTCTATTTATTTCCTCCAGACCTCTCCCTTAGGGACAGATGGGCCGTGCCTCCCCCTAGTGTTACTGCATCCTGACGGTGGAGAAGTTCTTCCAAACCATGACAACCAACCTACTCCTTAGAAACACACCTAAAATAGGGATGCAAAGGCCCAGGCGGTGCACGCCGTTTCTGCAGTCTAAAAGGAGTGCTCTGATGGCGGACGTTAGAGCAGTCTCCCTTTAGAGGCCGACTCTGTGTGATAAAGGCCCACGGGTTCCCACACAATCATCAGCAAACTGCAGAGAACTCTGAGGAAGTTAAAGGAAGAGGAATTTTCACAGCCTCCTATAAGTTGCTCCTTTGCTCAGTAGCTGCTGCTTCCAGGAATATTAAATATTAAATACAGACACTAGTGAAATGAATGCCCAATAATTTAAAATGATTTGGGAGAACCTTAATGGGCTGAGATGTGGCTAGTGATTGCTTCTTTGTCCATCGAACTCTAACCAGCCAACCCGGATTAAATAAATCGCAGTTTCCCTGAACTATTTCACACATTCGTTATAAAATGTGGTAACCCCCTACTCGCTGTCCTAATTCCCATCTCACCACATGAGGCCTGTTGTTGTCTCCTATTCATGAGTGGAAAGCACTGGATTCAGGGCTAGAAAGCCTTTGGATCAAAAGCAGGTGCCTCATTGGTGGTCAGAATAAAGGAATTCTGCCCCAAACCACTCTCATCTCTTGAAGGCCTTCTTAATTTTTTAGATGCTTCTTAAGACGAGTTAAAGCATTACAGTGCTGGGAAGGGATGCTGGGTAAACGTATTAGGAAGATAAGACATACCATTTGCTAAACAGAGAGGAGTCCCGAGGGAATGGGATACAGAACAAGTACCACGTGATGATAAGATGGGGCAAGACAGGAGGAGGATGGGATGAACTGGTACAAAGGGCACTGGGGTATGAAGCCAGGGGCAGGGTGAGGACAGTAATGACGGGAGACCAGGGAAGATAGAGCAGAGATGGAGAGGTTCCAAAGCCAAGACTGATTTATCCTAGACTTCTGAGGAGGGCCAGCTCCACCCGTGCCTTCCACTGAGTTACATCATACTGCTCATCCATCTCCTTATGATCCAAGTCCCCAGACCTCTGGACAAGGATGTACTCTCACACCACGTCACCTGCCTCCTGCCGTATATAAGACAGAGGACCAAAGATGCAGAAGGCAGAGGGCCTGAGGGCTTGGAAAGACAGGAGGGGTGAGAGGAAAGACAACGGGGGTGTTCAGTACCGGAACAGACCTCCATTAGACTCCTATGGCTTCATTTTCCGGATAAGGAGCCAGGCCTAAAGAGGCCGTGAACTGGGTGAGATCACTTAGTAGGTGGCAGCGGAAGTGAAACTGACACCCAGACCTCAGGTTTCCGACTTGGCGTCCATTCATCTACTTTAAGAGAGGCAAGGAAAGGGTAGAAATACCAACTCTCACCAATAAAGAAAGAGCAAAATGCAAATGAAAAACAGAAAAAGTCTTCACAGGAAGCTGAGAAGATTCTAAAAATCAGTCCCTTTAGTCTTTGTGACAAAATAATAAAGCCAGAGGCAGTGAACTAAAGCAGCAGTCCTCATCCTTTGGACTGGTTTCGTGGAAGACAATTTTCCCACGGATGCAGGGAGGATGATTTTAGGATGATTCAAGGGCACTGCATTTACTGTGCATTTTATTTCTAATCTAATGCCGCCACTGATCTGACAGGAAATCCATGGCCCAGAGGCTGGGGAACGGAACTAAAGTATTCAGAGGACCAGTTCTGCAGTGAGTCTGATGCGAGCAAATATCTACTTCCCCACTGACAAGTCATGTGCCTGGGGGCAAACTTCTAAACCTGTCCAGCCCTCCATTTCCTCCATCAAGAGATGGGGATAATAGTGGTATCACCCCGCATGCAGGTTTTTGTGAAGATCAAAAAATCATGATCACAATGGAATATTAGTCAGCCATTAAAAAAATACATTAGAATCAGTTCTAATGAGGTGGATGAAACTGGAGCCTATTATACAGAGTGAAGTAAGCCAGAAAGAAAAACACCAATACAGTATACTAACGCGTATATATGGAATTTAGAAAGATGGTAACGATAACCCTGTATGCGAGACAGCAAGAGAGACACAGATGTATTGAACAGTCTTCTGGACTCTGTGGGAGAGGGCGAGGGCTGGATGATATGGGAGAATGGCATTGAAACATGTAAATTATCATATGTGAAACGAATGGCCAGTCCAGGTTTGATGCATGATACAGGGTGCTCGGGGCTGGTGCCCTGGGATGACCCAGAGGGATGGGATGGGGAGGGAGGTGGGAGGGGGGTTCAGGATGGGGAACACATGTACACCCATGGTGGATTTAAGTCAATGTATGGCAAAGCCAATACAATATTGAAAAATAAGTAATTAAAAAATCGTGATCAGTGGCAAAGAGCTTTCTCAGCAGTGCTTGGAGCATAAACGCTTCATAACGATTACTATTATCACGAAGACCATGGAGCTCATACAACCAGGGCCAACTTCATTTTTCTTACCAGAAAAAATGCAGTAAAAAATATTTATGGGTGGTTTCTCTGCATGGAAAAGCATATCTATTTTCTTTGAGTAAATGAGTATCTATATCTTTTTGAGTTTCCCATGATAAGAAAAAGCATCCTTTTGCTTCTGTCTCTGGTGAAGCGTGCTTCCTTCTGATGTCACCTTACTCTTTCCTCCACTGGTGAGAAAGTCCCAGTCTCAGTTTCACAACTAAAAAAAGGGCTGCTTCTTGCTCCATGCTGCCCGGGCTGAGGTGGAGGATGGGAATAAGGAGGAAGTTACTTATCTGTGCATTTCATTACTTTCATTTTCCATAGGAAGTCCCCTGGACTTGGACTAGAGCTGAGATTAGCAAGCTCAGTCTGAAAGGGTTCGGGGGCAGCGGGGGCGGGGGGGCGCCACATGTTTTTCACCATCTGTGAAATGGGTACCACAATGTTCAGCCAACTGATTTGGAAGGGGAATGGCAAGGTCCTCGGGGTCTAGGAGTGTTACTTCTTCAGCTACTCGCGTGATAACTCTTCTGACCACTGATCCAGTGGCCCAAAGACAAACCTCCCCCCTCTCTCCTTCCCCCTCCCGCTGTGGATTTCTCGGGCTAGCTCATTTAGAGACCTGACTCCTGAAGGGTTTTACATTCCTGGTTATTTTTAGCCTCATTGAGTCAAAACTGTTCGAACGCGGTCACCACATGGCATGCAGCTGGGTAGAGCAGCTGCCGTGGGTGGATTTCCAGTCAGTGTTACTTGAATTTCTCATCAGGTTCTCTCTAAAATTCCCTGTGTCTTTTTCAGGTGATCTCAAGAACTCCCTCACCAAACCCCTGGAGTTGTAGGTGTGACGCCTGAGCTGTGTGCATCACTGTCTTAGCACCTGCTCCAGGTGAGGGTTGAATCTAGAACCCTGCTAGAAGGGAAGCTGTAGGTCAGTTTCCGGGACAGAAATTTCTCTGCCCCAGAACTCTCAGGTCTCAGATGAGAGACAGGGTGGTGGGCTCTGGTTCTGACAGTTTCCTTAAGCCCACCCCTCCCCCAGCTTTCCAACTTGAGAAATGGGGGCCATGGTCTCTTGGGGGTCTCAGGAAGAAAGCAGGGAGGCTGAGGCAGCTTGCTGGCCCGTGGGGAGCCTACTTTCAGTGACACCCACTAAAACGTACAGGAGGCTGGGTTATTCAGCCCGGCGAAAGCTGGACTGCAGCAGATGCTTCGCCTGCTTCTCACTACCTTTTCTCCACCTCCTCCCACCCCCGCGCTTACCTCCCTGTCTCTGGGTCAGGCAGCTACTCGTCTCTTGGTCCACCCACTTACACCCCTCTGACCTGGTGCTTTTGCCTTCAGGCCTTTTGCACACACTGTTCCCACCTGGTCTGTTTTCCAGACGAACTTCTTTTTTTTCAAAAATGTATCTATTTACTTGGCTGCCTTGGGTCTTACTTGCGGCAAGCGGGATCTTCCTTGTGGTGTGTGGGTTGCTCTAGTTGCGTGCATGGGCTCTTGCGGGCTCAGCAGTTGTGGTACTTGGGCTTAGTTGCCCCACAGCATGTGGGATCTTAGTTCCCCGACCAGGGACGAAACCTCTGTTCCCTGCCTTGGAAGGCGGACTCTTAACCACTGGACCACTCAGGGAAATCCCCAGACCAACTTCTATTTGTCATTTGCATCTCAACATCAGCATCACTTTTGGGAGTCTTCTCTGATCTTTCAAGGCAGGGTTGTTTCTCTATGTACTTCAACATGTTAGATTGTAATTGTCGGTTTCCTCATGCAGTACCCTCCCCCCAGTTAGACTGTAATCTCCAAGGTAGGGTCAGGGTCTGGTTCACTGCTGCTGTCTCTCCACTTCCCAGCCCAGTGTCTGGCCCAGCACATAGTGGGTGCTTTGTAAGTATTTGCTGAATAATGTTTCAGACTCATCAAGAACTGCCTCTTTTTTCTTCCACTCCTGTATATATTTTTTAGATTGTATCAGACTCTCTGTTCCTCAAATCAAGTTCTCTAACCCTATCTATTCAGATGAAATCCTTTGTTGGTTCTGAGTTTGAAAAAAAAAATCTTCAATTGTATTTATAGGGATGAAATGTGATGCTGCCGACGCCTGGGTAGTGTCTGTGTCTGAGGGAGACACATCAAGGGAAAGTGGAAATGTGGGCTGGATAATTGGTAGGAGCTAGAGACTTTGCCTAGGTCTCCTGGTCATTCTCCTTCATGGATCCTTCTTTTTTTGTGGGCTGGTAAGTTTGGAGCCCTCTTTTCAAGGCATGGTTCTTCTTGACAGGGAGACACCACAGGTTTTCAACCAAAAAAAAAAAAAAACCCAATAAACAGCTCCAATTGATCATGTGGAACTGTTTTCCATTTCAAGAGAATTCTTACAGTGGAGAGGAAGTGTTCTCATTTATATACAGTCCCCACGAAGGTCCCTTCTCCTCCCTGCCCCCACCCTTCTGCTCCCAGCAGATAGGAACTGACACCAGGGGCGGCGATTATCAACAGCGCCGCACAGTTTCTCTACGACGACTTTTCATAGGACTGTTTTTCATCCTTCCACAATGGGTGTCCTTCCCCAGCCCTCACCATCAAATGATAATTTTTACGCAGCAGTATACACGGTGTTTATGACAATAGCGCACGACTCTTAGAACCGCAACACAGGATTTGGCGTGGGATTCAACTTTTTGCCTGCAAAAAGGCCACAGGAAGAAGACTTTGTGCAAACGCAGGGCTTCAGAATGACACTAGTGGCATCTGCAGCTGTGTCTGCTGTCACCAGATCCGCCCTGCATGCTGGTGAGATAACTGGCTGGTGGAGGCCCACCACCGAGGGGTGTGGGCAAGATGGGTGGGACCTGGATGTCTAGTCTGTTGAGATTCTGCCAGGCACCGTGGACCAGGAGCCAAGGATCTACTTCTTACCCCCACTGACCTGACATTCTAGAGATGCCCTGGCAGACAGGCAGAGGCAAGACGGTCTCTTGCACGAGATGAATCTAAGCAAAAGCAAAACAGCTTGGTTCTCGTGGCAACAAATCTGGCCTGGTGGGGGGGTCTTCCCCAGTTTAACACATGTGCCTGTCCTGCCCCACCAGCTAATGGTTTAGGGGACGGGGGTGGCCTGATGAGAGGAAATGTTTAATGTCTTCTGCCCTCTGGAGGGCTGGCTGCAAGACACCCAGGGCCCTGTGGCTACTGCAGGTGGCAGAAAGTAAGAACAGAAGGCACAAGGGCGGTCTGGGAAGCTGGTCTCCTCAGCTTCAGGAGGAAGTCAAAAGGCAGGGTGGTGAACCCTGCAGAACCTGGGTGTGTGCGTGGGAATTATGGGGATGGGCAGGAGGGGAGGCCAAAGGATGGCTCCGCAAAAGATATCCACACCCCGATCCCTGGGACCTGAGAATGTTACATTATGTTGCAAAACAAGGACACTACAGCTGTGATTACATAAGGCTCCTGAGATGGGGAGAGTATCCTGAATTACCCAGGTGGATTTTAAATGCAATCACAAGTGCTCTTTTTTAAGATATATATATATATTTGATGTGGACCATTTTTAAAGTCTTTACTGAATTTGTTATAATATTGCTTCTGTTCTATATTTTTGGCCACGAGGCATGTGGGATCTTAGCTCCCTGACCAGGAATTGAACCCTCACCCCCTGAATTGGAAGGCAAAGTCTTAACCACTGGACTGCAGGGGAAGTCCCACAAGGGTTCTTTTAAGAGGGAGGCACGGGGAGATTTGACATGGACAGGAGAGAAGGTGATGTGATCAGGGAGGCAGAGACGAATGTGCTCAGATGCTCAGTCATGTCAGACTCTTTGCAACCCTATGGACTGTAGTCTGCCAGGCTCCTCTTGTCCATGGGGTTGTCCTGGCAAGAATACTGGAGTGAGTTGCCATTTCCTCCTCCAGGGGATCTTCCCAACCCAGAGACTGAACCTGCGTCTCTTGCATCTCCTGCATTAGCAGGTGGGTTCTTTACCGCTAGCACCACCTGGGAAACCCCAGAGACTGGAATGATGCGGCCACAAACCAAGGGATGCTGGCAGTCCCAGAAGCTGGAGGAGGCAAGGAGCGGATTCTTCCTTAGAGTCCCTGGGAGGAGCACAATCCTGCCGACCCTCTGACTTTGGGTCAGAACCATCAGTGATACTAATTTTGGACTGCTGGCCTGCAGCACTTGGGAAAACACATTTCTGCTGTTTAAGTCACCAAGTCTGTGGTTATTTATTATAGCAGCAAGGAGAAGCTAAGCTACAGTCTAGGTAATATTCCATTTGATGAGATTTCTGACTTCCAACAAGCATTGTAGGGTGGGGCCAGTAAGAGAGAACAACAAGCATTTCACAGTATTATATTCACTACATGAAGCCTGTATCAGAATTCTGAACGAACACACACACCTCTCTCCTGGATTTGAATGAGCAACTGCTTGTATCTAGCCCTGCGGTGTTACACTGTCTCTAGAGTTAATTCACTGCAAACTGGAACAGGCAACTGTCAGCTGAAAAAAAGTGTGAGACCATCTCCCCCAGCTTAGTCAGGGAGGGTTGGTAAGGCATCACAGATGCACGATGGAGACAGGAGGGGAAGCCAAAGGCAGTGAGGAGAGGCTTCCCTTTGAGGTGCAAGCATCCTGGACAGAAGGGAGAGGAACAGGTCCCCCCAGAACAAGGAAAAGGAAGGTCCTGTCTGCAGCTCTGAGAAGGTGCTTCTTCAGGAAGAATAGGGGAAAAGGAAGGCCTGACCCTTTTTCTGTTCTGTCCCCAGACTCTTCCCTAGGGATGTATTATCCTCCTAGGTGAGTGATTTATTTATTTATCATTTTATTTTACTGGAGTATAATTGCCTCATAATGTATCAGTTTCTACTGCATGACAAAGTGAACCAGCCACGTGTACACATACATCACCTCCCTCTTGAGCCTCCCTCCCACCCCCACCCCCCACCCCACTCCTCTAGGTCATCACAGAGCACTGAGCTGAGTGGGTGATTTAGTTTTTAAAGAGGACCACGGGGCATCAACCACTGGGTGTGTTGTGTGGATGTGACCAGCCTTGGTGGTGGGTGAGCTCTTTTGGGTGGGTGGGATCTTTGAGCTGCTGTGGCATTTGGGGTGGGGTGGGTGGCTGCCATTCAGCTTAAGGAACAGCTTCTGGCTTAGGAGGTTAAGGCGTTTCTGTGGTCCCTCCTAGGGAAGACGAAGGGGCATGGGAGGTGAGAGAAGGTTACTGTCTCCTAGTCTGGGCAGCGATGCAGAGGCTCTCCTGTGACAGGCTGCTCCAGGCCACAGAGGGTGACTTCCCACGGCTCAACAGGCGTGGGGACCAGTCCCCTCACTGTGACTGGTCCCACAGCCCTGGGCTCCCGGCTGTACCAACACTTGAATGATAATGTGTTAAACCCTTGACCCAGTGCCACGTACTAAGCATGTCCAGTGTCCACAGCATTAGAGGAGGTTGCGTGCGGGTTTGCAGGAAAAGAACAGCGGACCCTTGAACAACACGGGTTTGAACTGTGCAGGTCCACTTATACATGGATTATTTTCCATAGAAAATACGGCAGGACTACACCATCTGAGACTGGGTGAATCGAGGAACAAAGTATATGGAAGAAGGCTGACAGTAAGTTACACCCACCTGGATTTTTGACTGTGTGGAGGGTTGTACCCCAGCCCCGTGTTGTTCAAGGGCCAGCTGTAGATAGCACAGTTTCTGCTCTCTGGGGAGAAACAAATACAAATAAGAACAGCCAAACCAGGGGCTTCCCTGGTGGCCCAGACAGTAGAGAACTGGCCTGCAATGAGGGAAAGCTGGGTTCAATCCTTGGGTTGGGAAGCTCCCCTGGAGGAGGAAATGACAACCCACTCCAGTATTCTTGCCTGGAGAATTCCATGCATAGAGGAGCCTGGCGGGGTGTGGTCCAGGGTCGTAAAGAGCCCAACATGACTGAACGACTAACGTCTCTGTTTTCACTTTCACTTCCAGTGGCTAAGACTCTGCGCTCCCAGTGCAGGGGGCCCAGGTTCGATTCCTGGTCAGAGAACTAGATCCCACATGCTGCAGTTAAGAGTTTGCATGCTGCAACTAAGACCCAGCACAGCCAAGTAAATAAATTAAAAAAAAAAGAGCCAAACCAAACAAAACCACAGGTGACAGATGTCTTAAGGCACTGAACCCAAGAGGAACTAGCAGAGAGGCCAGAAGATCTGTGCTCATCAAGCGCTTAGTTCTACTGCCTCTGTGATCTTGGCTTTTAAGTCTGTGTCCATCTGCAAAGTAGGTTTAACATAATTACAAATGGCTTGGATTGTTTAAACAATTGAACGAGATGATGTATATGAAAGCACTCTTAAAGCTACAGTGATTGTGCCTCAACATACAATATACAGCATAAGGAAATATAAAAACTTGCACTCTGAGGGGTAGGAAAAAAAATACAGACTGTTAGCTTAATTCCAAGAATATAATAATTTCATTATGACTCATCAGGATACTCTGGGACAATAATGAGACACATTACTCAAGAGAAAAGAACATCCCGATATTAAGTACGCCAACATTGATTTTTGTCTGCCTCCTTCTAGAGAACTGATTCACCCCAACTCCGGCCATAGGCAGAGTTGCCCATGCCAGGATCACACACTCCAGCCTCAGGGCTGGAGCCTGGGTAGAGGTCATGTGATTCAGAGTGGACCAATCAGAGGAGTTCCTTGGTTTCCATAGATTTTGAAGTAGGGAAGATTTTCTCTTCCTTTTAGGTTGCTATGCTGGCATAACACGAGCCTGCCACTGCCCGTGGCCACGATGTCCCCTGTGTGGAAGAAGCCTGCAGTAAGACAGAATGAGGCCAACACACACAGACTCTGGGGAGGAGAGCGAGAGTCTGATTATGGGGAAGAAAAAGGGTCTTGCTTCAAGTGCTTAATCCCCAGGGTCCTACAACTCTGGGAGTTCCTTTCAGGATATTCGATTTTGGGTTTAAAATGGCTGCTTCATCTGAAAAAGTTCTGATCTATAGAGCAAGCTTACCCAGACATACTAAATAAACCTTGATGAAGGGCAAGTAAGAATGTTGGAAAAAGATTCTACAAGGGTCATTGCTTCTCCTGAAACACACGAGATCAGCTCACCATTTGGAGATACCAATCCCCAGTTTTCTAAACCTGGCTCAGCACTAATAACCTTCTGTATTAATCAAACAAAAAGGCCACGTGCATGCACCATGATGAATACAGGAGAAGCATTCAGTGAGGGTCTGGCTAGATCATTCTAACACCTGACAAGCATGACCAGCATGGGGAAGTGCATTCAAAATATACACGGGAAATAATGCTGAAAGGTGGACAAGAATGCCTGGGACAACATTTCAACTAGAATATTAAGTACCAGTTATTATTTTCCATGCTGTTTGCTTACTGAACTGGAAAAATTCTTGTTTCAACTGCAGCATCAGGAATCACAACCTTGTACTATCTTCGAGGTCACTAGATGGAAAGCCTATGCCTGCTCTTAATGGCCACATCATTATGTGGCTGCAAAGCGTCATCACCAAAGAACCAATCTGCTGTGGCATTGTATCTAATCCCTTGTGCTCCTATAGGGTAAGAAGACTCTCAAAGCCCTGCCCTGCACCATCCCTGGCTCCATTATGGTTGCTGAGAGTTCCATGGACAACTTCTGGCTTCAGCCCGGAGAAGGCAGTTCTTGGAAACCAGTATCAGAGACAAGGAATGATAAAAATGTGAATCTTTCTTGGAACCCCTTTCTGATCTCCATCTTTTTTTCTTTTAACCGGACAAGATCTGTCTTCTCCAGAACTTCTACACAAGTTTATTATTTTTAAAATTTATTTTAATTAACTAATTTTTTGGTTGGACTGTGCAGCATGTGGGATCTTAGTTCCCCAACCAGGGATCAAACCCATGCCCCCTGCAGTGGAAGAACAGAGTCTTAACCACTGGGCCGCCAAGAAATCCCAGCACAAGTTTATATCTGCTACTAATAGGGCCTACTCAATGACAAATTCAGAAATTAACAGTGTTTGCAGCAGATGGAACAGTATGGTGGTGATCTATGGCCTTAAAAGAGGCACCCATAGTAGGGAATTTGGATTAATCTAAGAAGCATAGATGGGGGAATATTCAGAGTCCAAGAGAAACAGTACGGGGTAGAGTATTGGTTGGTGGTTTAGTCACTAAGTTGTTCCGACTCCTCCAACCCCATAAACTGGAACCTGCCAGGCTCCTCTGTCCATGGGATTTTCCAGGCAAGAATACTGGAGTGGTTTGCCATTTCCTTCTCCAGGGGATCTTCCGGATCCAGGAATCGAACCTGGGTCTCCTGCACTGCAGGCAGATTCTTTACCGACTGAGCTATGAGGGAAGCCTCATGGGGTAGATGGTCTCACTAAAAATTCTATGCGCACTTTAGAGTATGTAGAAGCTGGTGTGTCCATTCTGCCACGGCAGAGCTGAGACCCTCTGCTCCCACTGTTGGGGGTAAAATAATTCTGTACCTTTATCTACATTAAGGATATTTTTGCATGGTGGCACTAAATGATAGCTCAGTTGGTAAAGAATCCGCCTGCAATGCAGGAGACCCTGGTTCAATTCCTGGGTCGGGAAGATCCCCTGGAGAAGGGATATGCTACCCACTCCAGTATTCCTGGATTTCCCTTGTGGCTCAGCTGGTAAAGAATCCACCTGCAATTCAGGAGACATGGGTTCGATCCCTGGGTTGGGAAGATCCCCTGGAGAAAGGAAAGGCTACCTCCTCCAGTATTCTGGCCTGGAGAATTCCATGGACTACAGTCCATGGGGTCACACAGAGTCAGACACGACTGAGTAACTTTCACTAAGTGAATGAGAAATCCTCTTTAAGAAACCGGCCTTCATGATGGCGCCTTGCTTCCGTGGGTTTTCCAGGCCAGGTCAGTGCATTCAGTCAGTAGCTGGTTTTCTACCATTGTTCCTGTCCCTCAGCATCCCTGAAGTGCTGACGTGGTGACTTCCGAACATTCTCTCACACGGCCTCTGTGGTACAGCATGTTCTCATCTCCCTGTTCCTTTTTTCCCCTAATATTTATTTATTTGGTTGTGCTGGGTCTTAGTTGGGGCATGTGGAATCTTTAGTTGCAGCATGGGGGATCTAACTCCCTGACCAGTGATTGAACCCAGGCTCCTAGCATTGGGAGTGGGCAGTCTTAGCTACTGGACCACCAGGAAGTCCCTCATCTTCCTATTCTTTAACCTTCTTCTTGTTCCCACCTCTCCTCTCTTCTCCATCCATGTGGCTTCATTTCTATATGCTGATAGCTCCCAAATCTACACCTCTGGCCCATTTGAACCCCAAGCCTTAGATTCAGCTTCCTACTGGGCATCTCCCCTTGGATGGGAGGCAGTTGGTTTATTGTACACCCACCCACCCGAGAAGCCTACAGATGCTCCCAGACTCCATACTCACTCTCTCATGCCACAGCCATCCATCACCACGTCCTGTAGGTTTTACCTTTTAATTTCTTTCAAATCTGCCTCTGTCCTTTCACCCTTATTTCCACTTCACTGCCCACACTTTCATAGCATCTCACCCAAATCACTGTAACAGCTTCCTTTCTGGTCTCCCTGCCTCCCCTCCAGATGAATGATCCTACAGAGATATAAACATGTAAGTTACAAATATGATCTCTGGCTTGAAGCTCTCCTTGAGTCCTCACTGCCCTCAGGGACAAGTTCACACTGTTTCCGGTGGCTCTCTGATCTGCTTACCTCTCCTGTTCCGGGCTCCTCACTCGCTCCCGAGCTTCCTGGGTTCTAGCCCTACTCAACTACTTCCAGATCCTCTGTAGCCCTGCTCACTGTTCCTAGCTTTCACTTGCTTCTCCATTTGCTAGAATATATTCTTTCTTCATCACTGCTTCCATATGCCAAGATAATCCTAAAGAAATAATCTGAAATGCCAACATGTTTCTTTTGTGGGATACTCATCACAAAGTACAATAAAAAATCTTGAAAACTACCAAAATGCCAACAAAAACAGTCTTAAAATGACTGAAGTTTTGTGTTACTGGAAAATGGCTCATCGTGTATTAAATGAGAAAACCAAATTATGAAAGTTGCTTTCCATCACAACTTCATAGATACTAAAATAGCAACAGTAGTTATTTCTGCATGGCAAAATCACTGGTGATTTTAATGTTCTTCTTCAGACTTTTCTATTATGTTTTTTTTTTTTTTGAAAACTTACCCATGTATATGCAATAATTAGTTTCATAATTAGGGGAAAACCCAGTAATTTTTTAGAGAGGGACATCCCTGAGCATGTAATAGGAGGGTGGCGGTGATTGTTGTCCAATCACTAAGTCATGTCTGACTCTTCCTGACCCCGTGGATTGCAGCACGCCGGGCTCCTCTGTCCTCCACTACCTCCCAGAGTTTGCTCAAATTCATGTCCAAATAGGAGGTAGATGTAGACCATGAAGATTCTATTCCTCAAGGGAAGAGTACTTTATATGGAAAGTTTAAATCCTGAACTGGGATGATATCTAGAAGCTTGTGAATGAGTTCTATAATAATCTGTTGCAAAGGGTGAAGTGAAAAAACAGCTGAAGAGGGTGTGTGTGGGGGCAGTTTCTGCTCCCATGACAAATGCTAGGGCTAAGATTAACTCATCTCTGGGATGTGTGTTTCCATCACTGAATAAATCCCTCCACTCTCTCCTCTTAACCCCCTGTCGATATGGGCATATGTTTTGCTGTGGCTGAACCAGCAGAAGGGCCCCAAGAACTGAGTGAGCAAAATATGGTTAACTCACAGGCCCTCAGCTGCTGTGCTTCAGTCAGCGGGGAGCAACAGGTGGTATCCTTGCCAATCTGTGTGTCCAGCTATGAACAGAGAGTGGAAAGTTAACACACAAATGTTTTGTTCTCCAGAAAAATGAAAATCATTTGGATAAGTCTGTACAGCTGTATCCAGTGGCCGCTTGAGTGCTGGCCTGAGAATATTATATATAAAGGGAGTTTCCCACCTAGTCAGACATGTATGTTATTTCTATTAAAGGTTCTTTTCTGTCTTAATTAAATCTGGAGTTAGAAGAGTACTGGAAGCATAAGCAGAGTTAGCAGAGAACGGTATGCTTTGGGAAAATGAGACGAAACTCTCAGCTTACAGGAAAACGTCACCTTAAAGTGCAGAACTGAAAACACAGCATCTCTGGCTCATTTAAGTATAATTGCTGATGAAATTTTCACTTAATGACCTAGTAGGGAGCATTTGTTGCAAGGCATGTATTAAATAATGAAGCAATCAAGTAAATAACTGAAAAACATACTTTTGAAACAGTTCAACCTTTTCGAAGAGAAACAATATTGTACTTATATAATATTTACAGGAAACCCAGTAACATTTAGATAGAATCCTTGAGAATCGACAAGTGTGTTCCCTGCAGAAATAAGTCTGTAGGAACAAGAGGGAGAATGGCCAATTTCTTATGAATCACCCGATTCCTGCGAAGAGTGTGTGTCCTTAAAGACAGGAGAGACAGAGGATGGTAAGAGAGAAGAGAGCAGAGCAGAGTTACAAGGTTCCTAGCCACAGACTCTGATTCTGTTATTTTCTAGGTCTGGAAAGAAGGAAGCCAGCATGAAATCACAAGTCAAAGCTTGATGAGCACAACAAAAGAAGATCCTACTGTATCAGGTCATTTGAAACTCCAAATCGACTTTTATTATGACAGCTGGATAAAGTGAGTGAATGCTTATTGGTTTAGATATTAAAATGAACCATAAATATGGCGGTTAGGGTTAAGTGAGTGATGAATCTTATGTCCTGGCTTAATTTCTCAGGTTTTCAAATGGATAATTCTAAAGCAATGCCAATTTATTAGTTTCTAAGAATTAGCTTTGAGTTGGAAAAAAAGATAGTATGAATAAGAAAATATTATTATACAGTATATATTTCATTTTAAAGTTTGAATTATTTCTTGGGATCAGACCTGGGTCTGATCTGTAGAATTTTCCACTTGACAACCTTTGCTCTGCGTGCTTAGTCGCTCAGTTGTGTCCAACTCTTTGTGACCCCATGGACTGTGGCCCGCCAGCCGCTTCTGTCCATGGGGATTCTCCAGGCAAGAGCACTGAAGCGGGTCGCCAAGCACTCCTCCAGGGGATCTTGACAGCCTTAAACACTGGCAATATTCCAACAATTGTTACTGACTTCTTTTTTAGGCTTCGTTACCCAGGATTTCATTTTGGTGGTTAAAAAAAAAAAAAAAGTCTGATGAATCGCATCCTTTCACAGTTAGAAATTGAAGGGTTCACACTTCTTGTCAGCCGGAAGTGGAGGTTGGGAAGAATTCTATTTTTGGAGTTGAAAGGCCACCTTTGACCCAGAAATGTGTGGTTTCATGAAAGACGTCCCTCTGTTCTGTCTTTCTTGATTTACCCAAGGAATGGAGAAATGCTTAAGAGGGTCACTTCATCAGACTTGTTTCCTCCCAGTGCCCTAAGACAACCTTATTGACCATATCTAAAGAATTTCAGATTTTCAATTTGGTGTTATGTGATCCATGTCACAATCATTTAACTTTATGTTATTCAAAACTTTCCAAGTTGAAATCTTGACTCTTTTTCTAAGATGTGAGGATTTACTCTTCTAGATCAGGGGATAAGAGATGAACAGTCTGAACCAAGGGTTGATCATTAAGTAGCAAAGGGATCCTAGAGAAAGAAATGAATCCACAGAGAAGGGAAATGTAGCCTAGTACACTGCTTGGCTCTGAAGGAAACAATGTTTATAAAGTTAGAGTAATATAAAGAGCAGTTATTGGTTTTCAGCTTTAGAGTCAATCACCAAAGTGTGAAACAATGTAAATATTAATATTAACAATGTGTAAAAGTAAAGTTCTAGGTGCCAGAAGTTCAAGCAAGACACACATCTTCATTCCACACAGTGGTGCTAAGAGAGAGGTCTGAAATTGATGGAGCATGAAAAAGAGATTCTTGTATATTTTTGTATTTCACAGATTCTAAGAGCTCACATCTTTCAACCATTAATAAATTTTTAAATAATTTTAATCAATCATTTCTGGGCTGTGCTGCTACTTGCAGCATGTTACTTGTGCTGTGATTACTTGTCTTTGCTGCTACTTGCAGGCTTTCTCTAGTTGCGGTGAGTGGGGGCTGCTCTCTGGTTGAGGTGCGTGGGCTTCTCATTGTGGGGGCTTCTCTTGTGGTGTTCTAGGGTGAGCACCCTTTAGTAGTTGTAGGGTGTGGGCTCAGCAGCCCCTCAGCATGTGGAATCTTCCTGGACTGGGGACCAAACCCATGGCCCCTGAGTGGGCAAACAGAGTCTTAACCACTGAACCACCAGGAAAGTTCTAATATATTTGAAACTGGGATGCTCCTTACTCTTGAGAATACCTTATAATTGGCAGTGTTGTTTTCCTTAGTGGAACAGACAATAACGGCACATCTTAGATTTGACAATGCAGTATTTTGGGTTGTAAAAAGTAGCAAGTAACTAAAGATAATGGAAAAAACAACAACAACAACAAATAATAATTGGGAGGGAGTGACCAAAGACAGCTAAATAAACCATCATCTCTTAGAATCAAAGGTTAACAGAAAATGTCTAAACTTGATAAATTTTAAAAAATGACAGCATGATCCTGTTGTTTATATATCTTTTCATTTAAAACCCTTCCATTGTTTTTTTTTTTTTTTTTAATTTTTTTTTGGGGGCGGGGGGGAGTGGAGCACACCGTGCAGTTTATAGGATCTTAATTCCCTGACCAGGGATTGAACCCAGGTCCACAGCAGTGAAAGCCCAAGTCTTAACCACTGGACTCCTGGGGAATTACCCACTATTTGATTTTTAAAAAACCAGACTGTATCAGGTTCTTGTGGTTGTTGTAACAAATTACCACAGTCTTGGTGGCTTAAAACAGAAATTTACTCTCTCCTAGTTCTGGAGGCCAGAAGTCTGAAATCAAGATGTTTCTAAGGCCATGTTCCTTCACAGAGTCAAGGGTTCTTCTCCTCTTCTAGCTTCTGGGAGCTGCCAGCATTTCTGCATCATGCCAGTCTCCGTCTCTGTCTTCACATCACCGTCTCTGTGAGTTCAAATCTGCCTCTGCCTTTCTCTTATAAGCACACTGTGGTAGCACTTAGGACCTACCTGGATAATCTAGGACAATCTCCCAATTTCAAGATCCTTAACTTAATTATATCTGCAAAGACCCTGTATTCCAAATAAGTAACATTCACTGATTCCGAGTACTATTAGGATATGGACATACCTTTGGGAGCCATTATCAGCCTACTCATGCATTAGTCTGATTTAAAAAAAAAAAATCCTAAGTTATTCTACAATTTGAAGTTTTTCAGTGACTACCCATAGCTTCCAGGATCAAGTTCAAATGATGTATTGGTTAAAAATAGAGTCTCTAAAGCAAAAGCACAAGAAACAAAGGAAAAATAGGTCAACTGGACTTAAAGATTAAAAACTTCTGTGCTTCAAAGGATACCATCAAGAAAGTGAAAAGACAACTCACAGGGAAAATAATATAAATGATAAGAAACTTCTATCTGGAATATACAAAGAGCTCTTAGGATTTGATAATAAAAAGACAAATAACAATTGTTAAATGGGCAATAGACATTTCTTTAAGGAAGATAAAAAACTGACCAAAAAACACATGAAAGGATGCTCTACATCATTAGTCACTTGGGAAATACAAACCAAAACACAGTGAAACACCACTTCATACTAACTAGGATGGTGACAATAAAAAAGACAGATAACAAACAACAAGTCCTGGCAAGGGACGGAGAACCTGGAACCCTTATGCACTGTTGGTGGATTACTCATTATTCACAATATCCCCAAAGTGGAAACAACTCAAATGTCCTTCCACTGACAAATGGATACATAAAATGCAGTCTATCCATATAATGGAATATTATTTGGCAATAAAAAGGAATAAGGAATATGATACATTGCCATAACATACATGACCCTTGAAAATACTACACCAAGTGAAAGAAGCCAGTCACAAAGGACCACGTATTGGATGATTCCATTATGTGAAATATCTGGAGTAGACCAATCAATATGATAGAAAATGGATTAATGGTTGGTTGGGGTAGGGGTCTAGAGGGAATGGGGGATGGGTATGGGATTTCTATTTCTTTAAAAATTATTTAGTTATTTATTTTTGGCTGCACTGAGTCTTCGTTGCTGTGCAAGGGCTTCCTCCGTTGCGGCGAGTGAGGGCTGCTTTCTAGTTGCAGTTGTAGGTGTTTCCTCGCAGTGGCTTCTCTTGCCGTGGAGCACAGGCTCCAAAACTTGGGCTCTGGTAGTTGTGCCGCACAGGCTTAGTTGCCCGGCGGCATGTGGGATCTTCCCGGACCAGGGATTGAACCCATATCCCCTGCATTGGCAGGCAGATTCTTAACCACTGGACCACCAGGGAAGTCCTGATATTTCTACATGGGGTGATAAAAATGTTCTAAGTGGATTGTGGTAATGGTCACACAACTCTGAATACACTAAAAACCACTGAATTACATGCTTTAAATGAGTGAAGTATATGACATGTGAGTTCTATCAGTAAAGCTCTTAGATAGGTGATAGATCAGTAGATAGGACAGTCCACAGACTCACAGCCTTTGGTCCAGTCTCAGCTCCGTGAGAAGGTGTAGATGGATAAGGGAACATGCATGGACGACCTCAGCACAGTTCCTGGCACACAGTAGATACCCTACCTGTGACCACTGTTATTATCTACCTGGCATTTGATCACTGTGGGACTTGGTCCTGCCTACCTCCGGCCCCCTTACACCCCCTTAGCCCCTTTTCAGGGCAGTTGCCACCCTGCATCCCCTGCAGCTATGCTATCTCTTAAGAGTCCCCTGAAACAGGCCCAGCACACCCTGCTTTTACTAGAATACCCTCTCTCTCCCCTGCCTTCACCCAGTTAGCTCCTCTTTTGCTCCCCTCCTGTGTTTTCTGAGCCCTCTGTCTCCCAGGAAGCATCCCCTATGGGCCCTAAGACCGCCTGCCCTTCCTGCCCGGTCAGATGTGGTCCCCACCGCTCTGGGTACACAGTCTCTCGTGACACTCGCTATGCTCCATGGCATCTGTCTGCTGTGTCTTACTCATCTTTCCACGCTCAGTGCCAAGCAGAGTGACAAAAAGTTCAGAAGTGAACATGCTAAATGGCCGCTGGGCCTAAAGAGAATTACTGCTGCACCAGCAGTAGAGCAAAATCTCTCCCAGGAGAGAAGAAAGATTTTTCTCTTGTTTTCCAGGCAGAAGAAGTCTGTTTCTCTGGGGATGGGGAGCTTGGCACGACTGCCCTTGTGCCTTATCTTCCACATGGACACACGCAGACCTGCCCGCCGCCTGCTTCCCATGGAGTGATGGGGGGATGGATGCAGGCCTGCCTCGTGACCCTGTCAGTTTATTAGCACTTTACTGAAGTGCATGTTCAGACACGTGTACTTAATGGAAGGGACAGCTGAAGAGCAAAGCCAGCGTGATATTCACACCATGCAGCATAGGGAAAAATACATTTGCAAACCCCGTAGGAGGTAATGCTCAAAAAAAGCCCACAGTCTGGGGACAAGAAGGAACGACTCCTTTCTAAATATTCCCCGTAACATAAGCACAGCTGGTGAAGAGTCCAGGGAGGCCTGTGTGAAACCACCTCTAACCCTCAGAGGCAGTGAGCGCCTTTACCCAGAGGCACCCACACTGGGGAGGATGACGTGGGGAGCGAGGAGATGCTGGATTTGGGGACCCTTAGCTCCACTCCAGTGATTAGAAGACGTGATGCGCCGATTTGAGTGTCTGGTGAGAATTATCTGGAATATGAGGGCTGCCACTTTGCACAACTCCGGGATGCCCTTTGCATCATAGTCAAGGTGAGAGGTACCATCCCTCCCCTGTACCCCTGACAAAGTGCCGCCCTGCAGGGACTCTGTATTTGTTATGGGCAACCAGGCTAAATCTTGATTACACAATCCTGTGTCTATTACAGCAAAACGGGCTTGCTTAATTTTTTTTTTTTAAGGTTTGTAGTATCTTTATTTTTTTAAAAAATTTATTTTTCATTGAAGGACAATTGCTTTACAATATTGTGTTGGTTTCTGCCATACATCAGCATGAATCAGCCAGAGGTATACCTATGTCCCCTCCCCTCAGCTTACTGAGTTTTATAGGACTCTGGCTTTTATTTTTTAAAGAACACTGTCTAAATTGTACACACATGGCTTAACGAAATGATGATATATTTTAAAGGAAACTCCAAACCCAAGGAGGGCTGAGTTGGTAAAAATTTTCATCACTGGTCACATCTTAGGGTTGTACTCCAAACAAACGCTAGCCACTGTCTCTTGGCCTTGGTGTATTTTGTCGGTTAGTCAGAAAAACAATGAAAGGCCACTAGCTCTCAGGGATCCTGGGAAAAGACGCCAGATGTCGTGTGTGAAAGCCAGCACATTCGCCTACAGACAAAGCAGACTCAACTACACACTCTGCATGGGTGGCCTGTCAGGAGACAGCTTTTCCTTCTCTTTTTTTCAGCCATGTCACACAGGATAAGGGATCTTAGTTCCCTGACTAGAGGTGGAACCCAGGTCCCCTGCACTGGGAGCATGGAGTCTTAACCACTGGACCACCAGGCAAGTCCAGACATTCCGTTTATTAAAACAGAAGAGACTCAGCACTGGCATATGCACACACACGTGTACATACGTGTGTACACACACACCCTCTTCCTTCCATACATCATATATATTAGAATACTACACTAGACATTTAATACATATATTAAATATATATGGTGGCACTAGTGGTAAAGAACTTGCCTGCCAATGCAGCAGACATAAGAGACACAGGTTCTATCCTTGGGTCGGGAAGATCCCTTGGAGGAGGGAATGGCAACCCATCACTCCAGTACTCTTGCCTGGAGAATCCCATGGACAGAGGAGCCTGGTGGGCTACAGTCCATAGGGTCGCAAAGAGTCAAACATGACTGAAGCTACTTGGCATGCATATAAATATAAATCAGTTGAATTTCCTATCTTGTTAGTCAATTCAGTAAAATATGTGATGGAAGATAAAACGAGTATTTTTACTTCTCCGTGGTTTTTCCTTCTCTAAATTTCCTCTTCCTTGTAACTGAGCACAGACCTGGGCCACCCGCCTTACAGCACCAATGCAGAGTCACTGCTTCATGTACGGGAGGGAGGGAGGAGCCATCTGTCCATGTTCCAAGGTCCCCGCAGACATCCCATCCTCTCAGACCTCTTCCTGCCGCACACAGTAGCCCCCCATCTACTCCTCTCTTTAGGACGAGTGGGTAAGAACACAGGCTGAGGAGTCCGCAAGGACTGAGCTGAAATCCTGACTCTGCTGTTGACCAGCCGTGGGTACCTCTGGTGAGGGACACAGCCCTTCCAGGTCTCAGCTTCCTCATTTGAAAAATGGGAGCAATACCCGCCCCATCTGGGGTTACGAGAAGCTCAAGGAGAAAAACTCATCGAAAGCATGTGGCTCAGTAGCAGCACCCGGCCAGTGGTCCACAAACGGCAGCATCTCCTCTAATGTGCTGCTCCCTGAACGGATTCTGCCCCCATTATTAGGCTGTGAACCCTCTGAGGGATCAAATGTTTACTGAGCAGAATGGGGAAATAGATGTGAGAGGACAGGAAAACCACGGCACCTCCTATTGACCTGGTGCTCCTGGAGAATCACCACCACGCCCTTCCTCTGCCCACTTCTGCTCCTAGTTAATCAATCCGACTAAGTCCTTACTGCTTTACCAGCAAGGTGGTGGATTTCCACCAGCAAAGACAGCAAGGTATGAACGGTTATGATACATTTTTTACTGCAATACATAACCTCTCTGCTCAACTATCATATGCAATTGACCACAGGAATGACAGGCCTGCTTTCTAAAGGTTATGCAGATGATTTTTTTGTTCCAAACTAAGTGTCTGTCTCTCTATACTATATTGTATTATAGAATACAAGTAGGCTGACATACTTTCCTCCTTTGCTTCTATTCGTATACAATTAGGATTTAAGGTCTGTTTCTCTTTTCTTGGCTTTTTCCCCCCCCTCAAGGACTTGGGATACTTGAGGGTATACATCTGAAACCCTGGGCTAGATTCTTGTGATCATTAATTTCATCAGGCTTGAACAGGGCAAGCTTAGCATGGAGACTCACACGATGCTTTCATACCCGGAGAATAACAGGCACTGAGGCCTTCACAGGCCACGTGGCTGCCGATTCAGTCCGGGGTTCCCCTACCTTGGAAGCCCGTAGGCTGCCTATATAAGGGCGCGGAGCAGTTATCCATTCTGATGTTGTGCTGACAGAAATGGCTCTCCCAGCTATAGATTTAGGCACTTGGAGGGCTGAACAGTAGCTCATCCACTCTCTAGTTTTCCTTTGGAATTCAGTAATGAACTCATTAAATCACCAACTTGTTGTGACAGGAAGTCATTCAGATGCTGATGCTATTGCCATGGAAACCATCCCTCCACTCAGAGCTCGGTCTCTGCTGAGGAGCACCCCAGCTCCATAATTACTGTCATTCCCCCAAATAACACAGAGCCATCACGGTCCAAACAAATCCAGAGCAGGGCATGCAGAGTTTCTATTCTGCTTTCAGACGGATCCTTGTTGGGTTTGGTGTATTTTTAGCACACATTTCTCTTCTGTACCAGTTGTCTTTTAAATGCCTACATGCTGGCTCCTTTCCAACACCTTTCCTACAGAAGCAGAAAAAAGATTTTTGGGGGGGATAACTGTCAGGGATCGCGTTTAAAGGGAACCCACTGCTTTCCCAGATCTTTGTGCTTCCAAATATAGAAACAAATGAGTTTTTCTGCCTTTTGAGACCCTAAGAAACAACTCCTCAATTCTCTTATAGTTCATCTTTTATGAAACCTAAAGGATAGATGGATGGTTTATGGATAGATGAGTAATGCCCGGATGCAAGTTCAAAGGCGCGACACAAGTGCAGAGTGCTGTTTGCTTTGTTTGTACTGTCTGGGCCATTGCTGAATGCCAAGACTGAGGGCTGACCAAGACACAAAGAGAAAGTGCACTCTTATCCGGAGTAGCAATCAAGTCTTTTTTCGAGATTAAAAATATTTTATTTATAAACAGGATACGATTTGGTACTAAATACCAAATAACTGGCTGAAAAATAGAAAAATTTCATCAAAATTTTAATTTAGCATTCTACAGGTATGTAAACATATGTTAAGACTTGCCATATTTAAGATTTATTTTTCAGGTTTTTTGTTTTTTAATTAATTTTTATTGGAGTACAGTTGCTTTACAATGTCATGTTAAATCGAGTCTTTTTTTGAATATGCCGTGGCACCTGGTATACAGGGAATCTTAAACATAACCATCTCTTAGCAAATGAGAGACACAGTACCAGGCATTTTGCATTCTGTTTCATGATTTAAATTTATCTGCATGAAAATCCCATGAGGCAGATATTTTTATTCCAATTTTACAGCTCAGGAATGTGCAGCTCAGAGCAATTAGGTAAATTAAATAAATGCCATGCTCTTCCATACTGCAGAGCTGTTACCACATCACACATGCTGTGCCCGCAGGCATAAAGGTGACTTCTGCTGCCTGAGAATCATAGGTGCCTGGATTACAAAAAGCCTTTCATGACTCTGTTTCAACTAACCAACCCCTTTTAGGACATCCCAGCTCATTATCTGCTCTCAGCTTGGGTACCACCAGCAATGGAGAATTTACTAAAAGCAGTCTGTATTTGGACAGCTGTCTCAGTCTGTTCTGCCCATGAACAAAGAGCAATCATCCTTGGAGCGTCTACCGAGCGCTAAACTGAGGACATTTGGTTCTGGCTGAGAGTCTGTCCTCTAGAATATCCAGGTACGGGTAGGAGAAGAGGGAGATGAGAAGGAGCTAGGTTAGGATCTGCTTGAGCTCAACAACAGCCTCTCAGCAGATCCCTGACTCTGTGACCATTTGCCCTGTACGGAAGAAACCTGTTCCCCAGTGCCAGTGGGAAGCTGTGTTTTTTCCCCCTTTCTTTAATCTGGTGATCATTTATAATTTTATTTATTTAAAAACTTTTTTGGAGTAGAGTTGCTTTACGATGTTGTTAGTTTCTACTGTGCAGTGAAGTGAATCAGCTCTGCATATATATGCATCCCTTCTTTTTTAGATTTCCTTTCCATTTAGGTCACCACAGGGCACTGGGTAGAGTTCCCTGTGCTATCCGGTAGGGCTCATTAGTTACCGATTTTATATATAGTGGCAGTGTATATATGCCAATTCCAATCTCCCAATCCATCCCACCTCCCCCCTTCCCCTTGGTGTCCATACAGTTGTTCTCTATGGGGAAGCTGTGTTTTGGGTGAGACTCAAATCATACATACACATGGACATATACTCTCAACAAAAATGCATAACTGTTCCAAACAGAAATGCCAACATTTAAAGAAGGGCAGTGAGCAGTGATCCACCTTCTGGAAAAGATTAGTAAGGTCAGGGGAGGAATACCACACTGACCTTGCAGCTTCATGAAGCTCTGTGTTTAGTGCTGTGAGGATCATTTCTTTCTGCCCCAGGGAATGAGATTTACTCTTACAAATGCTCATCTGCCTATGCCTTAGACTCTACACTCCTTGGTGGCAAGTTCTGTAATATGTGCAGATATGTGTTACCTGAATGACCCATGACAAGCCTCTTTAACCCAAGTACCTCTCTTTCCTTGTCTGTAAAATGAAGGATGTTGCTAATTACATTATCTACTGTATAGGAGTATGGCCAGATTGAGCTGCAAAGTGCAAAAAAACCCTGAGAAAAGCATCAATCTATAAAAAAAAAGTGCCCAGGGACTTCCCTGGTGGTCCAGTGGCTAAGACTCCTAATGCAGGGGGCCTGGGTTTGATCCCTGGTCAGGGAACTAGAGGCCACATGCTATAACTAAAGAGCCTGCATGCTACAGCTAAGACCCAGTGTTGACAAATAAATAAAAATACTAAAAAAAAAAAAATTCCCAACTCAGTATTCAATGAAAGGGAATACGTAAACATAAACAATTTCAAGCTTAATATTTACCATAAGTGAGATCAAATCTCTTTACAATTATCATGAAAACCAAAATGATTTTCTAAGCTTGGAGCAATGATTCCTCTGAAGCAATATTCAACATAAAAATTTTGATACTACAGGGTTGTGATTTGTTTTTTCAGTGTTCACTGTCTCATGACCTAACCTGTTGAAAAGATTAAAGCAAAATTTCCCAGTTAATCACAGAGGATTCGTAAGGCCTCTATAATTCTGCATCGGTAAAAAAAGGAGCAGATCACACAGAGTCCAATGTTTTTAGTCTTTATAGATTTGTTTTCTAAGTAATTTAAAAAGGTACTTGTGAATATACTCTGCCTAATTCTCAAAAGTATTTGATAGCCTACAATAAAAGGAACAGAAATAATAAAAGTGAAGTAATTTGAAAAGAATCTTTTCATCCAATTCACAGCCATTTCTTCTTAATAATACCTATGAAACAGAATTCAGCTAGAGTTACAAATGAGATCCTCTATAGTTTCTGACACTGAAAATATTTTATTCACCGTAACTAAACACGGAGCTGGTAGGAAATGACTTTTGGGTGAGGGGGCGGGCTGGGGTGGGGGTAGTCTATGAAATGGACTGAACTACGGGACTCAAAGAGAATGGACATGAATACAATTATGAAGTGGATTAAATCAAGATGCAGTGCACGCCCAGATCACGTGTTTTATTTCCATTTGGATGTAACAGCTAGTTTCAGGCAGAATATGCTAAGACAGCCACACAAAAGGGAAATGAGTCACTGACTAAATACCAGAAAAGCTTAGGCCAACTGGCTAGACGAAGACTCAGCCACGTCTTTTTCTGCCTCTGTTCCACTTCTATATCCTGAAAGGACCACCTTATCTGAATCACAGGAGGGAAATCTTTTTGGCAAATATGTCTGGGACACATCCAGCTGTGCTCTTCTCCATGTCAAACACACACACGTACCCGCATCCACGAGGCTTAGGGATGCATGTGGTGCACACACACACACACGCGCGCGCGCACACATCCATCCACCCACGCATCCAAGAGGCTTAGGGATGCATGTGGTGCACACACGCACACGCACACACGCACACATCCATCCACCCACACGTCCAAGAGGCTTAGGGATGCGTGTGGTGCACGCACACACACACACACACACACACACACACACGCACGCACGCATCCACCCACCCACGCATCCAAGAGGCTTAGGGATGCGTGTGGTTTTCCCCCCCAGCAGTCTTACCTCCATAATTATGTTTGACCTAGACTAACATTAACATATTTTGCTCTTCCTGAGCAAGCAGCAATCAGCATGAGGTTCCACCTTCCTTGGATCATAGCCCATCATCCTTTCTCTCTTTCTCCCCTATTCCCACCAGCATAAAAGCCCTGGCACAGGAACTCTGTCTGTCTTGCTGACTCTCTGGTATAGTGCCTGGCATATTGTTGGTACTCAATAAAGATTTCCTGGGTGAACTGAAGAAATATTTTCAGTCTCTCCTAGAAGCTATCTGCTTTTTCCTCAGTCTAAAGGAGGCTTGTACAAGTCTCCTCATTAAGTAAAAGACCAATAAAGTCCACCATTCTTTTCTCTCCACAAGCCATGAAATGCCCCCCAATTAAACCACCCATAATGTCAGTACCCTTGTAGCTACTGTCTTCTCTCTCATCACACCTTATAGCCAAGCTTCTTACGAGAGCGGTGGTGGTCGGTTAGTTGCGAAGTCCTGTTGGACTCTTTGTGACCCCAGATTGTAGCCCCCCAGGCTCCTCTGTCCATGGGATTTCCCAGGCAGGAATACTGGACTGGGTTGCTATTTCCGTCTCCAGGGGATCTTCCTGGCCCAGGGATTGAACCTGCATCTCCTGCATTGGCAGGCAGGTTCTTAACCACAGAGCCACCAGGAAGACCCCCCTCTTAAGAGATCAGTTTCTGTTTATCATCTTTACTTCTTTAACAGTATTTATTTATTCTTTAACAGTACTTATTCTTTAATAGTACTCTTTTGCAATCCATTCCTCCCTCCCTCCCTTTCATCTGTCCACCTACCCTTTCCCTCCCATCTTTCTTTTCCTCTGCTTCTGTAAATATATATCAATGACTGCGATGTACTAGGTACTGCCCTGGGAATATGTATTGAAAAAGACAGTCTCTGTGCAGTGGAGGTGCTCTTGATCTGTGCGAGAAACAGGGGTGTCAACTTGAGATTCTTAAACTGGGGTCCAATCCCCCTGGCTACGCAGGAGTGTGCTATGCTAAGTGAGGACCTGGAACAAACCCAGCGCATATACAGGTGACAAGGAGGCCCATGGGAGAAACTGCTGAATCTCATTTAAAAAAGGTAGATGAGAACAATGGATATACAAAGTTTTGTTTTTTTTCTGGCAAACGCAAATGAAATCCAGTGCCGAGTGAGTAATTTGGCATAGGAGGCATGTTGATAGTTATCTGATAAGAGTGTAAAATGGCATAAGCTTTAGAGAGCTAATCTAGAAAAATGTATAAAAAGCCTTGAAGGATGTATACACGTTGGCCCTACAATTCCACTTCTAGGAATTCCTAAGGAAGCAATCATGGATATAAATACATACGTCCCTCTAAGGACACTAAGAGAAGCCTTAAGGGAAGACTGGCGTGTTTCAGTCCACGGGGTCACAAAGCGTAGGCCACGACTGAGTGACTGAACAACAACTAAGGACAATTATCACAGCATTGCTTATAGTACTAAAAACTGGAAACATTCTAGATGCTCAACAGTAAGGGTTGACAATGAGACAATATACAGAAATAAATATTAGTTCATTTTCAGCATGAAATACCATACAGGTATGCAAAGTTGTGCTGGAGAAGAATACTGAGTGACCTAGGAAGACATTTTCAGAATGTTTGCTCTGCATCGTTAAGGGAAATAGCAATTATAAAACAGAGTGTATTAAAAAAAATCTCATTTTTGGAAAACTGTATCAGAATGCAAAAGAAGATACAGAAATGTTAACAATAGTTTGCATGTATGCTTACAGATTTTTTTCTTTAGTGTCTTTGTGTACATTTCCCCAAATTTCCTCATAGTTACTTTTGTTATCAGGAAAAGTATTTTTAACGAGAGATACAAAAATTCCCTTCTGTTTTGGCTGCCTGTTGTCTACTGGATGAAACCCAAATCCCTTTGCCTGATAAGCGAGGACTGTCACAATCTGGCTGCTCCCTGGCAGTGTCCCAGCCTGCTCTTCTGGGCAGAGACCCATATTCAAGTCTCCCCAAGTCACATGCTTATCCATCAACAAGCTTTGTCTTTCCAAGCCTTTGCCTGCACAGCCACACCTCTCCTTCCTCTCCAGCCTGATCAGAGGATTGTTGAACTCCTCATCCTTCTAAATGGCCTGCCTCTCCAATTCCTGATCTTCTCACAACTCCACAAGTCTTGGCACCAAAGTTTTTTCTGCCTCAGGGCCTTTGCACCTACCATTTTCCTGCCTGGCTTCGTCTTTACATGACCAGCTCCTTTCCATCTTTCAAACCTTAAATGTCACCCCTGGGGACTTTCCTGGTGGTCCAGTGATTAAGAATCTGCCTGCAATGTGAGAGACCCAGGTTCATTCCCTGGGTTGGGGAGATTCCCTGGAGAAGGGAATGGCTACCCACTCCAGTGTTCTTGCCTGGAGAATCCCATAGACAGAGGAGCATGATGGGCTACAGTCCATGGGGTTGCAAAGAGTCGGATAAGAAAAGAGTTGGATAAGACTGAGCGACTAACACTTTTGCAATGCAGGGGACTCGGGTTTGATCCCTGGTTGAGGAATAAGATCTCACACGCCTAGGAGCAGCTAAGCTCATGTGCCACAGTAGTCGTGGCACACTCCTGGAGGCCCTGTGCCACAGCAAGAGAGTCCACGTGCCACAACTAAAGATTCCAAGTGACATAACCAAGACCTGATGCAGCCAAATAAATGGGTAAGTATTAAAAAAGATGTCACCTCTGCACTTGGCTTTCTCTGACCACCCTGTCCAAAATAGGTCACCTCCATTAATTCTCTGTCTCAGAACCCTGTTATTACTCCTTGGCGCCTGCTACAATAGAGAACTATTTTTATTCACTTGTTCACTCATTTTAGGGGGTTTGCCCCACTTGAGTATAAGCTCCAGGAAGACAGGGGCTATGATCTGACCCGAGGCCTCACACTGGTAGAACAAAGTTCTTTCTGGAATGGACAGACAATGGGAAGGCCAGATGTTCTGTATGCATTCCTATGTCTTCCTGTGGGATGCTGTATGTTCATCTCCACCAACCTTTCCCTATCCGTATCTTTACTTGTTTGTTTATTTGGCTGCACGGCTTGTGAGATCTTAATTCCCCAACCAGGGATTGAACCTGGGCATATGGCAGTGAAAGTGTAGAGTCTTAACCACAGGGCCACCAGGAAATCTCCTTTCTATCTATATTTTTAAAACCACTAATGCAGTTGTTCCTGACAGACCCTGAAATGGACTGTAGGTACTCTGAGATGGAGATTGGGTACAGGGTCAAGGTCCTGTCGAGCACTGCAGGGTCTCAACAAGCATGTGCTCCGAATGAATGGAGGAGGGACTCCCAGTGGATGGAGGAAACCATTCTTGGGCTGAGCAGTTGCTGCAACTCACACGTATGATGAGACACTGCCCATGTAAGTCTTACATTTTGGGTGGGCACAGGGTTTGTGGTGAAAAAAAGTTTTAACTACATTTTATGAAGAATTCTGAAAGTGAAAGTCACTCAGTTGTGTCTGACTCTTTGTGACCCCATGGACTATACAGTCCATGGAATTCTCCAGGCCAGAATACTGGAGTGGGTAGCCGTTCCCTTCTCCAGGGGATCTTCCCAACCCAGGAATTGAACCGGGGTCTCCTGCATTGCAGGTGGATTCTTTACCAACTGAGCTCTGAGGGAAGCCCAATGAAGAATTTTAGCAACTAATTACTTAACAATTAATTCTTGAGCTTCAAAAAAAATGAACAACAGAAAATTATAAGATGCTGGTGAAAGAAATCAAAGATGACATAAACAGATGGAGAGATATTCCATGTTCCTGGGTAGGAAGAACCAATACTGTGAAAATGATTATACTACCAAATGCTATCTACATATTCAATATGACCCCTATCAAATTACCAATGACATTTTTCACAAAACTAGAACAAAAAATTTCACAATTCATATGGAAACACAAAAGACCACAAATAGCCAAAGCAGTTTTGAGAAAGAAGAATGGAGCTGGAGGAATCAGCCTTCCTGACTTTAGATTATACTACAAAGCTACAGTCATCAAGACAGCATGGTACTGGCATAAAAACAGAAATATAGACCAATAGAACAAGATAGAAAGCCCAGAAATAAACCCATGCACCTATGGGTACCTTATTTTTGACAAAGGGGGCAAGAATATACAATGGGGCAAAGACAGCCTCTTTAATAAATGGTGCTGGGAAAACTGGACAGCTACATGTAAAAGAATGAAATTAGAACACTTCCTAACACCATACACAAAGATAAACTCAAAATGGATTAAAGACCTAAATGTAAGACCAGAAACTATAAAACTCTTAGAGGAAAACATAGGCAGAACACTCAATGACATAAATCAAAGCAAGATTCTCTATGACCCACCTTCTAGAGTAACAGAAATAAAAACAAATGTAAACAAGTGGGACCTGATTAAACTTAAAAGCTTTTGCACAGCAAAGGAAACTATAAGCAAGGTGAAAAGACAACCCTCAGAATGGCAGAAAATAATAGCAAATGAAACAACTGACAAAGGATTAATTTCCAAAATATACAAACTGCACATATAGCTCAATGCTAGAAAAACAAACAACCCAATCAAAAAGTGGGTAAAAGACCTAAACAGACATTTCTCCAAAGAGGACATACAGATGGCTAATGAACACATGAAAAGATGCTCAACATCGCTCATTATTAGAGAAATGCAAATCAAAACCACAATGTGATATCACCTCACACCAGTCAGAATGGCCATCATCAAAACGTCTACAAACAATAAATGCTGGAGAGGGTGTGGAGAAAAGGGAATGCTCTTGCACTGTTGGTGGGAATGTAAATTGGTACAGCCATTATGGAAGATGGTATGAAGATTCCTTAAAAAACTAGGAATAAAATCACTATATGACCCAGCAATCCCACTCCTAGGCATATCCCCCGAGGAAACCAAAACTGAAAAAAGACACATGTATCCCATTGTTCATTGCACACTATTTACAATAGCTAGAACATGGAAGCAATCTAGATGCTCATTGACAGATGAATGGATAAAGAAGTTGTGGTACATATACACAATGGAATATTACTCAGCCATAAAAGGGATGCATTTGAGTCCATTCTGATGAGGTGGATGAATCTAGAACCTATTATACACAGTGAAGTGAGTCAGAAAAAGAAAGATAAATATCATATTCTAACACACATATATGGAATCTAGAAAAATGGTTCTGAAGAATTTATTTACAGGGCAGCAATGGGAGAAGGAAATGTCAACCCAGTCCAGTATTCTTGCCTAGAGAATCCCGTGGACAGAGGAGCCTGGTGGGCTGCTGTCCATGGGGTCGCAAAGAGTCAGACACGGCTGAAGTGACTTAGCAGCTGCAGCAGCAATGGAGAAACAGGCATAGAGAATAGACTTAGGGACATGGGGAGAGCGGAGGGGAGGGTGAGATGTATGGAAAGAGTAACACGGAAACTTACATTACCATGTGTAAAATAGACAGCCAATGGGAATTTGCTCTATGGCTCAGGAAACTCAAACAGGGGCTCTGTATCAACCTAGAGGGGTGGGATGGGGAGGGAGACGGGAGGGAGGTTCAAAAGGGAGGGGGTATATTATATATACACCTATGGCCGAGTCATGTTGACGTTTGATAGAAAACAACCAAATTCTGTAAAGCAATTATCCTTCAATTAAAAAAATGCATATGTTAAATTTTTTAATGAAAATAGGCTACTATACTAAATAAAGTTCTTATTTGACTACAAAAAAAAATGAACAACAGCAAATCTAACATTGACGATAAAATGATAAGAAAAGGGAAATATCATAGTGCCTTAGGGTCTATCAAAAAGTGAAGAATTGTACTGTTATTTCCTAATCTAAGAAATTATAGGCTCCTTGTGTGGAACCCATAAATTGATGTTTGTTTCTTTTACAATGTTCTCCCAGAGAACATTACAAATAATGCAGGGCACTCACCCCAATTAAGGCAGCTTAAGAGAGAGATGGTTTAGGACTTTCCTAGCAGTCTAGTGGTTAAGACTCTGCACTTCCAATGTAAAGGGCATGGGTTCGATCCCTGGTTGGGGAACTAAGATCCCATAAGCTGTATGGCCAAATAAATAAGTAAAGTAACTGCTGATACTTAAAAAAAAAAAAAAAAGAGAGAGAAAAAAGGGTGAGATGGTCTAATTGAAGTATGCTGAATGTAGAGATGATCAGTGACTTGTGGGACAAAACATTAAATCTGACTAGTGCAGTTATTACTCAGTGAAATAACGCGAGCCTTTCAATTTGGAAGCCTCAGCCTCTCTTTGTGAAAGTGGTCAAACTGGATGGGTCCTGAGATACTGTGTTGTTAGGGGTCAGTCAGGTTTCTCTCTAAAGGGCCAGAGAGTGACTATTTCAGCTTTGTGGGCCAAACTGGACTGCAACCACTCAACCTGGTCACTGCTGTGTGGATGTAAATGGACAGGCTGTGTTCCCACACAATTTTATTTGTGGACAATGGAGGTGAATTTTATATAAATATCAGGTGTCATGAAATGTTATCCTTCTTTTTGATGTTTTCCACTAACCGTGTAAAAAATGCAAAACCACCTAGGTGGTGGGCCAGGTTTGGCCCATGGGCCACAGTCTGCTGAATCCTGGGCTGGTTTATGACAGTTTATCTTCATGATCAGCAGTGGGACAGTGAGAAGACATGCTCTCAGAGGCAGAGCCTTGATCTCCGAAGGGTAAATTCTGGACTTCCCTGGTGTCCGGGAGCTAAGATTCTGCACTCCCAAAGCAGGGGGCCTGGGTTCGATCCCTGGTCAGGGAATTAGATACTGTATACTGCAACCAAGACTTGGTGCAGCTGAATAAATAAAAATAAATATTAAAGAGCTAGGAAAGGCTGAGGGAGGAGCTAGTGAAGGACAGGAAGCCTGGCACGCTGCAGTCCGTGGGGTCACAAGAGTCGGACATGACTTACTGACTGAACAACAGCAACAGAAAACTCCAAAGAGTATGTTCCAGCACTTGAGCATCAAGGCCCAACAGAAACAACTTATTTCTGAGGCCAGAAAACAGTGTCGGGTGCTGGATGGTTAACAGTGAACTTAACACGAGGGGAAAGATTTCATTCTTGGAAGCGAAGCGTGGTCTTTGAGGTTTGATTAAAAGTGTTTGGTTCACACTTTCTGGGAGCACATTAGTGCCTTTTCACTGCAGGATCAACGGAAAAGAAGTAACATGCCGCCATCCTCACGTGGCTGCACCTGTGGTTGGAAAAGGCCAACGAACGGCTCTCCATTCAAGGGCTCGCTGTCAGATGACACCACTGCCGACAGGAAGAGAGCCCAGAAACGTCCTTCTTTTCATCCAAAAAAGGCTCCCTCCACAGTTCTGACCGGTTTGGCTACAGAATGCATTCCCAGGGAGATGAGAGGAAATGGAGGTCATGTCCAAGGTCTCTTCTGCCCCGCTCACTTCCTGTTCTAAAGTGTGCTTCCATTCTAAATAGTATACTCCTGCTTTGAATAATCTGGGTGCCTTACATAGGAGAGGCAGCAGCATCTAAGGGTACAAGATGCCGGGGTGCTTGTCTGTTACAAATTAGCTGTGATCTGGGGCAAATTCCTCAACCTCTCTCTGTGCTTCAATTTCTTCAGCTATAAAATGAGGATAATCACTGCACCTACCTTCTAGAGTGGTGGGGTGTGTGTGTGGTAGAGCATGTATGGGGCTTTGAATGGAGCCTAGCATGGAGTAAGGACTGGATGAGTATTAACTATTATCTTCTATCTTCCATCCTACGAAGTACCCCAGAATGTGTGCTCATGTGTGTGCTTTCACACACACACACACACAATTTGATCCTCAGCTGGCCAGGTGTCACTCGCTTTTCATAGAGAATAAACTGAGGTTTAGTGGCCCAAGGCCACTCAGCTATGAATCTTTTGATTATGAACCAAATGGTCCTTCAAAGACTTTTAAATTATTGAATGTGATCTTCAATTTCCAGCCTTTTGCCTGTTGTGGAAGCTCCTTAAAGAAAAAATTGTATAAAAAAAATCTATATACAATAGAGCGTCTTAATTGACATTGTTTTTTTTTCTCATATGCTTTATGATCATTACTTTTTAAAAATCATATTTCATTATTTCCATCCCTAATACTCCTTCTCCTCTCTTAAATGTCTCTTTTATTGATCACCTACGATCGATTTCTTGAAATGTAAAAAAAAAACTATGTTTGTTCCCAGCCACAGAACTTTTAAGTATTTCTTGACCTTTCAGCTTCACCTTCTGTATTTATCACTGCTATGCATGTAATGACAGGGTAGTTATCCTATGGTAACCCTCATTTAACTGCAAAAGAATGGTTGTGGCAAACTGACCATGTAAAATGTAAACTCTTTGCTCAGTCGTGTCCAACGCTTTGCAACCCCATGGACTGTAGCCCACCAGGCTCCTCTGTCCATGAGGTTCTCCAGGCAAAAATACTGGAGAGGGTAGCCATTCCCTTCTCCAGGGGATCTTCCTGACCAGGGATTGAACTGAGGTCTCCTGCATTGCAGGCAGATTCTTTACCATCTGAGCTACCTGGGGACCCTCAAGCAAAAGAATGTTTGTGGAAAACTGAATATGCTTGCTGTCAAAAAAGTAAACTATTTTGGGGAAACCTAATTCCTCCTTATGCATAAGTTGTTGTTGCTGTTTAGTCACTAAGTAATGTCTGTTTCTGACCGCATTGATAGCCGTTTGCCAGGCTTCCCTGTCCTTCACTATCTCCTGGAGTTTGCTCAAACTCATGTCCACTGACTCGGTGATGCCATCCAACCATCTCATCCTCTGTCACCCCCTTCTCCTCCCGTGTATAAGTACAATAACTAATTCATATGGCCATGGTAGGTCAGCAGAGATACAGTTTCAAGTTTATAAGGGCTGCTGAGACGCAGGCAACCCAGATAAGCAGTATTCCTGCAAACTTGCTGCAAGAAAAATGTGTATGTTAAGGAGTCTTTGAATTAAAAAGAACTGTTAACACTCAGAAACAACTAAAATGAATGATCCATGATAGAAAAACTTTCATACTAAAGTTGAAATTCTGACTCTCAAGATTAGTTGGTGACTCATTCAGAGAAGGTTATGTTTTTGAAGATTTTTACAAGCAAACTGACGACATTTATTACTGTCACTAGCTCAGTCCTGGGCTCCCTAGGTGGCACAGGGGTAAAGACTCCTCCTGCAGGAGATGCAGGAGACATGGGTTTGATCCCTGGGTCGGGAAGATCTCCTGGAATAAGAAATGGCAACCTGCTCCAGTATCCTTGCCTGAAAAATTCCATCAACAGAGGAGGCTGGCAGGCTATAGTCCATGGAGTTGCAAAAGAGTTGGACACAACTGAGCGACTGAGCATACAACTCAGTCCTTTTATACGTTCTGCACTTTTTTTGCTTTCCTTTTTTCTTTTTCTCTAACATTCATACATGTTCACTGTAGAAAATGTGGAAAATGGAAGAAAGTATAAAGCAGGAGAAACAAAATTTTACCCATAATACTATCTAGCCATCTCAGGAGAGAATGTTGGTTAATATTTTGACCTATTAACATAGTAACATTGATATTTTACATATCCTTCTAGTGATTAACTTTTGCCATAAAAAGTTAAAATAATTTCTTACCATTTTCCCTTGACTGTTGTTGAAATAAGAAAGCATAAAAAAAATGAAAGAAGAAAGAACAAAAGCACTTAACATTACCCATTTTGGTATATTTCCTTCAACTCCTTTTTATGTCTGTATTTTTTTCAAAGCTGTGATTACAATTGGATATATTTCATATTAAAAAAGCTTATTATATCTTAAGCACTTTCTTTTGACATCAAAAAGTTTGTAAAGATAACTTTTTTAGTGGCTGAAAAATTTCATCATAAGTCATTACTTGTTCAGATATTCTTTCAAGGTTTTGGCTGTTTACCGTTTTCACTATTTATAGATAACTGCCATATGCATCTTTAAGTGTAGATTTTTGTCCACATTTCTAATTACTTTCTGAGGACATATGTCTTGAAAGAAGACTGTTAGGACAAAGAATATGAGCATTACAAAATTAGTAATGTTATTTTTTTTCCTCTGACTCTAAATGCATGATATAATCCTTGAAATAAGTACTATACTATTAAATACTAAATTATATTTCCTTTCATCCCTTTTAAGGGCAGGAAGCTTTTCAAGTCTTTTGATTCATGCTTGCAAATGGTTTTCCACATCTGTATTAGTTACCTCTCTCACTAGCAATAAACCAATGCAGAATCTTACTGCGTTCTCACTAATGAAGAACATTATCCTTAAAAGAAACTCCACTGTGGGAGGTAGGAGGAAGGTTCAAGAGGGAGGGGACATAGGTATACCTATGGCTGATTCATGTTCATGTATGGAAGAAACCAACACAATATTGTAAAGCCATTATCCTTTAATTAAAAATAAATAAATTTAAAAACATAGATTCAAATAAAAATATCCAAACAAACAAACAAACTCCACTGACTTGAAGGGAAAAGCAGTATCTTATTGTTTTGTTGATACCTTTGATTATTAATGAAGAAGACATTTTTTCAAATGTGTGTCATTTTGGGTATCTTTTTTTGGGTGAATTTTCTTAGCTATTATAGATATTTCTAAATACACAGGTAGTGATTAGTGATGTGTGTGCTCGGTCGCTAAGTCATGTCTGATTCTGTATAACCCCATGGATTGTAGCCCACCAGGCTCCTCTGTCCAGGGGATTTCCCAGGCAAGAATACTGGAGTGGGTTGCTAATTCCTCCTCCAGGGGATCTTCCCAACCCAGGGATTGAACCCGCCTCTCCTGCATTGGCAAGTGGATTTTTTATTGCTGAGCCACCTGGGAAGCCCACTGATTAGAAGAGGATGATGTTCATCTAAGACTCATAAGTATGTACCTTAGCCAACACATCTGGGTACCAGTGGGAACCATTTCACACGAAGAATCAGGAGAGTGAAGTGCTGCTTCACCCATGAGGAAAACCATGCAGGTCTCTGTCCTCCCTCTCCACCACAGGCCTGACAGTCAATCACACCTTAAACTACTGTATCTCAGTTTAAGATGAGCTCCCAAGTATCTGATGTAATGCATCTGGTTTTTTTTTTAAACCCTTCCTGGTATGATGTTATTTTGGTTTTACTATCATTCTTGCTGGACTAAAAAGACTACGTGGGAATATAAAAGTAGCGGAAGCTGGTGAGAGATATCCACAATTGATTAAAATCTGTTTTGTTTAACTTTATCTGTCAGCATCTGCAAGTCAAATTTCCCCCATAACCACACTGGCTTCCCACGACCACGTGGGGTGCTGGGTGCTGTAGCTCTAGTGTGGAGGCTGCGAGCAGAGCCCAGGCACCCAAGCAGTGGAAACTCACACCCCTGCGTCTGCTGTCCCTTCAAGATTGGGCCAAAATGGGCCAACTGCTCCTGGGAAGGTGCTGTCCACGAGCAGGTAGATCTTCCTTACGCTTGCTCTGAAGTGTCTAATTACTCACGCAAATCTGGATCTGACATCAGCTTCCTTCAGTGTCACTTAGGAAAATCTCGGTCTGCATGTGGGTCCCTTTCCTTTCAAAGCCGACACCCTATACTTAGCGATTATTGTTAAGCGGCCCTGTTACTGGGGCTGTGGTGCAGTGTACAATCCGGGGTGAATTCCTCTAGAAGAGCCTATCTTTCTTCTGCTTCTCTCTCCTTTGATTTTATTTGGTGCTTCCAGTGCTGGGGCAGTGGATGACTCAGATGTTCACAGGACACATCCCCTATTCTTACGGAGCTTACAGTTTAATCGGGGAGAGAGACGAAGGGAACAGATTAACTAGAAAATGAAGGGAAGGTAATGGTGACCACAGAGATAACATAAAAAAGAGGCATGGAGCCCCCTCCAAGAACTTCACTCTAAGGAATCATCTGGGACTCCAGGTCATGTGACTTTTAAATGGGAGGGTACAGAAGTGGATTCCAACAAGGCTCATCTACATTAAAAGAAATTTAAAAAAATATATATTTAATTTAATTTATTTGACTGCACCAGGTCTCAGCTGCAGCATGCGGGATCTTTAGTTGTGGCATCCCAACTCTTAGTTGTGTCATGTGGGATCTAGTTCCCCAACTAGGGGCTGAACCCAGGCCCTCTGCATTGGGAGCTCCGAGTCTTAGCCACTGGACCATCAGGGAAGTCCCCTGTTTGCATCTTGTTGTCACAGTTACAATGGGACTCTGTGATCCTTCTAGAGACAACACACCCCCTATTTTCACAATCACAGAAACAATCCATCACCTTTGGTGACAGTGCTTGTGGTTGCATAACGTATAGAACTAAAAATAATGTCATCATCTAGGAAACACTGTCATGAGCTAAACCTGTCCCTTAAAGAGACGATTCTTCTCTGCAGCTACAGGAGGCATCCTGGCAGCACCCACTTTCACAATGCATTTCCTACTTCTGTCTTTCTTAAACCTCACCCTGCTGGATTCTGGAGCCCTGACCACAGGGAGCAGCTGCTCAGACGGTGGAATCTATTCAACCTTTAGCTCTTGGTCACCTGCTCTGTCACCTTGGCCCCCGAGAGCAGTTGCTTTTCATCTGGCCAGCAGTGGTTTGGTGGCTGAGGACACATCTCTTTGGGACCAAACTGAGCTAGAACACGGCCACCACCAAACACTGGCAAGGAAGGACTGTGTTACTAGTGGCGTCTGAACAGGGAGTCCAGCACCAAAGGTCAACTCCATGCACCTGTTTCAGAGTTTCTCATTATGATGAAATACATTCAGTGATGAGAAATAACATCTATGACTTCCTAGTCATTCACTACACAATTTCTGGGCATCTGGTTCAGAGACACAGTCCTCCCCTTGTGGAACTCGTCACAACTTCCTGAAAGTGAAAGATGCTAATTAACACATGCACACAAATCAATTATAATTGCAGTGTTATGAAGGAAAAAAAATAGGGTCTTATTAGATGACATGAATACGAGGACTTAAGACTTGTCTGGGAAAGAGGTCATTTAACTTGAAACCTGAAAGATGCCTGAGGGTCCATTCTCAGCAGAAGGCTGAACACTTGAGACATCTCCAAGATAGGTAATGTGGGCCCCTTGCTTGAGGAGGTACTCATTGTTCTCAATTCACGATGGGGCTACATCCCGATAAACCCATCGTATGCTGAATATCTCAAAAGCCAGAAATGCAATGAATACGCCTGACCTACTGACATCCTGGCTGAGCTGAGCCCACCTTCAACATGCTCAGGACACTTACATTCGCCTATGGTTGGGTAAAGTCATGCAAATTAATGTCTGTTTTATCATAAAGCACTGGACAGCTCATGTAAGTGGTCGAAGACTGTACTAAAAGTGTGCAACAGACTAGTCCTCTGGGTACAGCGTGGTTTTCTGTGTATCGGTGGCTCACACCCCATGTTCCCCTCTCCAGGGGATCTTCCCAACCCAGGAATTGAACTGGGGTCTCCTGATTACAGGTGGATTTTTCACCAGCTGAGCTACCAGGGAAGCCCTGGTACAGAGAAAAACATGATAAGTCAAATGATGTTAAGTTGGGGAGCATCTGTGAAAGTAAGTGGGGGTGACCCTGCAGGTGAGGAGGAGCAGAAGGTGCAGATGCTGGCCTTTTGGGATGTTAATGGTACAAAACTACTGAGACAGCAGTTTCCGGCTGAGGGTAAGGGGACACAGTAAAGGGTAACAAGTGGCAGTAGGGGAAGAAGTTGAGAAATCAACATATTACTGACCGGGGGACTTTTGCAAAAATTAATGCCTATGGTGTTAATATGTCTCTGGTCAATAATGTGTTAAGAAATGAATGAAGGAGATAGACAATAAGGTCCTACTGTATAGCCCAGGGAAAACTATATTCAATATCCTGTGACAAACCATAATGGAAAAGAATCAAAAAAAAGAAAGAAAAGAGTGTAGGGCTTCCCTGGTGGTCCAGTGGTTAGGACTCTGTGCTTGCAATGCAGAGGGTGTGAGTTTGATCCTTGGTTGGGGAACTAAGATCCCACACACTATCTGGTATGGCCAAAAAAATGGGGAAAAAAGAATATAAAAATTACATACAATAAAACATGTTGTATGTGTATGCATGCTAAGTCATTTCAGGCATGTCTGATTCTTTGCAACCCCATGGACTGTAGCCCACCAGGCTCCTCTGTCCATGGGATTCTTCAGTCAAGAATACTGGGGTGGATTGCCATGCCCTCCTCTAGAGGATCTTCTCAACCCAGGGATCGAACCTGCACCTCCTGCGGCTTCTGCATTGCAGGTGGATTCTTTACCACTGAGCCACCTGGGAAGCCTGCAAAACATGTTATAAACAACTAAAAAAGAAGTGAAGAAGAAAGAAGAGGTGCATTAGGGTGTTGTCTAAGCATCCTAAGACAGAAGCCTTGTTTATTTTGCCCATGGCTGTATCCCTGGTGCAGAGGTCTCAGCTCAGCAAGTATGTGCTCAAAAGTATTCGCTGGATGATGGCTGTATTGGGACAGAATCAATTCTGTGATAATCATGATGACAAGCAGAACAGACTCAGCCACCACTGACTGAGCACCTACTATGTGCCACAGCTGTGTCGCTGTTGGCTAGGCTCACCCCAATCTACCAACATGGGAAGCAGGCATTGTGATCCTCACTCACAGATGAGGAATTATCAGGTATTCAGAGGTTTAGGAAACGCACAGTGTCTCATCCAGAGATGCACTGAAGTGCAGGCCAGCGTCAGCCCAGAGCCTGTGCCCTTTCTGCCACATCACGCTGCTTCTCAAGCATGAACATGTTCGTGAGCTGGGCTCCAGGCTCTCCCCGATGACTTGGCTGTGCAGGGTCTCACGCCGTCACTGTGCTTAGTCACCCCGTCCAAGCAGCCCCATAGGAAGCATACGTGCCCCAGATGTGGGTGACCACAGACGTCCACCTACAAGATGCATTCACCAAAAGTGCCTTGTGCAACGAGGCTGTGCCAGGTTAGGTCAGGGGGACTAACGAGGCCACTGTTTCAGGTTAGTCTCCAGATCCAATTAACTCAGCTCCGTGGCTTAGGGACACACCTCAGCCCGAGTCATCTGTTTCAGAGAAAACACCTGAGAAGTGTGGGTGGCTTCACAAAACCTGTTTGCAAGACTAGGAAAGCCATTCAGCGCAATGTCACAATAAAGGCCAAGAACAGCTTCCTATGAAAAGATCATGCAACCTTGTAACCCAGACTTATGTGATCAGAGCTCCTCTGCCTTGCAAAGACCTCTTCTCAAGTCTCAAGACATTTCCTCCTCTAAGAATTTCTCAGAACCTTCTTTGTCTCTGTGATATTGTTTAAAAAAAAAAACAGACAGGTTGGGAGATACAAAGCTAAAAGACTGACTGTTCACATTCAGAGTATCTATGCAGCTTTGATTCTGTTCAAACAATTATAACTGGGGACAGAGATGTTCTTAGAACCAGTATTTAGGCAAGCTTCGCTGGTGGCTCAGACAGTAAAGAAGCTACCCGCAACACAGGAGACCTGGGTTCAGTCCCTGGGTCAGCAAGATACCCTACAGGAAGTCATGGCAACCTGCTCAAGTATTCTTGACTGGAGAATTCCACGGACAGACGAGCCTGATGGGCTACAGTCCATGGGTCCCAAAGCGTTGGACATGACCGAGTGACTTTCACTTTTACTAGGCAAGCTTGTTGTTTGGAATATGGTCAGGATGCAGTTAGCTTTCAAGGCAAGTGCTAAATTGTTGGCCAAAAGGTTCATTCAGGGTTTTCCATAACAGCTTATGAATGAACTTTTTGGCCAGCCCAGTAGCTCTACATTCTCTTTCTCTGCTTCTGGTCTCTTCCCTCTCCAAATTGTCCTCCTCATGGCTGTTGAAGTTATCTTTCCAGAACACAAATCTGATTAGCTCACTGCTTTACATAACCTACTAATCCCGCTTGTGTTGTGCATATAAGTCAGGTGGTTTTGTGATGGATTGTCTGTCTGGGACACTCTTGAGAGTTAAAAGAGGCAGCTCTATTAATTATTATGTCAGGGTAACAGCCATAAACTAAGCTGTGACTGTCCCTGGCAAGCTATGAGCTCTGGTCATCTCACACAGAAGGTGCCTGACAATCTGTCCCCAAGAGATCAGGCTCTGCTTTTTCTGTGCTTTCTGGCTCCATACGTCAGCCCTTCCCTGCTTTTCAGCTGGAGGGTGCTTCTAGACCAGCTAGAAGAGCTCCACATCCTCTCCAAGGCAGACTTGGGGGATTCAACCTCTACACTTTCATGCACCTTTAACACTGTCTTCCCTGGGGCATCAGTGTTTGTTTGGGTTCATACCGTCCTTCACACCACAAGCTCCTCAAGGTCGGGGATTGAAACATGTGTAGCTACCAGCAATGTATAGAAGGTTGCTTCTTGTGTCTTAAGTGCTCAGTAAATGTTCATTGATGATAAATCAATCCCATGACTAGAGGATCTGAGAGCTTTTCAATACCATACCCTGAGGTGAGTGTTGTCAATAAATGTTCATGACTACAGCCTCTTATTGCAGAGCCAATGACTGTCCTGGTATCACAGAAAAACAGTATGACATGAGCAATTCGTTTTCTCGGTGGTGGAGACAGTAAGATTTATTATTTCACTTCTATTGTTCATTGGGGATGGTGCTGCTCTGGGCCAAAAGGCTGCACCTGGGGAGGGTGAGTAATCTCTGCGGTGTTCTGAGCTGTCTCAGGCCCAAAGGCACTCACGTCTCCTGGACAGTAACTCATGTGCGGCGCTCAGGCTGCAGACAGACTCTGTGTTGGTGTCTTCTACAGCGAAGACACCTGTGACGTTCCTGGGCAGTCCCTCCTGGTCTAACCTGTCTCTTTACAACTGGGAAACACCCAAGGGAAGCGAAAGGAAGTTTCTCAGACTGAGACCGAAAAATGCCACCTCCCTCTGGGTGAGCAATGGAGTGCACACCCAGTTGGGTGAATTCCCTGTCTCCGGAAGCAGGAATCTGGGAGGGATGAGCTATGACTGGTCAATGATTAGTATATTGAGCTAAATCTCAATTTCCAGTGACTTTTATTGAGTGAGGAAGTAGACGCAGCTCCCTGGCCCTCCCACTCTGACTGCTTTCCAGCTTTTGTTGATCTTGAGCACGGATAATTTGAATATATTAAAGAGCCAGAGAATAAGACCCATGAATAAAGGAGATAGAAGGTCAGATGAGTATAGGAAGGTATCATAAGTGAGTCACTAGATGGTGATGCCTGTTCCCACGGTGCTCAGGGGAGCATGAGAAGAAACTGGCGTGTAGGACATTTTGGTTTAGAAAGAGGACCAAGTTTCCAGAGGGATACTTAGGATCATTAAGTAAATCACCAAAGGAGGTGTGGAATAGATTTGACCTGAGGTCTTTAAAAACAGAGCCATTATTAAGCAGTCAGGGATGCGTGCTGTTGAAACATGAGCCTTGCCCAGAACTGGCTGGAATCTCCAGTGTTTCCACTAGTGGTTCCCAAACCCACAGTGTCACGATCAATTGCCAGTGAGCAGAACCCAGAAGCAGAGGGACCTCAAGAAGTCACCTGCTCTTCTCCCAGGCAACAGTATAAGACTTCTATTTTTGGGTATCACTAAAGATGAAAAGCAGTAATACTGGGTTGGCCAAAAAGTTTGGGGCGGTGAGGGGGGAGCTTCCCAGGTGGCTCAGTGGCAAAGAATCTGCCTGCCAATGCAGGAGCCACAGGAGATGCGGGTTCAGTCCCTGGGTGAGGAAGATCCCCTGGAGGAGGAAATGGCAACCCACTCCCATATTCTTGCCTGGAAAACCCCATGGACAGAGGAGCCTGGTGAGCTACAGTCCATGGGGTTGCAAAGAGCTGGACGTGACTGAATGACTGAGCAAAAAAAGTCCGTTCTGATTTTTCTAAGATGTTATGGAAAACCTGAACAAACTTTTTGGCCAACCTAATATTTGCAGTCTTTCAACATTTTATCAGTCCCTGACAGTCAAAATCTTGTCCTGGGACTTCCCTGGTGGTCCAGTGATTAACAATCCATACTCCCAAGGCAGGGGGATATGGGTTCAATCCCTGGGTGAAGAATTAAGATCCCTTATGCCTAGGGGCTTCCCAGATGGCACTAGTGATAAAGAACTAAAGCAGGAGATGTAAGAGATGAGGGTTTGATCCTTGGATGGGGAAGATCCCCTGGAGAAAAAAAAGGCAACCCACTCCAGGATTCTTTCCTGGAAAATTCCACGAACAAAGGAGGCTGGCAGGCTGCAGTCCATGGAGTCGCAAAGAGTTGCACACAACTGAAGTGACTTAGCATGCACCCAGATGCCTCAGGGCAACCTAAGCCCTTACACCCCAACTACAGGCCCCACGTGCCACAGCTGGAGAGAAGCCCATGCTCCACACCAACGGCCTGCACACCACAACGAAGATAAAGATCCTGCGGGCCACAACTAAGACCCAGAGCAGCCAAAAATAAACGTTAAAAAAAAAAAAAAAAAACAACTTGCCCTGATGCTTAGTCAGATTTTCTTGGTTGTAAGATGAGAATGAGATGGCTTCCTCCTACCAGTATACACACACAGTAAGCTAAGGCTATCACATTGTTTAAGGCTCTTCTGACATTCTTTGTGCCTTCAAAGCTTCTGCGGGGAAGTCCCAGAAAATCTACCGGACTGGGTGAAATCCGAGTTTGACGAGATTACTCTGTGCACAGATGGATATTATAATGCCAAGCTTCGGGGTCTGACGTATTACATTAAATATTAAGAGGTTAGGGATGGAAACTGGATAGAATTTAACCCAACATTCCTCTTCCTAAAACACACAGCATGCTAAGGGTGTCCATCAACACTGTAACTCATCTCCCGTGGATATCAGCCACCCACCCAATGCGCATGTCTACTGGGGAGGAGGAGGTGAGGGAAGGAAGTAACAGATGAGTGCTGAGCCCAGGTGATGGAAAGGGTGGTCCCAGGGGAAGGAAGGGGTCTGGGAGGGGGAAGGTGGTGGGGCCAGAGGAGAAGCAGAAGTCACAGCAATAAATAGGCTGAGAGGGTAGAAGGAGAAGTAAATAAAAACACACAGAAGAAAATTTCTTCAAATAGGAACTCAAGAAGCCTTAAAAGGGTCATTTTCCCATTCATGCTTGAGCAGGTCAGTCAGTGGAAAGTGCGTGCTCAGTCTGCTGGGCTGGAGGAGAAGCAGGAGAGAGGAGGCAGGTGGTGGGTAAAGAAACTTTCATTGATAAGTAAGGGGACAGCGAACTGACCACAAATCGCCAGCTAAAACATATCCTGGCAACCCTCCACGTGGCGCTGCTGTCCAGGGTCACTTTTTCGGCGTCTGTTCCTGTTGCTGGCATCCTTCTGCCCCTTTGCACTGCTTCCTGTCTCAAGTCTTTCTTCTCTCCCAGGGACCCTCCATCCCATTAAGTTGGCCAAATAGCCAAGAAAAACTGTGAATTCTGGGAGGGGCTCAGATGGCTCTCTAGAAGATGGTAGAGGACATGGAACATGATTTAAATTAGAATTAAGTTAGAACTGTCGAAACACCTACATGTCAAGAAAGGAACAGACGACTAACCTTTTCTTTTGACACCTAGTAGCATACCCACTTTCTAGAATGTTTTAAAGTGGAAGATTCTTGCTATAATTTTCGAGAAATAAGACTCTTAACTCCCCCTCCCTCCCCACTGTTCAGTTAATTTGGGGGAAATCAAAGAGTACCTCCAAGCCATTTGCAGAGAATCTGATTTTGCTGAGGTCATTAAAAGCATTACCCTTTTGTTCTTTAACAAAATAACCCACACAGAGGACCGGGGGGGGGGGGGGGGGGAAACCCAACAGTCCTTTGACCCACTGCTTCCTTCTTTCATGCTTGTTTTTTTTAAATTGCTTCTATTTTTAGTTCTTTGTATGGTGAGCTCCAATCACTAAAGAATCTGCTTATGGTTCTTTCTTCATTTACCAGTTTTGGATATTACCCATTGACTTCTTTTTATGACAGATCTGCATTTATATTACTAATATCTCCTCTTGGGCTTTCCTGGTGGCTCAGATGGTGAAGAGTCTGCCTGCAATGCAGAAGACTTGGGATCGATCCCTGGGTTGGGAAGATCCCCTGGAGAACGAATGGCTATCCACTCCAGGATTCTTGCCTGGAAAATCCCATGGACAGAGCCTGGTGGGCTACAGTCCATGGGGTTGCAAAGAGTCAGACATGACCGAGCAACTAACACTTTTTCAACCTCCTCTCGCCCCCTCGTCTATAACTTAATCAATGTAGTTGTGTCACTTTGGATTCTCTTTATTACATAAAATAATAGAGGCATCCTTTGTTCCATCAACGAGAAACCATATTTTTACTGTCCCCAGTATAGGTAAGGATCCTGGCACCTCTATCCTTTAGCATTTCTGCTTCTCCCCAAATACTTGTACATCCTCAAGGTTGAGAATATTTCTTTTGTAACATCTCTAACAATGGACTTTTTTTTTTTGGCAGCAGGGTATGTGGGATTTTAGTTCCCCAACCAGAGATTGAACCCATGTTCCCTGCATTGGAAGTGCGGAGTCTTAACCACTGGATCACCAACAAAATCCTTTCAACAATGAACTCTTATTTTTATCTCCAAAAGGTGCTCCCATCCCAAATATTCCACCCTCAGTCAACACTACTCCACCTACCAGGTGCTCCAGCCAGAAACGAATCCTCACCTTCCCTTTTACCCCACGTAAGTCCTGTCATAGCTGCCTCCAAAACACATTTCCACTCTCTCCACTGCTAAAACACCAGTGCAAGTCATCACCTTCTCTCTCCAGGACCAGCTGCTCTTATCTCCCTATAAATCTGTCCTCTACAAAAAAGCCAGACTGGTTTTTCTGAAATATAAATCAGATCACATCACATCACTCCTCTTGCTAAAAAGTGATCTCTCTTTTCAACCTCTTCACCATTGCCCATAAGACCTTCAAGGATCTGATCTGGGGTATCTCAAACAGCCATACTCTTATACTCTCCCCCTCATCCACTCTACTCCAGCTATCTTTTGACCGTCACAAACTGATTCCTGTTTTAGGGCCTTCGCTCTTCTGCTCGGTAACACCCTGCATCTTTTCCTTCTGATCTTTCGAATCCTCCTGAGAGGTCTTTGTGGGAGCAAAAGCAGCCTCTCACCCCTTGGTGTGCACTTTCATGTTATCTTGTTTATCTTCACGCTGTTCTACACATTATCCTATTTTTATATGTTTACTGTTTACCCCCTGCTTCTAGAATGTGAGCACTGAAAGTTCTTTTGTTCACCGTATCATCATCTAGAACAGGGCCTGGTACACAGAAGGCATTAAAAAAATATGGACTATGATCAGCTCACTGTTCTGCAGCATTGCTAAGGTTTCCATGCTGAGCAATTGCTTTGACTAAGATTAATTCCAAAAGTTGGAAATAAAGCAGTGCTTCATTATCGCAACCATGTAATTATTATTCACTACTTAAGTAGTACCCCAAAATATCTTCTCTCTTGAATGTTTTTTTTCCTCCTTGGAATTTATAATTGCCTTTTCTCTTCATGGCCTAGCCTTTTTCTTTTTAAATTAATTTTTATTGTAGTGTAGTTGCTTTATAATGTTGGCTGTATAACAAAGTGAATCAGTTATGTATTTACATATATCCCCTCTTTTTTGGATTTCCTTCCTATTCAGGTCACCTCAGAGCACTAAGTAAGAGTTTCCTGTGTTATACAGTAGGTCCTTGTTATTTGTTTTATGTATGTGCTCAGTTGTGTCCAGCTCTTTGTGACCCTATGGATGGTAGCCCACCAGGTTCCTCTGTCCATGGGATTTCCCAAGCAAGAATACTGGAATGGGTTGCCATTTCCTCCTCCAGGGGACCTTCCTGACCTAGGGATTGAATTTACATCTCCTGTGGCTCCTGCATTGCAGGGAGATTCTTTACCTGCTGAGCCATCAGGGAAGCCCAATATATACACTATTGATATTATGCATCTATTTTATATACAGTATCAATAGTGTATACATGTCAATCCCAAGCTCCCAATTCATCCTACCCTCCCATCCTCCCTTAGGAAGGTCTAGCTTTGTAGGATAGACTAGAACCCACAAATCCCCTCTTTTCCCAGGGGCCATTCACTCAGTTCAGTTCAGTTCAGTTGCTCAGTCGTGTCCAACACTTTGTGACCCCATGGACTGCAGCACGCCAGGCTTTCCTGTCCTTTACCAACTCCCAGAGTTGCAACCATGTGATTATTATTCACTACTTAAGTAATATCCCAAAATATATTCTCTCTTGAATGCTTTTTTTCCCTCCTTGGAATTTATAATTGCCTCTTCTCTTCATGGTCTAGCTTTTTGGTCACGCTCCTGAGAAATCTGTATGCAGGTCAAGAAGTAACAGTTATATGGTCACGCTCAAAATCATGTCTATTGAGTTGGTGATGCCTTCCAACTATCTCATCCTCTTTCGTCCCCTTCTCCTCCTGCCTTCAATCTTTCCCAGCATCAGGGTCTCTTCCAATGAGTCAGTTCTTCACATCAGGAGGCCAAAGTATTAGAGTTTCAGCTTCAGCATCAGTCCTTCCAATGAATATTCAGGCTTGATCTCCTTTAGGATGGACTGGCTGGGTCTCCTTGCAGTCCAAGGGACTCTCAAGAGTCTTCTCCCACACCATAGTTCAAAGCATCAATTCTTCGGTGCTCAGCTTTCTTTACAGTCCAACTCTCACATCCATACATGACTACTGGAAAAACCATAGCTTTGACTAGACAGACATTTGTTGGCAAAGTAACGTCTTTGCTTTTTAATATGCTGTCTAGGTTTGTCATAGCTTTTCTTCCAAGAAGCAAGCATCTTTTTTTTTTTTTGAAGCAAGCATCTTTTAATTTCAAGACTGCAGTCACCATCTGCAGTGATTTTGGAGCCCAAGAAAATAAAGTCTGTTACTGTTTCCACTGTTTCTCCATATATTTGCCATGGAGTGATGGAACCAGATGCCATGATCTTAGTTTTTTGAATGCTGAGTTTTAATTCAGCTTTTTCACTCTCCTCTTTCACTTTTATCAAGAGGCTCTTAAGTTCCTCTTCACTTTTTGCCATGAAGGTGGTGTCATCTGCATATCTGAGGTTATTGATATTTTTGCAGCAACCTTGATTTCAGCTTATGCTTCATCCAGCCTGGCATTTTGCATGATGTACTCTGCATATAAGCTAAATAAGCAGGGTGACAATATACAGCCTTGATGTACGCCTTTCCCAATTTGAAGCCAGCCTGTTGTTCCATGTCCAGTTCTAACTGTTATTTCTTGACCTGCATACAGATTTCTTAGGAGGCAGGTAAGGCGGTCTGATATTCCCATCTCTTGAAGAATTTTCCACAGTTTGTTGTGATCTACACAGTCAAAGGCTTTGGTGTAATCAATAAAGCAGAAGTAGATGTTTTTCTGGAATTCTCTAGCTTTTTCAATGATCCAGTGGATGTTGGCAGTTCGCTGACGCCCTGGATTTGCTCACTCTGATCTGGGTGGATGACTCCACCAAGTCGAACCCACAGCTGGTGCTCGGGCTTTGTTTCCTTCCTGATGTGGATCTGCCGCCTCCTGGCTCTCATGTCTTCCTCTTTCTTGCTTTATTGCCTTAGTTTGTGGGAATATATCCTTGGAAATTCTCCTATGAAAGGGTGTGTGGAAAGCCTCTGCTTGTCTGACCACGTTTTTCCCCTTGGTTGTCTGTTTTGCTTTTTAATTTCACACTTGATTAATACTTTGGCTGGGTAAAGAATTACAGGTTGACAACACTTTCCTCTCAGTGTGTGACAGACAATTTTCCATTGTCTTTTAGCATCTGGTATAAGGGAAGAGAATTCACATAGGTACACACTTTAAGGTATAATCTCAGTCCCTACTAAAACTTCCCCAAAATGATGTTTACAGAAGACAAAGGGAACAATCACATCAGGCACTGGCAAAGACTACTCAGGGTGATGAAAACAAGAGAAAATTCTGCAAAGCTAGCTAGTTTAAATTACCTGAATCACCTTGAATTATACTATGCTGAGTAAAGAAATTCAATTTTATTTCTTCCAAAATTAGGCAGTTCTCCACAAATTCTTTTCGTGATCAGGCTAAATACTTTCCTACAAGTCTTTTACTAATTTTTTTTTTTTAAAGTAAACCTCTTATTCACAGCATTCCTTAGTTCACCTGCATGGTTCTCAGCACAACTGTAACTGCTTTTTTTTTTTTTTTAAATCTATTTGTAAACTCAGTGTGGGAAGGAGGGGTGTCTTTCTGTGTTTCCGGCATCTAACTTGTCTACAGAAGGTCTGGCACTTTTGAATTAGGGCTCACTTTACAGGCTGAAGAAATGAAAACAAAGCCAAACAAGGTGCAATACAGCTAAAGCTCTCTGCAACTCAAGATGCAAGCCCTGTTGAGTTCTGTAGGCTCTTGGTCTTCACACAAAGACAGTGGTTTTCAGAGATCATGGGTTTTGCAGTCAGAGAACTTGGGTTTGACTCTGACTCTGTTCTGCTACTTATTAGCTGTGAGACTTTGGGTCAATCATTTATATGCTCTGAACCCATTTCTGCACTGTAAAATGGGGACGAGTGTCTACCCTGCAGTAGAGCAACTTTGAAGATTAAATCCTATAATTTATGTAAATAAATAGACATAATAGTAGGACCTTAAGTAATGGCTACTACTACTATTTTCATTGATAAAGGCAATAGGGACCACGGGTTAAGAATCTGCCTTGCAATGCAGGGAACTCAGGTTTGATCCCTGTTCGGGGAACTAAGATCCCACATGCCTTGGGGCAACTAAGGCCTCTTGCCACAACTACTGAGCCTGCACACCACAACTAGAAGGCCCATGAACTGCAATGAAAGGTCCCGCATGATGCAATGAAGACCTTATGGGCTGCAGCTAAGACCCAAAATAGCCAAAAAAAAAAAAAGCTATAAAAAGTGGTTATATAGAAATCAAAGCTAAAGTATTCATTGCAATGAAAAAAAAAAACCCAGAATTTATATACTGTTTTATATAGCACTAAGCATGATGATAACACTCTGTAGCAAAACTGAAAAAAATGAACAAGTTTCTAAATCTGAGGCTCCTTTTGGTCAAGACCCAATGTCCTTCATGACTCCTGCAGTTCCAACCCTGCCACTTTTGACTGACCTTGTCTGTATAGCTCCATCCATTAAAAAATCGTTAGGCAGGAGCCTTAAGCTGCAAAGTCTTACATTTGATTTCTTTTGCATCCTGTCCTTACTGATGAAAATTCCAAATGAATGAAACAGGAATAAGTGGGGTTTTACTGTAAGTTACAGGTTTACAATAAATTTTGTTTGGTTAAACAAATTAAATATACATGTGGTATAAATAACACGCCACTGAGAAAGGGAATTTGGGGGGTGACTTAAGGATATTGATCTTATTATTTCAGTCATATTAGATTAGATACATTGAGTTCCCTGTTTGCTCAGGAGGTCTGCTCTTTCCATCTCACGCCCTGGCTTTCACTTACCATTTCCTCTGGGGCGGGCTTCTCCTAACTTTGTTTTCCATTCATTATCTTGTAAGGATTCCTGTTTTTGCTGTTGGAGTATGCCTGGATGACTGCTCTTCAGAGAAATGATAGCTAGACTGGGGGGTCAGAAATAAGGTCATCACACAGACTCCTGAATTCCCAAGATGATTATCTGTTCAACTACCTCCAGGAGCCATCAATCTGGTGTTCAGCGTGCCCACAGCAACGGGAAAGAAAACAAGACTTCTTAAAAGCTAGGTTCCAATTATGCTTATCAGCAAGGGGGCATCTTTCTGGTGGTCAATCAATGCCCTCGTCTGAGATCTGACAACAGCAGAGGTGCACAAACAGGGCAGACAGGAACTTCAGAGCCACAAAAAGCCTTATGTTTAATTCCGTTTCACCTACTAAAGGGAATCTGCTAATAGCATCCGAGAACAAAACTGCAATAAATTTAGCTCATTGCTAGGTAGATCAGGGGAGAACCAGGGAGAAGAACAAGGACACGTAAAAAATAAAATCTATTTTCACAAATGTGCAAGATGAAGAACACTGTAGGAGGCAAGCTTGCCACTCTGCCCTATTTGCTATTTAGGGTCCAAGCGCCATAACCAATGGCTAGTTTTTAAACCATAAGGTTTTACTTTGAAAGGAACCTGGATCTCCTGACCTTCTGACTCTTCTATCCAAGACAGAGACTGAACAAGGGACAGTACATTTAGGAATCTGCATTTAGAGTCACCTGCCAAGGCTTCCTGGTGACAACTGTGACTGTCTAATCTTTTATACAAATGAGGGTGAAAAGGTTTTCTAAACATATAAAACCCTAAAGGAAATTCCATGATACTTATCAAAAGCACCACACACACACACTCTTTGGATCAGGATATCAAAACCACCCAGCTGGACTACATGATATGATGGTGGGCCAGGGGCTAAGAAATGTGCTTCTGGGAGTTAATATTCATATCTTCTCAATCTGATAAATACCAGCTTTGAGTTCTTACTGCCTTTCTTTTACAAAGCTTGAGTGACTTAGAACAGGAATCATGTGTCACATCTAACAGTTAATCAAGGTCTCTCAGGCGCTGAAACATTTGTTTTTATACCCCTGCTTTTGTAAAAGGTGTACTTTCAGGTTGGAGTTCCACTCTCTGAACAGATGGCTATCATTTAACTAACAATGCTGAGTTTGTTTACCAAGGATTTGTAGTCTAGTCACAAAATAGTGAATATGATTTAGCTTCCATCAGTGACAGGCAAAAATAGCGCTTAAATAAGAATCCAACAGATGGGATGGCTTTTAAGATGCAGAAACAAGTTTCAAAGAGACTTTGGAGTTAGCTGTTAGAATGCTTGGATTTATAAAATATAAGAAAAGATTGGCAGAAATTGTATATAAGAAAGTAGCAGAACATGGTGCTGAAACTTCATATACATAAAATAAGTTGCTTGGTAAAAATATTTCCCTTTGTGGCCTTAAGTTCAACCCATATGAGAGGTCCAATGTATTGCCGTGAAATAATAGAGGGTCCCTTGGGATACAGGGTATCAGAACCCCTATGTGTATAATGTTTGAAAATTGTCTCAGACGGTAAAGAATCTGCCTGCAATGCAGGAGAGCCGGTTTCAATCCCTGGGTGGGGAAGATCACCTGGAGAAGGGAATGGCAACCCTCTCCAGTATTCTCGCCTGGAGAATCCCATGGACAGAGGAGCCTGGTGGGCTACAGTCCATGGGATTGCAAAGGCTTGGACATGCCTGAGCGACTAACACGCTGGGATATGAGGCACCAGAATCCCTATGTGTATAAGGTTTGAAAATTGTACCCCAATCTTCTCAGGATCACCCACAATTTCCCAATCGCAGAATTACTGCTTTCACCTAGTAGCAGAAGAGCAGCTTCAGAACCTTGCTCATCTGGGTGTCAGCATCGGCCGGTCAGGCTTAGAACATCTCCATCTGGACTTTCAGGTTCTCACTTACAAAACAGATATCTGGAGCTGGTCTTCCTGAACTGGTACAGTATAAAAAAATTACATTTCCAAAGTATAAAGCTATAGAATTTAGAATAGAAAGAGATAAGGTAACATTTTACTTCCACTCAATCTTTTTGATTTTTTTTTTCTTTCTGCAATTCGGCTTTCACCCTCAACTCGTAGTCACTCAGTCGTGTCTGATAGACAGTCACCTGCCAGGCTCCTCTGTCCATGGAATTCTCCAGGCAGGAATACTAGAGTGGGTAGCCATTCCCTTCTCTAGGGGATTGTCCTAACCCAGGGATCACACCTGGGTCTCCCGCATTGCAGGTAGATTCTTTACCATCTGAGCCACCAAAGGGTCACAAAGAGTTGGACACAACTGAATGACTAAGCACACACGCACACACTCAGCACTTAAATAAAGACACTTTCTAAGGTCACCAAGTCAAAGGGACTTTCTAGGTCTTAATCTCCTTTAACGCTGAGACATCTGATCATGCTGTCCTCATCTTTCCAAGAGATTATCTCCCTCAAATCACCTTCTCCTTTTCTGACTTCCCATCCATTAAACATGGGATTTGCCCAGGGTTCTCATCTGATCCCTCTTTTGACACTACATGTTCTCGCTGGTGCCTTCCTCTTGCTTTGGCATCAATACTGACTCACTACACAGTCTTCAAGTTCCTTGACCATCTGGTTATACCAATGCACCTTTCCAGTATTTCTTGCTACTTAATCTGCACAACCTCTGAGCTTGCCACACCAGACTACCTCTCAGAACAGAGCCCATATTTTTTCAAATATTCCCTTTATGGCTTTGTTCGTGCTGTTTTCTTCTACCCCAAACGCACAGACCCGTCTCACCTGGACTGCCTTCCCTAGAGTCCAGAGTCCAGTTCCAAGCTTATTAACAGCTTCGTTGTGGCATCAATGGCATCTGATAAACCCCACACATTCAAAGTGCACATCAGGGAAGGTTTGGAGATGTGCACATACCCTGAAAGCACCACCAGGCTCAAAATATCTGCCACCCCAACAAGTTTCCTTGTAATCCCTCCTTCTTGACCCCTCCCCACCCATTTTCCTTTCCCAGACAACTACTGATCTGCTTCCTGTTACTATAGCTTAGCTTGTATTTTCTGGAGTTTGATAAAATGGGATCATACAGCATGTACATTTTTAAGCTGGGCTTCTTTGACCAAAGGGGCTTCCCTGGTGGCTCAGATGGTAAAGAATCTGCCTGCAATGTAGGAGATCAACGTTTGATCCCTGGGTCAGGAAGATACCCTGGAGAAGGGAATGGCAACCCACTCCAGTAGTCTTGGCTGGAGAATTCCATGGATAAGAGAAACCCTCTGAGCTACAGGCCATGGGGTTGCAAAGAGTCAGATACGACTGAGCGACTATCCCTTTCACTTCCTTTGATCAAGCATTCATTTTGAAATGAATTTTGAAATTCAGCCATCTGGTAGTGCATATCAATGGTCATTCTTTTTAAAAAAATGTTTTATTTTTAGTTGGGGGATTATTACAATATTGTGATGGTTTCCACCATACATCAACATGAATCTGAACAGGAGCCCACTGTATGGGTACCACAGTTTGCTTATTTATTCACCTGTTAGTGGTTGTTCCCAGTATTTGACTGTTACAAATAAAACTGCGGAGGAATTGTGGTTGAGTCTCTATGTGCCTATATACTTTTATTTCTCCCTTTGGTAAATTCCTAGGAGGGTAGGTATGTTTAACTTTTTTAAAACTGCCACTGATTCCCAAAGTGACAATACAAATGATCCAATTAATACAATTATCCAAAATGGATGATATGACAATCCAAAAATTATGCAGTGTTGCTGAATCCAGTCTGAGGGGTGAAACATTCAATCCTTCACCATTAAACATGATGTTAGCTTTAGACTTTTCACAGGTACTCTGTATCAGATTGAGGAAGTTATTTTTACTGTTAGTCTGCTAAGAGTTTTTATCAGAAACGAATGTTGGATTTTGTCAAATGCTTTTCCTGCATCTATTGAGATATCATATGGTTTTTCTCTTCTTAGTTTATTTATATGGTGTATTATGTAGATTGATTTTTGGATGTTAAATCAACCTTGTATTCTTAGGATAAATCTCACTTAGTCATAATGTATTATTTGCCTTATATGTTGTTAGATTTGAGTTTTCCTTCTATATATTGCCCACCTGCAAAGTCACTCAGTCATGTCTGACTCTTTGTGACCCCATTGACTGTAAGCCTGTTAGGCTCCTCTAGCCATGGGATTTTCCAGGCAAGAATAATGGAATGGGTTGCCATTTTCCTCCTCCAGGGGATCTTCCTGACCCAAGGATGAAACCTGTGTCTCCTGTATTGCAGGTGGATTCTTTATCCTCCGAGCTATTGGGGAAGCCCTTCTATATACTGTGGAAGTGGATATACTCAGTTTTGCTTAGATTTTTTACATCTCTGGTCCCAATGGAGATTGGTAATATTTTTGTCTGACTTTGGTATCAGGGTGAGACTGGCCTCACAGAATGAGTTGGGGAGATATTTCCCGACATATAATCGAAAACAACAATATATAAGACAAATAATACATTATGACTAAGTCAAAAAAAAAAAACTTAAAAAAAAAAAGAAATTAGTAGTTAAAACTTTCCCACAAAGAAAATTCCAGATCCAGATGGCTTCACTGGGGAATTCTCTACATTTAAGGATGACATAATACCAGGTCTTTGCAAATTCTTCCAGAAAACTGAAAAGGAGATTGTCATATATCTTCTTGCTATATGCTAATCTATGGTATTTTCGTTTCACCGGTATTTGCTACTGTTTGTTTTTCTGTTATCTATTTCATTGATTTCAGCTCGATATTTATTGTTTTCTTTTTTTTTTTTTTGCTTATTTTGGTTTAATTTGCTCTTATTTTTCTAGTTGCTTGGAAGTGTAAGCTGAACCACACGGATTTGAGACCTCTCTCCTCTTCTGCTCTAGGCATTTAGTGCTATAAATTCCACCCACGAAGTGCATTAGCAGCATTACATAAATTTTGATATGCTGTGTTTTCATCTTTATGCAGTTCAAAATACTTTCTAAGCCTTCATTTTAATCAACTGTTGACCCATGAGTTGCTTTGAAGTGTGTTATTTAGCTTCTAATTATTTGGGGATTTTTCAGAGATCTTGCTGTTATTGATTTCTAATTTCATTTCACTATGGCAGGGATCTTGAAGACTTTATATTAATTGTGACTTGCATCATGGTCCAGAATATGGTCTATTGTGGCAAATATGTACTTGAAGAAGATGTGCATTCTGATGCTGTTAGGTAGAATGTTCTAGAAATGTTAATTAGGTCAACTCAGTTGATACTGTGGTTCAAGTCTTCTATATGCTTATTTTTCTGTTGACTTGTTCTATGAATTGACCCATATTATTTTGTTATTATTATTTTTTAAACAATTGCCTTTTAAAAAGATTGAACTAACAAGGAAAACAGCTTATATATTTACTCATGTAGCTGTTATTTCTAGTGCTCTTTATTCATTTGTGGAGATCTGTATTTCCATGTGATATATGTATATGTATGTGTGTGTGTGTATATATATGTGTGTGTATATTTTTTCTGCCTAAATGACCTTCTTTAATATTTCATGTACTATGAATCTACTAGTAATGCATTATTTCAGTCTTTGTGTATCTGAAACGTCTTTAATTCACTTTCATTCTTGACGTTATTACTACTTGATACACAATTGTAGGTTGACACTTTTTCCCTTCTGTATTTTAAAGATGTTCTATTGCTTTCTCACTTTCATCATTACTGATGGGAGATCTTCTACAGCCTTATCTTTATTCCTTTGCATAAAATGTCACTGTTTCCTCTGGCTATCTTTTAGATTTTATTTTCATCATTGGTTTTGAGCATTTGATTGTGATATGCCTTGGTTTAGCTTTCTTCATTATTATATTTTTTGGGGGTGTAACTTCTAGGATTTATGTGTTTATGAGATTTTCATCAAATTTGGAAAGTTTTCAGCCATTATTTTTTTACCTTTTTTTTTTTTTTCTGTCTTCCCCTGTTAGCTGGGGACTTCATTTCCTAATATATTAGACTGGCTGAAGTGATCTCATAATTTACTCATAATGTTCCTTTTTCAAACATTTCTTTTTTCCTCTGTGTGCTTCAGTTTGGATAGTTTCTAATGCTGTTTTCAAGTTCACTAATCTTTATTTCTGCAATGTCTAATATGCTATTGATCCCAATCTGGTGTACTTTTATGTAAGACAGAGTTTTCACTTCTGGAAGTTTGACTTGGGCCTCTTTCAATATCTTCTATGTCTTTAACTGTTTGCTATAACTATCTTAATGTCCTTATTGGTTCTTTTTAACTTCTGTGGTAGTTCTGGATTGGTTCTGATTTTTATTCTCATAATGGGTTGTATTTTCCTGCTTCTCTGCAGGACTGCCAATTTTTGATTGGATGCCAGACACTGTGAATTTTCCCTACTTGAGGGTGGCTGCTTTTGTATTCCTATAAATATTCTTGAGGTTTTCCTGGGCTGAAGTTAAGTTACTTGGAAATTAATTTGATCCTTCTGGGTCTTGCTTTTAAATTTGTTAGAGGAAAACCAGAGCAGTGCTCAATCTAGGGCCAATTATTCTCTGCTGCTGAAGCAAGACCCTTCTGAGTACTATACTTAAAAAAAACCAAAACTTACTTGGCTGCAGTGGGTCTTAGCAGGTGGGATCTTTGATCTTTGTTGTAGCATGCAGCATCTTTTAGTTGGGGCGTGTGGGATCTAGTTCCCCAACCAGGGATCAAACCTGTGCTGACTCCTGCATTGGGCGTATGTAGTCTTAGACCCTCAGGGAAGTCCCTGAGTACTACTCAATGCCCTGTGACTTAATGAGAACTTCCAGTCTGGTTGCTGTGACAGGTACCATTCCTCACTCTCTGTGAGCGCCAGCACTGCTACCTCTAACCTTTTTGACTGTTCCTTTGTCCTCTGGTGGTCTCCTAACAACATGCGTTGACCAGTATTCAGGCGAATACTTAACAGGGACCCTTGCAGACCTCCAGTTCCCCGTGTAGCCCTCTCCTCTGTCCGTCTAACCTGGGTGACCTCATTTATTCTGTTTCTCATGAATCATCATCCTTCACTGATATCTGGTTTCCTGAACACTATTATTTCATATATTTTGTCTGTTTTTTTTGTTGCATTAGGCAAGAGGGTAAATTTCATCCTTGTCACTCCATCTCGGCTAGATGTGGAAGGCCACTTTTTAAACTTTAGAGGTCTCCTTTTAAGCCTGGCACAAACACCACTTCACTTTGATGAAGTTTCCCTAGAACATTTTCCCATCTCTCACTTTTGTCTAAAAATACACCCTGACCTTTGTGCATTAAGCCACTTTCTTTGTACTCTTATGAGCTTATTATGAGTTATGTATTCATCTCCTTTGACAGACTGCAAGCTTCCTGATGGCAGGAGGTGGGTCTTTGTATCACTGTCATATCTATGTATCGACAGTGTCGATAAATTATTGAGCCTCAAGACATATCCCCTGACCCCATTTCTATGGTGCTCCCTAGCCAATACTTCTATTTTTACCATCTTAACCACTTGTAAGCATAAGTTCAGTAGTGTTTCACACACCTCCAGAGGTTTTTCTCATCATGCAGATAGAAATATATATGTATATATATATCTTAATGAATAAAGACATTTGGTGAAGGCTTTTAATTTCAATTAAAAAAGGTTGATTTGCTCAAGGGTTTACAGCGAGCTGGTGGTGATGTTAAGACCAGAAGACACACTGCCTGTTCCTGTCAAATACTCATTCCTACCAGGTCTGTTAATTCAGTGCATATGCTGAACACAGAAGGCCAAAAACTGCCATGCATCAAAGAAGCCTCAGATGTGGAAAGTCAGAAGTTATTAATTCTGAATGGCATAATTTAGCGAGGCCAGACTTTGTTTTTTTTTCTCTTTTAATTTGTCTTGGTTAGAAAACAATATTCTCTAACAAACTGTTCCTTGATTTTTTATTTTTCCTGACATGGGGTTTTCTGAGTCATCTAGTACTGTAAGGCTGCTTACTTATTCCATTTTATACCAAAATTTCTTTTCTCCTTATAGCCTCAGTCCAATTCTTTTCATTTTCTGTGATTTCTCTAGGCCTGGTATCTTTCTAAGAGCAGGATATATAACTTTTTGCTTCATTTAGTAATGATTTCATCTTACCCAGGATGTATGCATGGGATCAAGCTGATTTTTTTCCACTACAAAAATTTCATGGGAACGTACCAATTGTTAGTTGCTTTGCTTCTAGAGGAAAAGATATTCTGAAATAATCTTATAACTTTTAAATATTTTTTTCTAGTTATAAAATTAACAATGACAATCACAGAAAATTTGACATTCATCATTTTTTAGGCAAGTTAAAAAGAAAGCCAAAAATAAGACATTAAATGCAAAAACCATTTAAAAAATCATAAATGTCATGTTGGCTATTTCTTTTGGTCTCAAATGTGAAGGAAAGGAGACTTGGAACGATTTTTCTTCGCATCAAAGAGACGCTAAAGGAAGTAACTGCTATCACCTTTTGAAGAAAGGCTGGAGGATGGGCTCTGAATTCAACAAAACAACCTTCCCCTTTTTACAGAGAAGCCTGGTATTTGCAGAGGGTCTGGCCAGGAATGTATGCCATGTTGAAACAACTGAGCAAAACGTAAGAATTTTGCTTTCTGGTGCAACTTCAGTGTGCTAAACTCTAGAAAATACCATGTCCCTTGCCCCCTGAAAATTCAAGAAAATGGTTCCAATTAAATATGAAAGAATGATCTCTTACTTTCCTCTCCAGCAATGTTTTTTTCCTTTCTTTCTTTTTTTGATGTGGACAATTTTTAAAATCTTCACATTTTCTATGCTTTTTTGAGACCTGCTTGCTAAACATCTCAAGTTTGAGTATCCTCAGACTTGTCTCATGTGTCATTACAAAATTCATTTTCTTCCAATGGACTCAGCCATCTATTATTTTCATTTCAGTTGTGTATTAGAGTTGTTTTTATTTCACCCGAGGAAAAATGAAAATAATGCTGGGAAGAATTGAAAACACACTGACAAGAACAACAATGTCCTACTGTATAGCACAGGGAACTACATTCAATGTCCTGGGATAAACTGTAATAGAAAAGAACATAAAAAAGAATGTACACACACGTGTAGCTGAATCACTTTGCCGGACAGCAGAAACTAACACAGCACTGTAAATTAACTGTATGTCAATTAAAAAACACACGGAGACCTGTCTGAACGGAGGAGGAAAAAAATGGAATCACGGCTGTCTGGCAATGAAGACACTAATATAGCAATTAAAAATCCCAAATCACTGATGTCCTTACTTTTGATGCCCAGAGATGAGGCAAAACTACATCAAAACTACAACCAACAACTGGCAGATTCTCAAACATTTTCTAAAAAGCTCAGTTACAAAATCAGCAAAGTTAAATTGGATAAAATACAGCCTCACAATATCAGTTTAAAAAGGAACATCTCTAATACCTACAGAGGAGTTTAACACCCCAATATTTACAAAACAGAGACACTTGAATCTGCTCAAGACACTCTAGTAAGAGTTTAGAGGCAGGTTCAGTATCTTAGGAGGAATACTAAATGTTGGCAATAAAGTATCAACTATATGTTTTACCAAGATCCAACAACATCTGTTATATTATTTATTAGTAGATACCAGTACATCAAAACTGTTGATTTGTGTAGGGCCTGAGTGCATTACATTAGGACTATCTTGGATACAGGCTTTCCTGATGGCTCAGTTAGTAAAGAATCCTCCTGCAATGCAGGAGACCCAGGTTTGGTCCCAGGGTGGGGAAGATCCCCTGGAGAAGGAAATGGCAACCCACTCCAGTATTCTTGCCTGGAGAATCCCATGGACAGAGGAGCCTGGTGAGCTACAGTCTATGGGATCGCAAAGATTCAGACATAACTAAGCGACTAAACCACACTTCTTGGATACAAGGACAGAAACCCAATCCCTATAGCTTAAGTGAGGGGGAACTTGTTATGGACCAGGATAACTCATTGAGGAAAAGAAATTTGTCAAATGGTGTATTTACCAAAGGGCAATATGCTGAATAACAAATCTGCATATCTCACAGACCTGTTTTTGGTTTATCCAGTTTTTATTGGATGGATTGGCTGGACACTTATGGTTCTTGGGCTGTCTGGCTCTTCCTCATCTATCAGCCTGTCCATTTTGCCCACCCCCCCAACCCCCAGATTGGCACCCAAATGCACAGGTGCACTCTCTCCTCTCTTCCTCTGTTTCAGCTACTTCCAGCTCCAACAGCAGGGCCAGCAACAAAAGGACTCCTCCTTAAACTGTCATGAAAACTGATCAATTACACTTCCTGGAAATTCTCAAAAGCTACTAATTGCCATCTCAATCTAACTGAAGCGTTGTGAACTTTTTATAAAGGGTCAAAAGGAACATATTTTCGGTAAACTGGTAAGTTGGTAAATGAGATAAATTAGTCAGTTGGGCAAACTTGATGGAAGAATACTAAATGTCAAATGGAAAATAACTGAAGGAAAATTTGAAGAGTTAGTATAAGCTAAATTTCCCATAAAGAAATGCTAAACTCTGTGGATTCTGACAGCTGCTTTGTATTTTAAGATCTGGTATGGAAAGTGGGTGGTGCCAGTTTCTAGGAAAAGCTTGAGTCTGGATGACCTGAAATGTAGGTGCCTCTGTGACAGTCAGACCATAGTATCTGATACTGCTATTTGGGAAGGGTTGAGGCCTACTTAAGAGCACAATGATTATATAAAATATGCTTGCTAGTTCTTTGAAGGATCTAACAAAAGGACACCCTTCCCTAATAGTTCTAAGTAAATGCCAAACAACGTATGTGCAAATAGAGTGAAGTCCATTTTTTCAGGTAAATTTCATGAAAAGACCAAGCCAATCTGAGACCCTTAGTTTCTTTAACTTGAACATGCCTTAAAATGCTGTGACAAGGAATTAATTCAAGAAAGATATTCCTTGAAATCAAGTTTTGGTAACTGCAAATTTTTGCAAATTCAGTGAACTGGCCACTTGGCAAATTGACTTTTGGTGAATTGAATTTTTAAAAAAATCTATTCTTAAAAAACTGGAAAAAAATCCCATATAATAAAATATTCATCTGCCTAACAATTTCCAAGTGCACCTACAGTATAGTCCTGTCAACCACATGTATGACGGTGAACTGATTTTTGACAAATCAGCCTTCTTCAAATCATACACGATCTAGTGTCAAACAAGGTCACGTGGTGTGAAGGTCACAGGGAGGCTGGCGCTGCATTTCAGCGACATGGGCCCTGGATCTGTCAGATTCTCCTCTACCGCTGTCTCTGCTTCTCTGTGGGTCAGCTATGCCATGGTTGCTGACAGCTTCCTCCACCTTTGGAAATGTGGCTGCCCCAGCCCCTGGGTGTCCAGAGAGGCAGTGACCTGTGCATCTTCTCTGGACTGAGGCCCAGCGATCTGGAGGAAGGGAGAAGTGGTGCAGCGTGGGCCACGTGCCACCCCTGCACTATTCATCTCTGCCAGGGAGTCAGGGATGCCAGGATGTGGTGCCCCCGGTGGGAACTTTGGAGATGAGAGACCGGGACAGAGAGGTTCCAGAAGGGGCTGCTGGACAGACCAAATGACCGATGTCCCCACACTCAAGTGCCTCCTCTCTCCATTTAGTGTTACTGTCATCCACCCCTGGAGAAACTTCTCTCCCTGAAAAACGGCTGTAGAAGGCAGCAAAGCTCCTGTAAACCTCTTACTTCCTTGCTGTTCCTGGGGGCAAAAATCTAGGTCCTTCTCATCTTAGGGATTATCTTTTTTGGCCAATAACTATATATTTTGGGTAACCAAATTAACAGCAGGGACGTTACAAACGGTAAGGAATTCTGCTATCGCTCTTACTCCTTTGAGGACTTCTGATTTCTAGTTTTATTACTGAGAGTCGCACTTGTCTTTCTATTCTCTACCATACTAGTTCTTTCTCCATTTAATTCATTCTTTTTGGCATATGGGGGCCGCAGATGTATATCAACTAGTGTCTTCAAGTTTCCATTTCCCTTTTAAGAGAACAATTGTTTTGCTCTCCTGAGCATGTTTAACATGGAAGATGATGGTATTTAACATTTAACATGGAAATGTCATTTAACATGGGAGATAACATGTTATTAGGCTTTGACTCACTGGTGTTGTATACACATATGTATCTAAATATATTTTTAAAAATTTATTTATTTTTGGCTGCTCTGGGTCTTTGTTGCATAGGTTGGACTTTGTCTAGTTGCAGCGAGTGGGGGCTATCATTTGTTGTGGGCACGGGCTTCTCATTGCAGTGGCTTCTCTTGTCGCAGAACATAGGTTCTAGGGCATGTGGGCTTCAGTAGTTGTGGCACCTGGGTTTAGTTGCCCCTCAGCCTGCAGAAGCTTCCCAGACCAGGGATTGAACCTGTGTTCCCTGCCTGACAGGCAGATTCTTAACCACTGGACCACCAAGAAAGTCACAGCATTATATAATTTAACACTTATGTTCTCCCTAGAACCTATATGATAAAGTTCAAATTCATTAGCTTGGGGTCCTACTTCAGCTACTTCTTTCCACCAAGCTTTTGCATCTTCTGTTCACTTCTCTGGGGAAAATCGTGCCCCGTCCCAACTGATAAAACTCCAGCCAGCCTTGGAGACCCAATGGATGATCAGTTCATCCCCTGTGCTTCCATGGCCTGGCCCTGTCACAGCTCGTCTCAGGCAATGGAGTGTACACACCATCCCATCTTCCCCATGAGATCGAGAGCTATCTGAGGAAAAGGATCACACGGTCCATCTTTGTGTCCTTTCCACCCCCCATGGCCAGACCTGCAGTGAATGCATGGAGAATGGAGGCTGAATGATGGTGTGAAAATATAGCAGTGTTTGTTTCAGATGAAATACTTGGTTAAGTAGTTATGCTTCCTATACAGTCGATAAGACTTGAAATAAACACATGAAGAAAGCTTAAAAAAAAAAAAGCCCGTTCATTTAAATTTTCTCTCTGACAATTTAGGAAAAAATCCCAACAGCACAAACCAGGGTGTGAATTCACGAAAACTTCACAGGAAGATCTCCACGTGAGTACATATTGCAACGTCTAGGGCTGGGCAAGTGCTCAGTTGCTTAGTTGCTCAGTCGTGTCTGACTCTTCGCGACCCTATAGACGGACTGTAGCCTGCCAGTCTCCTCTGTCCATGGGATTTTCCTGGCAAGAATACTGGAGTGGGTTGCCATTTCCTCCTCCAGGGAATCTTCTCAAAACCCAGGGATTGAACAACCGGTGTCTCCTGCAGTGGCAGGCGGATTCTTTACTGCCGAGCCGCTGGGGAAGCTTATGGGCCTTCAAAAAAGTAATACGATTACCCTAAATGTACCATATCTCCCTGCAGTGATGCTGAAAAGATGATCAGTTTTCCAGTACTTTTGGATTTTCTCTTTCAACATGAAAGGCAAAGATGGCTATGTCATAAAGCAAATAAGTATCTTTGATCTGCACAAAAGTCTTCAGTAAATCTCCATCATGAGAGCAGGTAAAGCTGAGGATGACTGTGCACCCCTGCATGTCCTCAGAGAGGGCTTTTGTCCAAGGGCAGCTGCTTCTTAAGGCAGGCGGCACAGTGCCGGGAGAAAGAAATGGAAAGTCGGTAGATGGTTCACCATCCTCAGCAGCTGATACACCTTAATGCTGTTTGATTCTGCTCCTGCCTTAGTCACACCGAAAAGCTTTTAAGACTTTGCTCTGTGTTCTTTTGTGTACAGCGGATGGGTGTGACTATATAGAAATGGGTTAAGTTCATTCCATGGAGGCCTGTTACTGCAGGTGGGGTATCCCATCTGGAAATGGGCAGGCAGGTCCTAACAGCAAACTTTGTAAGGTCACTAAAGACCATTGCTTAGAGTGAGGGATGGCTCTTTCTGGGGCAAGCAGAGGTGGCGGACAGAATGCTGGTTCTGCCAATCCTCATCTCATTTCTCATCTCCACCCTCCTTCACTCCTTTCTCTGAACCTCAGGCCATTCCTCACCCTGCCTCTCTTCACAGGGGTACGAGGGGATGCTACTGTTGCACCTGATTTGATAATAATCATTTTAAAAGCACAAAGGTTTTGTGGTTTGCTTTTTTTTTTTTTTTAATGCTACCTTTGTCACAATGGCCATCTGAAAATATCACGTGTTCATCCTGGCCATTTTCTAAGTCAGTTCATGAAACCAATGAGAATTGCTTGGGTAGCTCACTAAGGGTGTAGATTCCTAGAAATTAGGATTTACTGATAGAAGGGGCCCAGGGATTTGCCTTGTGAATAAGCACTTCCAGGTGATTTCAGTGCAGATGCGACCCACACCTTAAGGAGCCCTGATAAAGACTGCCCTTATTTTTTTCATGGCAAATGCTATTTCTTTGTAAGGAAATACCATAATATGTTAAAATATTTTGATGGACTTCTATGATTTCTATGTTTTCACAGTTAGTAATGATGCTGTATTATTAGTTTCTTCTGCCCAGCGTCACTTTCTGCTTCTTTTGTGAAATGTTGGCCTCATATACTTCACCTCCAAACGTTCCCACCCAGCTCTATCTTGCCCTGTACCAAAAAAGGTTCTGCCCCTGGGTTTTCTGAAGATTTTCATATTCTGAGAAGACCCACTTCTCTGGTCGAAGTGACTGCCCCTGGGATAGGCATCTCACCCACATGGTGACAATCTTGTTATGCTGACACAGGAAGATTTTCTTCTAGTATGTTTTAAATGAACACATTTTATTGAATATACGATGCCTTCCCTATAAGATGTATCCTTTGTGTATCCCTAAGATGTTGCTCATTATCACTGTAAGAATCCACCAATGCTAAATCACACCCCAATTTCAGAGATGCTAAAACTTAAATGTATTCTTAAAATTAATAAAACGTCTTACTTTTGCTCAGTGTGTTTCTCTTTTTCAAGTACACCTATTATTTGAATGTAAATCTTTTGTTCTGTCTTCTATATCTGTCAACTTCTTTGTTACTATACCTTTCCTCTGTATACCAAGAGACCTTCTTAAATTTTTCTTTCATATCAATTCTGTTTTCTGCAATACCAATTGTGTTACTGCTGCATTTTCATTTTAATTTAAATTTTTTGATATCTTTTCTTATTTCATTCACATAATTGGACATTTTTGTTTCTCAGCTTGCTCCTTTTCATCTCAGTCTGTCATGCAATCTTTGGTCTGTTTATGTAGAATCCTTGCTTTCTTAAATTGTATTCAGGCTATAGTTTCTACAATGTGAATTTTCTGTTATAATACTTTTCGGAAATACACTTTTTCTTTTAAGGCTGTCGTCTATGTCTGTCTCACTGCTACTGACTTTCTCTATAGGTCTCATAAATAAGGAAACAGTTCTGGTGTTCTCACACAAAAAGGGCATATGGATTTTTTGGAGTCTTTCTTACGGTCCACCTGTTTGAAGTTAGAATTCATTTTTCAGTTTTTAAAAAAATATTTGTTTATTTTTGGCTGCTCTGGGTGGGCTTCCTCTAGTTGTGACAAGTGGGGGCTGCTCTACAGTTGTAGTGTGTGAGCGTCTCATTGCGGCGGCTCCCCTGTTGCAGAGCACGGGCTCCTGGGTGCTTCGTGCACGTGGGCTGAGTGGCTGTGGCACAGACGCTTAGCTGCTCCTCAGCATGTGCAGTCTTCCCGAGCCAGGGATCGTACCCATGTCCCTTACAATCGCAGGTGATTCCTAACCACTGGACCACCAGAGAAGGCCCATTTCTCAGTTTTTCAGCTGGAGAGCTGGCTTATGGACACACCCGCTAGATGTGGAAGCCTTTTACTTATGAAGCTGCTGATCTGAGCGGAAATCCCTATATCTTGCTTCCTTGTCAGCTTACTGACAAGGAGAGTTTGACATTATTCCTAGTTTTTTTTAAAAAAATAAGTAAATTACTACTTATTTTTTTTTAAGTAAATGAAAAGCTGCAACTCCCAGCATACAACATACCCATGGCTCTTCCAGCCCATAGGTCTTTTAGTTGCTAATTTAGTATCTTGAAATACCTCTTCACTTCTGTAACCAGATGTACTACATTGCTTAGAGTGGTAATCCTGCAATTGGTAGACGATGAGAGGTGTTCATAAGGGGAAGGAAAATGTCAGGGTTCTTCCTTTCCTTCATTCGGAAGGAGGACTAAGTTACACCCTCTGGTGGACAAGAGGCATACAGTGGTGGGAAAGGACTAGAAGTATCCTTTGGCCCAAGGGGGACAGCGGTCAGCCCCTGTTTTCACCAATTATCTACTGGGAGTCTTCTGAGTGCCAGGAATGTTCTGAACATTAGGGGAACTGCAGTGAACAATACAGTCCCTGCTTACTTGGGGCTTGTATTCTACTTGCAATACATACAATAAATAAGCAACTAAAGACAGAGTGTCAGAGGACATGAAAGCCATGGGGGAGACTCAGCAGGGGAGGAGACAGGAGTACTGTGGTGGGTGGACTGCTCTTCTCTACAGGATGGCAGAGAAGGCCTGATAGGTGACATGTGAACAGGTGTGAAGGACGTCCCTCTGAGCAGGCATCTGGTTGAGCAATGTTTCTAGTTTCCAGTACTAGTAAGGACAGTGGCATCTCTTTCTACGTTTTCATGTAAATGTACTTCTACTGGAAAGCAGAGGCAGGTGAATGGTGGTCACTCACTTTTCCATCACCATGAATCAGATGACTTTGATAATTATCATTTTTTTCTTTTTTTTGCTCCATGGGGGATCCTAGTTCTCTGACCAGGGATGGAACCCATGCCCTCTGTACTGGAAGTACAGTCTTAACGACTGGACCACTAGGGAAGTCCCAATAATTATCGTTTTAAATGGCTCCAATACTCTGTTCAGGAGATGGACCATAATTTAATTGACCAATCTGCTATTTAGCTGACTCTTGAACAACACAGGTTGGAACTGCCCAGGTCTACTTAGGTATATGGATTTTTTTTCAGTAAATACTACTTGTTGTTGCTGTTCAATCGCTAAGTTGTGTCTGACTGTTTGAGACCCCATGGACTGTAGCACGCCAGGCTCCTCTGTCCTCCACTATCTCCCAGAGTTTGCTCAAATTCATGTCCATTGAGTTGGTTGTGCTATCTAACCATCTCATCCTCTGCCGCCCCCTTCTCCTCTTGCCTTCAATCTTTGCCAGCACCAGGGTCGTTTCCAGTGAGGAACACACAATTCCCCAGCTGGCTGAATTAATGGATACAGAACTGTGGATACTGAGGATGGAGTATAGGACTTGAGCATCTGTGGATTTTCCGCCAGAGGGTTTTTGAGCCAATGCCCCCTGGATTCTGAGGGACAACTATAGCTGTCTATCTACATTATTTTCAACTGTCTTTCTTTTATCAGCTCCGCTGATGGCTCAGATGGTAAAGAATCTGTGAAGAAGGAGACCCGGGTTTGATCACTGGGTCAGGAAGATCCCCTGGAGAAGGGAATGGCAACCCACTCCAGTATTCTTGCAGGGAGAATCCCATGGACAGAGGAGCCTGGAGGACTACAGTCCATGGGATCTTTCTTTTACTTACATATTTTTAGTAGGAATATAAACTACTCTGATTAGTAGCCAGGCATTCAAGGAAAGCAGCTTGGGAATACAGATTAAGAGCTAGGAACATGGGTATCTGGGCTCAGGGGTGGAGGATCGTGGGGAATGAGGAGGAGCAGGAAGGCGTGAGCACTAGAAGTGCAGAACAGACAGGGCCAGGAGCAGAGGGCTTTGTGAGCTGGCCTGTCCCCTCCCTTTCACCTCTGCTCAGGAGGCCACCTCTCCCCCTGCTCCCGTGGCCATCGCCAATGGCCTGCTTATCAGTCTGACTCTACCCATAGTTTAAGTGTGGGTTAAAAAGAACATAAGCAAGGGACTTCCCTGATAGTCCGATGGCTAAGACTCCGTGCTCCCAATGCAGAGGGCCCGGGTTCAACCCCTGGCAGGGGAACTCGATCCCACATCCTGCAACTAAGAGTTCCTGTGCCACAACTAAAGACCCCACATGCAGATATTAAAGAGACTGCTTATGAAAAACAAGCAGCAGATGGTGCTGACTCCTGGCTTGCATCCACAGAAATCGAATGGGGAAAATGAGAAGGTTCTGTGCCTAAGACTGGGGTTATACTGAGGTTTCCAGCATCCAGACAGGCAAATGCCTGGACAGCTGCTTAGGGCAGATGGGTCCTTTGACAGCTTAATATTGCAGAGTTTCTGGTGCTCTGTAGTCAGGGCAGCCAACGTGAGCCCATCTGTTTACTCGTGGGCAGAATAGCTCACCACCAGCAGGTAGTCACTGCTGAGCGTGAGATACAAACCAAAAGTCAAGTCAGCCACTTTCATCACCTCTGCAAAGCAAACTGGCCTGGGAAACCACTGGTACAAACCCCGCAGACAAAGAAACCTCACCTCAGCGTCATGTGACCTACACAACGGGATCCCATGAAACAGTAGTTTTCTAGGAGGTTTTATTTGGGTTTATTTCAACATATTCAATGCCATGAGAGAAACCATTTGCTTAGAAAGCTCTTTAGTTCTTTTCTACTTTTCTAAACAGGAAAGGAAAATAACCATGAATTTAGGGCCTTCTGTAATATACCTAAAAAGTAGCATGCTTTATTATTTAAATGAAAAAAAATTTAGATAAGTAATACATGTATTTGTTGCAAAAGGTTTATAATGAAAAACTAATAAATCTCCCTCCCATACTTCTTTCTCCTGGTACCCCATCTCCCCTCTCCAGAGACAAACAGAATTACTCATTTCCTGAATGTCTTTCTGAATATGGCTTATGATATACATAATTGTTGGAGGAAGAAATGGCAACCCACTCCAGTATTCTTGCCTGTAGAATCCCATGGACAGAGGAGCCTGGTGGGCTACAGTCCATGGGGTCACGAAAGAGTCGGACACGACTGAAGTGACTTAGCACATACATACTTGTGTGTGTGTGTAACCATTTTTTAATTGCCTATATTTAAAATGAACAAAGCATATTATTAATAAAAGCTCTGGGAAGTACTGCAGTAAAGAACCTATTTAACTTCATCAGTGAATCCTAAACATATTTGACTTCAGGCTCCCTTCTTTTCTTCTTTATTGTAATTTCTTGTCTGTGGAATGTAGCCAGGACTTGCTGGTATGGCTGGATCAGGTGTTTCTGAAGGGTGTCTGTGCTGAATGGTCTCTGGGCCATGCTGGTTGTTAAATACTGTAAATGTCACACCTCAGAATATACTTCATTAAAAGACTGCCTTCCAATGTTTTAGAAAATGTGAAATGTGTGGGTGAGTTCTTGCAGAGGCAGAAATAACGGGTCCAGGTTAAGGAATGACTGAAGGAGGTGAGAATAAGGCTAATTTATATTTAGTTGAATTCAGTTTCAGATTAGTATGGGGAAAAATGCCAGGAAAGGGTTGGCTTCAATTTGTGAGAGAAGATGGTCACGAGAAACTCATTAGGTAGAGGAGAAAGCCATAAGCTTTATCATTTTTGTCTTTGTTTTTAATCATGAACTATTTCATACATAAATGTGTTTTTCATCTAGAAGTTTGATTTGCATCTCTTTTTAAAAAATATTTTCCATGTCTGTAGTTAACTTTTGAACACCTGAAATTTAGTTATAATAATTGCTTTCGTGTCTGTATCTGCTAATTCTCACACCTTTGTCAGTTGCAGGTTGGTTTCCATTGGATAATGGTTTTCCCCTTGTACTGGATCGCACTGTACTGCCTATTTGTATGCCTAGTAATTTTTGATTAGACATCAGACATTGTGAATTCTGCCTTGCTGGGGATGGATACTTGTGCATTGCTATAAATATTCATGAGCTCTGTTCTAGGACAGTTAAACTACTTGGCAGCAGTTTGATCCCTTTGGGTCTTGCTTTTAAGACTTATTTGGAGCTTGAGGGGGATCCTACACAGATCTCCAGCATCCCCTCTTTGTGCTCTTCTGTCCTCTCTGGCCTCCGTCCTGAAAACTTCAGTTGCCTTGATCTTCCAGACTCTTTTCTCTATCTCCTGAACTCAGGGAGTCCCTGTCCTAGCCCCTTGTTCTGATACGTGACTGGAATTTTGTTCATGGACTTTAAGCCCTAATCCTCTCTGTTTAAAAGTTTTAAAGACAGTGGCTCCTGTTCAGATTCAGTCTATCAATGGTATGTTTTGTTATTTTGGGCCTTTTCCTCCCAACTTTTAACTAGAGAACTTCTTAGAATGTACTTTAAAGAAATTCTCTTAAAGATAAAGTACTGGTCTGGAGTTAAATTCTTATCACCTTTGGATTTACAAAATTAACCCAGGGACAAGAAAGATTACATGCCACATCATTATGCTTATAAAATACAATATGATTTTCGAAGTTACAACAATGCTCTGATACTTGACAATAAAGAAAAACAGCTAGGAAAAAAAAATCAAATTAACCGTTTCTCAAGAAGTCAATAGCAAGTTGACTATAGCTCTAAGTCAAAATTTCCAAGCATGAATTTTCTAGGGGCAGACAGAAGGATTTTTTCCCCCTCTCATTTGTACTTTAGTTCTTAATTCATAGAATTAGGGACATAGGATAGGGACATCAAAAAAAAAAGACAAGAAGAGCTCATACAGCTCAGTATGTATACATACACACCCAATCAAAAAATGGGCAGAAGGTCTAAAAAAGCATTTCTACAAAGAAGACATACAGATGACCAAAAGGCACATAAGAAGATGCTCAACATTGCTAATTATAAAAGAAATGCAAATCAAAACTATACCTCACATGGATCAGAATGGCCATCATTAAAAAGTGTACAAATAATAAACGGTAGAGAGGGTGTGGAGAAAATGGAACCCTCCTACTCTGTTGGTGGGAATGTAAATTGGTACAGCTACTATGGAGAAGAGAATGGAAGTTCCTTAAAATACTAAAAATAGAGCTACCATATGATCTTGCAAACCCTCTCCTGGGTGTATATCTGGAGAAAACAACAATTTGAAAAGATACATATGCTGCAATGTTCACAGAAGCACTATTTACAATAGCCAAGATGTGGAAGCAACCTAAATGTCCATCAACAGATGAATGTGCTATATATACACAATGGAATACTACTCAGCCATGAAAAGAATGAAATAACTCTATTTGCTGCAACATGGAAGGACCTAAAGATTAACATACTAAGTGAAATAAGTCAGATAAAGACAAATACCGGTATGCTATCACTTATATGTGGAATCTAAAATATGATACAAATGAACTTATTTACAAAACAAACAGATTCACAGATACAGGAAATAAACTTACATTACCAAAGAGGAAAGGGGGTAAAGGAGGGACAAATTAGAAGTTTGGGATTAACAGATATACATGTTGTATGTAAAATAGACAACCAGTAAGGACCTACTGTATAGCACAGGGAACTACTCAATATTTTGTAATAACCTATAAAGGAAAAGAATCTGAAAAAATAGATCTATATGCATGTATAACTCAATCTCTTTGTTGTACATCTATATAGGAAACACTGTAAATCAATATGCTTCAATAAAAAATACACAAGGAATAATTTAAAAATCCCAGTATCTTGACAGCCTTCCTTCCCTCCATCTATACATTTTAAAGACATTTAAAATTCTTACATATATTAAAGCTAGAAAGGTATCTCAGACAATATGCTAGGACAAGGAAGTCATTGATGGATTCCAGAACTAGACTCACATATTTCCACCACTTGTAGAGGCATTTAACAGGAGTTAGAAATTAAGAAACAAGGATTCAGATTGAGCAAAAATACTTAAATGTCCCAGGCAAAAACTATTTAGTAGTACAAGCATCCAAATGAAAGGTAACAAATTAAAATCCCTTTTGATTATCCATCTTTCGCTACAACTACATATTAAGAGGAAATGGACCTGCTTATTTGAGTTATAGACTTTACTGTAGAGATGACTTCTCCATGTCTTTCTCTTACATTCTAAACTCTTCAGTAGTTCTCTTAGCTTTATTTGGCAGACAGAAGGAAAATTTTCAAAGGCCTATATATTTATTGTTATCTTTTAGTAATTCCTTAGTCAGATTCTTATTTTCCACCAGGTGGCCACTCAACATCATTTCACTTATACCATTTAAAAGCATTGAATTATATAAGATATTGAAAGATCTGTTTTGGTCTAGAATACAGGGTTTAAGAGCATAAAATAAATGACCTCTGCAGCTCACTTCTAAAATTATTCTCCATGCATTTATCAGCAAAAAGGAACACTGTAGAATTATATGTGTGAACATCAGACACTAAATATGCCTTTGTTTAGAGAAAAAACTCCATCTCTAAAACAACTCCAATAAATAACCAGACAAAAATCCTCTACTTAGAGTTATCCACTCACTGAACACCATCACCATCAGGATCTGTTCCCCATTTTTCTTTCTTACATCACTGTCCACTACATAGACATACACAATCACACTAGGCATCATCTAGGTTTACTATGAAGTTCTCTGACAATACCACATTCCCTCATGACTCCATGTTTTTGCAGAGGTAATTGCTTCTTAGAATTCCTTTAGTCTTTGTGGACCCACATGTCATCCTACACCTGCCTTCTAATTTGTTTATATTCATAGCAGATACTTGAATTGATTATCCTCGGGATAAATGAGAAGCTGTGATACTAAGAATGTAAAGTAAGTTTTCTGTCTTTTGGATTTAATTACGCTTGGATTGGCAATGAAGAAATCGCCATTGGGGAAATCTCTCACTGTTGGTTCAGCTGGAGGCTGGAAAAGCAGAGGATCATTCCTAATCTTGAAACTAAGCCGGGATGCTAATTTCGCCTTCTGCGAAACAGATGATTTAAGTTGTCCTTAAGAAGGAAAATAACTCAATATGCTAAAATTGGCATGAAACAAGTTCAGTGGGAATTATGATGAAAGATTTCATCTATTTTAAACTTGCCTTCGTTAAGCAAAAACCAAACTTTACCTCTTGAAATGATTCACCAGGACTCCAACCAGTTCTCCAATTCGACTCTCGTGGGTTGGCTGTTTGCTGAAGAGGCAGACAATTAGGTCTTTGTTGTCTTTTGTATGGAACACTACAAGTTGGTCCTTTCCATTGGAGACGCTCAGACCGGTCAACTGCAAAGAAATAAAGCATGGAAAACTGTTAGGATGGTTCTCAAAATAAGGAATTTAAACAGTTTGTAATGGTTTTACTCAGTAATATTGGTGACATTAATCTTTACCAAGTTTTATGAAACAAGTAGATGGAAGGAAATAATAAAGATAAGAACAAAAATGAATGAAATTAAAACTAGAAAAACAATAGTGTAAAATCAATGAAACAAAGAGTTGGTTCTTTCAAGAGATAGGTGAAATTGCTAAATCTCTAATTTGAAAGAATAAAAGAGAGAAGACCTAATGACCCATATCAGGAATGGAAGAGGGGCTATTACTACAGACCACATAGACATTAAAAGGATAAAAAAGGAATATCTACAGCAACCTTATGCATAAAATTCAACAACTTAGACAGAACCAAACCATTCCTTGCAAGCCACAAACTACCAACACTCACCCAAGAAGAAATAGAAAACCTGAAGCTTGCTTTATCTATTACAGAAATTAAATTTGTAGTTAAAAACCTCTCAAAAAAGAAAACTCCAGGCTCAGATGATTGCACTGGTAAACTCTACCAAATATTTAAAGAAGAAATAACATCTATTCCCCATGTCTCTTCTAGAAAATGGAAGAAAAGGAACACTTTATGACTCATTTTATGAGCATTGTCCTGAAACCAAAAATTGACAAAAGCAATACAAGAAAAGAAAACTAAAAACCAGTATCCAATATCCTTCATAAACATGGATTTAATTAGACTGGCCAACAAAATATCAGCAAATCAAATCCCAAACTACATAAGAACAATGCCACATCATGACTAAGCGGAGTTAATCTAAGAAATGCATAGCTGGTTTTGTATTAAAAATATCAATCAATGTAATCCATCATAGCAACAGAATAAAAAAGAAAGCCACATGATTATATCAACTGACGCAGAAAAAGCATTTGACAAAATTCAACATCCATTCATGAAATAAATCTCTCAGCAAAAAGGATTAGAAGAGAATTCAACCTGAAAAATGACATCTACCAAAATGCCACAGCGAACATCATACTAAGTGGTGCAAGACTGAATGCTTTCCCCAAAGATCAGGAGCAGTGTAAGGATTTCTGCTTTTACTGCTGCTGGGCACTTTCATACTGGAAGCCCTAGCCAGTGCATCAAGGCAGGTTTAAATAAATTAAAAGGCATATAAATTAAAATAGAAGAAACAAATGACTTTATTTTCAGATGACATAATCGTCTATGCAGAAGGTCCCAAGGAATTTACAAAATAGCTCTTAGAACTAATATGTGGGTTTGGCAAGGTCACAAATACAAGGGCAACAGATAAAAATATTTCTATACACCAGCAATGAAAAACTGAAAACAGAAATTTAAAACCAAAACCATCCACAACTCCCAAACCAAAAATACTTAGACATAAATCTAACAAAATGTGTGTAGGATCTGTAAGCTGAGAACTATGAAAGGTTGATGAAAGAAGTCAAGCAAAAATGCTGATGACAGGAATAAAAGAAAATCTAAAAACATGGAGGGAAATAATGTGTATATAGGTTGATAAACTCAATATGGTTGAATACTGTCAATTTTCCTCAAATCAATCTGTAGATTTAATGCAATTCCGAACAAAATTCCAGCAGAATTTTTGATAGATATCAACAAGCTGATTCTAAAATATAGATGGAAAGGCAAAGAAACTAGAACAGCAAAAGCAATTTGAAAAAAAAAAAAAAGAACTTACAGTAGCTAATTTTCTTACTACAAAATAAGAGTAATCAAGAAAGGTAATCATCAAGAAGATTGTCAAAGGAATAAAAACATAGATCAGTGGGAACAGAATGGAGAATTAGATATAATCTACATAAATACAACTGATTGATTCTTCACAAAAATGCAAAAGCAATTCAATGGAGAAAGGATCATTTGAGCATTTGGGTAACTCAGCATTTCTTGGGATTTGAACACCCACATGCCAAAAGAAATAAACATTGACCTAAATCTCACACTTTATGAAAAAGTAATTCAAAATGGGTCATAGATCTAAATGTAAAACCATAAAACTTTTAGAAGAAAACACAGGAGAAAATCTCTGTGACCTTGGACTAGGTAAAGATTTCTTAGAAATGACACCAAAAGCACAACCCAACAAAGAAAAAAAAATGCATAAAATTTAGAACTATTCTCTAAAAAAAGACACTGATAGGAGAATGAAAAGAGCATATAGATTGGGGAAAAATATTTGCAGAGACATATCTGACAAAGGACCTATGTCCAGAATAAAGAACTCTTAAAATTCAACAATAAGAGAGCAAACAAATCAACTTAAAATGAGCAAGAGATCTGTAGTCACTTCACCAAAGAGGACCTATGGGTGGCAAATAAGTCCATGCAAAGATGGTCAACATTGCTAGCCATTAGGGAGATGGAAATTAAACTACAACAAGATATCACTACAAGCCTATCAGAATGGCCAAAATCAAACAAAAAAAAGAGGAAGATGAACAACAAAAGTGATAAGACTAAATGCTGGTGAGGCTGTAGAACAATCAGAGGAACTCTCACACATTCTTGGGAGGAATGTAAAACAGTACAGTCAGTGGGAAAACAGACTGGCACAGAGTTACCACATGATCTAGAAATCTCAGTCCCAGGCATTTATCCCAGAGAAATAAAAACTTATGTTCAGACTTCCTTGGTGGCGCAGTGGATAAGAATCTGCCTACCAATACAAGGGACGTGGGTTCGATCCTTGGTCCAGGAAGATCCCACATGCCGCGGAGCAGCTAAGCCTGTGTGCTACAATACCTGAGCTCACGAGGCACACCTACTGAGCCCATGTGCCTAAAGCCCGTGCTCCACAACAGGAGAAGCCACTGCGATGAGAAGCCCACGTACGGCAAGGAAGAGTAACCCCTGCTCACTGCAACTAGAGAAAGCCGGCCCAAAAAGCAACGAAGACCTAGTGCAGCCAAAAAAAAAAAGCACAATTTATGTTCACAAAAAACTTACACACGAGTGTTTGCATGTGTGCGTGCTCAGTCGCTTCAGTAGTGTCCAACTCTGTGCCACGCTATGGACTACAGCCTGCCAGGCTCCTCTGTGCATGGGATTATCCAGGCAAGAATACTGGAGTGGGTTGCCATGCCCTCCTCCAGGGGATCTTCCCAACCCAGGTGTCGAACCTGCGCTGCCTGCATCTCCTGCCCTGCAGGAAGATTCTTTACCTACTGAGTCACCTGGTCTCAGTCATGAGTGTTTAAAGCAGTTGTATTCCTAAGTGCCCCCAACTGGAAACAATCAGAATATCCATCAACAGGTGATACATCTATATGATGGAATGCTATTCAGCGATAAAAAGGAATGAGCTAATAATACAAATCATGAATATGCAACACCAGGGCTTGCTTTCAAAGGCATCTGCTGAGAGAAGAGAAAGCAGCCAGTCTCAAAGGTTACATTACTGTATGAATCCATTTATGAGATATTCTGGAATAGAGCTGTCAGGGTTTGGAGTCAGGCGGAGTCTGACACAAGGAGTTTTGGGGGGTAATGGGATGACTGCGTATCTTCATTGCGGTGGTATGCCAGAAATCTATGCATGTATGAAGACCCATAGACCTGTATACCATCACCACTACCAAACTTTATTTATTATATGCAAATTTACGAGATATAGCTCCTTGGTTGTTTTGATCACTAGATCCACTTTGGTCAATAAAGCAGGTACCTGAGTGACCTCTTGCTCTGGGGTTTGTTCTCTGATTGCAGAAAACACCAAAGTGCCACCTCCTGGCCACCACAGGCGCTGTTAGCTGGTCTGGCAATCAACATTGACAAGATATCCACTGGGGGCAATGCAGAGTGCCAGCCTGGGGTGGGGATGGAAGTACCGAAGATGGAGAAGGTATACTCTTCTCTTCTACGGGGATTCGTGACCCAGTTGGATGAGTGGAAGAGACAAATACCCAACACCTGAAGAACTTTTAACAGTTCATGCATTTGGAAGACCATTTAGTCTCATGCCCATATTCTACAGATAAGAAAACTGAGGCTTGAAGACGTGAGCTGATTTGCAGACCTTGAAACTGGAACACAAGCTTGCAGACTGACCCAGATCCATGTTCTTTCTATCACAGTAGACTTTTCCAAATATCATGTACAAATGAACATAAGCTGTAAAAATAAGTATCCCTAATGTCATGGAAATAAACTTTCAGGGAAGGTGAGTTTTTAGGTTGATTTTAAAGAATGCTGGGGATAGTGCTCAAGGGAGAGAAGGGAAAATATTCATGGAATTGGAAATCATTTCACAAACCTACAAAGATCATGGGCTTTAAACAAAAATATTTATTTTTAATTGATTGATGATTGGTTTACAATACTGGTTTGATTTCTGTCACACATCAACATGAATTAACCGTAGGTGTACCTATGTCTCCTCCCTCTTGGATCACTGGCTTTTTAAGGCCCATGTAAGAGAATATATAAATCTTTCTCTCACTTAGATGTATCTCATCCAGATGATTTTTTGTTTAGTGTACACTTTTTTTTTAAATAAACTAATTTTATTTTGTTAACTTATTGGCTGCACTACACGGCATGTGGGATCTTAGTTTTTTGACCAGGGGTTGAACATGCCCTCTGTCCTGCATGGAAGCATAGAGGTTTAACCCACTGGACCACAGGGAAGCCCCTACATTGGCTTTTTAAAAAGTTCTTTAAAAAAATATTTTATTGAAGGATAATTGATTTACAGTGTAGTGTTAATTTCTGCTGTGCAGCAAAGCGACTCAGTTATACATGGGCTTCCCTTGTGGCTCGGCTGGTAAAGAATCCGCCTGCAATATGGGAGACCTGGGTTCGATCCCTGGGTTGGGAAGATCCCCTGGAGAAGGGGAAGGCTACCCACTCCAGTATTTTGGCCTGGAGAATTCCATACACTGTATAGTCCATGGGGCTGCAAAGAGTCAGACATGACTGAGTGACTTTCACTTTCTTTGTTATACATACATATATATATATCTATATATGCATATATACATATCTATTTTTTCATTTCTTTTCCATTAAGGTTTTTCACAGGATATTGAATAAAGTTCCCTGTGCTATACAGGAGGAGCTTGCTGTTTACCCATCCTATACATACTACTTTGCATCTGCTAATCCCAAACTCCCAATTCTTCCCTTCCCCACCCCCAGATGATTTTTATATGACTAAATTAAAAACATCATTTTCATTAAAAAAACATGCTGTGTCTACGATGCTTCACTCTCCTTTGATTATTTTATATGCAAAATGCAAACTTGAATTGATGAAGCACTTCACAGGAGAGCTTGATTAAAGCCTAATAAAATGAGAATTCTAATAGCACTAACTTTGCCGGCACATCCCAGCAACATTAGCTGAGGGGTTCGGGGAAAGGGACCGATGCAGCTGTGAATGCTGAAACCATCCAGGGAGAGGATCCCTTCTGCATGCTGTCTAGGTCAGAGCAGAGGCCTTTCTGATGGTTTTCTGAGCCACCTTCCCACCTCAGGGGGTAGGTTTCCCTTCCTGCCCGGGTGACTTCACCTGGCATAGGAATTCCTCACGTGTGTGTTCAGGGCTTACGGGCGTACCAGAATCCCAGCAGAAAATAGGGCAAACAGCACCTACTTTCCTCTGCTGCACAAATAATGAAAGGTTAAGTCCCCGTTGTCACCCCACAAGACAAATAGCATCTAGGATGTCTCTTTTGCTCTGGGAGACAGGATGGTAGGTGGGGGAAAGCAGCGGAGTAAAGAATTACCTGGGTGGCATCTCCATTTAGCCACGTGAGCTTGAGAAAATCATTTAATTTGGAGGGCAACTCTTTCCTTTTCTGCAAAATAAGGATTCTACTAGATGCTCTATCTGCCTCATAAGTTTGTAGTAAGGACCGAATAGTAGCAACTCTGGATGCAAAAAAGATGAATAAACAAAACTCCTCTGCCTTCGAGGGTCTTTACACTCTAAGAGAAGATATGCCAGCCAAATCTGAAAAACTACAGAAGTACCACACCAAGGGAAGGTATTGCATGCAATTACATCAGTTAGAGAAGGGATCTTACCTTAGAGATCTCTGGGCACCCAAAACACACAAATAAGTTCTCTAAACAAAAGTGAAACTCCTTATCAAGGCTTCCCCTACTAGCTGCCTTCTATTTCTCATAATCCAGGAGATCTCTATGCTGTGATAAATCTAAGCCTTCCTCCTCTTTGGTTTTAAAGGTTTGAGCAGGGCAGATACAATCTCTGATGGTCATCTAACTCAATTCTCCCAGACTCTCTTCCGTATGGATAATCAAACAGTGAACACAACCAGATAAGCAAAAAGAATGTGTAACTTTCCAATCATTAGTAAAAACAGAATCAATAAAACTTGAACAACAACTAGATAAGAAGAAGGAAATAGCAGGGAAGTATTAAAAGTGGAAAGCGCGTGGATAACACAAATTAAAAAACCAAAATACTGTCATTTTCTGTAAGAAATGGGATATAACTCCTTTACTGGATGAAGATGGCTCACAGATTAGGTCAAAAACAAAATTTATACTCCATTTATAATGGAGTATAGATGTTTAGATGCATCTAAAACATAAAGACACAGAAAGACAAATGAAAGTATGGACAGAGATGTGCCAGGAAGAAAGTGAGGATGGGAATAGGAATAACAGGCAAAGCAACATCCAAGGCAAAAACCACAAAACTTGTTTCTTTTATGTTGACAAAAATATAACAAAAAATGAAAGCCATCGTCTTCATGCAACTGAATAAAATGGTACTGAAACGAAGCAAAAACTGTTCTCATACAAAAGAAATGGATTGAATCGTGATGTTAGTGGGTGACCCAGTGCTGGGCAGTTCAAGTAGTCAAAAAGCAAATGAGTATGGAGACTGACTGAATAATCAACAGATTTGCTTTTGTAGTTACATGAAAATCTTATACACATTTATTGTGGTCCCCAGAGCATTTAGACAGGGAGGCCTGGCGTGCTGCAGTCCATGGGGTCGCAAAGAGTCAGATACGACTAAGCGACTGAACTGAACATGTATTGGGCCAAAAATAACATTCCTCTTAACAGTTACAAAAAGTAGGATATGCACTGACCCTAATCACAGTGAGGTAAAACTAGAAAATCATATAAAGGTTAACAGTAAAACAACCTTATTGTTGAGAATTATTTTTTTAAAAGTATCTCTTTTGGGTGGATTAAAGAGATGATAATTGCAGTTACAAACAATAAAGAAGTTAATGAGAAACAGAATTTTATATTAGTATTAATGGATGCACTCAAAGCTACATTCAAAAGAAAACACATTGCCTTAAATACTTTTGTTATTAAACAAGAAAAAGGAAGTAAATTAAATGCCAAAGTGAAAGTAGTGAAAGTGTTAGTAGCTCTGTTGTGTCCGACTCTTTCTTTGTGACTACGTGTCCATGGAATTCTCCAGACAAGAATACTGGAGTGGGATGCCATTCCCTTCTCCAGAGGATCTTCCGGATCCAGGGCTGGAACCCAGGTCTCCTGCACTGCAGGCAGATTCTTTACCGACTGATCTATCAGGGAAGCCCAAATTAAATACCAAAAACCTAGATAAAGGACTGAAAAAAACCAATCAAAGTAAAAATTAGTGAAGATAAAAGTGGAAATTGATGCATGAGAAAAACAATACAGATGATAAACCCAAGAGTTGGTTCTTTGAACAGACCACTAAACAACCAAACCCATGACAAGGTCTAGTCAGGAATAAAACAAGGCAAAAACACAAATATCTAACATGAGGAAGGAGAAAGGGATTTAAGAAAGGATGTGTTGTTTTTAGAAATTATGAGAATGACATTTATAATTTTCTGTTAATAAATTAAGTAGTTTGTGAAATGCATGCTTTTATAGGAAAATATAAATTACAAAAATTGACTCAAAGAAAGGTGAAATAATCAGAATCAATTCATAACTAGGGAAAAATTTTTTATGTTGTCATGAAAACATTCTCCTAAACATTATTGGGCACAGATGATGGTACAAGCAAACCAAGCCCCAGGTAATTCCTATGCTATGGAAAATCCTCTAGAACAGAAATGGACAGACACCATCCCGACTCATTTTACTTAATCCTGGTAGCAAAACTTGATGAAGATAGCTTTCATAGACACACCCCCAGAGACCAATCTCATAAGGACAGATGCAAATATCTGAAAGAATTAACAAACTGATTTCAGCAGGATAATACACCATGACCAAAAGGGCATATAGCCCACAAGTGTAAGGATGGTTCACCAATAAAAAATGCATCCACACCGCTCAGCTTATTCATAGGTCACATTTATGTGTTAGCTGTGTGCTTTTCCCACTAGGATTATCTCCTTGCCTGACAGCTTTTACTTTAGGCAAGTATGAAGTTTTGTCCTTCTATTGTTTTTTTTTCTTCTATTGTTTTTATTTTACAATATTCCTTGATAGATAAAACAGTATTTCTCTCCACAGTATGCTGGTAAATACTCGAATGTATTTAAAATAAATTAAAAAAAAAGAACAAATTGCTCTGAAGGTAAATCAGAGGCTTCAGAGGAAGAAGAGAGGAACAAAACCCTTCTTGCCCAGCACCTTGTCTTTCAAATCAACTATAAGACAATTTAAAAAAATAAATAAAAATACAATATATGCACCAAAAAAATAAAGTAATAAATTATATAGTGAAAAAAACACAACTTTTTGTTTTGTATTGGGATATGGCCAATTAACAAACAATGTTGTGACAGTTTGAGGTGAACTGCGAAGGAACTCAGCCATACATATAGATGTATCTATTCTCAGCTAAACTCCCCTCCCATCCGGGCTGCCACATAACATCGACCAGAGTTCCCTGTACTATACAGTAGGTCCTTGTTGGTTATCCATTTTAAAAATAGCAGTGTGTACATGTCGATCCCAAGCTCCCTAACTATCCCTTCGCCCCATCCTTCCCCATCCCTGCAACCACAAGTTCAGTTCTCTAAGTCTATAAATCTCTTTTTGTGTTGTAAGTTCATTTGTATCATTTCTTTTTTAGATTCCACATATAAGCCATGTCATTGGATATTTCTGCTTCACTGCCTGACTTACTGTACTTATTATCATATCATCACTACAATATTAGTTTAAAAAAATACTTATTTATTCATTTGGCTGCATTGGGTCTTAGTTGTAGCATGTGGGACCTTACTTCCCCTGCCAGGGATTGAACCTTTGTTTCTGCATTGGAAGGTGGATTCTTAACTACTGGACCACCAGGGAAGTCCCACTACAATATTAGTTTTAAGTTTTTTTCTAACCAACGGTAATCTTTGGCAGCAGAGCATTGTGGATAAAGGAGAGAATATACTTCCTCCCTTGTACTCAGCTGGTAAAGAATCTCCTGCAATGCAGGAGGCCCTGGTTCAATTACTGGGTTGGGAAGATCAGATGGAGAAGGGATAGGCTACCCACTCCAGTATTCTTGGGCTTCCCTGATGGCTCAGATGGTAAAGAATCCGCCTGCAATGCAGGAGACCTGGGTTTGATCCCTGGGTTGGGAAGATCTCCTGGAGAAGGAATGGCAACCCACTCCAGTATTCTGGACTGGAGAATTCATGGACTATACAGTCCATGGGGTTGCAGAGTTGGACATGACTGAGCGACTTTCACTTTCACTTGTAGGAAAGTATTATCAGGCTAAAACCAAGCATGATGACCAAGCCTAGAGACCTTGGCTGGATCTTAAACACAATTTTTAAATGACAGAGGCTATATTAATAGATATTGTCTATTTTTTACTACTTTTATAAACAACAGGTAAGAAAAGAATTAACTGGAAATTAAAACATATGACCCTATTCACACCAAAATACTCCATACATCTTGACCCATCAGTCAAATTCTATTTTTAAAAATTGAGGTTTTTACACTAAAATTAGGAGCAGTAAAATTCACGGACGTTTAAGTGTTTAGGTAGATGATTTTTGACATCCAAATCAAAAGACAGAATATTTCCATCATGACAGAGAGCTTCCTCTGAATGTTCTTTTTTAATACTCAGTTCTATATTTGTAAGTCAAATTGACTTACTTAGCTTTTGAGAGCTAAAAAGATTAGCTCATTACTTAGACCTAGAAAGCCAGAGGGCCACCGTACTGAGAACAAACCCACAAAATACAGAACTTCCCCTTCATCTTTTCTCTGTTTTCATTAATTGTACCATCAGAATTGTGAGAATTTTATAAAGAAAATAGTTAATCTTTGAAGGTGACAAACCAGACAAATGATATAATGGTAACTTTAAAGGAACTAATTAAAATACAATAATAGAATATAGGTTTATTCAAATTGCTTGAAATAGGTGGTTTGGAATTTAAACTATATTTGGGCCTACATATTCTACTTAATGGGCTTCCCAGGTGGTTCAGTGGTAAAGAATTCATCTCCAATGCAAGAGACGTGGGTCCAATTCCTTTGTCAGGAAGATACACTGGAGAAGGAAATGGCAACCCACACCAGTAGTCTTACTTGGAAAATCCCATGGACAGAGGAGCCTGGCAGGCTACAGTCTATGGAGTCACAAAGAGTTGGACACTACTTCGTGACTAAACAACCATATTCTACTTATTTAGTAAGATTCCTTGCAACAGAATTTGACTTGTTTTCTTTTAATAGACTGATAATCTTTGGTTTCCAATCTCTAGTTTTCAGTAATTTAAAAAATTATGTTGAGGCTATAAACCCATAGTTGTTGGATTAGGTTCAGCCTCGCTTTGTAGGATAAGAGCAGGAACGGGGTTAATATAATCTCCCAAAGTCCACTGTAACCACATATCATCTTGTTATCTTTTTTTCTTTAAACATATATCCACCCTGTTAAAAATTCTTGTCCCATATAGGTCATCACAGAGTACTGGAATGAGTTTCCTGTGCTATACTGTAGGTCTCTATTTTACACATGGAAGTGCATATATGTTAATCCCAGTCTCCCAGTTTATCCCTCCCCACCCCATCCCCTGGTAACCATGTTTGCTTTCTACATCTGTGACTGTTTCTGTTCTGTAGATAATAAGTTCATTTCTACCATTTTTAAGATTCCATATATAAGGAACAGCACATGATATTTGCTTTTCTCTCTCTGACTTCACTCAGTATGACAATCTCTAGGTCTATCTATGTTGCTGCAAATGATATTATTTCATTCTGTTTTAGGCTGTGTAGTAGTAGTATTCCATTGTCTACATGTACCACATCTTTATCCATTCACCTGTCAGTGGACATTTAGGGTGCTTCCATGTCTTGGCTATTGTAAACAGTGGTACAGTGAACACTGGGATGCATGGACCGTTCTAAATTATGCTTGCTGTCTCTCTTGCTTCATAGTCCATCTTTATCTTCCTTTCTGTAGCTGTATGTGTGCGTACAAGCTTTGTCACTGAAAACTGTGGGTCCTCAAAATGCAGGCTATAAATACCAGAATCCTAAACAATAATTTCAAGAAGCTGAAGACTTCTGGAGACTGTGGGAATCATGAGAAAGGCTCTGACATTTTATGACAAAATTTCTGATAATGGAATGGACCATAAGCACTTGAGCTCTTGTGACTTTGAAACGAATTAATCTTTTTTAAAAAACAATATTCTTCCTTTTCTATCCCATTAAATATAATCTGCCATTCATCTTTTTAACATTTATGATTCTAAAACATATCTCAAATTTCACAAAACTTGGCGTTTGCTAAATGTCAACCCTCTAAATATGCATTTATTTGAAAAAAAGTTAATCTTTTAAGTGGTGACCAACTCCTTTAAAAACCATCCTGGTCTGACCAGGGAGGAGAATGCACTAGTTTTCACTCTGGGACCTTCTCTTCCAGACTCACTCCTGGAAAGCAGCTACTCCAAATCTTTTTGAGTGGGGCTATCTCTTCTCTTCTGTCGTTAGTGCTCTCTACATATACCTCTAAGGGACTTGGTTAACCTGGGGTCCTCTCACCCCCATCAGGGATGTGATTAACACAAAGAGCTTTCATAAAATTGTGCTGGTCATTTCATTGCTTCAGGTATTTGCTGTGTTGTGATATACACATTTGGCCTTGGGGACTTAACTATTCTCTACTTCAGTTCTTTGGTTTGACTGCAGAGTTATAATATTTATGCTCTTTTGATCTCAATTAACAAATTGATTTGGCTGCTCAATGATGGAGAACATTCTGTTCATTCTGTTTTCCGTTCAGAGGCTTGGGAGACAGATGCTCTGGCTTCTTGCAGGATGCCTGGGGACTTTATTTCTTGCTTTGTGTCTCTGCTCTGTTTCTCCCAGTTTTCCTTTTTTCTCTCCCTTTCCCTCTTTGTTTCCCTCTTCCTTCCTTCCTTTCTTTCTCCTCTCTTCCCTCTCTCCTTTGCCCAACTAGCTATAAATTAGAAATCTTAATGATACTGATTTGTCATGGAAATAATGTACTATTTGGGATAAATAAGAGTTTATCACCTTATGAAAGTGTTAGTCGCTCAGTCATGTCCGATTCTTTGCAACCCCAGGGACTGTAGCCCGCCAGGCTGCTCTGTCCATGGGATTCTCCAGGCAAGAATACTGGAGTGGGTTTTGCCATTTTCTCCTCCAGGGGATCTTCCTGACCCAGGGATTGAACCTGGGTCTCTCGCACTGCAGGCAGATTTTTCACCGTCTGAGTCACCAGGGAAGCTCATCTTATTCCTCAATGAACAACCATCATTTGGGGCAACAAAGTGCTTGTGCTTTGAGTCATTTTGTAGGCGGGCTGACTATCCCAAGGTCACTATGCTGTGAGGTCAGGTGCTGACCCTCTAGTCAGCAGCTCTGGGATGAGCCCTCCCAGCCTCAGCGCCAGATGAGTAAGCCTATGAAGGTCCCAAAGATCCTCAATCATTGGGTAACTCCCAGCTTTTGTGTCTTCCCAACTAAAGCCTTGGATATTGTGAAGCAAAGGTAAACTGGCCCCATGGTGCCCTTTTCAAATTCTGGATGCATGGAATCCATGATCATAATAAAATGGTCACATGCTACTAGATTTAAAATAGACAACCAACAAGGACGGACTGTATAGCACAGGGAACTTGGGTCAATATTCTACAGTAATCTAAGTGGGAAAAGAATCTGAAAAGGAAGGATACTTATATGGGCATAACTGAATCACTCTGTTGTACACCTGTAACTAACGCATCGCTGTTAGTTGACTATACTCCAATATAAAATAAAAGTTTGAAAAATAATTAAATGGTCATTTCTCTTTTTTTTTCTTTTTTACTCCACTAAGTCTAGGGTGGAAGGTAGCATCCAAGCAACAGTTGACTGAAATCCAAATTTGGAAGCTGTGATGTGCTCCTGCAGCAGAATCCTAAAACAGTTGGCCCTGGCTTTGGGAAGTGGGTGGTAGCTGGAAGAGCCTGGAGGAGCCTGCTGGTGGAATCACGATGGGCTTTAAGGAGGTGGTCACGAGGGCCTGAAGGGAAGCAAGGAAAATATGATCTCAAGCACGAGGCAAGGAGACTTTTATCATGAAGTGGTAGAAAACTTGATAACCCTGTTGCCTATGGGAAGGTAGAGAACAGAAGATGTACCTAACAAACTGATGGTCAAGATAAGGATTTCTAGACAGGATGCTGGACGTGCCACCTGGCTGCCTCTGAAAACACGTGAGAGGAGAAGCACGATCTTAATACAGAGCTGCTTGGCTCTCATGCAAAATTTAGAAGAAATATAAAGGAGCGTGCACTTGCTGGGTTTGAAAATAAAACTGTTTCTTATTCTCAGCTTCTCCAGATGGCAAATGATTCTCAAATTAAGAAATGGTTTCAGGGCAATGATCAGATCCAGAATGGGACTGTAAAAATCCTTTGTCAAAACCTCAGAAAGATCTAAGGCGGTGCTTCATAGAAATCTCCAGGCAGATGAAAGGCTCTAAAGATCTTCAGGGCATGCCTCACAAATTTTCTCACAATGAGGCTCTGAAAAGTCTTAGGGGTCTTGTCCCACGGTAGCTCATAAGCAACCCAAGAACAGGAGAGCTTATCCTGCAGAGATTTGTGGGCACGGTTTTAGTGGATTATAAATTTTTAAAAAATTAGCTATTTATTTTTGGCCATGCCGGGTCTTTGTTGATGTGTACAAGCTTTCTCTGGTTGTGGTGAACAGAGGCTACTCTCTAGTTGTGATGCCTGGGCTTCTCACTGTGGTGCCTTCTCTAGTGGAGTGCGCGTTCTAGAACACGGGCTCAGTAGTTGCAGCACACGGGTTTAACTGCCCCCGGTATGTGGGATCTACCGGACCCAGGGATGGAACCCAAGTCTCCTGCATTGCAGGCAGATTCTTTACCATCTGCGCCACCAGGAGGTATAACCATAAGAAAAAGTAGCTGGTTGTTAAGTTTGGGGCAAATTGTTATGCAGCAATAGTGACCTGAAATCAGAGAAATCTTAATTTTGTAAACGTATCATGGAAAGAATGCAGAGTTCAGGATAACTAAGATTATACTCCTTTACAGAAAATATTACTTTCAACAAATTAAAAAAATTTTTTTTACCATGTTGGAAGAACATGTAAGAACACAGTCTTTCTTAGGATGTTTTCTAGCTTCATTAAACATTATAAAATTATTCTTTTACTTTCTTAAGGATTCAGAGTTGTTACAGTGAGCATTAATTAGTAAATGTGCTTTAAAACATAAATCTTCAAGGCCACTGGCATTCCTGTGACCACACCCCTGGACCACATGCTCCCAAAATCATATCAGTGTGTGTAAATAAAGTACATGATGTTCTATTGGTGAAATAAAGCCTTTTCTACAAAATACAGGCTTAGAGATGTCTATTTCTGTAATCCAGCATCTTCTGGCTAATATATATAATGATTGGTATCTTTTGGCAAAGGTTTCCCAGGTGGCGCTAGTGGTAAAGAACCTGCCTGCCAATGCAGTAGACAGGAGACGTGGGTTTGATCCTTGGGTGGGGAAGATATCCTGGAGAAAGGCATGGCAACCCACTCCAGTATTCTTGCCTGGAAAATCCCTTGGACAGAGGAGCCTGGTGGGCTACAGTCTATGGGGTTGCAAAAGAGTTGGACATAACTGAAGTGACTTAGCACACATTTCTGTAAATGCACAGATCCTTTATGTGTATGCCTCTATTCAGGGCTTTGTTTTAAAAGGATCTTGTTACTAACAATCTGACCTCTGAATAAATGAGCTGGTGTCATACTAATTTTCTCATACTTTAGTTTTTAAAGGCTTTGTGTTTCTTTAACGAGATAGCTTTTCAGAGGAATCATGCACGTGCTCTGATGATTGCTGCTTTCAGACACTGCTTTGATACATCTTTTACATTTGTAATTGAATTTCCAAGTACAGTACTAATGAAAATGGACTCTACCTTCTGCTCCAAAGCACCTTTTGACATCATAAATTGGTTTGCTTATTTAGTATGGTTTAGCATAAGCGGCGCTGTCTAACCCATACAACAAAAGACATTTACTTCCAAACACATGTCAGGAAAACAATCAATAGGGTAGCTTTGAAATTCTGACTTTCTTCTCTTATTAAAAAAAAAATGAGAGAACCTGGCTAGATGTCCCACTTCTTAGAAGTATTTTAAAACCATGTGGCTCACTCAAATCCAATCATGAATTAACTGAGTGTTAAAAGAAATTATAAGGAGTGGACCATTTCACTGCTTAAGCATCAGAGCAAGAAAAGATTCTTTAAAAAATTAAACTGAAACCCTAACACCTTTATCTTTTAAAATTCTTCTTTCATACAGACATCACTTTTTTTTTTTTTAAGAACGGAGGTTTCCAAATATCCGATATTGCTAAGCAACGCTCTTTGTTACAACAGGCAAAAATCTAAACGTTTGCAGGAGATGTTCGAAATACTACAGCTTGCAGGAACTCGCTGAGAATTAATTAGGAAGGCAAGTTTATTACCCAAATAAATAAATAAACCCAAAGCCACTCAGTGTCTGACATTAGGGGTTATATACTTTCCATTAAAGAGGACTAATAAATATAGTTTAAAGGCTCAAGGGAGGAGTGAGGGGGAGAGGGCTGGCAAACACCAGCTCAGGCGGTGCCAGACATCAGCTGACTGCCTCCATTGAGATTACCATGGAAACGCCTTCTCCTGGGATATGGCCACGAGGGCAGGGTGCTTGAGAAATGTGATGGGGAGCAGAGCCGGAGGCCGATGGATTTTTAGCAGGGTTCACCCCTGTAGCACATTATAAGGACAATCCATCTTCCAAATGAAACAGTATCTTGCTAGTGAGTCACGTCAGATAGAGTAATAAAGCATGAAGCCTGGCATAATTACGATCCATTTACCTCTACAAAACAGTCACATCTTTTCAGATAATTGTCTCTCTTCTCTCCCCTGCCTGCTTCCTATTCTCCCTAGAACTAAAGGAGGTATTTGTGTAAATTAATTGGCTGCTTCCTCAGCCATCAAGCCCATGCTGATAAAAAGGGACTATATCAAAAACAGCCTTCATGGGCAGATTCAAACATTTTTCAAACCCACCCATCAGGCAAAACCAACACAACTCTGCCAACAAAAGGGTAAGAGGAGTCCCGGCTGAGGTCAGGTTAAATGTTTCAGTTTATGTGGTCTCCCTCGAAACTGGTGAACAGATTTTATGTTTATGCAAATTAAACTCGGTCTTAGCAACCAGCTCCCTGAGCGCTGGCTGGGGAGCACCCTTGTCCACAGGCACTCAAAAGGCAGCAGGGCATTGATTCAAGCGATGTGCCTCAGCCATGGGGTGCAATTCCCCCACAGATTATAGGGATCTCTAGAATGATACGTGGAGTTCAAGAGGCGTGATCAAAGTTTTGCACACAGCATGACTAACTGTGTGGGCTGTTTCTTGCCTTTGTCTCTGCACCAAGCTGTGGCTACCAGAGTCTTCCCACCTTGCAAAACATTCAGATTCTGACCCCACCATCCCCTGTACAAATTTTAACCTTTCTCGTCAACTGTATTGGAATTAATGCTTTAATTTGATATTACCCCTTACAAATGTAGAAAGTGACTCAAGGGGAATGACACTAATTTGACAATAACACACTCCTAATCTGACTGTATCTAGAAAGTTACACTGTGGTTAATAAAGGGATCACCTGTAACTTGAGTATTTCATCTTGACTGCTATGGATAATTATTTGATCATGCCATTTGTGAGAATATTCTCAAAAACCTGTCACGGTTTCCTATTTTTATCTTTCCTGTGAAGAGTGCCTGGAATCTTGATTAAATGATAAATTGATTTTTGCTAATGCAAGGGAAAAAAAGGTCCCTGATTTATCTTTTAATTATATTTTACCTAGGCTTACGTAAAGATCAGTTGTCATCTCCTGAACACAAACCAACTAACCACAGAGAGGGGAGACATGATTTCTGTAGTTAAAGATTGACTGAGACCCCAGTGAGTGCTGGGTTATACAATTTAGGGTAACAGAAAAATAAATGATACCAGTACACATCTGTTAGAATGGCTAAAATTAAAAAAAAAAATCTGGTGTAGAACTCTTGAACATTGCTGGTAGAAATGCAAAACGACAGTCATGTTGGAGAACAGTTCAGTGGTTCTTATAAAGCCAAACTTGGCCTTATCACAGGAGCTAGAATTGTACTTGAAGGTTTTTACCCAAACAATCTGAAAACTTGTGACCATACAAAAACCTTCATGTGAATGTTTCCAGCAGCTGTATTCATAACTGCCCCAAATTGGAAGCAACCAAGATGTTTCAATAAGCCAAAAGGTAAACCAACATTCATACAATGGACTATTCAGCAATAAAAAGAAAGAAGCTATCAAGCCATGGAAAGGCATATACAAAACCTCAAATACTGATTCCTAAGTGAAAGAAGCCAGAATGAAAAGTATGATTCCAAGAAGCCAGAATGAAAAGTATGATTCCAAGTATATGATATTCTAGAAAAGGCACAACTACAGTAAAATGATCAGTGGTTGCCAGAGATTTGGGGGAGAGAGATAAAAGTTGTAGAAATATGTAAGAAGTATCCATTTTCCCTTCCTGGCTGCCTGAGGATCAACCACCATGAGGAATAACACAGTAGCTATCTGGTCCAGGAAGTTCCCGGCCAATCAACTATGCAAACAAATGATCCCTCATGTCCTTCATCCTGGTGCGGCAACAGTACCCAAGACAAAAATTGGTGGGGGGGAACCAGACAAAATGTGTAAGACTGTACTAGCTGTCATCTTCGTATTTGGATTCAGAACCATTTTGGTGGTGGCAAGGCCAATAGCTTTGGCATGATTTACAATTTCTTGGATGATGCAAAGAAAAATAAATCCATACACAGACTTGAGGAATGTGGCCTGTATAAGACGAAAAAAAACACTTCAAGGAAACAGTGAAAGGAACACAAGAGCAGAATGCACAAGGTCAGCAGGACTGTAAAGGCCATCACTGGTGCTGGCAAAAAGGAGTGAAGACTCTGCAGTGATTTTATCTGTGGTGATTGCCCAGATTTTAAATGAGAGGATTAATAAACTATAAAAACTTTAATACAAGAACTATCAAAGACCAAAGCATTGGCAGAATTTTGTTATAAAAAGAGACTGGTAAAAGAAAACTGAAAATAACAGGTATTGTTACGGATGGGCAGCTTATTAATAGGTAAATACTTGATGGTCATTTTTAATCTTAATTTTTTATGCTAAATTCTAATTGTTCATAGGAAAACATGGGATGTGTTCTATAAGCAGTTGGAAATTTAGGCTGCAGCAAGGGCAACATAATAATAGCTTGGCTACAATGAAACATTTCTAAAGATCCACAAGGCAGAGTCAGTGGTACATGTGCCTTCTTTACTGAGATGCAAGATGTAATCTTAAGTGTGTGGAAGTATAAAACTGAAACAAAATGAACACTTTCTGGGACTTCCCTGGTGGTCCAGTGGCTAAGACCCTCTGCTCCTAACACAGAGGGCCTGGGTTCAGTCCCTGGTCAGGGAGCTAGATCCCACATGCCGCTACGAAGACCCAGTGTAGCCAAATAAATAAGTTAAAAAAATTAACATCTCCTGATTTAATTTCCAGCTGATAAGAAATACAGGGACTTGGAGAATATGCTAAATGACCATGAGGAAACAATTAGATAAATCCAGACTAGACCAGTCCTGGATTCTTTAAAAACTCAACAGCATACATACCAAGTGTTAGTGAGGATACAGAGAAACCAGGACTCTCGTACTGAAGACAATGCAAAATGGAGCAGCCGCTTTGGAAAACAGTTTGGTAGTTCCTTACAAAGTTAAACAAATGCCACGAGGAGTACTTCCGTTCATAGGAAGCCACCCAAGAGAAATGAAATCACATGCCCACATAAAGTCTCCCATGTGAACGTATGTAGCAGCCAAACATCCATTAATGGTGAATGGAGAAATAAAATATGGTACATCCACTCAATGGAGTATTACTTAGCAATGAAAGCAGAGAACCAGTGATGCTCGGAACATGGATGAACCTCTGAAACATTATGCTAAACAAAGGAAGCCAGACAGGAAAACAGTATCTATTGTATGGTATGATTCCACGTACATGAAGTTTTTAGAAAAGGTGACAGTATAGAGGCAGAAAGGTCAGTGATTGTCTAGGGCTGAAACTAAGAGTGGGGATTTACTACAAATGAGCGTGGGAGAACTTTCTCAAGTGATGGAAATGTTCCAAGACTGGAATTATGCGATGTTTGGACAACTGCATACATTTACTAAAAATAACTGAACCGGACCTTACAATGGGGTGAATTTTGGGGTAAGTACTTTAAATGTATTAGTTCCAGGGCTGCCATAACAAAGTACCAGAGCAGGTGCCCTACACAACAGAAGTCTATTGTCTCAGAGTTCTGGAGGCTAGAAGTCCAAGACCAAAGTGTGGGCAAGGCTCGCTCCTTCTGGGGTCTCTCTCCTTGCCTGTAGGTGTCTGTCTCCCCCGTGTCTCCCTGCGATCTTCCTCTGTATGTGTCTCTGTCCTAATCTCTTCTTAAAAGGATACCAGGTCTTACCAGGTGGTGCTAGGGGTAAAGAATCCGTCTGCTAATTCAGGAGATGCTGATTCCACCCCTGGGTCGGGAAGATCCCCTGGAGAAGGCAATGGCAACACCATCCAGTATTCTTGCCTGAGAAATCCCATGGACAGAGGAGCCTGGCGGGCTATAGTCCATGGGGCCGCAAAGAGTCAGACATGGCTGAGTGACACACACACCCACAGAGACACAGACAGACAGACAGACACACACACCAGTCACAGTGGATCGGGGCCCACCCTAAGGTCTCATTTTAACCTAATCACTTCTTTAAAGATTCTGTCTCCAAACATAGTCCTATGTTAAAGTACTGGAGGTTAGGACTTTAACAAGTGAATTCTGAGGGAACACAACTGAGCTCATCATAGTAAATGATACCTTAATAACGCTGTTTTAAAAGTCAATTTCACCAAAAAAAAAAAAAAAAAAAAGAAGTGGGGGGTTGTGTCTAGAGGTACAGTTTTGGACTAAAAGATATGTAATGACCAGATCCAAAATATGAACCTAGATAGGATTTTTAAAAAATAGGTATAAAAGACATTCTTTGAACAACTGAGGAAATTTGAACGTGAGTTGACCAACACATAATGGATAATGATTATATATTATATTTGGTATTACAGAAATGTTATTAATATTTTTAGATATGAAAATGGTGTTGTGGTTAAGAGAGAAGATGTCCTATTCTTAGAAGAATGAACACAGGGGCATTTTAGCAGTGAAGTGTCATGAGAGAGAGAAAATAAGTATGACAAAAAAGAAATTAAACACTTAATGAATCTAGGTGGAGGGAATATGGGTATTCCTTATAATATTCTTTCAATTTCCCTATACATTTGAAAAATTTTATAATAAAAAGTTGGAAGAATACAATTAGCAGTGAACTCTGAAGGGGTAGAAAGTTCTAAAGGTAGAAAAGGCACCTGTATCCAAGATTTCCTTCACTCTTTTCCTTCCTGGCTAATTGAAATAGAAAATATACTCTTCGAAAGTTCACATCCAGTTACAGCTTTTTTTTTTTTTTTCCAGTTACAGCTTTTTATAAGTGAGAAATTATTAGTGTTTGTTTCTACTACATAAAATCTAGAATAAAACATACCATAGTTTAGAGTTTTAAAAATTAGACAGGGAACTCAGTGGTAAAGAATCTGCTTGCAATCACAGGAGACCCAGGTTCTATCTCTGGGTTGGGAAGATCCCCTGGAGGGGGGCATGGCAACCCACTCCAGTAGTCTTGCCTGGAGAATCCCATGGATGGAGGAGCCTGGTGGGCTACAGTCCATGGGGTCACAAAGAGTCAGACACGGCTGAAGTGATGGAGCACGCATGCAGTGAGGAGGTCACAGCATAGAGATCGCTCAGAGGGTAAAGACTTGGCCTGCAAAGCAGGAGACACAGAAGTCATGGGTTCAAACCCTGGGCCAGGAAGATTGCCTGGAGGAGCAAGTGGCAACTTACTCTAGTATTCGTGCCTGAAAAACTCCATGCACAGGGGAGCCTGGCAGGCTACAGTCCACAGGATTGCAAAGAGTCAGACACGACTGAGCAACTAAGCACATTTAGAATAACAAATGACAAAAGCAAAGACTTTTAAAAATAGGAGCAGCGAACTGGTGGCCTGTGGGCTTACAAGATGTGTTCTATTTGGCTTACATGGCATTTAACAATCAGGAGATATTACCTGTAATATAGACTTCAACTTTTTCTGGGTGAATCCAAAGATTTGGCATATGGGTCTCTAGAGGGGTCACAACAGATTACAGTGGTAGCTCCTCCTTGATGGGTATGAACTTCATTCATTTCTAAACCTGACTCCTAAAGGAATTTTACTTTTTCACAGAGGAAATGGGTAAACAGCAAGCTGTCCCTTCTGCTAGGATTTGCTTTATCCTCAGCTCTCTTTTCCTTCATATGGATACAGCTAATGAGAATGTTGGGCTTCCCTGGTGTCTCAGTGGTAAAGAATCTGCCTGCCAATGTGGGAGAAGTGGGTTCGATCCCTGGGTTGGGAAGATCCCCTGGAAGAGGAAATGGTAACCCACTCCAGTATTCTTGCCTGGGAAATCCCACGGACAGAGAAACCTGCTGGGCCCCAGCCCATGGGGTCGTAAAAGAGTCAGACACGACTTACTGACTAAAAAACAACAACAATAATGAGAATACTATATAGGGAGGAGGGTGAAACTGAAGTGGGAGATTTTGGAAATTTATTATAATTTTACAGTTCATAAAATCTCTGCCCAACAGTAATTAAAACTGTCACTGGCACAAAGATAGACAGTAGACCAATAGAACGGAGTAGAGAAACTAGAAAGAGACATATGGACACACCGATTTATAACAAATGTAGTGCTGAAGAGCAAGTGAGGAAAGATGGTCTTTTCCAATATGCGGTGTTGGGCCAATTGCTTATATGGGAAAAAAATAAACCCTGAGCTGTTGCCTTGCACATACACAAAAATCAATTCTAGGTGGACTGTAAGCTGTCAATAGGAAAGGTGCAGCGATAAAGCTTATAGAATATGATAGATGAGGATATTTTCACAACCTTGGGATAGGGAATGCTTTCTTAAGCAAAAATAAAAAAGCATCAACCTCAGAGGAAAAAACTGATAAGCTGAAGTACATCAACATGAAAAATGTTGCTCACAGAAACACTAAAGGAATGAAAAGGCAAGTCACAGAGCTGGAGAAAGTATCTGTAAGATCTATAACTGCCAATGGGCACATATGCAGAATATAAAAAGAACTTCTAGAAATCAATTTTTAAAAGACAGCCCAACAGAAACACAGCAAGAGACATCAACAGGCAATTTACAATAGAGGTCCAAATGACCAGTAAATACACAGAAAAGGGCTCAACCTTATTAGTAATAAGAGGAGTACAAAGAAAACCCACAATATGTATCTGTCAGTGGATCAATGGATAAAGAAGTGCCATACATATATGATGTAGCATTATTCAGGCATGAGAAGGAAGGAAATCCCGCCATTTGCAACAACTTGGGTGAATCCTGAGGGCATTATGACTGATATAAGCTGGACAGAGAAAGACAAATACTACATGAGGCAGTCACCAATCTTTTTGGCACCAGGGATCGGTTTTGTGGAAGACAATTTTGCCATGGACTGGGGATGGAGCGGGGGTGGTGGGTGGTTTCAGGATGATTCAAATGCATTATGTTCATTGTGCATTTTATTTTTATTCCCTGGTAGCTCAGCTGGTAAAGAATCTGCTTGCAATGCAGGAGACCCCAGTTCGATTCTTGGGTCAGGAAGCTCTACTGGAGAAGGAATAGGCTACCCACCCCAGTATCCTTGGGCTTCCCCTGGTAGCTCAGCTGATAAAGAATCCACCTGCAATGTGGGAGACCTGGGTTTGGATCCCTGGGTTGGGAAGATCCCCTGGAGAAGGGAAAGGCTACCCACTTTAGTATTCTGGCCTGGAGAATTCCATGGACTGTACAGTCCACGGGGTTGCAAAGAGTTGGACTTGACTGAGTGACTTTCACTTTATTTCTGTTATTACATCAACTCCATCTCTGATCATCAGGCATTAGATTAGAGGTTGGGGACCCCTACTATTGATATCACTTATATGTAGAATCTAAAAATGACAAACTCAGAGAAAAAGAGAGTAGAGTGGTGGTCACTAGGGCCTCAGAGGGAGGTGGGGAAAACAAAATGTTGGTCAAAGGGTACAAACTTCCAGCTAGAAGATGAGTAAGTTCTTGGGGTCTATTATACAGCATGGTGATTACAGCTAATACAGTATTACATAACTTGAAAGCTGCTAAGTGATCAGCTCTTCAGTGTTCTTACTACAAAAAAGAAATGGCAATTACAAGGTGTGATGGAGGTGTTATCTAATGCTATGGTGGTAATCACAGTGCAACAGATGAATGTATCAAGCCAACACACAGCACACCTTAGACTTACACAATGTTACATGTCTGTTATATTTCAATAAAGCTAGAACCATCCCCCCCCCCCAAGTGTAACTACCACACACCTACCAGAATAGCTAAAATCCAAAAGACTTTCAGCTTTGCAAATAAGATCTATACCATTTTTCTAGATTCCACGTACATGCGTTAATATACGGTATTTGCTTTTCTCGTTCTGATTTCACTGTGTATGGCAATTAAGGGAGAAAGGGGGGCTGGGAAGAAGCAGGAGATTGGGACTGACGTATATACATGATTGATACTGTGTATAAAAGAGACAGCTAATGGGCACCTACTGTATAGCACAGGGAACTCTACTCAACACTCTGGTGACCTAAATGTGAGGGAAACCCAAAAAAGAGGGGATACATGTATATGTATAGCTGATTCACTGGTTGGTTTCTTTGTTAGTTGAAGAAACTAACACAACATTATAAACGAACTATGCACCAATTAAAAAAAAAAGACTGTTAGGACCTAGTGTTAGAGAGAAAATGCAGCAACTGGAACTTTCACATGTTGCTGGGGGCAGCGGGAGGGTGTGTAAACCAGTATGATGACTTTGGAAAACTGGAATTATCTACTAAACGGACAGCAATTTCACTCCTGGGTATTTGTCCAATGAAAAAGTATGTATCATACCAATACCAAAACACATGCATAAGAATGATTTTAAAAACCTCAAGTATCCATCAATATGTGAACAGATAAACAACTTGTGTATTTTGACAAGGAAATGCTACACAGCAGTGAAAATAAGCAAACTGGAATTATATGAAATAACATGTATGTTCTCATGAACATAATGTTCAAAGAAACACAAAAAGGAATACACAGTGTTTGATTTCAATTATATTAAGTTCAAAATGAGCAACATTATGCCTCTGAAAAGGAAAGAAGAGATAGTGACTGGGAGGGTTTTTTTTTGGGGGGGGGAGTCTTATATCTTGATTTTGGGAATGGTTACACCAGTGAATTCACTATGTGATAATTATCAAGCTATAAAGCTATGGTTTTTCTAGTAGTCATGTATGGATGTGTGAGTTGGACCATAAAGAAGGCTGAGGGTCAAAGAATTGATGGTTTCAAACTACGGTGCTGGAGAAGACTCTTGGCAATCCCTTGGACAGCAAGGAGATCAAACCAGTCAATTCTAAAGGAAATCAACCCTGAATATTCACTGGAAGGACTGATGCTGAAGCTGAAGCTCCAATACTTTGGCCACCTGATGTGAAGAGCTGACTCACTGGAAAAGACCCTGATGCTGGGAAAGATCGAGGGCAGGAGGAGAAGGGGGCAACAGAGGATGAGATGGTTGGTTGTAGCCTCTTTGAAGCACTGTTCTCCCACTGGCGCTTTCCCACCAGGAAAGCCTAATGACCTACCTCAGTATTCAGCAGGTCCAAATGTGACTTGGGTCTTAAGGACAACAGTCAAAAATTACAGAGAGAAGAGATCATTTATACCGCCAAATGAATTAGTCATTACTCACGCTATGCTAGGAGAAGTCAGGGAAGACTATGCATAGATTTGCAAGTGTTTAACAAGGAGCTGAAGGACTAATTTGGATCGTACAGAACTGGTTGCCATGGTGAGGCCTCATCAGAGACACTGTGTTCAGTGTCACTGCAGGATGAAATGCTAATGGTTTATTGGGTTGGCTGATTCATACCTTAGCCTAGCACTGGCCCCGGCTATATGTCAAGAAAGGTAATTGTTAGATAGAAGTCACACAAAGAGGGACTTCCCTGGTAGTTCAATGGCTAAGACTTCATGCCCTCAGTGCAGGGGGGCCTAGGTTCGATCCCTGGTCAGGGAACTAGATCTCACGTTGAAACTAAGAGTTCACAGGCTGCAACTAACAATCCCACATGTCACGACTAAAAGGTCCCATGTGCTGCAACTAAGACCTGGAGCAGCTAAATAAATAAACATTAAAAAAAGAAGAAATACAAAGAGAAGTAGAGACAGTGGCAGAAACTGACACCATCTAAGTATCACTTTGCTGAGTGGGGCATGGGATAACATGGTCTCTCAGACCTGCCTTAAAATCTGAGTAGTTTCCTGGGATCCTATGAGATTTCTTTCCCTTGCTACCGTGTGTATCCTTTCTTTAAATGCAAATCAAAACAGTACTTGAGATGGTATATGGTCATGTTGGGGCCTAGGGCAGGCCCCCAAATATGTATCAATGGCATATTGACTATTTTGAATTAAAGTTACTTAAGAAGCAGCCAGTGCAGAAAGGACACTTTGGCCCTCCCCTTTATTTCTCTGAAACCAGGAAATAAATCTCTCATATGAAAGGTGCCCTCCTTGGACCCAGAGAAAGACATCATTAGGACCAAAGATAGAGAATTCAGGTCCGAGAAACCTGTATAAATAAACCTTGCTCCTTCTTCACTAATTTACCTCCCAAGCTCACCCCTTGGCTTAAATTCCTTATAATTATGTACCCGAACCTAGTTTCTTTGTTCTGCCAAATCCTCACAAATTTATTGTTTCTTTATACACAAAGATATTAAGTTACCCACTCTTAGATATTCTCTGAGCATCTTTTTATGATCTCCCATTAAAAAGCAGAGACATTACTTGGCTGACAAAGGTCCGTATAGTCAAAGCTATGTTTTTTCCAGTAGTCATGTACGGATGTGAGAGTTGGACCATAAAGAAAGCTGAGTGTTGAAGAACTGATTCTTTTGAACTGTGGTATTGGAGAAGACTCTTGAAAGACCCCTGGACAGCAAGGAGATCAAACCAGTCAATCCTAAAGGAACAGTCCTGAATATTCATTGGAAGGACTGATGCTGAAGCTCCAATACTTTGGCCACCTGATGCAAAGTACTGACACATTAGAAAAGACCCTGACGTTGGGAAAGGCAGGAGGAAAAGGGGGCAACAGAGGATGAGATGGCTGGATGGCATCACTGACTCAATGGACATGAGGTTGAACAAGCTCCGGGAGTTGGTGATGGACCGGGAGGTCTGGCATGCTGCAGTCTATAGGGTTGCAAAGAGTCAGAAACCACTGAGCGACTGAACTGACTGATGCCCATAAAACTAAGTTGGGTTTCCTCCTGTTAATCTGCCTTATGTCAACTTTATTATTAATCCAGCCACAGACACTCAAGAGGGTCAGAGGGAACCTCTCTCCCTCTCCCCACAATCATACTCTGTTCCCTGGGGCCAGAAAAGTCTCAGACACAGGACAGGCAGCTGGGCAGAAGCAGGAATGAAGAGCAGAGAACAAGAGGCACAAAGGGTGGGATCAAAGTTTTACGTTTTTATTGATTACCCTCATCTCTGAAAACTTTCCAACTTGATTCTGAAACACAGTGTTTCCAGAGTTCTTTTCCTTCCTGGAATAATTCATAACCTTATGGAACTGGAGAGAAATTAGAACTCATTTGGCACATTAGAAGAGAAAGGAAAAAAAAGAGGCCCAGAAAGGACAGAGATTTCTTTTTCATTCCATTTCCTTCAGTCATTCTCTTTTCCCCACCATTCAAGCACGATGTTCTTGAATCATCTGCCCCTTCTCCGTCTAGACTGATAATTTCAGCCTCAAATTATACATGTGTCTGCTCCTAAATTTTTATCCTAAGTGCTGAATGCTACGCTCTTTTATACAGTATTAGACTCCAGTGAGCGATGGGATGTTTACTTACAAGTGTCATCAGTGTCTGAAACACAACTTGGTTAAGACTGAAATCTTTCTCCATCTCCTTTCAGCTTCCTCATCCCTGCCATGAGCATTATCATTTTTTAAGCTTCCCTGTCGTAAACTTTTTTTTTTTTAAATTTTTTGACGTGGACTATTTTTTAAGGCATTACTGAATTTGTTTCAATATTGCTTCTGTTTTGTGTGTGTGTGTGTGTTTTGTTTTGTTTTTTGGCCCTGAGGCATGTGGGATTTTTAGCTCCCCCATAAGGGATCAAACCTGCACCCCTTGCAATGGAAGCCGAAGTTTTAACCACTGGACTACCAGGGAAGTCTCCTTAAACTTTTTTAAATTTCAAAATATTTCAAACAAAAAGGATAAAGAATAAAATAATATTCACATCCCTATTATTCAGACTTAATATTTGCCTGCATTTGCTTCAGATTGAAGAATATCTTTACAGATGCAGCTGCAAGTCCAAGCCCCATTCAATCTGCTCCCTCCGGAGAGGATCGATCCTTGGGTCGGGCTGATCCCCTGGAGGGGGGCATGGCAACCCACTCCAGTATTCTTGCCTGGAGAATCCCATGGACAGAGGAGCCTGGCGGCTACAGTCCATGGGGTCACAGAGAGTTGGACACGACTGAGGCGACTCAGCACAGCATAGAGCACTATCCTTACAGAAAAGCTCCTGCAGATGATGTAAAACACACCTCGGAACGATCACGGCCAGTGAATGGTGGGGTTTTGAGGATTTACATGCCCACACCCACTAGTCATGTAGGGGGCTAGGGGTGGGGGTTGTGTCCAGTCAAGGGCTCCAGCAGCCTGTGGGGAGCCTTTTAACAAAGATGCTGGCTGTTGGAAGTCAGGCTGGAACGTACAAAAGTGGAAACGAAATCAAAGGGATGCGGGTGATAGCATCGGTGACAGTGTGTGTCCTGCCTATTGACCTCAATTTACCTCTATGTTTACCTAAACGTTGTTACTTAAAAAAATATATCATATGATATTATTGATAACACTGATGATGATAATGATGATGAAGAGGAACAGTGACTATAACTATACACCAGTCAACATGAAAAAGGTGGAAAATAAGTTCGGTTCAGAGACTTGTTTAACTACTTACTGGATTTTTATCATGCGCCTGATTGCTCTCCCTCTAATAGAAAGTAAGAAAAAGAAATACACACTTTACTAGACTTTGACAAAATGTGACCTTCTCCCTAATCTTCCTTCATCTCCTTCATCGAGACTATGGGGTTAATAGGTTTAAATGGTGACTGGTATGAGATTATAGGTCTTTGCTAAGAAGACTACCTATAATCAAGAATGTCTTAGAACATCATTTCCTTCTAAGCTGAAATCCATTAGTCTTTCTACTGAAACAAAGCTGAGCACCGAAGAATTGATGCTTTTGAACTGTGGTGTTGGAGAAGACTCTTGAGAGTCCCTTGGACTGCAGGGAGATCAAACCAGTCAATCCTAAAGGAAATCGGTCCTGAATATTCATTGGAAGGACTGATGTTGAAGCTGAAAATCCAATACTTTGGCCACCTGATGTGAAGAACTGACTCACTGGAAAAGACCCTGATGCTGGGAAAGACTGAAGACAGGAGGAGAAGTGGGCGACAGAGGATGAGATGGTTGGATAGTATCACCAACTCAATGGACATGATTTTCAGCAAGCTCTGGGAGTTGGTGATGGACAGGGAAGCCTGACGTGCTGCAGTCCATGGGGTCGCAAAAGGTTGGACACAACTGAGCGACTGAACTGAACTGAACTAAAATGGAGAAAAGTATGTATGTATGCATGTGCAGTGGGGGGACCAGATGATGGAGTCAAACTTCAACTCCATCATCATGCGATAAGCCTGCAGCAATGTTCTAAGTTATTTAGCAAAGCAGGAACAGCTTGCCTTCCTTGAACCTCACAACCAACAGGACTCCTGATTTAACAAAATAAAACACTGTAAAACAATATGTTTCCTATTTCCTTTTGCAGAGGCCAAAAGGCTTTAAAACAATCTTTAAATAACACTCCTCATAGATCTCATGATTGGACAAACATAGACCTCTCTCTCTAAGAACTAGTAGACAGGAAAATCACCTGAGACATGGAAAGATCCAGCAGTCCAGGGGGATCTTTTTCAAGAATCAGAACAATTACTTGTAAAGCAGATCCCATAAAGCAGAATAAAAAAAATTTTAAAGTCTCATATTGAGATTCAGGGGCTTCCCAGGTAGTGCAAGAGGTAAAGAATCGGCCTGTCAATGCAAGAGATGCAAGAGACGTGGGTTCCAGCCCTGGGTTGGGAAGATCCCCTGGAGAAAGAAATGGCAACTCAGTTCAGTTTTCTTGCCAGGAAAATCCCAGGGACAGAGGAGTCTCGTGGGCTACAGTCCATGGGGTCATAAAGAGTCAGACACGACTGCACGTATAAAAAGAGAGGTAATGTTTTCATAAAGTTATTCTCTACTGTTTCTTTACCTGATTCCACTTCCACATAAAAACAAGCCTTATGATAATCAATAAGGAAATACATTTTGTGTCACCATAGTTAAGCTCTGAGTAGGATACAGAAAGGTCACATAGAATGCAGAGTCCTACACTTTCAAACAAAATGCGCCTTTGTTATTCTATTTGAAGCTTTGGATACTCCTTACAGAAAATTGTACTTCTGTATAAAACATGAGATGGGCAGAACATTTCAGGAATTCATGGGCTCCCTAAAGCCCCAAAGGTTCTTGTGATCTGTTGACCCCCCAGTGGTCCATGAGAACCATGTTAAGAATCCTTTGTTTAGAGTGAAGCAGAGAACACTTACGTTGTATAGAGGGATAGTCTTCATCACCTTGTACTGCTTAGTGGGATCCATTTTATACAGGTGACGGTCAGTGACAAAAATTGCTCGATCTTCCACCTTACTAAATCGATTCACCTGTAAGAAAAAAAAGTAAACCATAATATCTCATCAAGAATGAAATCGAACAATCTGCCAGGGAAACATCTAGGGGCTGGTACAAGACCTTCTAGAACTAGCACCCAAAAAAGATGTCGTTTTCATTATAGGGGACTGGAATGCAAAAGTAGGAAGTCAAGAGATACCTGGAATAACAGGCAAATTTGGCCTTAGAGTACAGAATGAAGCAGGGCAAAGGCTAACTGAGTTTTGCCAAGGGAATGCACTGGTCATAGCAAACACCTTTTTCCAACAACACAGGAGAATCACATGGACATCACCAGATGGTAAATACTGAAGTCAGATTGATTATATTCTTTGCAACCAAAGATGGAGAAGCTCTATACAGTCAGCAAAAACAAGACCGGGAGCTGACTGTGGCTCAGATCTTAACTCCTTATTGTCAAATTCAGACTTAAATTGAAGAAAGTATGGAAAACCACCAGACCATTCAGTCTCTTACAATTATACAGTGGAAGTGACAAATAGATTCAAGAGATTAGATCTGATAGAGTGTCTGATGAACTATGGATGGAGGTTCATGACATTGTACAGGAGGCAGTGATCAAGACCATCGCCGAGAAAAAGAAATGCAAAAAGGCAAAATGGTTGTCTGAGGAGGCCTTACAATTAGCTGAGAAAAGAAGAGAAGCTAAAGGCAAAGGAGAAAAGGAAAGATATACCCATTTGAATGCAGAGTTCCAAAGAATAGCAAGGAGAGATAAGAAAGCCTTCCTCAGTGATCAATGCAAAGAAATAGAGGAAAACAATAGAATGGGAAAGACTGCAAATCTCTTCAAGAAAATTAGAGATACCAAGGGAACATTTCATGCAAAGATGGGCACAATAAAGGACAGAAATGGTATGGACCTAACAGAAGCAGAAGATATTAAGAAGAGGTGGCAAGAATACACAGAACTGTACAAAAAAGGTCTTCACGACCCAGATAATCATGATGGTGTGATCATTCACCTACAGCCAGATATCCTGGAATGGGAAGTCAAGTGGGCCTTAGGAAGTATCACTATGAACAAAGTTAGTGGAGGTGATGGAATTACAGTTGAGCTATTTCAAATCCTGCACTCAATATGCCAGCAAATTTGGAAAACTCAGCAGTGGCCACAGGACTGGAAAAGGTCAGTTTTCATTCCAATCCCAAAGAAAGGCAATGCCAAAGAATGTTCAAACTACCATACAATGGCATTCATCTCACAGGCTAGCAAAGTAATGCTCAAAATTCTCCAAGCCAGGCTTCAATAGTATGTGAACCATGAACTTCCAGATGTTCAAACTGGATTTAGAAAAGGCAGAGAAACCAGAGATCAAATTACCAACATCCATTGGATCATCAAAAAAGCAAGAGAGTTCCAGAAAAACATCTATTTCTGCTTTATTGACTATGCTAAAGCCTTTGACTGTGTGGATCACAACAAACTGCGGAAAATTCTTCAAGAGATGGGAATACCAGACCACCTGATCTGCCTCCTGAGAAATCTGTATGCAGGTCAACAAGCAACAGTTAGAACTGTACATAGAAAAGCAGACTGGTTCCAAATTGGGAAAGGAGTACGTCAAGCCTGCATATTGTCACCCTGCTTACTTAACGTATATGCAGAGTACATCATGTGAAATGACGGGCTGGATGAAACACAACCTGGAATCAAGGTTGCTGGGAGAAATACCAATAACCTTAGATATGCAGATGACACCACTCTTATGGCAGAAAGCAAAGAAGAACTAAAGAGCCTCCTGATGAAATTGAAAGAGGAGAGAGAAAAAGTTGGCTTAAAACTCAACATTTAGAAAACTAAGATCATGGCATCTGGTCCCATTACTTCATGGCAAATAGATGGGGAAACAGTGGAAACAGTGGCAGACTTTATTTTTTTGGGCTCCAAAATTACTGCAGATGGTGATTGCAGCCATGAAATTAAAAGACGTTTACTCCTTGGAAGGAAAGCGATGATCAACCTAGACAGCATATTAAAAAGCAGAGATGTTACTTTGCCAATAAAGGTCCAAATAGTCAAAGCTATGGTTTTCCCAGTAGTCATGTATGGATGTGAGAGTTGGACTATAAAGAAAGCTGAGTGGTGAAGAATTGATGCTTTTGAACTGTGGTATTGGAGAAGACTCTTGAGAGTCCCTTGGACTGCAAGGAGATCCAAGCAGTCCACCCTAAAGGAAATCAGTCCTGAATATTCATTGGAAGGACTGATGCTAAAGCTGAAACTCCAACACTTTGGCCACCTGATGCGAAGAACTGACTCATTAGCAAAGACCCTGGTGTGGGGAAGGACTGAAGGTGGGAGGAGAAGGGGACAATGAGATGGCTGGATGGCATCACTGACTCGATGGACATGAGTTTGAGCAAGCTCCAGGAGTTGGTGATGGACAGGGAAGCCTGATGTACAGCAGTCCATGGGGTCACAAAGAGTTGGACACCACTGAGTGACTGAACTTACACTGGTGGTGGAGCCAAATCCTATAACAGACGTCGTCCAGCTGTGACCATTCTACTGGATGCAAAGAGATGGAAAAGGAGTAGGCGCTCTCAGATTTGTGGACTTTTATAATGTAAAGGTCACAGTTTTACAATTTATCAGGGAAAACAAGAAAAACGCATAAGAATTAAAGAACAAAAAAAAATGTAACCCAGACACTACAACAAAAGTGAAAAGGCAACCCACAGGAGAAAATTTTTGCAAATCATATATCTGGAAAAAAACCTCTTTTTTAGAATACATAAAGAATATATGTTGTATCTAGAGTACATAACTCAATAAGGAAAAGACCAAAAAATTTTTTTTAAATGGGTAAAGAATTTAAAGAGACATTTCTCCAGAGAAGATATATATGTGCCTGTAGAAAAACATGAAAAGGTGCTTGACATCACTGGCCATCAGAAAAACACCCTCACGCCCACTAGGTTGACAATAATATAAAGGATAGATAGTAACAAGTGATGGCCAGGGTGTGGAGAAAGTGGAACCCTCATTACTACTAGTGGGGGTCTAAGATGAAACAGTCCCTTTGGAAAACAGTCTGGCAGCTCCTGAAACCATTAAACAGAATTACCACATGACTCAGAAATTCCAGAGTATATACCCAAGGGAACTGAAAACATATCCACGGAAAACCTTGTGCCTGAATGTTAACAGCTGTCTTAATCATAATGGCTACAAAGTAGAAACAACCCAAATGTCCATTAACTGAGGAATGAATAAATAAAATGTGATATATCCATACAATGGAATATAATTTGCAATAAAAAGAATGAAGTATTGATACCTGCTATACCATGAAAGAACCCTGATAGCATGCCAAGTAAAAGAAGCCAGTCACAAAGGACCATGTGTTATACAATTCCATTCATATGAAATGTCCAGAATAAGCAAATCTATAGAAACAGAGCATAGATTAGTGGCTTCACAGGGCTGGGGGAAAGGGGAGGTTTTGGGGTGGGGGGACAGCTAAGGGGTGTGGGGTTTCTTTATGGGTTAATGAAAGTTGTCGACAACTGGTTTTAGTGATGGGTATTCAACCCCGCTCTAAAATCATATACTTTAAAATGGTGAATGATATGTTAAGTGAATCTATCTCAATGAAAAGTGAAAGTGTTAGTCGCTCAGTCGTGTCCGACTCTTTGTGACCCCATGGACCGTAGCCTACCAGGCTCCTCTTTCCAGGGCGTTCTCCAGGCAAGAATATTGGAGTGGGTTGCCATTCCCTTCTCGAGGGGCTCTTCCCAACCCAGGAATTAAACCCCAGTCTCTTGCATTGCAGGTGGATTCTTCATAGTCTGAGCCACAAGGGAAGCCCCATATCTCAATAAAGCTGTTAAAAGTTAACCCCTATTTGAAACAACTCATTCTGTTCCTTTCCTAATACAATGGGCAGGTGTATTTCAGATTAAACTCCCTGAAGTATCTCATTAAACCTGCATCTTCTACATTAAGTCTACTTATGCTAAATGAAATAAGGATGTGTTTTTTATATATATATATATATATATATATATCTTCTAAAATTCATTATTATTTTTTTATTTTTTGGCCTCTTAATGCAGCATGTGGGATCTTGGTTGCCCAACCAGGGATCAAACCCATACCCCCTGCAGCGGAAGCACAGAGTCTTAACCACTGGAGTGGCAGGGAAGTCCCAGGCTAGGATATAGTGGAATATATTGCTTTAGGTAGGATATAGCCAACTAAAATTCAAGTTTTAGTTTGAATTTTATTGTCTTCTCCCCTTTGCCTCATCATTTTAGAAATCAGTCCTTTCTCTAAACATTTCCTTTATAATCAGAGCATATTTTCCAGTCTTAAACTTGACAAAAACGGTATCTGTAATTAAGATGAGAATAGAGTCTATGTGGTAAAATAATAACTACTCTTGGTAGTAATGATTTACTTCACGCAGCAACATTTTTTTTTTTTGCCATAAAAGAGAACTAGCACTTGTCAGCCAACTTGAAACAAGGTGCTTGCAGAGTTTCTGCATAAACGTTTTTCTAAGTTGTTTTGCACACTCTCCTGCAATGCTTTGTGAGAGACAGGCTTCCAAGTCAAGTTGGTTCGAGGAACTGCTAACCACAGCCTCCCCTGGGGTGTTCAGAGCCCATGGATACATCAAAGGCTCATAGAATTCTGCATTTTAAGAGCATGTTAACCCATCCATTCCTGGTGGCTCAGATGGTAAAGAATGTGGGAGACCCGGGTTCGATCCCTGGATTGGGAAGATCCTCTGGAGTAGGAAACGACAACCTGCTCCAGTATTCTTGCCTGGGAAATTCGCGGACAGAAGAGCCTGGCGGGCTACAGTCCCTGGGGTTGCAAACAGTCAGACATGACTGAGCGACTAACACCTGCACACTTTTTTCCTGAATACATTTAGTTATGGAACTCTATTAAAAAAAATTCATATTTAAAGGAACATTGGTTTGTGAAAAACCTCTTGGAGAACACTAGTCATTTGTATCCATCTTAGGATATGGAAAACAAAGAACCTCTAACATGGAATTTGAATAGCAAGTAAAAGTCGGGCTCCTCATCTTTTGTGAGATCACATTGAGAAACAGATTAAGTGTGCTGCAAACGAATATGGAAAAAAACAACTTGTTGCATCGTTTCTCAAGGTCACACAAGATTTGAAAAACAGTAGGAGTGCTCAAGTGGAGACTCTAGCCCTTCTGATGATATGTCCATGAGTTAACCTGGAAACCAACAGACAAAACCCTCAAAGCAACAATTCCACTGAAGCACTGTTTAGAAATATTACATTCTTTTTTTGCAGAAATATAATTTCTAAGGAGCACAGGTTATAAGTCTTTACCCTGAGGTTTAGCAGCTCAAATCATTCTTAATGCATGAATCAAGTTGAGTGGAAAGGACATTAATGTAACGAAGGAAAAGCTTTGAGTTGCATAACTTAGCTAAATCAAAACGGCAAAGACAAATGTTTTCAATACTTATGTGAATTTATAAATTCAGATTTATTTAAAGTAATTCTAACATAGGTAGGGACACAATTTTTCTTCCTCTTAGATTCATACAGTAATAGAAAAACTTGATCACAGATTCAGTGTTAGATGAGCTCTTATCTGATTTCTTCTATTACCCAAGCTAAAATCCTCAACCAGAGAAAAATCTCTAGTTATCTTGTTCTTGCCTGAACACTTCTAGGGATTTGTCTGTAGGTTTCATCAGCTCTACAGGGGGCCAGAGATAAAGTTTCCCTGGAGGCAGATCAGGAGAAAACACATTTTGGGTGATAGTTACTATTTGCACAGGTCTCCCACCTTAAAGGACATTTTATAGCTGTGTGTGTATGCTAAGTCACTTCAGTCATGTCTGACTCTTTGTGACCGTATGGACTGTGGCCTGCCAGGCTCCTCCGTCCATGGGGATTCTCCAGGCAAGAATACTGGAGAGTTGTTATGCCCTTCAGGGGAATCTTCCTGACCCAGGGATCGAACGCATGTCTCTAGTGTTTCCTGCATTAAGCAGGTCGGTGCTTTACCACACTAGCACCACCTGGGAAGCCTTTTTATAGCTGTAGCTATGGAAGGTGGTTGTTTCAGAAAGAACCAAGACATGAAGAAGAAGAGGACTTGACTAAAATCATATCAAGTTTACCTACATATGTCCTTGAGGACTGGAAAGTTCCTAAAGATGACATTATCTAAGTTATGATGTGAAGAAATACAGTGTATTATTTTGCATTTAACTTAGAAATACAGAAGCAGGACTATAACATTTTCAGTTTGTTTTTTTTGTTGCAGTAGGACCTAGGGAGAGACATGTTGTCAGACATCAAATTGTTATCGCTGGAAAGACAGAATCAGGGATGCCAGGTTTTTCTAAGCAGATGATGTAATTCTTAAAACCATCCAGCTCTCTCTGATCAGTTTTCCCGATGACTAATTTGACCGTGATACTAGAAAGGAAGTATCCTAGATAATGGATATGAGAATTCACTAAAATGGTACATTCCTTTGTCAAATTCAAACCCTGGCATCATGGCTTATACTGTTTTGTGTGGGTGTGTGAATCTGGTTAGCAAAAGTCACTTCTTGGTTGCCTCATGAACTCTAGGTATACTATCAAATAGAATTTCTGGATCTAGAGTTCAGAATTCGACTCTACGCTCTGGTTACCAAGATACTACCAGCAAGCTTTCCATGGTGACATTTCATTTGAAGTTTAAAACAGGCTGCTCTCTAGTTTGTTTAAAAGTTGATGTTGAGTTATCTGTTTTTCCGCAGAGTATTTGAACGCTAACATCCATTATGTAAGAATCCCTCACTACCCACTCACCCCAGCCCCTGGTAACCACAATTCCACTTTCTATTTCTATTAATTTGACTGTTTTAAGATATTTCATGGAAGTGGAATCAAAGAATATTTGTTCTTTTGTGTCTTATCACTTAGATAATATCTTCAAGGTTCATCCACATTGTAGCATGTATTTCATTCCTTTTCATGGCTGAAAAGCTATTTTTCAATACTATTCATGGCTGAATGGTATTCAATTGAATGGATACATGTATTCTTTATTTGTATATCTATTGATGAACATTTGGGCTGTTTCCACCTAGCAGCTGTGAAGAATGCTGCTAGGAACACTGAAGTACACTCAATGATCTTTTAAAGAGATTAAGTGATAGGAAAAAGATTATGTATTTACTTACCCATGTAGCTACCACTTTTCTTGCTCTTCATTCTTAGGGGTATGTCCACATTTCCTCTTGCCTGGCTAACAAACATATTTACTCCCCTAATTAGACTTTATAGCCTAACCCTAATATTGTAGTCACTTCAGTCATTCCATCAATGCCTCACCATATATACAGGTAGAGCCCATGGATGATGTAGCCAGTTATGGACCTACTGTTCTGTTTCGCTGTGGTCATAGCTAAGTCAGTTTCACCTGAAGCAGTCTTTTCTTTCCAAGGAGGTCCATTTCAAGCTTGCCTTACCTTACGGACATGACAGGAAAAGAGGACATTCATGTATTTGTCCTTCCGTTTCAGTTCATTCGCAACGGGGACGAATGTGCCTGAGGTCTGAGGTGTATCTGGTTTCTGAAAGAAACAGGAAACATGGTAAAAGGTGTATGCTTAACATTTTAGATGAAAACATCATCTTTTACTACTTTATAACTCTGCTCATGTATTTTCACACAGGTCCTTTTTTTACCTTCCCATTCCAGACGATAAGCTACTAAAAGGTTATTCTAGCACCAAAGATCCTAGAATATTTTAAAAATCAAGAATGGGAGAGAGGATGAAATACAGCTCTGGGAATTATTGATACAAAGGTGGGTAATTAAAAATAGTTGCTGAATTACGCAAGAGAAGGTTTAAATGATCAAAGCCAGGTTATTGAATGTACCTAATTCATATGGATAGAAGGCAGAGAACACGCTCTCTCTCTTTTTGGTTTCATATATATTTATTTGACTGTGTCAGGTTTTAGTTGTGGCTCACGGTCTCAAATGTTGTGGCTCGTGGGCTTAGTTGGTCTGAGGCATGTGGGATCTTACTTCCCCAGACAAGGATCAAACCTGCGTGCCCTGCTTAGAAAGGGAGATTCTTTACCATTGGACCACCAGGGAAGTCCTGGTAATTCTCTTTAAAGTGAGGGACATATACTCATGGTACACTTAGAAGCTGGACAATCTTTAGTCCAGTGTCTCTCATAAGATTTAGCTTCTGAAGGTGTCTTAGTCTTTATAGAAATTCCTGGAGGAAATGTCTCCTCTTTCTCTGTTAAAGGAGCAGAAGCAGATCCCACTTTGTTCTCCTGGACCTACCGAAGCAAGATAGTTGCCTTCCCAGGCTCTCTGGAGCCCAAGGTCAGCCCGTTGACCCTTCAACATTTCCACGGCTGCAACCTTTGCCCTAACTTGAGGCAAGTCTGAAGCAGGTATGGTCTTGATAAGTTGGGATGCTCTCCATCTATAAGCAAACAAACAAAATGTTTTAGACTTTAAAAATACCATGCTATTCATTCTCAAAAATAACTGAAGCTGCCTTTAAGTAGAATTAAATTACTTCCACATTACCCTGAAAAAAAAAAAAAAGCCTCCAAAATACACATAGAATGTGTTAAAACACATAACAGTTTTATGTGGACAGAGATTTTTGTAAAACTTCCTTCTGTTTGCATGTTTTGGAAGCAACCAGAACTTAGTGATATACATGGACTCTCTTAATATTGATAGTTAGGGCACAGGAACTCTGGCTTCATCATTCATTCATTCATCAAATGTTTCCTAGGCACTCACTGCACTTCAGATGCTGTTCTAGGGAGTGGAGGCACAGCTGTAAAGAGACGAAGATCCTTTCTGCTAGGTGCTAGGTGATGTTCTAGAAAGCAGGGTTTAGTGATAGTTGCTCAGTTACGTCCGACTCTTTGTGAGCCCATGGATTGCCCAGGATCCACTGTCCATGGCATTCTCCAGGCAAGAACAGTGGAGAGGGTTGCCATGCCTTCATCCAAGGGATCTTTCCAACCTGGGGATTGAGCCCACATCTCTTATGTCTCCTGCATTGGCAGGCGGGTTCTTTACCAATGAGCCACCGGGGAAGCCCCAGAAAGCAGAGGCAGATGAGAAATCAGAGAGTGAGTAAACACACAGTGTGGATGGTGGGATTAGGGCCGTGAAAGAAAAGAAGCCGAGGAATGGGGGAGAGGAGTGCCACAGGGAAGGAACAGGGAGCAGGTGTTAACACCGAGGGTGGTCTGGAAGGCGCCCTGACAAAGACAGATGAGCAGGAAGCGGCGGAGCCCGCTGTATGGATGCTTGGGCAGGAGTGCTTCAGGCCGAGAAGACAGCGAGCGCCAAGATTCTAACGTGTGAGCTGGTTTGGTGTCTGAGGGGGCTAGCAAGGAGTCCTGTGAGCTGGAGCAGGAGCCTGTGGCAGGGGGACCGAAGAGGGGGTGTCAGGGAGAGAGCTGGGGCCAGAACCCACAGGGCCACGGAGGTCAGCCTGTCCCCTCTTCACTGCCCACAGCAGCCCAGGACCGGGTCCACTGCAGACTGACCCCAGGGGCCGCTGGCAGAGAGCTGTGCTGGGGAATTCAGATCTGACCCACCCAACCTGGGGGGCGGGTGGGCAGGGCGGGGGATGAGCACACATTTCTCCTCCCGATCAAGCAAACCTCCATCTCCTAAACACGTGCAGCAGGCAACAGCTGCCCCCGCCAAACTCTGCAGCCTTGACCCCAGGAAGAAGCTGGGCGCGAGGAAGGTACCCGGCCTTCCCAGGATGAAAAAGAACTGCTATGAGGAACGAGAGGAGGGCTGATACACGACTAGACACATGGAGATATTATAAGAAAAAGAGGCCCCACGATTCAGACCAAAATCCTTGAACACATTTCTCTCAGGATTCCACAGATCAAAAGTGCAAGGATCAGTTAAATACCATGCAACAATGGGACCAGGGGTTTGTAAACCACAGCCCGTGCCAAAACTCACCCGTGGAGCTAAGAATAGTTTTTACGTGTTCAACAAAACAAAGAAAACTATGTGACAAAGACCATGTGGAGCCCATAAGCCCTAAAATATTTACTATCTGGCCCTTTACAGAAAAACAATGCCTTTGAACTAGATTAATCCAATTGGCAAGATTCAGTGTGTGTGTGTGTGTGTGTGTGTGTGTGTGTACAATCAACAGACAGAGCAGACGTATTATTTTCAAAATGCTTGTTGACTATAAGCCCTAAGAAGGCTGGGGATGGTCTTTCACAGCTTTCTTATTTATCACTGTATCCACGAAACCTAGGTCAGTGGCTCTGACACAGCAGGCTCTGAGTAAATATCTGCTGAATAAATCAACTGAATTTTACACAAAATAATCAATTCTAGGCCATGCATAAAACCTCCACGCCTTAAAAAACAAGACTGTACAGTCTACACTGCAACATTATCAAAATCAATAATTCTTTGCAGCCATTAAAATTATGACATAGATCTTTATTCACTGTGATGGACAGGTCTCCAAGACTTATTTTTAAGTAAAGTCATACAGCCACATACAGACTCCTGCTTATAAAGAAAGCTGAGCACCGAAAAATTGATGCTTTTGAACTGTGGTGTTGGAGAAGACTCTTGAGAGTCTCCTGGACAGCTAGGAGATCCAACCATTCCATACTAAAGGAAATCAGTCCTGAATATTCATTGGAAGGAATGATGCTGAAGCTGAAACTCCAATACTTCGGCCACTTGATGGAAAGAACTGACTCACTGGAAAAGACCCTGATGCTGGGAAAGATTGACGGCAGGAGGAAAAGGGGACGACAGAAGATGAAACAGTTGGATGGCATCACCGACTCAATGGACATGAGTTTGCATAAACATTGGGAGTTGGTGATGGACAGGGAGGCCTGGTGTGCTGCAGTCCATGGGGTCGTAAAGAGTTGGACACGACTGAGCGACTGAACTGAACTGTGGAAAGAAAGAGAGGGAAAGAAACTCAGGGAGTATGAGCAAACATTTCCATAGTACTTACTATGTGCAGGCACTATCTGAAATGCTTTATGTATATTTACTCATAATTCTTTCAGAACCCTGTGAGCGGGTGCTATGATAATGGCCCTCTTCCAGATAAGAAAACAGGCACAGAGAGGTTAATTCATTTGCCCAAGGTCACACAGCTAGCCAGTGGCAGCTAGATTCCAGGGTTCATGTTCTTAACCACTATATCATATTTCTCTTATATGTGTATTATATGCTTTTAAATGTAAAGAAAAAGATTTAGGAGGGTACAAACTAATTGTTAATGAGTGCTTATCTTAGGGAAAAGAAAGAAAAGAGAAAGTGTGGAGGATTTCAACTTTATATCCTATAAAATTTCATATTATGTCACTTAAAAAAATGAGCATGTATTTACATATTGCAGACTTACTTTTTAGATTATGTAAAAAATGCAGGTGACAGATGATATAATTCATGAAAAGAATTTATCTGTGCACTAAGAAGGCTCTGCCACGATTCACAGCTAACATTTATGGGTTACACTGGAGAATGGAGGGTTGAGGTTCTTTTGCTTTCAGTTATTTTCTACTGTTCTATTTTTTTCTTTGTATGAACAAATCTTTTTTTTTGAAAGCAAATGAGATACATATTAAAGAGCTTTCCTCCCGTGAGTTTTTTTTTTTTAATCTTTGATATCTGCCACCAGTTTACATTCAATACATCAATCAGTTCATGGCGTACTTGGTAGAATATCATGATGCCAAATGACCATATTTGAGAACCATTAGCTTATAGGAGCCTGGCATGCTATAGTCCATGGGGTCACAAAGAGTCAGACACGACTGAAGCAATTTAGCAGAGTTTAGTTTATAGGGCTTCCCCAGAGGCTCAGGGGATGAGCTGGTTGGATAGCATCACTGACTCAATGGACATGAGTCTGAGGAAACTCTGGAAGATAGTGACAGACAGGGAGGCCTGGCGTGCTACAGTCCATGGGGTCACAAAGAGCAGGACACGGTTTAGGGACTGAACAACAATGGCTCAAGAGGTGAAGAATCTGCCTGCGATGCAGGAGACTTGGGCTCAATCCCTGGGTCAGGAAGATCCTCTAGAAAAGGACCTGGCAACCCACTCCAGTATCCTTGCCTGGACAATCCCATGGACAGAGGAGCCTGGTGGACTACAGTGCATGGGGTTGCAAAGAGTCAGACGCGTCTTAGGGACTAAAAACATACATCCAACTTAGTTCACACAACCAGATGCTGTATGTAAGACATAGCTAAATATATCTGGTGCATGCTGGCAACAAACCAGCTTAAAAAAAAAAAAAACAAGAAGAAAGGAGCTATGAATAACTGCAAAGTCAGATTCAGGGCAGTTTATAAAAAAATGAAGATTAGCTGGGACGGTATCAAATGTGACATGGATGTTAATTAATTTACTTACTTATTTGTTTTTACAAATAGCTTGCTCTATAACAGTGTTTTCTTCCTTTTATTTTAAAATCACCCAGGACCTCCGCTTGGGCTGTGCTCCCCAGCACCACTAAACAGGACTTTTCAGAGGTGGGACCTGGGCCTCGGGGTGTTTGACAAACTCTTTGTGATTGTCAGGTGTGGACAGAGAACTGCTGCTCTGAAAGAATAACAGACTTCCTAGTGTGAGTGATATGTGGTAATTGTAACAGCAAAAAATAAAAGAAAGTAGAGACATCATGCTAATAGCTTATCTTAGCTTGACTACTGCTACAGGAAAAATGAGTAGATGGTTCTATTTTTTGGGGGTAAGCAGATGCCCTTTGACAGTGAAATCATGAAGGTGAAGATACAAGGTAAAAGCCAATGGAAGTGTTAGTTGCTCCGTTGTATCCAGCTCTTTGTGACCCCATGAACTGTAGCCCGCCAGGATCCTCTGTCCATGGGGTTTTCCAGGCAAGAATACTGGAGGGGGTTGCCATGCCCTCCCCTCCAGGGGATCTTCCCCACCCAGGGATCAAACTTGGGTCTCCTGCATTGCAGGCAGATTTTTTTCTGTCTGAGCCACCTGGGAAAAACCAATGTCCTATAGCAAATAGTGGAGCTAATGTCATGGTCTCAGGTTTGTAACTTTATCTAGTAAGTATACTGCCACACACGGATTCTGCACATATCAACAGATTCTTACCTATTAAAAATGGCCTGTAGGACCTCCTCGAAACGGTGAAGAACTTTAGGCGGGGTTGGCCACTGCACGTGCTTGCCATAGTCCCTCATGGTCTTGATGCCGTGGAAGCGTCTGGCCACCTCGTGGATGTAGGACTTGACTTTGTAGCGACGGTAATATCTGATAATTGTCAGCGCTGCTTTGGTCCTCTTGTACCGCATGCGGGCCAGGGTGCCCCGCCACACCTTCATGATAGAGGAAAATAAAAAAAGGGAAATGTCGCTGGATCACTTTGAGATCACAGACGCTCCTTTACTTAGATGCTCAACCTGGAAATTTGCATATATCATAAAATCAGCGGACGCCGAAGCATGTCAATTCTGCCTGCCACCAATAGGTGGCGCCAGGAGGCACACCTGTCATTTTGATTCAGAGTCTAGGGGGTTCACGATTGACAAAGGAGTGTGTGTGGAGTCTGAAGCAGAGCCCTGTTTTAACTCTGAGGTCACGAAAAGAAGAAAGCCAAAATACCATTATCCTTGGATAAATATTTTAAGAATGTTGAAAGGAAGCAAGATGAGTCAGAACCCAAAGCCATCAACATCCACAGTTCTTTTATGAAACCTAGCTTTGCACAGACTACACACGTCGGCTGCTAGTATAATGTTGCAGTGGAGGAATGAACTGATTTATTCACAGTTTGTGCAGCCCCCCTCCCTGGGTGTTATGTAAGCTCCCTAGAATTTAGATGTATTCCTGGGGAAAGGGTAAAAAACAGATGACTGATATCATATGAATCTTTGTCCAATGTTTGCAGTGCTCAGAAATCAATCAGACAATATGTAAACGTCTCAGTGCCTGCTTTATCCAAGCAAAGTGAAGTCATAGACTACTTATATTTTTCTTAGGATCCCATCCTTCTCAACCTGTCAAATAGAAAGAAATTTGGTATAATCTTCATCATTGACTTTTCTCCTAACTATGCTCTCTATTACCAAATGTATCTTTTCTTCTTGGAGAAGGCAATGGCACCCCACTCCAGTACTCTTGCCTGGAAAATCCCATGGATGGAGGAGCCTGGTAGGCTGTGGTCCATGGGGTCGCTAAGAGTCAGACACGACTGAGCGACTTTACTTTCACGTTTCACTTTCATGCACTGGAGAAGGAAATGACAACCCACTCCAGTGTTCTTGCCAGGAGAATCCCAGGGACGGGGGAGCCTGGTGGGCTGCCGTCTATGGGGTCGCACAGAGTCAGACACGACTGAAGTGACTTAGCAGCAGCATCTTTTCTTCTGCAGTATTTCCAGTATAAATTGTTTTCTTTTCCTTTCTGCTACTACAGTCCCAAGAGCCCAAACTTCCTCACTGTTTTCTTGGATACCCTCCTTGGACACACTGCCACCACCGTCCAGGTGATACCCACTGCTGCTACTTAAATGATTGTTTGAATTCTTAGGTTGATGGTACTATTTCTCTCCCTGTCTCTGGACTCTAAGGACCAAGAAATTCAACCTTTAATTCAAAGCCCACACAGTATGAATTCTCCAGAATTGCTAAGGGTTCTTTTATTTCTTCTTAGATTCCCATCTGTGGCCACCAATTTCTCTCAGAAAAACTTAGGTGATGCCTTTTTCTTTTTTTTTTAGGTGATGCCTTTTTCAAAAAATATCATTTATTTATTTATGGTTGTGCTGGGTCTTCATTGCTGCATCACCTTCTGTCTAGTGGCGAGCGGGGGCTACTCTTCATTGCGGTGCAGGGGCTTCTCAGCGGGGTGGCGTCTCTGGTTGCGGAGCACAGGCTGTAGACCGTGCGGGCTTCAGTAGTTGCAGCACGTGGGTCAGGAGTTGTGGCCCACACGCTTGGCTGCTCCTTGCCATGTGGGATCTTCCGGGACCAGGAATTGAACCCTTCCTCTGCACTGGCAGGCGGATTCTTATCCACTGCACCACCATGGAAGTCCTGTGATGCCTTTTTCTCTCTCTTTTTTTAAGGTGATTAAAAAAAATATTTTTTAAATTAACTTTTATTGGAGTATAATTGCTTCATAATGCTATAGTAATCCCTTGCTGCAGAGCAAAGTGAATCAACCATTTGTATACATACAGCCGCTCTTTTTTAGACTTCCTTCCCATTAGGGCACCCCAGAACACTGAAGAGAGTTCCCCCATGCCTCTTTCATTTAGCCGTTTTGGGCTGGTTTTCACAAAGGTTCCTAAACATTCCACGAAGTTGCACTGCCTCTCCTTTCCAGCCTGCTGCACAAACATGCAGAGGTCATTCACAGACCCCGAAGAGGAACTAATGGATCAAGAGAAACCATGATATGCGAGGGAAACACGACAGGAGCAATTTGTGATGAACCTGGAGCTCAAGTATAAACAGAATATATAGAGACAAAGAGGCCGTGAAAAGTGACTCATGGCTGCGTGTGCCATAAGCACAGTCACCCATTTTAGTCAAGATGCCTTTCCTCCTGTAGCTGAATCCATCACACACGTGGCCGTGTGAGGCCTCCACCCAAATGCTAAAATAAAGGTCCCTTCTTTAGTATCTGGAAAAACCAAGAGTACAATTACAGGGTGGAACTGTGTGATTCAATTGCTTAAAGAAAACACATTTTTAAACTCTCATACTGTTTGTTGCTTTTTTTTATAAGAGAAATATTAAGACTCCCTGGAGCCACATCTATGTAGAAAAGCAATCTTTAATTTTTAAGAAGTGTTTTATAGAGACTTTTGTTAAAATGTTTTTGGTTAGACTCTTCAGTAATCTGAAAAAAAAATGTGTAAGTGCTTTTTAAGGGGTAGGGTTTTTGGTTGGTTTTTGACAGCTTTGGAGATTTTTTTTTTTTTTTTAGCTTTGGAGATTTTATCTGTGTCCTTGGTTAAATTCGGTTTTGTGTAGCTGAAAAATCAAACAGCACAAAAATGCTATAAAAAAGTCAGTAGTCCTTCCCGTTGCCCACCTGAGCCCACCACCTCAGCTCACAATGTCATCCCATTCCAGCTATTCTAATTGCTTCTGGTATTTACATATAATACATATAGGCTGTTATTTCTTGGTGAATCTTTTTAGACCCTATCCAAATTACAGGAGTTGGTGAGTTAGCTGTCTTATCATCACTGTTACCACTCCTTTATCACTCAATAATTACATCACAATTTTAAAGTGTTTACATTGTTATATGTTATATTAGCTATATTGTATATTGCATAAATAATTTGTATAATACATGTATACATAATATGTTATATATGAATTTGGTTCATCACTGTGCTAAGGAGCATAACTGGCTACCATTCCTTCACTTTATTATATAAATTTGCTTTTACAGGTAATAACTGTCTGTTTTTTAAAAAATGTGCCTTATTTCCTAAATACTTATGCTAATTTTTCCAATGATCTACCAGACTCATCAAATGATCAGCAATAATGTTTCCAATTGTCAAGCTCATCACTAGGATGTTTTTTCTTTGAGGTTCCCTCTGTCCATATGCTCTTTGGGCTCACTGCACAGTTCCTATCCTGGGACTTTTAAAGGTCTCTTCCACATTAGATCCCTGATTCTTGAACTTACGTCTTCTTCCTCTTGGTTTCCCTCCCTCCAGTAGCTTCCAAGAAAGGATGCATGGCCAGTAAATTTCTATTCTCTTTAATTTCCTTGAGTACAAAGCAGTTGCCTAAAATGTCTGTTTCCTGGGGTATAAGAGCAGAGGAGTGGAGAACAGGCTCTGGACCAGACTGTGTCAAAACCCTGGCCCACTCCAACCAGCTGGGTGAACTGGGGCAAACTTCCCAATCCCTCTGTGCCTGCGCCTTTTTATCCACAAGACGAGGATGATAGGACTTCCCTGGCGGTCCAGTGGTTGAGAATCCGCCTGCCAGTGCAGGGGACGTGGGTTCAATCCCTGGTCTGGGAAGATCCCACGTGCCACGGAGCAACGAAGCCTGTGCTCCACAACTACTGAGCCCCCGCTCTGGAGGCTGCGCTCTGCAACGAGACACCACCGCGATGAGCCTGCGCACGGCAACTAGAGAAGGTCCGAGCACGGGAACCAAGACCCAGCACAGCCAAAACAAAAAATAAAAATAAAAAAAGATGTGGATGATGATGGTGCTCATCTTGCAGTGGTGGTGTGAGGATTAAAGGTTTCACTATTCACAGAACACTGAAAAGTGTGCCTGGTGGGTGTCTGGAATTCGTACGCATAGGTTGGTAGGACTATTTGAAATCTAGTCCTTGTCTTCAGGAGGCTGTGCTACTTTCTTTTCTTTTAAACCTTTATTTATTTGGCTGCACAGGTGTATTTATTTGGTTGTGGCATGGGGGCTCTAGTTCCCTGGCCAGGGGTCGAACCTGGGTCCCCAGCATTGGGAGCTCAGAGTCTTAGCCGCTGGGCCACCAGGGACGTCCCCTGTGCTACTTTCTTTTTTTGTTTGTGCAGATTTTCAGGCCCCAGTCAGTGTGACCTGGAAACTCTGACGAATATGAACCATTCCTCCTCAATATGCCATTTGCCCTGGATACTGTTTGATGGTGAGTTATTTTATTCTTCCACTGATAACATGGACTGGATGTCCATGATTGACGTGCCTTATCTGGTCTTTGGGCTGCCCGAGATTGGTGGAGAGACAGCTGGGGCTGTGGATGACTGCCACTGACTTCTTTCCTTAATACTAATGAAATCAATGCAACAGAGCTTTGCTTCACTGAGTAAGGGGTATATCGTCGGCTTTTGGCTTGGGTGGGGACACAGTCTTTCTCCATGTCTTGTGGAGCTTTTCCCTGGTTTGGCCGTAAGAATTATTCCCAGCAGAAACTTCCCCTCTTTCATGCCCACTTACTGACGTACCAAAGTCAGGAAAGACTCTTCTCGCCTGCTGGGGGTTGGGGTGGGGAAGCAGTCCTCTTGACAGAAGAAAGGGTCCCTGATGGAGGTGTGGGTTGTACCAACCCTTCTTTCTAGGAACCCTTATGCCAGAGCCTTCAAAAACAGTGAGACTTTTCAGAATTCCCTCCTTGTACTTTTCCACATTTCATTCTTATCTTTGAAGAACACATATATTTCTTTTCAGCAGCTTCTTTCAATTTGGTCCAATTTCATTTTCTGGATAACACTTCTCAAGTTTATAGTACGAAGTTGGGAACTTTTCTTGGTTTCAGGGTTGATGGCGTGTTCTCTTTTATGATCAAAATGAACATTTTAATAATAACCTTTTAAAATGTTACTTCTACATTTCTGTTAATTCCGGCAAATTTAGGGGAGAGGAATTTCATGAGCTTGCAGTCATACCATCAACTTTATCAGAAGTCCCTTAGGCTTTATTTACTTTTCTAACATCAGAGAAAAAGTAGCAATGAGAAACTACAGAGGCAAATGATTCTATAAAAAAAAAAAAATCATGTATTTTTCCTTATAATCAAAGCCTAGTTGGTTTAAACCAATATGCTCCCATAGAAGTTTGCATTTGTGTGGGAGGAGAGCTGTTGTTAATTTTCTCATCAAGGGTCTGAAGGTTGAAATTTAAGGTATGAGACAGATTTTTCCCATTTCCCTCTTTGTTTAAAGAGCTTAAACTGTGGAGTTTTTCAAGTCATATAAAGAGGACTCAAAAAAAAAAAAAAAAAAGAGGACTCCAGAGAGGACTTTGCCTGATGATGGAGTGTCAGAAAGGAGAAAATTAACTGTTACATTCAATAAGCAAATGCTTAATGAGCATTTGAATATGCCTGGAGAGGTTCAGCAAAAATCAAGGGAGCCAGAGAGGGCCTCATTCAGCAACATGAACACTAAAAGTGGAAACAACCATATACTATGTGCTTTAGAATCTGATGCAAGAGACATGGAGTTGAAAGCTGAGAGACGGGGAGCTGAAAGCTGAAGGAGATAAGATGGGACGTGGGCGAGGAAGTTCTCAAAAGATACACGGCAGAAAGCAGACTGACAGAGAAGGTGGCAAGCAAGTCATTTCTCAGGTGGAACTGAAGATAGAGGTGAAGAGAGTGGCCAACTTGGAAGGTACAACTGAGATATAAGAAGAGAACATTAGAGCCACAGGGCACATCCCTGTTACTGAATTCTGGACCCAATTCCTCTCTTCAGTAACTTGACCCCCTGGAGTCAATTTTATTTTTTTTAAAATGTACTATTTCCTTTTAAAACAAAATTTTATTGAAGTATATTCACTTTACAATGTTGTGTCAGTTTCTATGTACGGCAAAGTGAATCCGTTATATGTATACATACATCCCCTCTTGTTTGGATTTCCTTCCCATTTAGGTCGGGCTTCCCTGATAGCTCAGCTGGTAAACAATCTGCCCACAATGTGGGAGACCTGGGTTCAATCCCTGGGTTGAGAAGATCCCCTGGAGAAGGGAAAGACTACCCACTCCAGTATCCTGGCCTGGAGAATTTCATGGACTGTATAGTCCGTGGAGCCACAAAGAGCCAGACAGGACTGGGCGACTTTCACTTTCCCACGTAGGTCAGCAGTAAGCACGGAGTAGTCTCCTGTGCTATACGGCAGGTTCTCATTGGTTATCCATGTAACACAGAGTATCAATCGTGTGTACATGTCAATTTCACAGCCAAGTGATCCTTTTAGGACCAAAGTCACAGCGTGTCTCTTCTCTGCCCAAGACTCTGCCACCGTGCCCCATCTCTGTCTCCCCTAGAGTGAAAGCCAAAGTCCCTCCTCTGGCCCACAAGGCCCACGTGGTCTGGTACTATCACCACCCAGCTCCTCACACTCCTCTCCCTGGCTCACTCCAGCCACACTGGACCCTGCTCTGCACTGCACCAGCCTTGTCTCAGGGCCTTTCCACTAACTGTCCCCTCTGCTGGAAGGATCTTCCTCGCTCTCTGGTTTGCGCAGATGTCACCTTCCCAATAAGCCAGGCCCTAACCATTATATGTAAAAATTCCCCTTGTCTCCAGTGCCCCCCTGCCCACCCCGCCCCGACCCTGGCCTTGGCACTCCCCATTCTCTGCACCATGCTCTATTTTTCTCTTGCCTCCAGCACTTCACACTTTATAACATCTATAACTTACATATTATTGTATTGTTTATACTCTCCCTCTACAGGAATTTAAGCTCTGCTAGGCCAGTGCACAATTGCACTCATCTCACACACTAGTAAAATAATGCTCAAAATTCTCCAAGCCAGGCTTCAGCAATACGTGAACTGTGAACTTCCAGATGTTCAAGCTGATTTTAGAAAAGGCAGAGGAACCAGAGATTAAATTGCCAACATCTGCTGGATCATTGAAAAAGCAAGAGAGTTCCAGAAAAACATCTACTTCTGCTTTATTGACTATGCCAAAGCCTTTGACTGTATGGATCACAATAAACTGTGGAAAATTCTTCAAGAGATGGGGAATACCAGACCACCTGACCCACCTCTTGAGAAACCTGTATGCAGGTCAGGAAGCAACAGTTAGAACTGGACATGGAACAACAGGCTGGTTCCAAATAGGAAAAGGAGTACATCAAGGCTGTATATTGTCACCCTGCTTATTTAACTTATATGCAGAGTACATCATGAGAAATCCTGGGCTGGAAGAAGCACAAGCTGGAATCAAGATTGCTGGGAGAAATATCAGTAACCTCAGATATGCAGATGATACCACCCTGATGGCAGAAAGTGAAGAAGAACTAAAGAGCCTCTTGATGAAAGTGAAAGAGGAGAGTGAAAAAGTTGGCTTAAAGCTCAACATTCAGAAAACTAAGATCATGGCATCTGGTCCCATCACTTCATGGGAAATAGATGGGGAAACAGTGGAAGCAGTGTCAGACTTTATTTTTTTGGGCTCCAAAATCACTGCAGATGGTGATTGCAGCCATGAAATTAAAAGGTGCTTACTCCTTGGAAGGAAAGTTATGACCAACCTAGACAGCATATTAAAAAGCAGAGACATTGCTTTGTCAGCAAAGGTCCATCTAGTTAAGGCTATGGTTTTTCCAGTGGTCATGTATGGATGTGAGAGTTGGACTGTGAAGAAAGCTGAGCACCGAAAAAAATTGATGCTTTTGAACTGTGGTGTTGGAGAAGACTCTTGAGAGTCCCTTGGACTGCAAGGAGATCCAACCAGTCCATCCTAAAGGAGATCAGTCCTGGGTGTTCATTGGAAGGACTGATGCTGAAGCTGAAACTCCAATACTTTGGCCACCTGATGCGAAGAGTTGACTCATTGGAAAAGACCCTGATGCTGGGAGGGATTGGGGGCAGGAGGAGAAGGGGATGAGAGAGAATGAGATGGCTGGATGGCATCACTGACTCAATGGACATGGGTTTGAGTAAACTCTGGGAGTTGGTGATGGACAGGGAGGCCTGGTGTGCTGCGATTCATGGGGTTGCAAAAAGTCAGACACGACTGAGTGCCTGAACTGAACTGAGGCCAGGATCGTTGCCTCTTTTGTTCACTGATGAATCTCTACTGCCTCAAACAGTGCCAAGGACATAGGAGCCACCCAATAGTATTTGTTGAGTGACTGAATGTTTTCAACTTCATCTTGCAAGCCAGATACTAAATCTTTCATTTTTATCATGTTTCCCACTTTCAAGAGCTCATCCTTGTTCTACAAATAGCCCTCTTAAAAGCATGTTGCTCTTAGCACTATTCACAATAGCCAAGATGTGGAAACAATCTAAATGTCCATCAACAGATGAATGGATAAAGAAGCTGTGGTATATGTGTGTGTGTGTGCGTGTGCATGTGTGTGTGTGTGGATATGGGTGGTGGACTTCACTATAGGGTGATTAGGTGGGGGACCCCAAGAACATCTGTATTTTAAATTGTTTTCTCTTTGCTCCCAGAATTCTGAGTGAAGAGGACTGGAGGGAATCTTTAGTGTCTAGATTTTCACTTAATATACTTGGTTTCAATATGGTGCCTAACCCCTCTTCACTGGTTCCTGGTATCCCTAAGCCAGAGCTTTTCTGGTTCAATTTCTTCAGAGTAAATTTCTTATCTTCTATCAAAATGAGATGGAGGCAGCCCTCAGCTTTGTGAGGTTGGGAGACCTGGCTATATAACTGCTCTTTTATATAGTTTCCCAGGTGGTGCTAGTGGTAAAGAACCTGCCTACTGATGCAGGAAATGTAAGAGATGAGGGCTTGATCCCTGGGTCGGGAAGATCTCCTGGAGGAGGGCATGGCAACCAGCTCCAGTATTCTTGCTTGGAGAATCCCATGGAGAGAGGAGCCTGGCAGGCTATAGTCCATGGGGTCACAAAGAGTCAGACACGACTGATGCGATTTAGCATGCACACTTAGAGTTTCAACCAATCTCCCCCTTCAGCTCCATCGCTCTCCCCTACCTACAGAGGTACCTGTCCCTTCCCACCCTGAATCTTCCTGCAGCCCCATGGCTGGGTGATCTGGCTTGCTTGTCTGCCTTCTTCTCTGCAGACACTTAGATTTCAGCTTTCTCCATGGCCTGGGGGACTAACCACATGTTCACTTCCAAAATTATGTTGATGCCTCTGTCTGCTGTTGTTTCCATTATGGTTGTATTGTCCTTGTGGGTTTCTCCAATTTTCATCCCTTAACTGCTGATTGAGGGGTTCTGAGGGGGAGTGGATATAAACACAGTCTGTCACGTCTAACCAGATGTTTTATAATACCATCTTAATTCTACCATGTTTTCCTCTGGCATGTACTTCTGTGGTGGTCAGGCATTTCAATGCAACATCTGGCAGTCATTAAAGTACAAGATACACTTTGCAAAAGATATAGGATTCTAGGTTACACTCTATTAAGAAGCAGGTCAATTATATATCTTCAGTTTAACTTCAAAAACAAACACAGATCAGCTTTCTGTTTTTCTCTAGTTCTCCATGTTTTTGTTTTCTAGTCATTATGGGTGATAAGACCATTTGGGCTGTCCTCAAACAGCCCCCTGTTGCCCAGAATTGGATATTCTCTTGGTTTCTACAACCAGAATCTTTCAAATTTCCAGCTTCTAAGCTTCCCAGGCCCTCTATGCCTAGGGACAACTTTTGGTAGAATCATCTTTCAATTTCTATCTTCCATATAGATTTTCTGGCCAAGTTCTAACCTTTATGGTTGTTAAGGAGTTGTGGTAGAGGAGAATTTATTTAGGTACCAGGCTGAACTTTAAAAAACTTATAAGGTACACAAAATCTGTCTTTGGTATCCATACACCCCATCATATTTAGAATACAACATCCATTTTGGAACATCTTATGATTGATTAATGAAGGCTTGGCCGCTCCAAGAGTTATTTTAAAGGAAGATTCAAAGAAGAAATTTTCTGAGTAATTCCTCTTCAAATCAAATATCTCCATGAGGGATAACATGAATAAAGATCTGATGTGCTATTTTTAAAATGCTAGAGTACCCATGTATTTTTTTTAATCAGAATAGAAAGTTAATATGTATGAAGAAGAAACCAAGACTCAGTGAATATAAGCTGTAGTTTCTTAGCATAAATTTTGACACAAAATTCCTTGGTTTCACAGATAAATTATCAGCATTTTCAGATGACTTAGGGAAAAATTAAGAAATAATGAAATATACCAAGTGAAGTAAGTCAAAGACAAATACCATATGATGTTACTTTAATTCCACATGTAAGTGGAATCCCCACCCCCCGCAAAAAGAAACAATATAAATGGATTTGTTTACAAAACAGAAATGGACTTACAGACTTAGAAAACAAATTTATGGTTACCAAAGGGGAAGAGGGGAGGGGCAAATTAGGAGTTTGGGATTAACATATACACACTACTATATATAAAATAGGTAACAAGAATGAACTGTATAGCACAGGGAGCTCTAATCAATACTCTGAATATTCTGTAATGACCTGTATGAGAAAAGAATGTGAACAAGAATAGATACATGTATGTGTATAACTGCATCATCTTGCCACACACCTGAAACTAACACAGCATTGTAAATCAGCTACATTCCAAAATAAAATGAAAATTTAAAAGGAAATGATGAAGTAACCAGATCGTCTGTCAATAAACAGATGTAGACCATTCAACTAAAGAGACCCCCACTCCCAAAAAAAAGAGCATGTGTGAGTCTGATCATTATAAATTATCCTGACGAACTTAACTGTGTGTGTAGGGGTGTATGATGTAGAAACGATCACCTCTGAGCTTTACTTTGGTCTTGTGAACCTTCATTTGGGACTCACATGTTTTCTATATGGCCTTGCCCAGATCCACTAGCCCAGTAATTCTTTAGTGGACCACAACTGTTGCTAATACAACAAGGCTATAGTCTGATAACCTCCTTGTAACTGTAACTTCAAGCAGCAATTGAACCTCCCAGTCAACTACTGTCAGAAGATTAGCTTAAAATTGACTCTGTCAAAACTCAAACTGCAATTATTTTGAAAGCAAACTTATTTCAGCTAACAGGTTAAGTCATTCTGATGGGCCTTTCAGGATTCAATTTTGTTCAAAAGTAAACAGTCTGTGCAGCTGTAGTGGCTACTTTCTTCTGTTTGGTTTAAAATCTTTTTTTTTTTCTCCTTAAAAGAAGAGGTACAAAGTTGATAATTCATCTTCAAAATTGCCCAGGTCAAGGCTATTTCAAAACTGCTTTGATACAGAACTTCAGGGTATGGGTTAAGTGTTTAGGCATTTCAGCAGACCCAATGAGGTGTCGTTTTAGACTTCTCTGAAGACACCTGCTGCCCTCTCCACCCACAGAGCCACTCTCATCCAAGACGGAGGCGGCTCAGGAGCCAGTCAGGGGACAGGCTGGGCTTTTATCTTACGTAACAAATGTTCTGACTTTTCCTCCTTTATGTCTGGCATCTAGAACATGCAGAATTCCTTAAAAAAAACAAAAACCTAGTAACCTTTGCTTCAGATGCTTGCAAATGATCTCAATTTTGAATGGTTCCCTAGATCACTCAAAAACTCAAGACAATAACTGGTATTTGAAAGGCCCAGGCAAAGGTGCACCCTAACATTCTTTTCTATAGAGTTTCAAAAGTGAATTTGGGGACACAGGGCCTTTGAAATGCCCCCTGAAAAAAAACCGTTCCCTTTGCAGTAAGTTCAGGAAGGCTGCATACTGCAATTCCTTTTCAGAGATTCATAATATATATTTGGTATATTAAAAGCTCTGAGAAGTTCTATGGCAATAACTCTATTCTAACTTTGTCCAACCAAAATTTTAAAACATATTTAATTACAGAATCCTGTGTACACAGATTACTTGTTCATTTGGAAGGGGATCAAGATATGCCATCCCCAAATATGCCACAGTGTCATAATAAGAGTTATTGAACATTTGCTTGGTCTATTAATACAAGAGCTCCGGGAGATGGTGAAGGACAGGGAAGCCTGGTGTGCTGCAGTCTATGGGGTCGCAAAGAGTCAGATATGACTGAGCAGATGAACAACAACAACAATTAATAGAAGAATTTCCCAAATTCCTTCTGTACTTAATGGTTTCTATAGGAGAACCAGGAAAAAACAGGGGACACCTATGATACTCTAGGGAAAATTACATATGCCTATGAGATGACTGGAAAACAACTACAACTAATCCCTTAAAAAGTAAGATCTGGTCAAAGTCCACATGTAATGAAGGAAATCCCCATGAAACCAAGCTTGACTTCCTATCACAGTGAAGCTCTTTCAAGGAAGTCAGCACCGCCAGAGGGACAGCTCCCTGGCTGGCTTGGAGTTGGGGGTGGAGTGGGAAGAATCTTCCCCTAGAGAAGCGAGCGTTCCCTACAGACTACTTTGCAGGCTTCAGATGCTTTATAAGAACACACATTCATATTCTATCCTAACAGCTACCGATAATGAACAAAACTTTTAAAGTGTTAGAGGTTCCTTCTGATCCAAAGTGCACATGGCACTGACAACCAGTATCTTTGATTTTCATCTGACTACTGTGATTACTCCTCGGACTAGGGAGAGAGAACATTAGTCCATTATTATATACTAGGCCTCATGCTAGACTCTTGACCTACATTAAAAACAGGTTTTTAGAAACACTTCTACTTGACATATTTTTGCACCTTGCTGCTTTATGTTTCTTTTTCTAATAGTTCAACATTAAAAAAGCAGGGCATACATCTGACCTAAGTTTCTTGAAGTCAAACATATTTTGCTGGCAAATGCTTGGCTTTGAGAAGCAGTCATTTTTCAGACCTAAAACTGCTTCTACACAGGGATGCAATTAATATTTGCAGCTTGCTAGGAGCCTGGCTCTCGCTGCAGGCAATGGGTGCTGGTGCCAACAGGGTTTTGCTGAGTCTGGCTCTTTTAATGTATCCCTGTACCCCAAATATGCCATCAGTCCCCAGGGTCCACCCTGATGGTGATATGAGTAAGGATGCTTTCTGGAGAGGAATTTCAGAATCTAGGGAGAAGGAAGTAATCTGGAAAAGGTCCTTCAGATGACTTGGATAAACATCAAATATGCTTCCTCTTTCCATTTTTCTGTCTTGGCCTGTAATGAATGTAAGGAGGAATCGCAGGATAAGAAGAACACTAACTAAGGACAGATATTTCTTCAACAGTTCAAATTTACACAAGTTGAACATAATATGATTAAATAACTACGAAGATCACTCCTGGATATTACTCAATGCCAAAGGGGAGGGGGAAAGAGAATACAAGTGCACTCTCTGCGTGCATGATTTATCATAATAGTAGGTGCCACATGGTCAGAATAATGAATAGCTCATGCTAGAATGTGTTGTGGGTGAGACAGAAATGTTGCTATTCAGAGAAAAATCTCGAGTAAAATGCTAGGTTTTCTCAGTGATGTTGAGGTTTTATACTTGTGCACACAGCTATCACTCTATTACTGAAAATCCTACCAGAAACAGATCTGAAAAATTCTAGTACCTGATCTATTAATTTTCCAAGAAATGTTTTATAACACAGTATTTGAAGACTAAACTTTCTTAATTATATACCAATAAAGTCGGAACAGATTTAAAATGAATATCAACAGGAATATAATCTTCCAACTAATATAAATACAATATAGTTTTGTCAAATGAAATTATCTAACTTTTAATTTTATATTGGAGTACAGCCAGTTAACAATGTTGTGGTAGTTTCAGGTGGACAGTCAAGGGACTCGGCCACACACTGACATGTATCCATTCTCTCCCACACTCCCATCCTATCCAGGCTGCCACACAGCGTTGAGCAGCGTTCCCTCTGCTATACAGTAGGGCCCTGTTGGTTTCCCACTTAACTTCCTTTTCATAAACTGCATATTTCTCTTTTTTTCAATCCATTTTCTTTAGATTTTTTTTAACTGATTTGTACAAGCTCTTTATAAATTAAGGGACTCATTCTTTTGTTATTAGTGTTTTAAATATTTTTTCCAGTATGCCAATGATCTTTTGATACTGTTTATAATATACTACCATAGAGAAGTTGTTTTTTTAAAAAATTGAGTGCAGTCAAATGTACTCATTTTTCTTCTTTGGTTACACACATATTTGACACAAAATTGAGAACACATAATAATCATAAAGGGCTTTGCAATGCTTTTTATTTTATACACCAAGCACATTTCCTCATGTGATCAAATATCTTCTTATAATGTGATTCTGAACAGCCTCACGGTACTCAACAAGAAACATGCATGTAATTCATTTAACCATGCATGGTATTTCTGGTGTTTTCTGCTTTTTAAAATACCATTTTAGGAGTATCATTGCACCTATTCTAATTCTAAAGGAGAATTGCTGCCAATACCCATTTCCAACTGCCACATATTTAAGTACTCTTTACCAAACTCCACCATTTGAAGAGCTAAAAAGAATTACCTAAATTGATACAAGCTAACCTATTGTATATGCTATGATTAAACTGCTTTGATTAGGAAATGTTGCTTTAAAAAATTCACTAGCTATTTGAATTTTTTCTTTGGTGAATTCTCTCTTCATACCTTTTCTTGTCCATCACATATTCGTAATTTCACCTCATGATCTGTAAGGGCTTTTTATATATGAAGTAAGTGAACCTTTTATTACATTTACAAAGACTTTTGGGCATTTTGCTTTTACCATCTCCTGGCCATGGCTCTTGGTTCTGGCTAATAAAACATGAGAAGACATTTTCTAGGCGTTGCTGAGAAAGAAAAATGTCTCACTCCTCAGAGAGAATGCCCAAGGACTTCTAGAAGTGAATTCTTTCCTTGAGTAAGTAAACATGGCTGCTGACTGTTAGCAGCCATCTTGCAACCACAAGGGGGAGCCACACTGAGCCTGACGATGATTCAGAAAGCTTCCTGTTGTATGAAATAAATCCTTTACTCTTCACCAGACTGAATTAAGGTTTCTTTTTTCCCCCCTCTCTCCTCCTCTCCCCTTACCTTCCCCCTTCCCTCCTCTTTCTCCCTCCCTCTCCCCTGCCCCTTCTCTATCTTTCTCCTGCTTTCTCCCTTCCTTGCAACTGAACACAATTTTGCTACAATGATAATTTTTGAGACCCAGAAATTGTAAAGGTTTATGCTGTGCTATCTATCAATCTTTGCCCTTATGATTCTTCTTTTGCTGCTGCTAAACTCAGCAAGCCCCTCCCTACTTTAAAATCAAATATCTGGGGGATTTCCCTGGCCGTCCAGTGGTTAAGACTTTGCCCTCCAATGCAGGAGGTGGGAGTTCGATCCCTGGTCAGGGAGCTAAGATCCTACATGCCTTGTGGCCAAAAAAACTAAAGCATAAAACAGAAGAAATGTTGTAACAAATTCAATAAAGATTTAACAGAATAAATATTAAAGAATAAAATATGTGCCCATGAAATGAATTTGTTTAGTTAAGATATAAGGTCTGGAGTGGGGTGGGGAGGGGGCTCAATCACAAACAGGAGAGAGCCTTTATTTCACAATCATTTCATGAATGGCAGGAAATTATGTCCACTCTAGTAGTTTCCATAATTAAAGATGTGTGAAATGCCCCCTGAAGGTCTGGAATCTTTGAAATACAAATGAGTTACCAGTTTCAGCTGATGAATATGATGGGAGAAATGTTCTATTTGGATCAGACTTATGTGAGTGGACTGAATCTAAGTCAGATCCTACCTGGTCAGCCATTAAGAAGAGTTAATACTGGAAATCTTTATGGGATGTCTCCCCTGAAATAGATGAATAAAAAAAAAAAACACAAAACACTGGGAAATAATCAAGAAAAAAAATACCCACATACATAAAATTATTTGACTACAAAAGGCATAAGCTACAGTGGAAAGGGTATATTCTATATATTTTAATATACAGTCATAATAAATCAGCATGCATGCATGCTAAGTTTCTTTAGTTCTGTCTGACTCTTTGCCACCCTGTGGACCATAGCCTGCCAGTCTCCTCTGTCCATGGGATTCTCCAGGCAGGAATAAATCAGAATTTTCACCCAAAGTCAGAGCAACCATAAATTGGATTTAGAGAATAATCAGAGTGCTTTTCGAATGAACACCAGTGTTAGACTGTCTATAAACAGCTCGATCTTGCCTGTGAAATATTTTAGGACCATCAGAATTGACCCTTCTTTTTGGTCTTTTTCACTCATTTCAACTGGCTTGTGATCAATATTTCATGGAACTCTTCTATAGCTGCCCTTCAGGCATCCTTCCAAAAAACCCAAACCCAAATTTTCAGCTGAAAGCTTCACAGAGAGAACTCCTGCTGCCCTGAATCTTGAAGGAAGGGATGCATCAGCAACAAAAAGTGACAGAAGCACAGACGCTGTGGTGATTTTTCTGAAAATGCCTTCCGAAGGTTCAGACTCTTTCTTGCTGTGGAGTTTTTTGCTTCTGAATTTCCCTCAGCTTGCGTCTTCTCTCCCTGGAATTTCCCTAGGGTCAGCCCCTTCTCAATCTTTGTGAGTATGTGTTCAGGCCTCAGTCGTGTCTGACTCTTTGCAACCCCATGGACTGTAGCCCGCCAGGCTCCTCTGTCCATGGAATTTTTCAGCCAAGAATACTGGAGTGAGCTGTCATTTTCCTCCTCCAGGGGATCTTTCCAACCCAGGAATCGAACCTGCGTCTCTTGCATCTCCTGTATTGGCAGGCAGCTTCTTTACCACTAGCGCCATCTTACTTTAATGTTACCCTCCTCAGAGAGGTCTTCACTGACCAGCCCATTTCCCTTGACCTCTGAATGACTTCCATAACTCAGTCCTTCCTTTCCTTCATAACTGTTACACAATTTATATTTATTTGTTGACTTTTTTTGGTCTTACTCCTCGATTAGAATGTATACCCCATGAGGACAAGGACTATTTCTATTATATTCATCACTGTGATTCCTAAGAGTGCCTGGCAATAAACACACTTGTTGAATGAATGTATATACATTGGCTTGAATACACTGAAGATCTTTTATTATAAGTTTTAAAAAGACTTGCTTATCTGTGAAAAAGCCCCCCCCGCCCCAAGCCAAATAACCTTAGGGCTTAAGAGCTCACGTAAGAGAAACAGATAAGTCATTCTGTTGCACAACAGTACAGACAAGCCAAGCAACTGATGAAACATTCAAGAAGAAACACATGGCTGCTGCCACACAGCTCTCAAGTCTTAATGGAATCTCAAAAACCAGCGTCAGTGGTTGATGGTTCTAGAGCAGTCTAGCATGAATAAGCACTGACTTGGAAAACTGTTACCAATTTGTCAGTGAAGGGCCTGATGCATGAAAAAGTCTGCTTTTCAGTGAATATTCTACTTATACGAAAATAGTTTCACCAAACACATAAGTACCTGTCTTAAATAAGTTGGTTCTAACTATGAAAAAATGAATATTCCAGATTAAGTTCCCAATTGCTTGTTCATCCCAGTTATTGGATTTTTCACAAAAAAATTCCCCTTTTGACTTCCACCGGCCTCCCCCTCCCTGCTGTTTTTGGACAGAAGTCAACACCTCAGTGTCACTGCATTTCATCAAGAGATCAAGGAAAATGCGACCTGTGACATCTTTACTCACTCTTGGAGCCAAAGTGACCAAGAAAGAGCCCATAAACTCTACTGTGCATTATTCCGTTTATTTCATTGGGCCCATAGGAAGAATCTGATTCCTCTATTACTGGAATGAGAGGAAAGAGGTGGGGAAAACCCTAGACTGGGAAATTCTGCCAAATTCAAACATACAAATATTGTATGTGTGCATGCTAAGTCGCTTCAGTCATGTCCGGCTCTTTGCGACCCCATGGACTGGAGCCCACCAGGCTCCTCTGTCCATGGAGATTCTCCAGGCAAGAATACTGGAGTGGGTTGCCATGCCCTCCTCCAGGGGATTGTCCCAACCCAGGGATTGAACCGGCAGCTCTTACTGGTGGGTTCTTTACCACCAGTGCCATCTGGAAATCCCCACGACTATTATATACTAATTCTCAAATGGAAAAAAATGAAGTTACAATGGATGGATAAGGAACCAGCTCTTGGTCAGACCACTTAGATGAACTAGCTGTTCAGGCTCACGGGCTAAGGATGACTGAGAAGATGCCCCTGAGCCACAGACTGGTACCAGTTCGTGGCCTGTTAGGGACCAGGTCACACAGCAGGAGGTAAGTGGCAGGTGAGCCAGCAAAGCTTCATCTGTATTTACAGTCACTCCACATCACTCTCCCATCACCCGCAAATGTCCAGTGGCCGGAAAACAAGCTCAGGACTCCTGCTGATTCTGTATTACAATGAGTTGTATAATTATTTCATTATAAATCACAATGTAATAATAATATAAATAAAATGTGCAATACATGTAACGTGCTTGAACCATCCCGAAATGATCTCCCTCCCAGACCTCGGTCTGTGGGAAAACTGTCTTCCATGAAACTAGTCCCTGGTGCTAAAAAGTTTGAGGACTGCTGCTGTAATTAATGTAGTTTTGGCTTTAACTCAGAAGCCGACAGATAATTCTCTACTTTCCTCTCTTTTTGAGAGGTGATCCAGCAGATACTCTATTCTTCCAAAGGCACAGAAAACTTTCTTTTTCATACGTCCGTGGAGTCCACTGAGTCACCACATTATGGCAAAAGGAGAAAAGTAGCTCAAAAGAGTCTCAGAGTTTCCACGTCTGTGGAGTTCTATCCTCTAAACCCACAATCATGGAACAAGTTTTCTGGGATCATCACATTCAAGACTGTACTTATTTGGCCAGGCTAAGACTACAAAAACTCATAGCTCCTTGACCTAACTATCAAATAACAACTACAGAAAATCGGCTTATTACTAAATAATTTTGCTTTGAATCCTAGATTTTCTTCCTCTTCCAAATAAGTATGTTAATATAGCTGTAAGTTTACTGTCATCTACAGAAAACCCAGAGCTAGGTTGTTACCATAGCAAATTCATTCCTTTCCTCTTCATCTACATGGGTCACCCCACTGATGTGACCTGCTTTGGTCAATGTGTGGTTACCCCACACATGTGACCTCAACAGTTTGAAATGTGCTTGTGTGGTCAACTGTGCCCTCTCAGGCATTTGGTGTCATCATGAGAAGAACATGCCCCAGGCTCTACTGACATCAGCGAAAACAAGCTACATGTGGAGCCAATCTGTAGTCAACCCACGACCTGGGATGGGCTCAGCCAAAAATGGCCAAACCCTGGATGCGTGAAGAATAAATAAATATTGACTGCTATAGCCACTAAGGTTTAGAGTGGTTTGGTGGGCTGAATAATCCTCCCTCCCACATATCTACCTCTCAGTCCCTGAAACCAGTGAATGATACTTCATCTTACACAAAAAAAGGACTTTGCCGTTGTGATCAGGTTAATGATCTTGAGATGGGTAGATTATCCTGGATTATCTGGGTGGACCCTAAGTGCAATCACATATATCTATATAAGAGGGGGGTGGTGGGATATCTGAAGGGGAAGAGGGGATGGCATGTGACTATGGAGGCAGAGACTGGAGCCACCAACCATGGAATTCTGGCAGCTACCAGAAGCTGGAAAAAGCAAGGCACAGATTATCCCCATAACCACTAGAGGAAGTGTGGCCTGATGACACCCTGATTTTGGCCCCGTGAAACTGATTGCAGACTTCCAGCCTCCAGAACTGTGAAAGGATAAATTCCTGTTGTTTTAAGCCACTAAGTCTGTGATAATTTTCATAGCAGCCATAGGAAACCAATATAGGTGGTTTGTGGCACAGTATGCCAATGGTCAACTGATATATACCTAAACCAATAATAATATTAGTGTTAACAATAACCAATGTTAATAATTATAGCAAACACATAGTAGCTGCCATATGCCAGGCACTGATCAAAGTATGTTGAATATATTAAGTCATTTAATACTCATAACCATACTGTATGGTGGGTACTCTGATTTCCCTTTTACAGATGAAGAATCGGAAGAACACAGAGGCCACAACATTTCATTTTGTAAGTGCCGAGCAGAGATTGGACTCCAAGTGCCTTGTGGTTGACTGAAGCTAAGAACTACCTGCTGGTTAGGCAGCAGTAGAGTCAAAAAATTACACAGAAGTTAGTGATTCTTCAACTCAGGCAGCAGAGTTAAAACTTAAAGGCTTCTTTCCCAGTTGGGAATAACTCTTATGCCAACCAATTACTCCATTTGCTTGGTATGATGAAGGTACCTCATTTAAATGCACACGACTAGCTCTTAAGTATTAATAAACATAACACAGCTATAGGAAAACTTTATAACTCCCAGAGCACTGAGTGTTGAATCATGATACAATAATTTTATTACTGGCAAAATACCATCCAAGCCACTGTGCACAGGGTATCATGCTGGGGCCGCTGGGTGAGTACAAATAAGCAAAAGGATACTGCTTCCCCCAACAATTTATCATCTGGTTCAGGAGAGAAGACAAAATGTGCAAAATTATGAATGATCTGCAGATGACAGAAATCTTAGAATTCAATAGGAATCTTTTGAGCTAAAGACCTTTTTTTAGGGTTTTGTGCTTTGTTTTAGTGTTTTTAAGTCTCTGTTGAATTTGTTACAACATTAGCTCTGTGTTATGTTTTGGTTTTTTGGCTGTGAAGTAGTGGGATCTTAACTCCCCGACCAGGGATCAAACCCACACCGCCTGCACTGGAAAGAGATGTCTTAGCCACAGGACCAGGAGGGAAGTCCCTGAAGACCTCGTATAAATCATCAGCTGAGTGGTTCTCTGCCCTGACTCTTCCACAGAACACCTGGCAATAGTAAGACTTTCTGACAGAAAACACTGAATATAAATAGCCCTAAATTTTAATGAAGCCCCACAAAGGAATGACTCAGGGGTTCCTCCTGAGTCTGCATAGGGACGTATGCACCTGTGTGCATGTGTGTGCGCTGGCGCACATGTAAGCATGTGTGGGCACTTCTAGAATTAATGTGGTTAAAAAGAAATCACACCAAACATCCTGTTTTGTAGCATATATTCTCATTTAACATTTATCGTGAGCACTTGATTACATTTCTTTATATTGTCCTTGTTAACAGCTACTTAGTTTTCTGCTGTATGGATGTATCATAATTTATATGACTCAATGTTTTCCTCCATCATTTTCCACTTTCATGAGAAATACTGAAGAGAAAATTCTTACAACTCAATGTTTACATAAAGTCTCAAGAATTTCCTTACTATAAATTTCTAGAAGTATAATTGCTAGATTAGAGGCAAACCCAACCAAATTTTAGATTTTTTTTGGAAACACATTGCTAAACTACCGTCTGGAAAGTTCTCACGTATTTACTCTCTTGCCAGCAGTAAACATATCCTCAGCAACACTGTGTAGGATTAAAAACAAAAACCCTCAAGTATTTGATAGGTGAAAATGTGTTTGCTGGCCATTTTCCCCTTTTTATTTTTTTTTGGTGGACTGATTGTTTATATTCCCCCTCCATTTTCTAGTTAGGTATTTATTTCTTTGGAAGAGCCTTTGTACATTAAAGGTATTTATATTCTGCACATGCTGAAATTGAAAAGATAGCATTTAAAGCCACTCTATGTTACCCCATAAAGAGAAACTGTAGGCTCTAAATATATGCAATAAATAATGATACATATCCCAGAACGTGCTGAATATTTCATAAATTTTTTATTTTGGTTAGCAAAACTTACTAGTCCAAGCAGAATGTGTTTAAATGTGCCAGGACAAAGAATATAAGCCATTTATGCCACACTTAGATTTCTTGGTAGCAGTTATGCACGTTTGCTGTAGCAAGAAAAAGCTAAAGTAAACCGTAACATCACAGCCCTTACGCTTAAACCACAGATTCTGTGATACACCTATTAGGACATTAGAATGTATTCTGTCACCCATAAAGTGTCTTGCTGTTGTTGCTATTTAGTTACTAAGTTGTGTCCAACTCTTTTGCGACCCCAAGGACTGTAGCCCGCCAGGCTCCTCTGTCCATGGGATTTCTAAGGCAAGAATACTGGAGTGGGTTGCCATTTCCTTCTCCAGGAAATCTTCCTGACCCAGGGATTGAACCCGAGTCTCCTGCATTGGCAGGTAGAATTCTTTGTTTTTAATTTTTTAGTTGAAGAATGAATGCTTTACAGAATTTCGTGGCTTTCTGTCATACATCAACAAGAACCAGCCATAGGTACACCCATGTCCCCTCCCTCCCGGACGTCCTGCCCACCTCCCTCCCCATCCCGCCCTTCAGCCTGTCGCAGAGGCCCCATTTGAGTTCCCCGAGTCGTATGGCAGATTCCCACTGGCTCTCTATTTCACCTTTGGTATTGTACATTTCTACGTCACTCTCCCCACACATAGCCACTTCCCCTCTTCTCCTCCGCCCGCGTGCATAGGTCTGTTCTCTATGTCTGTTTCTCCATTGCGGCAGGTAGATTCTTTACTGCTGGGCCACCAGGGAAGCCAATAAAGTGTCTTGGCTTAATGAAATATGTGGCAAAAGCATGTACTTGTTGAAAAAAAAAGTCAGTTTTGAAAATCACCTTTTTTTGGGGGGGGTGATATTTTACATGAACTATCAGCATGGCCATTAGGCAGTGAATACTCATTATACTATTTTCTTTGCTGCCTTTAATATTTGTCACCCAATTGTTTCCCAAAGAATCAGAGGGAACTTACATAGGAGGTACCTAGACGACACTGTCACCCAAAGAAAGAAAGTGAAGTCGCTCAGTCGTGTCCGACTCTTTGCGACCCCACGGATTGTAGCCTACCAGGCTCTTTTGTCCATGGATTTTCCAGGCAAGAGTACTGGAATGGGTTGCCATTTCCTCCTCCAGGGGATCTTCCCAACACAGGGATTGAACCCAGGTCTCCCGCATTGCAGGCAGGTGCTTTATCATCTGAGCTACCAGGGAAGTGTTACACAGTCACCCAACTGAGTAATAAAGAACAGGTAGGCAATGAGGGTGGGGTGTCAGTAGGAAGGGTGAGTCACACTGGAAACCCCCAACTAAGAATGGTTCCTGGATTTGCGTACAAACCCGAATCCTGAGCTTCCTGGAAGCTTCAACAAATGCAAAACTTATGAGTTGCCTGGATTTCATTATTTCATGAGGTTGGTAATCAAATACTCCCTGCACCCAACTATGCTTTTAATTTTTAAATAATAATTTTTGTCAAGGAGGAAGAAAAATTAATTGCTCAGCAGCGATTCAATGGTATTTTGCTTGACGTGGCTGTCTTCCTCCAGATGAGCTTTTGGTGTACGCCTCCTATCTGTAAGATATTTCATTTGAGTCTGGAATGGCAATCCTCACTGAATTGTTCACTAGTTTTTAATTTAATGTAAACACCTATTCATCGAATCACATCCCCTTCACTAATTAATTCCTTGCAAAGAGTCAATTTCTTGAGCTTCCAGCAATTAAAAAAGAAAAGTGCCAGGAAAATGTAGCCAGAGTTGGTTTTTTTTTCCTTCCACCACTTTTAGGGGCCAGAAAATGTTGTCATGGAGACAACAGCTGCTAGATTATGAGTGACAGGTCTCAAGAGAGAAGTGTCTTGGAAAGGGAAGATCTCAAGTTGAAAAAAAAAGTGAGAAAGAACCACTGCAAGCTCCTTCACTAAGCATGGTGGGGAGCTCAGCTGAAAGAGGTATTTGAGTGAACAAAGAATAAAAAAAGTATTTCCTCCTTTCTTTCAACTAAGATAGGAGATGTTTTTCTTCCAAAGGGGAACAGATTTCTTTTAAGCAAATCTCAAGCATATGTACATATCTTGACATAATTACATTTTAAAATTGGGATTCACACTGATGCACCAAATTGGTTGCCTTAGTAATGAGATATCACCCAGGCAACGGATTTGCTGCTCTTTCGCGAGAGCAAATCATCTGCTTGCAACTTGCAGGGGAGCAGGCTGGGGAAGGGGTGGCAGTGGTCGCTTCCTGGCAGTTATCTGAGAGGAGATAAATAAGAAACAAATTCTTTTTGACATGTCGTCATTACTTTCCAAATATGCTTTTATCTTTTTTATTCATCAGTTGGGTGGGAGGAGGAAGAGAGTGGGTGGGGGTAGGAAAAGAGAGAGGCAGAGAGGGAGGGAGGGAAAGGGATGCTCTGTCGTTCCAATGCTGCTGAAGCATTTTTATTGTTCTAAAAGGGCTTTGCATTTGTCAATATGTAAACACTAAGTGGCATCAGTTACTGGCCGACATTATAAATCAACAGAAATTTTCTTCACAATAATAAAAATCAATGACTTGTACTGAGTAATGTTATTTTAATGTCACTGCTTAGTAACACATGTAGGGGTAACGCTTTAACATTCAAGAATCATTTACTAAATGTCTTGCAGATAAGAAATACTCCTTGGTTTCTTCATAAAGAACATACATCCTTTCCCATACCTATTTCCACTACCATGATTTACCAATAAATGTTTGACACACTTTCCTGGGGGCTTCCCAGGTGGTACTACCTGCCTGCCAATGCAGGAGATGTAAGAGATGGGGTTTGACCCTGGGTTGGGAAGATCCCCTGGAGGAGGACATGCCAATGCACTCCAGTATTCTTGCCTGGGGAATCCCATGGACACAGAAGCCAGAGGGGCTACAGTCCAGAGGGTTGCATGGAGTCAGACACGACTGATGCAACTTAACACGCATGTACATACACTTTCTTGCTGGAGGATTCTGACACTGCATGTGTTTTTCTTCTCCTCTTTACTCTGCTTTCACCCCCATCATTTTTGACATTCTGGTTATCAATAAACCAGCGGTCTCCCAATGGCCACATTATGTGGACACTTTCAGCCCTTTATTTTGCTGCATAACTCTGTGTTTGACACTGCTGATCATTCCTTCTTCCTTAAAACTTGCCACTTCCTTTGCTCCCCTGACTCACACATCCCACTTGCTGGGCATCTTGACTTGAATGTCTCAGAGGCACTTCGAACTATGCTCCAAACTATTAATTTCCTCCTAATATGCTCCTGCCTCTGTTCCTTTTCTCTCTTTCTCAGTTGGTAGTGGCACCAGCTGTCTAGGAACCTTCCTCCAACACTGAAGTGGCAGTTTTTGTATGAATAATCCCAAGGGCTAGGACTAGTCTACATTTATTATCGAACACAATACTGAATATTTGTGCTTAAATATTTTTGAATATTTTTGTAGAAAAACCTGCTCCCTATTTCTGTTATAGGAAGTTTATTTTCCCCAATAACCATAGTCACAATTAACTGCTATGACACCAATGACCCAACTCTAATGAATTCAACCTTTTTGTTTATGAAATAGAGATGAAGAGCCACCTTCCCTACAAATGGACTTTGAGTAAAATGTGAACTTGACAGAGTGGTTCTCAAACTTTTTGGCCTCTCTCCTTCATCCAGAAGGGATAGGCTACCCACTCCAGTATTCTTGGGCTTCCCTTGTGGCTCAGCTGGTAAAGAATCCACCGATGATGTGGGAGACCTAGGTTCAATCCCTGGGTTGGGAAGATCCCCTGGAGAAGGGAAAGGCTACCCACTCCAGTACTTTGACCTGGAGAATTCCATGAACTGTATAGTCCATGGGGATGCAAAGAGTTGGACACAACTGAGTGACTTTCACTTTCACTCACTTCATCCAGAAAGCCTTCTCTTCCAGCTCAGGTAGGTGGCTGGTCTCTGAGCCCACCTGGCAGTCATCACCTACTCAACAGAGTCATAATTACTCCACTGCACTGGTCTGAGTGCTAACACATCACCCTCCTGACTGGGTTGTCAGCGTCCTCTGGGTGAAGCCCTGTCTTGTTTACTGTTCATCCCTCTTCAGTAATGAATGGGAAAATCCATGTTTATTACTCATTGAAAATGCATGAGTGCCCTTCTCCCACCCGACCATACATCACAGTGTTGGAAAAGACACGTGCTACCCATTTCTTTTCATCTCCTACTGAAGACACATACTGAAGATCATCATTTGATCAAGGGCACATTTTTCTTCATTTCTTTCAATACTTAGCCATGGTCAAGCACCATATTTTTAACCATAAATATTCCCCATGAATAAAGTAGTGAGTGGACTGGCATTGGGGGCAACCTCTCTTATCACCCAGGCAATCTTCCCCCTCCCTTCCTGTAATTTGGCTTATGCTTTGTCTACAGTCATCCACACACACCTTTCCCAACCTACTCATGGCTTGAAAGTCACTTTTACTACAACAAACAAAAATCTCTTCTCCTGGAGCATGTGTTCTCAGTAAAAGAGTCACTGATCACTTTTCATTACCTCACATATGTCAAGAGCTGATTCATATAGGAAATAGCAGTTTCCTTCCCATTGTAGTGAAGATATATCTTAGTTCATACATCCAAGAGTCAATGACTCAGACATCACTAGGTGTCTACCCAGGTCATTTAATAAAGGAATTTTGCCAAATTACCTTCTTCTTTCTCTCGAGCATGATGCCATCATCATCTTTGAGGCTGGTTTTACAAACTTTTCTTCAGTAGTGTAAGTCATACCTGTTTTTCCCATAGGGAGTTAGTGCACACGGAACGATGCTGCTATGGTATAAGTGACTCATGGAGAAGAGGGTGTGTGCAGAAGGCTGGACCACTGGGTTCAAGCTCCGGCTGTGGGGCTCACTGTTGGTGTGATTTCCAGCAAGGTATTCTGGCTACTTAGGTGGCTTGAGACCCCTTTCTTTTTAGATGAAAACAGTGATAGACACTCATTTGCAGAGTTCTTCTAAAGATTCAGTTAATATATATAAAGGGCTCAGAATAGTGCCTGTCAGTCAATAAAGATTAACTACTGTATTAGTAGGTGTCTTGGTTTTTTTTTTTTTTAACATTTTAAGGGCAAAAGTAATCAATTTCATATGAGAGGTAATTATTTTGCTTTTAGTCTGAGAAATCAAACACTTGACTGGTTTCTCAAAGAAGCTGGGGAGCTTTGTTTGAAAAGGATGTGAGAAGCCCACAGCTTCATGCTACTATTTGACGAAGTTTCACATAAACAATATATCAGGGAACAGGGCCAAGTGAATAACTACACACACACAGTGTAATTTTCAGATAATGATTCTATTCACACTTTTCCTCTGGCTGATTTACAAAATTATTCTACTCAGACCTATACTAATCTTTGAGATTACTTATAATTAATAGTGATGATATTATTCTCAGTTTCAGAATTTGCTGTTTTCATGACATATCCATGCTTTAATGAACCACTTTTAACTCTTCACAAGATCTTTTGTGTGTTTGGGGCTATAATATAATCCAACAATGAGAGAGTGTAAAATGCAAATTTAACAAATATAAGAACATACAAATAATATTAAATTGCTAATCAGAATAAACCAACCAGGCCAGTCTTTAAAATATACATTTTTTAAGGATGAAATGATACATCACTGGAAATCATAATTAATGTGATAAAGATCACTGTGTTCCATTCTTGAAAGTGCCTTAGCTCGAATCTCTAACCACGTGTAGAAAGACATTTCTAAGTCAACTGGGAATAAGGAACACAAACTACACATTGGGTTGTAGGAATGTGTAGGAATTACTGTTAATTTTATATAGTATTATAGTAGTATACTAAAATCCTTATCTGGTACTGGTATGTAAGGACAAAATGATAACATAACGTAGATTTCCTTTTAAAAACACCAGACCAAAAACACATAAAAACATGTAGTGAATACTAGATAAAATAAGAGTAGTAAAAGCCTGATCCTTGTTCAAGCAAAGAGATGGGGACACTACAGTTTCTACTTTTGTGAATATTTGCTATTTTTCACAATAAAAGTATCGAAAAGAAAAAGGAAATACACCTTTTATCAAGCTACGTTAAAAAAGTGACTGCTCACTAGACCCTCCAAATGCAATAAATTCCAGAAATGACAAATAGTATGTTTAACATTCCATGATCAAAATTCAGTAAAACTAAAAATTAATTAATTCCAGACATCTTGGAATGTGAAGTCAAGTGGGCCTTAGGAGGCATCACTACAAACAAAGCTAGTGGAGGTGATGGAATTTCAGTCGAGCTATTTCAAATCCTAAAAGATGATGCTGTGAAAGTGCTGCATTCAATACGCCAGCAGATTTGGAAAACTCAGCAGTTTTTTGGGACTGTCAGGTTTTATTCCAATCCCAAAGAAAGGCAATGCCAAAGAATGCTCAAACTACCACACAATTTGCACTCATCTCACATGCTAGCAAAGTAATGCTCAAAATTCTCCAAGCCAGGCTTCAGCAATACATGAACCATGAACTTCCAGATGTTCAAGCTGGATTTAGAAAAAGCACAGGAACAAATTGCCAACATCTGCTGGATCATCAAAAAAGCAAGAGAGTTCCAGAAAAACATCTATTTCTGCTTTAGTAACTATGCCAAAGCCTTTGACTGTGTGGATCACAATAAACTGTGGGAAATTCTGAAAGAGATGGGAATACCAGACCACCTGACCCACCTCTTGAGAAACCTATATGCAGGTCAGGAAGCAACAGTTAGAACTGGACATGGAACAACAGACTGGTTCCAAATAGGAAAAGGAGTACATCAAGGCTATATAATGTCACCCTGCTTACTTAACTTATATGCAGAGTACATCATGAGAAACGCTGGGCTGGAGGAAGCTCAAGCTGGAATCAAGACTGCCGGGAGAAATACCAATAACCTCAGATATGCAGATGACACCACCCTGATGGCAGAAAGTGAAGCAGAACTAAAGAGCCTCTTGATGAAAGTGAAAGAGGAGAGTGAAAAAGTTGGCGTAAAGCTCAACATTCAGCAAACTAAGATCATGGCATCCAGTCCCATCACTTCATGGCAAATAGATGGGGAAACAGTGGAAACATTGGCTGACTTTATTTTTGGGGGCTCCAAAATCACTGCAGATGGTGACTGCAGCCATGAAATTAAAAGGTGCTTACTCCTTGGAAGGAAAGTCATGACCAGCCTAGACAGCATATTAAAAAGCAGAGACATTACTTTGCCAACAAAGGTCTGTCTAGTCAAGGCTATGGTTTTTCCAGTAGTCATGTATGGATGTGAGAGCTGAACTGTAAAGAAAGCTGAGTGCTGCAGAATTGATGCTTTTGAACTGTGGTGTTGGAGAAGACTCTTGAGAGTCCCTTGGACTGCAAGGAGATCCAACCAGTCCATCCTAAAGGAAATCAGTCCTGGGTGTTCACTGGAAGGATTGATGTTGAAGCTGAAACTCCAATACTTTGGCCACCTGACGTGAAGAGCTGACTCATTTGAAAAGACCCTGATACTGGGAAAGATTGAGGGCAGGAGGAGAAGGGGATGACAGAGGATGAGATGGTTGGACGGCATCATCGATTCAATGGACATGAGTTTGGGTAAACTCCGGGAGCTGGTGATGAACAGGGACGCCTGGCGTGGTCGCAGAGTTGGACACAACTGAGCGACTGAACTGAACAATTAACAAAAAAGTCAGAAAATGAAACAAAAAATACACTCAAAACATTTATCACCTGGAAATGATTTAAAAAATTTTTTTAAATAACATTTTTTTGGGAAATAGGAAATCTAGATATATAATAATGCACGAAATCCTATAGATATAGTAAAAGTGGTTCTCAGAACAAATTCCATAGTCCATTATTAATAACTGTGAAAGAATAAAATGCATGAAATGTCCAACTCCAGAACTGGGAGGAAGACAATCTCCTGCCTGCTGCTTCTTTTTACATTCCAAAAAAAGAGGAATTGACGAAAATAAAAAGTAAAATCAGTAAATTAGAAACAGGGAAATGGTGGAACTAACAAGAGAGCTGGTTCTTGAAAATGCATTACTAACTAAAGTTGATAAAGAATAAAGAGTGAGTACCTGTCAAATACACAAAATGAGTGACCTGAGGGAATGATGAAAAAACAAAGGAAATGAAAAGAAACATAAGAGACAACTTTGTTCAACTCTGCTGAATTAAATTTGAGAAACTGAATGATTTTTTAAGAAAATATAAATCCAAATCTGACCCCAAACAGACCAATTCTTATAAGGAACTATAAGAAAACACTGCTGATCTATTGATAAAAGAACCCTATATGTTGTACAATATTTACACAGTATCAGTTTGCTAGTGGAAAACCAAATTTATTATTATGAAATAAAAAAGGTCATTCACTACCCTATAATTCCATCTAGAACTCCACTCTAAAATTAGAAACAATCACATATCATTTCAGCCTACATTCTGAGTACTTTATTTCACAGCTTGAGGTCTTTTCCTCCTTTCTTGGCATTTCATCATCCCTTTTTCTCTTTCACTCTTTTCCATACTTTCTCCTTCACTCATTCCTTTGTTCGACTCTATACTGCCTTTGTAGTGTAATAGTGAAAGTCACTCAGTTGTGTCCGACTCTTTGAGACCCCATGGAGAGTCCATGGAACTCTCCAGGCCAGAACACTGGAGTGGGTAGCCATTCCCTTCCCCAGGGCATCTTCCCAACCCCGGGAACAAGCCCAGGTCTCCTGCATTGCAGCCAGATTCCTTACCAGCTGAGCCACAAGGGAAGCCCATACTGTCTTTGAGATTGCATCAATTTTGCTATGATCTCATAATCAAACCACAACCATCCTCTAATTTGGAAGCTACCAGATGAGCACAACTAAAATTCTGAGAGACAAGGTTCAATGGACTGCTACTCAGCCATAAAAAAGAATGAAATCATGCCATTTGCAACAACATGGATGAACACAGAGGTTGTCACGCTGAGTGAAGTTACTGAGACAAAGACAGATCTATGACATTGCTTATTGTTGCTGTTTAGTCGCTAAGTTGTGTCCAACTCTTTGCAACCCCATGGACTGTGTAGCCTGCCAGGCTCCTCTATCCATGGGATTTCCCAGGCAAGAATACTGGAGTCAGTTGCCATTTCCTTTCTCCAGGGGATATTCCTGACTGAGGGATTGAACCCGCGTCTCCTGCACTGCAGGTGGGTTCTTTACCGCTGAGCCATCAGGGAAACCTGAAAATGCTTACATGTGGAATCTAAAAAAAATGGTATAAACTTATCTGCAAAACAGAAACAGAGTCACAGATGCAGAAAACAAACGTACGGTTCCCAGGAGGTGGGAAGGGAGGGATAAACTGGGAAATCGGGTTGACATATACACACTACTATATATAAAACAGAACTAGTAATGACCTATTGTATAGCACAAGGAACTCTTTTGAGACTGATAGGGCTATTACTAATATTTATAACAGACAAGAGTCATCAACCAGGAAAGTTCAATCAAACTGAGAGGTAGGGTCATCCTGGTTTAGAGTCAAAGGCTAAATCTGGTCAATCTCTCAGCTAGGTATAAAGAAGAAACACAAAGTGTCAGATCTGTGACAACAGAACATCCCCCAGATAAGCACTGAAGATCAAAAGCAAGGATCTGGATATATACAGAACAGATGTGGGGAAACAACTGTGGCAGACAAAAAAACAGAGATTCAACTTGCAAATTTACAAGCTGTCTTAAGAAAGATAACAGAACAGAGTAAAGGCAATATTAAAAAAAAAAAAAAAATCAACAGAAGAAAACTGTTCTAAGATGAAAGAGAATTTTAAGATTCCACTCCAAAAGTTTTTTTCTGAGTTCTAGGCAAAATAAATGAACGACACCAACACTTAGAAGCATCTTGGCAATTGGGAGGGAAGAAAAACTTTCATAATTTGCACATGATAATCTTTTACCCAGAAAACTGAATAGAATCAATAAATATGAATCAAGAAAGGCTTCATTCTGGATACAGATAAACCAACATAAGCCAAATCCAATGGACATAGGAGCCCGTATGGCTGTGGACCATGGGGTCGCAAAGCATTGGACACAACTCAGCAACTGAGCATGCAAGCACACACACGCAAGCCAATACTATTTCTCTACACCAATATTGCCACGTAGAAAATCTAGTAAAAACACAATAATAAGATCCCAACAGCTACAAAAATAATAAAGCACCTAGGAATTTACCATGAATTCATAAGGTCCCTCTTAAGTCCCTCTTAAGTCTAAAAGTCAATAAAATGATGTAAATAAGCCTATTCTACACTCTTAAGATGACTTAATATTATAAAAATGTTAATCCTTTCAATTTAATCTATAAATTCAATGAAACCCTAATAAACAGTATTGTTGAACTTCATGAACTCAATAAACACACATTAAAATTCATATTACAGAATAAAGGTCTATGTATACAATAATCAACCTCAATAAAGAGTAGGAAAAAAAAAGAGCACAGAAGATGGACTTATCATATACTAAGACATACGACAATAAAAACTGTCATTTAGTGTAATCAGAGGCAGATATAAAAATGGAACCGCACAGAGTGCTCAGAAACAGAATACATGTAATATATATGTATGTATAAAAACTTCATACACAGTAAAAGTGGCACCACAAATTAATAGGAAAAGAATAGATTATTTATTAGATGACACCGAGAAAACTTCCTCATCATATAGAAGAAAATGAAACTGGATTCCTTTAGAGAACCACGTACACAGGTGTATTTTAAATGAATGGATTAAAGACCTAAATGTGAAAGGTAAAACTATATAGTTCATAGAAGAAAACAGAATAGTACCTTTGTGACCTGGAGACCAGGAAAGTCCTCTTAAACAAAATTCCAAAACACAAAGTATGAGGCAAAAAAAGTTGAAGATTTTTAATTATGTCAAAATTAAGGATTCTCTTCAACAAAGCATATTAGAAAGTTCAATAGAACCCCAACAGTAGGAGACTATATTTATAATGTCTGAAGTGAAAGAAAGACTAATGTCTAAAACAGTCCAGGAATTCCTGCTCATCAACAAACAATGATACTAACTCCAGAAGAAAAGTGGATGAAAGTTATGAAAGGGCAGTTTACAGGTAATCCCCGAAAGCAAACAAGCATTTAATTAGATGCTCAAGATTAATGGTGATCAGAGAAAGAGGAAATAGAATAAAATAGCGCGATCTCATTATACTTATTAGTCTGGCAAAATTTAGGCACCTGGATGATACTGAAAACGATGTGGGCACTTAGTAACCTCTACATACAAACTGGTGATGTGCAAACCGGCAGGCATCCTGGAGAGGAGCAGCCAGGTCAGCCAGCCACCCTTCCCTTTATGGATACTCCATTCTCAGAGGGACATGATTTCTTTTTGTATGCATGTATCAGTTTTTACATCAAAACGTTTCATACAGAGGGTATGGAAATGGGTAAGGGGGATAAGAAGAAATGTCTGAGTGAGCGAATGAAATGAAAAGGGACCCTGCACAGATCAATGAGGACAGGTACCATGATTTAGGAGCAGGGCTAAGTCAGCACTACACACTTCAGTCAAGGGCTGGTGGTGGGTCGTGATGGGTGAGACCACTGGTTTCAAACGAGTTGGTCAAGCTTTTGAATGACAAGACAGAAAAAAGTCCTCTATGCAGTTAAGATGAGGGTAACGATTCAATTAACCACAAGACAAAAATCAGACTACTTCAGACATCTCTCTGATTCTGATTATCAGAAGACAAAATATCTTTGGCGTTTGGAGGATAAAATTGATTCTTGTTGTTTTGTGTACTAGAGAAGCCAAGACAACATTGTAAAGCAATTATCTTTCAATTAAAAATAAGTGTAAAAAGATATTTTAAAAAATTGAACTCACACAGGTAAGTTTTCCATGTTCAAAGGCAATAGAAAATACTCTAAGATATGCATAGATGCAAAAACAATACATCACTGTGAACATTTCTTGAATCAAAGAAAGCATTCAACTCAATTGTAAGAACATAAAATCAAAGCCTTATCCTCATATAGAAAATGTAAGATTACCTTTTGTAGAAAGAGGACAATCCTTACAAGCATCTGAGCACGGAGCTCTTCCAAGGTAAACAATGTTCGGGGTGTTCGAATGAAAATTTTGGTCTTCCCATAAGCCACATCGTCCTGAAAGCCACAATATTCGACCAGTTTCTTGACAGCTTCTTTGTCTGAGGGGAGGTCATGGTTGGGCCAGGTGAATTCAGAGATCATTTTGTACCTTGATGAGGAAAACAAACAAACAAATCAGGACATGAATTAAGGGAGAAAAACCATGTGGTATCAATAGATGCAGAAAAGCTATTCAATAAAATTCATGCTTCACAGAAAGGAAAAAAAAAACTTCTTAGCAAACTCAGAATAGAGATGAATTTCATTAGCCTCATAAGAGACACAGAAAAAGGCTTCAATAAAATACAATACTCCTTTAGGATAATAACTCTTACTAAACCAGGGTTAGAAGGGTATTCCTTAATTTAATAAAAGCTATTTGTCCAAAACTTGCAGCAAATATTATCTGTAACATGGCAACCTTGGAAGCATTCTCTTTGCAAACAGAAAGAAGACAAGGATGCCTCTATCATGGGTTTTTGAAAATATTACTTAAGAATAACATGACTCGTTTCAAAGGAAATCAACCAGATCTTCAGAAAAACTATCATCAGTTAAAAAAAAAAAAAATTAAGCCGTGTTTTACACATACAGTCAATACACAAAAATCATTTGCAACGCTGCAGACAAGTAGCCACCAGTTCCTCCATATGTGGGCCTCTTATAGGTTAGTTTACCTCACACCAGCTTGTTGGTGACGGTGATAGTGAGCAAGACAGAAGTCAAAGCCTCAGCCTTGTGTAAGCTAATCTCACAAGCAACATTCCATCACTTTTGCCATATTCCATTTGGCTAGAAGCAGTTCATGAGGGTCAGCCCACTCTCCTGGGAAAAGGAGTATGCGGGGCACGAATACCAGGAAGCGGGGATCACTGGGACCAGCTTGGAAGGCTGCCTACCACAGTGCTTTTCCCCTACCCCTGGTGCAAAGTTGTTTACATGGAGTCAAATTTAGTACATTTTTCACACATTACATCTGAATTTTACATCTTAGTGAGAAAGGTTCTCCTCACACTCAGGTTACAGGGTAATTCACTTATGGGTTCGTCTAGGATTTGTATGTTTCCATTTTTTACATTCGGAGCTCTGATTCATTTGGAATTTATCTTGGTATATGGAATGGATCCAACTTTACTTCTGAAAAAAGGCTACTTCCAATATTATTTACTAAAAAGTCGGTCTTTCTCCCTCTGAGTTAATATGCCATTTTATCATATGCTAAATTTTCATATGTACTTTAATTCATTTCTAGGCTTTTTGGTCTGTTTCACTGCTCTCTCTGCCGATCAGTACTACATGGTTTTAATTATAGAGGTTATATTTTAATATCCAGTGGTCTTTTCTCTTTCTTTTCCTTTTAAAGGTCTTTCTAGATATTCTTAGATGTTTATTTTTCTGTATGAATTTTAGAATCAATTTGCATAGGGAAAAACAATCACAAAACAAACAAATCCTTGCAGGTATTTTTTTGGGTTCCCATGCATTAAATTTGGCCATGATGTCCAGTTGTCCCACCCAAGAACCAGGGATTGGTTTAAGTGTACTTTTGCACCTTCCAGGAATCTTCATATTTTCCTCCTAGGAATTTACCCATTTCTGGTTAAGATAATATATATCTAAGGGGCATCTGATTCCTCCTTCTTGATATTTCTCTCTTTTCCTAGTTTCTATCTCAGCTTCTGGGTCAGCATGCTCTTCCTGGATTCCTTCTGTCTCTGGATATTTCTTCTCAATCTCATTTTCTGGCTACTGTTCTTCACTACTGGACCTCCAAAGGTTGGAGTGCCCCGGGGCTCATATCAAGCCCTCTTCTCTCTATGTACAACCTCCCACATCACCTCATCTAGTCCGTCCACTTCATTTTTCAACTCAAGCGATTATTATCCCAAGCCCAGCTCTCAATTCTGAATTTCACATTCACATATCCAGTGCCTACAGAGACCTTAAGGCATTTAAAATTCTTCTTTTCAGTCCTTCCAACCGCAAAGTCTTTGGTAACCAAAGCCAGAATCCTGGGAATCCTATGTGATTCCTGCTCTTCTCTATCATTCCTTCTCATTCACCACCGAGTCTATTGATTCCACCTCCAAAATATATTTAAAGTTCAACTACTCCCATCTTCACTGTCACAATCCTAAGAGAAGCCACGGTCAAGTTTACTACAACAGACTCCTAAGCTGCTTTCCATTTCCTCTTCAAGCCATTCTGCATATTCAGCAGTCAGAGCAGTATTCCCAAAAGCCTCACAACATTTTTATCTTTTGCTGCTCTCCTGCTTTCCTTGCTCTGCTCCAATCAGCTTGGCCTTCTTCAGGGTCTCGGTGTTGTGGTTGCCTCTTTACTGCTTTGAGGCTTTGTATGTGCTGTTCCCACTGCCTGGAATACTTTTTTTTTTTTTAATTTAAATCCTGATTTTTTTTTTTTAAATGTATTTATCTATTTGGCTGTGTGAGGTCTTAGCTGGGACATGCAGGATCTTCCATTTTAGTTGCAGCACTTGAAATCGTTAGTTGTGGCATGCAAACTCTTCGCTGCGCCATATGGGATCTAGTTCCCTAACCAGGGATTGAACCTGGGCCCCCTGCATTGGGAATGTATAGTCTTAGCCATTGGGCCACCAGGGAAGTCCCCTGGAATGCTTTTTTAAAAAGCTACTCTTTGAAAGGTGGAGACTTTTCATCTTCTAGTCTTTTTTGATTTTCCTTCATCAACCATCATCCCCATTATTCCTAAAATAACCAGTTGCCTTTCTTTTCCTCACATCATCCATCTCAGTTTGTAATCATATTGATTTGCGCATCTGTCTGTTGAATGTCCGTCTATAGGTACCACAAAGGCAGAGATTTTCTTTTGCTCCTCACTATTTGCCACATGCCTATCACGTTGTCTGCCATACAGTGAGGAGAGAGATATCTGTTGAATAAAAGAATGGAAGAAAATATATTTAAAGTCTGGTCATGTGCCAGATAAAGACAGAAACAGGATCCAAAGAGTTCTGATACAAAGAGAGAGGTAACGTTTTGCAATATCACATGAAAAAAGGAAATAAAATTCAAAAACTTCCAGATTTATCACGAAACTAGAATAAGAGTCAACAGGCAGTAATGGCGTGTGTTGAAAGTTTTAGGCATTCTGCAGGAACTAGAAGAAATGGTACTGCCACACTCCTCAGCTAAACATCAGGGTAACGGGGCACTTCCTCTTCCCCACGGTCTGGGGCACAGCCCCAGTTCTCCAGCAAACTGGCATCCTGAACTTGCAAATTAAAAAGCTGAACTCATCTGCTTTCTGACAACTAGTTTTTAACCTCCCTGGAAGCCTTTAGCAGCTTTTAAGGTTATCAGTACCTTTAAAATCCTTCTCTCTCTCTTTTGATAAAAGGATGAAAGTGACAAGTAGAAGTCTAGGCTCAAAGCTAGCTTACAAAAAAAATCTGCAGAATCCAAAAACACAAACTCACTGTGGAAATGTTACTTATTCTCCCACCAAGACTGAAAACGCTCCTCCACACTTTCCATCCTACCCCATGCAGCACTGTTAATTAGTTCAATCAGTATATGTAAATATTATATTTATAGGAAAATACATACTTTTCCCTGTCTTGTTAATTAACATTTCTAGCCTTCCCATAAACAGTATAAGTCTTTACTTCTCTATATTCCTCATTCCCATTTTAATTTTTGTTGCAAATGATTACTACCGATATCCTTCCGGCCCCCGCCCCCCCTTATAATGGAAACCACTTGTGTAGATTTCACAAGAAGTTTTACTGACTTATTTGTTCAATGTTGCTTTTTTGCAGTCCATATTTCCCTTCTGTATTTATATTCCTTTTTGCTAAAGTACACCCTTTCGAAGATTTTTCAGAGAAGTCTAGGGATAGTAAACTTTCTGAACTTATATATGTCAGGAAATTTATTTTTATTTTGCCCACACTTTTTTTTTTGGTCTGTGCTGGGTCTTCACTGTTGCATGTGGGTTTTCTCCAGTGGCAGTAAGTGGGGTCTACTCTCTAGTTGCAGTGCTCGGACTTCTCACTGTGGTAGCTTCTCTTGTTGGGGTGCACAGGCTTAGCTGCCTCACAGCATATGAAATCTTCCCCAGCCTGGGATGGAAACTGTGTCCCTTGCATTGGCAGGCAGACTCTTTACCACTGGACCACCAGGGAAGTTCCCTGCCCACACTCTTGAATGATAACTTGGCATGGAATAAAATTCTAGGTGTAAACTTCATTCCCCTTCACAGTGAAGATACTGCTCCTTTGTCTGTTTATACTGAATGTTGCTAATGAGAAGTCTGATGACAGTTTGAGTCTCATTTCCTCATAGGTAGTTTGCCTTTCTTCTTGGGAACTCTAAGCATTTTTCATTATGCCTAGAGTTCTGAAAGTGAACATAACATAAGCTCATTTAAAACATTCGTATGTTTTACACTCGATGTATTCTTTCAGTCTGACCCCCGGACCTTCCTTTCCTTCTGGTGCTCTTGCTACATGGCTTTTGGCCCTTCTGGATCAAACTTACACTCGGTGTGACCTTTCTTTAGAACGTTCCATCTCTCTTTCTCTGTGATGAGGTCTGGGAGAAGTCTTCAGCTTGATCTTCTAGCTTACTAACTCATTTAATAGAAGTTTAGTTTGAAAAAAAATTTTTTTTAATTATGGTAAATTTTATGTATAGTAAAATGCACACATTTAAATACACAATTCAGTAAGTTTTGAAAAATGTGTACACTCATGAAACTGACATGTCAATCAGATGCAGATCATCTACATAACCACAAAGAGCTCCCTCATTACCTTTCCCCCTTTCCAGCCAACTCTCAACCGAGAGCAAAGCATTGCCCTGATTTTTATCTGTTCATGAGCTTTATATAAACGGCAGCATAAAGTGTGTACTGTCTGGTGACTCTTTTTCACATAATGTTTTATTCATCCATGCTGTTATAGTATCAGCTGTTCGTTATCTCTCTCTTTTTTTTTTTCCCCACACCGCATGGCATGTGGGATCTTAGTTCCCTGACCAGGGATTGAACCCATGCCCCCTGCATTGGAAGAGTGGAGTCTTAAGCACTGGTCCACCAGGGAAATCCCTGTTCATTCTCTTTAATGCTGACTTGTAACCATTGTATGATGACACTATAAATTGCTGACTCATTCTATTGATGGACAATTCACTTCACTTGAGCTTAATTTGGTTTTCATTTTCCAAATCCCTAATTGGTTCTTTTTAACAACAACCTGTTCTTGTTTTGAACTTCATATTCCTACTTTAGGACCAAAATTCTCTCCTTTATCTCTCTGAGAATATGAATAGGCTTTTTCCAAGGTATTCTGCTCCTTGCTCTAGTTCCTTCGGGGTGAGGTTTTTCCTTTGTTGAGCTTATTGCTTCTTTCTCATTGGTCTGGTCTTTCTCAGATGTTTGACTGTTATCTCATCTCCTACCCTAGAATCCTTCTTCCTACATGTACGTCTTGGCCTTTGCTGGCCTCTTGTAAGGTGGCTACTTTTGCTTCCAGAATCTTGGCCAGTATACCTACGATGTCTCCCTTGCAGTTGCTCAGGCGGTTATTTGTCCTGGCCATTACGGCAGCCTCTCAGGGCTGCAGCTGGGGAAACTCCAGACTGTAGCTGAGATGTCTCCTGAACGCCAGCTGAAGCCTCACAAGGCAGTCTTTCCTAAAAACTGTGACCTCAGCATACTTCTGGGTCTACATGTCTGCCTCATATTGTATTTAGGAGTGATTCACATCTTCAAGGTTCACTGAGCATCCCTCTTTTGATTCCATAGTGTGGCTGTGCATTTACTTGGCTTTCAAGACACATATTTTATATCACTGGGGGATATTCTGGAGTGGGAATGGGAGATTTAAGATTGTACTCCTAAGACTATCATATTTGAAATTCATAGGTTCTTTTTAACCTTTTCTATTTTTACATGAGTATTAGAAAACATAATCCAATCCTTGTAGCATGTCTTCTATGCCAAAAAAACACATCAAGCATCTTGAGTTGAAAGTAAAATAAGTACAAAAACAGACTAAAAGTGAGTAAGGATATGCACTTGCAAAATTCCTTGTCCCCTCCAAATCAAGCTTGCTTATTCTCTTACTTCAACTACTATCCATGGCTTCCTCTCTGTCTCATGATATTTTTTAGTTAGATAAATATATACAAATCACTAGATAAATTATACATAAATATAAATGAATTATTTATTTTAGATAAATAATTCTTCCAGTTTCGCCCCATCCTATAGCTGCCCATTCCCACCCTGTATTTCTAATACTTGACTTCTGCTGATCTTACATAGGTGACAACACAAAAACAAATACTACCATTGAGTACTTGCTAGAATTCTGAGTAATGACAAGGGATGAGCAATCTTCCGAGTAACATCAACTGATATCGAGACTCAGAATGAACACATTCTACTCTACAGCTTTAATAAAAAAGAAAAACCAAATTTAAAGAACAGCCTGATCTCAATAAGGAAAATGATCAGTTTTGAGCATGACTTTCTGATCAATAGAAAATTTCTCATTTTTCTAGGCTATTCTGCTATAAAGTTTTATTCTTTCCAAGAGTCTCCAATTAGCGTGAATCCCTTTCACTTCTGCATGCAAGTAGCCGAACACTGGTGGAGAACAGCTGATGCTGGGGGCGGGGGTCCTCACTAAACACTTACAACTTCAAACCTCAAATGGGTGCTCAGGTCTTCCTGAGAGCAAAGCCACTGGGAGAGAGTGGGAAAGCTCTCCTGCTCTCTAAAATGAGTATTTCTGTTTACTTGTCAACCTCCTACACCACCTCTCTTGATCCTCACTCTCAGGCTCATGACCTTGCCTCATACTTTAAGAAGAAACAGAAGCAATCAGATAGGAACATTTTCATTTGTGCCATCAGTCGGCCTTCGAGGCTTCCTGCCTTGGTATTCATATTCTCTGCCTTTCGCCCTGTTGCTAGGGGAGAAGGATCCCTGCTCCCATCTAAAGCTGACCAACCTTCCACTTGTGCTGGGATTTCATTCCCTGTCTTCTCAAGGAGGTTATTATTTCAGTTATCTCCCTTCCTTCTGCGTGGCTGGTTTCTCTCTCTATTCTGAATCATCGCCACCTGCATTTTGAACATTTTCTAGAGTCTCCTTGACTTCACATTCCACTCTGGCTGCTGCTTCCATTTTTCTCTGTTCTCATTCACAACACACATCCTTGAGCTGTCCATGGACATCCAGCTCCTCACTTTACTTTCCCATCCTGCTCAAATGGGGCTCTGACTAGCTCTTTCTCCTCTGACTTCTGTGCTGCCTGGTCTAATGGTTAAGCTTCTGCTTTTCTCTTACTTGATGGCATAGTAATATTTAATATAATTGTACCTTTCTTCTTGAAATGCCATCTTCTCTTGGCTTCTGTGATCTAACCCTCTTCTGATATTTCTTCTCTCTCTTTGATCACTTCTCTTCTCTTTGCAGGTTCTTTCACGTCAGACCACAAGCCTAAATGTTGACATGGGCCCTCTCTTCTTTTCTATCAAGTCCCAAGACTTTATATATAATCTATATATCAATAACTCCAAACTGTCTATTTCCAGCCTAGAAGTCTTCACAGAACTCCAGATTTATATGTCTAGCAGATTATTTAGTATTTCTACTTAGGCATTTAGAAGCCATTTCAAACCTAACATAGTCAAGAGACAAATCTTGATTCCATCTTTGCCCTGGTTCCATGTCCTCTTCTTCAAACTTCTCTTCCCCAATCTTTCTTATCTCAGAAAATGGTACCACGCTTATCCAGATGCTCAAGCCAAAATCTACGTGTTACCCTTCATCCCTCTCTACTCCTCTCTCATTGAGTCAATCCATCAGCAAGTCTTGTCCACTTTCCCCCCAAACCTATCCTGAATCAGTCCACTACTCTTGGATCTACAATAACTCCTTGTTCAAGGCACTCTCATTGAGCTGCCTCTCCTGGATTCCTGCAATAGCATCTCTAAATGTCTCCTTGCTTCCTATTCACATAGCAGCCACAGTGATCTCTTAAAACATCCAAAAGGTTGTGTGGCTCCCTGCATAAAGTCCACCAATGGTTTTCTACCACCCTTGGTCAAAATCTAAACTGTTTAGTCTGGATGACAACATGCAACATGATCTGGCCCCCGTCCATCTCTCTGATCTCAACCCACACCACTGCCCTGTCGCTCAGCATCCTCCAACCATACTGGACGACGTTTGGTACCTAAAACGCGACACTTATTTCTGCAAGAGAGACTTTTCTCCACTGTTTCCTCAGCTTCACCTGCTCTTTTTCTTTGACCTTTGTATGACTGACTCCTTACATTCATTATTATCTACTTAGAGACTCCTCAGCAACCAGTATTTTATGTATTTATTCATTCATATTTTTGTGAAATCTGTAGCCTACAACATAGGAAATGTTGAATAAATATTTTAAAATAAATGAAAAGATGGGATTTAAAACACTATTTTTAAGATCCCAGGTGTCAACTAGCATTATTGTTACCAATAATAAATAACAATAGCAATGACACCTTCTTATACTGAGTGATTATTATAAGCCAGGTTCCCATTCTAGGTGCTTTATTTTATATATGTTATCTCATTTCACCCCCAGCAGTCTTACCAAGTAATTACTATTATCATTCCCATTTAAAAAATTAATTTTTCCATTCTACACATAGGAAACAGAGGCAACTGGAAAGTTATGTGATTTTCCCAAGGTCAAAAATCCTGGTCAAAGCCAGGATTCAATCAGGTAGACTAATTTTAGGGACTCTGTGATGATCTACTTAGTATCCTTTTACTATTATAGTTACTAATATCAGTAATGATAAGCAGCATTAACTGAACATCTACTATGTGCCAGGCACCTAGCCTTTTCACTTTGGTTAATTTAATCCTCACAGCAAAAGCCTTGTAAGGTAGTGTTACTATACTCATTTTGCAAATGCAGAAACAAAGAAGTTAAATTTCTAGCTCCAGGTCATGCAACAAACATGTGGCATAGCCAGGACTCCAGCCCAGCTGTGACTCTGAATCCTTGCTTTTTCTCCTATACTACATGCTTATATTTTCCCCACGAAGAATTCATTTATTTCCCATGGTCCATAAACCACAAACTCAAGGGGTCTCTTGACGATTCTAGGAAAGTCTTTCGTATTTGTAGTTTCCTCAACTCTTCTGCTCATTCAACAAATATTGAGACTGCCTGGTACGAGCTGATGCGTTGTTTAACACAGGGAGGACTCCCCAAGTCTCACTGAGCTCTTGGGTTTCTTTGTTTCATCTCTTCTCACCTGTGAAGAAACTTCTCGTAGGTCTGGCGGAAGGCAAAGCCTGCCCGACGTACCCTCACGTTTTCTAGGAGTCCAAGATACTCTACTTGATGCCGGCAGCGTTCATCATCAAAGATCTGTGGGGATTTCATGTCGTTGGGTTTGATGCAACGTACGTAATATGGTTCCTATAGAAATAAACCGGCAAATGGTAAGCTTCACTGGAAAAAAGTCTTGGACTAAAGACACTAACACGAAAAGGAACACATTTGAGCGAGTTCTAATAAGGTGGATGAACCTAGAGCCTATTATACAGAGTGAAGTAAGTCAGAAAGAGAAAAGCAAATATCATATATTAATGCATAGATATGGAATCTAAAAAGATGGTACTGATGAAACTCTTTGCAGGGCAGCAGTGGAGACACAGATATAGAGAACAGACTTAAGGACACAGTAGGGGAAGGAGAGGATGGGATGAACTGAGAGAGTAGCATGGAAACATACACATTACCATATGTAAAATAGATAGCCAGTGGGAATTTGCTGTATGATGCAGGGAGCCCAAACCTGGTGCTCTGTGAGAACCTAGAGGGGTGGGATGGGGTGGGAGGTGAGAAGGAGGGGACATAGGTATACACATGGCTGATTCATGCTGACGTATGGCAGAAACCAGCACAATACTGTAAAACAATTATCCTCCAATTAAAAATAAATTTTTTAAAAAAGACACTATGACTAACATGTAACTAGTGTGCAGTTCAGTTCAGTCACTCAGTTGTGTCCGACTGTTTGTGACCTCATGAACCGCAGCACGCCAGGCCTCCCTGTCCATCACCAACTCCCGGAGCCCACCCAAACCCATGTCCATCGAGGCGGTGATGCCATCCAACCATCTCATTCTCTCTCGTCTCCTTCTCCTCCTGCCCTCAATCTTTCCCAGCGTCAGGGTCTTTTCCAATGAGTCAACTCTTCGTATCAGGTGGCCAAAGTATTGGAGTTTCAGCTTCAACATCATTCCTTCCAATGAACACCCAGGACTGATCTCCTTTAGGATGGACTGGTTGGATCTCCTTGCAGTCCAAGGGACTCTCAAGAGTCTTCTCCAACACCACAGTTCAAAAGCATCAATTCTTCAGTGCTCAACTTTCTTCACAGTCCAACTCTCACATCCATACATGACTACTAGGAAAACCAAAGCCTTGAGTAGACGGATCTTTTGTTGGCAAAGTAATGTTTCTGCTTTTTAATATGCTGTCTAGGTTGGTCATGACTTTCGTTCCAAGGAGTAAGCACCTTTTAATTTCATGGCTGCAGTCACCATCTGCAGTAATTTTGGAGCCCAGAAAAATAAAATCTGTCACTGTTTCCACTGTTTCCCCATCTATTTGCCATAAAGTGATGGGACCGGATGCCATGATCTTAGTTTTCTGAATGTTGAGCTTTAAACCAACCTTTTCACTCTCCTCTTTCACTTTCATCAAGAGGCTTTTTAGTTCTTCTTCGCTTTCTGCCATCAGGGTGGTGTCATCTGCATATCTGAGGTTATTGGTATTTCTCCCAGCAATCTTGATTCCAGCTTGAGCTTCCTCCAGCCCAGCGTTTCTCATGATGTACTCTGCATATAAGTTAAACAAGCAGGGTGACAATATACAGCCTCGATGTATTGCTCTGTTTCTTTGCATTGATCGCTGAAGAAGGCTTTCTTATCTCTCCTTACTATTCTTTGGAACTCTGCATTCAAATAGGTATATCTTTCCTTTTCTCCTTTGCTTTTCGATTCCCTTCTTTTCATAGCTATTTGTAAGGCCTCCTCAGACAGCCATTTTGGCTTTTTGCATTTCTTTTTCTTGGAGATGGTCTTGATTCCTGTCTCCTGTACAATGTCACGAATCTCCATCCATAGTTCATCAGACACTCTGTCTATCAGATCTAGTCCCTTAAATCTATTTCTCACTTCCACTGTCTAGTCATAAGGGATTTGATTTAGGTCATACCTGAATGGCCTAGTGGTTTTCTCCACTTTCTTCAATTTCAGTTATTAGTAATTAGTGTCAAATTAAGCTTTGTGATTCTTTATTTCTCAGGCACAGACTTGTGAAAAATTCTTCCTTTCCCTTCAATTTAAGCTTGGAAGTTCTCAGGCATTCAGCTACATTTTGGTATTATTATATTTTAGGATTCATCAGGAAGAGTAGAAGTGGAATAAAACAAGCGTGTAAGTAAACATCAAGTAAGCATCAAGTTTTTGTGTATTTACAGAAATGTGATTAAAAGTAACAGGAGTAATTTAATAGAAAGAAATCAGAAGCTATGATAAAGATGCACTGCAATGAAGAATATAAAATATTAGGCACAGCTCTGGCACATATAAGTGCTCGATTCAGCTTTGAATCATTTCAGTCCTTCAAACTGGAATAGTTTCTTTGGAATATCAGTGCTTTTAGATGCTTAAATGGAGCAAAAGAAATCTAGACAAAGATTATATACAAAAACGGGCCTCTAATTACTTCTATAAATAGTTTTGCAAATAATGTTTGGGACAAGATAAAAGTTAATCAGATATACAAGAAGCCAAGATAACATGAATTAGAAATAGCAAAACAATATACAAAATAAAAAGATCTGCAGGGGTCCAGATGTTGGGATTAGCAGATAGAAATATTAAAACAACTATATTTAGCATGTTCAAGATGACAAAAGGCAATATTAAGAATGTTTTAAAGAACCAGATCTATAAAAAAGAACCAAACCAAATAGAAGACCCAGGACTTAAAAATACAATAGTAAGAAATTAAGAACTCAGTGGACCAGTAGAAGAGTAGACTGGAAATAGTTCAAGAAAAAAACAGTAAACTAGAAGGAAAGTGAGAAGAATTTTCCCAGAATGGATCATGGAGAGACAAAAAGACAGAAAATAAATACAAGAGGTTAAGAGGCATAGAAGACATACCGTGAGATGCTTTAATTAACTGGAGTCCTAAGGAGAGGAAACAAAAGGGACAGAAGCAATATTTGAAGAGCTAATAGTCAAGGACTTTGCAAAACTGAGGAAAATCCATCAAGCTGTAACAAAGTGAAGAAATGCTACAAACTGCAAGCAAGATTAAAAAAAGTCTACACCTAGGTACATCAGTAAAACTTCTGAAAACCAAAGAAGAGCAGCAAGAAGAAAAAGGACTTATTACCTAAAGGAGCAACAACCAGACTGATAGCTGACTTCTCAGAAGAAACTATGGAATATGGAAGACAAATGAATATTATGCTTGAAATACTGAACGGCTGCCAATGCAGAATTTTACACCCTAACAAAACTATTCTTCAAGAAGGAAAACACAAACTATTTCCAGGTAAACAAAAACAGAATTTGCCAACATTAGGCTTCATACACAACAGGATAAAATTAAAACAGAAGAAAAATGGCCCAAGATGAAGGTAAAAAAAAGAAGGGATAAATGAGGAAATCTAAACAGATATTAACAGTACTTAGCAGTAATAATGGTGATGGTGATGTCATCATCTTTTTGACTTAAAATTATATATGTACATATTGTATATATTTACATATATACCTAAATGAAATAAATATTTGTCAGTACATGACTAAAACAACATAATAAGTTGGGAGGAAGACAAATGGAATTAAGATGTTTTATGGACCTTGCATTGTTCTGGAAAGAGGTAAAAGCACCAAATGATATTAGATTTTTATAATCAATAATGACACTGTAATAATTTGAGTAACCACCAAAAGAGTATTATGGTGTAAATCTTCCAAAATAATAAAGTATATAAATGTAGTAATAAAATATCATTGTGATACTAGTGGTTGAGGGGTAGTACAAGGAAAGGATGCCTCCTAGGTCTAACTAAACATTCTGACTCAAAAGATTTACAGCCCACACTTGGCAGGCATCCACTCAGAAGGACAAGAACACGGCTTGCCAGCAGGCAGTGTCAAGGTCATGCGGCAGCCCACACAGCAGTTAGGTGATAGCTTAGGCACAATGAGATGAGGTCCGTATCAGATGTAGGAAGTGCCCTCGGGTTTAAAAGCCTCACGCCCCATAGGATTCAGTATCTCTTATAGCAACTCTAAAGATACAGCTTCCAGGGTCCTTGAAAGGGACATGCCTAACACATGAGTCACCACACTCAGGAAGCCAAAAGTCTGACATTCTCATTCTCCCAGGACAGCTGCAATTTATCAATAGGGGTAATTTTTACCTTAAGTGATGTTGCCTAGTAATATAGTTGATATACATCGTGCTAGGTTTAACAGAGGCACAGAGCTAGAAATTTCACTGAGGTTATCAAACAGAAGGAGTAGAATTTTGCTTTTCACCCACAGCAATCAATCAAAAAGGGTAGAAAGAGAAGAAAAAGAAATAGAGAAGAGACAAACAGAAAGCACTAGGAGATGGTCAATTTGTAAACAACATACAGTAGCTGTGTTAAGAGTAAATGAAATAAATAATTCATTCAAAGGACAAAGATGGTCAGAACGGATAAAAAGCCAAAACTAACTCTGTATGCTATTTATGAGAGTCATACCTGAAGCATAAAGTCATGGAAAGACTGAAAGTAAAAGGATGGAAAAGGATAGACCATGCAAACCCTAGTCAAAAGAAGAGCTGGTTTTAACTATTTTATTCCTGCAAAACTGACTTTAAGGCAAAAAGCAATACAGAAATAAAGACATTTCATAGTGATAAATGACTCAAATGCTAGGAAGATATAATAGTTCTAACTTGAATAAGCTTAATAAATTCACAAAATATTTAAAGCAAAAGTGGAAGGCATAAGAAGAAGTGGACGAATTCAGAATTACAGTAGGTTTTATCACATTTCAGCAATGACAAAACAAAGTAATTAGTAAGAATGCAGAAACACTGGAAAATATGATGAGCAAACTCGACCTAATCACTGTGTATAGAATATTAAGCGCAAATAATTCTAGTACATAAAGAAAACTTACATTTCTAAGGGCTGAAATCACACAGAGTATATCCTCTGATCAAATGAGATTAAGTTAGAAATCAAGAGAAAGAAGATAATTAGAAAATCTTAAGATGATTGCAAATTAAGAAATACACTTCTAAATTATCCTTGGGTCAAAAAAGAAAATTACAGTGTGAATTAGAAAATATTTTGAACTCAATAATTTATGCAATCATGTGGGCAAGGCAATCTTAGTGTAAGGTATCATTTGAGTCATGTAAATGACTTTACTAAACAGAAACGAGTTGAATGGAATTTTACCAGTATTGACTGATTATGCCCAGAAAGGGGTAACACTCATGCCCAACTAAGGGGTGGGGAATGCCCTTTCATCCTGGTTGGTAATATAAAAACCTTCAGATAAGGAATCCAGGGCATATGCTTTCTCTATATTTCATCAGCATTCTGTTTCAATTTATAAATGCCGCCTCCTCCCTCCTTATAAATATCCAGACTGACTCAACCTAAGAAATCTTAAATTTGACAAACTCTAAGCATCTTATTAAGGTTAAACCACAAAAGTTAATAGTGATCTTATTATCTGGCACTTTGAAACCTTTTTCTCCCTATATTTCATGAGAAAAACATGCTTGCTAAATCACTTCAGTCATGTCCGACTATTTTGAGACCCTATGGACTGCAGTCCACCAGGCTTCTCTGTCCATGGGATTCTCCAGGCAAGAATACTGGAGTGGGTTGCCATTTCCTTCTCCAGGGGATCTTCCCGACTCAGGGACTGAACCCGCATCTCTTGCAGCTCCTGTATTGGCAGGTGGGTTCTTTACCACTAGCGCCACCTGGGAAGCCCGTGCCAAAGTATACCAATCAGTATATATATTAGCCAGAAGATACTGGACTTAGATATTCATTTACTTAGCCTGTGTTGGACGTATCAAATAGAGCCACTGGCAAATTAAAGTTCATTTAATAATTTACTAACCATCTGTTCAGAGAGCTTTATGAGGTATCAGTGAAAGTCACTCAGTTGTGCCCAACTCTTTGCGACCCCATGGACTATACAGTCCATGGAATTCTCCAGGCCAGAATACTGGAGTGTGTAGCTTTTTCCTTTTCTGGGAGACCTTCCCAACCGAGGGATCAAACCCAGGTCTCCCACACTGCAGGCAGATTCTTTACCACTGACCCACCAGGGAAGCCCATGAGGTATCAAGAGAGATATAAGGTTAGTAGAAGTCATTCCTTAGATTCAAAGACTTATAATCCAGGTGGCAATGAGACATGTGTTTAAAAATACTATGTGCTATAGTTAATAACACTATATTGTACATTTAAAAGTTGCTGCGAGAGTCTTAAAAGTTCTTATCAAAAAAGAAAAAAAGTTTATGTACGGTGATGGATGTTAATTAGACTTATTGTGGTGATTATTTTACAAAATATACAAATATCAAGTCATTAGGTTGTACACCTAAAATGGATAGTTATATGTCAATTATATGTCAATAAAATACATGAATAATTAAAAATTTTTAAATTAAAAAAACCACTGTGTGAACTCAAAAAAGCAGGAGTTAGCGACTTGCACTTCCAGTGGTGAAGGACTAGGCAATTCCTGTCAACCCTCCTTAGAAAGTCACTAGGAAAAAAGTGCTATACAAAATATGGGGGGAGGGGAGAAACCGTCATTGCATGAAGAGCTAATAACATAGCCAAGATGAGACAAAGACTAAAGTCCAGGGGGATAAAGCTGGCCTTGAGGTCTGCTTTCACTTTCAAGGCAACTGCCGATCTATAGAGGCAGCCGTGAAGCTCAGCACAGCTGCTGGCAGCCTTGAGGGGCTCGGGGGATGAAAGCTGGAGCCTGAGTCCTCGGATGCAGGACTCCACTCTGGTCTGGAATCCTGAAGAGCTAGACTCGGGAGTCACAAGCTGAATGGAAAACAGGCTGGCACTTCCAGAGAAGGCAGACAGCGCACCACTGAGCCACTGTAGGTCCTGAAATTTGATCAAGGTGATTTCAGAATGTCAGAATTTGCCTGATGACATCTTTTAAAACATAAACTTTCAACTTTTCTGTTATTATTAGATGTCATTAATAAGTGGCAATGTATCTGTTTAGTCGCTCAGTCGTGTCCGACTCTCTGCAACCCCATAGATTGCGGCACGTCAGGCTTCCCTGTTCTTCACCATCTCCCTGAGATTGCTCAAACTCATGTCCACTGAGTCAGTGATGCCATCCAACCATCTCATCCTCTGTCGTCCCCTTCTCCTCCTGCCTTCAATCTTTCCCAGCATCAGGGTCTTTTCTAGTGAGTCAGTTCTTCACATCAGGTAGCCAAAGTACTGGAGTTTCAGCTTCAGCATCAGTCCTTCTAATGAATATTCAGTATTGATTTCCCTTAGGATTGACTGGTTTGATCTCCTTGCTGTCCAAGACTCTCAAGAGTTTTCTCCAACACCACAGCTCAAAAGCATCAATTCTTTGGTGTTCAGCCTTCTTTATGGTCCAACTCTCACAGCCATACATGACTACCAGAAAAAACCATAGCTTTGACTATATGGACCTTTGTTGGCAAAGTAATGCCTCTGCTTTTTAATATGCTGTTTAGGTTTGTCACAGCTTTTCTTCCAAGGAGCAAGCGTCTTTTAATGTCATGGCTGTAGTCAGATCTGCAGTGATTCTGGAGCCCAAGAAAATAAAGTCTGTCACTATTTCCCCATCTATTTGCCATAAAGTGATGGGACTGGATGCCATGATCTTAGTTTTTCGAATGTTGAGTTTTAAGCCAACTTTTTCATTGTCCTCATTCACCTCCATCAAGAGGCTCTTTAGTTCTTCTTCACTTTCTGCCATAAGAGTGGTGTCATCTGTGTATCTGAGGTTATTGATTTCTCCCAGCAATCTTGATTCCAGCTTGTGCTTCAGCCCAGCATTTCACATGATGTACCCTGCAAATAAGTTAAATAAGCAGGGTGACAATATATAGCCTTGATGTACTCTTTTCCCAATTTTGAAACAGTCTATTGTTGCATGTCTGGTTCTAACTGTTGCTTCTTTACCTGTATAGAGGTTTCTCAGGAGGCAGGTAAGGTGGTCTGGTATTCCCATTTCTTCAAGAATTTTCCACAGTTTGTTGTGGTCTAGCGTAGTCAGTGAAGAAGTAGTAGATGTTTTTCTGAAATTCTCTTGCTTTTTCAATGATCCAATGGATGTTGGCAATTTGAACTCTGGTTCCTCTGCCTTTTCTAATGTGTCTGTATTCCTTTTCTTTAATCTGATTTGACAATTTTGCTCCATTTACATTCACTGGAATTACTAACATATTTGCATTTATCTCTAACATCTTAATTTGTCCCAGCTTTCCTATGTTATTCTGTCTCCTCTTTCCTATGTTTTTTAGGACTGATGATTCTTTTCTCATTCTGGCTTCCCTTACCCCCAACTACTAGCTTTGTAAGTTAAAAACTCATTTCTATTCTTTTAATGACTACACTAGAAAATTTTACATGTACTTATAACTCATGAGAGTTATAAGCTAATCAATACATTTATCCTTTTCCTGAACAACCAGGGACCTTAAACACTTGAAATATAATCACCCACGCTTCCAGTTTATATGTTATTGTTGTGCTATTTAATTCTAACCTGCATTTTTAATCCAATATAATATTATTTTATAGAGTCAGTTGATTTATACGCATCCACATATTTACCAATTTCTTTGCTCCTCATTTTGCATTTCAGACTTTCATTCAGTCATCAGACATCCTCCTACCTGATATATATCCTTTAGAATTTCCTCTTCTTTGCTTTTTATCTATTTTATTTTTTAAATTATAAAAATATGATAACACATTTATAGGAGACTTGGAAAATACAGAATAAAGTTACATATGTATTTCCATATATATGTATGGAAATATATTTACATACATATAGTTCCATTATATATTACAATTTTTTAAGTAGATAAATTAATATTTTCAGTTGGACTTTCAATATCAAATTCTCAGAAATTAATAGAATGAATGTACAGAGTAGTAGAAGAACATAGACCTGAGAAGCATTATGAACCAATTCGACACAATTTAGATTTATACTATGGTTTTTCCAGTAGTCATGCATGGATGTGGGAGTTGCCCCACAAAGAAGGCTGAGCACCAAAGAATTGATGCCTTTGAACTGTGGTGTTGGAGAAGATTCTTGAGAGTCCCTTAGACTGCAAGGAGATCAAACCAGTCAATCCTAAAGGAAATCAACCTATTGATGATTATTCATTGGAAAGACTGATGCTGAAGTTCCAATACTTTGGCCACCAACATGAAGAGCCAACTCATTGAAAAAGACCCTGATTCTGGGAAAGACTGAAGGCAGGAGGAGAAGGGGATGACAGAGGATGAGATGGTTGGATGGCATCACCAACTCAATGGACATGAGTTTGAGCAGGCTCTGGGAGATGGTGAAGGACAGGGAAGCCTGGCATGCTGCAGTCCCTGGGGTCACAAAGAGTTGGACACAACTGAGCAACTGAAGAACAACAAGATTTATACAATTTTCACACAACAGTAGGATATAAATTCTATTCAAGTTCCCACTGAATTTCCTTTACTGTGGTTCTAACTCTGTTTTTACTTTTTCAGAAAGATTCTTTGTTGTTCAGGAAAAATAAATTCTCTCAGTATAGAATTTTGATTAATTTTCTCTAGGCCTGTTACTCCTTCAAAGCTAATCTGCTTTTAAGGTATTTTCTTTGTCTTTGATATTCTGGGGTTTCACTAGAGGCTTGGAGGCATATTTCTTTTTATTTTTCTAACTTGGGATACACTGGACTTCTTGACTGTCTCTTTCATCATTCTGAAAATTCTTTTTCTGTTTCTTCAAATATCACTCTGCCCATTCTCTCCTCTCCATGATTAGATGCACATTAGACCTTTTCATTTTATCTTTCATGTCTCTTAATATGTCTTTTATAAGTTTCATTTCTTGGACTCAGTGAAATTCTGGACAATTTCTTTGATTCTGTCTTACATTTCCCTATTCTCTCTTCAGCTTTGTCTTAACCAATGTAAAATCTATCCACTGAGTTTTACATTTTAATTATTTAGTTTTTATTTCTATCAATTGCCTAGTCCCTTGCTCTCAATGACTAGTTCTCATATTTTTAGGACTTTCGTTTCTTGAAACACATAAAACATTCTGGTAGTCTTTCTGATAATTGTGTATAAGACATTTTCATGAGTCTGTTTAGTCTCACCTTCCTTGTGTCCTGTCTTGCTTTATATGTGTGGTGATCTTCTCCTATGAACTGCTTATTTTCCTTAGAACACCGTCTGTGGAAGTTCTAGTTCTTTAAGGTCTGGTATGAAGGGGGTTTCCTCACTTTGCTTTCATCAGATGCCCAGCGGCAACACCAGACCTGGATGGACCGCTTTGAATTCTTGGCTTGAGCCTTTTCAGGCCACCTAGGTATGAGTTTGGACTGCAAATCTCATAAAAGCTGGCTTATGATGATTAATTCTCAAGGAAGGTTCATTCACCCAACTTGGCTCAGTGCCAAAGACCAAGGCAGGCAGTTTTCCTTCGGACAGTGAGGGATTATTTCCAGAGCTAGCCCTTAGAAGAGGCAACCCTGTAGAGACCTAGCGTCGTGCAGCTGGTGTATACATACGTGTGAGTGTGCCTGTGGTCTGTAATCCCGCATGAGTCACCCTATTCTGAGCAGGCCCTGGGCTTCCCTTCAAGGACCCAGTCTTGGACACCCATGCTCAAAGGCGCCCACTTCAACAACCGCCCAGGGGGCGAAGGGAGCATGATGCTCTCCTCAACTTTTACCTTCACTCAGCACCTGGCCTACCTAGTCCTTGCTTTCTTTTTAGTTCATGACTGTATTCAGGAAGTTGGTTTTTTATAATTTACCTAACTTTCTGGTAGTTTTCAGTTGGTTTTAAAGGCCGCTTTGTTCACCCTATTGCCATCAAATGCATTACTCACATGCATTTTAAAAATCTTCATGTTTATGTTCCTAGGTGAAACTCATCTCTAATTTCATTTTTTCATGTTAACCTTGTACTAAGGTAATACTTACTAAGTAACTATTAGTTAAGTTATTACTAAGTAACTTAATAGTACTAAGGTAACAGAATGGGAAAGACTAGATATCTCTTCAAGAAAATTAGAGATACCAAGGGAACATTTCATGCAAAGATGGGCTCAATGAAGGACAGAAATGGTACAGACCTAACAGAAGAAGGAGATATTAAGAAGAGGTGGCAAGAATACACAGAAGAACTGTACAAAAAAGATCTTCATGACCCAGATAATCACTATGGTGTGACCACTCACCTAGAGCCAGATATCCTGGAATGTGAAGTCAAGTGGGCCTTAGAAAGCATCACTATGAACAAAGCTAGTGGAGGTGATGGAATTCCAGTTGAGCTATTTCAAATCCTGAAAGATGATGCTGTGAAAGTGCTGCACTCAATATGCCAGCAAATTTGGAAAACTCAGCAGTGGCCACAGGACTGGAAAAGGGCAGTTTTCATTCCAATCCTAAAGAAAGGCAATCCCAAAGAATGCTCAAACTACTGCACAATTGTACTCATCTCACACGCTAGTAAAGTAATGCTTAAAATTCTCCAAGCCAGGCTTCAGCAATACATGAACTGTGAACTTCCAGATGTTCAAGCTGGTTTTAGGAAAGGCAGCGGAACCAGAGATCAAATTGCCAACATCCTCTGGATCATTGAAAAAGCAAGAGAGTTCCAGAAAAACATCTATTTTTGCTTTAGTGACTGTGCCAAAAGCCTTTGACTATGTGGATCACAATAAACTGTGGAAAATTCTGAAAGAGATGGGGATACCAGACCACCTGACCTGCCTCTCGAGAAACCTATATGCAGGTCAGGAAGCAACAGTTAGAACTGGACATGGAACAACAGACTGGTTCCAAATAGGAAAAGGAGTATGTCAAGGCTGTATATTGTCACCCTGCTTGTTTAACTTATATGCAGAGTACATCATGAGAAACGCTGGGCTGGAGGAAGCACAAGCTGGAATCAAGACTGCCGGGAGAAATATCAATGACCTCAGATATGCAGATGACACCACCCTATGGCAGAAAGTGAAGAGGAACTAAAGAGCCTCTTGATGAAAGTGAAAGAGGAGAGTGAAAAAGTTGGCTTAAAGCTCAACATTCAGAAAACTAAGATCATGGCATCTGGTCCCATCACCTCATGGGAAATAGATGGGGAAACAGTGGAAGCAGTGTCAGACTTTATTTTTTTGGGCTCCAAAATCACTGCAGGTGGTGACTGCAGCCATGAAATTAAAAGACGCTTACTCCTTGGAAGGAAAGTTATGACCAACCTAGACAGCATATTAAAAAGCAGAGACATTACTTTGCCAACAAAGGTCCATCTAGTTAAGGCTATTGTTTTTCCAGTGGTCATGTATGGATGTGAGAGTTGAACTGTGAAGAAAGCTGAGCACTGAAAAATTAATGCTTTTGAACTGTGGTGTTGGAGAAGACTCTTGAGAGTCCCTTGGACTGCAAGGAGATCCAACCAATCCATCCTAAAGGAGATCAGTCCTGGGTGTTCATTGAAAGGACTGATGCTGAAGCTGAAACTCCAATACTTTGGCCACCTCATTGGAAGAGTTGATTCATTGGAAAAGACCCTGATGCTGGGAGGGATTGGGGGCAGGAGGAGAAGAGGACGACAGAGGATGAGATGGCTGGATGGCATCATCGACTCGATGGACATGAGTTTGAGTAAACTCTAGGAGTTGCTGATGGACAGGGAGGCCTGGCGTGCTGCCGTTCATGGGATCGCAAAGAGTCGGACACGACTGAGCGACTGAACTGAACTGAACTGAAGGTTAATAGTAATCTCATAAAATAAATTGGGTAGTGGCCTCTCTTCTTCCCATCCTCCAAAACCATGTATGTATGACAGGAATTACTGGCTCCTTGAAGGGTTTATAAAACTTATCTATAAAACCATCTGGGCCTGAAGTTCTTGGCAGAGTTGGAAGAAGGCAGACTTCTGATTAGTGATTCAGAATCTCTAAGGTTACTGATTTATTCAGGTTTTCTTCTTCTTGAGTTAATTTTGATAACATTATTCTAGAAAACTAGTGCTTCCCAGGTGGTGCTAGTGGTAAAGAATCCTCCTGCCAATGCAGGTGACACAAGAGATTTAGGTTCAACCCCTGAGTTGGGAAGATCCCTTGGAGTTCGAAATGGCACCCCACCCCAGTATTTTTGCCTAGAAAATTCTATGGGCAGAGGAGCCTGGCAGGCTACAGTATATGGGGCTGCAAAGAGTCAGACACAGCTGAGCACACACACACATCTATTATTAGAAAACTAATTTTTAAGATTCATTGGCATACAGTTGTTTGTAATAGTCTGATACTTTTAAAAAACCCTGTAATATAGAAGCTGTAATCTTCTTTCATTCTGAATACTGTTTTCTCTTTTTAAAACCAATTTTTTAAAGGTCTAATTAATTTTTGGATCTATTACTTTTAGTTCTTGCTATTTAAAAATTATTTTCTCACTTTCTTTAGATTCTCCTTTGATTCCCTTTACTGACTTCTTGAATTGTATCACTTACTTTTGATCTTCCTTTTTTTTCTGTTTGTTTTTAATAAAGGCATAACAAGTGGACCACTTTAGGAGTATTCTGCTGATTCTGATAAATTCTTTGTCATGCAGTTTCATGTATTTTGTAATTTATTGAGATTTCTTCTTCAACCTGTGAGTTATTTAGGAGAACATTTCTTTAAAGTTCCCAAGTATATTTAAAAAAAAAAACTTTTAAAATGCTGGTTTTTATTTTACTTGCTGTGAGGATGGAGAATACAGCGGTATATATATTTGTTAAAACATTTGAGACTTCCTTTGTGATCTAGCTTATGGTCAGTTCTTAAAAATGTTCTATGTATACTTGAAAGGAATATGTATTTCTTATCCCCTGGGTACAGAGATCTTTTGATTAGATAAAGTTCAAATTTGGTTTTCAAAGCTTCTGCACTCTTGTTAAGGTTTTTGCCTGATCTATCAGTTTTTGGTAGAGTTGGTTTAAAATCTCCCTCTAGAATTGTGAACTTGTCAATTTTGCCTTTTACATTTTTCAGGTTCTTTTTCTTTTTTGTTTTTTTGCTTTCTAGATTTAAGTACCATCACGGCTGTATTGTTAGGTACCTAGTTCAAGTACCTATCTAGCTTTATTGAGTATTTTCTTTTTATTATTAGCCTATCTGTATGTAATAGATTTTTTCCCTTAAATTTTATGTTGTCTCACATTAATATTGCCTTCACCAGTTTTCTTGTGGGAGGGGGCTTGATATGTCTTTATCTACCTTTCTGTTCTTAATCTTTCTGCAGAGTATTAATTAGATATAACAACTCCTATGAACAACATGGCAAAACCTTGGTGTTATTGCAGGTTCAGTTCCAGACCATGGCAATAACATGAATGCTGCAATAGGGTAAGTCACATGAATTTTGTGGTTTACTGGCTTCCTGGACTGATGGGTTGTCTCTACTGTTTTGCTTGTCCCTGCTCCCTCTCTCATTCCCTACCTCTGCACACACAGAGACTGGGGAGCTGTAGCAGAGACTGCTAGGCTAGCTGCCTACCTCATATACAGTACTTTTTTTTCCTACTTTGAAACAGAATACTTACTTCTAGCTGGGAGCAATGCTAACCAGAATGAAAGGCACTTCCCAGCTTCCCTGGCAACCAAGTACACCAAATGAGATGGAGCTAAAGTGCTATATGAGGCTTCCAGGAAGTCTCTTTAAAAAGGAAGAAGCTCCAGCTGCCATCTTGGACCAGGAGGATGGATGCCAAGCATTGAGATAGTAGAACGGAAAGACAGAAGGAACCTGGGTCTCTAACAACCTTAGAGCTGCTATGCCAGTGCTGGGATACCTTCTTCCGTACTTAATTTACATAGAGAGGAATAAATGTCTCTCCTGTTTAATCCACTAATTTGGGGGTGGGGTGGGGTTCATTTATTTAGCAGCTGAATGCAATTCTCCATACAGAAATGAGAAATGGTCCTAGAATTTTTATTTAAAAAATGGTACATTGGGACTTCCCTGGTGGTCTAGTGCTTAGGAGTCTGGCTTCCAGTGCAGGGGACATGGGTTTGATGCACGGTCGAGGAACTCAGATCCCACATGCTACAGGGCAACAAAGCCTATGCACTGTGACTTCTGAGCCTGCCCTCTAGAGCCCATGTGCCCCGGAGCCTGTGGCTCCATAACAAGACGACCCTCTGTGCTGCAGCTAGAGAAAGCCTACACCCCACAACGAAGAGCATCTGCATGGTGCAACAAAGACCCAGCGCAGCCAAATAAATAAATGCTAAAAAATGAATGTTTAACTACCAAATATAGAAAATAAAAATGATCCTCTTCTAGCTAATTAACTTGAACATATTTTACAAACAACATATTTACAATGAATGTGTTCCCTAAAGTACATCCTATAAAATTCTGTGTGTGACTCTCTTCCTCATGTCCCATGCATTTCTTCTAGGTTCACTTCCCTTGCTGGATGAGGCAGGCTGAAGCTGACTTGCAGAGAAAAGCTGAGGGATGAGGGGGGGGGTCTCAAGGGTATTCACGCCTACAGCTCTGGTATCCTTAACCCTCTCTGCCTTTCTGGAGGTTTGATTATACAAGCCAACACACCGCTCTTATTTGTTGTCACCTGAGGCCAAAGAATCCTGATAAAAAGAACAGAAAGCTACTGAAGAGATGTACTCTTGTGGCATTTGCCTAATTTATCCACAGTGAAGTAACCAAAAATAATATAGATTTAAATTTTTAGAGAGGAAGTTGATTTTTAAAAAAAAGATAAAAATGAAGAAAAAAAAAAAACACTGGAAAAACACCAGGAGAGAAAGATAAAAATGAAGAAACTAAAAATAATGAGCCCCAGAATGCTGCCTAATTTATCAAACTTGTCAACAGCAGCAGTTAAGAGTAGAAATCTGTTCTTCAAGGGGAAAAAAAATCTCAGACTAAAGTTATCAAACAGTATGAGACCTCAAAGGAACAATAAAAAGCAGAAATGACTGCCCACAGTACATCTTTTTATTTCAACTATTTAAAACAGCCTAAGGACAACACTTAAATACTAGACTGCCTCTTAAAACTCATCTGTCATTTGTATTCAGATACAATATAAGGATGGTACATGACAATTTAAGTCAAGATTTTTTTTTTAAAGCCAGGCCTTGTCTTCAGCACAGGGCTAAAGTTTCTTTTATCAGGCACATGCTATACTAGTAATATACTGTTTTTATTTTTTTTAAGATCACATTAAGACTTTCCCATTGATGACAACAATATAAAAGGCCTAAATTTAAGAAGATCATTTTATCTGGGACACAAACAACTGTTTCACCAAGCCATGTTAAAAAACAAACAAAACAGTATTAAGAATTATTACAACATTCATTTAAAATACATATTCTTCAATTTGATTTACTATAATTACCTAAAAAGCAAATATTATACATACCTTTCTCATTAACATATATCAAGAGGGAATCCATGAAACAAAATGGGTATTTTAAAATGAGAGTAATTACCTTTGATGCAAGGTTGTCTACCAGAGCAATCATAGAATTCTTAAATAAGGTGGCAGCGGTCAGCGGTCTCTTGGTCACCTCTGTAATGCTCAGCTTGCCTTCAGGCCACATATTCTTCAGCACAGGATTTGAACTGAGAAGCACAGAAAGAGTGGCTTGAACGTTACAGTCAAATAAGTGGATTAAGAATTGCTAAGCATTCCTGCTGAACTGTATCCTGGGAGCGACAACTGCACTGCAGACGAAACTCACTAGGCCTGATTGATAAAATGGTTCCACCTAGAAAATCAGGCTGAGAGTATAATGGCAGATACCACACCACAAAATGAGAAGACGTGCCTAAACCAGGCCACCTTCGAAAAACTCTTTCAATTTCTTTAAATGATCGTGCTGTTATTATTACGTAGGATATTCTAACGGTTTACATGGCTCTTATACCATATACCTAAAATCAAATGGTTTTGGTGATTGTTACAAGAATGAGAACAAATCAGAAACAGGAGAATGATCCTCAAGGTCATGTCAGAAATCATGAAAGAGAAAGCATTTTTTTTTTCAAACTGGAGTATAATTGTTTTACAATAATGTGTTAGTTCTGCTGTACAGTAAAGTGAATCAGCCATATGCACACAGATCTCCCCTCCCTCTTAAACCTCCCTTCCACCCCAGCCCCATCGCATCCCTCCTGGTCATCATGGAGCACCAAGCGGAGCCCCCTGAGTCACAGAGCGGCTTCCCACTAGCTAGCTATTTTATAAACATGGTAGTGTGTATACGTCAATGCCACTCTGTCAATTCATTCCGCTTCCTCCGTCCCCCGACGGGTCCACAAGTCTGTTCTCTGTGTCTGTGTCTCAAGGAAGCATCTTTTAATTGACACAAATATGCATACAGTGTAGGTCATAAAAAGCCAGGTCTCTCAGAAAATACAGATGGGAACAGAAGATAACCACTTTTACACTGTCTTCTAGTAAATCCCTTTACTGCCGCTGAATTATGATCACATTTATAGGTAGTCCTGGCAGCTCCAATATTTTATTGATGTGACACGAAGGTGGCTGCAATCCAATTCTTAAACTTCAGGTCAGTTTTCAGGCTAAAAATGATATATTCCTTATTTGGCTCTGTGGAGATCTTTTTATAAACATGTATGGTGGTCTCGGCTCTGATTTTCTTCCTGTTTCATTTGGGTGCTTTCGATTTTTTAAAAATAACTTTTTATTGGAGTATAGCTGACTTACAATGTTATGTTGGGATTGACATACACACACTACTATATATAAGACAGATCACTAATAAGGACCTACTGTGTACAGCACAGGAAACTCTATCAAGTGCTCTGTAATGATCTATAAGGGAAAAAAATCTAAAGAGGAGCAGATGTGTGTGTATATATATATAACTGATTCACTTTGTTGTATACCTGAAACTAACACAACACTCAGTGCTTTTGATTTTAAAGTAATTGGGATTTGAAATGTTGCTTGTTTTCTGAAAACTTCTCTCTTGTCAGATTTTTTTTTTTTTTAATTGGGGGTTGAGAATAGAAAAAGCTTAACATGGATCTTTTCTGCTAATTGTGTTTACTGCTCTCATCATTTTGCCCACTTTTCTTTCCCTGGGATAAAATTGAGAAAATTGAGTTGGTTCCCCAAACATCTAGTAAATTTCTGTACATGGAGGCTTTAAATAATAGTAGCAAACTGCCAGAATGGACAAGAGTGAAGAGGATAAACAGTGAGGTGAAGACTGACTAGTCTGTGAATGAAGACAGAGAAATATTCCTGACCCTCACCATTGCCAGAAAGCCGTGCCAACTGCCATCAAATGTGGCTATAAAATAATGCATGATCTGTGGTTCATGGACCCAGTTTTACTATGTTCTAGTCCTATTCCATAATTTTCCAAAGATAACATGTCAATAAAAATGACCACATAAATGTACATTGCTTTTCCTTAACTTTAGCATTCCACTCTTTAGCAGAGAAAGAACCTGGGCAATGGGTCTCAGTTTTCAGTGCCCATGGTGCCCGAATGCCTTTCTAATACCAAAGGAGTATTAACAGAATTTCCAGAAAGAAGAGTGTGTGCACTTTGAAAATCCTGATGCATGTCGAAGACAGAAAGTCACTGTCTTTGGGCCCATGCAGTTTCTATCCCCAGTTCCACCCTGCTCACTTTTGGCCTTGTCTAGACACTACCTTATGAATGAAGGGTGGGGTGAATGTTGGAAATGAAGGAAATAAGATGTTTATTATTAGTATTTATTTATTTGGCTGTGCCAGCTCTTTAGTTGCAGCATGTGGGATCTAGTTCCCTGACCAGGGAACATGCTGGGCCTCCTGCATTGGGAGCGGGGATTCTTAGCCACTGGACCACCAGGAAGTCCCTATTATTATTATTATATCATCGAACAGAAGGATTGACGTGTAATGAATCAAAACAGACAAGTTCAATAGTTTTCAAAGAGAAAGAACTTTCAGGCTGGTAAGTCAACATAATTTTCAAATATTTAAAAGAGCTTTTTCCTTAAAGGGGAAGCTTATTTATCCAGAAAGCCAGTATGTGTAACAGGGAAGGCAGAACTTAGCAGGCTAATGAGAGGGTGGTAAAGAGTGGCCTGGGCAACTGGCATGCCACCTGCTTGCTTCTGTCCCCTGCCCTTTACACACACACGTGCAAGCATACACGCACGCATAATCTCCAGAACTAGAGACCCAAGGACTACTCTTTAAATAGATGTAAAGAAAGGATTAAAATTTACTGAGGTCATTTAGCCATGGAAGTATCAAAAAGTATCCAGAGGCAAAGGCAGCCCATTTAAATACTAACAGGATAGTTTTAATCAAAACGATTTCAAGACTTTCCATCCCACTAGCAAGACCTTTCCTACTAGGGCGATCTATACAGTAAGCTGCAACTTTTTATGTTTTTATACCTTTGGCAAGACCTTCCCTGCTGTGAAATGTCTTTAATTACTAGACTTATCTAAGTTCCTTTGTTCTGATTCCAGGCTTACCAAGCAACTAAGCATCCTTTGGATGATATTTTTCACTGTCAATTAGTAAACTAGAGTCCTATTTAATTTCCCAGGCAGGTTTCCAATAGGGAAGAAGAGCCTGATAAACTAATGCAAGTGTTTCATACCACGAGACCGTTACGACTGTCTGACTGTCTGTGGGAAGTTAAGTCCACTCACTGCTGTCTCTGCATTAGTCCTGTGAGCTGGGGTGACCAGAATCCACCACCAGAAGGTGGAGCTGCTCTCAGGGAGCTGAACCTCTGGGGTTCCCGGGGGGCGCTAGTGGTAACCAACCTGCCTGCCATGCGGGAGACAGAGTTCAGTTCCTGGGTCCTGAAGATCCTCTGGAGAAGGGCACAAAAACCCACTCCAGTGTTCTTGCCTGGGAAATCCCAGGGACAGAGCAGCCTGGTGGGCTGCAGCCCATAGGGTCGCAGAGTCGGACATGACTGACGTGACTTAGCACGCGCACACACAATGAATGCCACCCTGCGCAGCCTCCTGGCACACAGCCTGACTGCCTCCCCAGGGCAGCACGCCCTGACTTTGCCACTGGACGACTGAGGCCATTTTTCCAATTTGACTTTTTGACATTTTTTTATACAGACCAATGCCAGACTCTTTGGTTTCTCCCTCAGAATGAGTGCATCTTACCTGATAAACCAATCACTGAAGCTCCTTTCTGAAAGTCTCCCCTCCCCAAATCGGTTATTACATGGGTTCCCTCTCAGACCCCCACGTCTCTGTGACTTTCTAGTGTTGATGGCTCTATCTCTGCTCCTGGAGGCTTCATCCACACCGATGAACCACTTTATAGCAAAACCTCTTGGAAAAAATGGTTGAAACCCACCGTCTCCTCATTCTGATTTTCTGTCTTCTCTTGACCCGCTTCCATCAGACATCTGTCTTCCTGACACTGCCGAAGTCAGCGTTGTCAGGGTTCCACTGACCTTCATGTCAGCAAATCCAGTGGTGAATCTTGTCCTCACATTACTCTGCTCTTGATAGTATTGGACACAGTTTATCATTTTTACTTGGCCTGGCCACTCTGACACCAGATTCCTGCTTCCTTCCTAACTCACAGGCATGCTCTCAGCTTCCTCTGCTAGTTCCTCCTTTCCTGCTTGACTCAAAATGGTGACATCTCAGGGATTCATCCTTCAATCTCTTCTCTCTTTTTATTTTTTGTCAGTGCTCACCCTAGATAATATCAGCCAGGACAATGGCTTTAAGTATTATCAACAGACTGATGACCATGAATTTATTTCTCTGTTCCCATCTTTACTCTGAGTTTCAGATGCACGCATACAATTGCCTATTTGGATGGATGTCAAGGACACACCTCCCACAAAACATATTCGAAGCAGAACTCTTTATTTCCCCCCAAAATGAGTACTTCCTCTGTCTATCCCACAACCAAGCATCCCGTCCCCATTGTCTTTGACTTCTGTTTTTTTTCCCATCACACATTCTATCCATCAGTAAATCCTGTTGGTTCTATTTTCAAAATATCACCCACTTGGGCCATTTTCCATTTCTGTCACCACCATCCATGTCTCAGCCTGGATCACTAAACCAGTCTCCTATCTTGGTTTACTCCTGCCCTTCACAATTTGGGTTTTACACAGTGGTTCCAGTGATTTCTTTAGAATAGACATTACATCATCCATTCCAATGGCTTCCCATTGTACCTGCTCATGGACTCTTCATGAGTTTGGCCCGTGGACCCTTCTGCAGTCATTCCTGATCGTTCTCCCCTCCCCTCACGGATTTTAGCCACACTGACCTTCCTGCTGTCAACACACCCAGGCTCGTTTCCACCTCAGCATCTTGGTGAACTAGTCTTTCTCTCTGTTTGAATGCTGTCCCCCCATACTCACGGTTTGCACCCGCACTTCACTCTAGGCTCAGTTCAAATGACCCTTCTTAAAAGAAGGAGCCTTTTCCTACCACACTACCTGTAACACCTCCATGGCCCTTCTTGGTCTATACCCTCAATCTCTCACCTAACTTTGTTTTTCTTCATAGCACTTGACACTAGCTGAAAGCTCCATCTTTTATCATTAACTGTCATCTCCACTAGAATAAAAGACCTCAGGAGGGCAGGGACTTTGTCCAGGTTTTTTCAACAGCTGAACACCAAGAGCATAGGGGAATGTGTGGCTCAGAGGTGCTCCATACATCTTTGATGACCTACTGGCCAATGGGCTGACCTGACTTGATACACGAACGACGACACTTCAACCAAAAGAAGCAGTTGGCTAGGAAGCTTTTCTTCATGGGCCTTCTTTCCAAAGTATCTGTACCGGGTGTGAACTTGCCATCCTTTGCTTGGTTTTATTTCTCCATGACTTTTTCACATTTTCTTGGGTTGTGAGAAGATTCTATTCACTCTGACGTGAGAGCCACTCTGTTATTAGGGTGGTCCCTTGGCTGGAGGCAAAGACACTACAGTGGGAATCAGAGTGTGTAAAGCTTTCGGCTGGCCCAGAGCTTACCTGACACCCTCCCATCGCACTGCCCTGGCCTGGGGACTGCTGCGTACACTGTCAGGGACAAGAAGGATGGCAACAGTAAAGAGAGAAACCAAGGAAACCCAAGGGAAACCGAGGAACACTGTATTGTAACAGGGTCCCTGCCCTAAGTTTACAGATTTTATCATCATAAAGTAACAGATGATTGCACTCACTGAGTATGACCACACAGAAGTATAAAAATTGCCAGAAAACTCTTAAAATTGTCACACAGAAATAATCATGTGCATACATATTACATAATAAATGTGTCAGCAAGCTAAATATAAAGACGATTAATAAAATTTTAATCCTACCTGTTATACATGAGGCGCTTGAAATCTTGAAATAAAGTGTCTTTGTTTTTGTCAATAAAACCAACAACAGAATACCTAGTTGAGAAAAAAGAAACATGGAAAACACATTATTCACCAAGCAAGAGCCATTTTTAAGCTTTTCTAGAAGTCTATGAGCCTTTCTACTGTTACATAAGACCATCGATTGTGTATAAAGCTTGCCCACCCAGTTCTGAGTTAAAGAAGATCAAATTTACCTACCCTGTAGACAGGGTGATGTTTCTGTCCCTCAAAAGGAGGGCAAACATCAGTGCCATCACTATGACTGAGATCATCACTCCACTGGTTTGTGGCTTACCTCGAGATGCTGACTCTTAAAAAGACAGCTGTGTGTGCCATCCCATATTCCTAAGATAAAAGCAAAACAGCAACGTACAGGATCTAAGAGTCTCATCCGTGGGGAGGTGAGATGACTTGCCTAAGGCTCGCTCACTGTGTTCAGGGTGGGAGAAAAGATCCAAGAAGAACTGCAAAGGATGGTAAGATTGGGGTAAGCAGAAGAGAAAGAGGAAGGCAGATTACACAGGGCAACATTAAATGAAGGCGTGGAAGCAGGCACATGCAAGGAATTGTTGGGAGGAAATGAGAAGGTCAGTATTCAGATGTGGAGGGTGGGATGTGAGTAAGGTCTCAAAGCTAAACTTATAGCTGGCGGCCAAGGGAGGGACAGGAGCTGCCCTGCGGCAGTCACTTGCATGGATCTAGAGGGAGTAAATTGTGGGGAGGGGATAACTGTACGGGGTGATTCTGTGTGATCAAGACAGGCTAAGAGGTTAAGGAAATAGTAACTCTAGAGGTGGCTGCTCCCTATAGCTCCCCTATCTTGCCTGACTGTATTTTCTTCCTGGACAATCACATCACTGCAGACCAGTGGTCCCCAACCTTTTCGGCACCAGGGACTGGTTTTGTGGAAGACAATTTTTTCCATGGACTGGGGTGGGGGTAGGGGATGGTTTCGGGATGATTCAACTGAATTACATGCATTGTGCACTCTATTTCTATTGTTATTACATCAGCTCCACTTCAGATCATCAGGCATTAAATCCCAGAGGTTGGGGACCCTTGCTGTAGACAATTCTCAGATCTCTAACTCTGATGCCTCACCAGTCTTACATTGTTCCAGCCGCTCATATTTCATTCTGCAAGAAAGTTCCGTGCTGCCCATGGGCACAGTTTTAGGCCATCAGGTCCAAAATCATTTCCCTGCCTCCTCCAACCCTGGTCTTCTTCCTACTACCTTCAAGTCACTTTTGACTGAACCCTTAAAGTTACCTGACTCTTAATATATCATCAGACCCATACAATTCAAAGTCCTTATTTGGATCTTTTAGACTCATTGTGATTTGATCTCAATCTACTTTTCTAGGTGTTTCTACTTCTCTATGTCACCAAAAGGATACACTCCAGTCAAATGGGCTAAGGTGCTATTTCCTGAATCTTTCTAGCATCTTTCCCACTTTTTCCTAGAAAAATAATTCCTAGCACCTAACAATCAGCATCTGCCTATCTGGGTTTATCATGCACAGTTAAAAGTATTTGCTTATTCTGAAAACACATGTTATTACTCATATGGAAATTATTTTCAACCATCTTTTATTGTATCAATATATATATTCAAATGTGTGCATGTATATGTGTGTGTATATACATCTACATCTACATGGGGCTTCCCTGCTCAGCTGGTAAAGAATCGCCTTCTATGCAGGAAATCCCAGTTCGATTCCTGGGTTGGGAAGATCCTGTGGAGAAGGGATAGGCTACCCACTCCAGTATTCTTGGGTTTCCCCGGTGGCTCAGATGGAAAAGAATCTGCCGGCAACACAGGAAACCTGGGTTTGACTCCTGGATTGCGAAGATGCCCTGGAGGAGGGCATGGCAACCCACTCCAGTATTCTTGCCTGGAGAATCCCATGGACAGAGGAGCCTGGCGGGTATACAGTATATATATACAGTATACAGATGGTAAAGAATGTGTTAATACACACACAAACCCACACATGTACGTATGCATTTTACACGGAAAGCTCTTTATGGGCAGGGACCATACTTTATCAAGTATTGGGCACACAGAAGACACCCAGTAAAAATCTAGAAAAGGGTTGAAAGGCTTAAGGAGAGAGAGAAGGGGAATCAGAGACATCAGCTATTCCTCTATGGGGCTGGCTAACTCTCTGGACTGGGAGTCTGAACACCTAGGTATTGTCTCAGCTATTCGGTAAACTTGCTGTCTGATGCTGGGAAAGAATGCTACGCACGCTGCATAAATGTCTCCATCTGTGAATCAGCGGCTGCCCCGCGTGGCCTCTAAGGCCTCTGTCCTGCTCTGCAGTTACGCTGATGCAAGCCGTAGAAGAGCACCCAGTGAGTGTGGCCTGGGTGGTCAGAGGCGGGTGTCTGTGTATCACTGGATCTTCCCTCTTCAGGATTCTGGGATCTGGAAACAGCACCAGAAAAAGTGGAAAATGGTGCCACCCCGGCGCGAACGGCTAGTTTGACAGATGGGAGTGATAATTTTGAGCCGTATTACTTTATGATTCTAGAGTGTTAATTTAAATCAGGAACAGCTATTAAAGTTTCTTCAAATGCCTCTTTGGCATTGATAGAGATGATCATTTCCATTTTTTGTTGTTTAATCTCTGCCTGTAATGGGTTATGTGAATAGAATTCCCAGCATCAAAAATAAGGAGAAAGGAAAAGAGGGGACTTTAAGCAAAAACCAGATGATAAGCAGTGTGTGTGGACAAAGCATGCTAAGTGTAGCAGACTGAGAAACGCCTCCCGTGAAAGACGTGCTGCGCTGTGCTTAGCCGCTCAGTCGTGTCCGACTCTTTGTGACCCCATGGACTGTAGCCCGCCAGGGTCCTCTGTCCACGGGGATTCTCCAGGCAAGAATTCTGGAGTGGGCTGCCATGCCCTCCTCCAGGGGAATCTTCCCAACCCAGGGATCGAACCCAGGTCTCCTGCATTGCAGACAGATTCTTTACCGTCTGAGCCATCAGAGAAGCCTTGTCAAATTCCCTGGAAACTGTGAATATTACCTTGTATGGTAAAAGATGTGATTACACTGAGGGTCCTGGGAGAAGAAATTCATCTCGTGTTATTCGGGGGGCCCTTAAAGGCATTCACAAGTGTAGTTTTAAAACAGCAACAGAGGGAGATTAAATACAGACACCCCAAAGAGGAGGTGGCAATGTGACCATGGAGGCAGAGACTGGAGTGATAACAGCCACAAGCCAAGGAAAGCAGGCATCCACCAGACGATGAAGAAAGCAAGAAACAATATTCCTCTAAAGCATCCGGAGTGTGGCCCTGCCAGCACCTAGATTTCGAACTTGTGGCCTCCAGAACAGGGCATCCCTGACGGCTCAGATGGTAAAGAATTTGCCTGCAATGCAGGAGACCTGGGTTTGATCCCTGGGTCAGGAAGAACCATGAAAGAATACATTTCTGTTGTTTTAAGCCACCAATTTGTGGTCATTTGTTATAGAAACCCTAGGAAATTAAAAGACTAAGGAAGTTATATGTTTTTAGTTTTATTTTCTTACCAATTTCTATTTTTATCACACTGGAGCCAGAAAATGTAGCTTGTGAGAATTTCACTTTTTTGAATAATATGTGAAAAATCATATGGGAAAACTGGTTTTTGCTCATATAGTTACCCAACTACCAGTAGTTCTTCATGTATAGTGATGACTCTCACTTCTGGGCCTGCATGCCTGCTGTCTCTCTGCTTGGAATGCCCTCTCATCTCTTTCTCTTCCTAGTTCTGTCTTCCGACTAAGCCTCTTTTACTTTCTAGGCTCATCTGGAATATCACTTCCTTCAAGGCTTGACTACACTCCTCACTCTGGGTTAATTATTCCTCCTCAATGTTCCCACAAGGCTTCCCTGGTGGCTCAGTGGTAAAGAACCCACCTGCCAATGCAGGAGATGTGGGTTCAATCCCTGGGTCAGGAAGATCTCCTGGAGAAGGAAATGACAACCCACTCCTGTATTCTTGCCTGGGAAATCCCATGGACAGAGGAGGCTGGCGGGCTACAGTCCATGGGGTGGCAAAGAATTGGACATGACTTAGTAACTAAACAACAACAAACAACAGTGTCCCCATAATGCCTTGTATGTCTCCAGTTTATCCTTTTCTGCTCTTCATTATCATGACTTATCATGTATCTGCCTGTGTCCTCCACTAAGCTGTTAGCTTCTTCAGGGCATAGTCCATGTTTCTCATCTTTCTATCCCAAATCCTAACATACTTCCATGGTTTATTTAACCATCAGTTGATGTTGATCGAATGTCAACTATGCCAGAAACTGTGTATGGCCACACATGATGTGTCTTTAACAAATGTTTGAAAAGCAAGGAATGAATGAAGCTATGCCAATGTTTTAAGTGAAGAAATTAAAATATATTGGCATCAGAAGTGGCTGGAAAATGCAAACGAATAGGAAAACAATTTCTATTTCCCTTGATTGTATCTTCTGCAGTGAGGCTGCATGCAAACCTCCACGTCGGGCACCGGAGTGAGACACTTACACCACATCCCCTGCATAATGTCGAATTCGAAAATCTCGATCGAACTCCAGGATCTTGTCTGAGGCGCAGAGCTAAGGAATCAAGAAGGAAGGAGATGATCTTGAAAACAGACATTTTCACTTTCCTAAAAATATATTCCAACTTAATAGGAGAGAATAATCATGTCACAAATCATGATATCATTATGAATGAAGTCCCAGTGTGTGAGGCTTTATTTAATTTGGCAAATGTGGTAAAGATTGAGAACTTTTCCCCCCGAAGTGTACAGAGCCAGACTGCATTTCCTGGCCACCCTGGTGACTGGAAATGGCCGGGTGACCAAGCTCTGGACAATGGAAGGTGAGTGTGAGGGGATAAGGTTCTTCAAGGTCAAAGCTGGTAAGAAGTGGGTGATTCTCCTCTGTACTTTCTCCTCACCTCCCACTAGTTGGATGCAGAGAAGGATAGTCCTGAGGGGATGGAAGAGCCTGAAGATGGGAGAAGCCTGGGACCCTGGGAGAGAAACAGACTTCTGCTATCTATGACACTTAAATCTCGGCTGTTAACACAGCCCAGCCAACCTGGACTGGTAGAGCCTCTCTCTCCTCCATGTCCCACTTAAAGAAGACCATTTTGAGGACTTGCCATCTTCTAAGCATGGATATCTCATTCAATACTCACAACTGATATTTAAACTAAGGATTATGGATTCACTTTTACATACATGAAAACTAAGCCTCAAATAGGTTAGGTAACTGGTCCAAGGTCCTGCAGCTGATAAACGGTAGCTCTAGGAAGAACTCTTGGGACCAAGTGCCATGTCTGTACTCTGCTATGTGTATATCAGCCTGGCTCACCCGTCTTCTGCTAAGCCGGGACTCCAGGTCTACCACTTCACAGAAGATCAACCTTCTGCAGCTGCTTCTCACTGAAGAGGACCTCTCTGAGAAGGCAGTTTTTATATAGCCCCGGATCTCTATAAGTTTCTGCAATTTCCTTATTACAGAAGAACCTAGATTCTTTGACCATCCTGTAAAGGATCACTTGATATCCTTTAGGTTCAAAAGCAGATGTTTAAGAATCCATAACTATTGGGACTTCCCTGGCGGTCCAGTGGTTAAAACTTCACTTTCCAATGCAGGAGTTGTGGGTTTGATCTCTGGTTGGGGAGCTAAGATTCCACAGTGCCTCACAGCCAAAAAAACAAAACATAAAACAGAAGCAATATAAAGACTTTAAAAATGGTAAACATTAAAAAAAAAAAAATCCATACGCATTGAGTATGGTTATGTACAAACATCACTTGGCTTGTCATGTTAGATAACAAACAACCCCAACCAGGATGGTGGGTTCTCTGTGGATGTAGACTGTTAAGGGAATAATTAGTCTATTAATTCAACAAATTAATAATTACAGGAAGTTAGAGTCAGACTTCTGAGATTGCAGTCTTGTCTCTACCATCTATATGCTCTCTTTCCTTCAGTAATCACTTATTGCAGAGTTGTTCCAGAGGTTAAGCCAACTATGGAGAACAAAACATCTAACATTCAGAGGGGTCTCTGAAATATTTAATCCCTCTCCTTCCCTCACTTATCAACCAGTTTTACAAAACTGTTCTACTTATAAAACTCCCAAAGGAAAAGGACTCAAGAGACATCTATACTAATTGAATATTCTTACATTTCCATACTGCAAAGTCTTAACTGATCTAAACATAGAACTTTTAGATTTTTCTTTACTTTTTTTAAAAAATAATAAAACCTATTTATCATTCAACTTTACATGTTAACAATACTTTTAACAGTAATTTTATAGTTTATTGGAACATCTGTCTGCCTCTGCATGATAACTTTAATGCATGACAAACAATTTAGCCCCTAAATAAACACAAGCCAGAAACCTCTTCTTTAACCTGCCAATAAAAGTAATTAATCATTAGTAACCAATAATGAATGAAAATACCTGCTGTGACATACAGGATAAGAGCATTTATTTAACGGAAAGGCTCACAGTGATGAAGATATCCTGACAGCTTGGTTATTTCATTTTTTTCCCTTCATTAGGCAAAAATCCCAGAAAAGAACACACAAAAAATTTCCATCTCAAGATTTGTCTGAGAGATGCTGCTGCTGAGGGAGAAAGAAGCCACCTGGCCTGAGAGTTGGGAGAACCTGGGCTCCCACATTAAAGGGAAGAAAAGAACATTTCCATCTTCACGGATAAATTACTATTTAGCCGATCAAGTCAGTAGTTACTGCTTAAAAGTACTGCATGAACAGCTTTGACTTGAAATATTTGGCTGATACATTCAGGTACATAAATGGCCAAGGTGAAACATAACAAAATGAAGTGATTTCTCATGTGAGAATCATAGTTGTTTATCTAATCATACGGAGAGTTGCCTGTTTTAGTTCAGAATTCAATATTTCCTAAAATTTATTTGGTATGATCGTGACCAATCCAATTCGATTTGATACACAAGGATTGTCTACCATCTGGTAGACATAATACGAGGCGAATCTCCAAAATCTGAAATATGATTATAAAGGACATTTTAACCCAACCCCTCAGAGATGGGACATTTGCCCCTGTCATTGTGCCATTTCTGAAAGCATCACTCTAAATTATTCATGTGGCTTCTAACTTTGCTTACTGTTCTGTCCCCAGCCGTCATGATTGTATCTGGAAAACGAGAGGCACTTATTCAGTATTTGTGTTATAAACAGGAAATGACTGGAGGAATAACTCTAGCTGGAACCCTAATGTCAAAGATCAGACTATAGGGACTTTCCTGGTGGTCCAGAGGTTAAGACTCCGTGCTTCCAATGCAGGGGGTGCAGGTTCAATACCTGGTCGGGAAACTAGATTCCACATGCCACGCAGTGCGACCGAATGTGAAAATTAAAACAAAGATAAGATCATAGTATCTGAAAGCCAACTTAGAGCAGGCTACAAGTTAGTCTTCAATAATAGACCAAGGAGAATGTTTTAGAAATAAACTGATCTAAAATAAGTATCAGCCAGTAATCTATTTCTTGATGATTTGTGCCTTCTCTAGTTAGCTGCGGAATCTTACTGTTCTGATTACATAATGTCAAAAGGGACAAAGTTAGAATATAGATTTATTCATACTAAAAAATGGCAGTGCGTCACAGATTTACATGGAATTATGGAGGAGCAGAAACGTTTGCCCCTTTCTTCACGTAAGTGAAGAAGAACAAGGCCTGTTTTTCCTTCAGCTTATGGTTGCTAGACAAGCCTGTATTTATAGGGAACACCTGGGGATGATGGTGTGTCTCTCCTAGGACAAATATCATGGCAAACATACTATATGCAAGGCATAGCACAAAGGTATGATCACCGCAACTGCCACCAGTTATCATAGAAACATGATCGGTTTGTAACATTTTTAGAATGTGAAAAATAGGGAGTTAAAAAGGACACCCATTTAAGGAATGAGTTTCCTTGTAACATGAGAATTTCAGCTAGAATTTCTCGTTTTCAAGAAAGTCACATAGTCTGAAGAGCTAGAGCGGAGCACACATACTATATTTTTATAACAGGATTACAGTAAAAAGTCAAGGACAAAAGCTATTTTCAGTGCCATAATTATCAGATGCAGGAGCAAAATTCTAGCACATGAACAAGGTCTCTGTACCTATTGGTTATAAATGACATCATGCTTTCTAAAGAATTGTGTTCATTTTTCCTTTCTAGCAAATTGAGTAGTCTAGAGCGCCCTCTCCTGGACATTATGATTTTTATCAATCACATCATCCCATAAAGAAGGCTGAGCACCAAAGAATTAATGCTTTTGAACTGTGGTGCTGAAGAAGACTCTTGAGAGTCCCTTGGACAACAAGGAGATGAAATCAGTTGATCCTAAAGGAAATCAACCCTGAATATTCATTGAAAGAACTGATGCTGAAGCTACTTTGGCCACCTGATGCGAAGGGCTGACTCATTAGAAAAGACCCTGATGCTGGGAAAGACTGAAAGCAGGAGAAGGGGATGACAGAAGATGATATGGTTGGATAGCATCACTGACTCAATGGACATGAGTTTGAGCAAGCTCTGGGAGATGGTGAAGGACAGGGAATCCTGGCGTGCTGCAGTCCATTGGGTCATAAAGAGTTGGACTTGACTGAACAACAACATCATCATCCCAATAAACCAGAGAGGCAGAACTTATCCACAGCAATAAATCATTTCAGGGATGTTTGGCCTTTCATACTCATGTGGACGTTCTTGTACCCCAACATAAAAATTCATTTGATTCTGCCAAACAATGAGGAAAATCGTACGGATCACAATGAGAGGACGTTCTCATTATACACGGTACCTTGCGGCTGGAAAAATGACCGTGTTTGCCCAGTTTACTGTTAAGTGCTTCTAGGAACATCTCATCAGTGACTTTGCCGACGTTCATGCAGGCGTCATCGAGGATGGCAATGATCCCCTTGTGCTGCTGCTCCACCAGGTCCACGATGATCTGATTGTTGAAGTAATCGATCTGGAGGACACAGCAAAGAGCCAGTTACCAACGGAATGGTGACCAGGTGCAACACCAGTGCCTCCACATGTATCAGGAGTTCAAGTCACTTTGATGTCAGATATGTAAATCACATTTCATGAGGCTTCCCTGGTGGCTCAGATGGTAAAGAATCTGCCTGCAATGCAGGAGACCTGGGTTCAGTCCCTGGGTTGGGAAGATCCCCTGGAGAAGGAAATGACAACCCACTCCAGTGTTCCTGCCTGGAGAATCCCCTGGACAGAGGAGCCTGGCGGGCTACAGTCCATGGGGTCACAAAGAGTGGGACACGACTGAGCGACTAACACTTTCGATGCTAAAATGAGTACACGTTCTAACAGAGGTTTTTTAACAGATGTATTTATTGACTTTGTATCATAAAACATTTTGTCTTGGGAGTTCCCTGGTGGTTTAGTGGTTAGGATTTGGCACTTCTCACTGCCGTGGCCCTGGTTCAGTTCCTGGTCAGGGAACCGAGATCACATGGGCTGCACAGCTTGGTCAAGATTTTTTAAAAATTGCCTTAAATGAACACAGCAAGTCCCCTACAAATGAACGAGTTTCATTCTCAGAGTGTGATTGTAAGACCAATAAAGTTAACCGAGGTTAACACAGCTAACACAATCGGCTATATAGTACTGTACTATAATAGGTTTATAATATTCTTCACATAAATAATACACACATAAAAAATGAACAAACACAAAAAATAAACATTTTGCATCTTATAGTACAGTACCTTGAAAGTAGAGTAGTACAATAGCTGGCACACAGGGGCTGGTGTGAACTTTGCATTTTTAAAAGTCTGCAACCTGAAGGTTTGTATGTAGGGGACTTACTGTACAGCTCAAGGTGAAAAGTATAAAGTAGATAATGTTTCTTCCTTCACTAAGCCTTATTTTAATCCTGTCTTCATACCTGGCACCTAACCTTACTCTCCATACACTCAATCCCTTCATCTCTTGGCTGTTAATCTCAAGACCCATATTCCACTGTGCTGTGCTAAGCCACTCAGTCGTGTCCCAACTCTTTGTGACCCCATGGACTGTGATCCACCAGGCTCCTCTGCCCATGGGGAGTCTCCAGGCTAGAATACTGGAGTGGGTTGCCATGCCCTCCTCCAGGGCATTTTCCCAAGCCAGGGATCGAATCCAGGTCTCCCGCATTGCAGGTGGATTCTTTACCATCTGAGCTACCAGGGAAGCCCCCCTATTCCACTAGGTGCCCACAAATAACCTGGAAGTATTACTTTATACCTAACTTGATGGTTAAGGTGTTACATAGAACTTGCATTTTTAGTTACATGACCCTGGCTGACCAAAATGTCAGAGTGTCTCCTCCAGTTTCTCAAAAGTTAAAAAGCATATACGGATCTAACAGAGTTTTCCAGGGTCCAATATAAAAAATTTAATTATCAGATAATAAGGATCCATAAAGGGTAAGAATACACTTTTCATTTGCTTCCACAAGCTGAAAAAAAGTTATAAACAACTTCTGAATCTTTCTCTACTTCAAGACATACAAGGTATGTATCATAATCCTCTTCTACACCTGTTTCTTCCAATGAAATTGTGAAAGTGTTAGTCACTCAGCTGTGTCCAACTCTTTGCAACCCCATAGACTGTAGCCCACCAGGCTCTTCTGGCCATGGAGTTTTCCAGGCAAGAATACTGGAGTGGGTTGCCATTTCCTCCTCCAGGGGCTCTTCTTAATCCAGGAATCGAACCCGGGTCTGCACTGCAGGCAGATTCTTTATCGGCTGAGCCACCAGGGAAGCCTGTTTATTCTGATAGCCTGCAGCATATTTATCACCACACTCAGAGAGAAAGCATACATGGGCCTGACTCAGGCAAGCTGCGCATCACGTGAAGATGGGCAGTCTCTACACTTTAATCTTGTGTGTTGATGTGTCCCAGATCATTCAGGAGGCACCTGATCTGAGAGTTGTCTCCATTACCCTCTCTAAAATGGACACACTCACAATAGATGATTACTATGGCTCATGGATCCCTGTTCAATGGTATTTAAAAATCCCAGGGCTCATGCCAGCTGTGGTTTTCAACTCCACCTCTAGTTTTCCAAGCCCTCCTCTGTATTCCATGAACTCAAAGTCTGCAAACTGGGTGGCTTTTACTTTTTTTATATTTTTCTGATTTGTCTAAATCAGTGATACTCAATGGAGTGTGACTTCCCCTGGAACCCCTAGGGCATCTGGCAATGTCTGGGGACATTTTTGACAGTCATGACTAGTGGAATGCAACTGGCATCCAGGAGGAGGAAGCCAGGATACTGCTAAATGTCCTACGACGCACAGGACAGGCTTGGTACAAAATGTTAGTACAGAGACAGATCAGCCCTGGTCTAAGTGTTTACTTTTATTGTGAGTACTTTATTACATTTCTCACCAGGGAAAAAAGTTATTTGTATCTTTGGAAAAAATATTCTTAAAATGTTCAAAAAGTAGGAACTCTATATTCATCAACATAGCTGAAATCTTAGACTTTGCAACTGTGGAATTAAAGACTAAGTCTTTTGTCCTAAGAACAAAAGAATTAAGTTTCCCAAATTCCAGCTGGCTATCTACAAGTAATTAGTCTTTGCTGAAGAGTTCAGTAGCTTTTGGGTCACAATTTAATGCTGCTTTAAGCATTGCCTAAAATTATGGTTTTCCAATCAGGTGCTTCCAGCAACCTGGCATTCCCAAGAGGTTTCTTAGGGGATGCAGGAGACAAAGAAATGGGATCGAGTTTTTACCTTTTATTTATTTTAAATAATTTTTCCTGCAGTATAGTTGATTTACAATGCTGTGTTACTTTCTGATGTACCACAGAGCACATCAGTTGGATGTGTGTCAGTCACTCAGTTGGGTGTGACTCTCTGCAACCCCTGGACTGGAGCCCGCTATGCTCCTCAGACCATGGAATTCTCCAGGCAAGAATGAACACTGGAGTGGGTTGCCATGACCTTCTCCAGGGGATCTTCCCAACCTAGGGATTGAACTTGCATCTCTTATATCTCCTGCACTGGCAGGCGGGTTCTTTATCACTGGTACCACCTGGGAAGCCAAAGTTACATATACACATATGTTCACTCATTTTTAGATTCTTTTCCCATATAGATCATTACAGGGTACTGAATAGAGTTCCCTGTGCCACACAGTAGGTCCTTATCAGTTATCTGTTTTATATACAGTAGTGTGTCTTCGGTGCTAGAGAAGATTCTTGAAAGTCCCTTGGACTGCAAGGAGATCAAACCAGTCAATACTAAAGGAAATCCACCCTGAATATTCACTGGAAGGACTGATGCTAAAGCTCCAGCACTTTGGCCACTTGATGCGAAGAGCCAACTTCTTAGAAAAGACACTGATGCTGGGAAAGATTGAGGGCAAGGGGAGAAGGCGACAACAAAGAATGAAATGGCTGGATGGTATCACCAAGTCAATGGACATGAGTTTGAGAAGATGCCAGGAGATAGTGAAGGACAGGGAAGCCTGGCGTGCTGCAGTGCAAAGAGTCGGACACGACTTATTGACTGAACAACAACAAATGTGTCTATGTCAGTAAGTTGGGGGTTTTTAAAGGAAATACTTGCCCAGAATAGGGATTCTAATTTGGGCATTCGGCCTGTCCTCAGTAACTGTTACCCTCGAGAGAGTCTTCTGCTTCCTCTAGGACATATTTCTCTTGGTTTATTTCACTAAGAATTGTTTTAAAGGGCTTTTTTCTCCCTTTTCATATATTTGGAATAGCCTCCTGCTGTTGTTGACTTTTCCCTGTATCAACTATGCCTGTGGAATTTGATGTTCTGATTGTTAAAGGATATTTTTGACCAGTATCTCTGAACCACATCTGAATAACAAGTTTTATGATTAAATTTGTTATAAAAACCTAAACACCAGTTATAATTGTGTACTATGAGAAACAGATTCATTCTATGAAAGTTGCATATTAATTGAATTACATGTTAAATATGTGATGGGAATTCACTCTTTAAATCAAAACTATAGGCAATCCTATTAGAAAGCAATAATACACCCTTGGTTTATTTGTAATAAACCTTGGTTTATTTGTAAATAGGCAATATTTACACTAATATATTTGAACAAAACTTTTTATGGTATTCTAATATATAACACAATGGAAGGCAAAGAAGCAATTAAAAGCAGGAAAGCTAGTTATTATATACATATATACACATATATACATATTTAAGATATATAATACGTAATTATATGTCATATATATGTATGTTTCCAGTATCTACTTTTCCTGAATCAGAGGAGATAGAAAGTAAGACGCTGGGAAGGAATATAAAAGTAACTTAAATACAGCATTTCAAATAGGTTTTTACTGCTTACACTGAGTATCAGAAAACAAATATGGACTTCATTGTCTATGCTTGGCAAAAGGATAAACACAGAAATAAAAGGAAACTCAGAAGTTTTTGAATTTTTTAAGTCCGTTCTCAAAATTGTTTTATAATAAAAATTTCAAAGAAAATTACAAAGTTCCATTTCGACCATGAGCAGGAAGTCTAACGGTCATGGTTTTAGCTGTGATCTGTGGGATTGTACCCTGCATCAATCAAACTGTCTGCCTACATCTTATCCGACTAGTGACAAAGACAAAGTTCCCAGAAAGCCCCGAGAGGAGAGGGGGAAACTGACGTTTGACACAGCGGAGACTAAACGGAAATCAAAGTTATCACAGCTGTTTTCATGCATTGGTTTCAGGGAATATGAACTTCATTAACCAAAGACAACAAAGTGTCACTGAGTTTACTAAGCAGAGGAAGAAAAAAGAGGAATAAGAGCAAAAAAAAAGAAGGAAGGAAGGAGAAGAAACTCTACTAGGAAGCCAAGTTCTGTCCATTGAAGGCAAAAGCTGCTGCTATGAATAACTTATAAAGGATGCCAAAGTCAAACAGACAGATGTGAACCAAAAAGTCATGTGTTCTTATGGGACAGCATAAACAACTGGTTCAATATCCTATGATAAACCATAATGGGAAAGGATAGTTTAAGAAATGTACACATATATGTATGACTGAATCACTTTGCTCTATAGCAGAAATTAACACAACATTGTAAATCAACTATACTTCAATGTAAAATATTTCTTTTCTATCTATATAAGATGATGAACATTCACTAAACTCATTGTGGTAATCATTTCATGATGTGCGTTAAGTCAAATTGCTCTACTGTACAATTCAAACTTACACAGTGCATGCGAACGTGCTCAGTAGCTAAGTCGGGTCTGACTCTTTGTGACCCCATGGACTGTAGCCCACCAGGCTCCTCTGGCCCTGAAATTTTCCAGGCAAGAATACTGGAGTGGGTTGACATTTTCTCCTCCAAAACTTACAGAGTGCTATATGTCAATTATACCTCAATAAAATTAGAAAGAAAAAACAAAACAGAAAAAAACCTACAGGCTATCAGCCACCAGGTGAACATAAGTTTACTGGTTTTAACTCAGCCTTTTCTGGGTCCCAAACAGAGAGTTGATTAAATTAGAGAAACCCCACCTGTCAACCCTGAAAATGAATTGTATGTACATACCCCAAAAGGAAAGCTAAGGGTGCTGTGTTTCAAGCACCCAAGGAGATCAGCCGAGCCCTAGGATGCTAGAAGTTGGCTTTATCATGAATCCACTCACGTGCTTCCAGGGGATTCCTTCCCGCTGGTACTCCTCCTGTTCTTGCTTCAGGACCAGCTGAATAAACAGCTGCTGGAGCTTCTCGTTGCAGTAATTGATGCAGAATTGCTCAAAGCTGCAAGAAAAAGAATCAGGCTCAAACAAATTTAAAAAACAACAACAACAAAACAATACGGTTTTTAGTATCTGCTCCAGTTTACCTGTTGTTGTCGAAGATTTCAAAGCCATAGATATCCAAGACACCAATAACAGTGTTCTTCCCATGGATGGTGGTGTCTGAGTTCTTGACCTCAATAATATCATTGATGCGGGAAACAATCCAACAGAAAAGGCGCTCGTATATGGCCTGTGATGAAAATGACCACGTAAATTCTTGCACGTTGGAAATGAGTTCTCTGTTTGGATTTTTTAAAAAATTTTATTCATTCATTTATTTTGACTGTTCTGGCTCTTTGTTGCTGTGTGGGCTCTTCTCTAGTTGCAAGGAATGGGGGCTAGTCTTTGCTGAGATGTGTTGGCTTCTCATTGCAGAGCCCCCCGGCCCCACCCCACCTCACTGTGGCACAAGGGCCCTAGGGCGCATGGGTTTCAGTAGTTGCGGCAGGTGAGCTCAACAGTTGCAGCTTCCAAGCTCTAGAGAACAGGCTCTATAGTTGTGGAACACTAGCCCAGTTGCTCCAAGGCATTTGGGATCCTCCCAGACCAGGGATCGAACCCACGTCTCCTGCAATGGCAGGTGGAGTCTTATCCACTGTGCCACTAGCGAAGCCCTGGATTTGTGATGTTTTAAATTTCTACTGACCTTCTCCTCACCATTTAGCATAGCTGTTAACCCTTTAAGCTGAAAAATGAGAAATGAAGACCATTTTCTAAAAAACTACATGACATTTGCATGACCTTTGGATCTTGGTTATTATTGGTCACTATGTGACCTATATTTCAACAAAATTCCTTAGGTGTGTTTCTGTGACCTGGTAATACCAATAAGTTGCTTACTAACTTGTATAAGTCACTTTGATGTTTTATTTTAATCTTATCAACTATGAAAAGTAGAAAACCAACAAGTTCTATATTCTATGGATTCTAAATACATAAACATTGATTTATAATGCTAAATAAAGATCTAAACCAAAAGGACAGCATTTCAAATTCCTTGAGGATCAAATACACATTCGATGCTCAAGGGCACACACACCAACACGGAAGGACAAAGGCACCACACACTCGCACACATTCACATCCTGATACAAATGTGTCCTGCAACGTCACGTCTAGAGAAAGTCTTTCCTTAACATGTCCCTCCAGATACCCACTCTCTTCACCTATACACGTCCATACGCACGACCTCCACTTTTACCTCCTCTTCCAGCCACTCCAGTCTTCCTTTTCTCTCATGAGTCCACTGAAACGGCTCACCAAGGACCCCAAGCACGTCTCTATGGACACTTTCTCATACCTCTGTGTGGACATCTTACCTGGATACTCAGCAACTCTCAACCCAGTTTCCCACTCTTGCCTTGAAACTTTCTGCCCTCTGATTCATGACATCACACTGTCTTAACATGCTTCTTATTTCACCGGCTGTTCCCTCTTGGTGACCTTTAGTAGGTCTTCTCTTGTTGTTGCTCAGTCACTAAGTTGTGACCAACTCTGCGACCCCATGGACTGCAGCACGCCAGGCTCCTCTGTGGTCCACTATCTCTTGAGTTTGCTCAAATTCACATCGATTGAGACAGTGGTGCTATCTAACCATCTCCTCTACCTGACCCCTAAGAGCTGGAGCTCCTCCTGGTCCCCTTCTCTTCTCTCCCTATCTCCTCTTTGCTGTGTCATTTCATACGACAATAAAAAACAGTGACATGACGTTTCCCCCAAAAGTACCGTCTGAATGCAGGCTCTCCTCTGAGCTCCAGGTCCCATGCCTGACTGCCTACCTGGCAGCATATCTGGGATGTCTCACGGCTGTCTCAAACTTATGTCTCGTCTGGACTGCTGATCTTCCCACCTCCCCCAAACTGTTCCTTCTTGTCGTTTAGCCGCTAAGCCATGTGCAACTCTTCTACAATTCCATGGACTATAGCCCGCCAGGCTCCTCTGCCCATAGGGATTTCCCAGGCAAGAACACTAGAGTGGGTTGCCATTTCCTTCTCCAGGGGATCTTCCCCACCCAGGGATTGAACCCGCGTTTCCTGCTTGGCAGGCGGATTCTTGACCGCCAAGCCACCCTACTTCTAACCACGAATAACTAGAAATAGAAACTCAGGGGTTCATTAGACATTTGGTACCAGAGCCTCACAGGGCCAACAGGACACCGGTTAACACCGCACCTTGGCGAAGGCATCCCTCCCGTAGCTGGCTTCCTGTTCGCTGTGCTGCTTGTCGATGATGTCACGGCCCGTGGCCACCGTCCGGTAGAGGAGGGCTTTCTCCACCATGTCCGTCTTGGTGGACAGCAATTCCGCGATGACAGATACAAGCTTGCCGTCTTCAATCAGAGTGGTGTCACCATCCACTACAAACTTTAAATTTCCCTGTATCAGAAGAGAAAGACCAAGACACACAGTTTCCAATGAGATTCTGAAAAACCATGTCAGGGAAAGATTTGCCAGTGCGAGAGAATTCCCTTGTCTGTAGCACCGATCTTCCTAAATACATTAATATCTCAACACATAAAAATCGGGTGCTTCATCCATTTCGTCCTTCTCCAGACACTCATCTATCTTTCAATTTTCAGTGTATGGTTTTGATGGATGGAAATTTTATATTTTTATGTAGTCAAATCTGAGTCATCTGCTTCAGGGTTTCTCTTTCTTTGGTGTCATGTGTAGATCATTCCAACTCTGAAGATTTTATGAATATTTAATAGACTTTTCTATTCCTTTTACAGTTTTTTCCCTCATATTTAAGCCTTGAGTCCAGCCAGAAGGTATGTCAGCATAAAGTAAGAAACTAACTTTATTTTTTCAGATGATTACTTGCTCCAAAACCATTAACTGAATAGTCTAAGCTTTTCCTCCTGATTTGAAATATAACCTTTATTACACGTTAATTTCCACCAATTTTTTGGGTCTATTTATATTCTACTCATTCAAGAAACAATACATACATATTAGCCAGCTACTAACTAATTAGCCAGCACATGAACTAATCTGTTGATTAATCTGGTGCTGAATTTACGCAGCAAGTTTTAAAGCACTGTGGCTTTTACTATCATTTTATTTATTTTTTTCTTTTTTTTTCATTTATTTTTATTAGTTGGAGGCTAATTACTTTACAATATTGTAGTGGTTTTTGTCATACATTGACATGAATCAGCCATGGATTTACATGTGTTCCCCATCCCGATCCCCCCTTCCACCTCCCTCTCTATTCGATCCCTCTGGGTCTTCCCAGTGCACCAGGCCCAAGCACTTGTCTCATGCATCCAACCTGGGCTGGTGATCTGTTTCACCCCAGATAATATACATGTTTCGATGCTGTTCTCTTGAAACATCCCATCCTCGCCTTCTCCCACAGAGTCCAAAAGTCTGTTCTGTACATCTGTGTCTCTTTTTCTGTTTTGCATATAGGGTTATCATTACCATCTTTCTAAATTCCATATATGTGTGTTAGTATGCTGTAATGGTCTTTATCTTTCTGGCTTACTTCACTCTGTATAATGGGCTCCGTTTCATCCATCTCATTAGAACTGATTCAAATGAATTCTTTTTAATGGCTGAGTAATATTCCATGGTGTATATGTACCACAGCTTCCTTATCCATTCATCTGCTGATGGGCATCTAGGTTGCTTCCATGTCCTGGCTATTATAACAGTGCTGCGATGAACATTGGGGTGCACGTGTCTCTTTCAGATCTGGTTTCCTCAGTGTGTATGCCCAGAAGTGGGATTGCTGGGTCATATGGCAGTTCTATTTCCAGTTTTTTAAGAAATCTCCACACTGTTTTCCATAGTGGCTGTACTAGTTTGCATTCCCACCAACAGTGTAAGAGGGTTCCCTTTCCTCCACACCCTCTCCAGCATTTATTGCTTGTAGACTTTTGGATAGCAGCCATCCTGACTGGCGTGTAATGGTACCTCATTGTGGTTTTGATTTGCATTTCTCTGATGATGAGTGATGTTGAGCATCTTTTCATGTGTTTGTTAGCCATCTGTATGTCTTCTTTGGAGAAATGTCTGTTTAGTTCTTTGGCCCATTTTTGATTGGGTCATTTATTTTTCTGGAATTGAGCTGTAGGAGTTGCTTGTATATTTTTGAGATTAATCCTTTGTTGCTTCATTTGCTATTATTTTCTCCCAATCTGAGGGCTGTCTTTTCACCTTGCTTATAGTTTCCTTTGTTGTGCAAAAGCTTTTAAGTTTCATTAGGTCCCATTTGTTTATTTTTGCTTTTATTTCCAATATTCTGGAGGTGGGTCATAGAGGATCCTGCTATGATTTATGTCGGAGAGTGTTTTGCCTATGTTCTCCTCTAGGAGTTGTATAGTTTCGGGTCTTACATTTAGATCTTTAGTCCATTTTGAGTTTATTTTTGTGTATGGTGTTAGAAAGTGTTCTAGTTTCATTCTTTTACAAGTGGTTGACCAGTTTTCCCAGCACCACTTGTTAAAGAGGTTGTCTTTTTTCCATTGTATATCCTTGCCTCCTTTGTCAAAGATAAGGTGTCCATAGGTTCGTGGATTTATCTCTGGACTTTCTATTCTGTTCCATTGGTCTATATTTCTGTCTTTGTGCCAGTACCACACTGTCTTGATGACTGTGGCTTTGTAGTAGAGTCTGAAGTCAGGCAGGTTGATTCCTCCAGTTCCATTCTTCTTTCTCAAGATTACTTTGGCTATTCGAGGTTTTTTGTATTTCCATACAAATTGTGAAATTATTTGTTCTAGTTCTGTGAAAAATACCGTTGGTAGCTTAATAGGGATTGCACTGAATCTATAGATTGCTTTGGGTAGTATAGCCATTTTGACAATATTGATTCTTCCAATCCATGAACATGGTATGTTTCTCCATCTGTTTGTGTCCTCTTTTATTTCTTTTATCAGTGTTTTATAGTTTTCTATGTATAGGTCTTTTGTTTCTTTAGGTAGATATACTCCTAAGTATTTCATTCTTTTTGTTGCAATGGTGAATGGTATTGCTTCCTTAATTTCTCTTTCTGTTTTCTCATTGTTAGTATATAGGAATGCAAGGGATTTCTGTGTGTTAATTTTATATCCTGCAACTTTACTATATTCGTTGATTAGCTCTAGTAATTTTCTGGTAGAGTCTTTAGGGTTTTCTATGTAGAGGATCATGTCATCTGCAAACAGTGAGAGTTTCACTTCTTCTTTTCCTATCTGGATTCCTTTTACTTCTTTTTCTGCTCTGATTGCTGTGGCCAAAACTTCCAAAACTATGTTGAATAGTAGTGGTGAGAGTGGGCACCCTTGTCTTTTTCCTGATTATAGGGGAAATGCTTTCAATTTTTCACCATTGAGGGTGATGCTTGCTGTGGGTTTGTCATATATAGCTTTTATTATGTTGAGGTATGTTCCTTCTATTCCTGCTTTCTGGAGAGTTTTAATCATAATGGGTGTTGAATTTTGTCAAAGGCTTTCTCTGCATCTATTGAGATAATCATATGGTTTTTATCTTTCAATTTGTTAATGTGGTGTATTACATTGATTGATTTGCGGATATTAAAGAATCCTTGCATTCCTGGGATAAAGCCCACTTGCTCATGGTGTATGATTTTTTTAAATATGTTGTTGGATTCTGATTGCTAGAATTTTGTTAAGGATTTTTGCATCTATGTTCATCAGTGATATTGGCCTGTAGTTTTCTTTTTTTGTGGCATCTTTGTCTGGTTTTGGAATTAGGGTGATGGTGGCCTCATAGAATGAGTTTGGAAGTTTACCTTCTTCTGCAATTTTCTGGAAGAGTTTGAGTAACATAGGTATTAACTCTTCTGTAAATTTTTGGTAGAATTCAGCTGTGAAGCCATCTGGTCCTGGGCTTTTGTTTGCTTTAAGATTTCTGATTACAGTTTTGATTTCCTTGCTTGTGATGGGTCTATTGAGATCTTCTATTTCTTTCTGGTTCAGTTTTGAAAAGTTATACTTTTCTAAGAATTTGTCCATTTCTTCCAAGTTGTCCATTTATTGGCATAGAGCTGCTGGTAGTAGTCTCTTATGATCCTTTGTATTTCAGTGTTGTCTGTTGTGATCTCTCCATTTTCATTTCTAATTTTGTTAATTTAGTTCTTCTCCCTTTGTTTCTTAATGAGTCTTGCTAATGGTTTGTCAATTTTGTTTATTTTTTCAAAAAACCAGCTTTTAGCTTTGTTGATTTTTGCTACGGTCTCTTTAGTTTCTTTTGCATTTATTTCTGCCCTAATTTTTAAGATTTCTTTCCTTCTACTAACCCTGGGATTCTTCATTTCTTCCTTCTCTAGTTGCTTTAGGTGTAGAGTTAGGTTATTTGACTTTTTTCTTGTTTCTTGAGGTATGCCTGTAATGCTATGAACCTTCCCCTTAGCACTGCTTTTACAGTGTCCCATAGGTTTTGGGTTGTTGTGTTTTCATTTTCATTCATTTCTATGCATATTTTGATTTCTTTTTTTATTTCTTCTATGATTTGTTGGTTATTCAGAAGCGTGTTATTTAGCCTCCATATGTTTGAATTTTTAATAATTTTTTTTCCTGTAATTGAGATCTAATCTTACTGCACTGTGGTCAGAAAAGATGACTGGAATGATTTCAATTTTTTTGAATTTTCCAAGACTAGATTTATGGCCCAGGATGTGATCTATTCTGGAGAAGGTTCCGTGTGCACTTGAGAAAAGGTGAAGTTGATTGTTTTGGGGTGAAATGTCCTATAGATATCAATTAGGTCTAGCTGGTCCATTGTGTCATTTAAAGTTTGTGTTTCCTTGTTAATTTTCTGTTTAGTTGATCTATCCATAGTTGTGAGTGGGGTATTAAAGTCTCCCACTATTATTGTGTTACTATTAATTTCCTCTTTCATACTCGTTAGCATTTGCTTTACATATGGCAGTGCTCCTATGTTGGATGCATATATATTTATAATTGTTATATCTTCTTCTTGGAGCCTTTGATCATTATGTAGTGTCCTTCTTTGTCTCTTTTCACAGCCTTTATTTGAAAGTCTATTTTATCTGATATGAGTATTGTGACTCCTGCTTTCTTTTGGTCTCTGTTTGCGTGAAATATTTTTTTCCAGCCCTTCACTTTTAGTCTGTATGTGTCCCTTGTTTTGAGGTGGGTCTCTTGTAGACAGCATATATAGGGGTCTTGTTTTTGTATCCATTCAGCCAGTTTTTGTCTTTTGGTTGGGGCATTCAACCCATTTACATTTAAGGTAATTATTGATAGGTATGGTCCCGTTGCCATTTACTTTGTTGATTTGGGTTCACGTTTATACAACCTTTCTGTGTTTCCTGTCTAGAGAAGATCCTTTAGCATTTGTTGAAGAGCTGATTTGGTGGTGCTGAATTCTCTCAGCTTTTGCTTGTCTGTAAAGCTTTTTTTTTTTTTTGCTTGTCTATAAAGCTTTTGAATTCTCCTTCATATCTGAATGAGATCCTTGTTGGTAGAAGAAGATAAAAATGGTGGAAATAAATGAAGCAGAGAGGAAAAAAGAATAAAAAGAAATGAGGACAACCTCAGGGACCTCTGGGACAATGTGAAACACCCCAACATTTGAATCATAGGAGTCCCAGAAGAAGAAGACAAAAAGAAAGGCCATGAGAAAATACTCGAGGAGATAATAGCTGAAAACTTCCCTAAAATGGGTAAGGAAATAGCCACCCAAGTTGTTGGGTACAGTAATCTGGGTTGTAGGTTATTCTCTTTCATTACTTGAAGTATGTCCTGCCATTCCCTTCTGGCCTGAAGGGTTTCTATTGATAGATCAGCTGTTATCCTTATGGGAATCCCTTTGTGTGTTATTTGTTGTTTCTCCCTTGCTGCTTTTAATATTTGTTCTTTGTGTTTGATCTTTGTTAATTTGATTAATATGTGTCTTGGGGTGTTTCGCCTTGGGTTTATCCTGTTTGGGACTCTCTGGATTTCTTGGACTTGGGTGGCTATTTCCTTCCCCATTTTAGGGAAGTTTTCAGCTATTATCTCCTTGAGTATTTTCTCATGGCCTTTCTTTTTGTCTTCTTTTTCTGGGACTCCTATGATTCAAATGTTGGGGCATTTCACATTGTCCCAGAGGTCCCTGAGGTTGTCCTCATTTCTTTTGTTTCTTTTTTCCTCTCTGCTTCATTTATTTCCACCATTTTATCTTCTACCTCACTTATCCTATCTTCTGTTTCCGTTATTCTACTCTTGGTTCCCTCCAGAGTGTTTTTTGATATCAACTTATTGCATTATTCCTTTTTAATGTGCTCTTTTTTATTTCTTCTAGGTCTTTTTTAACATTTTTGCATCTTTTTCAATTCTTTGTCTCCAGGCTATTTTACTGTAACTCCATTTGTTTTCAATTTTGGATCATTTTTTATTATCATATATCTAAATTCTTTTTCAGGTAGATTCCCTATCTCTTCCTCTTTTGTTTGACTTGGTGGGCATTTTTCATGTTCCTTTACCTGTTGGGTATTTCTCTGCCTTTTCATCTTGTTTAGATTGCTGTGTCTGGAGTGGGCTTTCTGTATCCTGGAGGTCTGTGGTTCCTTTTTATTGTGGAGGTTTTACCCAGTGGGTGGGGTTGGATGATTTACTTGTTAAGGTTTCCTGGTTAGGGAAGCTTGCGTTGGTGTTCTAATGCATGGAACTGGATTTCTTCTCTCTGGAGTGCAATGGAGTGTCCAGTAATGAGTTTTGAGATGGGTCTATGTGTTAGGTGTGACTTTGGGCAGCCTGTATGTTGACACTCAGGGCTATGTTCCTGCTTTGCTGGAGAATTTGCATGGTATGTCTTGCTCTGAAACTTACTGGCTCTTGGGTGGTGGTTGGTTTCAGTGTAGGTATGGAGGCTTTTGGATGGTCTCTTATTACTTAATGTTCCATGCAGTCAGGAGTTTTCTGGTGTTCTCAGGTTTTGGGCTTAAGTCTCCTGCCTCTGGATTTCAGTTTTATTCTTCCAGTAGTCTCAAGACTTCTCCAACTAAACAGCACTGCTAATAAAACTTCTAGGTTAATGGTGAAAAGATTCTCCCCCGTGAGTGACACCCAGAGAGGTTCACAGAGTTACATGAAAAAGAGGAGAAGGAGGAGGGAGATAGAGATGAGCAGGAGGAGAAAAAGGCAAACTCAAGAGGAGAGAGACAGATCTACGCAGTTGTCTGTTCCCAAAGTGTTCTCTGTAGCCCAGACACCCACACAGATTCACAGAATTGGATTGGGAAGAGAAGGGGAAAGGAATAAATAGAGGTGTTCTGAGGTAGAAAACGGAGAGTCAAAAGTGGGAGAGAGTAATCAACACACTCCTGAATAAAGATGGGAACTGAATATTGGATTCTTAAATGTCCAAAATTTATATCACATACTGAAAAACAAAGATTAAAAATCTAGAGTAGAGGTTAGACTCTTTTAGAAGTATATATGGAGTTTGGCTTAAAAATAGGGCTTCTCTTTTTTATTTTGCAACGTTATAGTGAAATGAAAATGAAAATTAAGGAGGAGTAGAGGAGTAATAGAGGACTTTAAAAGAAAATAAGAGGAAAAAAACAAGAAAAAAAACAAGAAAAAAATTTTTTTCCTAATTAAAAAAATCATAAAAATATATGAAAATGAAAGTTAAGGAATAATGGGGGAGTAATAGGGAATTTTAAAAGAAAATAAAAGAGAAAAAATGAAGAAAAGGAAAGAAAAAGAAAGGTAAAAATATATCTAGGAATTTCTCTGGAGCTGTTGTGGTCAGCGTGGGTTCGGTTCAGTTTCAGATAGCTCCTCGTTCCAGCTTACACTTCTCGATATCTACAGGCCCTTTCCAGTGTAGTCGGCGTTACCTACAGGGATTTTAATCTGTTGCACCGGTCCCTTCTGAAGCGGTTCCCTTTGTTTATTTGGCTTCTGTTTGCTGGTCTCTTCAGTCCCTAATTTCCGCCCTGACACAGGCGGGTGGAGGTGGCCTCTTGTTCAGGTTGCTAGTTCCGTCGCGCTGCAGGGAGGGGCTGGCGCTGCTTTCCCCTCTACGCTGCTCAGGCTCCCGGCTGCTCTATATGGAGCGTGCCCTGCGATGCACGCGGTTCCAGTTTTCAGGTATTCCACAAAAGCACGGACTCGGTTGCGCCTGCATTTTGTGCCTTCCCCGGCAGAGCAGCTCAGGCAGCCAGGAGCCTGATGGGCGCACTCTCCCCAGGTGTGGCGCGCCTTCTCCCCTCCGCGGCCCCAGCCTCAGTTTCCGCCCGCACCAGTCCGGGTGCGTGCGGCTTCTCCCCTCCGCAGCCCCAGCCTCAGTTTCTGCCCGTGCTGGTCGGGTGTGTGCGCCTTGTGTTTAGCCACGACCCTCCCAGCGGATGTCGACCATCCAGAATCTCAGGAAGTCTTTGGTTAGAAACTGGAGGCCTGTTTGCAGTGTGGTAGGGGATGCCGTCTTTGTGGCCGAGTTTGCCCCTTTCCCCTACCCCCTGCCTCCTGCCTCTGGTGGGGCTGGGCTGGTCCGCAGCCAGCTAGCTCTTCTCTGGACTTGCTCGGTCCCTTTGTTCTGCGAACGGCTGGCAGTGTGTTCGGGCAGGTTAATTTTCTCTCTCTCTTTTGCTGTCCCACAGTTTAAGTTGGTATCTCAAAAAAGCTCCCTCGGATTGCCCTCAGGGCACTCAGGCCTGGTCCTTACCCTAAGCAATGCCGCCCGCTCCTCTCCGTTTCGCCCCCACTTGCTGGTGGAGGATGCGGGCGTCTGGGGTACTTTTCTGCTGGGAGTTGCTTTTAGGCACATAATCTGTGGGTTTTATTTATTTTTCCTCCCAGTTAGGTTGCCCTCCGAGATTCAAAAACTTCCACCAGACACGCCAGTGAGAGGGTTTCCTGGTGTTTGGAAACTTCCTCTATCACGACTCCCTTACCGGGACGAGTCTCCGTCCCTAGCTCTTTTGTCTCTCTTTTTATCTTTTATATTTTGTCCTACCTCCTTTCGAAGACAGTGGGCTGCTTTTCTGGGCGCCTGATGTCCTCAGCTAGCGATCAGAAGTTGTTTTGTGAAGTTTGCTCAGCGTTCAATTGTTCTTTCGATGAATTTATAGGGGAGAAAGTGGTCTCCCCGTCCTATTCCTCCCCCATCTTGGCTCCTCCCTTTTACTATCATTTTAAACGGCTGGAATTAGTTGTGTCTCTTTCACCCAGCTCCCCCTACCCTACTATTCTTTTTATTCACTTTTATTACATGTTTATTGTTCTAGTAAATCTTAGAATCATTATGTCACCTGAAAAAAATTCTTCCTTGGATACTGAAGTATTATTGTCACATTGTATTTATAAACTAGTTGAAACAATGAAATAATTTAGAATGTTAAAGTCTTCCCAGTCTGACACATTGATTTAAGAGATTGTTTACATGTGGCTATATAATATTTTTCACATAGGTCCTGAGCATTTCTGTCTTTTTTTGTTGGAGGGGGGAGCTGCACTGGATCTTTGTTGTTGCATGTGGGCTTTCTCTAGTTGCAGTGAGCAGGGGCTACTCTTCGTTGTGGGGTGCCTGCTTCTCACTGCAGTGGCTTGTCTTATAGGGTGCTCTAGAATGTGGCCTCAGCACTTGGGGTGCACGAGCTTAGGTGCTCTGTGCACCTGGGATTTTCCTGGACCAGGGATAGAACCCATGTCCCCTACATGCGCAGGAGGATTCTGCACCACCAGGGACGTCCCAGGTCCTGTGCATTTCTGATTCACTTAGGGTTAATCTCTCCACAGGAAAGTGAAAAGTCATTTGTATTCCAGATTTGTATTCATGTTGTCACTCATTTACCACCAGGTTACACGTTCATTATGTTTTCAAGATCTCTAATAAATACAGACAGTAATGAAAAGACTCCAACTGACAGTTCTTTACTTCTAAGTTTAGTGTGATGTGTGGAAAATAACTTGTGCTGAAGTGGGCCAGGGTGGTCCATAGTATTGGCGGTGATGAACTGGCTGTGTTTTTTTTTGGGGGGGTGTGTGGAGGGTACTTTTACGCCAGTCATTCATTTCCAATCTATAAAATGAGACAATAAAAATCTAGTTCTGGAAATCTGTGATTCTGGTTCAAATGCCATTAGAAGTTTACTCTGTTCAAAAGATTTTAGCTTATTTCATGGGTGGTGAATTCTTTTCTATTGCTGAATTCTTTTACCTTTGAAAATAACCAGTTCAAAGTCTAACATACCAAGAAGGCAGTAAACGAAAGCCACAGTCTCAAAACCTACAGTGGCTTGGAAAATCCCTCATACAATTATAAAATGATGGAGGAAACTACAGATACAGTAATTTCTTCAACATGTCAGAGAAATTTTCTGTACATAAATTACTTTTTTACAAAACCCCAAACCTTCTGAAAGAACATTCGAACTCCACAGGGAGGTGATAACTTCTGAAAGGCGTCCCCACTCACCAAGTGAAGAATAGCAGCCAAGATTTTATATGCTGTTTGAATCTCCTCGGGTTTGAAGCCAATTACTTTCATGGCATCGGCTACTACTTTGAATTCTGCAGCATCATTGATAGATGACTGGGAATGAAAACAGGAAACTGAGGTCAAAGACATTTCATTTGAACATTAACATACAAAACCATGAGACTAAATTCAAGTGAAGCCAAGGTCTTGATGCCTTTGGAATAAGTCATTGAAGGGATGGGGAGAATCCAGAGAAAATACAATGATTTCAGGGGTAGCGATATACGGCAACTCCCGCAAGGCCCACTTCTGTGAGAGAGCCGCCAGGCACTCTCTGGAAGCTTCAGTGAAGGAGCAAGTCCTGAGTTGGCTCAGGGAAGCTCTGGGATGAGTGGAGGAAGTGGCATGACATGTGAGACCACAAATGGAAACTCTGACTGAAGGAGCCTCCGAGACACATCCTAGCTATTGTCGTCTGTGGCTTTTGGTTCCACAATTAGTCTTGTCCAGGCTCGGAACAACGCTCCCACGCTGGTATGGCCAGGCTTCCTACTTCAAAGGTGAGGAAGAACACTCCCCACTCCACCCCTAAAAGACAAGTGGCCTGCCTCGATCATTTGGCTAGCTGGGAAACGGTAGGGGAATATGACCTTGCTTTTTCAAGCATTCTGTAAACATTAAGTATGTCAGAGATTCTTGCTGTATAAGAGGGCTCCTGCAGAAGGAATGTTTATATCTCTCTCCTGAGTTTCCTGGGGGCTTCCCAGGTGGCGCTAGTGGTAAAGAACCCGCATGCTAATGCAGGAGACATAAGAGACGTGGGTTCGATCCCTGGGTTGGGAAGATCCCCTGGAGGAGGGCATGCCAACCCACTCCTCTATTCTTGCCTAGAGAATCCGTGAACGGAGGTGGGCTACAGTCCACGGGGTCACAAAGAGTCGGACATGACTGAGAGGACTCAGCACACACACAAGCCGCTACTTGAGCATCTTGAGTACCTCACACCCAAGTTTATATGTTGAAATCTTAACCTTCAAGGTGATGGTGTTAGGAGATGGGGCCTCTGGGAGGTGATCAGGTCTTGGAGATGAAGTCCTCATGTTGGGATGGGTACCCTTATAAAAGAGACCCCAGAGGTCTGTCAGTGACAATTTGGTGCTTGACAAGGGCCTTTGCCATCTGCCTCGTTGGGGACTAAACCCTGTGTAGCTGCAGCTGTTGACCTCTGCCATGCCCTGAAGGGAGCTCAGGGTGGACAGCAGGGATGGGGCACTTTATGCTCCAGGGAAACTGGTGGAACAGGTCTTCAGATAGTTATTTTCAAGAGCTGATTTCACGATCCCAATCCTTGCATCTCCTCACACCAAAGAGAAGCAATAAATCCCTTCATGGTGACATCAGCTCCTAGTGACTAGCAGGAAACCTTTTGTAAGATATTGACCTTCCCCCACTACCTCTTTGGAGCAGCTTCTCAGAGCGATGCAATCCTCATTTTGCCCAAATAAAACTTAACACACAATTCTCACATTGTGCACCTTTTTAAGTTGACAGATCCCTGGTCCTTCCACCCTGTGAAGACATGGCAAGAAGGCACCACCCTTGAACCACAAAGTGGACACTGACTCTGCTGGGGCCTTGATCTTGGGCTCCCCAGCCTCCAGAATTATGAGAAATCAACATTTCTCATCTGTTTATGGTATGTTTGTTGTAGCAACCCAACTAGACTAAGACAGGGGTTCAAAGACTAATTGCTTGCCTTGATCTGTAGCCCATTGGAAATACAAGGGTGTCAAAAAAATCACAGTAAAGCAACGGTAACTGCCCATCTTAGGAGTTTTCCCAAAGCAGTGGCTGCGGAGAGTCTGATCTTTCCTCAGTGAGTTTCTGCTCTGGCTGGGACCCAGAGACCTGGCCTGATGGCCACCTGCTGAGGAAGAGCAGAGGAAGGGGTCCCCTCTGCCTGATGAGCATGTGTTCCTTTAATTCCAGGACACAACCAGGCAAACTCTTCCCCATTCCAGCTCTCTGAGTAAGATGCTTAACTTTGTTGAGGCTCAGTTTCCTCATGGGTATAAAGGGCATAATGATACCTTTCTTACATGGTTGTTGGAGAAGGAAATGAGAATTTACATAAAGCAACTCCCTTTATATACGGGTCTTGCTTTCAATCTTTCCCGAGACCCTGATGCTGGGAAAGATTGCAGACAAAATCAGAAGAAGATGGCAGAAAATGAGATAGGTAGCATTACTGACTCAGTGGACATGAATTTGAAAAACTCCAGGACACAGTGAAGGACAGTAGAGGCCTGGCGTGCTGCAGTCCATGGGGTGGCAAAGAGTCACCAACAGTTCCTAGCACATGAAAAGCACCTGACTATCAGATTATTATTGTCAAAAGCTGCAACAGTGTTGAAACTGCAGAGAAACCAGACACGAAGTCTACATGTCCTGCTGAGGGGACTGTCGGCTGCTTATCTAAGGGGCATTTTCTAGCCCTACTTCTTTCCTGCTGATGAAACACTGATTTGTTCACCCCTCGCCAAGTGCATATGTTCTTCAGGACTGGTTTCCCCTCGCTTAGGAGGTAAATCTTCACTGGTCTAAATGAATCACGGGGATCTTTTTCCCCTAACCAAGTGACTGGTCAGTCATGGGCATGAGAAGCCATTCTGGCCCATAAGACATGAGGCTTCCCTAGCTTATCAAGGGTTATGGCCAGGAGCATTTTCTCTGCCTGTGACTGCTGGAACTGCCACTGCCATTTTGGGACCATGAGGAAAATCAACCTAAGCAGACCAGCCAAATTCAGTGAGGATGGCAAAATTGTAAGTTGGAGAAAAAAACAAGCATCTGGGTCTCTTATCGACATTGTTAAGGCACTGTATTAACCAACTCTGGAACTGCCCCATCCTAGGGCTTCTTGTTATGATATCATCAGGTTCCTTATTGTTTTTGGAGACTTTTAATTGGGTCTTACCTGTAACCCACAGTATCTTAATTGTATGTGAGTCCTACATTTTAGGATGGCTAAGTTATGAAACAGAGAGAGCGATACTTCATAGTTATTAAAACTGTTCTATTAATTTATATTTGTTTACATGGGAAGATACTAATGATTGTAATTTAATAAAAGGTTTACTTAATTAGGATTTATTGTATGATTCCATATATAAATATATACATATATAAACTGTTGTTATCAATAATTATCTCTGAAAGGTGAGCTTTAGTATATTTTAATTTCCTTTTGGTTCATCTTTATTTTAGGTTTGACTATGATCATATATTACTTCTTGGTTTTTATTGGGCAGGAAAAATGGAAGGGGAGGAATAGGAATGAAAATTGTTGATGAAAAGGGAACCTAAAGTAAATTTAGCTTTGAAGAAAAGACTAAATGTTCATGTAGTATTTGCTTTTTCTGGGTGCTTTACATGACCCAGTCAAGAGTCACTTGGTCAATAAGACAATTTGATTTAAAAAGAATATTTTCAGTCACTGTTCTTTTAAGAGTTGATTTTATAGTCCTTTACACATCTTGAAGTAGCTCTGACCTGTTCTCAAAAAGCTGGGGTGTGGCCCTCCGTTGTTTTGTTTGCTTTCAATTAATTTTCAGCCAAACATCCTGTTCTTGGATGACTGTAAAAGTATGAAACTGTGCAACTTAAATGTCAAACAATGGAAAACTAATTGCAAAACCCTAAGTATCATTTATTTATATGTGTGATAATAAAAATACCAGTAAAACCAGTAATATAGGTATAATTAGCTTAAGATGAATAACAAAGAATTTGAAAAAAAGAAATGCTTCCCACATCTTGGATTCTTTCCTTTTACAAAGTCTTTTATTTTCTCCCCCAACTACAAACATAGTGCATCTTTAATTATAGAAGAAATGTGAAATATGTAAAAAGCAGGAGAACCCAAGTATGTATAACTTTAAATATCCAGAATAAACAAGTAAGCCCTGGTCTATTTCCCTTCAAATCTTATTTCATGTATTTACACACCTTCCCCAATGAAACTATAATTACTGTTTTATAACCTACCATTGACAAATCACTATATTATTAGGATTAGCTATAAATTGGCTAGCAGAAATTATATGTACAGCAGAGCACTAATTAGGAACAAAATGGCAAAAGGGTTGGTGTGATGTGTGTGCAAGGGCTTTTACATGCAAGGGAAGGGAAAAAAAAATTGTGAAAGTTGAATAGAAATGCTCCAAGGATCACAAAACTATTTCATCAAAATCATGATTTGAAAAACTAATGAATGGTGATCTTTGATATCTTTCAAACACAGTGCTTTTCAGCTTTGTTTTGTTTTACCAACTTGCCTTTGGCCAAATCATACAGTACCTCCTTTTGCGGTGGATTTCCTACTTGTAACAATATTTTTAGAGGGTCAAAATAAAAGGAATGGGATTAAAAATTTAAAAAAAAAACCCACAAGAACACAAGAGAGAAACTTCTTTCGTATCAGATGGTGATAAAATATAGTAATGGGTTACTAAGCAAAGTTGTTGCATCAAAAATACATCGAATCTCTGTCCTCGAGAATTTTAGAAATAGGATAAGAGTCATTCATTTGCTTTAATGTGGCAGGCTGAAACTGATAATTTATTAATGTCCCTTCTGATTCTTTGATTCTATATCTGAATCATCTCAAAAAGGAAACGCTTACCTTTAGCTGGGCTCCAACATGGATGTAGTTGTAGGATGACAAGGATTTCTGGAGATGCAGAGAACGTAGCATCTGGTCCGAACCTCCTTGCAGCAGCTGAAAAACATCGAAATAAAAATAAGTTATCAATATACCCACTGAACCCAATATGCCATGTATTCTAACTTACTGCTGGTCAGTTCCTCAGTCGTGTCTGACTCTCTGCGGCCCCATGGACTGTAGCCCACCAGGCTCCTCTGTCCATGGAACTTTTTCAGCAAGAAGACTAGATTGGGTTGCCATTTTCTTACTCCAGACTTAATGGTAAACTAGCTTTTTTTCATTTTCTGGGTTAATTCACTCAGGTCCTCCTGTTTCTGGCTTTGAAGATTTTTTTAAATTTTTTATCTCGAGGGGAAATGGCTTCAACATCATCAGAGATGGAGAATGTTATACAGTCAGAAGGAAAATTACTTAAAAGTTCTTAGCCCTTTCGTAACCTAACTGGCATGAAAGGCTCTTGCTTTGACTGTAGCTGTCTGTGACCCGGCAGCCGGTGCTCTGTGGCAATCATGTGCTTATCAACCTTGTTATCTAGACAGTGTGCAGGTGTGTTTCAAATTCAGAAAGAGTCAATACTGCCTTGAATCCAAGAGGCGTCAGCAGCTGGTCATCTGTTGAATCATACTGGAAACAAACAACTTTCCCTCCTCAAACTCTAACCCCAGGAAAGGACAGTTGGGTAGCCAGGACTGTAGTATTGGACAAAGACAAATTTTAACTTTCACTCAAGTGCAGAGAAAGTTATGGGTTCTTTTTAAAAAAAATATTAAATTATTAATTTGGTTGCATGGACCTTAGTGGTGGCATGGGGGATCTAGTTCCCTGACCAGGGATTGAACCCGGGTCCCCTGTATTGGTGTCTTAGCCACTGGACCAGCAGGCAAATCCCAGTCACGGGTTCTTGAAATAACAGAACTCCTATATTTGGCAGAAAACTAGTTTATTGAAAACATGGTGAATTATCAACAAAAACACAGACATAATACACGTTGTTCTTCTCTACAGAGAATTTGAGAAGGCACTATGTTGAAATTCTCTATATTAAACTGCACACTTTGGTTTACTGAAAAAAAAAAACATAACTATCAGGTTTTTTAAATTGATTCTTTTTTTTTTTTTTTTTTTAACAAAAATAACCTGAATTTGTATTCCCATCTCTGGAAGTGCTGCAAAATGGGAACAATAGCTCCAACTGAAAAATAAAACTAATTTGCCATATTCAGAATGTTATCGTTTTAAAAGCTTTTAGGGTCATTAAACTGTTACTACACTGCAGAGAAACATGAGAAATGCTCAGCTGAGGCAGTCATCTGGTTGGTTAATACCTGCTAGCTTTTTAGAATAGTCATGCTCGTCAAGCCTCTGAAGAATTCCGTAGGGGACGGTGTATGCACGTGTGCCCACGTGTGCAAAGTGTTGTGGGCAGATGGAGGTGAGGGAGGCACGAGGCACGGGAGAGCCCCCAAAGTAAAAATCCATTTCATGCACACCTGAACAGATGGACGATTATCTGCAGAACAGCTTACTAACCTGATAGAAAGAATGAAAGCTTCTTTCTCCTGGCTGTTGCACAATAACTCGAGACTAAAGGGGGAAAAAAAGAAACACATTAAAATCGTTAATCTGACAATGTACTCCTGAAACAAAATGAGAGCCACTTTCCCAGAGAACCCTGTATCAGCAGGGCACTGAAAAGGTCCTAAGGACCCCACGGACGGGGCTGACCCATGGAGTTTTCTGTGCAATCTTTTGATAATTCTTTCTTGAACTTTCCGAAAATGAAGCTATTTTGATTTTTTTTTAAACCTGGAGCCTAAAGATGGAATTTTCAGGGGGAGGGAATTGGCAGTGGGGAGAATAGGAAGCAATGTTTAGGGAGGAATACACTTAGCATTCCCTTCCTGAGGATCTGCTGGTATTTCCAAGAGCACCACCTTACATCCTGTACTAAAGTCAGGTGAACAAGGTCTGTCCACAGATTCCTCTGCTTGAGAGGGTTTCGAAAAGATTGCTCTTAAGAGAGGACTCAAAATGTAAGGGGATTCTTTTGCCTGAATATGTACATAAAGTGAAGGCATGAAACATTTTGGAAAAAAAAAAAGACTGATAATAACTGGCATTTCCTGTCCTTTTTCAACTGACTCTGATAAAACACTGTTTCCTGAACAATCTGACTTCAGCTTCACAAATAAAAATGAAGGTTAGACTGCATTCTGCTGCCATAAAGGTTGCTATGGTATGAGTGGGATGGAAAACCCTTAACTGAGAAGGTAGGTCGGTTCATCTCTGAGTATAATTCAAGGCGGCAACTTAACTTGGTAAAGCTCAACCTTAACTGCTGTAACCAGGCGAATCTACTCCAGATTGTTAGGATACAATCTACTCCAGATAGTTAGGACACAACCTCTCTAGCAGTCCCAAGAGGAAAAGTTTTGACTGGACTCGTTTACAAATTGGATCTTTCACTCACATGGGCAGATAAAAACGTACTAATTTTTCACAAACCAAATGTAGTATGCCTCATAATTAGGCTATAAAATCACAAAGTACTATATTACTATATAAATATACATATAAATACTACTATAAAGCAGTGAACAAATAGAAACTGGAAGAAAAGGAGATTTCAAATTAATTAAAATAAAAACATGGGAGGATGTGTAAAAAGAGTAGAAGTGATTAATCCTAGATGGGTTTTTGCTAAACCTTACCCAAAAGTTGGCATATGTTCAATCACCCCCCTTCACACACACACCTAAATCATTATCTACAAATTCCATAACTTTTCCCACCTTGACATTGTAATGCTAATAAGAGAACACAAAAAGAGAACATTAATGTCACAGAACAGTTACTGAGGGGCAGGAAGGGGTGGAGAACAGGACTAAAAGGTACTTTGGAGCAATAAAAGAAATTCTACAATCAGGTTTTTAAAAGACATTCAGCATTAACAGACTCATAGATACAGAGAAAAAACAGTGGTTGTCAGAGAGGACGGTGTTGGGGGCAGGGATGGTGAAATAGGTGAAGGGTATTAAGAGGTACAAACTACCAGTTATAAATGAGGTGATGTACACACAGGGAATATAGTCAACAATATTGTAATAAGTTTGCATGGTGATGGACAGTAATTGGTCTTATTGAGGTGATTATTTTATAATATATAAAATCATTGAATCACCGCATTGTATACCTGAAACTAATATTGTACATTAATCATAACTCAACTTGAAAACACAATTCTAGTGCTCCCCCTCAAAAATTCAGCATTTGCAAACATGATCCTCAGAAACCAAGCACATTTTACCTTCTCCAATAAGTAGTTATTGATGTGTCCACCAATTGGGTCTCCCTTGAAATCAAAGTTGATATCCATGTATTTTCCAAACCTGCTTGAGTTGTCATTGCGGTTGGTTTTGGCGTTTCCAAAAGCTTCCAGGACACAGTTAGACTTAAGCAACATATTCTTCACTCTTTAACACAGATAAATGAAAGTCACTGCAAGAAATTTCAAAGACTGGACTTTTTAAGAAACTAGATTTCATTAAAAGACATGTAAATATGTCTACAGAGATGTTGACTGTAGTGTTGTTTGCAACATCAAAAGAACAAGAGCTTTTAAACAACAGAAATATCCATGAATAGGGATGGATGAAGACAAATTTTTGCTTCCTAGTACAACATATACTGACCTAGAAAGAGGTCCAGAATATATTAATGAATGAGAAATTAAGTTGCAAAATAATATGTATTACAAAATAGTATGATCTTTGTGGGGTGTGTGTGTGTGTGTGTGTGTGTGTGTGCACGCACATGTTTTACTAAATGCTTACAAATCTGGAAGGGACAACATACTTCACTATGGTTACCTAGATTGATGGGGGAGGTAGGTGGAATTTCAGGGAACTTTGATGTTCTGCACAATGGTGTAATTTTTAGTTTTTCTATTAAATGAGCATACTTTATTTACATAAAGAAAAATATTAAAAAGAGATGTTCTGAAAAGAATGGGTGATACGGAAAATGATTCCATTTTTAAAAGTATTTGCTTACAAAGCCTAGTGAAATTTACTGCACTGGTTAAAATATCATCAATGTGGTCTTGATTAGTTTAGAAACTGCTCATCATTTTGTTTGGAGCTGTATGGAATCTCTCTTTGGTGTCAGGTATTTAAGTCTTTTTTTTTCAGGTATAATTTTTAAATAAAGATAATTACAAAAGATGTTAAGTCATTCTTTATTGATGAACACTAATTCTCTATCCCAATGGATACATTTTAACTTCATTCTAGGTCTTGTCTTTGTTTCTATTTCACTGACATACTTGCTCTTATATGGGCATATTGCTGAAATAACCTTCCATCACTATGAAAAGTGACCCTACAACCTTAACTCCTCACGAATGAAAGTACACTTTTAAGTGGAGCAGGGGAAACTGCTTTGCTATGGTAAATAAAAAAAAGTGTTTATAAACTTTGGTAAGATATGCTCTTAAAAAACCAGTAAGTGTAAACATGCCTTACTTTATTGTACCAACTGGGCTTAGAAATTAACTGTTAAAACAAACTAAAATTTAGTTCTCAGCCAGTTACTGTCCTGAGATTCTAAGGAAATTCTAAAAACTTACTTATATCCTTGTCCTGGTCCTATTAGGTTGCAAAGTCAGAATCACAATTGGGGCTGTATCGCTAAAAGATACCTCTTTTGGCGTGGCAATATAGCCCAGTTACGATGAAAAGAAGAAAGCCCATGTAGGGTAGTCTAGTCCAAATTCTCTTCTTTTGTACCAACACAGCTTCCTTTTTCTCTACCCATAAAACTGAATACTGAGACGTATATACAGAGTGTGACTGTCCTGTAAATAAATACTAAGCTTCAAACTAGCTACTTTGGATTTTTTTTTTTTCTGATGTGGACCATTTAAAAAATCTTTATTGCATTTGTTACAATACTGCTTGTTTTATATCTTGGTTCTGTGGCCAGGAGGCATGTAGGATCTTAGCTCCCCGATTAGGATCAAACCCACACCCCCTGCATTGGAAGGTGAAGTCTTAACCACTAGATTGCCAGGGAAGTCCCAAAGTAGCAACTTTAGAAAGTTGCTCTTTTTCTCTTTGGAAAGTCCACACCACATAAGAAAGTCATGTTTTATAGCCACATTTCCAATTTTCTAAAAGCAAAAAAAACCCATTCATTTACTCCTTAATATTTACTAAGTAAATAGCATGTACCAGACACTCTACTGAATGCTGGGTCAGTGCACACCAGCGCACCCAGACAGCGCACGCCAGCTTTATCACTCATCCTGCGGTGAGCAGAGAACAACGTGGTATGAAATCCTTTCAGAAAATGAATCCTATTCGGAACTTCTAATACCAAGGTTCTGGTTGTCACAGAGTTGGGCAGCATGCGTCTGCCTCCCAGAGCCCCCTTTCAGCCTAGGCAAAGTAGAACACAGTGTAGAAAAGATGCTTGTACAGTAGAAAGAGCAAGAAACCTGTGTGTGCTAGAACAATACAAACTCCCAGGAGACTGTTACATCTTTGCTGAGCCCATGGAACATTGAAGGCAGCTGCAGACTAGAATTCCCTTAGCAGTATCTTTCGATCAAAAAGAAATATGGAAATAGAAGGATATAAATGGAAATATAGAGAGGACTTCCCTGGTGGTTCAGTCGTTAAGAATCTGCCTGCCAGTGCTGGGGACACAGGTTCGATCCGTGGTCTGGGAAGATTCCACACACCTCGGAGCAACCAAGTCCATATGCCACAACCACTGAGCCTGTGTTTCACAATGGGAGCGGCCGCCGCAACGGGAAGCCTGCACGCCGCACCTGGAGAGGGGCCCCCCTCGCCACAACTGGAGAAAACCCGTGCACAAAAACAAAGTCCTAGTGCATCCCCCAGTGAAGAGACAAATTTTAAAAGATAACTCAAACTAAGTTATTAAAAAATAAAAGCACAGAGCTCTGCAGTAAGAGAATCAAAGTAGTTTAACCATCAAGAAATGAGAGTGCGGACCTAATCTCGTCCAGTCTGTATAGAAAGTGAGGCTCCAGAGACAATTCTCCCCCATAGTGAGACGGCCCTTACCTTTCGATCTCCGCTCTCTGACTGGGGTTGGTGATGGCCGCAATGTACTGCATGATGTACTTACTGGCTTCTGTTTTACCGGCTCCGCTTTCCCCTAGGGGGAAAATTGTGGAAGGCTTAACATTCCCACTTACACCAAGCTAATGTTCAATCGAATTATTTCAAGTTTTCTTTTTAAAAAAAAAAAAATTGGAGAATCAAATGATTTCAAACTTTTTTTTTTTTAATTGAAGTATCATTGCTTTACAAGGTTCTGCTATTTCCACTGTATGGCAAAGTGAACCAGCTACATGGACACATATATCCCCTCTTTTTTAGATTTCCTTTCCATTTAGGTCACCACAGATCCCTGATTAGAGCTGCCCTGTGCTATACAGGAGATTCTCATTAGTTATCTATTTTATTCATAGTAGTGCATATATGTCAATCCCAATCTTCCCATCCATCACACCCCCTTTTTCCCCGTGGTTATCTATACATTCATAAAGTTTTTTAGAAAATATTTACTTTCATTTCTTTATTTGACTGTGCTGTGTCTTAGTTGTAGCCTGTGGGATCTAGTCCCCTGACCAGGGACTGAACCTGAGCCCCCTGCATTGGGAGCATGGAATCTTAGCCACTGGACCACCAGGGAAGTCCCCATTTGTCAAGTTTTGATGTAATTCATTTGAAATCTTTTATGTTTCTTTCTCTTTCTCTTTTTTTTTTTTTTTTTTTGAGTTATTTCATCCTGTCTTGATATGGGGTTGGTTCTAATGGATCTGAACATGGTAAAAAATTTAAAACTACTGTAGAAGCAAAATAACAGATTACAGATCAAGACTTAATTAGTAAAAAATATCAAGGGATAAAATGTGGCATACTAATTCCTTAAAGTCTTAGTACTTGGCAGTGGCTCTGAAGTCCAGTGGAAAAGAAACAAGAAAAGTGACAAACAGTAGCCACAGTGAAATTCATGTAACTTTGTTTTCTATAGCAGATTAAAAAAAAAAAATTTTAGTGGGGATGAAAGTTTCTTTAATTACAGCAATTTTAGTGAAAAACAAAAGCAGCAAGCTCCAGACATATGGTGTCACAGAAAAAGCATGACAACTGACATAAGGAGGGGACAAGGGATAAGTTTATAATTATCTGCCCAGATCTTCATTTTTTAATTTTATTTATTATTTTTATTATTATTATTATTTTTTAGTGGTTTTTGCCATACATTGACATGAATCAGCCATGGACTTACATGTGTTCCCCATCCCGATCCGCCCTCCTGCCTCCCTCCCCATCCCATCCCTCTGGGTCTTCCCAGTGCACCAGCCCTGAGCACTTGTCCCATGCATCCAACCTGGGCTGGTGATCTGTTTCACCCTTAATAGCACACTTGTTTCAATGCTGTTCTCTTGAAACATCCCACCCTCGCCTTCTCCCACAGAGTCTAAAAGTCTGTTCTGTACATCTGTGTCTCTTTTTTTGTTTTGCATATAGGGTTATCATTACCATCTTTCTAAATTCCATATATGTGTGTTAGTATGCTGTAATGGTCTTTATCTTTCTGGCTTACTTCACTCTGTATAATGGGCTCCAGTTTCATCCATCTCATTAGAACTGATTCAAATGAATTCTTTTTAATGGCTGAGTAATATTCCATGGTGTATATGTACCACAGCTTCCTTATCCATTCGTCTGCTGATGGGCATCTAGGTTGCTTCCATGTCCTGGCTATTATAAACAGTGCTGCGATGAACATTGGGGTGCACGTGTCTCTTTCAGATCTGGTTTCCTCGGTGTGTATGCCCAGAAGTGGGATTGCTGGGTCATATGGCAGTTCTATTTCCAGTTTTTTAAGGAATCTCCACACTGTTCTCCATAGCGGCTGTACTAGTTTGCATTCCCACCAACAGTGTAAGAGGGTTCCCTTTTCTCCACACCCTCTCCAGCATTTATTGCTTGTAGACTTTTGGATAGCAGCCATCCTGACTGGCGTGTAATGGTACCTCATTGTGGTTTTGATTTGCATTTCTCTGATAATGAGTGATGTTGAGCATCTTTTCATGTGTTTGTTAGCCATCTGTATGTCTTCTTTGGAGAAATGTCTGTTTAGTTCTTTGGCCCATTTTTTGATTGGGTCATTTATTTTTCTGGAATTGAGCTGCAGGAGTTGCTTGTATATTTTTGAGATTAATCCTTTGTCTGTTTCTTCATTTGCTATTATTTTCTCCCAATCTGAGGGCTGTCTTTTCACCTTACTTATAGTTTCCTTTGTAGTGCAAAAGCTTTTAAGTTTCATTAGGTCCCATTTGTTTAGTTTTGCTTTTATTTCCAATATTCTGCGAGGTGGGTCATAGAGGATCTTGCTGTGATTTATGTTGGAGAGTGTTTTGCCTATGTTCTCCTCTAGGAGTTTTATAGTTTCTGGACTTACATTTAGATCTTTAATCCATTTTGAGTTTATTTTTGTGTATGGTGTTAGAAAGTGTTCTAGTTTCATTCTTTTACAAGTGGTTGACCAGTTTTCCCAGCACCACTTGTTAAAGAGGTTGTCTTTTTTCCATTGTATATTCTTGCCTCCTTTGTCGAAGATAAGGTGTCCATAGGTTCATGGATTTATCTCTGGGCTTTCTATTCTGTTCCATTGATCTATATTTCTGTCGTTGTGTCAGTACCATACTGTCTTGATGACTGTGGCTTTGTAGTAGAGTCTGAAGTCAGGCAGCTTGATTCCTCCAGTTCCATTCTTCTTTCCCAAGATTGCTTTCTGCCCAGATCTTTAAATGTTTATCCCTTGTGACCCAAAACTCCACGTGCAGATATTTATACTCTAGAAATACTAAAAATATGAATATAATCAAATGATAATCTTCAAAGGTTTTAAGGCTATTTCTGCAGGCTATTCTATGTATTATGGCTAAAATCTGAAAGTAATATGCCCATTAGTAGAGGTTTGGGTAAATAAATTATAATTTAACTATTCAACATCATCCTACACAATTGTTAGAGACTGTACTACTTCTGTAGGTATTCCAGTGAAAAGATATCCACTATACATTGTTAAATGGAAAAATAAATTATAACATAATTCTGTAATATATAATTAATATGCAAGCATGACTATATGTATTTACACACAGAGAGAAAATTTATAAAAAGATAAATGCTTTTGGGACTCCCCTGGAGATCCAGTGGTTAAAGACTCTACCCTTCCAATGCAAGGGGCATGGGTGTGATCCCTGGTCAGGAAACTAAAATCCCACATGCTGTGTGGCGCAGCAAAAAAAAAAAAAAAGGATAAACACTTTACTGTTCACAGGAGTTACTGTGAGAATTTTGGGAAGAACAAGGGATTCAAGGGAAAGAGACTTTCTGCTTTCACTTTATACATTTATAAAATTGCTTCCCTCCTGCCCCCCTTTTACAATCAGGCAATATTGCCTTCAAATTTTGTTTTAATAAAGGCCATCCTAGAGTATAACTCCCCAGCACCAACACTAAGTTGCCTCGCTTCTCTGACCCTCAATACTCTCATCCGTGAAGTAGAAACACAACTGTCCTACATTCCGATCAGAGAGCAGAGCTGACAACCAAAATGGAATAAAGATCGCAAAAGGGTTTTTAAAGTATAAAAGCCACTCATGCGAATATGAGGTGTTACGAGCCTCGAGAGGAAGTCCCACAGTTTGGGAGAGGCCACCCCGGGCCAGCGGGCAGGTACTTTCTTGTTTCCGACTCATTACGCACGACTCCTTGAAGTGCTCGGTTTTACGCAGAGCTCGGTGCCTGCTCTTGGGCACCCAGGGTCTGGCACCTGTTGACCCTCCCGCAGGCTTTTATAGCTCCAGCCCCCAACGCTGAGCCCATTTCCAGCCCCCGTGCCTCCATGTGTCCCTTGACGCCAGCTCCATCCTGTTCACCAGTCTGACTTGGAGTTCATTCTTCCTTTTTGATGGGACCTTAGGATGTCATCTTCCTGGTTTCGTTCTCTGATTATCTAATTTAAACTTTGTTACATTTTTATCCAGTAGTTCTATGCCTCTGAGATGACAGGACGAATTTCCCATGTCAACTCAGTCTACAAAATTGACCAGAAGTCCTTCCGAACATAATATATAACGTGTAAATGAACTGAGACTAGTGGATGGTCAGAAATGACAGAGATGATCTGGCATTTAATGTTGGTTACATTTTTTTCTCCTGTAAAATTATTTAAGCTTCTAACTTCAAAGAATATCTAGTTAATCATTTGGACATTTGAGTACCCAAATAAATTAAATACATGTTGACTGTGGAAGCACAGGGCTCTCCTTAAATACCTGATATCACAATGCAGGTGTCTTTCGATCGTCTCTTCATAGCCTTGTAAGCAGCATCAGCAATGGCAAAAAGATGCGGGGGTCTCTCGTATAGCTCACGCCCTTTGTACTGCTCGATCGTGTCTCTCCCATAGATGTTCAACGACTTGTAGGGATTCACAGAGACGACGACTTCTCCAATGAATGTGTAGATGCGTCCTTTTTCAAATCTGCACATGAGTGGGAGAAAGGAAGACATGGCTGTGGTTATTGTTGTTGTTTAGTCACTAAGTTGTGTTTGACTCTTTGCCACCCCATGGACTGTAGCCCGCCAGGCTCCTCTGTCCATGGGATTTCCCAGGCAAGAATACTGGAGTGAGTGACCATTTCCTTCTTCAGGGAACCTTCCCTACCCGGGATTGAACCTGTGTCTCCTGCAGTGGCAGGCAGAGTCTTTACCCCTAGCCACCAGGGAAGACCAGGTATGGTTAAGGAGAAATGCCATTTCTTTCCTACAAGTCTCTTATTTCCAAGAAAATCCAAATCTCCTAGGAGCAACTTGAGAACTGACACTTCACGATTCTGAGTTTACTTCTGGAGTTAATGCTTGAGGCTGTGTGGTCTTGCGGCTGCTGCTGGTAGAAAAGACCAGTAGGGGTTATCAGCCAAGAGAGAAGGAAGAAATTAATACTGGAGGCTGGAGATTTTCTAATTTCTAAAATACAAAGGGATAAGAAGGAGAAAGAAATAAAAATGGCCAGGATAAGATAAGAGCTCTAGGAGGAAAAGATACAGAAGTTAAGCAGGTCTTGAAACCCATTAAGCCAGATCTTCAGTTGTAAAGAAAACTGTCCAAATATATTTATTTCTTCTCCCTCTTGAAACCCCACAAAAATGTTAGCAAAGGAATAAAAACAGTAACATCCATACCAGAGAGAACAGTAGAGGAGACATTTCTGGCATAAATCAAATACACTTTTTAAAAAATGACTGCCTAAAATTCCATGGTGTAGATATATACTTATTTATTCTATCACTCCACTTTCTTCCTGCTATCATGAGCAATACTGTAGAAAATACTATTGGCACATAATCTTACAAATCAGTGCTTTCATTTCTGTGAAACAGATTTCCAGGAATAGGATAGCAGATTGAAAAGTATGTATATTTCAAAAAGTATAACATGATCCCACCACTCACACATATAAGAGGCTAAAAATCTACTCTGTATATGTACGTGACAGATACCTAACTGTGCGTGCATGGACTTCAGTCATGTCCAAGTGTGTGTGACCCTATGGACTGTACCCAGCCAGGGTCCTCTGTCCATGGGATTCTCCAGGCAAGAATACTGGAGTGGGTTGCCATGCCCTCCTCCAGGGGCTCTTCCCAACCCAGAGATCAAACCTGCGTCTCTTAATGTCTCCTGCATTGGCAGGTGAGTTCTTTACCACTAGTGCCACCTGGGAAGCCCATATAATAACTGTACATAAATATATTTTGTAAATGATTACATGAGCATGGAAAAATATGGAAGGCTGCATCAGGTTATGTCTTACGTATTTTTAAACACATATAGTAGGGTGATGAGGAGGAAGGCCATGTGGGCAGCTGGAAGAAAGCCAGAGGAGCTAAGAAAAAAAGAGTAAAAACAAAAACCCCTCAGCACATATGATATGACTTCAACTGTGCAAAATCATGCATCTATATCCACAAAGAAAAAAATTCAACATAAAATTTAGAAAACCCATATGTATTTACCACTGACACATTAATTCATACTTATAAAGACATATAAGGCCAACACCTTATGGACATTTCTACAGAAGTGGTTGGCATGACATACTCCACCTGCTGAGAGGCACATGCAGACAGAGCTCACGTCCAAGAGCTGGAAGAAGGGAGTGCCAACATGGGAGGACGCTGGTCCATAGTCAGGGGCTGGGTCTCTGAGCATGCCTGCTGTCGAGGAAGTGCATCAGAGCAATAACAAAGCCTAACCAGAGACCAGAGGGCAAAACCCTTAAACTCCCTTTGCACTGGAATGAAGGCTGTTGGCTATAATTAGGAGTGGAAACAAACATGCTGATAATGTCAGCAATAAATTAATACCATGATTTTTATCAAGTCATTGTGTGCTTAAACGAGAGTTATTGGCCACTTTGAGGTTTTCTGTGCATTTTTCTCCTGTGGTTTTCCTATGCATTCTTCCCATTGTTGGACAGAAAGTTTCTATGGTAGCTGAACGCACCAACCCCAGAGTCCTTGATACCTGGGTCCAAAGGGTCACGTTGAAATTTAAGAGCCGAGAGACTCTGCAAGCTGCTTAACCTCCACAAGTTTCAGCTCCTTCACCTATAAAATGGTGATAATTATATCCTTCCCTCCCTCCAGCATTGAGTAAGTACTTTAAAAAAAAGAAAGGCAATTAATCTTATGCATCCAATTATGTTCTGCATGAAGGAGATTTGTAATAAATGCTTTTATTTTATTAACATTGCTACTAGAAGCACAGACATCCCTCCACAAGAGGGATTAATGCAGTGATCATAATCTGATTCCCTGCCTCGGCTGTCAATCAACATAAGTCACAAGGAACATGTCCACATAACTCATACTCAAAGACCCACAAAAGCAAGAAGCAGCTAAGATTCACCGCTCAAGCCTTTCTGGTTTAACCTGTATGTTTGAAGGACACACTCAACAGCTTTCTTCAAAGATAAGATCTCAAAGGACAAAATTCTTTAGTTTAAAAAACACTGTCAAAAAAACAGAAAGGAGGAGGAGAATGTTAGAAAAAAAATATTACCTCATGAGTCTGGAACTCTGTGACTAAGAGACAGCAAATAACACATGAGATTAGAATGTTCTAAGATTCCAGGTCTGTCCAACCCTGCGCTTCCTCTGAAATTCCATTTTATTTCAAACAGAATGTCTTGTTTATTAAAACTTTTGAGCATCTTTGTAAAATGCAATATATAAAACTTCCAATGCTAGCTATGAAGTTGAAGACAGTGGCAAAGGCTGAACAAGATACAACATGCAATACAATGCTTCAACAAGAGTTTGGTTATGAATGACGAAACTTTCAATTTGGCCAGGTATTAAAACCACCACTAGATGGTGCCAGCATACACCTTAACACCAACCCAAGATTTTCCACTTGTTCTGGAGAGCCGCAGGGTGTGAAGTCCGCCAGCACTTAGGTAATCCTCACCTCTCTAGTAATCCTCACCTCTCCGATTGTCTCCAGGAGGAAAGGCAGTAATCATCCTCAATGACAAATGCTTGACACCATCTCTTTAGAGACCAAGGAAGGCATTTCTAAGATCTTTGGGTGCAAACCTTTGATGATAAACTTTTATCATTCATTCAGCCTATCTGAAATATTTCACGTTTCAGAAATTTTATAATTCAATATTCAAATATCTACTTTGTGCCAGGTGCTGGGCCTGACCTTGGGAATTAAAAAAGGAATAAAGAACAGGGAGTGAGTGAGTGACCGAAAGTCGCTCAGGTGGGTCTGACTCTTTGTGACCCCATGGGTATAGTCCATGGAATTCTCTAGGGCAGAATACTGGAGTGGGTAGCCTTTCCCTTCTCCAAGGGATCTTCCCAACCCAGGTATCGAACTCAGGTCTCTGGCATTGCAGGCAGATTCTGAGCCACATTGCAGCTGAGCCACAAGGGAAGCCCAAAGAACAGGGAAGTATTGTAAATAAATAATAATGATAGAGTGTGATAGGTAAGATACTAAAAGCATGTACCATGGTGGCAAAGATGATCACAACGAACGCCTTTTGATATGGAACCCTGAAGGGTAATATACAAACCACAGCACGGCACACGTGTGTTCTGGCCTCCACGATTCTCTCCATTGGACTCTTCCAATTCCTTACAACACTTCCACCCACCCATCCGGCCCATGTTACTCTTGCTCTCACATTAATGAGCTATTTACAGTTCCCAGGGCCACCATGCCTGCATGGTTTGTCCATGGGGTCCATTCTGCCTAAATACCTTTCTCCACTTGTCTCTTTCCATCATATGCTTGGCAGATTCCTACTCCTTCAAAAGTCCAAGCATCAGCTCCTTCAGGAAGCCATTCATGGTACCCTATCTCCGACTCTAGGACTATATGGTCTTTGCTCTGTTCAGATTTTTCCCCCCTTTGAAACTTCCCAAATAGTGAAAACAGCTTAACAGCAATTGATATTTAAAACAATTTTTAAAGGAATATATTTAAAATATTTATTGAATGGGCCAGATATTTTCACTGCCTTCTGAATGAAACAAAGAGGTACTAAGCTTTTGAATTAATGAATAGCAATGGAGACAAGACCAGGGTGATGTCTTGTACATGAATACTGAAACATTTTTAAAAATATAGACCTCTTTAAACTATTTATTTTTAAAAGAAAAACATAGTCTTGTTAATTTGCATGTGCTTGTACAAAAGATTACCTACAACAAGAAGTCAAGATGTATGTAGCTCTCTCAGATCGGACACGGACGGCCTGTGTGTACACCACCACTGGGGTGGGGAACCCACACAAAACAACACTAAATATAATGAAGTGCTCATTGTGAACATGAACTTAAGCAAGAAGACAGAACCATGTGGCAAGATTAGAAGTATGGGAAGGAGGTTGGCCTAGCCAGAGCAGAAGACTTGTATCAGACAATGTCAGAGAACAACTGAAAAAGTAGGAAGGAGTCAGATTTGATACGATATGATAGGCTTTTTTTTAAAAATTGAGGTATAATTGACATACAACATTATCTTTGTTTCAGGTATACAACATACCGGTTCAATAGTTGCATATACTGTGAAACAGTCAACACAGTAAGTCTAGTTAAAATCTGTCCCTATACGTCGCTACTTTCTTGTGATGAGAATTTTTAAGATCTATTCTCTTAGCAATTTTCAAATATGCAACACAGTATTATTAGCAATAGTCACCACGCTGTCCATTATATTCCCATGACTTATTTATTTTATGACTTGAAGCTTGTACCTTTTGACTCCCTTCACCCATTTCCTATCCCCCACCCCAACCCCCATCTCCGGCAATCACCAATCTGCTTTCTCTATCTATGAACTTGGGTTTTGTGTTTTTCTTTTTTTTTAACATTCCACATATAAATGGGATAGCATGGTATTTGTTTTTTCTCTCTGACTTACTTCACTTAGCATAATGCCCTCATTTCACAAACGGCAAGATTTCCTTCTTCAGTATTCCATTGTACCACATATTCATCCACTTATCCACTGATGGACATTCAGGTTATTTTCTGTAACAAAAGGTTTTGAAACCTAGGTTGAGGAAATCTAAATTGAAGGTGATTGAAAACCAGGAAAAAGGTGAAGACTCTTCTAGCTAAAGAGGTCAATGAGGCTGCGTCTCAACGAAAGGAACAACAGTAGAAATGAGGGAAAGAGAAATTCAAGTTGTTTTAAAGGGATAGTGGGCAGAATTTGAACATACATTGAGTATGAGAGACAAAAATATATTTAACCTGTGAGATGGGTGGAAGAGAAACAGGAATTTATTTTGGATGATGAGATTCCAAAATGCACTCCCATAGACTTAAAAGCTCGCCCACTGACAGAATTCAGGGTTACCCTTGATTGACTTCTTAAACTATTAATTATCATCAGGAGGAAAATTCCCTGCGCACTTAATAAAATAGGCACTTAGCCTACTGTGCATTTAATAAAGTTTTTATTCATGAATAAATACTATTTATTTCATGAGAACATACGTTTTCAAATAAGTGATGCTTAACCACATCAACTGGCCTGTTTTCTTTCCCTTTTCAATGCAAAGGAAACCTTAAGTTGCTATAAATAATGTTCATACTTCTCAGGACAGGAGTTCGCCTGCACCTAAACCTGCCATTTTTTTGTCTTCCATTACCTCCTCAACACCTTCAATCTGGGTTCCTTTCTAGCACTTCAGTAAACCTTGATCAACTTCCCAAAGCTAAGTGAAGTTGCTCAGTCGTGTCCGAGTTTTTGCAACCGCATGAGCCTGCCAGGCTCCTCCATCCATGGGATTTTCCAGGCAAGAGTGCTGGAGTGGGTTGCCATTTCCTTTTCCAGGGTATCTTCCCAACCCAAGGATCGAACCGGGTCTCCCACATTGCAGGCAGACGCTTTACCATCTGGGCCACCAGGGAAGCCCTCCCAAAGTTAAGTACCCAATGAAACAGCTAAATCCGCTGGCTGATGGTCCTCATCATACTGGCTTCTCAGAAGCATCTGACACTGACTCCTATTTCCTCCCTACATTCCTTCCTGGCTTCTATGCATTCTTGGGGTTTCGTCCTCAGTCTCCTTTGCTGGCTCCTCTTTCCTCACGATCTCTAAACACTCAAGTTCTCCAGGGTTGAATCCAGTATCAACCTTAAACATCACCTAAGGCAGGGGTCCCCCACCTCTGGGATCTAATGCCTGATGATCTGAGCTAGAGCTGATATAATAATAATAGAAATAAAGTGTACAATAAATGTAATGGGCTTGAATAATCCTGAAAGCATACCCCAACTCCTGTCCATGAAAAAACTGTCTTCCACAAAACTGGTCCCTGGTGCCAAAAAGGTCAGGGACTGCTGACCTGAGGCATGCCCATTTAAGGAGGCTGGAGTAACGATATCTTAGCTCTACTCTACCCTCTGAAAAATCAACAAGACAAAACCAGAAAACTTTATCTAGGATAAAACAGAAAACTAGCCACAACTCAGAAACACAATCTATGAAGAGAGGGTGTGAAGCACTAGAAAATGATCCTCATGGAGGGGGGCTGCTAAGAGTGAGCATGTGCTTCTACAAAGTCCAGGCATGGGAGCAAGTCCTCCAGAAACAGCTGTCGCTCTCAAGTGGCCAAACAAACATTTTTTTTTTTTTTGGCTGCACCATGCAGCATGCAGGACCTTAGTTACCTGACCGGGGATCAAAACCACACCCCCTACAGCGGAAGCACAGAGTCTTAACCACTAGACCACCAGGGAAGTCCCCAAACCAACAATCTTTTGATAAGCATAGCAGGGTCTGGGGATGCAAGTGGCTGCAAAACAAGAGGTCCCATTTGACACTTTTGAAGAGCTGCAAGGTGGAGATAAATAAAGACAGGAGTGGCAATTACATTTTTGCAGAAAAAAAAGTAGGCTGTCAGAATGGTGAGGAGAAAATGAAAAAGTAGGTACAATTGCTCTGTGGCAGGTGATCTTCGTAAATGAAAAGAGGCAATGCTAACTCATCTCCCAGAAGTCTCACATGTATGTACGGGACCTGCTTGCTAGTTGGTCAAATTGCCTGTCATTTCCAGGCAGAGTGTTGGTGAGAAAGGGTCTAGAAGTAATAGATCCCAAACTTGGAGATCTACAGGTCCTTCTACACACTAACTTTCAGCAACTAACCAACCCAGAATGGAACATACCTATTCAAAGTTGGCAATAATCTGAAGTGAACCAAAACAGAATGTCTGTATGTGCATAACTGAGTCACTTCCCTGTACAGCAGAAATTAGTACAACACTGTAAATCAACCATACTTAAATGAAAAATAGATCAATAAAAAAGAAAAAAGTGAGTCAGAAATGATGCCCTTGATCAGATGTTAAAAGGAAAAGAACGGGACAGGCAAAAAGCAGATCAAGAATACCCGAGGAAAGTGAGAATTGACCACAAAGGAGAAAAACTATGAAAAAAAATTCCTGCATGAACGCAAAGAGTATAAAGAATATATAGCCCTATAAACCAGGAGATCAAAGAGAACATCATTTTTAAAAAGAGCTTTCATATTTAAAAATCATTTTTAAAGGAGATACACCGAAAGAGTGCAAGAAAAGAAAAACCCACAGAAAGGAAGGTCATATTAAAAGATATAAAAAGAGGAATGGGCACTGCTGCAAAAAGCCAGGGACAAGAAGAAGTGGAGACATGTAAACAAAAGGAAATGAAAAAACAAAATTAAGCAGAAAGAAGGAAACAAGAGGAGGAGGAGGTACCGGAGGTGACATAATGAGTGCTCCTGAAGGGTACATGATAATGTGACATTTCAGAACAGCAATAATACTGATCATGAATGTCCACAGTGTTAGAAAATGAGCTAGCCACCTAGGAGAAAAAAAAAACAAACAAAAAACACCAGATTATTAGTGTGATGGCTTGAATTGTGTTCCCCCAGGAAGGTATGTTGAAGTCCTCAGCCCTAGTAGCTGAGAGGGTGACCTTATTTGGAAATGGGGCTTTTGCAGATGTGATCAAGATGAGGTCATTGGATGGGCCCTAATCCAGTATGACTGCTGTCCTTCCAAGAAGACGAAAATGCCTGTGAAGACAGATGGACAGGGAGGATGCCCTGTGATGACAGAGGCAGACGCAGCTACAAGCCAAGGAACGCCATGGTCTGAGGGTCACCACTGGAAGCTAGGAGGAAGTGGGGAAGGACTTCTCCTCTACAGGTTTCAGAGAGAGCATGGCTGGCTGAAAGCCTTCATTTTGGACTTCCAGCCTTCAGAACTGTGAGACAGTCAATGCCCATTGCTTTAAGACACTCTGCTTGCTGTAATTTGTTACAGCAACTCTAGGAAACTGGTGCAACTAGTTATACCAAAATAAGTTCCATGAAAACATGTTTCAATTTCACTTTCATTTAATGAAATGCAGATCATTGGTACAATTTTTCACCTGTAGATAAAGAGTTTCATAGTGAACAATGTTAGCAAGAATATGGAGTCACAGGGGAAGTGGGGGTGGGATGAATTAGGAGATCGGGATTGACACATACAGATTACTATTAAATAGATAACAAACAAGAATCAATTGTATAACACAGGGAAGTCTACTCTGTGCTCTGTGGTGGCCTAAAGGGGAAGGAAATCCAGAAAACAGGGGATATATATGTATGGCTGATTCACTTCACTGTACAGCAGGAACTAATACAACATTGTAAAGCAACTATACTCCAATAAACATTTTTTTAAAAAGAATATGGAGTCATAGATAACGTTCCCATCACAGGTGTCCTCTTAATTGGTCTGACCCATTTCAATCTCCAAACAGCAGGAGGCACGATCTGAAAATATAAATCTAACTCCTCATTCCTATCCTGGTGGCTACTACTTTCCTGGTGGCTCAGACGGTGAAACGTCTGCCTACAATGTGGGAGACCTGGGTTCAATCCCTGGGTCAGGAAAATCTCCCAGAGAAGGAAATGGCAACCCACTCCAGTATTCGGGCCTGGAAAAATCCCATGGATGGAGGAGCCTGGTAGGCTACAATCCATGGAATCGCAAAGAGTCGGACACGACTGAGCGACTTCACTTTCACCTTTCATTCGTATCCTTAAATCTTTTCACTGGAAAATCTCAATGTCAGGTCAATCTGATATTGAGCTATTGGCTCATCTCATGCCAACTAGTTACCCCTGGTCACTGTGTACTCTGGCTGAGAAGACAAGTTCTTTTCCCATCTAAACTGCTCACCCCCAACATCCCCCACTTGTTTGTTTCCTTTATAGTAATTTGCCACAAGTAGTTTCTTGTTTACTTATTTACTGTCTGTCTCCAGGGGAATACAGGCCATATCTACCTTGATCATTGCTGTATCTTCAGCATGCAACATGGCCCTGGAATTTATATGGGGGCGGTTAAATATTTGATGAATGAAAAAATAAAGGAATGAATGCATGAGTTCTTTTAGCCCACCTCTACCTGGTGCTGAGAAAAATTGAAGTCAGGAGCAGAAGGCGGTGACAGAGGATGAGATGGTTGAATGGCCTCACTGACTCAATGGACATGAGTTTGAGAAAACTCTAGGAGACACTGAAGGGCAGGGAAGCCTGGTGTGCTGCAGTCCACGGGGTTGCAAAGAGTCAGACACAACTGAGCGATTGAACAACACTCTCAGAAAATGGTTTTGCATTCTACTTACAAGAAAATCCAGGTTATCATGTGTGCAAAACTTTAAATCACTGGCCATCATTACCATTTTTTCTATTTATATACTTAGTTTCACTGAGGAAACTTCTTATTTCCTTGTGACTTTCAAAAATTGGGGGTAGGGTAGAGAGGGAGTATTAAATATAGCAAGATGTCACCCTGGCTAAACATGGGCCATAACCCTAGGATTCAACATAAAAAAGTCTTTCCCTTCATGTAGGAAACGTCACAAAATTTAGACATAAAGGTTGGGAAGATCCCCTAGAGAAGGGAATGGCAAACTCCACTATTCTTGCCTGGACAATCCCATGGACAGAGGAGCCTGGAGGGCTACAGTCCGTGGGGTTGCAAAGAGTTGGACATGACTGAGTGACTAAGAGTGCTACTACTAGCACTTTTTATTCCAGGAAAATATAATTGAACGGTACCTACTCCAGTCAAGACAGGTTTTTCACTGGCAGAGGAAGAAGTTACAAAACACGTGGGGGTGACTTAGAATTGGAGAATTTAGTACAAACTTATGGCTTATGGGGGATAAACGGAGGACGATGTATAAACACACACATTTCCTAGTTCCATCTGCTGAGAAAGCTTAGAAGCTTGACACCCAGATGTTGGCTCGTAAATATTATCCTTCTTAACTAAAAGGACCCAGGGTTCCTTGGAGAAAAACTGACTCCAGAGCTTGTACAGGAAAACAGAAGATGAGCCTGGAATACCACGTTGTGACAGAAAGCAGGGACAAAAAATAGTACTCAAGGAAAGGAGAGGGAAAAGTTAAAAGGACGGAGGAGCCATCAGGTGAATGAATGGTTCCCTGATGAAATCTGGGGCCACGGGAACATTAAGATAAATAATGTCAGGAACGTCATAATCCGTTGAATACAGTAAGAATCTATGCATCCACATTAATATAAAAAAGAAATAAATAAGAGAAGAAAAAGCCCTTTAGAGTGGAAAGCCACTTAAGAAATATAGAAGGAATGATCTGAGTTAGACAATGATCCGTGTATGCTAAGACGAGGAGTTGAAAATATGACAAGGAAGAAGACATTTACATGGACTCAAAGGATCTCCCAGCAAATCACTTCTTAATTACAAAAGAGAAAGACAATAATTTTACAATGGAGAAACCTTATAACCACTTAAACCAACTAAGTAAAACTAATATCAATATTGAAACAAACTATTAATAACATATGTGCCTGAGATGATCAGTTATATGTGTCAAGTTGACTGGGCCATGGAGTGCCCAGATATTCGGTCAAACATTACTCTGGGTGTTGGCTTTTTGGTTAAGATTATACTACAATCAGTAGACTGAGTAAAGCAGAGTGCCCTCCCCATTGTGTGAGCCTCATCCAACCATCAAAGGCCTGACTAGAACTAAATGGGTAAGAAGGCATCCTTTCTGCTTGGCTGTCTTTGAGCTGGGACATAGGTCTCCTGCCTTTGTACACAGACTCAGACTAGAATTTACAACACTGGGTCTTTTTCTTGCCAACTGCAGGTGATGGACTTCTCAGCGTCCATAACTGCATAAGCCAAAAGTTTCTGTAAACACACACACATGCACGCACACATGCACGCCACACACACACACACACACTCTCTCTCTCTCTCTCTCTCTCATTTTGTTGGTTCTGTTTCTCTGGGTAACCCAAACTAGTGACAGACTGTGGTACCAAGAGAGGCTCCAGGGGGACAGAATTTTGAGGATGAGTTTTCTGAACTGATGCTGGGGGTTCTGGAATTGGGGCTACTTGAAATGATTAGATTGAAAGTCACCATGACTCTATTCCAGTAGAAAAGAGGGCACCAACAGCCCAGGGTGGGATCTGACCCCTGAGATATATCAATGTCTCCATCAGATGCTCCCAGTCAACCTTTGTAGGAAGCAAGGAGCTAGGTGATGATCCATGATACTTTCAAATTCTTGGAAAAGTAACAGGAATGGGAAGTCAGCTGGGAGGTGCTAACATCCCTGGACAAAGCAGTGAATGAAAAGGATGATCCTGTACCATGAAATGATGGGAAAGCTTCTGTGTGTGCCCTGGAGGAGAGCTGTGTCTCCCGTAGTCTTGGGGCTGAGGATCCAGAGAAATGAAGAGCCTCCTGGTAGGAGGCAATGAGGACTCAACCATCACTTCTGTGGCATCTGCCAGAAACACACGACCCGAAGATAATCAGGGGGAAATGGAAAAGAACCCTAAATTGAAGGAGAGTCTACAAAAGAAGTGGAAAACCTCACAGTCAAGAAAATAGACAAAGGCTGAATAGCATTCAAGATGAGAAGAGATTACAACAACTAAAGATGCAAGGCACACTCCTAGGAGGCTTCTTGTGGCATTCTTGCAACTTGTCTGTAAATCAGAAATTGTAGCAAAATTAAAAGTTGCAAATAAAAATCCAACTTCTAGACTTCTTTATATAGCAGGTTTAAACTTTGATAATTTAATACTTTTGAAGAGGCAAGAGATATCAGTGAATAGGTAGTGAAAGTACTTCTCTCATCAGAAGTATCCACTGTCACTAGTTTCATGTGAATTCTTCCAGGAATAGTTTATGCATACAAACACATATGCATTCACATGTTTTAACAAAGATGACTTTTTTCTAATTAAAAAAAAATGTATCTTGGCTATGGTTTCATGTAAGTAAATAGAGAAAGGCCTCATTTTTTATGTCTCTGTAGTACTTCATTTCATGGGTGAATATACAGGGAAATATTTAATCGGTTATTACCAATCATTTGTTACTATGAACAATGCAACTATAAAAACAGCATATACTTCTTCGTGCATACGTGTATATATACTTGTAGAAGACATTCCTAGAATTGAAATTGCTGAGAGGACTGTCTGCAATTTAAACTGCTAAATGATCGCCAAATTATTCTCCAAAGAGGTTGTAACAATTTACACTTTCATTTACAATCTATGAGAGTTTCTGTTTTCCTGGGTGTGGGTTTTTCTCAACCAATGATGCTGGCCCGTTTTGAAAGGACAGCCTATATTGCAGTTTTATTTTCAAAGTACACAAAACTTTGACCCCTTTCTTTACAGGTGCACCAAACTTATGCAACACTCATTAGCTTCCTGCCAAGTGTCAGGAGGCTCAGTTCACCTTCCCCAGTTCTTGGAGAAGAATCTCTCCCAAGGATGAAGGCATCCTGTCTCTGCTTCTGGCAGAATCACGGTCTCCATGTGAGGCAGTCAATTTGCTTTATCCCCTTTGTTAGACAGTATCTTCCCGAGACAGGCAGGGACTATGCTGGGAAGATTACGAGATGGAGAGTCACACAGCCCTGGAGCCCTGGGTTTGAATCCCGCTCAGCTAGCTGCAGTCTGTGTGCAGTCATACACATGTGGGTAATTAATAAGTGCCACGTACCAGGCACTACGCCAGGAGTCTGAGTTTCAAAGAAGAATAAGGCATGGTACTATTGCAGTAGAAGGTTTACACAGACAATGTCATGTAGTACAAATAAGGAAAGCGGGTTTAAAAATTACATAGTCTCTTTATTTTATCATTGCCTTCTTGCTCCCATTTTCCCTCCCTCCTCTTTCTCTCTCTCTCTCACACACACATATGCTGTTTCAGAAAAAATCTAAGGCAATAATAACAAGAAAGAAAGGATGCTATGGAAGCTTAGAGAAAGATACCTAACCCAGCTCTAGGAGTGGGAAGGCTCAAAGAAAGCATCCTTAAAATTAAGTTACTTGACATTTAAGTTATTTATGTGACTATACAACTTTCATATAGGTAGTTGCAGGCACCGTTGGATTTACAGCGCCTTCAGAGTTTCTGAAATAGGATGCTCTGTCTTGACTTTTCATTAATCCACTGCAGCCTTGGAAGAGAAGGCCTGGGCAGTTTTACCACAGCCCGCCAGCGACTGCAGTGCATGGACCTCCCTGGACCCTCGCAGCAGACAAAAGGGCACAGTAAGAACGTGCTCTCTGCAGATGCAGAGAATGGACGGGGGACACAAGGGGTGGGGAGTGGATGATGGGGTGAATCGGGGGATTGATACTGACATATGTGCACTGCCACGTGTAAAACCCAGCTAGTGGGGCCCTGCTGAATAGCAGGGAGCTCAGCTCAGCACTGTGAGGACCTACATGGGTGGGGTCGGCGTGGCAGGAGGTTAGAGAGAGACAGGACCTGTGTATACCTATGTCTGATTCATGCTGATGTGTGGCAGAAACCAACACAACACTGTAAAGCAATCAGCCTCCAATTAAGAGGGAGGGGATATATGGGGCCTCCCTGCTGGCTCAGGGGTAAGGAATCTGCCTGCCAATGCAGGAGACATGGGTTCAATCCCTGAGTCCAGAAGATCCCCTGGAGAAGGAAATGGCAACTCATGGCAGTATTCTTGCCTGGGAAATCCCCTAGACAGAGGCGCCTGGCAGGTATAGTCCATGGGGTCACGAAAGAGTTGGACAGGATGTTGTAACTAAACAACAATATTGGATTCACTTCGTTGTACAGCAGAAATTAACACCTTATAAAGCAACTATACCCCAACTTAAAAAAAAAAAAAAAAGAAAATGTGCTCTGGAACCAGATGGCGATTTAGTACCAAGTAGCTCTACAATTATATGCAAGTGACCTTCCTTCTCTGCTAGAGAGGTTCTTTCTTCATCTGAAAGGTGGGATGATGCTAGTATCTACTTCACAGGACTGTGATAAGAAATGAGACACTCCACCTGTAGACCCCGAGACACACTATTGACACGTGTTAAGCATGCAGAAGACCAGGTCCTATTTTTACCATGAACAGCACCACCAGCTCTCCGAATGGCAGGAAGCATCTTTTCCCCACGCAGGTCCCATTGTCCCACTCACTGCACCTGTGCTGAGCTGTTTATCCTCAGGCAGGGGTCACTTCTGTTAGCAGAATGGATCATGATCCAGCTTGCCGTCATGTCTGGAAATCATTCTTCTAGGACAGACCCTCTTAAACCAAAACCCCTCCATAAAACATTTAAGCTTATCGCAGGACACAGGCAACTGGCTAGGGCCACTGGCAGTGGTTTTTGTAGACTTCTTGAGTCCATCTCTTGGTTTTCTTCTCCAGAGAAACATCTCTTAATGTGAGCAACACAAGAGGTAGTTGACCAGAAAGTGTGGTCGGGAGATGCCTGGCTGAATTACTCACTCCTTCACTCCTTCCTTTCTTCCTTCCTTCTTTCCTTCCCTTCCCTCCCTTCCTCCCTCCCAGTGAAAATAATTTGCATTTGATGTATACATTTTAAGGGCTTCCCTGGTGGCTCAGATGGTTAAGAATCTGCCTGTGATATGAGAGACCTGGGTTCGATCCCTGGGTTGAGAAGATCCCCTGGAGAAGGGAATGGCTACCCACTCTAGTATGCTTGCCTGGAGAAGTCCATGGACAGAGGAGCCTGACGGGCTGCAGTCCATGGGGTCGCAAAGAATGGGACATGACAAAATGACTAACACTTTGACTTTCATAAACCTTTTAAGGTAATGATTACTTTTTTGAAACACATTTGTATTATATAGTAAGGTATGCCTTGCAGAGAAGGAGTCACTTCAAACGTTCTTATTGCTGTCTCTAAATTTTTTTGCATTCATTCATTCAATACATCATTATTAGTGCCCATGCTCCATGCTGGGAACTGTGCTGGGAAGCATGGGGGGAGGAGCGAACAGACAGAGCTGTCTCAGCCCTACCGCACACTAACCAGAAGGACTGCACTTGACAAGGGCTCAGGGGAGGGGCAGGAGGATGTGCGCTGCCCTGGCGAAGGGGGAAAACGTGCCTGAGAAGATACAGCAGGACAACAGGACCACGTCCCAGCAGAGAGAACAAGGGGACAATGACGTCAGCGGCGTGAGGGGAGAGGCTACAGTGTGCAAGCCTTGCAGGCACATTGTAAGGATCTGAGGATTTATCTCAAGGGCAGAATTGTAAGTACTGGTCACATTTGCTTTTTTTGAAAGCCCCCTCTGATGGCAAGGTGGAAAGTGAGGAGGCTACAGTATTAGCCCCAGGAAGGGATGACCAGGGCTTTGACTGGAACAAAACAGTGGAGAGACGGAGCAGTGGCCAGGCTGGAAGAGCAGCAGCAGAATTGATGAGACAGGATGACTTAGACGGGATGTGGGAGGTGAGAAGGGGTGCGGAGGGTCAGGTTTTCTCACATCCACAACCGAGCAGACCATGATGCTGCCTGTGAGTGAGGATGGTGGAGGAAGAGAAGGATTTGGGAGGTGACCGGGATTCTGACAGGCTAATTCCTGAGAGATGGCCAAGGGAAGGTGTTCCTTCTCCCTCTCTCATAATCTAATTAAATCTGATCCCTTGGCCACAAAGGGAATAACACAGAGTATTAAGAAAACAGAGAGGGCAGTCAGAAATCTTTACCTGTCAAGGTGGTCAAACCTGGTCAGGGGACTACATGCACTACCGTCCAATTTAAAATCAAGAAGATATTAAAGAGATAGTAGATATGGGTTCTACTATAAAATTTTCACTATCTGAGTTTGATCATGTCAAGCTACTCCATGATTCTACTTTCTTGGTGTAAGAAAATACTAGACACAGTACAACATCCTCCTCCATAAAGGCTATCTACTGAGGTCCCAGGCAATGAGGTTAAAAATAAGAATATGATGACTAGCTCTCAGTACACTGTCTACACTTCTTGCCTAGGAGAGACACTTTTTAACAAATGTCACAACTCACTGACCTAGCATAAGGAAACAGAACATTTTAAGGTATATTTCAATGAAAACAATGTAAGTCTTGAGGCTATAAAACATAATCTGTCAAATTCAGCAGCTGGGGTGACTGCTTTTCAGTTTGTGTTGTTTCGTCTGCTGGGGTGTCTGGAAGGGTTCAAATTTCAAATCGATCAACATCATGAGAAGGATCCTGCCCACTCACGGGGCACTCAGCCAACCAGCCTCTTTACAATAGATGAGTGTCTACTACTGCTGGTGTCAGGACATGTCCATGCTGGGTAGAGAATCACTATTAGGTTGGACATACTATTGAAAATGAATCTGAAATGTTTAGGTTTTGATGCTGCAGAGGAAACTGTTCTTTCCATGAAATCATAAAAGGTCTCTAAGCTTACCAAACCCCCATCATGGAATGCACATCATCTGCTTGGTCATCGTCTGCCACCTTATACATTTATTTTCCAAAAAATATTTTTTTAATATATTTAAAAAATTTACTTGGCTGCACCGGCTCTTGCAAAATTCTGTTGCAACATGCAGAATCTTTAGTTGTGCTATGGGAACTATTAGTTGCGGCATGTGGGATCTTAGTTCCCTTAGTTCCTTAATCCCAGTGGGATTGAACCTGGGCCCCCTGCATTGGGAATTCAGAGTCTTAGCCACTGGGCCACCAGGGAATTTCCCTCCCTGTAGCTTTTCCATAGTATTTAAATATTTCATTGACTGATGTTCCTCAAATCCTAGTAGAAGAAATATAAAGACTGGTGAACCAAACCCACAGTAAAGTAAGGTAAAGGAAAGGAAAGGAAAATAAGGGACTGTAGGAGTGTGCAGAAACTACAGATTCTCAGACCAAGAGAACAGATGTTTAAATAGTCACACAATATTAGGAAAAATAAAAAACAAAACAAACGAAAAACTCCTACAAGGTGTCATATATTTTACAACATCAGTGTATGACTAAATCATAACAGCATTATTTAGCCATGAGATGCTGAGTGCCTGATGACAGGCGTGAAGATCTAGACCAAAGATAAAAAGGAAACTATCCTATGACACAATATTTTCTCTTCCAATTGACAGATAACAAATAGAAATTGTCCAACATAGGGCTCAACTCTTACATATTTATTCCTCTGCATCCATTTTATTTACAAAAGAGTTTTGATTTCAGTAACCATTTGACTATCTGGCATGACCTTAAGTAAGGAGTTAGCCTATTTACAAACATACTCTGCTCGGTAAAATGAATCGGAAAATCCTTTGATAGGAATGCACAATCATATAAATGGATAATGATCATGCATTTTAAATAATACTATAAATCACTTAAACTACAGTACTGAACACTCTTTTCATTTTTAATTTGTTTTCATTAAAATTTTTTTTATTGAAATATAGTAGATTTACAATGTTGTGTTAGTTTCAGGTATACTGCAAAGTGACTCAGGTCCTTGTTGATCATCTATTTTATAAACAGTAATGAGTATATGTTAATTCCAAACTCCTCATTCATCCCCCCCACCTCAACTTTCCCTTTTGGCAACCATAAGTTTGTTTTCCATATCTGTGAGTCTATTTCTGTTTTGTATGTAAGTTCATTTGTATCAGTTTTTTTTAAGAACTGCACACTCTTTTAAAAAACAAATATATTCTAGTGGGGTGGGATGGCGGTGTGGGAGAGAGGCTCAAGAAGAGGGGATATGTGTATACTTACAGCTGATTCACTGTTACAGCTGAAACACAACATTACAATTATACTCCAATTTAAAAAATGTGAAAAAAACCAGACACACAAATGCCACAGATGTCTGAGGACTAAAACAAAGTAGGAAAAACAGGATTTTTAAAAAATGTTTAGTTATTAAGCATTTTAAAATTCTCTTTAATTTTTATTTTCTTTCTTCTAAAAATAAAAATTTTTATTTTCTTTGAGGTATAGTTGATTTACAATGTGTTAGTTTCTGCTTACAGCAAAGTGATTTAGTTACTATATTTATATATACATATACCCATTCTTTTTCAGATTCTCTTCCAATGTAGGTTATTACAGAATACTGAGTAGGGGTCCCTGTGCTATACAGTAGGTCCTTGTTGATTATCTGTTTTTATAGATAGGAGACTTGGGATTCTTATCCTATCTACCCCAGATTTTTATTGGCAGGAAGCCCCACTATCTCACCTGCACCCAGGTATCCCGCTCCCTGGGTTCTCTAGATGACAGGAAGGCTAACAGGTATTCACTGTCACTTTTTCACAACTATGCCTAACTTAGTAAATGACAGGACACCTACTCAATATACTGTACCACTTTTTAAAAACTATAGTTGGGAGGGGGGTTCAGGATGGGGAACACATGTAAATCCATGGCTGATTCATGTCAATGTATGGCAAAAACCACTACAATACTGTAAAGTAATTAGCCTCCAACTAATAAAAATAAATGAAAAAACAACAACAAGACTATAGCTCTTTAACTCGGTTTTCATAAACACATGAAGGCTGTGCTCACCAGCCCTGGGACCACCAGGCAGGCTGCTTTTGGGTACAGGTTGGTGACAGCTGTGTGGCAGGTGACACTGAGGCCAAGTGAACAAATTCTCTCCTTCCCACTTCACTGTCATGACACCTCTTCTAAGTTCAATAAACAAAGTCACACTCAATTTCTATTTATCGTGTGCTTATTGTGCAAGAATTACGTTGGATATTTTTCATGTATGTTGCTAACTGTACATACATTTTGTTTGAAATATTAATGGAAAATCTTCCCAATCCTCCTTTTGTTGATATCACATACCCAGTTACAGGTAAGAAGGAAGTCACCATGTATTCGAAACAATCACCTAACCATTATCTCCACTTAGAGAAATGTGAAACACAAAGAGACGCAGCTTTCACTGGCCTGGGAGGCAGATCTGTTTCTCCTACAGGAGGAATTTCATAAGAGCAAAGAAACTGGAAATGTGCCCAGATGCTCCTAAGTTATGTGTTCAGTGATTGTTTCTGTTGGGGTGAGCTAGTAGCTGCCAGTGAGTAGAGGATTTTAAAACCAGCAAAAATGTTTACTGAGTGAATGAACGAGCAGTCAGAAACTTTGTCGTCTGGCTCTTTCCTTGGCGTTCTTTGTCAGAAATCCACAACAGGGACTTCCCTAGTGGCCCGGTGGTCAGGAATCCGCCTGCCAATGCAGAGGACACAGGTTCGATCCCCGGTCTGGGAACTAAGATCCCACAGGCTGCGGGGCAACTGAGTCTATGCACCACAACCACCAAAGCCTGTGCACCTTAGAGCCTGAGCTCTGCAACGAGAGAAGCTACTGCAATGAGAAGCCTGCACACTGCAGTGGAGAGTAAGTAGCTTCCACTCTCCACAACTAGAGAAAGCCCGTGCGAAGCAATGAACATCCGGCACAGCCAAAAAAACAAGTCTGCAACATCTATTAAGGCCACAGCTCCTCATATGAAGTTTTTAATTTTGCATTATCCTCATACTTGTTATATTTGGCTTGCATTTTTTTTTTTTAAACAACCTTTCTTGTGCCTAAGACAGAGTGAAGGGTGAACTTCCTTTCCCCATCAGTGGTGTAGGGAGTAAGTCATGTAGGTAGCCTGACTTTGGTGCTGCAGACAGTAGCCTCAGGGGAAGGAGGGAGGTCAGGCTGGCATACTTACTATCCCATGTTCGAAGTGTCTGGGGGCATAGAGAGCTTTCACAGTGTTAATCTGCTGATACTGTAACTCCTTGGATGCCAACAAGTCACAAAAGGAAATCAAGAATGTCAGATGGCATCTCCAAGTGAAGTATCAAGAGTTGCTCACCAGAACGTCTCAATAATGACTGTTCGTTTGGGGATAAGGTCGTTATGGTAAGGAGAAGTGACCTGGCTTTGGAAGGGTTTAGAGCAGTGGTCCTCAACCTTTTTGGCACCAGGAGACCGGTTTCAAGGAAGAGAATCTTTCCATGGACTGGGAGGTGAGAGGAAGGTTTCAGGATGATTCAAGGGCATTATGTTTACTTTATTTCTATTATTATTACATCAGCTCCATCGCAGATCATCACAGGCATTAGATCCTGGAGGTTGGAGATCTCTGGTTAAGAGGAGCTATTAAACTCAAAAGACATTGACTCTTACTACTCAGCAAAGGGTTTTCATCTTTACATGATATTTGAGATCTTGTGTTTTACAGCTTTATTCCTAAACTGTAGTCAAGTTCCCTAAGAAATTAGAAGGCAGCTTTTTAACAAATTTATTTTTACTTATTCCTAGTACACTGCTGTGGGACCCAAGGGAATTCTTACTAAGAGAAGAGGGAACCTGGCACCATAAGAGATTCATTATGAAAACTGCCAAGTATTAAATGGGCCCACATTCAGATGATAAAAATCCACACACTCTGAAGCCACACAGACAACGGATAATCAATGACTCTACTTGATCCTACTCCACTTGTGAACATCACCAAGTGCTGTCTACACCCAGGAGCACAGACATCAGGAAGTGAACTAAGAGAGGAAGAATGTGGTGGCAAAGAAGAGAGGCAAAAACTAAAAACAGATCAAATACACCAGGAAATGGAAAAAACAAATAATTTTCCCTATTTTGTCTTAGTTCCTAAAGCAGAAAAAATTCTTTCTTTTTTTATGGCTAGATCAAACTGAGAAAGGAGTTTATGTGAGTCGACTGGTTGCCAATGTAAGACAAACACTATAATAATTATTTTTTCTTTAAGTGTGCCCCCACCAACCAGGCCAACAGGAATAGCTCAAGCTGTCCTCAGAAGGCAGCTGCTCTTCAAGGTCAACCTTGCTCACTGAAGCAGCACAGTTTCCCTAAATGTCTGTTAATGTCACATTTCAAAAAAGGAAAGAAAAGATGAGGTCTACTTATGCTGCTGCTGCTGCATAGATAGCATTATTTCCAAATCTTGACTGCAATAAATGCCCTTGTCCTTTGTGAATGAGAACTGAAACTATGTGATGGAATAATGAAAAATATTAATCCTCTTATTTTCTGATTTCAAGAAACATTCTGTCTCAAGTTTTTGCTTATAATTCACCTACGTTTAAAACGTCAAGGGTTTGGCCAGCATGGCCAGTGTACTTGGCAGGGCCAGGACGGAGGACTCAGCTGGCTCGGTCGGTGTGTGGTGGGGCCAGGAGAGGATCCCACCAGCGCCGCTGGGGTGTCTAGCAGCAGGGGGGCCAGGGAGGTGGCCACACAGTGGGGAACTTAGTTACATACAGGAGGCTTAAGAAAATAAACAAACAGGTTGATGATGATGGGAGCCAGGTTTCTCACTTCTGCAGAAGGAAACTATAGACATGGAAGGGAGACCGCTAAAATAAACCCCAGGGGTTAGACTGAAATGGGAGGTATCAGGATGAACTCATGATATTTAACCTCAATTGACAAGGAAATGGAAATGCATGTGTATATATATGTGTGTGTATGTGTGTGTGTGTGTGCACGTTCCCTTGCACACTGTGCTAAGCAAGCCTAAAAGCAAGGACACGCTGGCAGCAACAACCGGACCTAATACCCAGATCTCGGTTTTTAAGAGCCACATGCCATCAACAGCAACGAAGGCTTTTCGGAGAAATGAATGAATTCACCACCAGGCCAGGGAAAACAACTAGATGTCCCTGGAATCAGTATTACGAAGCTGGAGAATAAGGAAGTTCTCCAGGAATGACTGGGACCTGTCAAAAGGATACTGCAGTCAGCAGAAAGAGGCTTACCACTACCCAGTTATGGGACAAATCATCTGGTTTATTTGGGTTAGTAAGGAGAATGAACTGGGCTTCCTTGGCGGCTCCAGAGTAAAGAATCTGCCTGCTAATGCAGGAGACACAGATTCGATCCCTGGGTCAGGAAGATTCCCTGGAGGAGGGCACGGCAACCCACTCCAGTATTCTTGCCTGGAAAATCCCACTGGACAGAGAAGCCTGGCGGGCTACAGTCCATGGGGTTGCAAACAGTCAGACATGACGTAGTGACTAAAGAACAACAACAACAACGGAGAATGAATTTGGTTGCTGACGATTTATCTTTGTTCTCTGCTGGGGCCGTGTGCGCTACAGCTGGTATCCTAACCAGCCTTCTAGGAGAGACACAGAGCTGGTGAGGACATGCCCAACGACACTGGCACAAATTCATCACCACAAATGAGCATACAGCTCAAATCTGTGCCTCTTGACAGCATGATTGCTTAAAATATGTAATATGTGGATGTCTAACCATCAAAAATATGGATATTCTTTGCTAATAAGGTCCTTCTTTGGATAGAAAGAAGCCTACATTTATTCATGCTTTGAATGCTTTCTTAAGTCAGGGTACTAATGATTTAGATGCGGAGACAAATTGTTTCAGTTTTTCACACATAGAAAAAAACCTTTTTTTCTAAGTTTTGATATGAGGAAATAAAATACAGGAAATATGTTTTTCTGGAAAATAACTTGTAAGACATGGGATCAATTAGGTTGGCCTTGAACGGTCCCTTTCCCTAAATTCAGACTACAAGATTAATCACTTAGGGAAGAAAAAAAAAAAATCTTTCTCACTGTTGACAAATCTGTGGTTGAGAGTTGGCTTTGACATGTAAAAATAATTATCATACTGAAATAATTTCAAACTTAAAAGTTGGAGGAAGAACATTAACAAGCTCCCAGATATCTTTCACTCAGATGACTGATTCCTCATTTGTTATGCTTTCAGATGTGTCTTATTCTCACATAAATGTGTGTGTAAATATCCGTATCACACAATATCTGTTTACACATATTATCATAATCTATTTCTGAGATCAACCAATTTATTTCAACCACAGATTTACACATAATTTTATCCTTCAAATGACACACAGACCAAGTTAGGAAAGGTAGCTGATGGAGATGGTGAAGCTGGAGGTTTTATTTTGGAGTGGTTTTGAACTCTGAGTAAATCATGCTCTTACACACTAAGTCCTATGATCAAACCAAGCTGTCTATGAAGGCCAGGCAGCAAGGAAGACAAGCGAAGCAGGACCACAGTCAACTGGCATGGTGGGAACTAGAAAAGTGCGTGCTCTGTGTAAAGGGTGCATCTATCACTTTCGTAAAAAACTAAAGTGTTGGTTGCTCAGTTGTGTCCGACTCTTTGCGATCCCATGGACTGCAGCCCACCAGGCTCCTCTGTCCGTGGAACCCTCCAGGCAAGAATACTAGAGTGGGTTGCCATTCCCTTCTCCGGGGGATCTTCCTGACCCAGGGATCGAACCCAGGGTTCCTGCATTGCAGGCAGATTATTTACCACTGAGCTAGTTAGAGAAGCCCTATCTCCAGCTTTCTGAAAGTCTGATGAACTGCCCTTGATCAAAATGAAAAATAAAAAAGATTTCTATTTGAAAAAAATAAAAAAAAAAAATAGGATATCATTCTGAGGCAATTCAGTCTGCATTTCAGAGTAGGAACCATCTATTACTTTCAGAAGTTCTGATGTTTCAAGAGAAGGTAGACATATGGATTCTTTTAGGAATAGTATCCTATTTTTTCACTTTTTCAAATAGAACACCTATGAAAGGAGACTCTGCCTGCCAGTGAAGGAGACACGGGTTCGATCCCTGGTCTGGGAAGATCTCATATGTTGCAGAGCAACTAAGCCTGTGAGTTGCAACTATTGAGCTTGTGCTCTGGAGCCCGGGAGCTGCAACTACTGAAGCCCTTGCCCCCTAGATCCCAATCTCCACAATAAGAGGAGGCCGAGCACCACAATGAAGAGCAACCAGCCCTGTTCATCGCACCTAGAAAAAGTCCATGCAGCAACAGAGACCTAGTGCAGCCAAAAATAAATAAATTAAATTATATATATATATAATTATATATATTAAAAAAAAGCCAGAGAAGAGCTGAACTTCATATAAGTTTTACACCATGCCTCCTACACATCATATATTTCTTGATCTCAGATGAAAGAAAAAGAGATCAGAGTATCACATCACTGACACTAGTCCTGGAAAGGAGCTGGCATATAGTAACCACTTGCAAAATTCCTGTTGACTATTATAACTGGAACTTTTTTTTGATAGGACCCTATTTTAAAATGGGACTAATGCTTAAAAATAATAGTGGTCTGAGAAAAAAAAAATTCATCTTTAACTTGTGTGTAACTCACCACACTTCCAGTTGACAGGTGGAATAATAACTCCCATTTGATTTTTGGTGATGACTAATAGAAAGTTATGATTCCATAAATAGGTAATGGACACTGGGCAAAACAATGAAGAAAATGACCCTACCCTCAGATCCTGTAGTCAGTTCCCTTGCAAAGGATGTGATGCAACAAAAGCTACATGCAGGATAAATAAAAAAGGAAGACTGAGCTGGCAAGAACTGATCCCACTAACAAAACAACATCTGTGAAGCAGAGCTTTTAAAAGGGACCTTACAGAGTAAGAATCTGGTTCAAACACAGTAATTACCAAGAGATTAGTAATGATTCAAGGGGATAAAGACTTTTAATGTATCTCTTCAAAAAAGAATACAATCAAGGAAGTTTCCTTTGCATTCAAAGGCTGACAGTAAGATTCATGTAGTAAAATCAGTATTTATATATTACTAACTAGTATGACTAATGTTTAAGTTTCACTTTGGGTTTACAGAACAATTCAATTAGTTAATCAAGATACTACAATGACTAAAATAAAACTGATCCAAATTATATTTTTAAACATCTTACTATCCTTGTATTTTAAGTCCCACAAGTTCCCTAAGGCTCTCTCTCCTTGACACTTCTAGCCTGAATGATCTTCCTCTCCAGGGGCACTTAAGAATTTACTGTCTCTACAGCTTATTTGCGAGTTGGTCATGGCTGTTCAGTCACCACGTCATGTCTGACTCCTTGTGACCGCATGGACTACAGCACACCAGGGCTTCCTGTCCTTCACTGTCTTCCGGAGTTTGCTCAAACTCATGTCCATTGAGTTGGTGATGCCATCCAACCATCTTATCCTCTGTCACCCTCTTCTCCTTCTGCCCTCAGTTTTTCCTGGCGTCAGGGTCTTTTCTAAGTGGGCTCCTTGAATTAGGTGCCCAAAGTATTGGAGTTTCAGCTTCAGCATCAGTTCTTCCAATGAATATTCAGGGGTGATTTTCTTTAGGGTAGACTATTTTGTCAGTTAAGTGGACGCTGCCCTGAGGCCTCTATTTTATTACCTTTTTAAGCTATTGAATTTTTATGGCTATTTAATAGTTCAAGTGTTTCTACATTTCCTTGTGTTCTCCAATAGTTGCTAGAACTGTTACTCAAGTGTTCTAGTCTGCAAACTGTTTGTTGCTTGGTCTGTGGTAAGTATGGAAACAGAGCATTTAAAAACTCTTCATGGCAATCTGACATTATAGTGACAGCCAAGAGCAAGACCAGTGAACTCATTTTGTTCAACAAAGTACAGATTATTTTGGGTGCTGTTAAACTTACGGTGTGGTCGACAGGTCGAACAGTGTGACACGGGCTGGATATTTGTCATCCACAGCAGGACCAAGTTATAAAGTGTAATACTTAAAAATAGTTTATAAACTCTAACTCAAAAGTACATAAAAATCTCAGAAAAGTAAGCATGTATTTATTTTTATTACTTGCTGTGTTTACAATTGTTTAAATATTTAGCCAGGCCTGGTTTTGAATTTATAGTTTAGCACTATTAGCTGTGTTCGGAAAGTAACATTTATATTTTTTATTTTTAATCCAATTTAACTTAAGCTGAATCCTGGGCCAAACAAGCTTCAGAGCCTTTTGTTCAGTTTTGTCCAGAAAAAGACACATCTTTTCTGAATGTAGTAGTTAGTGAACCAAACGATGACAGTGAAAGCGGGTCCAGAAAAATGGAGACCAAAAGTACTAAATTCACTGACAGCTATGAGTTCCTTATTCACTGAGTCTAGTTTTGAAGCCACAGCTGATGGGGAGGTATGTCAGTGGCAGAGATGAATAATTAATAAAGCCATACAGACATCACAATGAGGCAGCATTTACAAATAAAAAAATAACTCCAAAACCAAAAGTATTATTTGAACGAAAAAGCTGATATTTACAGGATAGTCTCAGCCTGGTCAAAACAGTCCATGAGGACATCAAGATAGGGGTTGGGCAAAGAAGCCTTGGCGATGGACCCGATCCCAGAAGAGCGATTCCAGAGGCTGTGGGGTTTCAGAGACTCTCCCTGGTACACACACAAGTTCAAACCAGATGATTCTTCTCAGGCCGTAGGCACCTTCAGGGATTACACGGTCCTCTGAGGGTTTGATGAGATGATTATATAAGAAACCTAAGGCCACTACATCCGAGGTGTTATGCTGTTTTCTTCAATCAGCCTTTAAATGTCTTTTTAAAGTGTACACTGAATATATACCCCATTTGAAACGAAAATGTCTGGTTTTGTGGAAAGGGCATTAACCTGTAAAAATGAACCTTCGTGTTTTGAATGCCTAGAGAGATAAAGGTATTTTAAGATATTTCTTGTAGGAGTAACAATTACGCCAACTGTGACTATATTTTTATAGCTCACTGGGTGTTTGGCTTTCCAAGGCAGTGTGAGGCAGTTCCTTGCTCATTCACAATGAATGACTTGCTTATTTCTTTGCCTGCCCTTTCATTCCAGCATATTCAGGAAAGGAGTGGTACAGAGTAAATGGTGAAGGGCATTTCCTATTTTCAAAAACTGGCATCACGTGAGGCTTAACTAAGGAACACAAGGAAGCACAAATGTAGGTGGGTTTTACTATTCTCTCTACTCTGTCCGTATTATATACATACATGCATGTTGGAGCTATACATTAATTTCATCTAAGGTAAGTTAACAGTTGCATAATTCAGATTTCTCAACGTTGAATTTTTTGTTTTAGGAAGCATTTCATGGAATCAACTTAAACCAGCTTGAAAAACAACCACAAAAATTAGTATCTGTGAATTTTACTCTCAATATATATTAACAGAAGATAAAGACTACACTATAGAGTTGAAGGCAGTTTGAACATTTTCTTGTTACATTGAAAATATTCAAAATAATGGTTTAAAAAAAATCTAACATGGTAACCTCAATCTCACTCTCCAGAGGTTCCTATTGTTAATCACTCCTTTTTTTTGTTTATTTTTATTTATTTATTTATTTTGGGTTGCCCTGGGTCGTCTCTGCTGCACGTGGGCTTTCTCTGCGTGGGGGCTGCTCTCTAGGTGCAGCGCGTGGGCCTCTCGTGGCAATGGCCTTTCCTGTTTTGGAGCACGGGATCTAGGTGAGCAGGCTCAACAGTTGGGGCACATCGGCTTAGCACCTCTGAGATATGTGGGATCTTCCTGGGCCAGGATGGAACCTGAGTCCCCTCCATTGGCAGGCAGATTCTTAACCACTGGACTGTCAGGGAAGTCCAATATCTTCTCATATATCCTTCCAGAAAACTTTATGGCCCTATGCTCCCTAGATGCATTGATTTTTAAAGTAAAATTATATGTGTGTGTGCATAATATATAAAACATACACACACACTATACAATCTGATCTATGCGTCACTTTTTTAAATTAGTATACTCTAAATAATATGGCCAAGATGGTTGGGCCCCAAACCTTCCATCAGTTCTCCCACACTGTAAGCCCCCCTTGTGGTCAGGCAGGTCACATGATCAGCTCTGGCCAGTGGGCTGTGGAAGGCCCACACTCTTGGGCCGAAGAGCAGAGGAGCAGCGTCCACACCGCCCTGGTGATAGAGGGAGCTCTGTGTTTGAGATGGCAGAGCCACAGGATCAAAACAACCTGTGCGCTCAACAGCTGCCTGCTAAGTCCTCTGGATCCACAGAGTTTTCATGAGTCAGACCGACTCCTCTGTTACACTAAGCTGCTGGGACCGGGGGGCTGTTTGTGATAACAGCTCCCCAGTCCATCACCAACCTACCCCATCCTAATTCAGCAATCCTTCCATACTAGTCTACATCCTTTCAGTACAAGCTAGTATAGTCACTGACGCGCCAGGCCCCACGGATGGACTCTCAGGTTCTTCCTAGCCTTGTTACCCTTGTTCCTATAGACATGCCATCATTGACACCATTTTACACGCAGTTTCACTAAAAGAGATGCAAATATTTCTGTGGGAGAAAGTCCTTGAAGTAGAATGACTGGGCATAGAATAATACACTAAAATGTTATTTTAAGTAAGGAATACTTCAATGATCAAACTTCAAAAGGCACGCAAGAGAATGCAATAAAAGTCCCTTTCACACCTTATCTCAGCACCTACTTCTGATTATAACCAACGCGATCAGTTTCCTATGTATCCTGAGAGATCTCAAATATATATATAGGAGAAGGAAATAGCAACCCACTCTAGTATTCTTGCCTGGAGAATCCCATGGACTGAGTTGCTTGGTGGGCTACAGTCCATAGGGTCACAAAGAGTTAGAAACAACTGAAGCTACTTAGCAGACATATATATATATATGTGTGTGTGTGTGTGTACACATATATATGCAAAACTGTATAGCTCTGCATGGATATATGTATATGCATATATAAAGATACACGTGCACATATGTATATTTAGGGTAGATTCTAAGAGATATTTCTAAATTGCCTCTCAATAGGAGTGCCTGTTTCTCCACAATCTTCTATGGCTGTCTTTAAAATAAGAGGCGTTCAGTTGTGTTTCTGTGACAGCAATTGTAACAACTGCTAATATTTGGACAGGCCTTTTACAATATTTTAAGAGAAGAGGCCCAACTGTAATTTTCAGGTGACCTTGTAAACTGTGCAATATTTGCCAAATAAATGCACAGCAATCAAGCTGCATCAGTGGCAGCTCCAACTATTTTCACACTTCACCTAAAGGCCAGAGAAATGGGCTAAGCAAAGGATGGGGCTATCACAGGGCAGGTGGGAAAAGGCCAGAGCACTGGCCCGCAGGTGGATGAAGAAGTCTGACCGGGAAACAGCAAGGAGACTGATGTGGCTGAAAGGGGTCTGCAAACACTGCAAAGAAGTGGTGGGACACTGGCAGAAGTGGCCAGTGCCCCGGGTCACTGAGACAGGAGATTGCTTATGAAGGGAGAGGGAGCTGGAGAGAAGAATGCTGGGACCCCAGACAGGGGGCTGGGGAAGGGCAGGCTGGGGAGCTGTTGGCAAGAGAAACAGAAGGGAAGAAGCACAGTGTTGAGAAGGGCAACCCTGCAGGTCAAGGTTCACAGACTCAGTAAAAATACAGAGGGTTGGGTGTCCTCTGTTGGAATGTGCTGAGAGATCTTCCCAGGTAATTTAGGTCTAAATAGCAAACTGAAAATGGATACTCTGAAGACTATTTTCTTTCTTTCTTTTTTATAATATTTATTTATTTGGCTGGGCCAGGTCTCAGCTGTGGTACGTGGGATCCAGTTCCCTGACCAGGGATCGAACCTGGGCCCCCTGCGCTGGGAGCAGAGTCCTAGCTACTGGATCACCGGTGAGGTCCCTGTATACTATTTTCATGGTTGTAATGTTGGAGACCTACAATCTATAAGGTTGTAATGTTGGAGACTGTAACTTTTAATACATCTTTAAGGGACTCTCCATTTCTCACAGTTTCCTGGGCATGAGCATAGAGATATTCTGGTATGGGATTTGCTTTGGTTTTCTGGTAATTTAATAATGTTGATGGGCCTTTTAAAAAGTAGGTCAACTAAGTAGTTTGGCTTTGTAAATTCTGAATTAATCTTAACAGTGGTTGGTTACTTGACTTACATCCTGACAGTGAAACCTTAGCACACAGTAGTTGGAACTATGGATTCACCGAAAGGATGAGTGCCCTAAGAAGAAAGGAAGAAAGCTGTCACTGAGGAGATGCCTACTGACCAGAGAAGGGGCGGGGCTTGAGAGAGAAAGAGAGTGGAGGGGCAGAACTCTGGGGTGCCAAAGAGCAGCATTCCCCACCCCCCCCATTTTTTAAAGTCTTTATTGAGTTTGTTACAATACTGCTTCTGTTTTATGTTTTGTTGTTTTGGCCACAAGGCATGTGGAATCTTAGCTCTGCAACCAGGGACTGAACCTGCACCCCCTGCAGTGGAAGGCAAAGTCTTAACCACTGGACCACCAAGGAAGTCCCAAGAGCAGCATTGTGAAATCTACATTTTCAGTTCAGACACTGCTTCCAAATGACTATGGAATATTTCCACCAGGACGTCTCCCAGGTAGCTTAGACTCAATCTGTAAATCCCTATCAATTAACCCTGTGAATCCTGCTCTTTTCTTATCTCCACGAATGGCTATCCACTTAGCCATGAAGAAACTAGACAGCAAATGAGGTCATCTTCCCCAACTCTATGCCAGTCGCTGAGGATGCCAGACGCATCGCTCAAATCCATTGCCTCCGCTCCAGCCTCACTCCTGTCTGACTTGATTTTCTCCAATATCCACTACCTAGTTTTCCTGACTTCCATGGTGACTCCCAATTCTTCATTTTAGATTTTATTTCACCCTCTAGTGAAAGCAAAAGTGTTAGTCATTCCGTTGTGTCCAACTTTTTGTGATCCCGTAGAATGCAGCCCATCAGGCTCCTCTGTCCGTGGAATTCTCCAGGCAAGAATATTGGAGTGGGTAGCCATGCCCTTCTCCATGGGATCTTCTTGACCCAGCAACTGAACCCGGGTGTCCTGAGTTGCAGGCAGATTCTTGACTTGTCTGAACCACCAGTATGATGTATTTCAAACACAGTAGCAGATTCTGCATGATCTCAACCCAATTCATTCCCCAACACTTTTCCTTTGCCAGCAGAGCCCTGGATCTGTACAGGTGTTCAGCACCCCACTCCTGCCATACACACACACCCCCTCAGACTGCTCAGGGAGTGGAATTCTCTCCTCAGCTCCAGAAGAATGGATCTTGCTTAGTGACAAAATTGCAAATTCCAACCCCCTTGTCAGTGATCAGATAGGAAGGTCTCTCCTTGATCTGAGCAAAGATAAAGGGAAAATCCTTTTAGAATGTTGCACAAGGTTCCTAGATTTTCCTCCTGAAGTCAAGGGAGCCAGCTTAGAAGAATAAATGAAACTGCTGAGGGGACAGAAAGGACCTGGGTTTCTGAGGGCATGATTGAGCAACTGGATTATCCAACCTGGGATCTATCCTACCTCCAGACTTCTGGTGATGGGGGAAAACAACTTGCCTTGTTGTTGAAGCCACTTTTATTTGGGTTTTCTGTTACCTGTAGCCAAGGCATTTTGCTACAGAGAACAGTTTGATAAGCTTAGCTATGAATACGGAGTCTCAGTTTATTGTGGGATATCCAAGTGGAAACAAGATCAAAGGATGAGAAGGGCGAGAGGAGATTCAAGGACAGAAGGGACACTCCCAGTTACATGAGAGCAGCTGCAGTCACCAGGTATGATTATGACTAATGATGGCTAACGATGCTTCCTGTGGACTGGACCCCGTTCCAAATGCATTTTTAATAGAAGAATCTCTCTCTTATCCTCACAATACACAACAATGTAATTTTCCATCTCCACTTTATCTATGGCAGAAGTGAGCACCAGAGAGGTTTAGGAAGTTGCCAAAGGTTACAAAAGTGGGGGGTCAGTGCCACAGTTGGTTCACACCCAGCAGGCTGACGACAGAGTCAATCCACTTAACTCCCTCTGCCATGTTACCTATGCTTAAATCATAGGAAGAGAAAACAGTGGAGTCTTAAGGAGCAGCAGTCAGAGAACTGAAAGCAAAGCACAAAATGTCTAAAGGAGCAGCTTCGACAGGAGGGAAACAGTGAGGGGTAACAGTCACAAACTCTGAAAGTTAGGGAGCCGGGGAGACAGCCAGAGTCCCAGGTCAGAGGCAAGGTCTGGTCTCGAGACATTCTGTGGACACAGCCTGTATAGGACAGGGGAAACGACTGCAGAGGTGTAGGTGGAGACCGGACCCCAGCTGCACCCATGAAGGCTGCACATTTTGGCCAAGGAGCAGTATGCCATAATGCATTTCACCTTCTCGTCTTAACAAGATACTAAGTCACTGACAAACAGGAAAGCAGTATTTATGGAATACCTACCCAAATGCTGAGCACTTGGCTAGGTAGAAACTTTATATTATTTAATCCTCACAATTACCTTAATGATAATTGTGACATTATCTTTTCATGAACAATTTCACCAATCAAACATAATGTACAAGCCTGAAGTCCTTTACATCCATCAGCCAATCCATCCGCAAATCCTATTAGTTCAACCTTCAAAATATGTCCAGAATCAATCATTTCTCCTATAAACAGTCTTCAGCACCAGCAATCTCCCTATATTTGGAAAGATACTCAGCCACTGAGTTATCCTTAGGAGATCCTCAAATAACACTTTGTAGACAAATTTGATAAAGACTGGAGTCTTATAAATCCTATTACTCATTTATCCAAGTGTTTATGGTGCTACACAATCTATTAAGGGTTTATACACAACGGTCATCAATATAATCATGGCTTGAGATCCTCCGGACAGCCTAGTAGGTTATTTGGTTACTTATCTTACAAATAAGTAAGTAGAAAACACATGAGCTGTTATGATAGAGGAAATGCAGGGTGATCTTGGAGTACAAAGGAAGGGCAGTCAGCCCAGACTTTGAGGATCTAAGAATGTGATCCAGGAAGTGATATCTATGTTGAGAACTAAGGGATGGGTAGGAATGATCGGGGGATAAAGATGGAATGGTGGGTGGGAAAGCAGTGCTCCAACACAGAGGGCGCAGTTGAGAAGCTGAGAACCAAAGTTGAGAAGCTTAAAACAGAGGAAGGCATGTTTAAAGAAAGACGTTCCAGAAGGTTGGGGCATAGGGTACAGCAAAGACAGTGCAGGTAAAGGGAAGCAAAGACAGGGAAAGAGACGAAAGGAGAACTGATTGCTGATGACTCAGGGCCTTACAAGTCCTGTTAAGAAGTTTAGGCTGAGGACTCCCCTGGTGCTCCAGTGGTTAAGACACTGCACTCCTGATGCAAGGGACACGGGTTTGATCCCTGCTCAGGGAACTAGGATCCCACATGTTGCACAGCATGGCCAAATAAATAAATACTCATCTGCTTAAAGAAAAAAAAAAAGTAGTAGTAGTTTAGGCTTTATCCCCAAAGCAAGGGAAGAGTCAGTGAAGGATTTCAATGCAGAGATATAGGTGTTGAATTATGCATTTTAAAAAGCAAATTCTGGCTACAGCATGAAAGTATTAAGACAGGAGACAACTACAAGGCCAGTTAGGAGACAGCTGCATCCGAGGGACCTTAATAGAGACCTAAACTAGATCATGTGGGAGGTCGATTCAAGAGACACTTAGGAGACTGAATTGACCTCAACAGGTTACTGACTAGAAGTGGGGGCAGAGATGGTAAAAAAAAAAAAAACAAAACAAAAAAACAAAACAAAAAACAAAACAGATGAATCAAAAACTACCAGATTTCTGACTTGGTCACTAGGTGGAAGGCTGAACACTGAGTAGCTTTTACATTTCGGTAATTTCTCAAGGCAGCGACACGTTTTAGAAAAGTGACCTGACAGAGCCTGTGTCAGCCACATAAATTATACTTTTGTGTTGACATTTTAAATTTATTCCTTCTCTTTTTCCTACTGCACTTGTAAGTAAGAGTAAATGCTCTCTGGATTTGTAAACACAGAAGGTAACCTTATAAAATGGTGTGAGGGGAAGAAGGATAAACAAAGAGCCTGCTTAATCCGAGCAGCCACTAGCGGGCAGTTTCAGGGAGAACCAAGTGGTTTGGAATAATGAAAGACTAAGACTTAGCAGATTATTTTAAAATGAAGCTGTTGTTTCTTCTAAGTTACATTACAAATGAAGACATAAGTTCATCATTCTTAAATGCTAAATATTTACTCTGAAAGTGCTATATTAGCTACGAAACATTGCCTTAGGGGGATGCTAGTTGCAATAGTGAACTCCAAACTTCCCAGTGGCTTAACAAGAGAACTGTATTTGTTATTCACACGTTAGTCCAACACAAATGTTTCTGGGGAGGAGGAATAGGCCTCTGCTCCAGGCAGTCACAGAGTGACTTGTTTATCACTCTTCCATGCTGAGCTGGCATACCACATAGCACAGTTTCTAGAGAAAGATCCTTCACTCACAGAACCAGTTATTAGGGGGTTAATAATATTTTGGTCCCAAACATGTAGTCGAAAAGAGGTCATGGTCCCTTGGGGAGCTGGAAGGAATATTGAAAGTGATTGAACCTTGACAATGTGTTAAAATCCAAGAACCTTTGTTTAAACAAATTGCCAAGTGTGTATCTAGCCCCCATATTCAGGGCTATCATGGCACCAGTGTAGAATGTGTTGAAAGGTGTTTATGGAAATGAACAGCGCCATGTGTGATGAGCTGTCAGCCTCGTAGAAGACAGGTCGTCAGCAGGAGAAAAAGGAAGAAGAGAATGTGAAGGACTGTGGAAAAAACTGGAGGATCCGGAGAGGTCTTAGCTATGACGGGATAATTCCAACTTAATGAAGACGATGACAATGACATCACTAACCTGTGGAGTCACACACTTATGTAGTAGGAGATGGAGCAACAGATTTCTGTATTGTGCAACTTTACAGTAGAGTTCACCTTTGTTTCATTGTTACAACAGCCCTGTATACACCTGTCTCTAAGTAAAGGAAAAAAAAAGGACTTCAAAGTTTAGACAGTAGATGGACATCTCAGAACTTGGCAAACATAATCATTGTTCTAACCCTCTTTTTAAAAAAGTAGTCTTCAAAGATCTGTCAGTGATGGAGAAGGAAATGGCAACCCACTCCAGGAGTCTTGCCTGGGAAAGCCCATGGACAGAGAAGCCCCTAGTGGGCTACAGTTAATGGAGTCACAAAAGAGTTGGACATGACTTAGTGACTAAACAACAGCAATACACACACACACACACACACACACACACACAACTATGTTGCAATAGAAAAAAGAATCTGTCGATGAAGTTGCTGTATTAAATTTCATTACTGGGAGTTCCATCTTCAGCTCATGACTTCCAGGTCACCATGGGCATTGATGCCAAAGGGGGCAGAATGGAGAATATCACAGAGGAAGAAGCTTTTATGAGCCAGACTTGGGAGTGACTGGATCTCGTGAGTTTCAGTGGTGAGAACTCGGTCACACGCCACTTGGACCTGCAAAGGAGGGTGTGTCCATAAAGGAAAGGAAATGAGTTCTGGTGATTAGTTAGCAGTCTCTGTCACAGATGTTTCTGGTGAATGGTGAGCAATCTCTGTCATTGATGGAACAGTTCTGAAGACAAGACATCTGACTCATTTGTCTTTGCAAAGTGGCCAAGCCTAGCTGTCTCTCAAAGAGAACTGGAATTCAAGTACTCAAATATAATTCAAGTACTCAAATATAATTGGTAAAAAATACTTCATGAAAAATCTTACCTTGTAAGAGATCCATATCATGGCATAAAGTGAAAAGGAAAGTGTCAGTCACTCAGTCATGCCCAAGTCTGTGTGACCCCATGGACTGTAGCACCAGACTCCTCTGTCCATGGGATTTTCCAGGCAAGAATACTGGAGTGGGTAGCCATTCTCTTCTCCAGGGGATCTTCCCAACCAGAGATCGAACCTGGGTCTCCCGCATAGCAGGCAGATTCTTTACTGTCTGAGCCACCAGGGGAAGTCATATATTATGGCATTAAAGTACTGCAAAAATAACTGTCAGATACATAAATTGAAGGAATGTAGGAAAAAAAGATTCCTAAGATTTTTATTTACAGCAGTTGCTCATTTCAACATGGATTTTTTCTTCTTCACCAAGAAGAGACCAAAAATATTACAATGGAAGAAGCCACCCCATGGACTGCAGCACGACAGGTTCCTCTGTCCACACCGTCTCCTGGAGTTTGCTCACACTCATGTCCATTGAGTCGGTGATGCTATCTAAGCATCTCATCCTCTGCCACCCCCTTCTCCTTTTGCCTTCAATCTTTCCCAGCATCAGGGTCTTTTCCAATGAGTCAGCTCTTCACATCAGGTGGCTTAAGTATTGGAGCTTCAACTGCAGCATCAGTCCTTCCAATGAATATTCAGGGTTGATTTCCTTTAGAATTGACTGCTCTGATCTCCTTGCTGTCCAAGGGACTCTCAAGAGTCTTTTCCAGCACCAAAGTTCAAAAGCAACAATTCAAAAGAATCAAATCCCGTGGACAGAGGAGCCGGTGGACTACAGTCAGTGGGGTCACAAAGAGTCAGACATGACTGAGAGACTAATGTTTTCCCTCTGATTACTGTTAACACTATTAAAACTAAATTTTAAGCTATGTGGTATGATCAGTCCAGTTTGCAATAGACTGCAATTCTTTATCAGTATCTTCAAAGACTAGGGGGAAGGAACCACTTGAATGCATTTTTTTTTCTTTGAAAATACTTATACTATTTATTTGCAATTAGTGGACCATGTGTTAGTTCTGTTTTAGATACTGTTTTATATTTAAAAAGTGGTCTAGAACTTCCCTGGTGGTAGAGTGGATAAGAATCCACCTGCCAATGTATGGGACATGGGTTTGATCCCTGGTCTGGGAAGATTCCACATGCTGAGGAGCCTCTAAACCCAGGCACCACAACTACTGATCCCATGCTCTAGAGCCCAGGCTCTGCAACAAGAGAAGCCACTGAAATGAGAAGTCCATGCACTGCAACGAAGAGAAGCTCCTGCTAGCCACAACTAGAGAAAGTGCAAGCAGCAACAAAGACCAGCACGGCCAAAAATAAATAAAAATTTTAAAAGTCTCCCTCTTAAAAAAAAAAAAAGAGGTCTAAATCTAATAGATGGATGTTCTTAACTACAGACACTGTAGAAACTCCCAGATATAACATTAAGTATGTGTTGAAAATGCATTATCAAAACACTAATAATCCATCTTGATCATAAAAACAGGATTCAATCTTTCTTCTTCAAATACAATACTAAACTGGGGATTTTAAAATAAGTTTTTTAAATTAATTTTTTAACTAAAAGGAGGAAGATATAGCAAGAGAAGCCACAGCACAGAAGTTTTCTGGAAAGGAAAAATGATCAGAACTTATCTGTACATAATAATTTAGACAAGTGTGACTACGGCTTCCCTGACAGCTCAGTTGGTAAAGAATCCACATGCAGTGCAGGAGATCCTGGTTTGATCTCTGGGTTGGGAAGATCCTCCGGAGAAGGGATAGGCTGCCCACTCTGGTACTCCTGGGGTTCCTTTGTGGCTCAGCTGGTAAAGAATGCACCAGCAATGCAGGAGACCTGGGCTCGATCCCTGGGCTGGGAAGGTCCCCTGGAGAAGGGAAAGGTTACCCATTCCAGTATTCTGGCCTGGAGAATTCCATGGACTGTATATAGTCTATGGGGTCACAAAGAGTTGGACAGGACTGAGCGACTTTCACTTTCAGACAAGTGACTATTTGCACCTCAATTTTCTATTTAATGGGGTACTAGTCTAGAACTAGACTAGTAGAACTAGACTAGTACCACCACCTTCCGGAAATGGTGAGGAACAGGGAGGCCTGGTGTGCCATAGGCCATGGGGTTGCACAAGTTGAACACGACTGAGTGACTAGTCTAGTATTATTTCTAAATTTCCTTTCAGGTCAGCCTATTATGAGTCTAAATGCATGTGGTATTTTTAGTACCTGCCAAATACCAGTCTGTTAAATTTATGTGTAACTCTGCCCAAAATAATCACCTGGTAAACTATACATTATTGTATTTTCTAAGCTTGCACAATATGTACATTGCACAATAATAAATTGTACACTGGTACAATTTATACAATAACTGGTAGTCTTCGTACAAACGAAGACTACCACTGTACATGGAAATGTTGAGAAAAATAAATATGGCCCAACACAAATCATGTCATTTATGAGAATGAAAATACTTGAAAATTGTTCATCTGGGTAATGAATCAGAAGAGAATTTTCAGTTATTGTCTAAAATCAAATTTTTGTATATTGCTATCAATAAAAGAAAAATAGTATTCACCTGCTAGCCACTTCATAGTAATGTTTTAAGAATGCATTTAAAAATTTATAAAATGTTTTCGGTCCTAAAAGATATTGACACTGAAGCTTTCTCATTCTGCTGAGGATCAGGAAAATCACAGCCATATTATTTAACGGTTTAGCAACAAAAAAACTTGGAACAATAACATATTTTTACCTCTCTTCAAGATAATCATAAAACATAGGTACATTTTCTGTTTTCTAAAATGAATATTTTACACTCATAACATGACTGTAGTTTTAAAAACTGGTCTCCTTAGCTCAACACTGGCATTGCCATTTTCAAGTAACCATTTTCAAGGAAAGTAATCCTTCCCTGAAAGGTTACAACTTGTTTTAAGTTAGAAAACTTTAAAAAATTAACCAAAATACAAAAGAAATCTAGCAAGAGGCAATGTTACCTCTTCCTGTTTCTGTAAACCATTTTCAAGGAGTATACATAATAATGGCCAACATCTGTTGAGCACGACTATGGCAGGCCCTGTGTGAAATGGCTTAAATATTGATCTATATAGTGTGTGTGCTCAGTCGTGTCCAACTCTTTGCAGCCCCATGGACTATAGTCTGCTAGGCCCCTCTGTCCATAGGATTCTCCAGGCAAGAATACTGGAGTGGGGTGCCATGTCCTCCTCCAGGCGATCTTCCCAACCCAGGGATCAAACCCCTGTCTCTCAACATTTCCTGCACTGGCAAGTGGATTCTTTACCATTAGCGCCACCTGGGAAGCCCCTTTATTGATACATGACTGCATTTCATCCTCACAACAATCCAATGTATCACATACCTCATCTGTTATGGATTTAAAAAAAAAAACACAACTTTGAGAAGCAGTTGATTCTGGTTCAAGGTCAAACAAGCATCACAAACAGAAGAGCTGGGATCCACCCAAGCAGTCTACTTCTAGAGCCACTGCTCTTAACCACTCCTACCTCCTGCAAGCACTCTGTCATCAAATATTATTCAGGTCATGTTCAAGCTAGACACTGCTGTCCCAGAAGTCTCTGACCGTCCTGCCCACCCCAGTACCGCCTGGCTGTGGTTCCATGTGCAGGCCACTGTAGAGAAGGAAGGTTGACCAGATCTCCAAGAGCAGTTCCAGCTCAGTGGGAAGATTTCTAATTGGTGGATGTTTCACTGCTTTGGAGGCAGATGGTTAATGGCTACGTTCAAGAACCTCCCAGCTCATGGATAAAAAGTGGATACTATATGGGGCTCCGCTGGTGGCTCAGCGGTAAAGAATCTGCCTGCCAAAGAAGGGGACACAGGTTCAATCCCTGGTCCGGGAAGATCTCACATGCCGTGGAGCAAGTAAGCCCATGTGCCACCACTACTGAGCCTGTGCTCTATCCAGAGCCTGGGAGCCACAACTTCTGAGCCCACAGGATACAACTGAAACCCACACCCCAGAGCCTGTGCTCCGCAACGAGAGAAGCCACTGCAGTGAGAAGTCCGAGCACTGCAATGAAGAGTAGCCCCCGCTCACCACAACCAGGCAAAAGCCTGGGAGGTAACAGATACCCACACAGCCATGAATAAATAAATAAGATTATCAAAAGGTGGGTACTGTACATTTCCAGCCTTCTTGTCTAGAAGAGATGTTGAAAAAAAGATCATGTTGAGGGAAAGAAATGTAAAATAAAAGCCTCTCTCTTTTCTCAGAGTTGTAGAGCCCACGGAGGCATTATAATGTGCTTTGTAGTCAGAAAGACCTGGGTTCAAATCCTAGTTCCACCACTTGCTGCATCTTTGATCTCGGATAAGGAATTCATCTCTCCAAACCTGTTTCCTCAATATAAATATTTCCTTATTTGTACCCCATGAGGCTGTCATGAGGACTAGATGAGGCAAAGTGTGCAGTAAGATACTGGGGTCCAGTTTCCTTTATTTAGGCAAGTAGTCAGACTACAAAATCTAAAATCCTTTCCAGCTCTAAAGACTGTATGAAGTTGTGCCCCATTTTCAGTTCAAAAACTTGCAAAGATTAACCAAAATAAACAAAGAATTCTGCTGAAGAGGTTGATGTCACCCTCTTCCTTGCTTCTTCCTTAAACTGGAATATTACAAAATAGGATACGCCTGGAATGTGTTCAACCTACAAAAAAGGAAGTCAGCAGTCGCTGAAAAGTCACAGCAGCTGGTTATTCACTTTTTTTCCAGGAGCACTGGCTGTTGATATAATCATACCACAGGAAAACTTCATGTTGGCTAAGAGCAATCTGTGATGACACGGCAGTAATTCTTCATCATGTATAGGTCGGCGAACTCACTGCTCTTGTCTGGCTAATTGGGTTAGAAGACGTGAGAACCGGGCCAGCTTGGTTATATCCCAGGCATGAGAAGGGCAGGGGTCTCGGAGGAAATTGGGGGTGGGGGCAGGGAGAAACCGCAGGATTGAGAACTAGGAAAGTCTCCTGGCTTCTGTTTCTCTTAATCCACCTCCTCCCTTTATGAAACAGCTCCTTGCTTTGATGCGTTTCTATTTCTTCATAAATCTGACTTGCACGTGGCTTTGACTTGCCTGAGCCCCTTTCCTTCCTTCTCCAAATGAGCAGTTTTCAACCTTGACTTATTGTATGTTCATGTCTGCATGTGTCCCCTTCTGTAGGGAACTGTCCATGCTCTCATCAGATTCCTCAAGGAGGCGATGACCCCATTAAAAGGAGGAAGGAACTCTGTTCTCATGACTCTACAGCTTCAGTTTCTGCTGGTAACTCTTAGTCATTCAGTTTCCTAACTCCAAATTCCTAGTAGGATAGTAAGAATGGCCACCATTTATGCTGCTTTGAGTATGAGCCAGATCTTATTGTATGAACTTTAAGTGAATTAACAGTTCTCAGAACATTATGTACAAGCTAATGTTTTACAAAGAGGAAACTGAGGCACAGTGAACCCTGAGTGAGGTGCTTGGGGTTCCACAACCAGTAACTGGCTCAGCTTGAATTTCATCCTGGACAATACACATATTGCTTAAAACGGGTTGAGTTAAACTCTGAATCAAGCCATGGGTTGTTGGTAAGACCACAGACTGGCCCTCTTTGGATCAAAGTCCAAACCCAACTGTGGCAGGGTGAGAGTGGGGGGAGACAGGGGCATCTGCTAGCTCAAAACACAGCCTCTGCCTCAGCCAGGTCACAGATATCTGGTTACTCTTAAAAAGAGAGTAGGTGGTAGGCAGGCACACTTAATAGTTCACATGTCTAGTATAACCAGCACTTCCGTTGTTTGTCTTCTAGGAATATTTTGAAATCAAATAACTGAAATTTACCTTTAAGAATTATAAGTAAGGGAAGGGTAATATAAACAGTAGAAAAATAAGAGGGGGGCAGGGGCCTGTCAGCAGAAGAGAAATAAAACTAAGTCACCCACATATGTACATAGACACACACATACACACACACCCCTGATTAACAAGGGGCTTCCCTCTGGGTCCACGACAATTAGGTCCTGGCTTAGAACCGAATGTCCTGGACAAATCTAACTTTGAAGGACCAGTTATGGTACCTTATTCTCAATCCCTGGCTCACCCAAGTAGTCTCTGCCAGGGAAAAACTCCTCTTATTTAAGAACAAACACAGAAAAATACTGGGGGATGGGAAGGAGAGGGAGAGGGAAGGAGGTAGGGTAGAAAGAAAAAAGGAGTATGTATGTGGGAAAGAAAAAAGAATATATACCAGGATAATTTTGCAAAACTAGGTAAAAAAAAAAAAATCTTGGCCAAAGACATTACTTTTATTTATTATTTTTTATTGAAGTACAGTTGATTTACAGTGTGGTGCCAATCTCTTCTGTGTAGCAGTGACTCAGTTTTACACATACGTACATTCTTTTTAAAATATTCTTTTCCATTATGGTTTGTCCCAGGAGATTGGATATCACTCCCTGTGCTTTCAGGACCTTGTTGCTTATCCATTCTAAATATAACCATTTGCATCTACCAACCCCAAATTCCCGGTCCATCCTCTCCCTCTGCCCCTCCCTCTTGGCAACCACAGTCTGATCTCTCTGTCTGTGAGCAAAGACATTACTTTTAAAATGACCTTTGTGGTAGGGCAGAATTATGCCTCACTCTTCCTCCCAAAGACGTCTGGGTCCTAATCCCTGTGAATCTGTCATCCGACATGACAAAGGAGACTGAAGGTTGCTAATCAGCTGACTTTTCATTTACAGACTGCCTGGGTGGGCCCAATGGAATCACCAGGGTCCTTAAAAATGAGAGAGAGACACAAGAGAAGGGACTAGAGGAGGTCAGAAGGTCAGCGCTATGCAGCGTGAGAAGGGCTTGACCTGCCTTTGCTGACTTTGAAGGTGGAGGAAGAAAACCCTGAGCGAACCCCTAGGAGGTGGAAAAGGTAAGAAACCGAGATTCTCCGCCAGAGCCTCCACAGAGGCACTGTTAGGGGAAGCACACTGACAGAAAGCGCCCACCCTGGCCAGGAACCACAGTAACCACCTGCGTAAGTTGTATTAGATGGAAGGTCCTGATAAGGAACATGGAACAAATCAGCCACCACCAATCAGAAGAGCTCAGGAAAGGCCAAAAGGAGACACCACGTGTCCGACCACCTCCCAGAATCCTCCTTGCTGGCGTCCATCTTGGCTGAGCGACGCGTGCGCAACCAGGAAGGACCCTGAGTCAGAATGATTGGCCAGAGACAACCTGGAAATGAACCCTATCAGCATAAAACCAAGGCTGTGAACCAGGAGGCAGAGCTGTTCTCCTGGGCTCCCTTACCCTCCTGCTCTCCACCTGGGTGCCCCTTCCCAAAAAAGTCTCTCGCTTTGTCAGCATATGTGTCTCCGCGGACAACTCATTTCTGAGTGTTAGACAAGAGGTCCCCCTTCCAGGAACAGAACCAGCCCTGTCGACATCATGATTACAGTTCAGTGAGACCCACGTCACACTTCCAACCTCTAAAACTATAATAAAACCTGTGTTGTTTACCACTAAGTTTGTGGTAGCTTGCTACAGGTAATCTTTAAAGGCTTTATGAAACAAGGGCTTACAACAAAGACTAAAATAGCTCAAAAAAGAAAAAAAAAAATGATACAACTAAAGCTGAAGAAAAGACAGCAGAGCTCAGAAAGCAAAGTAAGAATAAAAGTTATCACATTAAAAAAAGGCCACACTGGAAGCAGCAAAAAGGAGCAAAGACCCTGCTGAAAATGCATCTGGGGCTAAGGAAGACAAACCTGAGAAAAGGGGAAAAATGCAATGGAAAACAAAAGGATTCAATGGAGAATCAACATACTCCTGGTTGATATCTCTGAAGAACAAAGAAATGAAAAGGCTCCAAGAGATAATACGAGAAATTCAAGAGGTCATCTTAGATAGCTACACTGAAGGACTAAAGCGAAGTGTTAGTCACTTAGTTGTGCCCGACTCTGCGACTCCATGGCCTGCAGCCCACCAGGCTTTTCAGTCCTTGGAATTCTCCAGACAAGAATACTGGTGTGGGCTGCCATTCAATTCTCCAGGGCATCTTCCCAACCCAGGAATCAAACCCGGGTCTCCTGCATTTCAGGCGCACTCTTTACAGTCTGAGCCACCAGGGAAGCCCTTACACTGAAGGGCTAGCTATGTCCTAAGATAAATTAACAGAGATGAACAAACATCAAGACATACCCCAGTGATATGATACCCAACCCAGAGGCCATAAAGGAAACAGTTGATAGATTTGACTACATAAATATGAAAAACTTTTATTTGGCAAGAGTTACTACACACAAAGTTAAAAGAACAAAATGAAGAATATTTCTGACTTCCATAGTAGAGAGCAGTCATATCTATAAACTTACTAAAATCAATAAGAATATAACAAATACTCTAATAAAAATAGGCACTTTGGAGCATATAAATAGCTAGTACATCTAGAAAAAGGCACTCAACCTCACTAACAATCTAGGAACGTACTATAAAATAATGACATAGCATTTTTTACCCGTTAGATTAGCAACAGGTGAATTGTTCCCTTTACAACGGCAAAACCTAGTGTTAAAAGGATAACGTCTTTGGTTAATAGGTACAAGTATCCGAGAGAGCAGTTTGGCAAAATGCATCAAGGAGTTTTAAATGATGAGTATGTGCATACGCAAACAGCTCAGCAATCATAGTTTTAGGCATTTATCCTACAGAAATACTAGCCCAAGTGGGCAAAAATACACAAGGATATTCACTGCAGTATGTTTGTCATGCTACACATCACAAACAATCATGACTTGGAAAATGATTACATCCAAATGATGACGTATGATGTTGCCAGTGGAGTGAGGCAGGGCTTTCCTGGTGGTCCAGGGGTAAAGAATCCACCTGCCAAAGCAGGGGACATGGGTTTGATTCCTGGTGTGCGAAGATTCCACATGCCACAGGGCAACGAAGCCCATGCTCCATACCTACTGAAGCCCACATGCCCTACAGCCCAAGCCCCGCAACAAGAGGCCACTGCAATGAGAATGCCACGGACCACAATGAAGAGTGGCCCCCACTCACGGCAATTAGAGACAGCCTGCACACAGCAACAAAGACCCAGCAAAGCCACACCCACACAGAGGGAGGCAGAATTCAATATGCTAACACTGAAAGAGGTGAAGGACATACTGTAGTAAGTAGAAAAAGAACCATACTACAGAACATTATTATGGCATGGTCCCATCTAAATTTTTATTTGTTGTTTGTTCTTATGGAGACTTAATTCCATACAACATCTTGTTACTTTTTAAATTTGAAACCATACATGGTGTACACATGCCTGGGTGTAGGCATACACAAACATACTCACACAATCCCCCTCCCTTCCCTTTCCCTCCCCTTCCTCTCTACCACCTCTTATGTATATAACTAATTGGTTGTCCAAATGTCTGCATGCTCTGGAAAGAGATACATCAAGCTTCCAGTGTTTACTTCTGGGGAGAAGCACTGGGTGTAGAGATGGGAGGGGGGAAAATCACATTTTACTTCATTTACTTTGGTTTGCTGGAAAGATGTTTTTCTTTAGTAATTAAAAAAAATCTGTATAAAAAAGTAAACCAAATTAAGAGTAACTAAGATGCAAAACAAATTAATCAAAAGAGAAGGTTAATCCGAAGAATGGCATATCTTTGTTATCCCAGCTGTGGCTTCTTTGAAAATTGTGATATTACAAATACTTACTGAATTGAGTTAGCTTTGTGTGGAACACTGTCTCATCCAAATGAAGTATGATTAAAACAAAAAGATCCATATTACATTATTCTGTAACACAGATTATTTAATATCTCAGGGTGAATTTTAATTAAGGTACCATGCTCATATTCACAGGCTTTTGAAACTCCTTTGATATTTTAAGTATCTGAGCACATATGTGTGTGTATTGAGTCGCTCAGTTGTGTCTGCCTCTTTGCAAACCCAGGGACTGGAGCCCAGGAGGCTCCTCTGTTCATGGATTTCTCCAGGCAAGAATATTAAAGTGGGTAGTCATTCCCATCTCCAGGGGATCTTTCCAACCCAGGGATTGAATCAGGGTCTCCTGCACTGCAGGCAGATTCTTTACCATCTGAGTCAGAAGCTAATTGCTCCTTCCTTAACAGAATACTACTAGGGACATCCCTGGTGGTTCAGTGGTTAAGAATCTGCCTTCCAATGCAGGGGATGTGGGTTCCATCCCTGGTTGGGGAACTAAAAGCCTGTGCTCTGCAACAAGAGAAGCCTGCATGCCTCAGTGAAGACCCAGCACAAGCAATAAATAAAAAAAAATTTTAAAAGCTCCAAACCAGAGTACTACTATATTACAAAGTTATCAAAATGGTATGATGCTGGCATAAAAACAGACACACAGATCAATGGAACAGGATATAAAACCCAGAAATAAATGCATGAATATATGGTTAATTAATTTACAATAATTAATTAATTAAAAGACACTTGCTCCTTGGAAGAAAAGCTATGACAAACCTAGATGGCGTATAAAAAAACAGAGATATTACTTTGCCAACAAAGGTCTGTCTAGTCAAAGCTATGGTTTTTCCAGTAGTCATATATGGATGTGAGAGTTGCACCATAAAGAAGGCTGAGTGCTGAAGAACTGATGCTTTTGAATTGTGGTGTTAGAGAAGACTCTTGAGAATCCCCTGGACTGCAAGGAGATCAAACCAGTCAATCTTAAACGAAATCAACCCTGAATATTCACTGGAAGAACTAATGCTGAAGCTCCAATACTTTGGCCACCTGATGCAAAGAGCCAACTCACTAGAAAAGACCCTGATGCTGGGAAAGGTAGAGGGCAGGATGAGATGGTTGGATGGCATCACTGACTCAATGGACATGAGTCTGAGGAAGGTCCAGGAGACGGTGAAGGACAAGGAAGCCTGGTATGCTGCAGTCCGTGGGGTGGCAAAGAGTTGGACAGGACTGAGAGACTGAGCAACAATTTATAACAAAGGAGCCAAAAATATACAATGGGGAAAGGAAAGTCTTGTCAATAAATGGTAATTGGGAAAACTGGACAGCCACGAGCAAAATAATGAAAGTGGACCCATACCTTAAAACAAAGACAAAAATCAACTCAAATGTAAGATCAGAAGCCATAAAACTCCCAGAAGAAAACACAGGGGTAAGCTCCTTGACCTTGGTCTTGTCAATGACTGTTTTGGATTTGATACCAAAAGCAAAAACAGTAAAAGCAAAAATAAATAAAGGAGGCTACATCAAACTAAAAGGGCTTCTGTAAAACAAAGAAAATCATCAACAGAACAAAAAGACAATGTTTAGAATAGTAGAAAATATTTGAAAATCATATATCTGATAAGGTGCTAACTTCCAAAACAAATAAGTAACTCATAAAGTTCCATGGCAAAGAACCAAAGAACCCAACTTGAAAACAGGCTGAGAAACTGAATGGGTGTTTTCCAAAGCATACATACATATGGTCAGCAGACACATGGAAAGGTGCTCAATAACACTCATCCTAAGAGAAATCAAAACCCCAAGGAGCTATCACCTCACATCTGTTAGAATGGTGACCATCAAAAAGACTAGAGGTAATAAATGTTGGCAAGGATGTGGAAAAAAGGGAAGCCTTGTGTGCTGCTGGTAGGAATGTAAATTGGTGCAGCCATTATGGAAAAAAGGTATGGAGGTTCCTCAAAAAATTAAAAATAGAACTAACATATGATCCAGAAATTCCAAAGGAAACAAAACCACTATCTTGAAGAGATATCTGCACCCCCGAGTTCACTGCATCATTACTTGTAAGAGAAAAGATATGGAAATAACCTAAGTGTCCATCAGTGGATGAATGGATAAAGAAAATGTGGTTATGTGTATTATGTGGAAGTGTTACTTGCTCAAGTCATGTCCAACTCTTTGTGATTCCATGGACTGTAGCCTGTCAGGCTCCTCGGTCCATGGGATTTCCCAGGCAAGAATACTGGAGAGGGTTGCCATTTCCTCCTCCAGGGGATCTGCCAGATCCAGAGATCGAACCCACGTCTCCTGCATTGGCAGGCAGATTCTTTACCACTGAGCCACCTGGGAAACCCTTTGAAAAGTTACCTGTGGAAAAACATGCATCTCTTTATTTGCTACTATTAAAATATGAAATCTATCAAAACTCAGTATTTAATAAAACTGGACACAATGTAATCTACCTAGGTGATAACACACACCAAAACTTCTGTGCTGGGTTAGAATACAGTGGACATTAGATCTTCCACACTCTTGTGAGAGTAGAAAATTTCTATTTGAGGGACTACCCTAGTGGTCCAGTGGTTAAGACTCCATGCTTCCACTGATCGATTCCGAGTCAGGGAAATAAGATCCCACACGCTATGAGGCATGGACAAAAACAAAAAATTCTATTCAAACAGAAAATAACTCATACCAAACAGTAAACTAATTTGATGGTGTAAAGGTATCTTGAGAAAATATGAAAAAAGTGCACAATTTAGCTATGCATTCCTCCTCCTGTTTCACAATTTCCTGCTAAATTCTGAGAGAACCATCGTTGAAAAGGTATATATTATTTATTTAAGAAAATTTTAAAGTCTATATAATTGTATTAGAGGCTATGGGAATGTAAACTAGAATAGCCACTTGTGGAAGACAGTATGACTCTTTCCTCAAAAAATTAAACACAGAATTACCATGTGAACTAGCAATCTCACCTCTAGGTATACACCCAAAAGAATGGAAAGCAGGGAGTCAAATATATTTGCATACTAGTGCTCATGAGCTCTGCTGTGCTGAGTCACTCAGCCATGTCCAACTCTTTGTGACCCCATGGACTGTAGCCCACCAGCTCCTCTGTCCATGGGATTGCCCAGGCAAGAATCCTGGAGTGGTTTGCCATTTCCTTCTCCAGGGGATCTTCTTGACCCAGGGATCGAACCCAGGTCTCCTGCACTGGCAGGCGGATTCCTTACCACTGAGCCACCTGGGAAGACTCTATTTTATCACAATACAAACTTAGGAAGAAGCATATCATTATTTTTAAAAAACAAAAAGTTTTTCCTTACTACTCCATACTTCCAACCTCCAATCTATTCAACTGGGTACCAAAAAATAAAAAAGTAGGGGAAAAAAAGACATCATTAAGTTTAAAGACAAGCTCTCTAGAATCTGCAGCCCAGAAAACAGATGGTCAGTGACTGTGTCCACAAGGAATTGTCTTTCATGCCAAGGCAATGAGGGAAAAGTGAACTTAAAAAGAAATTCTCATTTCAGCAAATATTTGCAAAATATTTTCAGAAGTCTGGGCTGCAGGTAAAAGATGATGCCTGTACTCACTTACTAACTACATTCTCACCCAGGAAAAAAAGGGATAGCACTGTCAAGTTCAAAATAACTCCTACGAAGTCAGAATTGCACCACTGGCGAAAGAAAATGACCACTAACCGCTACTAAATACCGGGCACAGAACAAAACACTGAACTTGGGAGAAGCACACTGGAAAACATGTCAAGTTCAAGACTCAGCAGATCGAGCTGACGTGGAAGCCAGTAATACAAATGGCAGGCGCTATTTTCCAGAAAGCCTCTGGGTAAGAGGTAGTTGTTTTGTGTAAGTCAGACTGTTTTCATTCTTCTGGGTTATTCAGAGGAGAAGACAGGAAACAGGTGCCTATGTGGTCAAGTCCATCAGAGAACGAGAAGGCTCCTGGCAGTGGTATGCCACATTCCAGTGTCCTCTTTAATTCTGTATTCAAGGGCAGGGGAGGGGTAGAGGCAGGAGAGGTGGAGATAGGAGTATAAACCACTGGGCAAGGTCAATGACTTCCTATTACTTAAAGGAGTGCGTGTGCAAGCTCAGTCGCTTCAGTCATGTCCGACGCTTTTCGACCCCGTGGACTGCATCCCACCAGGCTCCTCTGTCCATGGGATTCTCCAGGCAAGAGTACGGCAATGGGTTACCAAGCCCTGCTCCAGGGGATCTTCCTGACCCAAGGGTCAAACCAGCGTCTCCTGTGTCTCTTGCATTGCAGGTGGATTCTTCATCACTGAGCCACCGGTGGAAGGCGCTAGGGATATGAGATAAGCCCTGAGTTTTTGCTTTAGTTGCTACTTTCTATACATTTTTCTCATTTGAATGTCATAATGACCCTCCCGGGTTTTATCCTGCATTCTGGGCTCTTTTGATTCTGCATTATGATATTCCGATTTGGCTGCCGTGGAAAGGGAGGCGCATGCAAGTTGGGCAGACCTGCTTGAAGCCACGCTCTCGTGGTAAGTGATGCAGGCGGGAGGCACCCCAGGCTCCGGCTCTGGGGCGCAGGACTCGCTGAGCTGCGCAGCCGCAGCGGCACACAGGCGGCCACGGCGAGTCAGGAGCAAAAATGGAAATGATAGGCGGAAAATGTGCTCTAGTGGACGCCAAAATAAACTGCAAAACATTTACTTTTAAGATGAGATCTTGAAATAGCAGCAAAAGAGAGTCGACTCACAGGGAGGGGCACAGAACAGGGAAACTGGTTTCTCAAATACATTTTTGAGAAAGGTCTTCTCAGGGCACATTTATGCCGTTCTGCGAGGGGCTGATGTTTACCAGATGATCTTATTTGCAAAGCAGAAATAAAGACAACAGACGTAGAGAAGGAAAGTATGGACACCAAGGGGAGAAAGTGGGGTGAGATGGCTTGGGATTCACATATATACACTACTGATACTGTGTGTGAGTTAGATAACTGATGAGAACCTACTGAATAGCACAGGGAACTCTACTCACTGTTCTGTGGTGGCCTAAATGAGAAGGAAATAAAAAAAAAGAGGGGATATAGGTATACATATAGCTGATTCACTTTGCTGTACTGTAGGAACGAACACAACACTGCAAAGCAACTGTACTCCAATTAAAAGTCCATTTTAAAACAAGAACACTGGACATACCCATTTTCAAATGTATAGATAAAATGGTGTTTATCAAAAATCATCGTTTCCACCTTGAATTATATGCATGTACACTCTGCATGAATCCTAAAGCCACGGGCTTTGCCATCATGCCTGAGGTTGGACCCCTGTTCTGTATCACTTGCCAGGAGCGGGAATGTGAGTCGCACGTTGTTTTTTAAACAAATGAGGAAATGGAGAGAGAGAGAGACAAACACAGAAGATGGACTACCTGCCTTGGGGATTCTGCAAAGTGGTAATGAAAGGGCACGCACAGGGTCCATCATCAAAAGGTCCCTGCATCTCCCTCACCATCGATCAAACAAACATGCCTTCTCAGGACAACAAAGTTGACTTAATAGGTGTAATTACTTTAATTACAATATCATCAAATTTTCTGAGTGACTGAAGTCCCTAATTTCTAGAGTATTTAGCCCCAGAGCCATATCTAAAATTAGAAAAAAAAAGTCCCAAACAAAGGCCTGAGACGGTCCCCGAAGAATAAGGTGAATTGATGACAATACCTATTTTAGCTTGCATGAAATAAAGTTTCCTCTCCTCACCTCAACTGTGTTCTGAGTAACTTAGGTACATAAAGTGGCAGTACTTATTATTTATTTGTTTGTTTCTGGCGGTGCTGGCTCTTCACTGCTGGGTGGGCTTGGCTCTAGTTGCTGTGAGTGGGGCTACTCTCCAGCTGCAGGGTGCGGGCTTCTCACGGCAGTGGCTTCTCTTGTGGGGAGCCTCAGTAGTTGTGGTGCATGGGCTTATTGCTCCGTGGCACATGGGATCTTCCCAGACCAGGGACTGAACCCGTGTCCCCTGCACTGGGAGGCGGACCCCTTACTTCTAAGCCACGTGGTAGCCCACGTGGTAACATTTAAATCAAGATATTCGTCATTAAAGCAAAATACCCCATCCAACGAAAATGGCATTAGCACTACATAATTATCGTTTGACCATAATACTAAAAATGTGTAACAGCCAAGACTCCCTAGAACTGCTGTCACTGAATTAAAGTGAGGATGACTAAACGCACGCTAAGCAGAGGCAAGGCTCTGAAACAGAATGGAGAATGAAGCTGATAAAAATAATGCTGATGAGACATTTTGGACTGAGAAAGGAAAAACGTTTTTAAAAAGTAATAAAGATACATTATGGTATAAATCCACTTATATGTTTAAAAATCACATAGCCATTTCTCTTATCTATCTATCTATATATATAAATATGGATGAAAAAGTCCAGACAGATAAACACAAAATATTAAGACTGGTTATGGAGTTTTTTTTTTTCTTTTTCCTAATATTCAATTTCTATTTTCTACTACAAAAGAAAATGGTTTTGAAAAGCTACTAACGTAACTGTAAAAGGTAAGGAAAGATGAGGTTTTCAAAAATATATTACTGACTTGTGATCAATATACAGAGAGAAGAAACAGTGTCACAAATTAAAAGGAAAATAGAATTTGGCACAGTTCTAAGCAGCAATTTGGATAGTGTTAATCTAATCAGAAAATGCTTCAAAATTCTTTGAAAGAGAAAGAGACTAACACTTTTTCAGAGCAAATAATCTTCACTTGGAGGAAAAAGAAATTGCTTTTTGATTTTTATTTCTGTGTTATATCATGCTGAATTTTTATGCTGGGAATCTCTAAAAAGTACCCTCTACTAAAGGCACCCAGGGTAATCCTCACAGATGGAATTTATTTCACTTTTGTGCAAACTAATGTGTGAACATTGCTTAGAAGAACCCATGCTCATAGAGAATTAAGTGCTTTCAGATAATGAAATATTTAGTAACCCCTTTAAAATATCTGTTTAAAGAGGAATGTGATCATCAGGCTTGCATTAATTTGTTTTTAAAATGAAGGCTTAGGATCAATTACAATGTAACACATGTTCAACTCTAAGTAAACAAGGTAAAAAAACAATGTAATTAATTATTGATGCCATGCAAACTAATAACCAGAATTGTGTGCAGTCAAAAAAGAAAAACTATATTGCATTTATCAGCTCAATTTGTGCCCCCAGAGAATTTGATTATTATTATTATTTACACACTTAAGATAACTTATTAACTCAGCTGCTAAAGAATCTGCCTGCAATGCATGAGACCCCAGTGTGATTGCTGGGTCAGAAAGATCCCCTGGAGAAGGGATGGGCTACCTACTTCAGTATTCTTGGGCTTCCCTGGTGGCTCAGAGGGTAAAGAATCTGCCTGCAATGCAGGAGACCTGGGTTTGATCCCTGGGTTGGGAAGATCCCTTGAAGGAGGGCATGGCAACCCACTTCAGTATTCTTGCCTGGAGAATCCCCACGGACAGAGGAGCCTGGTGGGTTACAGTCCATGGGGTCACAAAGAGTCAGACACGACTGAGTGACTAAGCACAAGATAACCTAGGCTGGGCTATTTATACTCAGGTTTACATATTATCCTTAAACCAATATTTATATAAGTTCACGATGACCTGCTGCTTTCTTTTTCTGGGATTTGAATTGCTTGATCAGGTAACCAGGCATGCCATTATCATCACACACAAACGCAAGGCATCTTTCACCATCTCTTGACTTTTTCTAGCTACAGCAAAGCAGAGGCACAGATTCTGAGCCAGACTTGAGTCCTTGTCTAGCTGTGTGATTCTGGGACTTTCCTGGTGGTTCAGTGGTTGAGAATCTGCCTTCCAATGCAGGGGTTCGGGTTCCGTCCGTGGCTGGGGAACTAAGATCTCACATACCTAGGGGCAACTAAGCCTGCGTGCTGTAACTAGAGAGTCTGCCTGCCACAATGAAAACCCAGCGTAACCAAAAAAAAAAAAGGTTACAATCTCTATACACGGTAAAGGATTCATTAGATGAATGTATATAAGGCATTCGGCACAGTGCCTGGCAGAAAAGAAGTACTCCAGAGTGACACTTGTTTCGTCTCATCGGGGCTCTACCGATTAGCTATGACAGTGAGCAAGTTCTCTCTCTCTCTGCCTGCTTCCACAGGTACAAAGGCAGAGCACCTACCTCAGCAGGGCCGCTGTTCAGAGGTGATGCATGTAATGGGCTTCAGCTGCGCTGACATGTACTGACCTGCCCGTCAGCCGCTCTCATTACATCACTGAAGTGCCGCTGAGCAAGCTCCCTGCGGCTACTGCCTCTCCAAGTTTCATGATTCTATTTTCCCCATCAGAGTACTTCCGTTGTATTGTTTTCTGTTTCTAGACTAGCTCTTCTACATCTAAAATCTATTAGATTGAATGAAATGCCTGAAACAGAGAAGGCTTAGAAGAAAGAATGAATAAAGTCCCACACTTTCAAGCTCTCTATTTACCTTTTCAGGTGTCTGAGGTGTCTGAGGGCAACTGCCCCAAACCCAGACAGGGCCAAATGCTTTCCACAACAGATACACTTAATAAATGTGAATTAATTATGTGTGGAAGGCTCAATATTAAAAGGGGAAAACAGTTCATGAACAAACAAATCCTCATTTTATGCCACTATATCAAAATGGCTATTTTTCATACTTTCTTACTAAAGTAAAGATTGCTCAGGGACCTCAAAGAAATCCTACAATAAAATATCAGTGTTTATACTTTATAAAGAGTTCAGCTACAAAAACGCTTAAATAAGACTTATAACTGTCAATCTTCTTACAGCTATCATTCATAAATAAGGGAATTCAGTGTGGTACACTCTGCACTGTTTCCTAGTTATATTAGACATTTGTTAAAATTAACTTGCAGTCTGTGAACACACACTTAAAAGAAAGGAATGGATGTTTAGACTAAAGGTGGCAGCAGCACACACCTAAAACTGTTCATTTCACCAGTTTTACTGACTGGAGAAAGGGGTCTGTTTTTATTTTAAAAATGAAATAAAACTCAAAAGCAAATGTAAAGAACAGAAGTTACATGTGATTTAAGAAGGCACTTTCTTTAAAATGCAAATAATTTTTAACTTGGGTACAAGTTAGCAGCTTAATTTCTCTGATCTACATAGTGAAGTGAATGTCGCTCAGTCATGTCTGACTCTTTGCAACCCCACAGACTATAGCCCACCAGGTTCCTCTGTCCATGGGGATTCTCCAGGCAAGAACACTGGAGTGGGTTGTCTTTCCCTTCTCCAGAGGATCTTCCCAATCCAGGGATTGAACCCAGATCCCCCACATTGTAGGTGGATTCTTTACTGTCTGAGACACTGGGGAAGCCCCTGATCTATGTAATGTGCCCACAAAACAGAATCTGAAATCTTCCTAAGAGACTTTTACATGCCTCTGAAGTGGTGTTGTGTGCGGTGCTCCCCTGAGTCATGGGTGTTCAAATAATGAACTATACTCACAGCATTCATCTCTCCAGCCTGGCTTCCCCCCTAAACCTCAGAACAGTCTCTCTAACTACAAGTTAAGCATCCTTAGGATGATTTACAGATGAGAATACTGAAACTTAAGAAAATTCAGTGACTGGTCCAAGGCCACACATCATTCATTTTCATATATATTTTTGTAATCAGTGAAAAACAAAGGAGGGCCTATCTATGAAATGTCGTCTGTTGAATTTGGACTTATGTCTAGACTTCTGTCGGCTTCCCTGATGGCTCAGTGGTAAAGAATCCACCTGCAATGCAGGAGATGCGGGTTTGATCCCTGGGTCAGTAAGATCCCCTGGAGATGGAAATGGCAATCCACTCTGGTTCTTGCCTGGGAAATCCCATGGATAGAGGAGCCTGGTGGGCTACAGTCTATGAGGCTGCAAAAGAGCTAGACACAACTTAGTGACTAAACAACTGGACCTATGTAACCGCCATAGAGATGAACATCTAGAAAACTTGCATCACCCCAGAAGGTTCTCTTGAATCTGTTGCCAGTCAGTGCTCCCTCCCAGGGATACTCTTCTGACTTTCCAGTGTCAGTTAATTTGCCTGTTCTTGCATCATATAGCTGGAATTTTTGGATGAATTCCTTCCATGTGTCTGCTTTTGTTCAAGATAACGTCAGCAAGATTCATTCATGCTGTCATGCGCATCACTAATTTGTTCTTCTGTTCCAGCTACACAGTACTCTGTATAGGAATATACCACAGTTTATTAATCCATGTGCCTGTTCTTATGATCACGGGGGTGGTTTCCAGATTGGGGCTAGTTTGAATGAAGCTGCTTTGAACAACCATGTATATGTCTTTACACATGACATATGAATCCATTCTCCTGAATATATACCTGGGAGTAGAAGTGCTGGGTCATAGGACAGGTATATATTTAACCTGAGGAGATACTGCCAAAGAGTTTTCCAAGGTGACTGAATTAATTTAAAGTCTCCCTAGCAATAGGTTAACAGTTCCAGTTGCTCCAAGCTGTCACCAACATTTTATTTTTGCCAGTCTTTCAAATTTAGCCACTCTGAGGAATGTGTAATGCTACTTTGTGGTTTTTAGCTTGCATTTCCCTGATGCTCAGTGATATTGTGTGGACTTTGCTAATGCTTACTGATCATTTGGCTATTGTCAAAGTGCCTGCCTATTTTTCTAAAAATTGGGTTGCCTTTTTTTTCGGTAGTTCTTTACATGCTCTGGCTATAAGTCTCTGTCAGATAAATGAACTGCAAAAATCTTTCCCAAATGTGGCTCATAGTCACTTTTAATAGTCATGATATTATTCTATCAACTAGATATGTTATTATTTAACCATTTTCCCACTGTTGGATATTTAGGCTATTTCTTATTTTTACTGTAGTCAAACATATTGATGACCAACTTTTAAAGCTTTGTCTGTATCTAAACATTCTTCCTTAACCTAGATTCACAGAAGTAGATTTACTGAAACTGCATACAATCATTTGGTATTGGTACAGACAGACAAACTGCTTCAGGAAGAATTCTATCAGTTGATATTGGTACTTGTCAATGCATGAGAATATCTACTCACCATGTCCTCACTGAATCTGGCTTTAAAAAAACAATCTTTACCAGTTTGACAGGAAAAAGGTCAGTATTTTACTGTTTTAATATTTGGTTCTAGGACTACCAGTGAAATTGAAAACATTTTTGCTTAGCCTTTTTTTTTTTTTCCTTCACTTTTACACATGGTCTGTTCCTTTTGTGTGTGTGTGCATTTATCTGTTAGGGTCTTTAGAGTTCATTAACTCAAGGTATTAAGTCTTTCTTTTCTTTTACATACTATTTTAATATATTTTTATTTTATTTTATTCTACAATATATTTACTGCAATCATTTTCTGAGAGGTAATGTGCTCTGCCATGGACAGAGGAGCCTGGTGGGCTACAGTCCATGGGGTCCCAAAAGAGTCAGACACGACTCAGCCACTAAACAACAACAACAACTTGTTTTTTTTTTTTTTTGCTTGTTTTGAACTTTTTATTTTGTACTGGGGCATGGCCGATTAACAATGTTGTGATAGTTTCAGATGAACAGTGAAGGGACTCAGCCACACATGTACATGTATCCATTCTCCCCTAAATTCTCTCTTTAAAAATTTTATGTAGTCAAGTCTGTGATCACATCCAAGCTTAGAAATGTCTTCTCCCTACAATATTCCCTATTCAGTATTCTCCCAGGTGGCGCTAGTGGTGAAGAATCTGACAGCCGACCCAGGAGACGCAAGAGATGCGGGTTTGATCCCTGGGTCGGGAAAATCCCCTGGAGTAGGAAATGGCAACCCACTCCAGTATTCTTGCCGAAAAATTCCAGGGGCAGAGGAGCCTGGAGGTCTGTAGTCCATAGGGTTGCAAAGAGTCGGACACGACTGAGCACACTCGTACATACATAAATACGAGTACTTCTCTATAAATATTCACATCCATTTTCTTCTAGTTTTGAAGAAGACTACTTAATTCCTTAGTCCCTTTATCAACCTTTTGGGCAGTACTGTATTACATTTATCTCTAAATTTTATCCTTTTCTAAACTGATAACCAGCATGGCAGTACCATTTATCCAACAAAGATTCCTTTCCTCTTTGGATTTATGATGCATCCTTTATTCCTTATTAAATTCTTTATACAGGGAAGCATCTCCTTCCCGGCTCTTCTCAGTCCCACCAATTTGTCTGTCAGTTCTTACAATGCCATCCTATTGCTTCCATTCTGGTAGCCTTGTTACTATTTCATGGGACCAGTATTCTTTGAGGCCCTGCATTGTGTCAGATCCTAAGGTCAAAATGGTGAAGACACACGCCTGGTCCCTGTCATGATGGCACACAGGCTAGTGGGAGGATGAAGGCCAGTCCACGGGTGGTGACCACGCCCTGTGATGTGGATGACAGGGGACACAGAGGGGGCTGAGGGGCCCTGACCTGGACTTCAGAAACGAGGACATGGTTGCTAGAGGAGGTGATGCCGTGGCTGAGCAGAAAGTCTGGTGAAAAGGTCTGGAAGTGCAAGAGAAAAGAATACTGGAGGTGGAGCGGGGGTGGGGAGGGGAGTGCGACAAGAGCTGGGGCTGAAGAAGTATCCAAGGCAAGACCACTCGAGATTAAAAACGATTTTGTACTGAATCCTGAGGGCAAGGGAAGCCGCTCCAGAGTTTAACCATGGAGCAAAGTGTTCAGACAGGCCCTTTATGTTTTAGTTTTTGGCTGCACCACGCGGCATGCGGGGTCTCAGATCCCCGACCAGGGATTGAACCCGCACCCGCTGCACTGGAAGGTGGTCTTAACCATTGGACCACAGGGGAAGTCTCTCATACATGCATTTTAGAAAGACCACATAGGCTGTAAGAGGATGCAAAAATAACTTACTGGAGGAACTTGAGAGAACAGCCAGAGAGCCTACTTAGAGTACTGATAGTAAAATTACATACGTGTATGTACGTGTGTGCTCACTCGTGTCCGACTCCCTGCAACCCTGGGGACTGTAGCCCTCCAGGCTTCTCTTGTCCATGGAATTTTTCGGCAAGAATACTGGAGTGGGTTGTCATTTCCTACTCCAGGGGATCTTCCTGACCCAGGGATCAAACCCACGTGTCTTGCATCTCCTGCATTGGCAGGCAGATTCTTTACCACTAGTGCCACGTGGGAGAATACTAAAATTAAAGTTAAGTAAAATTAAGTCCTGACTTAAAACTTATTTTTCAAACTTTCTATGCTACTATGACATGTCTGTTTTCCAGATAAATATGGAAACTATTTAGCCAAGTTCCCTCCCATGCACCTGACTCCACTCCAAACCAACTGTGACTTTATCTGAAATGACATGAAACATTTTAAATGAGCTATTGAAAAATAACTCCATATATCATGTCCCCTGTAGTTTTAAAATGATTGCGGCTAGGCCATTTCTCCTTTCATCATACATTTTTGGAACATAAGACTTTGTGCTAATTATAGTCTCCTTAATCTTTTTATCTGGGCAGATCCTAATTCCTTCATTCCAGAGATGTTTGCCATGCTCAAGGCCCTGGGACCATCATGATGAAAAGGCAGATGCACTTCCTGTCCTCCTGGGATACAACAGGGTATAGAGACAAATAATTAGACAATTAGAGTACAGGGCGCAAGGTGTTGCTACTGCAAAGGTCAGAGGCATCTGGGGAGTTGAGGAAGTCAGCTTAGAGGAACTGAATCTTTGGGAAGGTTATGTCGTTGTGCATGGTTGTTAGCAAAACAAAAATGAAGGGGAAAAGGTGGAACAGGAGAGCCTTAATCTTGACCAAAAGCAAAGGAAATGTCAAAAACCAAAGGGAAAAGTGAAAGTGAACGTCGCTCAGCTGTGTCCAACTCTTTGCGACTCCATACAGTCCATGGAATTCTCCAGATCATGAAAAGGACTAAGGGCCAAGCCAAGAAGAAAGATCACACTCTTGGAGAGAGTGAGACGGAGTGTTTTAAACTTCAGTGTTAAATACAGGTATGCCTAGATCAAAATGAAGAGGCTTATTTTCCCAAAAGTCAAGAAGTGAATAAAGAAAAAAATTTTTGACCAGAATTTGAAGCATGCTGGAGTTTTAATAAAATAACTGTAAGTCATAGCAGTGGAGTTGAGGAACCAAAGGAGTGAGAGAGATCCAAATAGAGACCTCAGGTACTTCAAAACTCTATCTGTGTGTGGGTTCACCTACTCAGTTCTAGTCTAGAGTCTCTCACACCAAACTCAAGTGGAGTGACACCCTGAAAATTGGGGGAAAGACAGCAAACTAGGGCTCAAAGGCTTCCTCCAGAGAAAGAGAGGGTAGGATGAAGGAAACCAGGGAAGTGTGTCCATCCTGTAGGAAAGAAACTCTGCCTCTTAGGACTCTTCAGTATTGGTAAGAATGGACACATCCTTCTGCCAGAGGACAAAACAGAGAAACTGCTCATATTTTTTATGCCTATCTTTATTCTTAGGATTTTTAAAGGCTTTTTTTTTTTTTTTTTTTGTCATAAGATATTTGTTATTCTGAAAATGGTTTGGTGGTGCTAGTGGTAAAGAACCTGCCTGCCAATGCAGAAGACACAAGAGATGTGGGCTTGATCCCTGCTTCGGGAAGATTCCCTGGAGTAGGAAATGACAACCCACTCCAGTATTCTTGCCTGGAAAAGTCCATGGACAGAGGAGCTTGGCAGGCTACATTCCACGGGGTTGCAGAGTTGGACACGACTGAGCATGTGGAACAGGTATGTAACCTGTGGTCTCTCTCTTCCCTATTTGAACACTGTGAAGTGTAATCCAAGTCAAAATATGAGAAACTGAAAAAAAAAAAAATATATGAGAAACTGAAAGATTTTGGAGTCTGAAAAAACTAGATGGAGAATGACAAAAAGACACAGTTATCACGCACTTTCCTTTCCAGGGCTCCCAAAGTTGTGGTCATTAGAAAGAAAGAATAAGACAATCCCCTTAATCTTTTTATCTGGGCAGGGAGTAATTCCTTCATTCCAGAGATGTTTACTACACCCAAGGCAATGGGGCCATCATGATGAAAAGGCAGATACACTTCCTGTTCTCCAGGGGCTCACAGTACAATAGAGAGAAATAATTAGATAATGAGAGTAGCAGCCTCCCTGTGCTCCCCGGAAGCACAGGGGAGGGGCATCTGGAAGTTCAGGAGAGCAGCCTGGAAGAAGTGAATCTATGGGAAGGTTATGCGGATGTCCCCCAGGCTGGGACCCAAGCTAAGACCTGGAACCACATACTGGATCACGGTAACCCCACCTGGGTGTGGGTGACAGGTGTGCTCTGCGAGAACACTACAGAAAACAGCTTCCTAATCTGCGCTGAGACAACAGGTGTGCCCACCAGCCATAAGCACAGCCTTACTCATTTCCCTCAATGGGCAGGACTGAGGTTATCATTTTCTATGAGCGTCATGACATGGCAATCACTGCTTTTAAAGAACTCAAGAAATGCTGCTTCTGCCTCTCTGCTGTAATTCTTTCATATTCATTCATTCACATTCTATGACCTCATTCTTCTTTATTATTTTTTTCTACTCTTCAATACTCATGCAGAATTCAAATCCCAACTGTTTCAAAATATACACATTCTAAATTTCAGCCACCAAAGGAGAAAAACGATTTCATTTCAAACATAGAACCCTGGTGAAGAACTGTGGTTGGTCCAGCTTGAGTCAGGTGTCCTCTCCTGGACCAATTAACAGTGGCCAAAAAGAGTCTCTTGTATTTAAATTGCAGCATGCAGAGTTACCATAGAGTAGACTGGAGGGAGGGATGCTAGTTAGATTTAAAAAAAAAAAAAAAGGTGTTCACTATAAGATCTGAATGCTGAAGAGAAGTATTCAGGGGAGAGCAAGGATGAAGACTCAAAAAAGCAAAACCATAATAGAGAGGTCCATGTCCTTGTGGGGGTGAGGAGAGACAGGACCCATGGTGGGACTGGCCTCCCAGAGGTGGGACAGACAGGAAGGGAGGAGAAAAGGGGGGGTGGAGGCATGGGGTTTAGATGTGCCAGCAGGAATGGAACAGTTCAGGTCTGCAGAAGTATTTCTCTGAGAAGCAGGAAGGTGATGCAGGAAGGAGGCGGCAGGATAGAAATGGGAGATTAGTGGAAAGAATATGAAATGTGAAATGAGAAGAGAGGGGCTTAGGAGAGCATAGGAGGAATGCCTGGCAGTTTTACCACCCGAGAGAGGGTGGCAACTCTAAATTTATTGATACCTAACTGTCCAGTAGCACAATTTTCTCCTGCAAGTCTCAGCAGCCACAGTATAGAGTCTATATAGAATACAGCATAGAGCCTATAGTGTATACGGCATAGAGTCTATGTTGTATATAGCATAGTAGTCTATGTCATATACAGCATAGAATCTATATAGCATACAGCATAGAGTCTATATCATATACAGTACAGAGTCTATATCATATACAGTACAGAGTCTATATTGTATACAGCATAGAGTCTATATAGTATACAGTAAAGTCTATATAGAATACAGCATAGAGCCTATAGCGTATACGGCATAGAGTCTGTATTGTATACAACATAGAGTCTATGTCATATACAGCAGAGAATCTATGTAGCATACAGCATAGAGTCTATATCGTATACAGTACAGAGTCTATATTGTATACAATATACAGTCTATATTTATACAGTATAGAGTCTGAATAGTATACAGCATAGAGTCTATAGTATACAGCATAGTCTATATATTATATAGTATAGAGTCTACACAGTATACAGCACAGAGTCTATAGAGTATACAGTAAAGTCTATATAGTATACAGCATAGAGTCTATATAGTATATAGTATAGAGTCTATATAGTATGCAGTAGAGTCTATATAGTATACAGTAAAGTCTATATAGTATACAGCATAGAGTCTATATAGTATATAGTATAGAGTCTATATAGTATGCAGTAAAGTCTATATAGTATACAGCATAGAGTCTATAGAGGCAAATAAAAAAAGAGCCATTTGATAGGACTGGGCTGGGCTTTTGCAGCTAAAGGCCCCTAAAGGACAGTGAGATGGTGCAGCTAAGGCTGAGAAGACAGAGATGCTTGGGTTGAAAATCCCGGGTCAGCAGGGAGAAGGAAGCAGCAGCATGAGAACAAGACAGACAGATGACACTTTGGGAGATGATCAAGACCACAGGGATGGGATACACGACCAGTTTAGTTGGCTGCAAGGGCTCTGGGACAATTAATCCCAGCCATGTCCCAGTGGATAGGGATCACTTAGATCTCTTAAGAGTCAGGCGTACACAGGACTGATGGTTTCTCTGATATGTTGCTTGGTCAGAAATAGTTATTCCTCAAAACCTTTATATACTTTATACGCTTAAAGAAGGTATACACATCTTTCTCTCTCTCTCTCTAAGCTACCTTCATTCTTTCTCAGATTGTGTTATCTACTCCAATTAGAGAAAGCAGTATGCTATTTCCAAGATGCTTCTGGGACTCAACCTTTCACCCATGGTGTTTTACACGCTTTCTCCCCTCTCATTCAGAATACACACTTCCCATTCCATGAGCCCAGACTGCAAAATCTCACCACCTTTCAAAACCCAGGTAAATACTCAATTTCTCCAAGTTTCTGCCTGTGTGTTTCTTCCAATACACAGATTTTTTTTTTTTTTTTTTTGTCATTTGTTTTACTCTTCATTTTCCTTTGGGACAGAAGTTCTTCTTAAATTCAATTTTTAAGCCAAAGTGTGTGTGTATGCCTGGAGCCCATACTCTTGATTTAAAGGACTCGGACAGGCCAAGACGTAGACAACTGTCATCTTCTTAATCTAAAGCTCATACACCACACTGAGTATCTATAAAGAACACTCCCGTGACTAAAGAGGAAATGGGGAAGTGTGCTTATATTAAATGTATTCAAAGCTGCTCAACAACCTGCCAAATTAGTAACAGCATGCTAAATGAATCAAATGGAATGCTTAGTACCGACTACCGGCCTTATGTTTCTTAGTCACTAAGTATTTTCTGCATGGTATGCCAAGGAAATCCAAAGTCACCAAGTTTTCCATTTCCCTACCTTTTTGGGGAATAGAAAAGATAGAAATGAGGGAGGAAGAGGTAGTTTACAGATCCAGGAACCGGGACAGAAGGAAAAGCAGTGGGCTTCAGGTAAGGTGCTGCAGGCAAAATGGGGTGGGGTGCTTTACAACTCCCTAAGAACATGCGCACATAAACTCATTCAGCTCAATTTCAACCTAGGACTAACATGAAGAAAATTCATTAACAATAATACAACTTTTATTTTGCTCCAAATGAATATGGCAATATGCATTTTGAAGACACTCTCATGCTCTGTTGAATTAACATCACTTTAATTATAAAGCAATCTAGCAATAAATATAAAAATGCTTGCGGCACATACACTTTGACCCCTTATTTTATGTCTAGGAATCTGTACTAAGGAAAAAAGACACAGTTTTACACACACACACACACACACACAGATATTCATTAGCATAAGTCACATTGGTCGTGTCTGACTCTGTGACCCTATGGACCATGGACTGCAGCCCGCCAGGCTCCTCTGTCATGCAATTCTCTAGGCAAGAATACTGACATAGGTTGCCATACCCTCCTCCAGGGGATCTTCCCGACCCAGAAATTGAACCCATGTCTCTTACGTCGCCTGCATTGGCACGTGGGTTCTTTACCACTAGTGACACTTGGGAAGTCCCATGTGTATATCTACTGACATGTAAAAATATCAATAATACATTTTATGTGAAAAATGCAGGCTAAAGCAGCATGTTCCCATATTTGTGTTTTATAAAAAGTTACACATATGCAAGAAAAAGAAATCTGGAAGGATACACCCAAAACTGACAGTGGCTTTTCTGGAGGTGAGATTTGGGGTGATTTTTACTTTCCTCTTTGTAACTCTGTCTTGACTCCATTTTTTAAAAAATAAGGACCATATATTATTTTTATATATAAAGTTTTCATTAAAAAAAATGTCTTCACCTAAATGTGTATCAACAGATTAATGGATAAAGAAGATGTGTTACATATATACAATGGAATACTACTCAGCGATAAAAAAGAATAGTACCATAAAAAATGAAACAATGAAAATAAAAATGAAATGCCATAAAAAATGAAATAATACCATTTGAGGCAACATGGATGGACCCAGATATTATCATACTAAGTGAAGTAAGACAGAAAGAGAAAGACAAATGCTACATGATATCAATTATCTAAAATATGACATAAATGAACCTGTCTGTGAAACAGGAAAAAAAAAAATCTGTCTTCAGTTTTCACTTTCAAACCCTTTTAAGAGCTAGTAAGGTTCACAAATAGTTCAACAATAATTGTTTTAATTTTGCTTCCTCTCTTACACAACAGACTCTAGGTTTATCCTCACTAAAAGAAATAATCAGTAATATAACAGAAGTCATAGGACAGAGGTAACCAACAAAAGTGGCTGCTTCCAGCTCTGCTATGAAAAAAAAGACAGAGGTGCTGTAATATTGATAATGTCATTTTATATTTTCAATTACAATTTTTAAAAAGCTTTTATATCCACAATATTATTTGGTCCTCAAGTCTACACAAAAGGCAGGCAAAGCACAACCCTCATTTTTCAGGTAAGTAGCCTGAGTTAGGAGAGGTGGAGGGATGTACCCAGGGTCTCAGATTGGTGAATAATAGTGCTAGCTTGCACAATCCAAGATGGCAGCCACTAACCACATGTGGCTATCTAAGTTGATTTAAATGGTATACAATTTAACATTCAGTTCCTTAGTTGCACTAGTCACATTTCAAGGGTTCAACTGCCATTTGTGGTTAGTGGCTACTGTGTTGGATGGTGGCAGATAAAGAATATTTCCATCCCCACAGAAGTAATGCAATTTCCATGCCAATAACATTTTCCACTCATGTGGTGGCTTTCTACACCCTTGCTTTGCCCCCTTGAAAAAAAAAAACAGGAAGATATTATTTGATAATCTTTCCCTGCAAGACATGAATCTCTGAAAAATCATAGGAAAAAAAAGCTGTGCTGAATTAGAATAACTGAAAGGTGGCTGGTACAGCTAGAGAACATTGAGTAGTGAAAGGATACAAGAAGAGCCTGAAAGTGGCACAATGAACTCGGGGGGCACCTACTTAGCACCTGTTCACTCTCCTCTTCCTCTGCAATAGAGCTAAGATTCTGTTGAGGTGTCGACCCCCGCCCCTATGGCCTCTGTGCTTCAGAGTGGGCCTGCAATGCAACTTGAGCCTGACGAAACAAGATGAGAACTAAGCTAACAGGATAATACCCTCTTGTGTCTTTGGTCTTGACCTCTGAAAGGTCCAACAGCAGAATGCCAACTTAACATCATCTCAGGGATTACCCAAAAAGTGGCCATATACCATGGGATCACACACATGACTGTTTAACTTATATTCAATTAGCATAACAGAGTCAGCAGTATGGACAAAGCATGCCATTCAGACTTACTAATATGGGCGCATCTATAGGTAAGCATGGGCTTTCCAGGTGTCGCTAGTGGTAAAGAACCCACCTCCCAAAGCAGGAGGCATAAGAGACACAGGTTTGACCCCCGGGTCAGGGAAATCTCTGGAGGAGGGCATTTTCCTCCTCCGAGAATACATACACTCCAGTTTTTTGCCAGGAGCACCCCATGGGCAGAGGGGCCTGGGCCGCCACAGTCCACAGGGTCAGAAGGAGTCACACACAACTGACGTGACTTGCCACACACGCACACAGGTAAGTATTTAGATGTATCTTGGGGCAAAAAAATGTAATTTTGCACTTTATGTGTTGAAATTCCATCATCTAAAATAGAAATATAGCCTTGCAAAAAAAAAGTAAATTACAGTAATTAGTGATAGTCTAGAAAACTGTTAATTTTACATATAAAAACCATCCAACAATTTCAAATTATTAAATTTAAATAAGGGGAACAAACTGACAGTATAAACATTAAGAGCACATTCATAGGCAAACTTTGGGAAGAACATTATATCCTTTGGCAGCCAAACATAACAGTTTCAACAACCAAGACAGGATACAGGGGTGAGATGACAACCTAATTTCTTATCTTCGTAAAACCGTAACAGTAAATAAAATAACCCTTTAACAACTGCTGCAGGGAGCTCAGCTCAGAGTTCTGTGATGATCTAAAGAGGCTGGGTGGGAGCAGGGGAGGAGGGAGGCTCAAGAAGGAGGGGACATATATACACACATAGCCGATTCACTTTTTGTACAGCAAAAACCTACAGAACATTGCAAAGCAATTATACTCCAATAAAAAAATTTAGGTCACACACACACAGAAACTGCTGGGGCTCCTCTGGTGATTCAGGGTAAAGGACCCACCTGCCAATTCAGGAGACATGGGATTGACTCCTGGTCTGGGACGGTCCCACATGTGCTGGAACAATAAGCCCCTGCGCCACATTGTTGAGCCTGGAAGCCACCACTACTGAAGCCGGCTCGCCCACTGAGCCCATGCTCCACGAGAGAAGCCACTGCAACGAGCAGCCTGCGCATCGCAACGAGAGAGGGGCCCCCGCTTGCCGCAACTAAAGAAAAGCCCGTGCAGCAATGAAGACCCAGCACAGCCAAAAATAGCTACATAAGTAAAAATTCTTAAAAAAAAAAAAAAAAAAACTGCTGAATTTCTTAATTATGTGGTTCTATTGGGGCTATGAGTCTTCTATGGAAAACCTCAGTTTGGAAATTCTTCGTATCTTGTGGGAACGAATTCTACACCCCTTGTAGAATGAAACGTTAGAAAACTGTCATGCAATTTTCAAAGGAACAAATGCAGGAGAGGTTACGAGTGATTTCGGAATCACAAGCATACACTGCTCTGTTCTCAAGCTCCAGAGAGTTATTACAGACCCACTGCTGGCCTTACGCAGAAAAATGATGGCTACCTGTCATCTTTCCTCACCAAAAGACAAGCTGCGAGACACAGCTGGGGACCGTCTCACCAGCAACTTATATAAAATGTTCAGTGGGATGAAACAGCAGCTCTCACATGTTAAAAAGACAGCCTTGAATGAGAGAAAGCTCAGTACTGTACTCAGCACACAATGGTAACTATAGAGCAAGCCTTCATAACGACCAGTGGTGGCTTGTACAGAAAGCCAATTCACCTGCTGAAAAAGGTACCAGGTCATGAGCCCTGAGCACAAGTATTTCCTACATGAAAGCTGGTCTGTACACTCTCCTGTCACTCTGCTTCAGGAAAGATGGTGAAATGGATATGCACGCACCAAAAGCATGCGATGAAAATGCAGTCCTCCTTCACTTCGCTGGAAACAGCTAATTCATTTAAGATTAACTGAACTCAAAGAGATATGATATGAATCCTGGACCAGGAAACAAACAAAAATTGCTATAAAAGACATTATATTGGGGGCAATTGGCAAAATCTAAATACGGACTTTGATACCAGACAATTATCTAATTCAGGGTAAAATTTCCTGCTTCCGGTATCTACACTGGGATTATACAGGAGACTCTCCTTGTTCTTAGGAAATATACACTCAAGTATTAGAGGGTAAAGGGGCATGGTGTCTGTAATTTACTTTCACATTATTGGTAGATGTGGTAGATAAGGCAAATGCCAAACAGTTGGTGAGTCTGGGTGAAAAGTTCAAGGGAGGTCCTGTAACTTTTCAGAAATTTAAAATTATGTCAGGGACTTCCCTGGTGGCCCAGCAGTTAACAATCCATGCTCCCAGTACAGTGGGCCCCAAGTTCAATCCCTGGTCAGGGAACTAGACCCCCCCACGCCACAACTAAGACCTGGCAGAGCGGAATAAAGAAATTATTTTAAAAATTATGCCACAGTAAAAGATTACTAACAGAGTTAAATCATTTCTCTCTTGACATTGCCTTCAGAAAACAAGTGGTTCTGTGGTGGTCAGGTCTTGCAGTGATCCAGGAGATGAGAGGTTCTGGATGTTGCAGAGGCCTTTAGTTCCCTTGAAGGGCCCACTGTACTCTGTCGCTAGCTCTGAGGGTCACGCTGGATCCAGAAGTGATTCAACTCCTGATGGCAGAGCACATGACTATTTAGTGGGGGTCATTCAATGATGACTTAAAGTGTGAATTCCTGGGGTAGTTAGTATGTAACCACTATCATCACAGTCTGTAGCTGGACTCACTCACCCCAGCAGCCCCAAATCTCATGTTCGTTCCTCAAAGCACATGTTTTAAGAGAATAGCCCTGTAATAAGGAAGCTCCTAGATGACCATTTCAAAGGCAATGCCAAGTTCCCTGACATTCCTACAGACCCAGGAAAAGTCAGATAAACATATATTATAAGAGAACAAATATATTGTGAGAAATAAACATTCTGAAGACATGGACACTTGAAACAAACAGTACCTTAAAAATTAGGTGTGATCATCTTACAGCTGAAAAACATGTTTGAAGGCTGAACTGTGGTGTTTCGTGTACTTTCTACAGCTTAAAACAAAACCCAGAAGGAAATACACTTTACTATCATGACATGTCATCCGCAAATTATATGTCTAACCCTTGAGCTTATTTTAGAAACTTTCCTCACTAATTTGCCTGTGTTTTTGAATAGCAAGTAATATGTTTTCAATCAGGAAAGGTTACAGGGAAATTTTTGTGGTAAAAACTGGCCTTCCACTAGCATAAAAATCATCCCTCTTACTTCAGTCCTTTGGGAAATAATATTTTTTTTCATCACTGTCAAGCAGCGTTCAAGCCAATTTTAATAGCTACTGTTCCAGAGAATGGTTGTTTACATCCATCAAAAACTGCTGTCACTCAAAACTATGTAAGAGGGAAAAAAAGGGAGTCCGTTGGATAAAGAAATGATTGTTTCTTTATAATATCTGAAGAGTGAATTAAACTGTGAACTTTTATCATAAACATAATGCTAATTATCCACTAAGGTGTAAATGAACAATTGTCCATCCTCTAATACATCACACAATTAGCCCTGAACTACTGTGTTGCTCTTTTTAACCTTTCATGCAGCAATATTAACATAAAATATAGCCCATTTACTCTGAAATGAAATTGTCTTTAATTTTTAAAAAATGCATTCGTCATGTAAAATGTCCTGTTGTTTAGTTGCTAAGTCATGTCTGACTCTCTGCGATCCCGTGAAATGTAGCCCACCGGGCTCCTCTGTCCATGGGATTCTCCAGGCAAGAATACTGGAGTGAACTGCCATTTCCTTCTACAGGGGTAAAATGTCTGGGCAGTACAAAAATCAAATGGCTTCAGTGAGTGCTCTATTTTCTTGTCTTTCACTAAAACTTGTGTTTCTCTAAAACTTCCAGGAACTAAATAATTACTGCTCCTCCAATAACATTTAGTAAGTTTGCACAGGAATAACATAGTAATGCTGCCTTTTTTTTTCTTTTTCCTCAAAATATGTGCCCTGTTTTTTATTTTTCTAAGATCTAGTATACAAGGATATGCCAATTTTCCCTTTACCAATCCTTTTTTTTTTTTTAAAGAAAAAAGTAAAATTTCTAAAACCTAACTACAAACATTAGTGAATTCAAAGAGAACAGAGTAGTTATCAAGGTCTGGATAGAGCTTGATCACTGGCTTCCCATGGGAATCGATCTGTTTCTTTTTTCTTATGAGAGAATAAACCTCCCTATACTCACTTTAAAGTTACTGAAATATACTTGCAAGGAAATTTTTTTCAGAGTACCAACTGATTAATTCTCCCCATACCTGGGCTGCCAAGTGTTGTTTAGTTACTAAGTTGTGTCCGACTCATTTGCGACCCCACGGGCTGTAGCGTGCCAGGCAAGAATACTGGAGTGGGTTGCCATTTCCTCCTCCAGGGGATCTTCCCAACCCAGGGATCGAACCCACACCTCCTGTGGCTCCTGCGTTGGCAGGCAGATTCTTTACCCCTAAGCCACCACAGAAGCCACGGGCTGCTAAGTGTTGCCAGAGAAACAGCCTACATCGACAGAGGGGGGAAATGCTACAAATCTGTGGTTTTCAGCTTCAGGAGAACCTTTGACACTGGTGAAGGTTCAACGTGGTGACCCCCACAGTGGTCCTCAGACAGCTCCCTGGCCTGAGCTGCAGGCAGTCACCTACAGACAGTCACCTGCATCAGAGGGCAAACCCGTTCACCCACACCTCATCACTGAGCTGATGGTTCTACTGCTCCATTCACTCCCAGCCAATGGTGTGCCTTCTCTTTCACAGAGAAAAAGAACTCTATTACAGAAACTCCTCCCACTTCCTCCTAGCTCACCTGCACGCCCTCCCATCCTGACCTCCTTCCCTGAAAAAAGGTGGCTCCAGAGCTCTGGACCCCATCCCCTCTCACGTCCTCCACTATCAATTCCTGCAAATATGCAAACGTCACACCCACCTTTAAGAACTAATAACATAACACCTTCTATCAACCCTGCAGCTCCTCAACCTAGTAACTCTCTCTGCCCTTCACAGCTATGATTCTGGAATAAACCACATCTACTTCATGCCCCTGGCAGCTCACCCTAAACCTAACAACTTACCATTACACCAAAGCCTCCAGGCACCAAACCCAATGGAGTCATCCATCCTGTGCTTATAAGACCTCTCTACAGCATTAACTAATGCTGATCCTTCTTCCTAAGAACTCCTCTTTTATTAGTTTCTCTCATACCACTGGGTTCCCAGGTGGCCCAGTGGTAAAGAATCTGCCTGCAATGCAGGAGATGTGGGTTCAATCTCTGGGTCCCAAAGATCCCCTGGAGAGGGAAATGGTGACCCATTCCAGTATTCTTGCCTAGGATCCCATGGACAGAGGAGTCTGGTGGGTTATAGCCCATGGGGTCACAAAAGAGTTGGACAGGACTTAGCAACTAAACAACACTCATACCATAGTGTTACTTTGTTTCATCTATTTCTTTTATTACCTCTTTCTCCAATAAAACCTTTAAATGTCAGGGCCAGCTGTCAATGGGAGTAGAAATTGAAATAAAGATTTTGAAAAGCACTTAGTAAAAAATGTAAAGTTTTACACTGCTCCCATCCTTTAATCCACTTATTCTACCTCTAAAAATCCATGTTAAGAACCATAAATAATGAAAGGAGAAATAATTCTTGCACAGAAACATTAAAAGCAATATTATAATTTTAATAAGATGACACTATGCTTGAACTAATGTTAAGTGGAAAAAATATGATGTAAAATTGTCCACACAGTGGTATCTCAACTGTGTGGAAAGTATGTGCGCAGGAAAAAGTCTGGAAAGAAATATTCCAAATGTTAACGGTGATTTTCTTGGGAAATGAGAATCGCATTATTGGTGAATCTTATTGGCTTTATACATTTTGCACTTGCCAAGTTTTTCACAGGGATCATTTGTATTTTGAGAGGGGAAAAAAGCCCATGCATGAAAAACAATTCAATAAAAGAGCCCAAACTCTTTTTTTTGAAAAGGTGATATTTGCCTTCACTTCTCCCCTTGCCCATCCTCCAGCTGGTAGTCTCACGCCCGCCAGAAGCAGGAAATGTCACCACTTACAGATGACTGACACCTAAGCCACTACAGGTCACTCTTCTAAGCTCCAGAATTGTGCTTCCACGTGGCTTCTAGCCAATTTCCTGTGACGACTCATAAGACCCAGAGCACCAACCTCTTGTCTTAGCCTCCTTCCCACACTCCACCTCTTTACCCTCTGGTCTTGGTAAACAGCCCCCTCTCCCCAGATTTCCCCACTTTGGGTAATAAGGTGAGAACAACAGGATGGATTAACAAATTATGGATTTCCCCCCCACACATAACTGAACCAATGCTCTAAGAATCAATATATGCAAGATGGAAAATTTACTCAATAAATAACTATAAACAACTAATAAGTTCAACATGGGAAGTGTGGTATCTGCCTTAAGTTTACATAGCTATCTTATAGTTATTTTGAAAGTGTACAAGGTTTAAAATTAACTCATAAGAATCTTTCTCTTTTTTCCCCTCTCTTTCTGAGGCACATGTTTGAAAATCACCTTTCAGAGCTACTGATTTCCAATGTAGGCAAAAGTTAGCTTCCTAAAAACAGAAAAAAGTCAAATTATTACCAGCCATGTCAGCAACAGGAATCACACTGAAATCAGCCTGAACTAAAGAGAAATAAAGTCTCCATTTCACTTCACAGACAGTTTTTTCCTCCCTTCATTCCAAACACATGCAACAGGTAACCCCAGGGAATTTAAATTTACTAATCAGAATTTTCATGAAGATCTAACTCATAAGGGGTTATGCTCTGTCCTCAGTGGTGTCCAACTGTTTGGGACCCCATGGACTGTAGCCCACCAGGCTCCTCTGTCTATGGGATTCTCCAGGTAAGATTACTTGAGTGGGTTGCCATTTCCTCCTCTAGGGGGTCTTCCCAACCCCCGGATTGAACCTGTATCTCCTGCATTGCCAGTGGATTCTTTATCACTGAGCCATTGGGGAAAAGCCCTAAGGGGTTATGAAAAAATAAAAATAACAATGGGTCCTGGCAAAGCAGAGACAATTGAAAAATATGAAACCCCGAGAAATGGATCTCTTCCTTGCTTAACTACTCACAATTCCTCACAAGTGAGTCACCCTCTTCCAAAAAAGCAAGGTTCCACCTGAAATGAACCTGCCTGTGAAGGAGCTTGCACATGAAAGCAAAACAACTTGGGTTTCTCTCTGGCCTGAAGCAGGAAATCGTGGATGAAGCCAACTGCAAACAACAAATAATCCAAAAGTAATTCTGCCTCACGTTGGGATACACTCTACACTTTATGCAGTGGGGACAGACTCCATTTTCTTTGACAATTTAGAATCAGTTTGTACTTCCTGCACACAGGCCCACTGAGCCAGTGAAGCAGGGCTGGGGATTCAAAACACCCCCTAAATGTGCGATTCTTGAGGGCATCTGAGACTGAAGATGAAATCAGGAGGTGATCTGAACAGAAGCAATCAACAGAGGGTAAAGGCTGAAGAAGCCCAATAAAATCTGCAACGACAGCTATGGCAATCACGAACCGGAGGGAGGATTAGGATGCTGTGCTGGGCGTGAACCCACTGGCAGAATCCACACCCTGTACTGAGTACCTGCACTGTGGTCTGAGACACAACGCCTGGTATACAAATGTGTACACGTGAATCCCACCTCACACACGTGCCCAGATGCCACACTTGGCAGCTGCTCGTCCAGTCTCTGCAAAGCCACTGCAGTCACGCCGCCTTTCGGCTGGCACTGATAAACCGATGGTTAACACTGGCGCCCTCGAGATTTACGATGCCGTTCGTAAGGTCAAAGGACTTCCACCAAGTCTGAATTGCATGCTGATTTATACACTGATTTTTATGCCTTTCTTCATTGTGTTAAAAAAAAAAAACCACTTTATTGAAGTGTAATATACACACACAAAAGTGCACAAGTCATGAGTGTTAACCATGATGAATTACGGAAGTGAACACACCTGTGTGACACTCCTGTGTCAAGACACACCTTGGTAGCCCAGTGGCTAAGAATCTGTGCTCTGAATGCAGGGAGCCTGGATTTGATCCCTAGTCAGGGAACTAAATTCCACATGCCACAACTAAGAGTTTGCATGCCACAACTAACTTGGTGCAGCCAAGTAAATACATAAATAAATAATTTTAAAAAAGAAAAAAAAAAGACGATGCCCAGCAGCCCTGGAAGCCCTGCTTTATCCTCCTCCTAATCACCACTCTCCTTCTCCTCTCCCCAAATCATCCTGACTTCTGACCCCTCAGATCAGTGACGCTTGGCTTTGAATTGTATATAGACAGAGGCACAGAGTAGGGCCTGTTTTGTATCCAGCGTCTTTTGTTCAATGTTATGATTGTGCGATTCATTCACACTGACTCGTGGAGCTGTCGTCCCTTCCTTTCTGCTGTTATCGAGTCACGCTATTGTATGAATGAGTGTGTGTATGCATCAGTCCATACTCTCCCCTACCCGCTCTATCTGTGCTCAGTAATGTCTGACTCTTTGTGACCCCAAGGACTGTAGGCCCCATGCTCCTCTGTCTATGGAATTCTCCAGGCAAGAATATTGGAGTGGGTAGCCACTCCCTTCTCCAGGGGATCTGCCCAACCCAGGGGTAGAACCCAGGTCTCCTGCATGGCAGCCAGATTCTTGACAGTCTGAGTAATGAGGGACGCTCTACTGTATGAACACCACAATGATTTTTCCATCCCACTCCTAATGAAAACTTGTGATCTTCCCCAGGTCTGAACTCTTAATCTTTCTTGCATTTTAACATCTAACACGTAGGTCTAGCACTTTTCTTTTCTTGGCATGCTTCATTTATTCAAAACAACTTTTGTTAGCTCTTACACATCAAAACAGTTCTCCAGATGCCCAATTAAATGGTGGAGGACAAGGCCGCGACAGAGAAAACGCTATGTGTTGCAGAAGCTATTCAGCCCTGAGAAGCATGGCCTAGAGTCCTTTGGAGGAGGCTCAGGCCCATCCAAGGTCAGGCTGGCCCAGGCTGTGGGCTCTGCAGGCCCGGTTGTCTTGGCCAGAGTGTATTCGCTCTCATTTCCTCATTCTCCTCGGACACTCCTTTTTCTAAAAACTGGCTGCGCTGTGTCTTAGCTGCAATGCGAGGGCTTCTCACTGTGGTGGCCTCTCTTGCTGCGGGCCTCAGGCTGCAGAGCGCCAGCTCAGCAGCTGCAGATCACGGGCTTAGCTGCTGCACAGAATGTGGGATCTTCCAGGACCAGGGATCGAATCCATTTCCCCTGCATTGGCAGGCAGACTCCCAACCACTGGACCACCGGGGAGGTCCCTTGGACACCCTTTTTTTTTTTTTTTTTAATTTTTTTATTAGTTGGAGGCTAATTACTTCACAACATTTCAGTGGGTTTTGTCATACATTGATATGAATCAGCCATAGATTTACACTTATTCCCCATCCCGATCCCCCCTCCCATCTCCCTCTCCACCCGATTCCTCTGGGTCTTCCCAGTGCACCAGGCCGGAGCACTTGTCTCATGCATCCCACCTGGGCTGGTGATCTGTTTCACCATAGATAGTATACATGCTGTTCTTTTGAAACATCCCACCCTCACCTTCTCCCACAGAGTTCAAAAGTCTGTTCTGTATTTCTGTGTCTCTTTTTCTGTTTTGCATATAGGGTTATCGTTACCATCTTTCTAAATTCCATATATATGTGTTAGTATGCTGTAATGTTCTTTATCTTTCTGGCTTACTTCACTCTGTATAAGGGGCTCCAGTTTCATCCATCTCATTAGGACTGGTTCAAATGAATTCTTTTTGACGGCTGAGTAATATTCCATGGTGTATATGTACCACAGCTTCCTTATCCATTCATCTGCTGATGGGCATCTAGGTTGCTTCCATGTCCTGGCTATTATAAACAGTGCTGCGATGAACATTGGGGTGCATGTGTCTCTTTCAGATCTGGTTTCCTCAGTGTGTATGCCCAGAAGTGGGATTGCTGGGTCATATGGCAGTTCTATTTCCAGTTTTTTAAGGAATCTCCACACTGTTTTCCATAGTGGCTGTACTAGTTTGCATTCCCACCAACAGTGTAAGAGGGTTCCCTTTTCTCCACACCCTCTCCAGCATTTATTGCTTGTAGACTTTTGGATAGCAGCCATCCTGACTGGCGTGTAATGGTACCTCATTGTGGTTTTGATTTGCATTTCTCTGATAATGAGTGATGTTGAGCATCTTTTCATGTGTTTGTTAGCCATCTGTATGTCTTCTTTGGAGAAATGTCTGTTTAGTTCTTTGGCCCATTTTTTGATTGGGTCATTTATTTTTCTGGAATTGAGCTGCAGGAGTTGCTTGTATATTTTTGAGATTAATCCTTTGTCTGTTTCTTCATTTGCTATTATTTTCTCCCAATCTGAGGGCTGTCTTTTCACCTTACTTATAGTTTCCTTTGTTGTGCAAAAGCTTTTAAGTTTCATTAGGTCCCATTTGTTTATTTTTGCTTTTATTTCCAATATTCTGGGAGGTGGGTCATAGAGGATCTTGCTGTGATTTATGTCGGAGAGTGTTTTGCCTATGTTCTCCTCTAGGAGTTTTATAGTTTCTGGTCTTACATTTAGATCTTTAATCCATTTTGAGTTTATTTTTGTGTATGGTGTTAGAAAGTGTTCTAGTTTCATTCTTTTACAAGTGGTTGACCAGTTTTCCCAGCACCACTTGTTAAAGAGGTTGTCTTTTTTCCATTGTATATCCTTGCCTCCTTTGTCAAAGATAAGGTGTCCATAGGTTCGTGGATTTATCTCTGGGCTTTCTATTCTGTTCCATTGGTCTATATTTCTGTCTTTGTGCCAGTACCACACTGTCTTGATGACTGTGGCTTTGTAGTAGAGTCTGAAGTCAGGCAGGTTGATTCCTCCAGTTCCATTCTTCTTTTTCAAGATTACTTTGGCTATTCGAGGTTTTTTGTATTTCCATACAAATTGTGAAATTCTTTGGTCTAGTTCTGTGAAAAATACCGTTGGTAGCTTGATAGGGATTGCATTGAATCTATAGATTGCTTTGGGTAGAATAGCCATTTTGACAATATTGATTCTTCCAATCCATGAACACGGTATGTTTCTCCATCTGTTTGTTGGACACCCATTTTTAAGGAATCTATTTCTGAACAAATAGTGCTATAAGACAGCACTGGATTGAGCCACTTTAAACAGAATATACCTTCGCTGCCCTTCATGGACCATGTGTTTTGGAAACAGCGTGGAGCCAGCAGCTGTGGTCAGCAAGGCCACCTTGCATGCACACACATAGACTTCTGGTGTGTGTTGGTGGAGGGGGGGGGCGGTGGATGGAGGCAGGCAGTGTAGATGATGAGGATGGTGCTTCCGTTCACCCCATCCTGCCCATCTCCTCAGGGATCTCACCTTTTTCATCAGAACCTCTCTTCTCAAACTTCTCTCTCTTTCTCCCCCGCCTCCTTTCCATCACCATTTACCTTCTCAACTCTCCGGGCTTAAAAATAAGAGAAGAGCAAAACCTCACCTACCACCTCCTGTAGCTACAGGCCTTCCTGCCGCTGTTCAGAGGAAACTTCCTGAAAGCCTTCTGGCCTCTCTCGGCTTCTAGTCCTCCACCCTCCCTAGTCACTGTTCAACTCACTGCGGTTGTTTTCCACTTCTGCCCGCAGACTGAGACCTGCCCTCGGTCAGGTCCCAGCGCCCTCCGCAGGGCTGGGTCTGAGGGATGCTCCTCCACCCGCATCTTCCCTGACATCTCTGCCCCGCTCCCCTGGACTCCTGTGACGTCACCCTCCTGGTGACATCCACCCTCCCTGGAGGCTCTTTTTCAGGCTCCTGTGGGGTGCTTCTTCTGACTGTCCCTTCCACATCCTTCTGACTGGTCCTTGGGGGTCAGTCCTTGGCCCTTTGCTCACACTTTCTGCTCTTTTCCAATAATCTGCATATTATGGACATATTCCAAGGGCACTTCAATCTCAAAGTGACAGGAAATACTGGGAAACATTCTCCACTTTCTAATACTCTAGTCAATATTCTACACACACAGGCAAGCACCCCCAGCCTACCTCACTGCCCTCTATTCCTCTCCACGTGTAAGAAGCAGAGAGGGTAGTAGGAAGGGTATGGGCTTTGAAGGCATGCCAATCTGGTTTCAGATTCAAACTGCCTCTTAAAGCAACTCTGTTTTCAAGAGAGAGGAAACAACTCTCTCAAAGTCACAATGCTTCACGTGTGTATAATGAGTGCAACACCTATCTTTGAGGACTGAACGCATTGAAAGAGAAATGAATGAATGAATTTCATGAATTAGAAACCATCTAGGGACTTTTTTCTCTGGTGGTCCAGTGGTTAAGGACCTGCTTGCCAATGCAGGGGACACGGGTTCAACTCCTGGCCCTGGAAGATCCCACACGCCTCGGGTGGGGCAACTAAGCTCATGCGCCACAACTACTGAGTTCACTCTCTAGAACCCATGCTCTGTAGCAAGAGAGGTAACTGCAAGGAGAAGCCTGCGCACTGCAACGGGAGAGGAGCCCCCCACTCACTGCAACGAGAGAAAGCCCATGTACAGAGACAAAGACCCAGCTGAGCCAAAAATAAATAAATAAAAGTAGAAAGTAAAATTTTAAAATGAAAAATTAATTTTAGTTAATTGAAAAATTATTTTAAATTAAAAATTAATTAAAATTAATTTAAAATTAACATTTTAATTAAATTTTAAAATTTAAAAATTAAAAGTAAAAATTAAAACTATCTAACCCAGTGCCTGATGTCCTGATCATCAGTTTCCTCTCCATCTTCCCTGTTATGGCAGTCAGTCCTGCATCCCTCACTACATGTATTTAAAGCAGTGCTCTCTATAGGAAGCCTCCAACCTGTCAGACTAGTCCTCTCACTGTCCCTGAACACCATATGCCCTTCATAGGGGCACCTCGGCATGGAATGTCCCCTCTCCACTCTTACTGCATGCATACCTAAGTCTTACACCCCTAGTCCCATCCCATACCTCTACAAAGGCCTTCCTGAAGCTCACAGAAACATCCCCCAGTCTGAGATGTATAGACTATTAACACCAAAGGTCTGGTACATACTAACGAGTTCCAAGAGCACATCTGTAAGTCCAATTTGTTGGTAAGTCCAACCAAGTTAGCCTTGTACCCGACTAATACAATTGGCTATATAGTACTGTACTGTAACAGGTTTAGGTTTGTAATACTTTTTACACAAATGATACATAAAAACAAACACAAGAAATAAATGTTAACTCTTACAACATGGCGCTTTGAAAATACAGTAGTACAATACAACAGCTGGTATACAGGAGCAGGTCTGCATCTCTGACAGTCCGCAACTTGAAGGTTCCTATGTAGGGTTCATATGAAGGTTCATAGGTATTTATTATACACTACTGTATGGGGGTCATCTACTTTTTCTGTCAATGCCCTTTTTACCTAATGACATCATTAACGTTTCTTGTAGGGAGTTATATATTCTTCAGTATACACCGTCTCTGTAGTATACACCGTCTCTAGCCAAGCGTTTTTAAAAAACACCTGCTGATTGGTATGAGAGGGCGATCTCCTTTGATCTGTAATAACTGAAGGCATAAACATCATTTAGTAAATCCAACTACTACTTTAAAATGTGTATACAGACACCCAGAATCTTAGTATGTGGGGCTTCAGAAGCCATGCAGGCCAGTCTTCAGAGGCCATGTAGACCATGCACAACATCCCCTTACAATGGCCTCAGTGAGTGACCTTCCAACTTCTGTCTCAGTGAATCCCCACACCCAGAGGCTCACTACATTCCTTTGGAGCTGTGTGATGTCTAGGTAACAGTTACTTTAAAAAAAAAAAGTCTCAAACTTGTAACCAAAAGAGTTGCAGGTCCCTTCTTTCTTCTTTAACGACTTGAGAATAACTGGCTGACCTGATGCACTACTGCCCATGCACAGGAACTTCACACAGTTACATTCTCCTACGTAACCACAACACAACCATCAGACTCGGGAAATTAAGACCTGATACATTCACCCACATCAAATTCTCAAACTCCATTCAAATTCCACCAAGCGGCTCAATAATATCCTTGACAGCAAAAGAATCTGGTTCAGAATCACGCTTTACCTTTAGTTGCCATATCATTCTAGAATAGTTCCCTGGGCTTTCCTTGATTTTTAGGAATGTGACATTTTTAAAGATTATAACTATTCGGTCCTTTGAATTTCCCAGGTGTTTCCTCTGATCAGACCCAGGTCATGCATCTTTAGCAGAAATGTCTCAGAAGATGTGAGGCTGTGTTCTGATTGCATCTTTCCTATGGCATGTGATCTGACTCACGGCATTACTGACGCAGTCCCTTCTGCTCACTTATTAGGTGGTGCCTACCAGGCTTCTCCACTGCAACAGTATTCCTTTTCTTCTTTGATATTAATTAATGAGTTTTTTGTAGGGAGATGCTGAGATACTAAGAATGAGATACTTAGATCTCATTCCTCATAAAATTTCAAGTTACTAGGTTATTAGTTTATGCAAGTATGGACTCAGGGTTTCCCATGTGCCTCAGTGGTAAAGAATTCACCTACCAATGCAGGAGACACGGGTTCAAGCCCTGGTCCAGGAAGATCCCCTGGAGAAGGAAACGGCAACCCACTCCAGTATTCTCGCCTGGACAATTCCATGGACAGAGAAGCCTGGTGGGTACAGTCCATGGGGTTGCAGAGAGTTGGACATGACTGAGTACACACGGGGTATGGGTAGGGGGGAGTATGGACTCATGCCTTCTCATTTCAAGTGGATGCTCAAGCTGACCCAGATATAGCCAGAGGGAGCTCCTTCAACCTGGTTTTCATGTCTTCTTCATATTGTCCATCATTCTCTGAGGACTTTTTTCATTTCTGGCACAGCAAAATGCCCCAGGCTCATCTTGCTTTTTGGTTTTGTTTGTTTTAAAACAGGAAGGGATGCCACTTACCTCTTCATTTACAAAAATAAAATTATACCATCTGTCATTAAATATATATCATGTCATACATTTGAGCCAATACATATACACAGCCATATTCTTTGAGCTTGATCTGTAATATTCCAGAGTGTGGATAGGCAGAAGCTCCTGTGCCCAGGATGCTTCCTGATCTCAGCCTGGCTGTTCACCTGTGTCCTTTGTAATCGACCGGTAAACAGAAGTCAATATTTCTCTGGGTTCTGTGGGCCGCTCCAGCAAATCTGAAAAAGGGGGCCGTGGGAACCTCCAACATATACAACTGGTTGATCTGAAGCACAAGTGACAACCTGGACTTGCTGTCTGAGGTGGGGGGCAGTCGTGTGGGACTGAGCCCTTAGCCTGAAGAATATGTAGATAATCGCAGAATTGTACATGTTAAATTTGTAAGAGTCCCAGCTGGTGTCCACTGAGAACTGCTTGGTCATGCTGGGAAACACACCAACGTCATCATATTCCCTGTCATTTCATTTTTAAATTAATTTTTACTGGAGTGTAGCTGATTGACAATGTTGCGCTAGTTTCTGCTGTAAGCAAGGTAACTCAGTTATATTTATATACACATATACCCACTCTTTTTAAGATTCTTTTCCTACACAGATCATTAGAGAGTACTGAGTAGAATTCCCTGTGCTATGTACAGTAGGTTCTTCTTAGTGATCTGTTTTATAGAGAATAATATGCATATGTTAATCCCAGGCTCCCCGCTTATCCCACCCCCTTCATTCCCTCCTTGGTGACCATAAATTTGTTTTCTACATCTGTGCCTATTTCTGTTTTGCAAATAAGTTCATTTGTATCACTTTTTTTTTTTTTTAGATCCCACATATCAGTGATATATTTGTCTTTGTCTGACTCTCTTCACTCAGTATGGCAATCTCCAGGTCCATCCATGTCACTGCAAATGGCATTATTTCATTCCTTTTAATGGCTGAGTAATAGTCCATTGTATATATGTGCCACATCTTCTTTTTCATTCATCCATCAATGGATATTAGGTGGCTTCCATGTCTTCTTCAGTTAGTTTAAAATGACAGTTTCATTTGCCTTCATCACACTGGGCATTCTTTTCTGAATTAACATCATTCTGTCTACACACTTTTACAGTGTGCAGAGTAGATTCTCTTGGTTGCCTATTCAATGATTATACTCTCCTCCTAAAACCCATTTCTCCCTAAAAGAAGCGGATTTTGTTCAGGTATCTCCTCCCTTCCAGATAACCATGTACACTCTCTAAATCAGTCATGATAACCTCATTCCTCAGAACCAGTGACGGATTTAGTAATTTGCATGTGAGCAAATGCAGACCAATGAAACACAAGGAAGTCTCCTAGGGACTTCCTAAGAAAGCAGCAAAGACAAGCAGATGGTCCCCTCTTCTTCCTTTGGAGAGTACTGAGTCTGGAAGAGAGGCACAGAATTGCTGTAACTATCTTCAACCAGCCTGACGAGGAGACCAGCACTCGGACAAAGCTGCGACCACCACAGATGAGAGGAGTCAGAGCCCTTAAGGACTGGCCAGAGCCTCTCTTATCACTGACTTCTGCTTGTGTGAGATGATATATTTCCTTTTGGGGGAAGCCGGTCTGGTCAGGTTTTCTTTCAGCTGCAGCCAACAGCATTTTACCTGATAAGGAGCAGTGAGAACCACACAGCCTCCAGGGGAGATGAGATGAGCCGGAGCAGCGCTTCCAAGTCCCCGTTTTTTTCTCCATAGAGCCCAGGTAGATGCTCATGCATAATAAGGCTCCTAAAACCCTCATCTCTGGCATTCCTAAAATGTTATTTGGTATTTGTATCATTGCCCTTCAGTAAAAGGACTAGCAACTTACTGCATGTTTACATGGTTAACTTTTTCATTGTTGTAACCTGCTTAGATCTTTTAAGTAAGGCTGTTTCAAGTGGGGAAAGAAAAAGCAAGTTAAAGAACTGCTACTTGATTGCAAAACACCAGGGAGTAAACAAGAGAGAAACAAAAGAACAAATATAGAGCTAGGACATCAGAGATTTTTGGTCCAGGAATAACAGTGCTACAAGGCTATTGGAGAATCTTGAGGAAAGAAATCACATAATTTTTTATGTGACTTATGTGAATCACATGTATTCCTAACTTCATGTATCTGTAACATTAGTAAGAGAACCTCCAGGTTCCCTTCTGGCATTAAAATTCTACACCTCAGAGATTTCATTAGGGAAATGGCTCAGAATCCCCTTCTTCTCGTGCTTGAAGCATAAAATCAGAAAAAGCAGCTCCCAAAAGTCAGCTGTAGTCTATTAGTCATTAGCAAGATTGATTTCAAACCCACAAGCACTGCTTTTGGGCTCCTATTCCAAGAAACAGCCCTGCTATATCCGACAGATCAAGACGGAACTATATGGGTGTTTACTATCGCTGAAGGCAAAGTGTAGAATGTAATTGCCAACTCCACACTCCATTCACCAATTTGACAAAAATAAACATTCAGAACAGCCAGCAGACCTGGGGAGTTTTGGTAGCTGAACCCAGATACTTAAAAGCGTGCTAACAACCTGAAGTGACTGCAGGATGTGGGAAGCCCTTCAGGATTTCCCAGTGCCCTTCAAGTCTGAACCCTTCATTCCCAAGGCCCTCTGCAAAGTGTGGTCCTGACTAGTGCTCCATCGTTACCTGGCCCCACTCTGTCCAGAGACTCCAGCTTCACTAAATACCCCTCGGTTTCACCACGGGTCCATCTGTCTGTCAGTATCTCACACTCTCCTTCTCTCATGATTCATTCTGCCTGGCCTGAACCATCCTTCCCTCTCTGATTTCCCTTCCCTATCTGACACCCCACACCTGCCTCCCCTCACCCCCCAGATTCCTCTTCCTTCTGAGTCCACTTAAAGTCAACTTCCTCATGAAATGCCTTCTTTGCAGCATGAATACACACCACCGCCGCTTCCCCTGGAAGGGAAGTCTGCTCTTCCCTTCAGAGCGCTTATTACTACCTGTAATTATTCTTTTGTTTACCAGTTTTGTATGCCTCCGTGGCTGGTATCCCAGGTGACCCAGTGGTAAAGAATCCACCTGCAATGTGGGAGATGTGGGTTTGACCCCTGAGTCAGGAAGATCCCCTGGAAGAGGAAATGGCAACCCATTCTAGTATTTTTGCCTGGGAAACCCCATGGACAGGGAGACTGGCAGGCTACAGTCCATGGGGTCTTAAAGCATCGGACAGGACTGAGTACACACACACCTCACACTGGACCATGAGGGAAATCCCCATCATATTTTCAGTAACAAGTTAAGGACATGGAAAAATGCTGAAGACACTATATGAGAAAACTGTTGACAAAAGTTTATCTTGTTTAAACAGGAAGATACCAAATTTTAAAATATATACATTTATATATGCATAAAACAATATAAGGACATATATCAAGGTATTAACAAGGATGATATGATTATACTTTTTTTAGGGGGTATGGGGAATCTGGTGACAGAAAGAAATAACATATAGTATGCTAAAAGTAGACAATCACAAACATAAGAGTGAAAGAAAATGTACAGATGAAGAGTAAAACAGGACTGTCAAATAATTAAATTGATTTAATAATCACAACGGAGCTAAGAACACTGATTATTTGGGAAAGTTATGATACATTTGTTAATATACCAGTCAGTTCACATCCCACATGACGTCAAAAGAACACAACCGTGGATGAAAAACCAGTAGCCTAGACTGTAGTCCATATCCTGGCTGCACTTGAGAATCACATGGGTACTAATGAAGCTGAATCAATCAGCGTCTCCAGGAGGCAGAATCTTAGGAATCTGGATATTTTAAGAGCTAGGAAATTCTGAAACAAAGCTGAACTGGAGAATCACCAAGTCAGGATAAAGGAAGTTAAAGATCAGGTTTCTTTTCAGTAAAGCTTTCAGATAAACCAGGAACCTAGGAGGCAGAGATTCAAATGATAACAGATTCTGCCAATAGCTACCGCCTCCTGCAAATCAGCAAGCAATCATAAAGTGCACACAGTGAGGAAAAACCCATGCAGCATGTGACGGTTTGTTCAACCACACAAATTTCAAATACCAAGGACAGGAGCAAGTCTTGGAGTAGCACCTTGTCTACGACTCAGAACTCAGCCTTGATGTTACACATTAAAGCAATTAAAAAATCTGAGCAGAGAAGATACACAGACATCTCAAAACCTGTGCTCCACAACTGAAACACCCAGAGCCACCCCCGACTCTTCCTTAGAATTTAGTTAACTTCTCTCTCTTCCCTTCCACGAGCCAGTCCCAGGGCCGATCAGATTTGTGGATTAAGAGGGGACAGAGAATTCACAGGGAAGGCACACTAAGAGAAACTACAGAAACTTAACTGTATATCTAACATGTTAAATGATTCAGATCCATTTGGTGTGGAACAAAACATCACACATACCTCAATAAACCCCAGGTGTGAAAACAATTATTCATAACTATAATCATCAGGATCTAAGTCCTTTAGGAAAGAACTTACATTCTGTTTAAGGAAACAAAAATGAGAGAACATTAGACTTGAGTACCCTTGATATGTTTAGAACAATAAAGAAGCCACTTACGACCTCATTTTATGAAATAACCTTGTAATGTAGGGATCATTCCCATTTTAAAACCAGACAGTAGAGGCCCAGAGAACCAAAGTAAGTTGCTTTTGTCATACTGTATAGTAGTATAGCCACGTGTAAGTTTGGATAACTGAAATATTTCCTTTGTTCATGTCATACCACAATGGCACTTTTAAAATCATTTTGGTTGGAAATATTTCTAATTTTGTGCGTGCATGTGTATATGTGTTTGCAAGGTAAAAATCATCTGGAAAACAACCATTTAGAACAGTGGTTTTCAAACTGGCTTTTCATATGATAGCATTTCTCCTCAAACAAAAAATTCCTTGGTCACATAGAGAACAAACTATGTGATCCCACTGGGAAGAAGGAAAAGGGGAAGGGCATGATAGGGGAAGGAAGTAAGAGATACAAATGTATAAAATAAATAAGCAACAAGGATATATTGTATAGCACAGGGAAATATAGATGTTATTTTGTAATAATTTTATTTATTTTTTTTGTTTGTTTTTTATTTTTTTTGGTTTTTTTTTTGTTTTTTTGTAATAATTTTAAATGGAGTAAAATCTATAGGAATATTGAAAGGCTTTGTTGTCCACCTGAAACTAACATAATATTGTAAATCAACTATACTTCAATGAAAAAATAAAAATAAATTAGCTCATCAAGGAAAAAAAAAAAATTCTGGGACTTCCCTGGAGCAGGAATCCAGTGGTTAGGAATCCACCTTCCAATGCAGGGGACTTGAGTTCGACTCCTGGCCAGGGAACTAAGATCCCACATGCTGCAGAGCAACAAAGACCTGATACAGTCAAATAAATAAATATTTTAAAAAGAAAAAAATCCCTGGGAACCCCAATATGTAAATACAGAGCTGCTCTGTTTGAAGGGCAGGGGGAGGTGGGCTGAAGCCCTACTCCATCCCTACTTGGCATCCCTACTACTCCATCCCTATGACGGCAACTTCTCAGACAGCTGCATGGCCCAGAACACCAAGGAATGCAGGCTGAAAGAGCACCAGTCTATGTGATCTGTGTCACTAGACTTGCTGGATAAAACCATGTCCCTTTAGTGATGTTCAGCAAATGATACAAAGTTACATACAGGCATCTTATGCTGGTAAAAATGTACTCAACTTGCTAACACCAGACTGCACTCCAGTAGGTTTCCCCCTTGTTATCCAATGACAAGCTCCATGTGTCTGAGTGCTACAAGCCTTAGAAAAGAGAGAGAGAGAAAAAAAAAGTCTATCATTTTGCAAGGACCCCAAACATATTTTAGTGCCTTTTTTCCTCCCCCAAGAGTAATGGTAGTTTTTATTTTTCTATCTTCTCAAAGACTGGAATTACAAGAGAGAAATCAGATTTTTAAATATACAAAACACAATACATAAAATGTGGAAAATATATAGTTCAGGCAGGAATCAAAGATGTGAAGATATTATGCATGCATTTATTCATTCACTGATAGACGTGAAAACATCTTGTTCTTAATGCCCGGGAGTAAGCCTTCAGAGATAAAGAAGATAAAGTTACCCTCAGGACTAAGAGGCTAGAGATAGGACACAAATATGAACTGACAGCACAGGTTGAACACAATTTTAAAAAACTCCTCATAGTTGTACTTACATTTAAACTGCTCTAGAGATTTGTAATTTTGAGGGTTTTTTTTAAAAAAGGTTTTCTTCTTAATTACAAGTAACATAAGATGGCAGATACAGGCTTAACTCAACCTCACGATCAAAAGACTATTCTTACAATAAATTTTAAATGACAGATGTTCATAAAAGCCCAAATGAAACAAAATCCAGTTCAGGGTGATCCAAAATAAATGTAAGTTCCTTTTTTTTTTCTTTAATGGAGTTTGCCTTTTTTTTTTTTTTAATTGACTATGACATTTTTCTTGACTTTATATTGAACACAAAGAAGCAGTCTGAGATTCTTTTGGGATCGCCCTGACCCGGCTACGGACGATCCTCTATTGTACAACTTACTCAAAGCCGACTTTGTGGTCAAAGCGGGAGAAACTGTCTGAGTTTCTCTTGGTGTTAGCTTCATTGTTTTAGATGAAGCCATTTTGGGGGACTAATTCACTGGCTTTTAGCGCTTAAGGGACTTGGGTGTATGTAAGTGGTTACTCCCCTCCCCCACCAAGTCTTAGTAATATGACTGTGGGAGATAAATGGAGAGGAGGAATGAAACGAAAGTTGGGTTTGTTTCCTGATGAGTTTTTCCATCTATTCCAGAAGTTTGTTTGTTTTTGTTATTGTTTTTGTTTTAATAGAAACTTGAATTGGAAAAAGTTATGCTCAGCTGTAAGCTTCCCTGATGGTTCAGGCTGTAAAGAATCCGCCCGCAATTCGGGAGACCTGGGTTCAATCCCTGGGTCAGGAAGACCCCTGGGGAATGGCTCTCCACTCCAGTATTCTTGCTTGGAGAACTTCATGAACAGAGGAGCCTGGTGGGCTGCAGTCCACGGGATCGCAATGAGTCAGGCACGACTGAGCTACTAACACTTTTGCATACTTCACATGCTCAGCAGTAAAAATTTGTTTTATCAAAGCAAAATAGCTTTACTAGAATTAATGCTTTAACCTCACTAAAGTGAAATCCACTTCCATACTGTGCACCTATGCAGAGAAACAGGGGGAACGAAGATGGTCTCATTGACTTAAAGTAACTCCTCAGGAAGCAGGTCTGTCCAGATCACAAGCTGCAGATCAGGGTGCAGCTGAGACAAGGAGGAGATGGGAAGGTGGGCAAAGTATCAAAAAGGAACCAGTGGAGGCTCTCAAATTCCTCTTCCATCGATTAAAGTCATTTATCAGAACCCTGTCCTTGGAAATGGTCTCCCTTCCCAAAGTGGGCCATTCTATTTCAGCATTAAATGTTGAAAGTTATGACAAGAGTCACAGGCTGGCTCATTATGTCTCTAACCCACAATGGAATAACCAGCGTCTTCCCCACACAGTCTGGGTGCCGGGTCCTAGAAGTTCTGTCATTCGGCATAAAATAAAGGAAGGAAAAAAAATATTTTTTTTCCATTTCCTCTTCTAGGCTCAAAGACTGTGTGTGTCTGACCCTTTGTGGCCTCAGCCTACCAAGCTCCTCTGTCCATGGAATTTTACAGGCAAGAATACTGGGATGGGTTGCCATTTCCTCCTCCAGGAGATCTTTCCAACCCAGGGATCAAACCTGCATCTCTTGCGTCTCCTTCACTGGCAGGCAAATTCTTTATCACTGAGCAACCTGGGAAGTCCAGTGGAATATTACTCAGCCGTAAAAAGGAATGAAATCGAAAGAAGACTCTTAGCCTGACTCAGTCTTTAGTGGGGAGAATTTGCGGCAGCGTAGGACAGGAGTGTCAGTCATGGTGGGGGGAGGAGATATTTTTTAGCAGTGGAAGCTGGTGAGCAGCATAGCCAGTGCGCTGGTGCTGAGAGGGGGGAGAGGCAGAGAGGGGAGCCAGGATGTGGGGGCCCAGGTGAAAGGGGTGCTTCCTGATGAGACTCTTCTTCCTACAAGGGTCTGCTCACGTTCTACCTGCTCCACAGAGCACAACCTACTCCCAACCCCATTTTTTCTTTTTCTGAATTCCCTGAGAACCTCAGTATATTACATATAAACATCTCTTGATTACATTGTCATCAGTTCTGTTTTTAAAAAATTCTGGTTCACTGGTTCCTTCTCTCTAGGAAGCCCTTAGAACGACTGTCATATTCATTTTGGCTCAATCATTTTCTACTTGATGTTGATCTAAGTATAAAGGTATCTTTTACTCCCAATTAAGCTATCCCCGCAAAGAACAATTTTTTTTTAAAGTAGCCCCCACTGAAGTACCCAACAAAGTGATAAGCACACAGCAAGAATTCAAGTAGTTGTCAGCTCTAAAGCCAGGTGATCATACTAAAAGTGCATAAGGTCTCTAGTTAAATAAACAAATAAGTTAGAGATCAAAAAAAGAAGAAAAAAAAAAAAAGACTATATTTAAAAGCTCATCACCCAGCTATAGTGCTTGGGGACTTCCCAATGTCACCAACATTCAGCAGGGAATGAAAGCAAGGAACAGTAAACATGAAGAATAAAATATTTTGGAACATTTATGAATAATATGAACAGCTGATCTCCTTTCTCAAAGAGCTTAAAACAGTTTCCAGGAACTAAATAGCGGTAACCCTGAAGGGAACAAGGTTATGTGTGTGATAGTTATGGAGAGAGTTGGGAACCAGCATGGACACTCGGTCCACAGGGCTGCATTGAGGGCATGCAGAGGAGAGACAGGACCATCTGCTGAGCATCTCCCGACAGCATGCTATGGCTACCACGCTGGGGTGTCTGACAGGTGGCAGAATTTAATCTTCATGATAAGCCTTCATCTTTACAGATGAAGAAATTGAGGCTCAGGCAGGTTAAGCAACGTGTCCAAGGCCATGTGCCTAGTAGTAATGAACAGAGAGAGTGAAGATCCACATCTGTTTGTCTCCAATGCTTTTGCTCTCTCCACTAGGTAACCCCAACCTCTTCTAGAACACTTTTCATTCTTGCCCCCCAAATAAAGCCAAATGATTTTGTCTTTGTGAGGAAAGAAGAGGTAAGAACAGTTAGCTCTTCCGTAGTTATGGAGTCAGGGCAGGATTCAGAAAATAGAGTTAACATTAGTTGAGAGGGAATTACGAACCAAGGACCATACAGGCACCTTTAACACATCATGTGATTTCACCCCAATAACCCTAAGAGAGAGAACTTGAGGTTAACATATATGAGTTAACTGAGGGAAGTTAGCTTACCCTATGGCATGATGCTAAAAAGAGGGAAAGTGAAGTGGGGATTTGAACAGGGCCCAATCAGGTCTCAAAGCCTCTTTCCACTACCCTCCAGCATACACTTCCATTTCTTCTTCCCATAAATGCCCAAAACTAAAGTTTGGGAAACACCACCTATTAAGAGATCTGCCCAGTAATTACATAACAGTTGAACCAAAGGGAGTCTGCATCCCACAGGAAATAAAACTATCATCAACCAAGGAACTGAGTAGGCAAAGAGAAAGAGATTTTGCAAAGTGTATTTAAAACTGCTGCTACCCTCTGAATCCCTCCATGAATCTAATGGACTTTTTGTTAGGCCATGTCACTGAGGTTCATCACCAAGTTACATCCCCAGTGGGGCTAGAGCCACTGTAGACAGCAGATGCCCCTAGATGGGCTTGACCATGGCTGGGCAATGACACATGACCCAATCCAGTCCCAACAGCAACATAGCGATGGAGGCCAGAGAGTTATCATAAGATGAGGTTGGTCCATGAGATCCGGTCCTTTTTGCTGAGCTGGCTCAGACTCAGGTGAAAATGTCAGCAAACAGCTCTCCACATCAGGATAACTCACACCGCTGACAACTTAGCCATGAATCACTAAGTAAACATACTTCTATCTCCACCAGCTTCCCCATTTTCGTCTCCAAGTTAAACAAAGAGCCAATCTCCTTAAAAAAGATGTTAAATCCTCAGGACCTGCGATGAAATGCACCAGTAGCAGCTTCTAAGGGCTCGATCCCACCCACATCTGGCTCTGTTTGGGAGCTAAATTCAGCAGAAGTCTCCAGGGTCAACCAATGACCCCGAATAAAAATAGTCTTGGAAATCTGTCACGGAGCAGGAAAGGAAACAAGACGGCAGGGTGATTCACTCCAAATGGCAGCTCCGAAACCCAAATTCTCATTTTTTTGTCCCAATATGAAGCCAATGTGCAAAACAGGCCCGGAGCAAACTGTCCTTTTCCGAAGGCCTCTAAAAGTGGCTGCCAAAGAATTTCACATGCAAGCCAAAAAGATTTAGTGTGCCATTCACCTCTCCTGTGACTCCAACCAACTACAGCTACTTTGCAGGAGAGCTCTGAACCAATCACAGGTTGACCCATGCTTGGGGACCACCAGAGTCCCTGAGGTTTTTGCCCCAGTAAGCAAGAGGGCCATCTGTCTTATCTAATTTTCTGAGTGGTCAAACAGCCACAGGAAGGGCACAGAGGCTGTGTGGCAAGTGAGAGAGAGAAATAGCTATCACCTCTTCATTGTCTTTCTACTAATTCTAAAACTCACTGCTCCAGCTCCTCTCCCACACACTGAAGTTGTATTAAAATAAATACAATATTTTGAGATGATTGTATGCTATTTTTTTTCTAATTAAGAATTCCATGGGCTTCAGCCAACATTTGATGGCCTAATTCATTTTTTTTTCTTTTATTTTTTAATTTTATGGCCACACCGCGTGGCTTGTGGAATCTTAGTTCCTGGACCAGAGATCAAACCCAGGCTCTCTCATCAGTGAAAGCATGCAGTCCGAATTATAACCAGGGAATTCCCAGTTCACTCATTTTAAAATGTATTGAAGGCATAGATGCTCAATCCTAGAGCATGATAGAAAATGCAGAAGGACTAGAGGGTGGGTTTGTTTCACAGCCACTCACCTGCGCTTGCCCCTTCCAAAGCCCTGTATCTAATGTGACATTCATAATTTACATTCTTTTCCTTAGAGATGGTCCCCCCCTCCCCAACTGAGTTTCAAAGGACCACACAACCTGGATCCACCTCTGGACAGGCTCTGGGGCTTTGGGGAATCTCACAATTTGGTGGGAATGCAGGCATGCAGAGAACAACAGAACACGATAAATCCTAACAGTTATGGTCAAGTGCCCATGTACCCTGGGTCCACAGGTGAGGGCATGGTTAACCTGTGCCTCAGAGGACTGGGGAAGACTTCTCAGAACTGGTCTTGCAGAACCACTAAGAGTGTAACAGGCAGGGAATGAGGGCAGGGAGTCAGGGGTGGACACCCCAGGGACTGAGAACAGCCCAGGTCAGTGGTTCTCAACTGGGGCCAATTTTGCCCCCTCGCCCACGAGATACTTGGCAATATCTGGAAACATTTTCAGTTGTCATCTGGGAAGGGAACAGTGCTCCTGCCACAGGGGTTGGGGGATGCCCCAGGGTGACCCCATGAACTCTCACCCACCAGCCCCCTCTGTCCATGGAATTTTCCAGGTAAGAATACTGGAGCGGGTTGCCGTTTCCTACTCCAGGGGATCTTCCCAACCCAGGGATCGAACTTGTGTCTTTTGCAGCTCCTGCGCCGGCAGGCAGATTCTTTACCACTGCACCACCTAGGAAGCCCAGGCAGAGGCCAGAGATGCTGCTGAACAAGTGACAACACACAGGACAGCCCCCCCCCCCCAACAACAAAGCCTGACCCCGCTGCGTTGTCAACAGCACAGAGGCGGCGGCAAGCTTGGTCTAAGAAAAGAGAAGAAAGACGCTGTGTTATAGTAAAGGTGAGAAGTTGCCTGGAGCTTTGGTAAACACAGGGCTTCCAACCACTGCCTTCACGGAAGAGAAGAACCAGTAAGAAAAGAGGACATGTTAAATTTCTAAAGAGCCAAGACGTCAGGCTGGGCGGATGCCTTATTCTCAAAACAGGAATCACCACCAACAAAGTCAGACGCTGGAAGCCTAAGGTGGGTTTCCTGCGCTATGAAAAGCACTTCTCAAAAGTCCCGGGGAACGGCCATCCACATTCCTCCTTGCTCGTGGATGGCTAAGGGGTGAGTAAGAACGTGGTGAGGCCCTGGTGCTCTACGTGGCGTGGAAGAAAAGGAACTAAAGGCTCCAGAGAAGCAGCAGCTATGAAGAAAGCAGAAAGAACATGGTGGGGATGCCGTGGATGAAGCTCCAAGTGGCCGTGCGGTGGGTTGGTGGGAACCAGGCCTGACCATGAAGGTGGGAGGCGCTTGTGCCTGCATCTTACTCCTTGATAGGACCCTGGAAGTTGAGTGAGGAGGCTACCACCACCGCCAAAGCCGAAGACATCTCTGCCTCCACTCAACGGAAAAGCAGGGCTTCCCTGGTGGTCCAGTGGTTAAGAATCTACCTTGCAAAGCAAGGGGACACCGGTTCGGTCCCTGCTCCGGGAAGATCCCACATGCCATGGAGCAGCTGAGCCCATGAGCCGCAACTGCTGAGTCTGCGCTCTAGAGCCCGCGAGCCACAAGTCCTGAGCCCTGCACAACCTGGAGCCTGTGCTCTGCAACAAGAGAAGCCACCGCCATGAGACGCCTGAGCACCGCAGCTCAAGACGAGCCCCCACTCGCCCCAACTAGAGAAAAGCCCATGTGCAGCAGCGAAGACCCAGCACAGCCAAAAACAAACCTAAAAAAAGGAAAAGCAACTCAGTAGAACAAATCTCCCCTAGCAAGAGACTTGTAGGAGGGAGACAAGACAGCCCTCAAGATAATAGTAGTTTTGGGTATAAGGGTTAAAAAAAACCACAAGCTGAAACCCCTTCTCAGATACACTGACACACGCTAACCCACATCACCCTTTGAGTCTCGCTTCCTCCAGACCCACATGCACAGACACATGCCTACAATGATTTTTTAAAATGATAATAGTCAGGGGAAAGAGACATCAATTGTACAGATGTCTAAAATAGAGCATTTAACCAAGAAAGGAAGAGAATGCCGGACTGGTATCAAAATAAGCTAATTCTAAACGGACAATGTCACAAAAGCTTAAAAAAAGAAAATGTTGTCACAATGGGTGCTACTGTCGGAAAAATTAAAATTCGGTTTGGATGACACAGACCCCTGATACAACTGGAGCTGTAAGTGCCTAAATGCACATCACAGGCCATAAACGAAGCAAAAGGGCCTTGAAAAAAGCCAGACAGACAGCAAAGGACAGGGCATTCCAAACAGAAGAGGAAACGCTGCAGCCTGGGCAAGGCAGGAATGATGGAGCGTGTGCACACATATCCATTGAGAGATGAAATACACTCAAATTTCACCTCTATTACAACCATAGATATACACCTAGTACGGACCAACTAGGCTTCCCTGGTGGCCCAGTGGCAAAGACTCCGTCTACAATGCAGGAGACTCGGCTTCGATCCCCGGGTTGGGAAGATCCCCTGGAGAAGGAAATGGCAACCCATTCCAGGATTCTTGCCTGGAAAATCCCATGGACAGAGGAGTCGGGTAGGCTACAGTCCATGGGGTTGCAAAAGAGTCAGGCATGACTTGCAACTAAACAACAACAACGAACCAACCACCTGTATTTGGGGAGATGAAAACATTACACGACATAACAGCACCTGGATCTACAGTGGGTTTCTGGTCACATTCTTCAGAGGGAAACAGACATCCCAAGGTCACAAGAGCATAAGCCCAGGAGTTCACACAGCTATACACTGGTATAGTTTCTGGAGGGCATCGGGGTGGTAGGAAATTCAATCAGAAGGAGGCCTGCTTTCCACCTGGATCATCAGGATTTACAGCTGGGGAGGAGGCAAGGGTTTGGCTACCCTTTAACGACTCCTGGGAACCAATCCTCCCAACTTTTAAGTAAATCATCAACAATCATTGAACCTGTGCACCGAGAATTGCAGCCAATTCTCAGAGTGGTCAAGTACACACACAGGTGAGAAACAACAACATCCGAATGTTGACTGAACCAGTGACTGGGAATAAAGGTAGACCTAGAAACCCAGGCGTTAGCTGATTCCTCCCACAACTCCGCAACACCTACTCCTTTGCTCTGGACAGCTCAATTCACTATCACCCAAAGAGCAAGTGTGTGCGTGCTCAGTCACTTATTCATGCCCAACTATTTTCGACCCCATGGACTGCAGCCTGCCAGGCTCCTCTGTCCGTGGAATTCTCCAGGCAAGAATACTGGAGTGGGTTGCCATTTCCTTTTGCAGGGGATCTTCCTGACTCAGGAATCAAACCCGCATCTCCTGCGTTGACAGGCAGATTCTTTACTGCTGAGCCACAAGGGAGGCCCCATCACCCAAAGAGAATCAGCTTGTAAACCTCACTCCTCTGCTGGCCACTTTATCCATCTGGAATGTTCTCCACCTACACAGATCTTACGCATCCTCTGCAACTCCTCTCAACCCCTCCTCTCCTCCTCTAGAAGGTGTTTCTGAGCCAGCCTAAGGCATCTCTCCCTCTGCTGAACTCCCAGAACAATTAGGCTGTCCAATTACTTGGCAAAGAACTATCTCAGCTCTATAAAGCTTTAACTCGTCTGTTGTTTTCTTGACCTAGTATTTAAATGAACAGAAATTTTCATTTTGCCCCCTATCTTTATTAATATGCCACACTGTTGAGAGGTAAGGACACACCTGATAATTCTTTGGACCCTCCCATCTTACTTCCTGGAGCAGTGTTCCTCAATCTTCTTGGCACCAGGAATGGGTTTCGTGGAAGACAATTTTCCCTTGGACCGGGGGTGGGGGGGGTGGGGGGGTGGGGGGGGGCGTGTGGTGTGGGTAAGGATGGTAGTTTCAGGATGATTTAAGTGCATTACATTTGTTGCACACTTTATTTTTATTATTATCACATCAGCTCCACGTCAGATCATCATCCCAGAGTCTGGGGACCTCTGTCCTAGAGTATCCTGCATAATACAGAATTAAATTGCAAAGTTCTAAGTTCTCTTTTGAGCTAAGTTATGCTCACATTAACAATCTTTCTTAACAGTCAAGTCTAACAAGGCTTTGCAACAAATGATATGTGAAAGCAAGAAAAAAAAAATGTAATACAAAAGAATCTTGGAGATCATTATTTCACAAATTAGGAAACTCAGACATGCAGACTGGCTCAAAGTCCTTTGCAGTGGTGGGTGAACAACAGTTTGTGTCCCTGCTCCTTACTATGGCACATCATGAAGCCTGGCTAAGAGCAGATGATGACTATGGGGATTGCAATTTTGAAGATTAAAAAAGTTTTAAAAATTCTTCAAGTTAACACCGGAACTTATACTGAAAAGTGGGATTAGTTAAGCATCCTAACCTAGATTAAGATTTTCACAAATTTAGCACAGCACAGAATGAAGTGATATTCAAATTGTGCAAGAAATGGGATCAGGACTTTCAGGAAATGCACACACACACACACACACTCTCCCCCTTAAAAACTCAGTTTTTAAACTCCATTTACTGTAATTTTTTTTTAAGTCAAACTACTTTAAAGATCTGCTTACATATATTACTCTCTCAGGAGTGTAATAATCACACGTAAAAGCCTTTCTAAAACAAATTCGCCCTGGAAGCCCATTCCGGGGCGTTGAGTTGTGACTACATTCTCAAGGATGTTAGTAACACAAGGGCTCCATCCACAACTCCTTGAGGAAAAAAAAAAAAACTGAAACCATGAATGCCTTGTCAAATTCAGACAGTTTATCTTGGCACTGGCAAGCAGAGCAGTCTCTTCGATGTCTGGAAACGTGTCTAATTACGTTTTTAGAGAGTAACTAAAAAATAGCCAGTGTCCCGGAACAGACGGCTCAGGGATCACTCCATAGCATCCTGAATGACGTGATGGAACCACGCCAGGAAAAGATAAATAAATAAAGGAGAAGACGAAAGCGAAAAAGAACCAAGTGTGAAACCACAATGAGACCCCTAGACTTTCCGCAAAACAACCCTCCAGTCTTCCCAGGGGCTTGAGGCCGCCAGGACTCTCCCGAAAGTTTTTATTTCCCTTTTGTTTCCATTAGGTCACCCGGCCCGCCCACAGTATTTACCTGGGGGCAGTACATTAGCCTGCCCGGCCCCAAGCTCAGCCTCCAGCTCGGCACACCCCCGATACCCACCCTTCCGTCCGGACGGCACCCAAGGACACCCCTTACTCTGGAACGCGCAGCCCCGGAGCTCGGCACGCCCCTTCCACTCGGATGCGGCCGCACCCCGGTATGCAACCAGAGAGTTTAGCGGAACCCGGACACCCCCCGCCGCACCCCGAATCCGGCCACACGTCAAGGGCGCCCCCTCTCGGAAAGGCGCAGGCTCGCGGCACTGCGCACGGCCGCTCCGCCGCCCTCACCTGAGCCGGAGGTTGGCCATGAACTCGGGCATGGAGACGGTGTCCATCAGCACGAAGTCCGCCTTCCCGAACTCCAGGCTCTCCTGCTCCGCCATGGCGCCGGCGCACGGGCTCAGGTGGGCGCGGACGGGCTCAGGTGGGCGCGCTCGGACGGCGCGGGGGGCCGGTCCCCGGGGCGTGCGGCGAGCTCGGGCGGGGACGGGGCGGGGCGCGGGGAAGGGGACTCCGCGGCCAGTCGGTGGGATCTGGACCGGACGGAGGCCGCTCCGCGGCTCCTCGGCGCGCTCTGGGCCGGCGCGGCGCACCCGGCAGTTTCCGCTTCTCCAGCGGCGGCGGCCCGGCGCTGTGGGGGGACGGGACAACGAGACGGAGACGGCGGCGGCTGGTCCCGCCTCTGGCCTTGGTCTGGCCCCCGCCCCGCGACCGGCCCGCCCCGCCCCGCCCCGTCCTGTCCCCGCCTCCCGGCCTCCCCGCCTCCCCGCCCCGCCAGCCGGGGAGCCGCCCTCGCCGGGGCGCAGGCCGCCGCCTCCTCACCTGGGCGGCGCGCACGCGCGGGGCAGCCGGCGGGGGCGCGCCCCGGGCCCGGGCCCCGGCGGCGGGACGGCAGCGCCCTCTGGGGACCGTCGTTGGGCGCTCAGCGGGGCGGTGCCGAGGAGTGCGGACGTAGGAGGTGGGTATGTGGAATCAAGTTTCCAGAATTGCTGCCTCCCGTCCGGGACTTGGTTCAGTTCAGTTCAGTTCAGTCGCTCGGTCGGGTCCTCTTTGCGACCCCAGGAACTGCAGCACGCCAGGCTTCCCTGTCCATCGCCAACTCCTGGAGTTTACGCAAACTCATATCCATTGAGTCGGTGATGCCGTCCAGCCATCTACCCTCTTCTGTCGTTTCCTTCTCCTCCTGCCTTCAGTCTTTCCCAGGGGCTTGGTAGATGCCAACAAAGTTAACAAAAGTAGCTCGTGGAGTTTCTCACGTGAATGATTCATGATGATTCTGACACTCAGCTGCGACGCTGTCTCCTGATCTGCTCACATTCTCTCCATCCTTAAAATGATGGTTCACGCTCAGGCTGAGATAGTAATAGTAATTAGCTTGTTGAGGGGACCAAAAGTGCTCAGAGTTTTTCTGAGGGACTTGGAGAAGTTAGTAACTTGTCACAGGCTGCTTAAGTAGTGGGGAAGCTGCAATATCACCCAGGTCATTTGATTTATGAGCCCCAGCGTTTAGCCACCTGGCAGATTGCTTTCCTTCTCCATTTCCTTCTCGGTGTTCCCCGATCCATTTTTCTCTTCCACCTACCTAAGAGTGGCTTCCCACTTGGCTCAGCGGTAAAGTGGTAGCCTGGCTCAGTCTCTGCCTGCCAATGCAGGAGACCCGGGTTCGATCCCAGCGTCGGGAAGATCCCCTGCAGAAGGAAATGGCAACCCACTCCAGTATTCTTGCTTGGAAAACTCCATGGACAGAGGAGCCTGGTGGACTATATAGTCCATGGGGTTTGCAAAAGAGTCAGACATGACTAGCAACTAAACAACAACGACAACTAAGCTTGTTATCAAGTATTACCTTATATTGTTGTTAGGTTTTTCATCTATCTGTGTATCTTCTCCCTGGAATTATTGTAGGCTTCTTGAGCATGGGATGGTGTCTTAAACTTTTCCATCTCCCCCTTGGCACCCACCAAGGAGCTGTTGAACTGCCTTGCACATGTACTTATGAAATGCACAGTGGTCCAATGGGATAGAATGGGTTTTACGTGGTCTCCAATTTATAGATGTATTGATCCTGGAAAATTCTTTTGGAGCCCAGACTGCATTTTCTCAGGGAAAATCTATCATAAGTGGTTTCTAGGGCAGCTGCACTGCTTCGGTCCTGTGTTTCTACTAGGACCAGTAAGTCCCCTACATCCGAACCTTCAAGTTGTGAACTTTCAAAGATCTGCAAGTGCGTTCCATCAATGTCAGGTGTAAGTGAAATCACAGCTTACCCTTGGTCTCCTATTGCTGATGATCCTTCAACTCTACCAACTCCTACCTCTTCTCCCACCTCCAGTCAGCAACTCTTCTTGTGCATTCACTCGATGCCAGCCCCTGTATGCCAGCTGTTGTGATGTACTACTGTACTTTTCAAGATACTGTACTGTAAGGTTAAAAATGTTTTAATTCTTGTCTTTGTTTTTTGTGTATTATTTTTGTGACAGGTTATTATAAACCTATTATACTACAGTACTATATAGCCAATTGTGTTAGTTGGGTCCCTAGGCTAACTTTATTGAATTTACAAGTTGGACTTACAAATACACTCTCAGAATGCAGTGTGTTTGTATGTAGGGAACTTACTGTATTTCAAAACCTCCTAGCAAATCTAGAAGCCCCCAAAGACCTGGCTGGACTCCAACACTATGGCTGAATGTGAAACGAGTAAACCAGACCTAAGGACCCTGCCTCTCTGTCTGCTTCAGTTGCCAACAAACCACCCTGGCCAAGAGAGAAGACAGCTTGATCACCTCCCAAGGGAGCATATCTGCCATCAGAAAGTCACCCCAGTCTCAGTCACAGGCAGAGCCTAGTGGCAGTCTGACTACCATGAGTAGCTCCCCATCTTCAGAAGGTGCCCTCATTTATGGAGTAGGACCTCTGGGCTAGGTACTTTCCAAGGTAGGACTGGCCTTTGCTTGAGTCATTTTTGTGGGTGAGTCAGTAGCTAAGCAGGTGATTGCAGAAAGCGTGATACATCCTTAAAATGTTTTCATTGGTACATTTTAACATAAAATAGAATTTAAAAAAAAGAAAGAGGAAGAAATCCCAAATTCTGTGCAATTGGGAGCAACTAGGGACTCATTAGAAATGATCACTGAAAAATGAATGACTATGTGTTCCCTGAACCCTGGCATTGTTAAAGCAAAAGTGGTAGGATCTATGGGAGGATATAGCTGTGGTTTTCAAATGGCCAAAGCAAGGGAACTCCTGTATTTATCCATATCTTGTACAGGAGCTGAATGTATAAAACATACACACAATATATGCAAAGGGTATTTTATCAATTTAAAGCCCCAAATTAGTATACAATCAGGCATTGAGACCAGTGAGACTCTCTTGATGAACCCAAATCTGTCCAGTGGGGCTCGCTGTCACCTTAAATCAGCCTCAGGATTTCAATTTCCTTTCTTATGGATGTTTTGGTTGTACATGTGTGTTAGCCGCTTAGTCGTGTCTGACTCTTGCCACCCCATGGACTGTAGCTCACCAGACTCCTCTGTCCATGGGATCCTCCAGGCAAGAATACTGGAGGTTCTTATTTCCTTCTCCCGGGGACCTCCTCAACCTAGAATCAAACCCAGGTCTTTCACATTGCATGCAGATTTTTTACCGTTTGAGCCCCCAGGGAAGCCATTCAGTTGTACAGTACCAAGAAAATGCTGATTGACATGTAATTTGTTACTGGTACAGTTTAACATCCATCTGTTTGAAAGGCCAGTGCATGCCCACAATCTCATTTATTAGTGACACATTTATAAGAAGTTCCAGTATACTCAGAAATGGCAGGAGAAACTGAACACTGAGGTCTACACTCGTACAAGGTAACGTACGAGTTACCTTGCTCATTAGCTCATTATTTAATAATTAGCTCATTATTAAGCTCCTTTGTGATAGAAATTTGGATATAAACATTTGGATGGGTAGGTTTGTATTACAGCTTAAAATGTACTAAAAACCAAAATTAAAGTTAACATTGCCAATTGTTTAGTCACGTCCAACTCTTTTCGACCCCATGGACTGTAACCCACAGTCTCCTCTGTTCACGGGATTTCCCAGGCAAGAATAGTTGAGTGGGTTGCTCCAGGGGATCTTCCCGACTCAAGGATCAAACCTGCATCTCCTGCATTGCAGGCGGATTCTTTACTGCTAACTTAATTCTTAACAACTAACTTCTCTTCATTCCTCCACTGTAAGCTGCAACATCACATCCTCCAGCAAGGCTTCCATGATCTTCTAAGTCAGGTCGGCTATCCCTCCTCTGTGACCCCACAGCACCCTGGAAGTGTTACCCTCGTTATAGGCTGAATGCACCTGAATGAACCTAGTATTGTCCATCTCTCTTACTAGAGTGTCAGGACCTTGAGGGCTGGAAGCTGTGCCTGTCCTGTTTTGGGAAAGTCACTCTGACCCCTTATAGCACTGTGCTATAAAAATCTGTTCTTTGGGACTTCTCTAGTGGTCTGGTGACTAAGAATCTGCCTGCCGATGCAGGAGATGCGGGTTTGATCCCAGGTCTGGGAACTAAGATCACACATGCCGAGGGGCAACTTAAGCCCGGTGCTGCAACTACTGAACCCTCACTCTGGAGCCCATGGTCCACAACAATAGAAGCCATCACAGTGAGAAGCCTGTGCACTGCAACTAGAGAGTAGCCCCCCGCTCTTCACAACGAGAGAAAGCCCGTGTGCAGCAGCAAAGACCCAGGGCAGCCATAAATAAATTTTTAAAACTTTTGAAATCTGTTCTTTGTGCAGCATTTATCTTTCTCATCTCCTGTCCCTGGAAGCAGGTCTCAGGGCTCTGTTCACTTCTCTCCCGGAGCCAGGCCTGAACGCTTCCTGTTCACACTGAACAAAAAGCCGTTGTCCAAAAAAACCCTTCAGCTTTTGCCACCTGCTGCAGAGGATCTGCTCTGGGTTCTCCCAAAAAATCAACTCTGAATTTTCCACAGCAAATATTTGCTCCCCTGCTTCTGCTTTCCCGGAATGCTTCTGGGCTGCCCCACCTTCTCCCTCTTCACCAGGTGCGCTGTATCCTGGAAGACTGCTCAGTGTAAGTCCCATAAGAGGGAAGCAGGAAGACCAGGAAGAACACAGTCACACAACATAGTCAAAGGGCATCTTATAAATTTATTGCATTTGCGCATGCGTGCTAAGTCGCTTCAGTTGTGTCTGACTCTTTGCGATCCTATGGACTGTAGCTCACCAGGCTCCCCTGTCCATGGGATTCTCCAGGGTTGTCATGCCCTCCTCCAGGAGATCTTCTCAACCCAGAGATCGAACCCGCCTCTCTTATGTCTTCTGCATTGGCAGATGGGCTCATTGGTGCCACCTGGCAAGCCCCAAGTTTATAGTATAAGCCCCAGTTATTCTAAAGCAAAAGTAGAAAGGCAAATTTATGTTGCACAATAACTTCATAATACACTTGCAACTATATGGAAATGATATGAAGCTTGCTACTGTAGATATTGGGTTGGCCAAAAAGTTCATTTGGGTTTCCCATAACTACTTCTGAAAAAATCCAAATGGACTTTTTGGCCAACCCAACATTATCTGAAACATATCCCAAGTTAAGAACCTTTCGGAATTCCCTAGGGGACCAGTTGTTAGGATTTGGCACTTTCACTGCAGGGGGGACCAGGTTTGATCCCTGGGTGGGAAACTAAGATCCCATAAGCCTTGAGGCATAGCCAAAATTTTTTTTAAAATAAAAAGGAAGAACTCCTGAGCTAAGGGAGGTTCTAATCATTGGGAAATGGAGAAGAATTTAAGCAAGCCATCACTGTCAGCATCCTATGAGTCACCCAGACATGGGCTGTCCCAAGAGCGCATCCCCTGGAGTGGGCACAGAGCCACGTATTTAAGGCCTCAGGAAAGACAAAGTCAGCTGGTAAAGGAAGACACAGCCCGAGACTGCCTCCAGAATTTTCTTTGCCTGCAATAACATAGTTTCTGACTGTAAACATTTCACTGGAATGTATCCTTTTTGCTAATTATAGAAGTGCTTATCACATGGAATTGGAGTTGGCTTCCAGGCAGGGTCCTAAAGCCCCTAGGACAGAGGCCATGCCTTACTTATCTTCTCTCCAGCCCTCGAGCTGTGCCTGATGCCTTTTAGACAGATGGATAGATAGATAGATAGATAGAGATTTTTTTTTTTTACTACGCCGGGTCTGTGTTGCTGCTCAAAGGCTTTCTCTAGTTGTAGTGAACGGGGCTACTCTCTAGTTGGAGTGCACAGGTTTCTCACCGCAGTGGCTTCTCGTGTTGTGGAGCACAGGCTCTAGACCACGTGGACTTCAGAAGTTGTGGTGCACAGGCTTAGATGCCCTGAGGCATGTGGGATCGTCCTGGACCAGGGATTGAGTCTGTGTCTCCTGCATTGGCAGGTGGATTCTTAACCACTGGGCCACCAGGGAAGTCTCTATATTTCTTGAATCAAGTAGGTGAATTAATTAGTGAGCTAATTTATTTGTAAATAGAGTGTGTTGGTGTAGGATTAAATTTTAGGGAGGATGTGGCATCTCTCTACGCCCTGTGCCAGAAAATCACTGACGTGAACTCTTTGGGCCATTGGAAGGAGTCCTAGAGCTAGAAAATTTGGGAGTGTGATAGGAACCCACAGGAGGGAAAACAAAGAGGCACAGCCACAATCAATTCATGGATCGACGGCATCTTAAGGCAGGATGTCTCACATTCTAAGGTGTGTAAGAGTCACTTGGGATCTTGTTAGATAGAAATGCAGGCTCACGTCCCATCTGAGTAGATCTGAACTCACCGGATCACAGTCCGCCTGTTAACAGGATGCTGCTACCACCAGCCTGCTCACCAGACTCTGAGAAGCAAGATTAAAGGAAGCATAATGGCCATGCAATCAAACATAAACAGCCCTTTACAGATGGGGAAACTGAGGCCCAGGAAGAGCTGCTGACTTTGACTGAGTCGGAATGAGGCACTGGTAGAGCGGAAACCTGAACTTAAAACTTCTGATTTGGGTAGTGGATCGTTTCCACTAGTCAACATGAGTATTCACTCGTAAAACAGTGTGTGTTGGGGGGTGGGGAGGGAGAGTAAAGAAAAGAGAGAGCAGCACCCTAGATCTTTTCTGGGTAACACCAGGCTCTCACTACCCCATTTCTATTTTTTTAAAAGATTTTTTGGTCATGCTGCGTTTGTGGGATCTTAGTTCCCTGACCAGGAGTCCAATCCATTGCTCCCGCAGAGGAAGCTTGGAGTCTTAGCCACTGGACCACCAGGGAAGTCTCCCTACCCCATTTCTAAGTGTGTGCTGTGTGTTGGGTGATGTCCTCCTTTGCCCCCGATGCTCCTTTTTCTCCTTCTTTTAGAAGCTTGGATTAGAAGCTGGAAAAGATATTGCTAGGGTCAGGAAAAGTCCAATTCCTTTCTTCCCTCCACTAGACAAAGTAGCAAATAGTACAGATAACATCTACCATTAATGTCTGGTTAGTATCCATAGAACTGACATTCTGGAAAGAGTGTGACATCATACTCAAGTGACAACTTCTAATCTACCTCCCAGAGCCCCTCTACTCCTGCCATTCACCCAAGGTTTCTTAACCAGCAAGCTGTGTCTGTACCCATCTCCTAGAATTAAGATCATGAAATAAGGCGATGTTAAAATGCAGTAATATGCGGGAAATAAAGTAATGTTAAAATTAAAGTGCGACCCCCTGACTTTTTCTAGTCAACTGGATTATTTCTTCAGACTATCTGGAGACAGAAGTCTGGGATATTACTCAGCCATGAAAAGGAACGAAAGTGGGTCATTTCTAGAGATGTGGATGGACCTCTAGAGATGTGTCATAGAGAGTGAAGTTAAGTCAGAAAGAAAAAAACAAATGTATATTAATGCATATATGTGGAATCTAGAAAAACAGTACAGATTATCTTATTTGCAAAGCAGAAACAGAGACACAGAGATAGAGAACAAATGTATGAACACCAAGGGCGGAAGGTGGGGTGGTGGGAGGAATTGGGGGATTGGGATTGACAATATATACACTATTGATACTATGTACAAAATGGATAATTAATAGAACATATTATATATAACATATTGTATAGCACAGGGAACTCTACTTAATGCACTGTGGTGACCTAAATGGAGAGGAAATCCAAAAAAGGGGATACATGTATCTGGATGGTTGATTCACTTTGCTGCTCGGCAGAAATTAATTACACAACATTAATAACACAACATTGCAAAGCAACCATACTACAATAAAAATTAATTAAAAAATAAATATCATGAGTAGTACTTCCACCCTAATTCTGACAACCTGAACTCTTAAAAAAAACGATACAAGGGAAATTTTTCAATGATTTAAAAGTAGAATCCACAAGACCTGGGAGACCTCAGAGGCCATGTGAGCCAGTATCCCACCCAATGCCTGAATCCCCTCCACCATGTGCCACAGTGCCTGGATAGACCTGGACAGTTGACTCAGTAGGCCTCCTCTGCAGCATGCAGACGTTGCCACACAAAAGTAAGCTCTATACCCTTTCACTCAATCTCAGTCCTGAATCACCAACCAGACTCACTCCATGCCCTATATGTCGACCTCTGTCTCCTCCTCCGCTTGTGTTACTGTCCCATGTAGGAGTTCGGTTTGCCCTTTGCATCTGCTCTTCCACCAAGAGAGGACCAGGTTGAGGTGAATTGTAATCAAGGAGGGTCACCAAGATCATAGTCAGTGAAAGAGGAGCCTCCTGTTTTTCTTGAGCTGACCTACCTTTTAGAGTTTCTCTCCGGAGAACCCTATTTTCTCTGATCTCTTTGAACTCTGCCTCCTCGGCCTTAAGGTCTGTGTCCAACTGTGCTATCTCTTAGCCATGTCACAGCCACTTTCTCCCAGTGTCCCTCTCCTTTGCAAGTCTCTATTTAGCCTTTCTGTATGGAATAGGATGGGCTTTCCAGGTGGCGCTACTGGTAAAGAACCCATCTGCCAATGCAGGAGACATAAGAGACACAGGTTCCAAACCCGGCTTGGAAAGATCCCCTGGAAGAGGGCACAGCAGCCCATTCCAATATTCTTGTCTGGAGAATCCCATGGACAGAGGAGTGTGGCAGGCTACAGTCCTTAGTCTTAGAGTCAGACATGACTGAAGTGACTTAGTGCACACACACACACACACATATGGAATAGAGCAGAATTACCCCAACCCTCAAGAGGCAGAGATAGTAGAGAGGTGCCCAGACTTTAGATACCTGTACTGGTGGCATAGGATAGGGGTTGGGGCTCTTCATTTTAGTAAGTAGCCCAAGAGATTCTGCTGCAGGTGGGCAGGGGGCCCAACTTAGAGAAATGTTGATGGGAATTTTGATGTCAGACATTGGTGCTCAATTCCTAGCTCTGCAACTTGCCACTTGTGTGACCTTGAACATCTTAGGTCATCTTGATAAGCCTCAGTTTCCTTATCTTTGTTAAAGAGATGAGAAAACCAACCTCTGAATATTAAAACCATGAAATGAGATGACGTCTATAAGGTACTTCATATAATTCAAGGCAGACAGTAGGCCCTCAATGAATATGAGCTAGCATGGCTATTAATGTAGTTGCTTCCTTTATCTTCAAAATAGGGAAATGATTAGCAGGTAATCATTGATTGCAAGTTCTTTTAGCAGACTGAGATTTCTAATAGATGCTGATGGGTCTTCTGATCACCCTCTGATGTTCCTCTGTATGAGTTTTGTGATCCCATTGGTAATTTATTACCATACCCATGCAGAGCCACAGGTCTGACACTTAGTAGGGTGTCAAAATGTGCCCAGTATTTTGCAATGAGAGAATGCCATCTGGCCAGACCTTCTGTGCTACATTCCCATGGCAACACATTTGTTTTTCTCACCCTTCCCCCAGATGCTCTCCAGCATCTTAACATCGTGACACTGATTCAGTTCCTTCCTGGCTGGACCCTTCCCGCTACCCAGCTCCAGTGAAGTGTGTGTGTGTGTGTGTGTGTGTGTGTGTGTGTGTGTTCAGTCCTGTCCAACTGCTTTGCTACCCTATGGACTGTTGCCCGCCAGGCTTCTCTGTCCATGGAGTTTTCCAGACAAGAATACTAGAACAGGTTGCCATTTCCTCCTCCAGGGAATGCCCCAATGCAGGGATTGAACCTGCATCTCCTGCACTGGCAAGTGAATTCTTTACCACTGTGCCACCTGGGAAGCCCCGCCCCTCCCCCCCACAGTGAAGAGTCCTATCTAGCAAAGCCTTGATGATACTTGCCAGTTTTTACTTTCTTATTTGCATTAAAATATCCAATTCACTTCATCCTACAATATCTGCTCTAGGCATATGTTTTTATTTATTTTATTTTATTTTTTTTTAGGCATATGTTTTTAAACAGAGAAATGAGAGAGGAAGCCGGTGAAAAGCAAAGAGGAGTTGGAGGCGTAGGTGGGCTGTGACTCTGACAGCCAGGTAAGAGGTATTAGACACGACTCAAGTGACTTAGCAGGCACAAGAGGGAACCACTTTTCCTTTCATGGGAGGGTTCAATTTAGCTTCCGTCATTATCAAATGATTAATTCAGAAGACTTGAGCCTACACTATGGATAAGTTACATCCCAAGTTCTCCATCAATGAAGCATACACGTAGCAACTGCACAGAACACACAGGTAATAATCAGGGTCGTGGGGCCCTGGTGCTCAGGTTTGGAAGGTGGCAGAGTGTGGGGTTAGAAGCAAAGGTTCAGGGGCTGGTTCTGAGACTGAGGCATGGATGTGGCCTCAGGCAAGTCACATCAGTCTTCTAAGTCTCACTTTCCTCTTCTGTAAAGTTCGAGTAATCCGTATTAATATCTTACTTTGTGATGTTGCTACGATAAGTAAGCGAGATAAACTACACTGAGCGCCTAGCAGGGGGGTCTGGGACATAAGGCTCAATACAGGCAGGCTGAGAGTGCTTCCTACTCACTAGTCTCTCCACTGAGGCTTTGACACAGCTCATAACCAGGTGGGAGTGGGAAGAGTGTTCCCGTCTGGTCCTTTCCATCTTTAGAACGCTGGTTCTGTGGTGTCCTCTTATCTGTTGGTTTGTGTCAGGCTGGTCACGTCCTTGTAGCTGAGCTGATGTACTAATTTCAGGGAGTTCACGGCCTCTCTATCTACAGTTTCTCAGCCTTCAGTCTTGAAGGTACCGTGACTTGCTGGCTTTCCCCATCCAGGTTTTGTCTCCCGAGTTCCCAATTGCATTTGCATAACCAGGCATGCACTTGCCTTTTAAGAGAGACATTTCTCTCCCAAGGCAAATACAAATATATACATGGAGCCTAAGTATCACGTCTGTGAGGAGTTTCTCCTCCAACCCTGACTCTGTTGTAGTCGCTTTAGGAAGGCCTTATAGACTAGTGGTCCCCAACCTTTTCAGTTCCAGGGACCAATTTTGTGGAGGACAATTTTCCCACGGACCGGGGATGGGGGGATGATTTGGGAAGATTAAATTGCATTACATTTATTGTGCACTTTATTTCTAATCTAATTATGCCTCTGATCTGACAGGAGGTACTGGCCTGTGGCCCAGAAGTTGGGGATCCCTGCTATAGACCCATGAATCCCAAATATGGCTGCTCATGAGATTCACCTAGGATGCTTTAGAAAAACAGCTTCCATTTCTGGTCTTTTTGAACTGAAATCTTCATGACTAAGACATACCTGAAGTTAGGCAGGTTGTATGACCCTAAGTGACCCTGGTGGCTCATCAGCAAAGAATCTGCCTGCAATGCAGGAGATTCAGGTTTGATCCCTGAGTTGGGAAGAGCCCCTGGAGGAGGGATTGCCTACCAACGCCAGTATTCTTGCCTAGGAAATCCCGTGGACAAAGGAGCCCGGTGGGCTACAGTCCATGAAGCCACAGAGTCAGACATGACTGAAGGGACTTAGCCCAACTTAGAACAACAATGATCCTAAACATGATAAAAATCATTAAATAGCATACTTTAAATGGATGGATTTTATGGTATATGAATTATATCTCAATAAAAATTTGCTTTAACTAAAAACAAAACAAAACAAAGAATAACTTCTGAGATGAGCATTGCCTGGTTAATGGATGACTGTTACATCAAACAGGATGCTATCTTTCATGTGGGATAGAACCAAAGAACGCTTGGAATTTCCCACCTCACGCTCCTTCGGGAATATAACCCATGCCAGCTTTAGACCTTGAGGACTAAATATATCTAATAATATCTAATAAAGGTCTAATAATGTTTCTTGAGGATTTTGAAAGCCTTCATCTCTTGCAGGTGCAGTCACTAATGACTGATTTTGTTAGGAATGATTGCCCTCCAGCACTTCCTATAAAACCTCTTTGAATGCGCCCTTACCTACAGCCAGTGCTCTGAGCTACCGGCGTCAGGATAAGCCTTCCACATGCATTTCATTTGCTTACATGGCCTACAGTTCCCTAAGAGGAAGCTCACAATTTATATCACAGCCAAAGAGAAGGATGAGTGGGTCCGCTCTGCCACTGGGAAGAAAAGGAGGAAGAAGAAGGAGGCATATTTTAATTACATGGGGAAACTCCTAAAGCAAGTGAGTTGGGACTCTGTTTTTGGAAGCTTAGAACGGCCAAGATGGATATCATGCTGGTGGCCTTGGGTGTGCCCTTGGCTTCACCTTCTGATACAGGAGGCCTTCCTCACACATGGAGTTCCTGAAAGGTCGGGTGCAAACAGCTGCTATAAACTGGATCTGCAGATGGCTGCTATCTTTTTCTGCTTGCCTTTCTTTCTGTTGGCAGCAACTCTGAACACCTGAGCTCTTGGTGTCTGCTTTTCTCGTATTTGTTGACAGCCAATCTGTAAATTGATTCTCAAACGCCCCGCCCCCCCCCCCAACTTTTCCTGCAGAGAGGGGATTTGCCACCTTGTCTGTCCTGTGGCTTTGAAGGGTTGCAAATAATCAGGTTTTCATTCAATGGTCCTCTGTACTTAGAAATTTCTTTTAAAAATTTTTACTTATTTGGCTGTACTGGGTCTTAGTTGTGGTATGAAGAATCCTTTTTTTTTTCCCCTTAGTTGTGGCATGCAAAATCTTAGTTGCGGCATGTAGGATCTAGTTCCCTGACCAGGGGTTGAACCCAGGCCCTCTGCATTAGGAGCACAGAGTCTTAGCCACTGGACCAGCAGGGGAAGTCCCTGTATTTAGAAATTTCTTTAAGTGTGTAGACACTAATTTTTTTTTTTTCCTGCCCACCCAACTTCAACTCCTGGCAAACAAATTCTAGAAAACAAAGTCTGCAAAGTCTTCTCCTTCAAGAGAGGTTATAGGAAAGAGAACAATGAGACTCTCTGAAAGATGTGTTAAGGCTTGATTTGGGATATCACTTCTCTTGTAAAAATTGTTTATTTTGTATTATCATTGATTTACAATGTTGTTTCAGATGATTTAGCTATACATATATCTTATTCTTTTTCACATTCTGTTCCCATATAGGTTACTACAGAGTATTGGGGAGAGTCTCCTGTGCTATGCAGTAGGTCTTTGTTGATGATCTATTTTATTTATACTAGTGTGTATAAGGTAATGGGATTTTACTTCTTCGTACCAATGAAGCAGGGCTGAATGTTCATATCTGTGATTGTACCAATGCCCTCAGGAGTGTCCTCTGGAATCTGTTGTTTATCCTGGAGGAAGGAGGGAAAATGAGATTAAGGAAAGACAGGAGAAGGAGAGAAGGTGTGTAGTCAGAACAGGGTTCTCGACCACAGCACTGTTGACATTGGGGGTGGGGTCTGTCCTGTACACTGAGGGATGTGGAGCAGGACCCCTGGCTTCTACCCACTAAATGCCAGGATCCGCGTCCCTCCCGGCTGTGACAACCGAAAGTGCCCACAGATCCTGCCCAATGTCGCCTGGAAGGCGAAATCACCCCCAGCTCTGAGCTCTTTGCAGGAGATCATGCATTGGGCTGAAAAGGCCCGGGGTGGGAGAACTTGAACTGAGTAGTCTCCTGAGCATTTGTTTTCCCTTGGCTTCTCCTTGTGGGTCTGGCAGGCCACCCTGCTTCTTCAGGCCTCCAGAGATTCAGGTCTGTGCCCTTGGGGTGGCCTTTCAGGGTGCTGTGAGGATAAAAGCAGATGTTGGTTGGGTAAACCTATTGAGTGCTTGCTTAAGTGCCGCCAGGCCTGCTGCAGAAGCTCAGATGAAAACGATGGAAGTTCTGTTGGAGAGGCGCTCACTTGTTGCATTTTGCAGCCGTGACTTTGTGGCTGAGAGGAGGTGCTCCAAAGCCAGAGGGCCTGGGTTTCTACCCAGGCTCTGCCACTTCCTGGCAGACCTGGAGCAAACGACTTTCTCTGCCATGGTTTTCTCATCAGTAAAATAGAGAACGGAAGTACCTCCTCTATAGGGTTGTTACGGCTAACTGAGAAAACCTCTTTAAGACCCTTAGAATACTGCCTGACATATAGTAAGTACTCAATAAATGTTACGTTTTTTTCCCTACACCAGAGGTTCTTTAACTTTAGACCCATGGACCTTTGAGAGGGGATCTATATATGGCTTCTAATAGATCTAGGAATTCCCTGAAATGATATGTAAAACTGGGTGTCTGTCTCTGTGTGGGTGTGTGTTGTGGGGGGCATTGAGGAAATACCTGTAAATTATGAAAACTAGGAGAAACTTTTAGAATCCCACCTCAAAACTTCCCTTTCCCCCCAAAAGAAACTGAGGCCCGATGTGAGACTATGACTTGCTAACCTGACCTCTCACGTCCAGACAATTAGGATTAGAGCCCAGGATGGCAGATTCTCAGGGCAGCACTCTCTGGGCTGTTCCTGCTGCCTCTGTAACTTCAGACAAGGATGCTGAGAACATAGGGAACCTGTGATACAGGCTCTGAGAACAAAAGTGCTCTGGTCCTCGGTTGGCAGGGCTGGGGGGTGCTTGTGTGGAATGCAGATAAGCCAGAGGTGAGAGCTGGGGAAGAGTCTTAGAGGATGGGTGGGATTTGAAAGGTGGCGTTGAGTGTGGGCCTGGGGGGTAGAGGTGACAGAGACACAGCAGCATGAGGATTGGATATTCCCTGCTTGGCTGGAGAGACTGTTGGCATAAGGAAGTAAGGCTGGAAATTAAGAAGTGTTAAAGTTTAATGTTCACTAGTATGAATACAGAGTAAAAGTATGGCTGTTATTGCCCAGTTATGTCTGATTCTTTGCGAGCCCAAGCACTGCAGCACGCCAGGCCTCCCTGTCCCTCCCCATCTCCTGAAGTTTGTCCAAGTTCATGTCCATTGCATCAGTGATGCCATCCAGCCATCTCATCCTCTGATGCCCTCTTCTCCTTCTGCCCTCAGTCTTTCCCAGTATTAGGGATTATTCCATGAGTCAGCTGTTTGCATCAGATGACCAAAATATTGGAGCTTCGGCTTCAGTATCAGTCCTTCCAACGAGTATTCAGGGTTGATTTCCCTTAAGATTGACTAGTTTGATCTCCTTGCTGTCCAAGGGAGTTTCAGGAAAAAGTGAAAGTATACTGGAAGCTAAAACTGTTTCGCATCTTCAGAAGGCATTGGGTGTTAACTCTGTTTCTATTAGGAAAAATCAAGGCACAAAAGTTGAAGTGACCAGAGTTAACTGGCATTATCCAGACAAAAGTTATCTTTCTCACACAGCTGCAAATCCCCCTCCCCTGCTCTTTCTCAGAAAGAGCTGACAGGTACAATGGCTTGGTTTCCTTCATCACATCCCTCCCACTGTCCCTCTGGGTGGTTTGTATGGTAGAAGCCAGGGGTGCATGGATTTGGTGTTGGACCATACGTTCCTGACTACAGGAGCCTTGACTTCTGTGTCTCAACATTATGCTGTTTCTGTGCTAGGTCCACCCAGACTTCAGTGGGCACTCCTGGATCTTGGATGCCCTGAGAGCGCTGGAGGATTGGCAGCTGAAATGGGTTAGCCTGGAGGCGGTCAGATTGTCCCTCTACAACCACAGAAGAGCTGTCACCAGCAGAGAGATCCTCAAGGCAGTCAAGCAGAGATGCTGTCAGAAGAGCTTAGGAATATATGAAGTGGATCTCCATGGCTCTGTTGTTGAAATGATTGCACTTGTCCAAAAAAAAAAAAAAAGAAAAAAATTGGGTCTTTTGGAGGGTTGAGTTGAAGGACAAAGTATCTGAGAAGTACCCACTGAAGCAGCGGTCTTGCTGGGACACACTTGGTCTCTGATCTTGTGTTTTTAGCCCCTGGTTTAAGCTGCGGAAAAAAACAATAAAGGAAAGGCACTTGCTCTTGTGTGTGTGTGTGACGCTTGTTTATGGTTTTGACAGTTTTTTCTTCAGCACACATCTCCACTGCTTTGAGCTTAGTTATTATATTTTTGGACACAATTCAACCGATTACACTCTGGACTCACCATTGCTTCCTCTACTCCAACTTCGGGCTGGGGATGGGAGCACTGCTGCACTGATAGGAACTGAAATATTTTTTTCTTAATTTAAGCACTTGTACTTTGACTTATGGAAACTAAAATATAAAGGAAAAAGGAGTTTGTTTGCTCTTTGAATGTAAGACTCATGACATTGGTTATCTATATGGCACCTAGAATAACAACGTATATAATGTGTGGTTTGGAATAAGAAATGGCAACCCACTTTAGTATTCTCTTAATTTCATGCAGGCATGAAATTAAAAGACTCTTGCTCCTTGGAAGAAAAGCTATGACAAACCCAGACAATGTATTAAAAAGCAGAGATATCACTTTGCTGACAGATCCTTATAGTCAAAGCTATGGTTTTTCCAGTAGTTATGTATGGATGTGAGAGTTGGACCATAAAGGAGGCTGAGCATTGAAGAATGAATGCTTTCGAATTATGGTGCTGGAGAAGACTCTTGAGAGTCCCTTGGATTGCAAAGAGATCAACCCAGTCAATCCTAAAGAAAATCAACCCTGAATATTCATTGGAAGTACTGATGCTGAAGCTCCCATACTTTGGCCACCTGATGTGAAGAGAGATTTGTTGGAAAAGACCCTGATGCTGCAAAAGATTGAGGGCAAGGGAAGAAGGGGGTGACAGAGGATGAGATGGTTGGATTGCATCACTGACTCAACAGACATGACTTTGAACAAACTCCAGGAGATAGCGAAGGATAGGGAAGCCTGGAGTGCCACAGTTTGTGGGGTGACAAAAAGTCAGACACAACTTAGCAACTGAAAAACAACCACTAGAATTCTTGCCTAGAAAATTCCATGGACAGAGGAACCTGGTGAGCTACAGTCCATGGGATCACAAAGAGTCAGACATGACTGAGTGACTGAGAACAATGTGTTGGTGAAATGTACAAGCTAGTCCCAACCATGGAAAAACAAAACAATTGTAACAGAATTACAAAAAAACAATCATTTAGGAGCAGAAAGAATAAATGGGCTGATGCATTGTAGACATCATGGTCTGCAAAGCCTGGGTAGCTGATATCAAGGAAAAGAAGGGGAAGGGGCTGAGGAAACGGCATGAGCAAAGGTCCTGAGGCCAGCAGGAAAGCTTTTAGCTTGTTAGAGAAACTAAAGGAAAGTTGGGGCAACTGGGTTCCAGTAAGCAAAGAAGAAGTACGTTAGGAGATGAGGTGGGAGAGAAAGCCTGGGGTCGAGTTATGCAGGCTTGGTCTGTTATTCCAAGGGCAGTGTGAGGCTACTGAAGAATTTTAACTAGGGAATCAACATCCTGTTTGGGTTTTCACTGTTGTCATTTTTAGTTGAGGTTTATCCTACAGTAAAGGATACTATCTTAAGCATACCTCAAAGTTGTACGTATATGTGTATCTATACACTCAGATTAAGATACAGAACATTTCCTTTTCTGTTGCTGCCAGGTTAAGAACAGACTGAGGGACTTCCCTTGTGGTCCAGTAGTTAACTCACTGCAGAGGATGAGGGTTCGACTCCTGGAACTAAGGATCCCACGTATGTCAGGGCGACTAAGCCCACGCTCCGCAACCACTAGGGCCCACATGCCACAACTAGAGTCTGTGTGCCACATCTCCGCATTGGCAGGCGGGTTCTTTACCACTGAGCCACCTGGGAAGGCCCTGTCAAATAGGTAGGAAGACTGAAAGATACAAATCTGGGAATCCGCATAAAATAGGGACAAATACATCCGCAGGAATGGGTGCCATTACCTAGGAAGATGGAATAAAAAGAAAAAGAGAAGACAGTCTGTGACTAAGACCAAACAAATTGTCATTTTTAGATTGAGACAGTGGACAGCAGACCAAGGGAACCAAGGAGGAGAAATCTGATTGGGAGAGGGTGGTGTCATGGAAACCAGGGAGGGAGAAAGGGGTCCAGTCCACTGTGCACCATCCCGGGGAGAGTGTTAAAAGGAGATGCCCGTGTCTGTTGCATTTGGTGACACGGAGATCATGGTGACTTTGAAAAGTCAGCTCCCTGGAGCAGGGTGGGGATCAGCCAGCTTCGAGCAGGTTGAAGAGTGCACGGGAGGTAGTCAGTGGAGACAGCTTTTCTGATGGTGTTGAGACAAAAGGAGAAATTTAGCTTGTAAACGGAACAGAGACTTGGGCTGGTAGCTGGAAAGTCACTGGACACAGAGAGATTTTGAAGATAAGAAGGACTGGAGCACCATTATTGACTGATGGGACTTCTCCAGCATAGAGGGAGATATTAACTCAGAAGAATGTAGAAAAAGGTAAAGGACCAAGGACCTTGAGATGGAGAGGGGGATGGGATTCAGAGAAGAAATGAAAGAGAAGACGTGTACAAGTATGGGAAGTTTAGAAATTCGGGATGAAAAAATGAGGGCTTTTCTTCTTTTTTTTTTAATGAAACAAATGAAAGTGGAAGAGGGGCATGCGAAGTCTGCAGGTAAGATATGAGACTTACATGCAGATAAGCTGTTGAGACTTCCCTGCTCTAATGGTTAGGGTGCAAGGGGTGAGGGTTTGATTCCTCTTGGGGAGCTAAGATACCACATGCCTTGTGGCCACAAAACCAAAACATAAACAGAAGCAGTTTTGTACCAAATTCAATAAAGACTTTAAAAATGGTGGTTTAGTCGCTTAAGTCATGTCCGATTAATGTGACCCCATGGACTGTAGCCTGCCAGGCTCCTCTGTCCATGAGATTCTAAAGGCAAGAATACTGGAGTGGGTTGCCATTTCCTTCTCCAGAGGATCTTCCTGACCCAGGAATAGGACTTGTGTCTCCTGCACTGCAGGCAGATTCTTTACCGACTGAGCTATGAGGAAAGCCCTAATACGGTTCAATCCAAGTCGTGTCTGACACTTTACGACCCCATGGGCTATACAGTCCATGAAACTCTCCAGGCCAGAATACTGGAGTAGGTAGCTGTTCCCTTCTCCAGGGGATCTTCCCAACCCAGGGATTGAACCCAGGTCTCCCGCATTACAGGCGGATTCTTTACCAGCTGAGCCACAAGGGAAGCTGGTCCATGTCAAAATACATGAATAAATTAGAAGATCTGAAGCTGTTTCTCAGGAACCAAGGGTGTGAGGTTCGGACCTCTATGGACAGACGGTTCACCAGGAAAGTCTGTGATCACTGAGTCGAAAGCAAAGCCGGTCTTGCCATGGGACCTTCTCCACGGCGTGTACCTGCCCCAGTGCCCGTCTGCAGAAGGCAGAGTGTGGGTTCTAGGGAATGAACTAGGAAGGCGAGAGAAGCAAGGGAGCTTGTTTGGATGGATCGTGCCGTCCAGGCCAGCCAGGAGGGTGGGGGATGAGTGAGGCAACAACCTCGTGGGATCCACGGAAGGCACGGAAGATGCCAGGCCTGTAAACTGAATCTCAAAGGAGTCTTCTCTTGCCGGCACCCTATAGCGTTAGCTGATCCATGTGGGCCCTTGCCTGAGAAGCAGGGGTGACACCCAGTGACCACTCCTTGAAATGCACCTTCTCGGTTGTAGGTTATCAGCAGACCCCGGCGCCGCCTTGTACGAAGTGATGGGGGCCGGCGGGGGGGGGGGGGGCGGCGATCTGCTCCACTTGGGAGGTATTCAAGCCCTCCGCGATTCTCTCCATAGTGGGACCCCTGGCTCTGCGCTCTCTAAGCGGGTGGAGATGCTGCTGCCCAGGTGGGTAACTAGACGTGGACAGTCAAGGCACTGAAGGTAATCTGGGGGCTGTAAACCCAGACACGGGCTTCCCTGCTAGGTTTCTGCTCTCCTGGGGATCCAGAACAAGCATCTGAGCATGGCTTTGGGTATGTCCCAACCCTTAGGGTGTAGACAAAGCCAGGTAGACACACAAGCCTCTTCCAGCCCACAGCTGTCCTGGGGAATTGTCATCCTAACTGACACAAGAGCTGAAAGGGTTGCCTGACTCCCCCAGGACTCGCCTGCCCCAAGCCCTGGGATCTGCTTTAGTCTAGATGAAAGCACTGTTTCCTTCCGTCCACCAAACCCCGTCACTCATCATAGACGCTGGGTGTGACTTCTGGGCTTGGGAGTTGGGTGTCTCTCAGTTAGGGGTTGTTCTATACTCTTGGCAAAATCACTTAAAATCGTCAAAAGACTTTTCTGAACGAGCTCTAAAGACAGATTTCACAGCCTTCTTCTTTTGCTCATTCTAGCATTTTACGGCCCCTCTTTATTATCTTTAAAATTTATTTCCTGTTGAGGTAACATTGGTTTATGACACTGTATAAGTTTCACATGTACATTATGGTTTACTTCTGTATACACTGTATACTTCTGTATACACAGCAGTGGTCTCACCATTCAGCACCAAACTGTTGATTCTCTTAACCCATTTCATCCTCCCCTCTCTGCCCTTTCCCCTCTGATAACCACAACTCTGTTCTCTGTGCTTGTTTTGTCTGGTTGGTTTAGGTTTTTGTTGTTGGTTTTTGTATTTCACATATGAGTAAATTCATATGATATTTGTTTCTCTCTCGTCTGACTTCTTTCACTTAACATAAGATCCTCCAGGTCCATCCATGTTGTTGCAAATGGCAAGAGCTCATCTTTTTTATGGCTGAGTAGTGTTTCATTGTATACATAGTCCACAGCTTCCTTGTGCATCTGTCCACTGATGGACACTTAGGTTGCTCTCACATCTTGGCTATTGTAAACAATGCTTCTATGAACACAGGCGTGCACGTATCAAATCAGTGTTTCTGTATTCACAGAAAGAGAATCAAGACAACGCAGCTAACTCTCTTTGCAATGACCTAAGTTATCTTTATTATTCTAATTACCTTTTCTAGGACCTGCTGTTTACCTGTCACTGGAAGAGGTTAGCCAACCAGGTTTTAAGTCCGGTTGTAACTGGGTAAAGTGAGGGAGTGTCACTGAGGCATGACCCTGGAGTGGGGCAGGTGAGGAACAAGGTTTTGAAGGTGGTCAAGAAAGGAAGACTGTCTGACTCATCTCTAACCCTCTTCCCCATCTCTAAGCTCACAATCACCAGCTTGATCCTGACTTTGAACTTAGGGGCCGCCTGGCGTCGTGGCAAGAGCCTGCACTGAACTTTGCAGTCAGTCCCTTGTCTATGCCTGTTTCCACATCTCTAATATAGTGATCGTCATGCCTCCTGCACACAGTTGTGGTGAAAGTCAAATTCAATAATAAACATGAAAGTGTTTCTTATACTGACAGATTATAATTTCCCTTGGTCCTTGCCCCCCACTGCCCACTGTACCCAAGCCCTAATATCCCCTGAGGGAAATCTCTGTTAATGGTCCAGTTGTCTTGACTTAAAGAAAATGCAAACTTGGCCTTTGTTCCCAGGGAGGTAGTGGCCCGGCCCTGCCCTGCTAACTTTGCCTTCCTCCAGCCCTCTTTCTCCCTGCTTCCTGGAGTTGCTCCCTCGCTCCAGCCAGTCCCAGCCATTCTGCGAGCTGGCTCCCTTTCGCTCCTGCAAGGCGGTCTGTTTTCACTGTGGTCTCTGTCCACGCCCACAGCTCAGAGGAGGCCCGACCTGCGTGTACACACACCCCTCCCTGCTGGCCTCTCTCTCCTTGGAAAGCTGTTCACTAGCCCACGAAAGCGCCAGAACGCTTCAAACAAGCATGGACGCAGAATCAAATCAGGGATTTAAACTCAGACTTAAATTCAGGTCAACCTTCTTTCTTTGCATTGTTGGTGGCTTACCCTCTGCTTCCCCTGGGCTTAACCACCTCCCTTAAGTCTCCCCGTGGCTGCCACATCCCAGGGGGCTTGCAAGCACTGGAAACAGGTCCAGAGTTCCCATCTCCACTGTAGAACGACAGTGACAATATGTTCATTTTGCTTTATGTTCATTCCTTCCACAAGTGTTCATTGAGCAGCTACTAAATGCCAGGCATTATGCTAGAACTGGGGGTCAATAAAGTATAAGACAGTCAAGTCCTGAGCCTCGTGGCATTTACATTCTGAATGCTGGAAGGGGTGTGTGTGCTATGCTGCTTCAGTCGCGTCTGACTCTTTGCGACCCCACTGACTGTAGCCTGCCAGGCTCCTCGTCCGTGGGATTCTCCAGGCCAGAATACTGGAGTGGGTTGCCATGCCCTTCTCCAGGGGATCTTCCTGATCCAGGGATCGAACCTGTGTCTCTTATGTCTCCTGTATTGGCAAGAGAGTTCTTTACCACTAGCGCCACCTGGGAAGCCCTCTGAGAGGGGAGAAGTAATAAATATCTAATGCACCATCAGACAGTGAAAGTAGCATGAAAAAAAACAACAAACCCCACATCAGGCCAGGGGAGTGAGGATGACGGCAGGTGCTCCTTCAGATGGGGTTGATCAGGGAAGACTTCTTGGTGGAGGTGACTCTTGAGCAGACACCTGAGCAAAGGGAGGGAGTGAACCATGGGAACAATAGCAGCAAGGAGTCCAGGCCTATAGGGAATTTTAAAGAAGTGGGTCCACTTATTTAGCCAGCACATAGATGGAGAGAGAGAAATGGAGCGTGAATCCTGCCCTCCCAATGGCAATGTGCGTGCTGACTTTGGAGCAAAGCCCAGCCAGGACGCGGAGGGTGAGCCAGGCATGTTTGAGGAACGTCAGAGAGGCCCCATTTTTTTTTTTTCCAAATCATACTGTGATAAATACTTAAAAAAAATTGTGATAAAATATACATAAGTTTGGCCACTTTATTTTTAAGTATACTATGGTCATGGCATTAAGTACATTCTTGCTGTTGTGTAACCATCAGCACAATTCCTCTCCAGCACGTTTTTCATCTTCCCAAATGGAAACTGTACCCATTCAAGAGTAACTCCCCACTCCTTTCTCTCTCCAGAGAGAAGCGTAACCACCATTCTACTTGCTCTGCGATGAGGGTTTTAAATGCATCACCTCACTTAATCCTCAAAGCAACTGGAGGCCATGGGTTTTGCTGTCATGCCCATTCTGCAGATGGGGAAACTTGGAGGGAACTAAGATCACACAGCTACCAAGAGCATGAGACAGACCTTGGAGCGAATCTTCCCTGGCTCAGCTCCCTACCTGGTGGGGGTGAAGGATGCCATTCTGCCATCCCTCTGAGGGCCCGGAGATGGTTCAGGAGGGTTTAGTGAGGGTTACAGGCCATGTGAGAAGCTGTTCTTGCTGGGGCAGGAGGGGAGTTTTCACACCTTGGTCTTGCCTGTCTGCAAGAAAGGGGCTGTTGCCCAGAGCTATGAGTTGAGGGTATCAACATCTATCTGCTACACTCCTTTCCCACCTTGGTCTTCAGGGATGCCTTTTAAGAGATGCTCAGCTGCACTGAGTGGATGAGCATCTTAGGTGCTTGGCATCCAGTCTGCCAAGCAGTGCTACCCCCACCTATTATCCCTAGGACATAACACAAGACTGGGTGCTGCAAAAAAGGATCACCATTTTTTGAGCATCAAATGACACATACAGCTCTGTAGCTGGCATCAGAAGGAAAGAACAAAACAAAGTGAAAGGATAGCAAGGTGGCACAGGCTCACGACCAAGACCAGAGGATGTGTATCTTTGAAGATGAGGTGCATAAAAGGTGGGACAAAGGGGCTCTGGGTGTTGTAGCCATCACTGCGGCCGTGACAACCTGCTTGGTTTCAATACCCAGGTTCCCAGAAGAGCTGCCAGTTTCCTGGTTTCGGTGGTCTGGGCTTTGGTGCCAGGGAGTCTTGAGTTCCACTCTGGTTTCACCACTTGGGACCGGAAAGAGCTTGGGTAAGTTGCCTTACCTCTCTGAGTCTATTTGCTCCCTTGCAAACATAATCATCCCATCTATTCAGGGTTGGTGGGAAGATCCAATGAGATAAGGTATGTAGGATGTCTAATCAGTGCCTGGTACCTGCTGCTGTTTAGTCACTAAGTCATGTCCAACTCTTTGGCGACCCCATGGACTGTAGCCTGCCAGGCTCCTCTGTCCATGGGATTTCCCACGGAAGAATACTGGAGTGGGTTGCCATTTCCTTCTCCAGGGGATCTTCTTGATCCAGGGATTGATCCCGCGTCTCCTGCATTGGCAGGCAGATTCCTCACCACTGAGCCACCTGGGAAACCCGCCTGACACATAGTTGGTGCTCAATAAATGTTCACTCCTTGCCCGGGTGGAGTGCAAGCTTGCAGCCACTGGCCAGGAACCAAGCCTCACCACTGTCAGCACCACTGCCCACCTGCTGGCTTCTCTTTAATCATCTGGTTCAGTCCTCCATTTGGGAACCCTTCCTAGGCAATTTGATGCTCAGACTGAGTGGGGGAAGGGCTATATTTAGGGGTGCTTGAATTGTGGGGAGCAGTCTGGCAACACTCCCTCTTGTATTTATTGGGGGGACCCTGCCCTTAGACGCATAGATATTGGAAGGCAGGACTCTGCCTGAATCTCACCTCCCACAGTGCAAGCCAATAGGCTGAGGTTCCACCCGGGACTTTGATTCCGGAATTAAAGATAAAGTTGAAGGGAAGGTCACGATCATTTCAGGGCGGTGGCACCCAGCCCTTGAACTCCCTGTGGTGTCTGCTGACTTCCTAATCCTGGGCTTCAGTCTCCAGCTGATGCTGTGGGCACCCCAGATCCTTTCAATAAGATCCCTTTCCACGTGGGGCAAGCAACCAGTTTCTATTGCTTGCAAGTAAGAACACTGAGCACACACAAGGTCTTCTCAGGTCAATCCGGAGAGACTTCAAGGGGCAACGAGACGGCAGGAGTGGCCAGAATGAAGGGACACAGCTGGCTAGGAAAGGCACTGGTTCCACCTTAGCACCACCCTCTTCTCCCTGCAGCTGGGAGGTGGGTGGTTAACTGGAGCATTTGCACTGTCAGCTCTGGGCAGCAGCTGAGATTTTTTTTTTTTCAGTTTGGTTGTTTTTGTTTGTGCTGGTAAGTGTTTTCCATTTATAAGCCCCTTCACACAAGCTTAAAGCTTTTTTTCTTTTTGCTTTTTTGGCTGCACCATGTAGTATGTGGGTCTTACTTCTCTAACCAGGGAAGCTGCACACCCCGCCACCCCCTGAATTGAAAGCACGGAGTCTTAACCACTGGACCACCAGGGAAGACCCAAAGCTTTCTTTAAATATCTCTCCTATAGAGTCACAAGTGTCTAAACCACCCAACACAAAAACAGCACCCCATTTTTCTCAAGAGTATTCCCAAGACATGGAGATACTGATTTTCTCCAGTCACCCATTCTGATGTTCGCTGCCTTGCTGTCAGCCTGTTTTCCTTACAGGGAATGCAGGTTTTCCATAAAAGCCTTTTGGAGGGTAATAAAATCATCACTCAACCCTCTGGCCCGAGAGTGCCAAGGGTGGGCAACCTGAGCTCTCACATGGCCAGGCCCTTAATAGGGTGTGAGGTGTGAGTGTATTTGCACACAGCAGCAAACAGGGTGGGCCAGGAGAGCAGGCCTGGAGATCCACCCACCCCTCTCTTATGACTGTTGCAACCAATGATCTTATAAATTTTCCAAGAGGCTAAAAATCTAGAGGTATCTATACAGTTCCTGATTTTTTAAAATGTTGGCAGCTAACTTGATCTTTTTAAAACTTTAAACCAAAACAATACTGTTGCGGGCTGGACATAACCTAGGGGGTTACAAGGTCGTAGTGCCTGCATTAAGCACCTGGGGCTAGTCTGCACCCTTTGCCACTTGTCAACAGTACAGCCCTTATACTGGTCAACTGGGTCCCAGGCTTTAGCTGGCCCTGCTTGGGTCCTGCGGAGTTAGAGGGTCAAGGAAAGACCACGGCCCATCTAGACCATGCTCCTGGGACTCTGGAAAGCTTTGTTCACACGACACCCAGCCTGCTTCCAGGGCCTTTGTGGACATCTGTCCTTCCAAGGCAGCCTGTTGTGGGCATCTTCAGGTCTGAGGGATGGCCCATTGCAGGGTGGGGGCAGCATATGCACTGTGGGTCCCCCTTTAGTACGGGATGGAGTAGGGTTTGAACGGAAAGGACAGGACCCCCAACTCCTGTGGTGTATTCTTACCCTTGTCCCTGGCAGGCGGTTGGTAGGGGTGGGCCTGCCTGTCACCACCAGTGTGGCTCAGGATATCATAAGAACTACCACTGATTCACCACTGACCCTGGGCCCAACATGGTCTGCATCTGGGCATTTAACTCAGGATGCTTATAAGTCCTGGTCCCTTTCACAGAGGAAGAAACCAAGGTACCCAGCCAGTGTACAAGCTACTATGTGCTTGGCTGCTCAGTCGTGTCCGATTCTTTGCGACCCCGTGGACTGTAGCCCGCCAGGCTCTTCTGTCCATGGGGATTCTCCAGGCAAGAATACTGCAGTGGGTTGCCAAGCCCTCCTCCAGGGGATCTTCCCGACCCAGGGACCCAGGGATCGAACCCACGTCTACAGCACTGCAGGAGGATTCTTTACCGTCTGAGCCACCAGGGAAGCCCAGTGAGCCGCAGAGCCAGGATGGAAACCAGCCAGCGAGCAGCGGAGTAGACCCGCTCCGAGACCAGCCACGCTGCGGGGCCGCGGGGCGATCCCCGCCCCCGGGGGACGGCCAGTGTCTCGGCGCCCCCTCCCCGCCCCGCACGGCCCCCGCGGGGGCGCGGGGCCCGCCCGTCGGGTCGCTGAGCAACGGCCCCGCAGCTGCCCGGGGCCTCCCGCGGCCCCAACCCCCGGCCGCCCCGGGGGCCTGGCGGTGACGGCGGCGCCTGGCAGCGGGGGATTTGGATGCTCGGCCCGCGGCTCCCCCGCCCGCGCCGCCGCGGGGGCTCGGCCGCCCGGACTTATCTCCGCGCCTTCCCGGCATGCCCCGCTCGCGGGCGGCCGCCAGTCCCGCGCCCTGACTCGGCCAGCGCGGGGGGCCCGGCCGCGGGAGCACCCCCGCCTGCGTCCCGGAGCCGCAGCCGCAGGTGGGTGAGGCCGGCGCGCCGCGGGGCTGGGGGTCCGGGGCTCCCGGCCCACCGCCCCTTCGGAGCGGGGTGCGCGGGGGTGGGGGGTGGCGGGAAAGGGTGCGGCGGGGGAGGGGAGCCCGGCGCCCGCGAGCGGGCAAAGTTGGAGCCATGCGCCCCGGAGCGCGTGGGGTGCCCTCCCGGCGTCCTGGGGGTGGAGTGGGTGTTCCGGGGTGGGGGAAGGAGATGGGGTCTTGGGTCTTGTTTTCTCCTTGTGGATTTAGAACCCGTTAGAGGGAAACAGAATAACTCATCCTAAAACACAGAGAAAATAGCACAAAGAAAAAGGGAAACGCACGAAGAAACACTCACGCAGACCGATCGCGGAGAGAGACCGCAACGACTCGAGAGAAAAGCTCGGGCAGGCAGAGAAACACACCCGAAACTTTACACGGGAGGAGAGGAAACAAAGCGGGTGGTCTTGGAGCCCCGGGGCGGGGGGAGGGGACGGGAAACGTCGAGAAAGCCTGAGACGAGGGGAGGGGGAAGAGAGCCCGGGAGTGGAGAGGAAAGCTGAGCAAGGGAAAGTGAAGAGTGAGAAACGAGAGGGGAAGGAAAGGAAAAGGGCTGAAGGAGGGAGCCCTTTCGGAGGGACAGTACAGAGAAACACATCCACAGACGCCGAGCAGGACACCCCCGCGCCTCCTCCAAACACAGTCAGAGATGAACAAGGTAGAGCTCCTCACCCTGTGGGCAAGTGCACGCCAGGTGGGACAGCAGCTCTGTGAGTCCTCTGAGACGGGTTCCTTGGCACTTTGAGCCAGTCAAACCCACCTGGAAAACTTCTATTCATCCTTCAAAACCTAGCTCGAGCATCAGCAGCTCTGGGAGAAAAGCTTTCCCAGAAAGTATATTGCAAACACTGGTACTCTCTCTTCACGTACTTCTGTATGTGGCACAGGCACACGGAGTTGAAATGGTTTGTCTGCCTGTCTTGCTCTCTCCCTAGGCTCTCTCCCCCCAGGTTTTGGGGCCCATGTCTTATTTATCTCCAGTCTTCAGAATCCAGTCCTCTGCTTGGTGCATACTAGTGATTAATAAATACTTATTGAATGATGATCAGGAGCATTTGGACCTCCAAGACGTGGAGCATAGGATTAAATTCAAATAGAGGAGATGTACTGTCCTGGAGTTAGAATTCTATATCAAAGCACCCTTTTTTGCAGGTGGGGAAATTAAAGCCCAGAAAGGGGAGAAGACTGGCTCAGAAGGACACAAGTGGGAGCCCTGTAATGAAATAACATTGTGAATACATACTTCTCTGAGATGCCATTGCTTCTCCAGCCTGTGAGGTTAAAATAGGTGTGAAATAACCTCCTAAATGAAAACAGGCAATAAATAAACGACAGACAGTTTAATACCAGTTGTAAGTTTCCAATGGGGCTTCCCTGGTGGCTCAGTGATAAAGAATCCACCTGCCAATGCAGGAGACATGGGTTCAATCCCTGGGTCAGGAAGATCCCCTGGAGAAGGAAATGGCAACTCACTCTGGTATTCTTGCCTGGGAAATCCTATGGACAGAGGAGCCTGGCGGGCTACAGTCCATGAGGCTGCTAAGAGTCGGGCACGACTTAGTGACTAAACAACAGCAACATTTCCACCGCTGAAACTCAAGATCAAAACTTTCCCCAGAGTGTTTAAAATCCTCTTTTCTCCTTAGAAAGGACAAGGCAGGTGATAATCCATCTCAGTTTGAGTGGATGACTTTCTGCTTCCTGACTACATAGACTTGGACAAATTACTTAACATCTCTGGGCCTCAGTTTTCTCAACTGTAAAATGGGGATACTAACACCTTCCTCATAGGATTGTTAGAAGAATAAAGACATACCAAGTGCCTGGCACAGATAGAACCTCAGTGAATAAATCCCACCCTTCTTCTTAGGTGGGCGTTCTTTCAGGTGCCTGGTGCAGATACAAAAACAGCAGTGCTCGGGACAGTGTTTCCTTTTGTCCCGGGTTGAAAAGGCCATCCTGCTCCAACTGGGGAGCAAAGGCTTTTCTTCGGTCGGCCAAAAAGTTCGTTAAAGTTTTCCCATAATATCTTCCGCAAAAACTGGAATGAACTTTTTGGCCAACTCAGTAGTAAAGGAAAAGATAACATTTGGGTCATGACCTAAAATGCGTCTTGATTCTGTTGAGGCCCTCAGGTGTCTGCAGGCGGAGCCTTCCGCTCCCCCTTCCAGCAGGTAAGACCCACTCTTTAGCTGCTGCTTCACCAGGCCGCCCTCCCCTTGTGTCTTTCCAGCTTCAGCCCCTGAGGGGCACTGACCAGGACTGACAGAGCTGCCTGGAAGCATGGAGACCGTGGTGATTGTAGCCATAGGCGTGCTGGCTACCATCTTTCTGGCCTCCTTTGCAGCCTTGGTGGTGGTTTGCAGGCAGCGCTACTGTCGGCCTCGAGACCTCCTGCAGTGCTATGATTCCAAGTGAGTAGCCTGGGCAGGGACAGGATGAGAGAGGGACTGTGCCCTGATGCCCCAAAAAAGAGAAAAGAAGTTTGCTGCTGGGCAACTGTCATTCAACTTTTATCTTGAAAATGGTACCTTAAGGCTGTCATTCCCAGTAAAGATCTCAGAGCTTAAGAATGTTCCGTAAGCTCCCTAGCATCCTGAGCCGCCTTGGACTGTGTGAACGTGCTCACCTAGCACACATCTGTCCCCAACTGGCCATTTAACATTTGAGCAGGCCAAACCATGGACAGAGGAGCCTGGTGGGCTACAGTCGCAGGGGGATTGCAAAGAGCTGGACGCGACTGAGCGACTAAGCACAGCATAGCACAACCCCTTTCTAACCAACCTCACACGTCCGTGCATGCTGAGGCGCTTCAGTCGTGTCTGACTTTGCGTGATCCTGTGGACCAGAGCCTGCCAGGCTCCTCTGTCCAGGGGATTCTCCAGGCAGGAATATTGGAGTGGGTTGCCATCCCCTCCTCCAGGGGATCTTCCTGACCCAGGGATAGAACCCGAGTCTGATAAGTCTCCTACAGTGGCAGTTGGGTTCTTTACCACTAGCACCACCTGGGAAGCCCCGCAAACAACCTCTTAGGAGCAGAAATCCGATGCCCTGTACTCCAAGCCACACATTGAAGCAATAGACACTTGGGGATTGCAAAACCCCAGCGTAGGATCATGTCTTGTCTCTGCGCAGATTTCTTCATGATGTACTTCACGTGAAAGCTACTTGGTAATCAAGATCTTATTTCCAGGTTAGGGATATTTTAATTGCCAGATCCCAAGGGATGCTGACCACTGACCCCTGAGTTTCTCTTACCCCTTTGTCTGAATCCTATCAGCATCTCTGTTCAGTGGTTCGTAATTAGTAAATGCCCATTTGTGTGATCCAGGAAAGCTCTGCAATGGTGTCTCATGTTCTCAAGAACCCTGTTTTAAAGTAGGAGGTGTCTTTACATCCCCCTCTTCTCTAGTATAACTTGGAGGGAGTGGGATCATGCGGGTGGACCAAGGTGGCTCCCAGAAGTTGATTCTACAGAACAAGTAGGGGGTGCAGGTCAGTTTGGGTAATAGGAACTTGAGCTTCTCCGTAAAAGGTAGGCTTGAAGGGGAAACAAATTACAGATGGACGTTGTTTTGTCCTGAAAGAGCATCCCTGTTTAGGATATCTTTGGAATGATTATGGTTGTAGCCCTGCCTTTCTCTGAGCAGCTCCTCTTGTTCTGTGTCATTTTTCTTGTGTTCCTGGGCCCTGCCTCCTTGACTCACTGTCTCACCATGTGCCTGGCCCACACTGAAGTCCCTCTAGCCTTTGGTTTGGATCCAGAACAAGTTCTTGCTTTCACTTACTCATTCCACTTATCCTTTCGGAGGGTATGTGGGCCTCGATGAGGAGAGAGTTGGCAGTGGTCACCCATCAGGAACCCACTTACCTGGGCTCTTCCTTCCAGGCCCATCGTGGACCTCATTGGCGCCATGGAGACCCAGTCTGAGCCCTCTGAGCTAGAACTGGATGACGTTGTCATCACCAACCCTCACATCGAGGCCATTCTGGAGAACGAAGACTGGATCGAAGATGCCTCGTAAGGCCTTGGGGACTGTTTGCTTTTCTCCAGCCGCCAGGGGGTGGCGAATCGGGCTTCTGGGTACCCTTTCATGGCTTCCTCTGCCCGAGCTCGGCTGAGCACCCTGGAGCACTGTGTCCGTTGCTGCTCTTCCCCTGCCTTCACCGTGGGGGGACCTAGAGTGTGACACCATGGTGTTTGTCCTCACTCTCCCCATTTTGCAGACCTGTAGATGTGTGGCAGAGTTTTTATAAAGTCACTGTAATGTGCTTGGGTTATCCTTGAGGCACCTGTGAATATGGCCCTCAGGCTCCAGGGATGCAGCCTTTGTCTCCAGGCTCCCTCGGGGATCCCTCCAACCCGCTGCGGGTTCAGAAAGGGTGTGCCTCCCCTTTCCCTGTCTCTCAGCCCTTCATTCACCGGGTGGGTGTTAACCGGTGTGATGTGCAGGCTCTGGGCCAGGCAATGCACCTTTGAAACTGATGGTGGAGACAGAATTCTACTAAATACACTATTTCAGAAATGATGGCGGGAAGGGGTGGGTCTCTGTGTGGGTGCAGTGAGCACGCAGAGGAGGCGATGCCGATAGAATTACCTGGGCTAGAGGAGTGGGGTGGCCTTCTGAAGGCTTTCCCAGAGTGGGCGCCTTTGGTCCTGGGTCTTTTTTTTTTGGCTGCACTGCGCAGCATGGGGAACTTCTCCCCTGCCCCTACTGGGGATAGAACCCCTACTGCCTGCAGTGGAAGCTTGGAGTCTTAATCACTGGGCCGCCAGGGCAGTCCCTTCAGGACTGGAAAGATGAGTTTACCAGGCAGAAGGTACAGGGAAGGATTCCCTGGGTGGAGGGAGCAGTCTCAGAGTGGTGGCACCAGCTGGAGGAGTCTGTTGGGTGCGGGAGGGGAAGGGGGAAGACAGGGGAAAGAAAGTGCCTGCTGCTTTAGCTCCTGGGCTTGTTCATTTTATCACTGAGGCGTCCGGGCTCTCAGGTGGTGTCCAGCCGTGCCCAGGGGTCAGAGCTGGAGGAGGCGTGGAGGTGGTGGCTGGAGGGAGGTGGGCCTCTCTGGAGAAGCCCTGACAAATGCTTCTTGTCTCCGCAGGGGTCTCATGTCCCACTGCATCGCCATCTTGAAGGTAACACTCTTTGATTTCCCCAGGAGAATAAGGGGGGTGGTCAGCAAGCATCTAGGTGCACAGGCTGTCCAGGAGGAGGGACTTTGAGGGGAGCGCTGACCTGCTCGGGAGGCCTCCTGTAACTCTTGGAGCTCCTTCTGTTCACTTCCGCTCCTGGTCTGTTCTCCTTTGAATTCTGGAGGCCCTTTCAAAGACTTTACTCCTCCTGGTCCTCACAGTACAGTGGCCGGTGGAGAGACAGCAGAGACAGTTACCAACCACATATTCACTGACCAGGCAGAAAGCCGTGTGCAGAATAGCACAGAGCAAGACCGCAGCCATTTTGGGGGGAAGGGCAATTCTCAGCTTCTCCTGGGCACTCTCTTCCAGGAACTGAGGGCTCAGTCCTCGAAGCAAGTTGAGCTCTGTATTAGGGCATCTCCAGTTACTAGAAAGTTCCTCACTGGCCCTCTCTGTGGCAGTGGTCAGCCACACAGAACAGTCCATGTTAAAAAATCCAAACCATAATACTTCTACCTGAGAGCGCCTTTTTTTTTTAAATGCCAACAACCTCCAGGACAGGGTGGAGAGTTGCATCCAATTTGCATTTAGGGAAATTTTTACAGTTTTGTGTACTTTTTATAGTTTGGGGTAATTTTTATTGTTTTTGGGTAATTTTTACAGTTTTAGCATTTATTTGCCAGTTCTTGCCTGACACTCTCCGACTTATTAGGACAATAATAATATGGAAATGTTTGGCCAGTGGCAAATATTGTTTATTTCAGTAACCTGGGAAACCACACATTTCTCTCTTTGTCTAGCAATTATTCAAGATTTCAAAAAAAGGCAGCTTTACTTTCGTGTCATTCAGTACAAAATATTAAAAAGTCTTTTATCCCACCTCTTCTTCCTGTTCTCTTAGGGGACAAAGAAGTGCGTGGTAAGATGCCCAGAGTCCAGGCTTATTACTGAGTTCCAAGAAGCTCTTTTTTAAAAAAATTTATTTATTTTTAATTGAAAGATAATTGCTTTACAATATTGTGTTGGTTTCTGCTCTGCAGCAACATGAATCAGCCATGGGTGTACTTACGTCCCCTCCCTCCCACCTCCCACTCCCTCACACCCCTCTAGGTTGTCACAGGGCCCCAGTTTGGGTTCCCTGAGTCATATAGCAAATTTCCACTGACCATCTGTTTTACATGTGGTAATGTGTATGTTTCCACACTACCCTCTCCATTATCCATCCACTCCTTCCTCCCCCTGCTGTGTCTGTAAGTCTGTTCTTTCTGTCTGCATCTCCCTTGCTGCCCTGCAAATAGGTTCATCAGTACCATCTTTCTAGACTCCATATCTATGCGTTAATATCTGATGTTCGTTTTTCCCTTTCTGACTTACTGCACTCCGTGGTTATAGATGGAGATGGATGGGTCTAATGACTAGAGCAGCGATGCCACATTACGTCTTCCTTCTCCCAACCGGGATGTGTCCTGTCTTTGGGTTTTGTCCCCTGCCCTTGTCTGTTAGAGGAGGGGGATGGATGACAGCTGAGGTGTGGGATAAATGGGTCGGCAGGAGTCTTACTGGGCTCACTGGTCCATCCTGAGACCGTCTCAGCTTCCTCCTGAGCTCTCATGGCCCTGCTGCTTGGCCACCTGCCCTGGAGTCCCTCTGGTGGGGCCGTGAGGGAAGGGCCTGTCTCCTGGGTGGGCTCTTGGGCTTCTTTCTGCCTCTTTTCCAGCCCCACGTATATGTGATGAAGTTGATGGAAATTCTTCCCCAGGGACAGCAGCACATCCAGGTTCTGACACTTGGGGAGGGGCACGAAAGTGAGGAGCAAAGCTTTAGGGGTGGCCAGTGCTGCTGGCAGATGCTGAGAAAGGCCGTGTGTCCTCGTCTTGCCATTTTCCTGCTTTTTTCTCCCCCCACAGCCCTTTTATCATCATCATGACAAACATGCTAAAATGTTATTCCAGAAAATTGTTGATATAAATTCCACTTGTCTGGCCATGTTTCTGAGGGTGCCTGTAGAGAGATCCTTATCGTTTTGGAAGACAAAGCCAGGAGGTGAAGGAATCAAGAGAGAAACTAGGTTTTGGCCCTGAAGGGAGAGGATGTGGTTAGAGCGCATGATTTTTCTTAGGACAGATTATTTCAGCTCAGACTTCTCTTAAGCCGAGAAACCCTGGCCCTGGTCTGAGGTTCCCACCCCGCCCTCCTTACCCTTGGGTTTGCCCCTTCCATCCCTCTCATCTCAGTCTGTCCGTGAGGTTAGGGGGGCCCAGCCGTGGAATGGGGGATGGTGTGTTTGTCTTTCTGGGATGGCGGAAACCCTGGGGGGCTGGGTCCCCCCCATCACCTCTCTGCTCCCTGTTGCGGTAGATCTGTCACACTCTGACGGAGAAGCTCGTTGCCATGACAATGGGCTCAGGGGCCAAGATGAAGACCTCTGCCAGCGTCAGTGACATCATTGTGGTGGCCAAGCGCATCAGCCCCAGGTGAGGTCCCCGCACTCCGGGGGGAGCGGGGTGGGAGCAGGGGCAGGCTCCCCTGAGCAACTCCAGGGGCAACTTGAGTGGTTTATGCCCCACACATTCCCAGAGAGCCCAGGAGGGTTTAGAGGCTGGGAGAATTTTCAGGGTAAGGTGGTGTCACAGGCTCCCCTCCCCTCTGGCGTGACCCCTCCCGTAGGCTTTTTGGGAAGTGCCAGCATGTGACTAGGGCCCCCCAGCTCCCTCTTCCTCAGTACCATGCCAGCTGGGGCAGCTGTCCTTCCCCTGGGCACACCTTCTTCCCAGGCTCTGGGCCAGCAAGCGCACTTGCCACTGGTGCCCACATCCCGGTGAGCAGTGACCTCCCTGCGTGTCCCATCCCAGCTGACATCTGTACCGAGACCAGCTCCGGCCCCATCCATGGCCCGGCCAGCAGCCCCCAAGCCCGGGTGGGAGGTGAAGGGATCATTCATATCTCCCAGATTCCAGGCTGTCTGCAGAATCCCATGTAGGAGGCAGCCGGCCGGACTGCAGGCGACAACAGCTCCACCCCCTCATCTGGCCACGGTTTTGTGAAGAAAAGAAAGCTCTTTTTCTTAGAGGGAAGGGTGGTACTAAGTTGGGGCTGCCATCTGGTGGCTGGTATGTGGATGTGCCCGAGCCAGGAGTTGTTTCCCAGTTCAGGAGGTTTTCTTAAATCAGCCTCCTGAGTTCCAGGGGTCCTCGCTTTCTATGTGGCTGTGGGCTCAGATGGATCTCAAGGAACCAGTCCTCGGAGGGAACGTGAAAGAGTTGGTGCACTTGAACTCTGTCCAGGGAGTTCAGTGAGTTGAGAAAGTGGGAGGGAGATAATCCAGAAGGGTCTGAGCTGTCTCTGAAGCTGTCCTGGATGGGTGTGGCTACAGGAGCGGGATCAGCCTAGGTAGGCCCCTGGCCTGAAGCAGACCCAGGCTCTGGGCAAGCACCAGCCCTTCCTCTAGTGTCTGCTGGATCTCCCTCATACTTCCTGGCACTTCTAAGAGCCGTCCCAGGTCCTGGCAAATTCCTGTGAAGCCAGGATACAACACAGCATCACCAGGAGGGCTTGGAGAAGGAAAGAGGGAGATTTCTGGGTCCCAGAGGAGTCCTGGGGGATCAGGACTAGCAGCGGTGCTGGAGCGAGGGTGTGACAGCTCTTAGACGGTGGGCCTCACGTGGGGTGCTCACTGGCCCATCCTGCTGAGCGCCTTGGACTGCTTCCAGAATGATCCCTGCCATAAATCAGTCAGGGTCCTTGCTCTCTCTTCCTGCCCTCACACATCTTTTATCCCCATGGTTTTTCTTATTCTATCTCGTACAGTGTGTTGATAGCATACTAGTTTCAAGAAGAGTGGCTTCAGCTACAGGGCAGGAAAAAGGGCTGACTGAATTGGGCACTGACTGACCATGCCTCTGCGCCTCTTCAGCAGCCCCTCAGCCCCAAGACAAGGACCGTCAAGCCTGTTCTCAAGTGCTTTTGGAAATCAAACAATGCATCCTTATTTTTTGCTTCTTGACTAAATGGTCCAGGAGCAAGAATTTGAATGAAAACACTGAATCATGCAAATGAGGATGAATAGTAGTTCCTTCTTGAATTTGACTTTTTTAAAAATTAACTGTGAACTGTATCATGTGCTGCAAGAAATCCAGTGGAGCAGTTTGAACCCAAGTTAAACTTGGAGCGTTTTTTTTAGTGTTCTGAATATCTACCTGTAACCATGGTTTTTTTTAAAATACAGAAGTAATAAACACTTGTAAAAGTTAAAATATTGCAGAAATAGAGAATCTGAAAAGTGAAGGGACCCACCACCCCCCAGTCCCACCCCATCCCAATTCCTGAAAGTAATCAATCACTGTTGAATGGTAAAGTATTTCTACAAACTGGTCCCCTACTTCCTGCCAAATGTCATAGTTATTGTTTATTCATTTTTATGCAAATAGGATCCATCAGACTTTATATATTGTTTGGCAGTTTGCCTTTTTGATGTAGTAGTATATCTTGAACATCATTTTGGATGTGTGAATTTGTACTTTTTAATCCATTGGAACTGAAAACCAGAAGAAATATTCTCTAAACAGAAGCCAAAGTCTTTCTTTTTAATTAATTAATTTTATCTATTTAATTTAAACTTTTAAAATTTATTTTCATTTATTTATTTTAAAAAGATTAAATTTTCATTTATTTATTTGGCTGCCCTGGGTCTTTACTGTGGCATGTGGGATCTAGTTCCCTGGCCAGGGATTGAACCTGGGCCCCCTGCATTGGTAGTGTGGAGTCTTAGCCACTGGACCCCCCAGGGAAGTCTCTGAATTCTTTCTGTTTAAAGTCTCTGTCTGAAAATGCAGTTACAGAAAGTCACTAAAGGTTGGGTCTGGAATGTCAAAAGAGAAGCTTTGGGGTAAGGAAAGAAGGAGAAAAGACCATAAGAAAAGGGAAATACTGAAAACCTTTTGCCTCCCCTCAGAGTGGACGATGTTGTGAAATCCATGTACCCTCCGTTGGACCCCAAGCTTCTGGATGCCCGGTGAGAGGGGTGGGGTGGCCGTGTGTCTTTTCATGCTGGAAGCTCCCCATGTTATCAGATCTGTGAGGCTGGCTGTTTGGGTGGTGGAGGAGAAGGCTGCTTTGTTGGGTTCCCAAGGCTGCCCCAGCTTTGGGTACCATTCACTTCAGTGTGAAGGGTCAGCCAACCAGTGAGCCAGGCCTGGCTGGATGCTCGTGGCCAGAGTTCTTCCTGCAACCCCAGTGGAGCAGGAGGAAGAACCAGTCTTAGATTTTGAATTTTCTGTGATGAAACGTCCATCCAAGCTAGTCCTATCTGCACCTCCCCACCCTCCCGTTACCCCCATGGCTATCTCTGCTCTTTGGACCCCTGAAGTAGACATGCCTCAGCTGTGAATACTGCCCAGTGGGTCGCTGGTGTGGGCGGTGGGCGGGAAACGAGACTGGACGTGACCGGTCAGCTAAAGCTGAGCTCATCTTCTCACCTGTCTCGTGATCGTCCCGTATCCACAGAGCGTACTTAGGCATTTGAGATTGTTATGTTCCTCTACTGAATGCAAACCCACTTAAAAAGAAACAAAACAAAGTATGTTCTTTTGTCTCTTGGATTTATATGACTGTTTCACAGGCCCATTGTGTAATAATTGCCAGACAGGCTGTGGGTCACAGCAGTTCTGTTGGTTTCTCTACCCTACTCCTATTACTGCCCAGCTGTGTTCATGGGCTCGTCATCTGTAATGCATTCCCAAATGCATCATGCGTACTCACTATTTAGAAGATACTCTGCAGTGAATTTTTCAATACTGAAAAAACAAGTCACCTCGTCTATTTGGTTCGCAGTTAAATTTTTTGTGAGGATGTGGTGAACCAGTGCAGGGTCTTATTGATTCAGAATCAATACATGATGCCTGAGGTGGGGTATGAAGATCCTGTCTTTAAGTGGGCAGCAGTTGGGGATGTGCTTATCCCATTGACTAGATCCAGACTGTCCCACAGAAGCCTCTTCTGGGAGATGTTATTGGATGTGTTGCAGAAAGTGGGCTCCCAGTCTTAAATAAGTTAGTGAGACTGAAAGAGTATTACATTCTTTTCTTAGAACTTTATCACGTGCATCATCTGAGAAGGGCTTCAGTTACCCTTGTTTAACCCAGATATTCCCAAATTTCTTTGAGCATGGAACCCTTTTTAAATTACATACCTAGCAACCTCTTGGGGATGGGACTCCAGCTTGGGGAACCCTAGTCTAGGCTCTATCCCTTTGGGCTTTAGGGCAAAGTCCCTTAGATCCTAGGGAAGCTGATCCTGTTGTTTTTTCCCAGGACAACTGCCCTGCTGCTGTCTGTCAGTCATCTGGTACTGGTGACCAGGAATGCCTGCCACCTGACCGGGGGCCTGGATTGGATTGACCAGTCGCTGACAGCCGCCGAGGAGCACTTGGAAGTCCTTCGAGAAGCAGCCTTAGCTTCTGAGCCAGATAAAGGCCTCCCAGGCCCCGAAGGCTTCCTGCAGGAGCAGTCGGCCATTTAGTGCCTACTGGCCAGCAACTGGTCACAAGGGCCAGTCTGCTGCCATGACTGGGTGGCTCAGCTGAGCCTTCCACTTCTTCCTGTAGAGTTAGTTGTTCTCCACGGCTGCGGAATCCAGCTGTGTTTGTGTAGTAAAGCAGTTGGTGCCTCTGTTGTAGTTACAAATGGCAGCTGGTGAGTGGCAGTCTAATCCCACAATTAGGGGAGATGACAGTCACCATCTGTACAGCTGAGCTTTGAAAACGGGAGGACTGTAAGCTGTATTTAGCTCACCTAGTGCTTTCAAGAAAATCCAGCCACTGTCTTAAGAATCAGGAGGTTTCACATTAAAATCAGAATTTCTGGCTTCTCTCAAACAATCAGAAGGTGATGAAGCAGCTCTGATCTGCATTTTCCAAAGTGGACAATCAGTTGGAACTAAGTAGGAGTTGCCTCTCTGGACAACACTTGTGCTGTCTCACTTGGTCGTTTTCATTTATTTGTGTTGTGTGCCTGGTCCTTGGGATCTGAGTCCCTTCTTCCCTTTATAGGTTTGGGTTTGAAGGTGAGCAATGTAGAGTTGATCGTTCCCTTATCATTATGCCTGCAATTTTACCTAGCTACCACTAGGTGGAGAGTAAATACATACTTGGCTTTCCCTCAAGCGTGTGGTTATTGAGTCAAATTCACGTGCGTGGTGTGTGTTGGGACATATCTGAGAACTGAGGGTGGGAGGAGAGGGGCTGTGAATCTCGAGGATGCCTTGTGTGTATGACTCAAAATGAAATATTCAGAGACCTCCTCCCCAGAGTTCAGACAGGGGAAAATACCTCCAGGCAGTAGGTTCCACACTAGCAATGACATCCGTGAAAGATGGGTTCCATTCCTTTGGTATCTGTTTGGCAGTTATTGAAAGATGAGGAGCATTTTGTACGATTTGAGACCTTTGGAGGACCCAGAATCACAGTTGCCTAATCCAGTGTGTGCTAGTCACTCAGTCATGTCCAACTCTTTGCAACTCCATGGACTGTTGCCCGCCAGGCTCCTCTAGCCACAGATTTCTCCAGGCAGAAATACTGAAGTGGGTAGCCATTACCTTCTCCAGAGGATCTTCCTAATTTAGGGATCGAACCTGGGTCTCCTGCTTTGCAGCCAGACTCTATGCCACCTGAGCCACCAGACATGCATCCAAATTCCATCATTTCCATCACAAGCATATGGGAACACCTGGAATACTTTGCTTCCACCCGGGATCTCAGAGTCAACCTCGCTCTTTGGAGAGGGCCCTGGCTCGGGAGCTGCCTTGGTTCATATCCTGTGCTGTTAAGCATGTTTGAAACTCCATGTCTGTTCCCATTTCATTTTCTGTGCCCTAATTCAAGTCAGCAAATCCCTCAGCCTGATTTTAGAGAACCAAGAACCCATTTCCCAAGCCCAAGATTGGGACCTTGTTCATCACAGAGATGTGTCATCCATCCAATTTCTCCTAAAAAGCAAGATGCTTCTCACCAGCACAGTGCGTCCCAGTTCCCCACTTGAGAAGATGGATTCACAACAGGGAAGCTGGGGATCAACTCTCATAGAAGGATGGAAGGATTCCTGATGACACGGGACACCTTATTGGATTGTCTGCTCCCATCAATACTGAGCACATGCTGGGTAACTTTCCTGTCTTGCTGGTGAGCTGTGAATGGGAAATATTCAGAATTACTTTGACTTTTCTTTCTTATTTTTTTTAAGATTTCTTTTTATATGGAGCATTTTTAAAGTCTTTATTGAATTTGTTACAATACTGCTTCTGTTGTTTATGTTCCGTTTTCTTGGCCATGAGGCATGTGGGATCTTAGCTTCCTGACCAGGGATGAAATTCACATCCTCTGCGTTGGAAACCTGGAGTCTAAACCACTCCCCACTTTGACTTTTCTATCTGTGCCTCCATTGTAGTTATCCAGAGTCCTGTTTTTGTCCTTTCCCCTCCCTTTCAATACCTGCTTTTGTAACCAGACTGAGAACCACCCCGCTAAGTTTGCAGTGACTGCCGTAGCTGTCAGTGTCCCTGCATTTCACCCCAGACCGGAGCCCTTAGCCAAAGAGAGCCTTAACCTCTCAAATACCATCCACAGGTGTGGCGTTAGAAGTGGAGAAGTTTCCCAGCATCTCTTCCCATTCTCTGAGCTCTGCCAAGTCCTGGACCACCTGCTCCCTCCAGCCCTGAGATGCTGTTCCTTTAGTAGTGAGAAAAGGTTCCTGAAGACCTTTAAAGTGTCTGCTAAGCTGCAGGATCTCCGATTCTGCTGCTGTGTAGTTTTCCTTTTGTCTCCAGTGAAGGACAAGTGCGTCTCTGGATCTGGTTGCTGTTGGCAGCGGGTGGATGAGGTGGAAGCACCGTCTTTGGGGTGGGTCTCTTCTAGCCCTTTGGGAGTTGGCGGAACTTGCCTCTTTACTTGGGAGGGGCTGGTCGGGGAGCTGGGGATCCAGCCAGGTATGGTTTCCCAGGAAACCACAACCCAAGTCCCTAGTTTACTAGTGTCTTTGTGTATCGTCATAGATCTTCTATGACCCCTACCCCCACCTCCTACCCTGGAGCAGGAACATCAGACTCAGATTCTGAATGAAGAAGAAACTAGGGATCAGAATTGAGTATGAGATCAGCAAGCGTTTTGAAGTCAGACAGAATTACATTCAAGTTTGGGTTCAGTCATTGTGTGGGCTTGGACAAGTTTCTTAATCTCTCTGGTCCTAAGCTCTCTCATCTGTAAACATCAAGGCTGCTGCCTCATTGAGCCTCTCAGGTGGCTTAGTGGTGAAGAATCCACCTGATATCGCAAGAGACTTAGGCGATGTGGGTTTGATCCCTGGGTCAGGAAGATCCCCTGGGGAAGGAAACGGCAACCCACTCCAGTATTCTTGCCTGGAAAATTCCTCTGGGTTGGTATGCCAATTGAATGAAGCAGTGTATGCAAAATGCCCAACTGTGTGCCTGGTACTCATTAGCCAGTGTTAACCCTTCTCTCCCCAGAGCGCCCTGGGGCAGCTGATCAAGATGGTGCCACCCCAGTTACCATAGCTCTGTCGAAGCAGGAGCTCGGGAGCCGAGTAGCCAAAAACCGGGAATCCACTGCAGTAGGGAGAGTGGCCCAGCCTCGTGCCTGCCCCACCCCAGCTACATTCACAACAGGAAGGCAGTCCATGCTCTTGGCCTCTTATCAGTGTTCCCAGGATTGACTGCCCAAACTCACATTCCTTCAGAGCGTGGCCTGGAGCCTCCTCCAGCTTGTGAAATCTCCCAGACAGAACACGTGTTCTTGGCACCAGACTTGCCCTGGTGCTTACCCTGACCGCCTCATTCCAGGAGTTCCTTCTCTTCAGAGACCCTTTCTACTCTGCGTGGCCACATGAGCCTGACCTTTACAAAACGACTTACGTTCAAAGCCCCTGAGTTGCGTTATGACCTTGGACACTTTGGAAAGGTGTCAAGTGAAGAATTTCCATCTATTTCCTCCTTCACTCCCTCTGTCCTCCTCTCCCTCCCTTCTTGTTTCCCCCTCCCTCCTCTTCTCCCTCCCACCCACAAGTACTGTTTACTCACTCTGGAGGAAGTGTAGTGCTAGGTGCTGGGAATATGGAACCAAAGTCACAATCCCTGGTCTTAAAAAGCAGAGACAGGGCCTTCCCTGGCAGTCCAGTGGTTAAAGACTTCACCTTCCCATGCAAGGGCCCAGGGTTCCATCCCTAGTCAGGAAGCTAAGATCCCACATCCTACTGCGGCCACATGAAACTGTATTGTAACAAATTTAATACAAGGTTTAAAACCGGTCACATCAAAAAAAGTCTTAAAAAAGAAGCAGGGACAAGTGAGCAGTTGATTGAAAGACGGCAGTGACCAGTGCAGTGAGGCAGGGGTGTATGGCCGGGAGTGGCCGAGGGGACACAGGGCAGGGAAGGGGGGCAGAGTCAGGATTGGGAAGAAACCTGGGAAGAGCTGATGCCCGAGTGGAGACTCGATAGAGGGTCAGCAGGACGATCCACGCAGACTCGACCATGTGAGAAAGGTCCAGGGCCAAGAAAGCAGGACTCATTTGAGAAATGCAAGTGACTGGGGAGGGCTGGAGGGTGGGCTGTAAGAGGGGGTTGGACAGGTTGGCAGATCATGGAGGACCTTATAGGTTACATTAGGGAGTTGAAGCTTCATCCTGAGCATAATGGGGACCCTAGAAGGGCTTTCCCTGGGGGTGACTTGGTCAGAAGGAGAGTCATTTATTTCATACCCTACGATATTGGACTCCAAGACCCAGAAATGTCCTGATGTCACTGAATACATGTTTCCCTGCCCCCAAGTCTGAGAGGCTCATGACTCAATCACAGTATAAAGGCAGGGTGGGCAAATGCTTAGGGATAGAGGGAGAGAGGGACTGGGGTTAGTACAGGAAGTGCTGGGGTAATGATGTAGTCCTGCTGGGTCTGATCCTGGTAGGTAGTTACAGTGTCTTTGTATTAGAAATGATAATGGGAAGTTTTGAGAATTTGCAACATCCCTTGGTTCCTACTGTTTCATTCTACATGTGTTCTATCATCCCCATTTTACAGACCAGCACATCAAAGCCTAGAGAGGGAAAGATGAGAGCCGGGGAGCTCCCTGGTGATCTAGTGGTTGGAATTTAGCACTTTCACTGCGGTGGCCTGGGTTTAATCCCTGGTAGGGTAACTGAGATCCTGCAAGCCCTGTGGCATGGCCACCGCTCCCTCCCAAAAAAGAATGAGAGCAGGAACATCAACTCCCCACTTTGTGTTCTTTTCTTTTTTTAAAAAGAAACAACAACAACAAAAAACATTTTATTCATTTATTTATGTATTATTTATTTGGCTGCACTGGGTCTTAGTTGCGGCATATAGGGTCCAGCACCCCGACCAGAGAGAGAACCTGGGTCCCCTGCATTGGGAACTCGGAGTCTTAGCCACTGGACCCCCAGGGAAGTCGCCCACCTGTGTTCTCTACCTACTCCTGCCTGCCTGCGTTCAGTGGGTGGGGAAATCGATAACAAGAAGGAAACAGCAGATACCAGAGTTATTCTATTTTCTTCTAGTATTTTCCATTAAAAATGGTGGTCATGACCCATAAATTAATTTCATGGCCTACTAATCAGTTACAATCCACAGGATGATAGAACATGGGCACTAAAATGAGAGCTGGGACTCAAGATGACTTAATTTTATCCTTTTTAAGTAAAGCATGCATTTACCAGAATAACGACAAAAAAATTTATGGTGCAAAATGGAATAATTAATTTATTACATGATTAATTAGCTCAAAAGTCATCTGTGGACTCTACACTGGATTAAACCCTGGGATACAGGAATGAATAAAAATATAATGCCTCTCTTGAGATGCATATGATCTAAGGTGGAAAGAAACCCATAAAGAGTCATTTTCAATCAATTAATAATTCAGTTAAGGGCTGGATAAGGGACTGTGTGTGTATTGGTAACAGAGCAGGGGCACCAATCTCATCTTGTGAGAGAGTTTCTGAGAGCTTCCCGAAGGCGATGCTGTCTCAGAAGCATTGTTAAGGAGGATAGGTGTTAGCTGGGAGAAGAAGATTGCGTGGGGTAATAGTTGGTGGAGGTGGAGGAGAGCAGAGGACTGGGGAAGGGCAGTCTGTGCAGCCGACATCCCATGCTGGGCTTGGGGAATTACTGCTTCAATCGTCCTGGAGGAGGGTGGGGGGTAGGATGGGGGACAAGATATGGGGGGGGGGGCGTGATGGGAGATCAGATGGGAGAAGAGGCATGGACCAGAGCCTGGGGTTTTCTTCTAGGTGGTAGGGAGCTATTGAAAGTTTAAAAAGTGCTTAGTTTTTCTTGAAGAACAGTCAGATGATCTCTGCGCCTTTATCTGCCTTTAATGTTACTCAAATTTGATAGATGCACCATTGTTTAGTGTTGTGTTAATTTGTGTTTCGCTGAGTGCTGGTGGAACAAAAAATTTTTCATGTGTTTATTAGCTCTTTGCACTTATTCACATCCTTTGCCCATTTGTCTTTTGGGATTTTAATATTTTTCTTATCGATCTATATGAGCTCTTTATATATTAAGGATAACAACCCTTTGTCATATTTATTGCATGGACTTTCCCCAGCCTTGTCATTTGCCTTTTAGTTTTGTTTAGAATGGTTTCTGACATGCAGCCGTTTTAAATTTGGTGTAGTCAAATGTATTGATTTTCTTTCCCTTAGTGATTTCTCTTTCATTGCCTTTATGCTTAGAAAATCCTCTCTCATCCAAAGATCAAATAAATATCATTGAAATGTTTGGAGAAGTGACGTGCCACGGGTGAATGATTGTTAATATTCACAAGTTAGATGTAGTGGTAAAACAAACAAACAAACCAGACTGGATGAACTCAAACCTTCCTTTGTTTACCACAAACCCAGCTCAAAGTTAAAGGTGGGAACCATAAGGGATCAAAGAGATGGATGAGGGTGATGATGAGGAAAGGCAGAGAGAGTCTTCAAGGACTAGTAGGAGGTGGTCAGTGTGGGGAGGAGCTCCATATCCTAAGTTAAATACGAAAGAACATAGCATGTTTGGCTAGAATCTTAGATGAGACAAAGCAGGGATGGGAGAGTGGGTTGGAAAGAGGATCAGGGAAAGCCAAGCAGGGCCCATAAATCATGCTTACTGTATCCTGAGGACAATGGAGAGCCATTGAAGATATAATCCAAATAATTCTTGGTACCTCAAGGAGTCATTCTTTGCACAGTTTCACCTGAGGAAGCACAGGCTGGCAGTCAAAAGTAACCAGAAATGAAGAATGGTGACAAGCTTGACAATGGTTCTAGTCTGCACCCCCTTGGAGAGACTGGGTGCGTTCAGGGTAGCGTGGCTGGGTGTAGACTGCACTCCCTTCGGACTAACCTTTCTTCAATCTGGACCAGATAGATGGTGGGGAGATGATGTCATCTCTCCCTTTTTTTAATGGCTTTTGGTCACACTGCACAATGTATGGGATCTTAGTTCCCTGACCAGGGATCAAACTCATGCCCCCTGCAATGGAACCTCGGAGTCTTAATCACTGGACTGACAGGGAAGTCACTGTCATCTCTTATTCTTTTTCCTTCTCTTCCCTGGTCCCAGGAGAGAGTCTGGGTTCAGATCCTGACTCCATCACTCCAGACACATCTCCTTTCCCAACTGCCTGCCTCGCTTCCTTGTGTAAACTGCATGTGATACATGCTACTTGCCAAGCATTATCTAGTGATGGAGCTACAAGGCAGAAATAAGCCACACAGTTTCTGCCCACGTGGCTAGTGAGGAAAGGCAAATATCAAGGAAATGACTGTTTGAATCAATGGAAAATGAAAAGTTTTAAAAAGTATTTTAAAAGGATAGAGAAAATCTTATGAGAGATTGCTAGGGAAACTGATCTATCTAGATGTCAAGAAAGTCTGATTATCGGGGATCTACTCTGTGGAGGATATTCAGGAGTTCAGAGATGGAGAATGGAGACGCAAGGAAGAGTCCAGGCAAAGGTCATTTGGCAGAAGGACAAGAACTGAGACAAGGCTAGTGTGATTGGTGAGGAGACTGGGAGGAAGACAAAGTTGACAGTAAAGCAGGATTTCAAGCCACACCCAACCTTTTAAGCCTGTGAAGGATATTGGTCTTTATGTGAAGAGTGATGTGAGTCCATTCAAGTGGTTTACTTGTAGTTTGTGGGGTTGGAGTGAGCTGGAGGTGCAATAATATTTGTACTTTGAAAAGGTCTTTTTGGTTTCTCTATCGATGACCAGTTGGATTAGGGCTTCCCTAATGGCTCAGCTGCTAAAGAATCCGCCTGCAATGTGGGAGACCTGGGTTCAATCCCTGGGTTGGGAAGATCCCCTGGAGAAGGGAATGGCTACCCACTCCAGTATTCTGGCCTGAAGAATTCCATGGACTGTATAGTCCAGGGGTCACAAAGAGTCAGAAACGACTGAGCGACTTCCACTTTCAGTTGGATTAGGCCAGACTGGATAGGGGAGACCCAGTGCTATTGCATTAATCAAGGCAAGAGAATATGGTAGCTTGGTCTGGGCAGGGAGAGGGAGATGGGAAGTTAGGGGAGTAGACACATTCAAGAGAGATTTATGAAGTAAAAGGAATAGGTCTTGGGGTGGATTGGCTATGGAACAGTGATGCAAGATGATGAGGTATCCAGAAAGACCCCTTGGTTTCAGATTTGCACACCTACGTTCTAGGACAGTTTGGGAATAGTGATCACCGTTATAGGAAATGACCGAGGAGGATCAGGCTTGGGAAAGATGTTGAGACCATCTGCTTCGGATTTGAAGAGTATTAGGTGCATTAGAGATATCATAAGCTGAGTTTGATATTTAAGCCAAGAACTTTCAGATATACAAGCTGGGTTCAGAAAAAGCTGAGGAACCAGAGATCAAATTTCCAACATTCATTGGATCATAGAGAAAGCAAGGAAATTGCAGAAAAACGTCTACTTCTGCTTCATCGACTACTCTAAAGCTTTTGACTGTATGAATACAACAAACTGTGGAAAATTCTTAAAGAGATGGGGATACCAGACTACCTTACCTGCCTCCCGAGAAATCTGTATGCAGGTCAAGAAGCAACAGTTAGAACTGGACATGGAACAACAGACTGGTTCCAAACAGGGAAAGGAGTACATCAAGGCTGTATATTGTCACTCTGCTTATTTAACTTATATGCAGAGTACATCATGCAAAATGCCAGGCTGGATGAAGCACAAGCTGGAATCAAGATTGTCAGGAGAAATAGCAACAACCTCATATATGCAGATGATACCACTGTTATGGCAGAAAGTGAAGAGGAACGAAAGAGCCTCTTGATGAGAGTAAAAGAGTGAAAAAGCTGGCTTAAATCTCAGCATTAAAACAGCTAAGATCATGGCATCCAGTCCCATCAATTCATGGCCAATAGAAGGGAAAAAGTAGAAATAATGACAGACTTTATTTTCTTGGGCTCCAGAATCACTGCAGACAGTGACTGCAGACATAAAAGATGCTTCTTGGAAGAAAAGTTGTGACAAAATTAGACAGCATATTAGAAAGCAGAGACACCAGTTTGCCGACAAAAGTCCGTATAGTCAAAGCTATCATTTTTCCAGTAGTGATGTATGGCTGTGAGAGTTGGGCCATAAGGAAGACTGAGCACCAAAGAATTGATGCTTCTGAACTGTGGTACTGGAGAAGACTCTTGAGAGTCCCTTGGGCAGCAAGGAGATCAAACCAGTCAACTCTAAAGGAAATCAACCCTGAATATTCTTTGGAAGGATGGATGCTGAAGCTGAAGCTCCTGTACTTTGGCCATCTGATGCTAAGAGCCCACTCACTGGAGAAGATGCTGATGCTGAGAAAGATAAGGCAAAGGAAAAGGGCATGACAGAAGATGAGATGGTTAGATAGCATCACTGACTCAATGGACATGAATTTGAGCCAACTCAGAGGAGCCTGGGTGCTGCCATCTGTGGGGTCACAGAGGGTTGGACATGACTTAGCAACTGAACAATAACAACGAGTTGAGTTTGATACAATGGTTCAGGGAAGACTCTGCTGGAAATTTTTTAGTACAGTATTTTAAAAAATATTTTATTTATTTCTTTGGCTGTGACAGGTCTGAGTTGCAGCACCCAGGATCTTTTGTTGTGGTGCATGGACTCTCTATTATGGCTCATGGGCTCAGTAGTTGCCATGAACAAGTTTAGTTGTTCCAAGGCAACTAAGGCTCTTAGTTGGGATCTTAGTTCCCTGACCAGAGATCAAACCCATGTCCCCTGCATTACAAGGCAGATTCTTACACACTGGACCGTGAGGGATGTCCCGAGGCTGCAGATTTTTTGTCGATCTCTGTTAGAGTTGCAGCTGACGAGGTGATGCTAGGGAAAGAGTATGGGGTGAAAAGAGAAGAGGGCCATAAGTCACTCTAACATCTAATATAGTCTTGGGCCAGTCTAAGGCCATTGTAGAGTTATGTTGATGGTCACATAAAATACCATATGCTCAGTGCCTAGCACTTAATACGCACTTGATAAATGCTAGAAACATTTCCCTTCTCTCTGTTAACTATTCTGCTACCTTTATTTTATTTCTATGTATTTTCTGGCTCCATGTATTGCCCCCAGAGACTTAAACCTAATTCTTCCAACTTGAGATGGCTCCAGGGTACCTGTTGTCTATACCAGGCAGGCACTGTTTTCCAACACTCAGCCTGGGAGAGCCTCCCTTTTTGAGAGCTGTCTGAACCTGAACTAAGAGAACTCTGGGCCTTTGTTTGGTTGACCAATGACCAACACTTGGAGGGCCAGTGTTCTTAGCATACACAGTGACACCTACCGTAGAATTATCTACCTTAGATAATCATGCCCCCTATCATTTCTAGAACATTTGGTGAGCTTTTTTTTTCCCCCACAGAATTTTCACAGTGATTATCTCTGTTGTTCATCACAGGATTTTTCATTATGAAATGCATTTGCATATTTTATTTACCTTGAATTCTTCTCCCAGCACTGAAACCACAGCATTTTGAGCAAATACACATAAGGATGGCTTAGGAATTCACTCCTCTTATGCTTAACCTCGCTTGCTCTTGTTTTCCCATTTTATTTTCAAACTGTGAGTTTTATCTTCCTGGTCGTATTCTTCCCCATGTTTCAGCAGTTCTCAAAATCACAATCCTACTCTTTTTTTCTTTCTTTTTGGCACCTTGCCCTCTTCATCTCCTTTCACCGACACCGAGTCTTCGGTTCCCAAAGCCCACCGATCCGGCATATTCAGGAGCTCACATTTTAGACTCCTCTTCACCTCATTTCTCTCTGACTCAGGTACTGTTTATTCTGCACTGAAGCTTCATTTGAGCTTTAACTAGAGATTTGTTATGCAAGGCAGCCTCATCCAGGTTCTTCCTTTGCCCCTGGCATCTTTTAAAGATTCTCTCTGCTTCTCAAGTCTCAAATCACTCCCTTCTCCCCGCCTCCCTCCTGCATAACATTTCCCTGATTTTTCTGCTCCCTGTGTTCATCCTCTCACTAAACACGGTGGAGCCCTACGATGAATCAGACTCTGCTGGGCTCTGGGGATTCAGACGCCCGTGACCTGGTCCATGACCTTGAAGTGCCCTCGGTCTGCCACAGTGGGTCGCAAATGCAATAGCACATCGGAATAATTGAATTTAAAAGAAGGCCAAAGAGATTCCGATTTAATTGGTCTAGAGTGGGACCCAGGAATTGTTATTTTTTAAAAAGAGAGTCTAAAGTGCAGCCAGGGATGAGAAGCGCTCACTGGCCTAATAGATGAGATAGGTGGGTAAACAAATGATTATAATACAATGTGAAGGCAGAAGGAAGCAAGCAAGGCTGGAGGAGAATAAAGAGAAGCTCCTCGTTCACCCCGGGGTCCTGACTCAGGGCCCCCTCCCGTTCTAGAGATCCTTTCACAGAGCCGCCTCCCGACTGATAGGATGGGAGAAACAGCGTCTCTCAAAGCTGGGTTACCTTCACAGAAGAGCAATTAGGAGCCAGAGCCTGGCCTTGGGCATCAGGCCAACCTGCAACCAAATCTTAGTCTTGTCGCTTGTTAGCTGTGTGGCCTTAGGCAAATTGCTTACCTACTCCTAAGTCTCAATGCCCTCCAGAGGGTAGGTCAATAAAGTGCGTGTGTGAATTTTTATTTTTTTATTTTTGCCTGCACTGGGTCTCTATTGCTGCACTTGGGCTTTCTCTAGTTGTGGCCAGCGGGGGGCTCCTCTCTAGTTACGGTGCGTGGGCATCTCATTATGGGGGCTCCTCTTGCTTCTCTAGCATGGGCTCTAGAGCACAGGCTCAGCAGTTGTGAGGCACAGGCTTAGTTGCTCCACAGCATATGGAATCTTCCGGGACCAGGGATCGAACCTGTGTCCCCTGCATTGGCAGGTGGATTCTTAACCACTGGACCACCAGGGAAGCACCTGTGTGTGTGTGTGTGTGTGACGTGAGGGGTCTGATGTCTATAGTGTGTCTAGCCCACTGCCCTACACCTAGTCTGTGTTCAAAAAATTGTGACTACAACTGCTTTGAAGTACCATATATGCACTAAAGATGCTCAGTTTTTCTTCTTTCAGCAGCAAACACTCAAATGACCATCTGTGTTTGCCCTATCAGTCTATCCCTGCCTGAGGGGGAAACTCTTCACTTGGTCTAGCTTCATGAAGTTTTCAAAGGTGCTAACATCTGAACCTCACCCCGCCACAGCACCCACTTTTCCAGATTCTTTCTTTCAAGTGTTTGCCATTTTCTTTTTTTCCCCCCCTCTTTTTATTTTTTAAATTTTTAAAAAGTAATTTATTTTTATTGGAGGCTAATTACTTAACAATATTGTGGTGGTTTTTGCCATACATTGACATGAATCAGCTACGGGTGTACGTGTGTCCCCCCGTCCCAAAACCACCTCCCACCTCCCTCCCCATCCCACCCCTCTGGGTCGTTTGTCCCAGTGCACCGGCTTTGAGTGCCTTGTTTCATGCATCGAACTTGGACTGGTCATCTATTTCACATATGGTAATATACATGTTTCAGTGCTATTCTCTCAAATCATCCCACTCTCGCCTTCTCCCACGGAGTACGTTTTCCATTTTCTTTGCCTCCAGAGTTCCCACCAATATTTCTCCTGGTTCATCATCTGGCCCAAAGCCAATTGTGGACCTGAGTGTGGTGACCCAGTCTCCCCACACTTCCTCTGTGACTTCTCCTAGGATGGCCAAGTGGTTGGATGTCATCCAGCGTGGCACCCACAGCCTCGTCTGCGGGGGCATCCCCCTCATGCCAACCTTGGCACAAAAACCTTGCCCCTACTTGCTCCACAGTCCTGGGCTCCAACTTGTCAGAGCTGCCCACTGTCCTTTCCATATGTATTGTTCTTATTTTTATTATTTAAATTTTTTTTAAATTGAAGTATAGTTGATTTACAATGTTCTATTAATTTCTGGTGTACAGCATAGTGATTCACATATATAGAATAGCATGTAAAAGAATTTATATATAGAATAGAAAAGAATTTGAAAAAATATATCAAAATATATAATAAAAATATAAAAAATTAAAAATTGAAATATAGTGACTTACAAGGTTGTGTTAATTTCAGAGAAGTGATTCAGTCATATATTTCTCTTCTTTTCCAGATTCTTTTCCTTTATAGTTTATTATAAGATATTGACTAGTTAATATCCTGGGCTGCACAGTAGGTCCTTGCTCTTTCTCTATGTTATACATAGTACACACGCATTCTTGTTTCCTTGGCTAGCCTTCTCCTTTTCCCGAGACAGCAGTCCGAGGTTTGCTTGGTCTTGAGGCAGTTTGAAGAACTCGACAGCCAGACCCCAAGTCCCTGGGGCGCTGTCTTGGTTTTCGGGCTTGGTCAGTTCTAGAATTGTGACATTAGCTGGGAGGCTGTATTCTCTCTGCACAGCCTGCCCGGCTCCCTCTGAGCCTTCCTTGCTCCGGGGACAGACCTCTGAACACTGCTTGCTGTTCATGCTTCTGTCGGGCACCACGTTTGTCCATCTCTCCCCTTTCAGCTGCACTGCCGCGCTCTGACCCTCCCCGCTTCCAGCATTTCCCAGGGATGCACAACCCTCCACCCTGCCTGCTACCCTGTCTTTCTCTCTTCACTGCCAGTCTGTTTGTACAGTCTTCTCACTTTGGTTCTTTTTTAATTTTTCTTTTTGAGTGATTTCTGTTTCAATCCATCACCTTTGCCGTTTGTCTCTCCGATCTTCATTATTTACTTCTGCTAAAGGGCTTACCTGTTCTGCTCCTCACAACTCTGGGCTTTATTCTTCCCTGTGAGAAGCTTTCTCATATTGTCTCTCCAGGTGACTTGGCCGCATCTGGCTTACTAAAGATAAACACAACTGCTTTTTCCTTAATCACTGTTCTTGTTGGGCTGATAATTTCCTCCTGACCTGGCGGGACTTTGTGTACCCTGCCATGCCCCCTCCGCGGGGAGAGGGGGGGAATCACATTCTGTACCTACCTTGCTGGAGTCCATGGACCCCTTATGCACATGCCTGGGAGGCCCATCAGTTCAGTTCAGTTCTGTTCAGCCACTCAGTCATGTCCGACTCTTTGCGACCCCATGGACTGCAGCATGCCAGGCTTCCCTGTCCATCACCAACTCCTGGAGTTTACCCAATCTCATGTCCATTGAGTTGGTGATGCCATCCAACCATCTCATCCTCTGTTGTCCCTTTCTTCTCCCGCCTTCAATCTTTCCCAGCATCAGGGTCTTTTCAAATGAATCAGCTCTTTGCATCAGGTGGCCAAAGTATTGGAGTTTCAGCTTCAACATCAGTCCTTCCAATGAACACCCAGGACTCCTTTAGGATCCCAATGATCTCCTTTAGGATGGACTGGTTGGATCTCCTTGCAGTCCAAGGGACTCTCAAGAGTCTTCTCCAACACCACAGTTCAAAAGCATCAATTCTTTGGCGCTCAGCTTTCTTTATAGTCCAACTCTCACATCCGTACATGACTACTGGAAAAACCATAGCCTTGACTAGATGGACCTTTGTTGGCAAAGTAATGTCTTTGCTTTTTAATATGCTGTCTAGGTTGGTCATAACTTTCCTTGCAAAGAGTGTTTTGTAATTTCATGGCTGCAGTCACCATCTGCAGTGATTTTGGAGCCCCCAAAAATAAAGTCAGCCACTATTTCCACTGTTTCCCCATTTATTTGCCATGAAGTGATGGGACCGGATGCCATGATCTTTGTTTTCTGAATGTTGAGCTTTAAGTCAACTTTTTCACTCTCCTCTTTCACTTTCATCAAGAGGCTCTTTAGTTTTTCTTCACTTTCTGCCATAAGGGTGGTGTCATCTGCGTATCTGAGATTATTCATATTCCTTTTGGCAATCTTGATTCTAGCTTGTGCTTTATCCAGCCCAGTGTTTCTCATGATGTACTCTGAACATAAGTTAAATAAGCAGAGTGACAATATAGAGCCTTGATGTACTCCTTTTCCTATTTGGAGTAGCAGTTATTGTTCCTGTTATGAGATTAGGAAAATGAGACTTAGCAGGGAGGAAACTGAAGCCCCAGAGGAAGTAAGTCTGCAAGCTTGTGTGGCTAATAAGGGAAGATCTGCGAACAGTCAGGCCAAGACATTCCCAGTTCATTGCCGGGTGCAGGGCTCTACCTGGGCATGACAACTGGGCAGGCAGCCTGTGCAAGGATGAGCTCTGGATGCCGCTCTCAGGAAGGTATCATAAACTCCTCTTGGTGTGAGCCTATGACCCTGGCCTGCTGGTCTGTTGGGTTAGTGTTTCAGAAGGGCAGATGCTTCTATTTATTTTTAGGGTGTCAGCCACAGGGACTCTAGGACCAAGATTCAGCAATGTCTTCCCTTGTACACCAGATATAAGGCATACAGTCTCAATGGTTTTCTGGCTTGGATGTGCCTTTTTTTAAAAAAAATCATTTTTTTAAGATTTTGTGTGTGTGTGTGAACCATTTTTAGTCTTTTTTGAATTTGTTACAATATTGCTTCTGTTGTTTGTGTTCTGATGTTTTGGCTTAGCTCCACAATGGGGCTGGAACCACACAGCCTACTTTGGAAGGTGAAGTCTTAACCACTGGACTGCCAGAGAAGTCCCTGGATGTTCCTTTAGTCCAGTTTTGTCTGGATAAGAAGTCCAGCTAGGAGAGCAAACTCAATCATTCCATTCAACCTCGTGCTTCCTGCACAGGTGGGATCAGGTGGTGTGCATGTGTATGTGTGTGTGTGTGGAATGCATATGTGTACATGTTTAAGGGTAGGGATTTGCTCTTACTTAAGCGCCTGCAATGCGGGAGACCTGGGTTTGGTCCCTGGGTTGGGAAGATGCCCTGGAGGAGAACATGGCAACCCACTCCAGTATTCTTGTCTGGAGAATCCCCATGGACAGAGGAGCCTGGCAGACTGTAGTCCATGGGGTCGCAAGGAGTCGGACTGAGCGACTAAGCACAGCAGAGCACAAGCTAAGACTGAAAACGGAAGACTCATGTTGTTTTGCAAGATAGAATCTCTCTTCTCATCTTCCTTTAGAAACTCCACTCAAATGTGCTCTTCTCGTGTGGAGGCATGTCGCAGGATGTGCAGTGTCTTCTCCCCAACTATTCTTTATTCCTGCCTGGGAGGAGGAGTGTCCAGACTGGCTGGACAGAAGCGGGTATTCTCTGGGTCACCCTCTAGTGGACAGGGCCGCTGTGACTCTAAATGAGTGAGGATCCAGGTAGACTGCTTCCGGTCAAGTTCCCTCACTCCTCAGAGAGCCCTCCTGCTCCTACTGTCTCGAGGTGGGGCATCTTTGGTCCAGGCTAGGGGCTCCTTCCTAGAAGGCTCGCATCCTTGTCAGCATAGCTGAACTGAGCTTCCTCTGAGGCCTCATCACAGTCTCTGCAGGTGAGTCTCAGGGTGTGTGTCTGTTCCAATATTTAGATTTGAGAGTTAAGAATTCCCACATATACCCTTGGCCTGATCTGAATTCTCCAACATGAATTATAGGAAAGCCCATGGTTCGAGATCTGGAACACAGCAGAGTAGACGAGTAAACTTGATATTTGTTTTCCATTTGGTTTGTAATCCTTGTGTATCTGTGTCATTGGTTTATCTTGTTGGAGCTTGGAGAAAGGAGAGAAATGTGTTACCTGGGGCCCCTGCTGTTGGTCATCATGAGAAATGTGTGACAAAAAGTCATAAAAACATGAACAGTGTGGAAGAGTTCAAAGGTAAACTCTTGAAGTACAGAAGCACCGGGATGAAAAAACAGAAACTACCTAATCACTTAGGGGACCCGTGATCACCATGTGGAGGTGCTGAAGCTGCTAGAAGCCTTAAGAAACAAGGGGCCTCACATGGGTTGGGTCCCCCTGCACGCTGAGCTGATTTAAATGCTGTCTGTGCATTATTTCATTTAATCTTCACAATCAGTGAAGGATCTTACTAGAAGGATGTGATTATTCCCACCAACCCTTGGATTAGGGCGATCAGGTATTGGCCCGAGGCCGCAGAATGACTTAGTAGCAGATTTGGGATAAACACCCAGGTCTCCCAAAGCCTATTTTCAGGTCCTTCTCCTTTCAGGTCCATTTTGATTCACCCAGTTTTTTGGTTTTTTAAAAATTTAATTCTGGCTGCACTAGGTCTTCATTGTCCTGAGTGGGCTTTCTCTAGTTGGGGCGAGTGGGGGCTCCTCTCCAGTTGCAGTGCATGGGCTTCTCATTGCAATGACTTCTCTTGTTGTGGAGCACAGGCTTTAGGGAGCCTGGGCTTCATTGACCCCATGGCATGTGGAATCTTCCCGAACCAGGAATCGAACCATGTCCCGTGCATTGCAAGGCGAATTCTTAACCACTGGACCACCAGGGAAGTCTTTGCCCAATTTTATAAATGCCGGGTCTGCCCAGGGTCCCTGAGACAGTGAGGTGCTCCCCCAGGGAGGAGCTGGTGTGGGAGGACCGCCCTGGCTCTCAGGCCTCTGCCTGGCCTGAGCACTGTGGCCAGGTGGCCCCATGGGTGTGGCATGTGTAGCCGTCCCTTTCTTAAGTACACAGAGGGGAAATTTCTCCTGCCTGGGGACAAAGTTCAGAGGGAGCGTCTGGGTGCTGCAGTGCCGGCTGACTGCCATAACACCCGGAATATGGCACAATAAGGTCCAGACAGAGCAAGGACCCAAGTTCACGGTCTTCCCCCGGGCTTTCAGCAGCCCCTCTTTTCACGCTCCTAGAGTGTGGGGAGCTCGCAGTTGGCAGTTTGCGTATGTTACTCGTCCCTTCCCTTCAAGATAAAATTTCAGATTCATGTGTATATACTTTTTTCATTCTCAGGAGTTTTCCTGGGATTTACTCAAATCAAATATGTAGCCAGACCTAACCCACAAAAGCCTTGCTGACGTCCTAAAGTTGGAGACTCATGACTGCTGCTCATGCCTTTAGCCCTGACTCCACCTTCACCGTCTCCTGGCTTTGGACGGGTTCCCTCTGCCTGGAACATCTGTTGCTCAGTTCTCCTTCAAGGAACCTTTCAAATGTTGCCTAATGTAATAGCTAACACTTGTAGACTAATATTGCGTGCCAGGCGTGTTCCAAGCATTTTATGTTTATTCCCTCATTTCATCTTCTCAACAACCATATAGCCTAGCAACCATCATTATTCCTATTTTGCAGATGAAAAAGATGAAGTGCAGAGAGAGTAGGCAACTTGACCACACAGATGTAGAGAGCAAACGCATGGATGCCAAGGGGGAAGGAGAGAGTGGGATGAATGGGAGCTCGGGATTCATATATACACACTACTACGTATAAAATAGGGCTTCCCAGACAGCACAGTGGGAAAGAATCCACCTGCCAACCCAGGAGATGCAGGAGGCTCAGGTTCGATCCCTGTGTTGGGAAGATCCCTGGAGGAGGACATGGCAACCCACTCCAGTATTCTTGCCTGGAGAACTCCATGGATGGAGGAGTCTGGTGGGCTACAGTCCATGGGGTCCCCAAGAGTTGGATCCGACGGAGCAACTGAGCACACAGCACATGTACAAAATAGATAATGAGAGCCTGCTGGAGAGCCCAAGGAGCTCTGCTTGGTGCTGTGTGGGGACCTCAATGGGAAGGAAATCCGAAAAAGAGGGAGCACGTGTATGCATATGGACGATTCACTTTGCTGAACAAGCAGAAACTGACACAGCAGACAGCAGTGCAAACCAACTATACTCAAACAAACAAACAAACAAACAAACAAATCTCATCCAAGCTTACACTGTTAATAAGTGGCAGACCTGAGATGGTGTTCTGGTCTGTTTCCAAATATGGAAATTGGCAACATGGGATAGTGAAGGCACGTGGGTGGGTGGGATTCAAATCCTGGTCCCATCATTAAAGCTGTGTGAATTTGGGAGGTGGTTTAGCCTTTTGGAACTTCAATTTTCTCATCTCCAAAAGGCAGTAATACATCCAACATCATATAGTCACTTATGAGGTTGAAAAGAGATAAACAGAGAAAGAATCAATCACTCACGAGTAAGTAATAAATCTTAGTTTCTTTCTCTTGCCTTTTTTTAAGTTTGTTTTTTAATTGGAGGAAAATTTCTTTACAATGTTGTTTTGGTTTCTGTTGTACAACAATGAGAATCAGTCACAATTATACGCCCTCCTTCTTGAGCCTCCCTCTCCTTCCCCCATCCCACCCCCCTAGATTATCTCAGCGCGCTGGGCTGGACTCCCTGTGTTGTACATTAGCTTCCCACTAGCTGTCTATTTTGCACATGATAGTGTATCTATTCAGTACTACCTTTTCCATTCATCCCTCCCTCTCCTTCCTCTGTGTCCACAAGCCCATTCTCTACATCTGTGTCTTCATTCCTTCCCTGCAAAGAGGTTCATCACTACTGTTTTTCTAGATTCCAAACATATGCGTTAATATATGATATTTGTTTTTCTTTTTCTGATTTACTTCACTTTGTGTAAAAGGCTCCAGGTTCATCCACCTCACTACCACTGATTCAAATTCATTCTTTTTTTATGGTTGAGTAATATTCCATTGTATATAAGTACCACAACTTCTTTATGTGTTCATCTGTTGATGGACATCTAAGTTGCTTCCATGTCTTGGCTATTGTAAATAGTGCTACAATGAACATTGGGGTACGTGTGTCTTTTTAGAATTGTGGTTTACTCAGGGTATATGCCAGTAATGGAATTGCTGGGTCATATGATAGATTTATTCCTGTTTTTTTTAAAGGAATTTCCATACTGTTGTCCATAATGGCTGTATCAGTTTACATTTCCATCAACAGTGCAGGAGCGTTCCCTTTTCTCTACATCCTCTCTGGTATTTACTGTTTATCGATTTTTTGATGATAGCCATTCTGACTAGTATGAGGTGATACCTATTGTAGTTTTGATTTGTATTTCTTTAATAATGAGTGATGCTGAGAATCTTTTCATGTGTTTATTGGCCATCTGTATGTTTCCTTTGGAGAAATGTCTGTTTAGGTCTTCTGCCCATTTTATGATTGGGCTGTTTCTTTTTCTGATATTGAGCTGTATGAGCTGCTTATGTATTTTGGAGACTAATCCTTTGTCAGCTGCTTCATTTGCAATTATTTTCTCCCATTCTGAGGGTTGTCTTTTAATCTTTTTTATTGTTTCCTTTGCTGTGCAAAAGCTTTTAAGTTTAATTAGGTCCCATTTGTTTTTTTGTTTGTTTTTATTTCCATTACTTTAGAAGGTGGGTCAAAGAGGATCTTGCTGTGATTTATGTCAAATCGTATTCTGCCTATGTTTTCCTCTAAGAGTTTTATTGTTTCTGGCCTTAACATTTAAGTCTTTAATCCATTTTGCATTTATTTTTGTAGAAGGAAATGGCAACCCACTCCAGTACTCTTGCCTAGAAAACTCCATGGATGGAGGAGCCTGGTGGGCTACAGTCCATGGGGTCACAAAGAGTTGGACACGACTGAGCGACTTCACTGATCACTGATGGTGTTAGGAAGTGTCCTAGTTTCATTCTTTTACATGTAGCTGTCCAATTTTCCCGGGCTTCCCCAATGGTTCAGCAGTAGAAAATCCTCCTGCCATGCAGGAGACACAGGAGATGTTTGTATACTGGATTCCACTCCTTGGTCTGGAATCCCATGGACAGAGGAGCCTGGCAGGATATAGTCCATGGGGTTGCAAAGAGTCGGATGTGACTGAGCATCTAAGCCCTGACTGTCCAGTTCTCCCAGAACCACTTATTGAAGAGGCTGTCTTTTCTCCATTGTATATTCTTGCCTCATTTGTCAAAGACACAGTGCTCATAGGTGCCTGGGTTTATCGTCTTTCAACTTTGAAATCAGTGAAATACATAAATGTAACATTTTAGCATAGAATAAGGATGTCAGATCTGGGGAGGGTCTCAGCTATGACCTACCTAGACCTGTGCATTGACTGATGGACAACATCTGCTCAAGGGGGCACAGTAAGTTGGCAACTGTGACAGAGGTTGCAATATCTGTCTCTCCTAATATCTGTCCTCCTCGTCTTCCTTAGTAATGCAGCTCTTGGTTTTCAGCTGGGTTCATAGCTTCTCAGAAAAAGACATTTTCTAGCTTTTCTTGGAGAAAGTGCGGCCAGTTCTGGTCAATGAGACGTTGGTGGAGACATCACAGGGTACTTTCTAGAAGCCTCCTTTAAAGGAGAGAAGGCAGGTCCTTCTCCCTTTCTTCCGTCTTGCTACTGGGAAGGCAGATCTGATAACTAGAGCTCCAGCTGCCATCTTGGAAGCCAGAGGACAAGTCACTCTGTAGGAATGACAAAGCCTTCACACAACTCTGAATTATATACCTCTGGATCTATTTCACATGAAACAGAAACAGACTTCTGTCTCGTTGAAGTCACTGTTGTTTGGGTTTCTTGTTACTTCAGTCTAACCTAATCCTAATGGACAGCATTAAATATGGACTAGAACTAAGGTCAATCAACAGTCATTGAATTGATGATGGATCTCCAAGAGAAGGCTTGGGAACTGGCCTGTCTTTTCCATCTCTGCAGATATAGATAAGAGAACCTGGGCTTTCACAATGAAACATCTTGAAGCCCTGAAACGCCTTCTTGTGCCTCATGGGTGAAAACAGGGGTGCCCCTGGAAAGTGGGTGTGGCCAGAGCATGGTTCTCAGGGATTGCTGGTCTGGGATCTGTCACAGGGACAGATTCATGGGTGGAACCATCCAAGGGTTCCGAACGTGGGTCTCTGAGTCAGGTTTGTCCCCCTGAGTTCCTAGTCGGTGGAGAAAACCCAGAAGGATAAGTGAGATGAACTGATAGCCTCTTCTGTTATTCCTCTGGCTGCTACTGGCATGTTTTGAAATTACAGGCTTTTTTTTTTCCCCTTAAAAATGTGTTCCTCTCTTTGATTTTCCCCTTTTGTGAATTAATTTTTTCATCATGAAATATTTCAAGGATCAGACAAGAATAGAAAAGAGTATAATGACTACCTATTTACCCACCGTTAAGCTTGATCAAATCTTAACATTGTGTCATATTTGCATCAGATCTCATTTAAAGAAATAAAACATTACTGATACAACGGAAGCTCCCTGTACTTTCCACTCCCATTCCTATTCTTCTCCCTCCTCTTCAGAGCTAACTATTACGGTGAATCCAGTGTTTATCATTCCTATGTATGATTTTATACTTACATTGTGTATTTATGTATGCATTAATACAATATAGCATTATTCAGTAGGGTTTTAAGTTTAAGATAAAATTGTAGCATCCTCCACTTATCATAGTGTATTCCATTGACTAGTTATACGACAATGTATTGCTCCATTTTCCTCTTGATGAATATTTAGGTTATTTCCTTGTTTTTTCTTCTTTTAAAAACCCAGACAGTGCTGTGATGAACTCCTATACTTATCTCCTGGCACATCTGAGAGAATTTCTTTAGGACAAGTGTTATTTACCATGGCTGGTAGGTCAAATCCTCCGTCACCTGTTTTAGTATGGGATTGTAAATTAAGAATAGTTTTTAGCTTTTCTTTTTTTTAATTTTAAAAAATTAACAGTATACATAACATACAATGTTACTACTTTAACCATTCTTAAAAAAAATTTTTTTTAAAGCATTCTAAAGTTTAGTGGCCTTGACTACCTTCACATTGGTGTATAACCATCATCATCATTCATCTCCAGAACTTTTCCATCTTCTTAAATCAAAGCTCTTTGTGCATTAAACAGTAACTTCCTATGCCCTTCTCCACCCATCCACTTTCTGTTTCTATGAATCTGACTACTCAAGGGACCTCACACACGTGGAGTCATATGTTATTTGTCCTTTGGTGACTGGCTTACTTCACTTAGGGCTTCCCTGGTAGCTCAGACAGTAAAGAATCTGCCTGCAATGCAGGAGACTTGAGTCTGACCCCTGGGTTGGGAAGATCCCCTGGAGAAGGGAATGACAATCCCCTCCTGTATTCTTGCCTGGGAAATCCCATGGACAGAGGAGCCTGGTGGGCTACTGTCCACAGAATCGCAAACAGTCGGATGTGACTGAGCGACTAACACTTTCACTTCACTTTGCATGATGACCTCAAGGTTCATCCGTGTTGCAGCATGTATCAGGATGTCTTCCCTTTTAAGGCCGAAGGATGTTTATTTCATTGTGTGTGTCTACCACAGTTTGTTTATCCATTCACCCTTTGATGGATGATTTTTACATTTTTAATTGTTAAAAAAATAAGAATATTTTGTGAGACATGAAAATGGTATGAAATTCACATTTCAGTAGCCACAAAAAACAAGGTTTATTGAAACACTGGTGGGGCATTCAATTAAGCATTCTCTGCGTATGCTTTTACGCTGCAATTGCAGAGTTGAGTGGTTGTATACTTTCATGGAGACCGTCTAGTCTGAAATGCCTAAAATGCTTACCCTCTGGCCCTTTGCAGAAACAGTTTTCTGAAATGTCTCTGTGGTGCAGAATGACCTAGAGGTGGAGTAGTTGACTGCTAAGGTATGTGCGTCTGTCTTCAGCCTTCTGGATGTGAAATTGCTCTCCAAAGTGAGAGAAACAAGGAGTGCTCCAATTTCCTGTAAACTTTTCTATTTTAATAGCCAGACTCTCTTTAAATGAAGGCACTGAAAAGGCCCCTCAAAAGACATTGTGTAGTTAGTGATGTTGCTGCATAACAAACAACTGTGAAATTTCAATGACTTACAGTAAGCATTTTTTCTGGGCTCTTGGGCTGTGTGTTAACTAGGGTTTGGTTGATCTGCATTGGGCTGACCTCGGCTGGGCTGCAAGCACTGGGGTGGGTCCTGGTCTTCTCCACATGCCTCTTGTCCACCTCGGACTTGTGGCTAACTGAGGCAATTTTTTTTCTCATTGAAAAAGGCAGGAATTCTAGAGGGTAAGACCAATGGTGTGTACAGATGTGCTAAGTCGCTTCAGTCGTGTCCAACTCTTTGCAACCCCATGGACCACAGCCCACCAGAGTTCTCTGTCCTTTGGATTCTCCAGGCAAAAATACTGGAATGGCTAGCCATTCCTTTCTCCAGGAGATCTTCCCAACCCAGGAATTGACCCAGGTCTTCTGCATTGCAGGCAGATTCTTTACCCTCTGAGCCACCAGGGAAGCCTGACAGGCACTGAAGAGGGTGTTATTTTAACCTCACATGATGAATGAGGAAACTGAAGTTGAGGGTTAACTAACTTGCCCAAGTTTCCAAGGTAGTTAAGTGTTGGAACTTGGGTTTAAGCTTCAATCCAGGCTATTTAACTCCAGAGCTGTTGGCTTAATCTTTCCACCATGCTACCCAATTAGACTTCTAAAGAATCTTTACATTATGATCATTTCATCAGAAATTTTTCTTTCTCATGGCTGGTGGAGGAGGAATCTCTGACATCATTACATTAGGGCCACTTCTGGGACTGAATTCTTTCCATTTTCCATTCCTAGAGACCAGGTGTAGAGAAGACGCTTCGGCCGCACCTGAATGCGGGCAAAGCCAGATGACAAGATAACAAACAGCACCAGTTTGTGCTGTGACTCAGCCCCGACCAGCTGGACTGCAGCAACCCAGCTCCTTGCCTGCCTCTGACTCAGAAGCAGGACATCCTTGTCCTGAGGAACATCTGGCTCCCAGGTCCCGAGCCTCCAGGCGGAGGGATGGTGGTTCCTCTCATTACCAGGTTTTCACCGTGGTCTCAGCAGTTCCTTTGCGGCAGGCAGCCTGCTTGCTCTTTCTAGAACTGAGCCAAACCCAGCCCCCTCCAACCCGGCCTCCCTACCTCTTTGCTTTCCCACTGGCTGCATGAGGAGCCCATGCAGGGAAGGGAGAATGCCCAGATGACGGGTCAGGTCATACCCCATCGCACGCTGGCTAGATGGCTGGGTATGGTTTTAAGTCCCCTGCAGACCAAGGCCGAGAAACAAGGTCAGCCTCCTCCGCCTTTCTCAGGTCACACGAGGGACAAGCCCACAGGGCATCCATCGCAGCCCCTCTTGCTTTGGCAGTGGCCACTTTGACCCCCGTCGCCCCCCCACCCCAGGCCCTGTCCCCAGAGCTCAATCAGCAGATCCATCTCCACGCTCTACGTTTTCCATTAGATTTCTCCCATAATATTCTCATCCTTGGGCTTCCCAGGTGGCACTAGTGGTAAAGAAACTGCCTGCCAATGCTGGAGATGGAAGAGACACAGATATGATCCCTGGGTCGGGAAGATCCCCTGGAGGAGGGCACAGCAGCCCACTCCAGTATTCTTGCCTGGAGAATCTCGTGGACAGAGGAGCCTGGCGGGCTACAGTCCATGGGGTCGCAAGAGAGTCAGACTCGACTGAAGCGACTAAGCGCGCACGCATGCATTCGCATCCTTTACAACTTGCCAGTGTTCGTCCTTTTGTTCTTGGTGCGTAATGAAAATTAGTGATTCAGAAAGTCACCAAGGAGTCCCCAGGCAGGCAGCGATGTCCTCTCATCCTCACAGGGCAGGACGGCGGGGGCAAGGAGGTGCGTGGACTTGGTCTCTCTAGAGACTTTGTTGTGCGTTCACTGATGCTGCAAATGCTTATTAAGCACCTATTGAACCAGTGTCTGGGTCAGGGCCTGAGATGATTGTGAGAAATGAGAAGGTAGGGCTGGATACCCGTTCCCTTCCCTATTTGCTTGCTGGTGAGGTCTGGCCACAGAGGGACAGATTTTTCAGGACTGACTTCTGTACACGTAGCTCTGACTGGTTGCTCAGACCTTCCCCTGATGAACCCTCATCCCCCCCAGAGCAGCCTTCCTGACATTTGTTTCTTTCACCCTTGAGCTTGCTTTCCCTTTTTGAACTTAACCCCTCGAACCCCGAGGGGGCGCTTTCTCCCGAGGCCAGCCCTGGAGCTGAAATCCTCCTGCTACTCACCCCTGCCCTGAGGTCTGCTCTGGTTTGTCCTCACCCGCTTGCCCTAGACTCAAAGGAACCGGGTGCTTTTAAAGGACAAGCATTGCATTTAAGGCTGAGTGCTAATAATACAATTAGACTAAAGCTTCTGGAATAGCTCCATTGCATTCTTCTACAGTACATTGACTTCCTTCGCAGAGAACATTGAATGATGACTAAAATCCAGCTTCCCTGGAGAAAGGGTGGATTAACCAGGAGAAAAGAGCATTTCCACTTCTTTTTTTAGAATGTTGAAGGAAACAGAATTGGATGTTACTGTCCACTTCTGCCTCCTCTACCTTCCTTTTTATTTCTTCTGCGAAGCCTGAGTCTCTCCATCCTCCGAGCAGTAGGAAGGCACGCCTGGGAGCTCACCAATGTGCCGTACAATCCTGTGAACTCGCTGCCCGCGTGCAGGACACGTTCATGCAGTGTGGATTCTGAGCTCGGCCACCATATGTGCGAGAGCCTTAGCGGGATGCTAGCAATCTGGGTTTTAGATCCAGGGGAATGGCTCAGATTCTGATCATTCCTTGGGGTTGCATCTCCTTGTATTTTGAATGATTGATTTTAGATTTTTAACCTGAAGGCTTGGCATTTCAGAATGTTAGTTCTCTGCATGGCTTAACTTATCTACGTACTTATTGACCTTTGGTGAGTAAAGAATGGTCTTGGCTTCACCATGGGACACATTCTGTATTACAGAGTTGCTTTTTTTGCTGAGGCTCAGGGTTGAATGACACCTGCCCAGCTTTAAGCAGTTGGGAGCAGCCATCTTCACTTCCTTTGACGCACACATTCCTCAGCGTGCAGTTGAGGGAGGGAGAAGATGCTGGGGTTTTAAAAAAACACAAGTTGGGAATTCCCTGGTGGTGCAGTGGTTAGGACGGGGCTTTTTCACTTCTGGGGCCCAGGTTCGATCCCTGGTCAGGGAAGTAAGATCCCTGCAAGCCATGTGGTATGGCCAAAACCACCCCCCCCCAAAAAAAAGAAAAAATACAAGTTGATATGCTCCATTCATCAGATCCTCATCTTGAGCAAACACCCAATGTTTACTTCGCTGTGTGTTTGTATGTTTCTTTCTCTCTCTGTGTGTGTAGAGAGGCGGTGGGTAGCACGGTCAAACATTTTAGTCTTGGAACCACAAGGGGCTTTGTTATTTCTCATGAAAATCTTACATTAAGAATACAGTTGAGCCTAGGCAGGCAGTACATTGACTGGTAGCCATCTGTGGCCCCTAGCATATCATAGCAATGAGAGCTAAGAATTATGAAGCACTTACTGGATGCTTTCTCTCACTTGAAATTCACAAGATTCCTAATTGATTTGCAGTTATCATCTCTATTGACAGTTAGGTCACTGTGTAGGGAATGCAGAGGAGGGGTTTGATTTCAGGCCAGATTTACATCAAAGCTCTGTAATCCTCACTCCATATTGACTGGGCTGTTGAAATGATTCTCCCATTTAAAAATTTCCTGGTAAAAACATTTCTCCTTAAGAAGGATCAGAGGCCCAAATGCAAGCTGTGTTAATCTCCAGTGCCCAAGTTGCCTCTACCTCAGCAAGCTGCCTGCAAAGCCTGAGGTCCATAGGGACCTCTTGGAAAGTTCCAGAAAAAATGTGATTCTCTTGTTTCAAAGGTCTCTCTGCCCTGGTGGCTGTTGAATGAGGACACTTTTCAGCAAATCACAGTTCCCTTGAACATTTCCCTCTTCTGATTCATTATGATTTTTTAAAGACAAATATTTGCTAAGTGCCGACTGCACGTAAGGTTATTCATTTCTTCTCAGACAATGCAGGAATGGTGAAGTAGAAATAATTATAATTGAAGAAATGGAGGCAAGGATATTCTCTATTTTGCTTGAAGACACCCAAAACACCATAAGCAGTCAACGGGTGGGTGATGCTGAAGCGTAGCTAGAGGATGATAGTCTTAGGAGGGGCCATTTAGATCATCAAACCAAACTGAACATCTTATTCTACAGATCAGGAAACAGAATGCACTCTCGAGACGAGATGGCTTGTCCAGTATCACACAGAAAGTAGGAGGACCCAGAGTGAGTGCGTGCGTGTTAAGTCACTTCAGTTGTGTCCAGCTCTTTGTGACCCCATGGACTGTGACCCACCAGGCTCCTCTATCCATGGAATTCTCCAAGCAAGAATACTGGAGTAGGTTGCTGTGCCCTCCTCCAGGGGATCCTCCTGACCCAGGGATCAAACCCAAGTCTCTTATATCTCTTGCATTGGCAGGTGTGATCTTTACCACTTTCACCACCTGGGAAGCCCAGGAGGTCCCAGGATGGGGCTTCTCTGTGCTGTACATCAGAGTTTCGACCTCAGAGCTATGGATGTTTTGAGTGGAATAATTATTTGTTTTGGAGGGCTGTCCTGTACATCGAAGGATGTGTAGCAACATCCCTGGCTTCTGCTCACTACATGTCAGCAGCCTGCCTCTCCCCACTTTGGGGTAACCAGAAATGTCTTCAGTCATTGCTAAGTGTTCTCTGGTGGATAAAATCAGCTCTAGCTGAGAACACTTTCAGATCCATTGAACAGCATGAACCTTGTGCTGAGTTTTCTCCTGGCAGTTTGGGAGGGAAACGGGCCTTGGGTCCAAGGGGAGAAAGTCTTTCCTCCCGATTCTACCATCCCAGTACCTTGGGGAGAGCTCTCTGGGGCCCCTTATCTCAGCCAAGAGAGGACAGCTCTCAGAGGAGAGGTGGGGAAAGTTGTCAGAGGGCACACAGCAGGACAGCCAGGCCTTCTGAGAGGTGTATGTATCACTTCCCCATTTCGCAAATGTTCAGAGGGTCAGCGGTACCCATAGAACCAAGTGTGTTTCTCCTCCACATGCCACAAGGAGCCCCCTACAGTATTCAGGCTGTGTGCTCTGAGCCTGAAAGCAGTAACATCAGAGGGCTCTGCTCATGTGCTCTTTGTTAATTACAGGAATGTATTCATACGAAGTTGTTTTCTGGAAAGTTAGGTGTGGTCTCAGCCCTGACTCTTACCTGACATGGGACCCAAAGCAATGTGCTTTGAGGAATTTTGTCCTCATGTTCATAAAATGAAAATATCAGACTGTACATGTGATGAGAAAACTTCCTACTGTCCCCACTGGCCTCCCCACACCTCCAACCTTGGGAATCGAACAGCTAATAAATGCCCAGAATGGGCTGTTTATGGGTCATATTTATTTTAATGAGCAATGAGAGTAGCTTTGTTTGAGTTCTATGGAGGAATAGGGATAGCCTTAAAACTCAATCTAACCTGTTCATTTCACAAGAAAGATGTTAATAAAAATGAAGTTTTTAGCTCCTGAAATGTTAGCATTCAATATCTGGGCCTTTTAGGAGCAGCAGCATGGAGGCAAGTTTCTAACTACTAATCCTAAAATTACACTTTGAGCCAGAAGGCAAAGCGAGTCAGGCCACAGGGGGCCTGGGTGTGGTCTCAGTGGTCTCCAGTGCTTAGTTGCTCAGTTGTGTCCAACTCTTTGTGACCCCATGGACTGTAGCCCACCAGGCTCCTCTGTCCATGGGGATTCTCCAGGCCAGAATACTGGAGTGGGTTGCCATGCCCTCCTCCAGGTGATCTTCCCAATCCAGGGACAAACCTAGGTCTCCCACATTGCAGGCAGATTCTTTACCATATGACCCACCAGGGAAGCCCCAATAGTCGCTTGAAGTGAAGTGAAAGTCTCTCAGTCCGACTCTTTGCGACCCCATGGACTATACAGTCCATGGGATTCTCCAGGCCAGAATACTGGAGTGGGCAGCCTTTGCCTTCTCCAGGGGATCTTCCCAACCCAGGGATTGAACCCAGGTCTCCCGCATTGCAGGTGGATTCTTTACCAGCTGAGCCATAAAGGAAGCCCAAGAACACTGGAGTGGGTAGTCTAACCCTTCTCCAGGGGATCTTCCCAACCCAGGAATCGAACTGAGGTCTCCTGCATTGCAGGTGGATTCTTTACCAACTGAGCTATGAGGGAAGCCCAACAGTCTCTTAGGTCTGATATATAATATTTATTTTTGTGTGCAAGGAGAGCGCCCCCTAGTGTAAATCTTTATTTTATTTTTTCATCAATTTTATTTATTATTTTTTTCTATTTATTTATTTATTTTTTCCATTTATTTTTATTAGTTGGAGGCTAATTGCTTTACAATATTGTAGTGGTTTTTGCCATACATTGACATGAATCAGCCATGGATTTACATGTGTTTCCCATCTCCATCCCCCCTCCAACCTCCCTCTCCATCCCATCCCTCTGGGTCTTCCCAGTGCACCAGCCCTGAGCACTTGTCTCATGCATCCAACCCGGGCTGGTGATCTGTTTCACCCTTGACGGTATACTTGTTTCAATGCTGTTCTCTCAGAACATCCCACCCTCGCCTTCTCCCACAGAGTCTAAAAGTCTGTTCTGTACATCTGTGTCTCTTTTTCTGTTTTGCATACAGGGTTATTGTTACCATCTTTTTAAATTCCATATATATGCATTAGTATACTGTATTGGTCTTTATCTTTCTGGCTTACTTCACTCTGTATAATGGACTCCAGTTTCATCCATCTCATTAGAACTGATTCAAATGAATTCTTTTTAATGGCTGAGTAATATTCCATAGTGTATATGTACCACAGCTTCCTTATCCATTCGTCTGCTGATGGGCATCTAGGTTGCTTCCATGTCCTGGCTACTATAAACAGTGCTGCGATGAACGTTGGGGTACATGTGTCTCTTTCAGATCTGGTTTCCTTGGTGTGTATGCCCAGGAGTGGGATTGCTGGGTCATATGGCAGTTCTATTTCCAGTTTTTTAAGGAATCTCCACACTGTTCTCCATAGTGGCTGTATTAGTTTGCATTCCCACCAACAGTGTAAGAGGGTTCCCTTTTCTCCACACCCTCTCCAGCATTTATTGCTTGTAGACTTTTGGATAGCAGCCATCCTGACTGGCGTGTAATGGTACCTCATTGTGGTTTTGATTTGCATTTCTCTGATAATGAATGATGTTGAGCATCTTTTCATGTGTTTGTTAGCCATCTGTATGTCTTCTTTGGAGAAATGTCTGTTTAGTTCTCTGGCCCATTTTTTGATTGGGTCATTTATTTTTTCTGGAATTGAGCTTCAGGAGTTGCTTGTATATTTTTGAGATTAATCCTTTGTCTGTTTCTTCATTTGCTATTATTTTCTCCCAATCTGAGGGCTGTCTTTTCACCTTACTTATAGTTTCCTTTGTAGTGCAAAAGCTTTTAAGTTTCATTAGGTCCAATTTGTTTAGTTTTGCTTTTATTTCCAATATTCTGGGAGGTGGGTCATAGAGGATCTTGCTGTGATTTATGTCAGAGAGTGTTTTTCCTATGTTCTCCTCTAGGAGTTTTATAGTTTCTGGTCTTACATTCAGATCTTTAATCCATTTTGAGTTTATTTTTGTGCATGGTGTTAGAAAGTGTTCTAGTTTCATTCTTATACAAGTGGTTGACCAGTTTTCCCAGCACCACTTGTTAAAGAGGTTGTCTTTTTTTCCATTGTATATCCTTGCCTCCTTTGTCGAAGATAAGGTGTCCTTAGGTTCATGGATTTATCTCTGGGCTTTCTATTCTGTTCCATTGATCTATATTTCTGTCTTTGTGCCAGTACCATACTGTCTTGATGACTGTGGCTTTGTAGTGGAGCCTGAAGTCAGGCAGGTTGATTCCTCCAGTTCCATTCTTCCTTCTCAAGATTGCTTTGGCTATTCGAGGTTTTTTGTATTTCCATGCAAATTGTGAAATTATTTGTTCTAGTTCTGTGAAGAATACTGTTGGTAGCTTGATAGGGATTGCATTGAATCTATAGATTGCTTTGGGTAGTATACTCATTTTCACAATATTGATTCTTCCAATCCATGAACACAGTATATTTCTCCATCTATTTGTGTCATCTTTGATATCTTTCATCAGTGTTTTATAGTTTTCTATGTATAGGTCTTTTGTTTCTTTAGGTAGATATACCTCTAAATATTTTATTCTTTTTGTTGCAATGGTGAGTGGTATTGTTTCCTTAATTTCCCTTTGTTTTCTCATTGTTAGTGTATAGTAATGCAAGGGATTTCTGCATGTTAATTTTATATCCTGCAACTTTACTATATTCATTGATTAGCTCTAGTAATTTTCTGGTAGAGTCTTTAGGGTTTTCTATGTAGAGGATCATTGTAAATCTTTAAGTTCCACCAAGACTGAATATTGTTCAGAGAGGGCTTCCCAGGTGGCTCAGTGGTAAAGAATCTGCCTGTCAATACAGGAGATATAGGAGACACAGGTTCGATTCCTGGGTTGGGAGAACCCTCCTGAAGAAGGAAATAGCAACCCACTCCAGTATTCTTGCTTGGAAAATTCCCTGGACAGAGGAGCCTGGAGGGCTACAGTCCATGGGATGGCAAAGAGTCAGACACGACTGAGCAACTGAGCATGCATGCTCTTGCAGAAAGGATGGAGGGGTTTGGCGACAAGACCAAAATTGGTTTATTAAGAGAGAAACCAGAGAAGTATGTTTTTGGGAAGCCTTTTGGACTGGTTTTGCAGTCAAAGGACTTGGGTTTTGTGGTCAGACTTGGCTTCAAATCACTACTTCCAAGACTGTAATGCACATGGGTGAGTTACTTCTGCCCAATTTTTTTTTTTTTTTTGTGAAACTGAGATGATTAATACCCTCCTCTCAGGGTTTTTTTTTTTTTATTGGAGTAAGTCAAGGAAGTGGGGGATGAGAGAGTGATTGAAGATGAAGTTGGAAAGATCAGGCTTGATCATGAAGAGTTTATGTACTGTGCCAAAGAGTTTGAACTTGACTCAAAGAACAAGAGAGCCAGTAGAAGCTTGTGGGCAAGAGAGACAGGGTAGCACTTAAGAGCTGTAAATGTTAGGCTGGTTTATTTCTCTTCTTCAGTTCTTGTCTCATGGCAACAGAAATTTGGAGTGATGGACCAAAAGGTGTAGGACAACAGGCAAGTTATAGCTCAGTTCAGCTCAAGCAGACAGATCTTTTACTAATCCAACACTCCCAGAGGAGCCCTCTTTATCCTTCCTATTGATTCCTCTTGGTGTCCCTCTTTTACACTTCCAGCTCTTCCTTTTGGTTATGCCCAGTGCAAAGCAGAGCTTGCACCCACCACAAATTGATGAAAGGAAATGCAAATGGGCATATACTCAAAGCCAGTTGACAATTAAGTTATGTAACAGCAAGTTATCTTGTTTATATCTTCCCATAATTCATCTGTTATAATTAGATGTAGAATATTCATGAGCCCTAAATGGGCTCCTAACTGCCTAACTGGCTAAGGTTACTTGGAGAAGCCCCTGTGGTCAGTTTGCATCCCCTGTGTTCCTAGGGTGCATGTGCAGGAGTTGGAAAGACTCTGTGGTTATTTTGTAGCATATTTGTGTGCTCTCCTGTGGGATGGAGTTTAGAGATTTGCAGGCATCCCTTTTAGCCAGACCTCCCCTATTGCTCTTGTCTAACTGCCTACCTAACAGAAAGATAACTGGTGGCAGGGTAGACAAGGGGGCTTGAGACTTTGGTGGTTTTGAAGCAGCTGGAATATGTGGGAAAGGTATTTTGGAAGTAGCATTGACTTGCAGTTGATGCAATATGGTGGGTCTTGAGATGGGAGGGAACAGGGTGCAGTCGGAAATGGCAGCAAGCATATGTGGAGCTTTTGTTAAAATGCTTGCCCATAAGCCCTTTTACCTAATTCTCACAATGATTTTATGAAGAGCTATTATAATTATCCTTGTAATTTTATATGTAAGGAGTCTGATAGTCAGGGAGATTAAGCCAAAGGGTATATGGTTAGCAAGCGGCCAAATCAGAATGTTTCACCCAGGTCTTTGGTTCTGATTTTGTCTTTGTCTCTCAAGGTTTAGAGTGGAGTCACTGCAGAGAGAGAGGCAGTCTAGGTCCAGAGTTGGATGTGTGCTGGGGCTCCAGGTTGTACAATCTCCCTGGTTGCTAGGAGTCTCTGATGATCAGAGTCCCCAGGTTGCTAGGCGACCTGGGTTGCTAAGAGTCTCAGTTTATTATAGGCCTTGGGTTGTCAGAAGCCTTGGGTTATTCAGGCTTTCAGTTTATGAAAAGCTTCTTGGTTCTCAGAGACATCAGTCATTAGGGGCCCTGGGCATCTAGGGCTCTTGGCTGTTAACATCATCAGGTTGTGAGCCCACCCTGCTTGCTAGTAATCTCAGAATGTCAGAGAGGTCTTGGGTGTGTGGAAGCCTTCAGCTGTTGAAGTGCTGGTTTACTGGAAACCTCAGTTTTCAGCATCTCCGACTTGTGAGGTTACTGAAGATGTGGGCTCAGATTTTTAGGTCTCAGATTCTGCTCCCGCAGCTGTGCTGACCTGATTTCTTATACTCCCTGTTCTTCCCACTTCGGTACCAATTCCAAGAACTTTGAGTAGAAATTTGTTACAGTTCCTACATAAAGCAGATGTCGAAGCACATTTGGGTGATGTTTACGTTCTCATTGTTCACCCTCTAGCCAATCAGTTTTAAATAATCTTAAATTAGAGTTTGTGAAAAAGCCCAGGGTTGACTGCCCTTCATTTCCAATTATTTTATTAGATGAGTCAGAACGATAAAACTTGCCTGTGCATATTTTTGTAAAAACACTTTATTATCAAATAGTTATTCAGAAAGTTGCAAGAATGGTAGAGAGAGATCCCATGGACTCTTCATCCAGTTTCCCCCAGTGGTTACATCTTACAAGTCCAAGTGATTCAATGCTAGTAGAGTAACTCTCTGCTTATCCAGAGGTCTCGTGACTTCCATGAGGGCTAACTCAGTGCAAACTTGGATGGGAAAAGGCCTCTGATTGGTTAAAATAAGCTCCTGCTTTCCCTTGGCAATATCCTTACATAACACAATATATAATTGGCCTCTTGTATCCACGGGCTTCCACCTGCAGTTGGTTAAATATGAAGATGCAAAACCCATGGATATAGAAGGCCAACTGTACTAGGCCATTCACTATAGGGACTTGAGCATCCTTGGATTCTGGTATCCTGGGTGGGGGGCGGGGAGGTGGTCCTGGAACCTAAACCCTACAGATATGGAGGGACCCACTTTTAGTGTCAGTCAGGACATTGCCATTGTGACAATGTGTGTATACAGCTCTGTGTCATTTCCTAACACATGCATTTGCGTAACTGCCGCCTGAATCAAGACACAGAACTTGTCCCAGCACCACAGAATCTCCCTTGTGTTCAGAGTTGAGTGCATTTCTGTCCCTCCCCAACCAGTGTGGTTTTTAAGAAAGATTTCTTTTTATGTATTTACTTCGCTGCACTGGGTCTTTTTTGCAGTATGTGGGATCTAGTTCCCTGACCAGGGATTGAACCTGGGTCCCCTGCATTGAGAGTACAGGGTCTTAACCACTGGACCACCAGGGGAGCCCACTAACCAGTGTGCTTTAAAATATGTAATCCTAACCTTTACTCACTGCCCCTGGGCATCTCACCGATTAGCAGGTCAAGGAAATGCAGAGATATATATAACGTACTCCTGGCTCTGAAAGAACTCACAGACAGGGCTACAGTCATGTACATCATAAATTAGAGTGCAACATGGGAGTTCTGTGACTGAAAGAAACTCAAGGGACTGTGGCAAGAAAATCGACTGGAGGGTTCTGGAGGTGGAGAGTGTTGGAATTAACAGTTTCTGTGGAAGTTGGAATGCTGGACTGATTTTGAAGGATGGAATGGAGGTATTAGGTGCCCAATGAGGAGAGATGTTGGAAGATCAGTTTGGGGAGGACTGGGTATCTCAGTATTGCGGAAACCCAGAGTGGGGTATTGTGTGGAGAGGGGTGTTGGGAGGAGGGGCTGGAGAAGTGGGGGAGAAGAAAGCACGTGAGGACCATCCGGCCGCTGAGCTAGTTCTGCAAGGGGTAGAGAGATCCATCAAAAGATCTAAAAATGGGGGCTGCTGTATTCGGTTTTATCACTTAGATGTAGAGGCACCAGTTAGGGAATGATTGCAGTCCCAGATAAGGTACACAGGCAGCACCAATCGGAGTGGTGGGAACAGACAGGGAGGGATCATTTTTGACCTCTGAAGGACATCGAGATGGGCAGAGGGGAGTATGACAGGGATGGGCAAGCACTTTTCCCAAAGGGATGTTTTCCCTTTCTCTTTGCTTTATATATATATACATATATATCATATTTATTTGGCTGCAGTGGGTCTAGTTGCGGCAAGTGGGATCTAGTTCCCTCATGAGGGAGGGAACTTGGGGCCCCTGCACTGGGAGCATGGAGTCTTAGCCACTGGACCAGCAGGGAAGGCCTGTTTTTCCTTTCTCTTCAGGCTGTGTCGGTTTCCTTGAGAACAAATCCCTAGGATGTGAGTGCAGGAAGATGAATGCTAGTAGAGTAATTCCCTGCTTATCCAGAGATCTTGTGGTTTCCACGAGGGCCCACACATCACAAACTCGGATAGGGAAAAGGCCTCTGATGGATTCACACAAGCTCCCGCTTCCCCTCTGCAATATCCTTCAGGCCCTTCTACTCAGAGCCTTTTCTGACAGTTCAAGTGCCATTCTCGAAAGGGTGTTTAGTTGGTTTCATCTCCCCCACTCCCCCGGATAACAGGAACTGAAAACTGCCTTTACTGGGTGTCTGCTTGGCGCCAGATTCTGTGTGGGATGCTTTGCCTGTTACCTCATTAATCCTCTCCACGATCCGCTGCGTGGCAATTCTTTTTCACTTTACAGGTGAGGATATTGAGGTTCAGCAAGGCTATCAAACCCACCAAAGCCACAAGCTAGTGAATTCTGTGACATGAGGACCAAATATCTGGGTACCCCTGGTCCAGCCAGCTCAGGTCTGGTTCTCTCAGTCAGCCGCCCTGGACTGAGGACACCACTCGTCACAGGAGAGGAGGGAAGCCTGTCAGCCAGTAGTGGCACTGCTGCAAAGAAGGGAATTATGTGGGTTGATGAACCTGATGACTGTTAGATGATCTTCTACCAGCTTCACAGAAGGAGTGTATCAGTCAGGGTTCTCCAGAGACTAGAACACAGAGGGTGTGTATGTATAAATACACATATGCGTGTTCAGTCACTCAGTCACGTCCCACTCTGTGCGACCCTATGGACTGTAGCCCATCAGGCTCCTCTGTCCATGGGATTCTCCAGGCAAGAGTACTGGAGTGGGTAGCCATTTCCTCCTCCAGGGGATCTTCCTGACCCAGGGAAGGAACCCAAGTCTCTTGTGTCTCCTGCATTGGCAGGCACATTCTTTACCACTGAGCCTCCTGGGAAGCCCAGTAAATACGCATATAGGAAACTATAAAAAGTTTGGCTAGACCAGTTGTTTTATATATATATTTGGGATAAGGCTTATGCAGTAATGGAAGTGGGCAAGTTCCAAGATCTGTAGGGTGAGTTGGTAAGCTGGAGACCCAAGAGAATCAATGGTGTGTCATTCCAGTCCATAGGTTGGCAGACTCAAGACCCAAGAAGAGATGTTTCAGTTCTATTTCATAGGCCGGAAAAAAGCCAATGTCTCAGTTTGAATTGCAGTTTAGCAGGAGGAATTCCCTCTTATTTGGGGGAGGATTCACCTTTTTGATCTGTTCTGGCCTTCCACTGATTGGTTGAGGCCCACCTACATTAGGAAGGGCAATCTGCTTTACTCAATCACTGATTTAAATCTTAATCTTGTCTAAGACACAGTATAGTGAATATATGGAGAAGGGTAATTGTAATCCACTCCAGTATTCTTGCTTGGAGAATTCAATGGACAGAGGAGCCTGGCGAGCTACAGTCCATGGAGTTGCAAGGAGTCAGACACGACTGAGTAACTCACACACACACACACACACACACACACACACACACATACACATGTAGTGAATATAGACAGAATATTGTAATCACCAAACTTGTTGAGAGACTAGAACTTAATTATTCCAGCTATTAATAAGAAATAATGATGTAACATGACTGAGGTTCTAATTATGGCTATGATGATAATCATATCACAATATAGAAATGAATCAAATTAACACATTGTATACCTTAAACTTACACAACCTTGTATGTCAAATATATTCCAGTTTTAAAAAGTGCTAATCTCATCCAGAAACACCCTCACAGAAACACCCAGAGTAGTGTTTGACCAAATAACTGGGTACTCTATGGCCCAGTCAAATTGCCAAATAAAATAACCATCACAAGGAGGAAGACAGATTAATAATGGAGACACAAAACTAAACGAATATGATGGAGAGAGACTATGTAGTGTAGGGTTAATGACTTTATATGCCTCCCAACTCCTGATAACAATGTCTTGAAATTACAGCCATGCACTGATCAATGATGAAAATAAGAGGAATGCAACTTGTTGAGAAGAGATTAGCTCTGTTTTCAGTGTTTTGAGTTTGGAGTGAATCGAGTGAGCAGGTCTGTCTCTAGGGGCTCCAGGGTCTCCCTACTTGTAGGCAGAGGAGGATCCATCTCTTCATTGTCCAAAGGAACCTTTGCACACTCTTTTGAGACCAGCCTCCTGATGGAGTCCTCTGAGCTGAGGTTCTTCTGAATCAACCATCTAGATGATTTGCATTCATTTCTTCATTTCTTTCCATAGTATTTTTGATCTTGCTCTTGACAATGGAAAAATAGACAATTGAGACACAATGGGCATCTCCTAGTTTGCTGGGGGTGATGGAGAAAGAAGATACCGATGTAGGGACTTTCCTGGTGGTCCAGTGGCTAAGACTTTACTTCCTATGCAGGGGACCCAGGTTTGATCCCTGGTTGGTGAATTGGATCCCACATGGTGTAAATGAGAGTTTGCATGCCACAGTGAAGATCACAGATCCTGTATGCTGCAAATAAGACCTGGCACAGCTAAATAAATTTAATAAAAAGAAGATACTGATGTCGTGTGGTAGATGCTGAGGTAGCACATTAGGATTGCTAGGTGGGCCAGGATGTAGGGGACTCCCGACTCAGCAAGGAGTCCAGGGGAGGAAGTCAAGCTCCAGCGATGCTTTAAGGAGCATCAGCAGCTAGCAAGCTGGCTGGAATAGAAAGGGTGTGTTTGATAGAGAGAATAACATACATAGTATCATACAAGACAAGGTTGCACAATATTGGCATACATTTAGGGAAGTAAAGTTTGATTAGAAAAGTGGTTCCCACCACTGGTAGCACTTCAGAATCTCCTGGAAGGGTTAAAAAGTACTAATGCCTGGATCTTACCTCTAGAGATTTGGATGCAATTGGCCTAGGGTGGGGTCCAGGTGTTCGTATTTCTTTTTTAAGTGCAGCTAGGACTGAGAACCAGGAAGGTAACAGATGCTTTTGTTGTTGTTGTTTAGTTGCTAAGTCGTGTCCGATTCTTTTGTGACCCTGTGGACCGTCCGTTAGGCTCCTCTGTCCATGGGATTTTCCAGGTAAGAATATTGGCGTGTGTTGCCATTTCCTTTTCCAGGGGCTTTTCCCAATCCAGGTATTGAACCCACATCTACTGCATTGGCAGGTGGCTTCTTTACCATTGAGCCACCTGGGAAGCCCAAAAGATGCTTTAGGAGAACTTAAACCTGAAGGGAGCCAGTGGGGAAATCTCTGCTGGGATGTGGTCAAGAATCTGAGCTCCCTTTGGGGAAACCGGGAAGACTTGTGTTGAGCTCAGCAGAGAAATAAAGACCCACCAATCGTCAACTAGGGCCTTATCTGCCCTCAGAACCTTTTTTTTGAGCTGCTGTTTCTTCTTCTCCATTTAAAAATAAAAGTCAAGTGGGAAATAACAAAGCATACAGTAAAATAAAAATAAGCTGAAAGATGACTCAATAAAAAGAAGTGATAAAATAATAAAAGCAGGCTGATACAGTTAAAAAAACCCAAAACTCAACCAGACAGAATCACCACCCAGGGCCAGACAATAAAAGCAATAGCTAAGATGTACTGATCCAAGTGGTGAGCATAACAGTGAGGGAGGATTATGCCCATTTTACAGAGGAGAAAAATGACACTTGGGGAGATTAAGTATCATGGTTCCGGGTATGGGGCAGGGTAATGACTCCATGTTATAAATGAGAAAATGGAGGTTAACTGGACAAGAAGAAATAGCCAGTCAGGGGCAGGCCAAGACATTGAGCTCAGGTTTTCTAGCTCAAGTCCAGGGAACTTTCCCCTGGACAAAGGCCCAAGCCTTGGTGGTATATTGGCATCATCAGGGAAGCTTTTAAGAATACTGATGCTGAAGAGGCATTTCTTCAAAGAAGACATACAGATGATCAACAGGCATATGTAAAAATGTTCCACATCTCTAATCACTAGAGAAATGCAAATCAAAACCACAATCACACCTGTCAGGATGATTATAAAAAAAATGAAAGACAGATTTTGGCAAACACATGGAGAAATTGGAACCCTTGTGTATTGTTGGTAGGAATGCAAAATGCTGAAGCTGCTATGGAAAACAGTACCCTCAAAATACTAAAAATAGAACTACTGTATGATCTGGCCAGGCCACCTCTGGATATTTATTCAAAAGAATTGAAATCAGGATCTCAAAGAGATATTAGCACTCCTATGCTCATTGCAGCATTATTCACAATTGCCACGATGTGGAAACAAGCAAAATGTCCATCAGATGAATAGATATTTAAAATGCGGTATATACATCCAATGGTATAACTATTAAGCCTTAAAAAGGAAGGCAATCCTGTAGCATGTGACCATGTGTATGAACCTTGAGGACATTATGCTCAGTGAAATAAGCTGGTCACAGAAAGACCAATACTATGTGACTCCACTTATAGGAGGTATCTAAAAGGGTCAAGTTCATAGAATCCAAGAGTGGAATTGTGGTTGCCAGGGGCTGGGGGAGAAGGGAATGGGGAGTCACTAATCTATGGCCACAAAGTTTTAGTTAAATGAGATAAAGAAATTCTGAAGTTCTTCTGGACAACACTGTGCCTATCATCAACAACACTGTACTAGACATTTAAAATTTTGTTGAGGGTAGATCTCATGTTAAGGGTTTCTACCACAATAAAATTAGGAGATAAAAAAGGAGATCCTGATGCAACCACAGGATGGGGTTCTAATCTAATCTAACCCTCGATTCTAATCTGGTTCATCTGTGGTTGCGGGGGAGGCACACAGGATGGACAGGAGCTGCTGGGCATGTTTTTGGCTGTGCTCTGCTCTTAGTAGTAACTGATCCTGTGTATCATGCACCTTTAGAGATAGTTCCTGTCTTGCTATTCCCCCTTGAGAATTAAGGAAACAGAGAGGTTAAGTCACTTTTACTGGGACACCCAGCTAGTAGTCACTGGTGCCTGTATTCATTCTTAGATTAGCCTGACTGCAAAGTCTAAGCCCTTAAGGCTTTGGGGCATGGGTTCCTTTCCATTTCATTTCTCTGCCCCATAAGCTTTAGAGTCGGCAGCATCACCTTTGTCCTGGGCTTGTCCACTGTCATCACGCAGATGGAGAAAGGGGCGGTTTGTGGCTTGGCATCAGGAAGGAGAAGAACGGAAGAGTGGGATGGTAAGGTCAGTTGCCTGGGGAGACGGTGGGCACCCGCCAGCATCAGCATTGCTGGGTAACCCCCAGAGGGCCTGTTGGGAGGGGAAAAGCCATCCTTCAAAGGGTCATGTGTAGGGGCAAAGTTGGGCAAGAAGGGGTGAGCTGAGATACTCTGAACAGGTCTCCAGACCCTGAGATTGAGGGGCTTGAGGTGGGGGTGCTATCAAAACTCAGTGGGTGAAGATGGTTCTAGAAGATGAGCTCACAGAACTGGGGAGTTCCAGAAGGCCCCACATCAGTTTCCCATCATTCTCTTCCAGCCGGGTGCTGGGGGCCCCATCAGTACCATGGGGCGTGTCCTGGGCTGAAGCCGGTGTCGGGCCTCCACTGTTACCGCCACCGTCACTGCTGCGTCAGCTCTGGTGAGGACGACACGGTCAGTGAGCCGCCTTCCCCCTCCTCCTGCAGCTCTTAACCAGGGCCCGGGGCTGGTCTGACCAGACAAGGACGTGGGAAAACGAAGGTGGTGTCAGAGATGGTGAGGGGATACTGGGCTGGTGAGGATGGGGGCGCTGAGTTGAGAGAGAGAATAAAGGGGAGACCACGCTGGCAGCTCTCTGGTCTTTGAGTCACCAGACCTGACTCCTTCCACCTCTAGACCTGCTGGGGAAGGCTCAGGAAGAAGTTACTTTGAAATAACTCTTGCTACTGAAAAAGCAAAAACAGTCTCTGTGTAACAGTCAGCTTAGTTTCTTCATCTATAAGTTGGGGATAGTAATCCTCCCCCCCCCTCAAATTGTTATGAGGATTAGATGAGATTAAGTCAGAAAATAGCCAGAAAAGGGCCAGCATAGCGGCTGTCACACTTTAAGAACTCAGAAGGGTGTCTGCCTCCCTCTCACCCCCGACACTTTGATGAGAAGGGCTCATGCGCCGAGCACATGACTTCAGTATACTTCAGTCTGGAGAGGGGCCCATTTGATCAGCCACTCCAGGCCGGCAACTCTGCTTGACTCTCAGGATAAGAAGAGGAATAAGAGCACCATTGTTCTCTGGAAGCTCACCTTGTCGCGGGGGAAGGCTGATGTCTTTTACAGTCTAGTGTGCAGAAACACGGAGCTTTGGGAGTCTTGCGGGGTGGGGGGGGGGCGGGGGCTTCCTGGGGACGTCTCACTGGGGAACTCACTTCTGATGTGACCCTTGAAATATGAGTAAGAGTGATGCATGTAAAGGAAAGGAAAGGCGTTCTCATTCAGATGGCAGGTTCATCATGAGCAAATGACATGGCATTATTGTTGTTTAGTCATTAAGTCGTGTCTGACTCTTTGGCAAGCCCATGGACTGTAGCCCACCAGGCTTCTCTGTCCATGGGATTTCCCAGGCAAGAATATTGGAGTGAGTTGCCATTTCCTTCTCTAGGTGATCTTCCTGACCCAGGGATCGAACCCACATCTCCTGCTTGGCAGGCATATTCTTTAACATTGAGCCCCCTGGGAGGCCCTGACATGGCATTACTGGAGCTTCGGAGAGGTCAGCAAGCCTGGGTCACCAGGGTCCTTGTGGACCACAGTTAGGAGCAGTGATGAAGGACACCATCTAAGGATGTCCCCTGGCCAGGCTTTTTGTTTACAACCTTCAGTCTGGTGAATGTGTGTAGAACAGTTTGGGAGAAGAGTCAGGACTAGATGCAAGGAGACCATCAGCATACCAGGAGGGTGGTCTGAACTAAGGCAAAGAAGTTGCTCTTGGAGGGAAGGTGGCCTCACCAGCACTTCAGGATTGATGGGTTGCGGATGAGTGAAAGATGTTGTAATGGAGAGAAGGAGTGAAGAATGACATTTATATCGCTAGTTTGGATAACCGTAGGTTTAAAACATAAAACATGATGAGTTTAAAGCCAAGAATGTTTTAAACCAAGAAGAGAAGACAGAAAAGAGCGCTGAAACAGTGGGACCATCGGTTCTGCTTTGGATGTGCTCAGCAGGAGGTGCCTGTGTTACCCACGTGGAGACAGTCAGGAGGCAGTTAGCTGCGAGGTGGGCAGCTCTGGGGAAGATGTAATAGGAGCCGTCATCCTGCAGGGGGCAGTAGGTACAGGCACGCTCAGGCATCCTGCAGCCTGCCAAGAAGGCTTCCCTTGTTTTGTCTTTGCTGGGCCTCGTGTGGCATGTGGGATCTTAGTTCCTGGACCAGGAATCGAACCTGTGCCCCCTGTAGTGGAAGCACAGAGTCGTAACCACTGGGCCACCAGGGAATTCGCAAGAGTGTTTCCTCAAGTGGGAGCGAGGAGAGCTCAAGGCAGAAATGCCTAGGAAGCGTATCAGCAGTTAAGACCTGGGCGGAAGTGTGTTCCACAAGGGGAATCCGCGGGAAGCATCGTGGTCGCAGAGGGAGGGAGAGGTAAGAGTGTGAACCCGGTGGAGCGGGCAGCAGAATGCAAGGCTGCTGAGAGCCCCTGCGAGACAGGAGCCCGCGAGGGTCCACTGCACCACTGGGCAGAACGGTGTCAGGCGAGAGGTCGCGATGGCGATGCTAAGTGTCACTGGGTTGAAAAACAAATACTAGGCGAGAAAATTGTAGATTTTCGGGTAGAAGTTTAAATGAGAAGAGAGGGAGGGAGAGGTCAGTAGAGAGAGAGTCCAGGGAAGGTATTTTAGGAGTTGAAGACCTAAGCACATCCGTACCTGCAGAGGAAGGAGGAGCCGATGGAGAGGAGATGCTGTGATACTGAGAGAGGAGTGGCTGGTGGAACAAGGCTGAGAGATGGGAAAGGATGAAACGAAGAAGCTAGAGGAAAGATGGGTCCAGATCAGCGTAGAGGCACCTTCTCTGTGAGGACGGCTGAGGCTGTGGATGCATTTGTGAGTGGGGCAGGGTGAAGGCAGAAGTAAGAAGCACATCTCACAGGGGATCACCTTGTTTTTCTCAGTGAGGCAGGAGGTGAGGTGGGACAGGGAAGGGAGGGGAACTCGAGGACAGTAATGAAGGTCCTGAGTACCCTTTAAGCAAAAGAGGAGAGAGAAAGCTGACCATCAGTACCTGTGCCAGCATCACTTTGTAATAGAAAGAACAACCAGCTGGGCTCTAGTGCAAAGAGCACAGTTCTGTCTGTGCCTTTCTTTTCTCATTCATTCTTTTTTTTTTTTCATTGTTCTTGTTTTATTTCTTTTTTTTTTTTTAATTTTTTTTATTAGTTGGAGGTCATTCATTCTTTCAACCTTCAGATGAGGCAGGTGTTATTAATTTCCTAATTTTATAGAGGAAGGAAATGAAGCTAGAAAAGTGTTCACATCAGAGACGTAAAGCAAAGAGGAGGGCTTCCTGCTGACACAAGGCTTGCTGCAAAGCACACCTTTGTCTCATCTCCCCTGGGCTTGGGGCCACCGGTTTGCAGGGATACCTACTCCTGTGGCTGGGTTTCTTTTCTGGAGTTTATGAAGGTGGAGGGCCAGTGGCACGGCGGAGGTTGTGAGAGACAGGTATGTCGGAGATGGTCAGGGAGAGATAGAAGTGGACTAGAAGGCTGCAGAGGTTGGGGGGATGTGGAATGATGATGGGATGCAGGGATGACAAGGCTATGGGAGCCGATCGCTGAGACGGAGTGGAGGTCAAGATTATAACCAGGTGCAAATGTCCTTTGTGATATTGGGGGCTGGCCCGTAGAGCCTGTGATGAGGGCCGTGCAGGGCAAACCGAACGGGGTGAGATGAGCTTCAAGGGAGGTGGGACTTTAGCAAGGAGATGGTTTAGAAGGATGGCGGGCATGGAGGAGAATTTTCAGCACTGCCTGGCCTGGGAGAGGGTCTGTGTGTAGGAGAAAGCAGCTTCCATTTGAGAGGCTGCAGGTTGGCAGGGCGCTAGGGGGAAACCTGTCTTCAGTTCAGGCCAGGAGGTCTACCAAGCTCTCACTGAAGAGAGCTTCATGGCCATGGGGCTGCAGGATTGATATACACTGATGGTGCTGCTCAGCCGTTCCCTCTGGGAACATCTCTCTGTGTGTGTCTTCAGTTGCTCAATTTCTGACTCTTCGTGGCCCCTTGGACTGTGGTCCACCAGGCTCCTCTGCCCATTGAATTTTCCCAGTAAGAATACTGGAGTGGGTTGCCATTTCCTCCTCCAGGAGAGCTTCCTGATCCGGGGATAGGACCTGAGTCTCTTGTGTCTCCTGCACTGGTAGGCTGATTCTTCACCACCAGTGCCACCTGGGAACATCTGCTTATGGCCAAATCCTGGTGGGGCTTTGGAGTCACGTAAACTTTGGTTTCAGCCCAAACTCTGTCCCTTCTGGGAGTTCCCTGGCAGACCAGTGGTTAGGACTCTGAGTTTTCACTGTGGTGGTTCTGACTTCCATCCCTGTTTGGGGAACTAAGATCTGCAAACTTTGTCCCTTCTGAGTTGTGAAATCTTGGGCTTTAGGACTCAGTGATGCCTGGCATGTAGGATCTTAGTTTCCCGACCAGGGATCAAACTTGCTCCCTCTGTGTTGCAGCGTCTTAACCACTGGACTGCCAGGGAAGTCCCATGCCTGACATGTAGTATGAAGCTTGGAACATGTTTGTCTTCTCCCTGGTTTCCCTTCTCTTCTCTCAGCTGCTGGGACAGGAGGGTACGAAGCAGGATTGGAATGACCCAGCAATCCCACTCCTGGCTATATACCCTGATAAAACTATAATTGAAAAAGACACATGTACCCTGATGTTCGTTGCAGCACTATTTACAATAGCTATAACATGGAAGCAACGGAGATGTCCATCGACAGATGAATGGATAAAGAGGTTGTGGTACATACAGACAATGAAATATTACTCAGCCATAAAAAGGAATGAAATTGGGTCACTTGTAGTGATGTGGATAGACCTAGCGTCTGTCATATGGAGTGCATTAAGTCAGAAAGAGAAAAACAAGCATTGTATATTAAGGCATATATGTGGAATTTATTATAGAAATATGGAACTGATGAACCTCTCTGCAGGGCAGGAATAGACGTGCAGACAGAGAGAACAGACTTTGGACACAGCGGGGGAAGGAGAGGGTGGGACGAATTGAGAGAGTAGCACTGAAACATACACCTTAACATGTGTATTAAATAAAATAGACAGCTAGTGGGAACCTGCTACGTAGCACCTGGTGCTCTGGGATGACCTAGAGGGGTGGGATGGGGTGTGAGGTGGGGGGAGGTTCAAGAGGGAGGAGACATATGTGTATTTATGACTGATTCATGTTGTTGTATGGCAGAAGCCGGGCTTCCCAGGTGGCGCTAGTGGTAAAGAACCCACCTACCTGCCAGTGCAGGAGACATAAGATCGCTGGGTCAGGGAGATCCCCTGGAGTAGGAAATGGCAACCCACTCCAGTATTCTTGCCTGGAGAATTCCATGGACAGAGGAGCCTGGCGGGCTACAGTCCATTAGGGTTGCATGGAGTCGTACATGACTGGAGCAACTTAGCATGCAGGCACACGTGGCAGAGGCCAACACAATATTAAAACAATTATCCTCCAATTAAAAATAAAGGGAAAAAAAAGCACAATTGAAGGGGAAAGGGGCTGATCTTGGGGAACCCTCTTGGGCTCTTGGGGAACCCTCTTGGGCTCTTGGGGGCGTGACTGATGCTCCACCAGGGCAGCAAGGGGGCAGGCTGGCTGTGCCGGAGTCCCCCTCCCCACTTTCCCGTCCACTCAGGCTCTGTTTCCCTTCTTCTTCCAGGGGTAGCCTTCTGTGAGCGGCCTGCCATCTCAAAGCCTAGCTCTGAACCAGTGTGGCGGGGGCTCTGTGCCCCCCCGCCCGCATGGAAGCCGGGAGCTGGGCTCCCAGAAGGTGGCCCTGCCCGCCCGGGATCGTGCTGCTGGCCTTGGCTTCTGTCCTCAGCAGCCTGCTCTCCTCCGGCCAGGCCAGGGTCTACAGTCGCTGCGAGCTGGCCAGGGTGCTTCAGGATTTCGGCCTGGAGGGATACCGGGGCTACAGCCTGGCTGACTGTAAGGACCCTGATGTCTCCCTCCTGCTCGCCCTCCCTCCTCCTCACTCAAGGGCTGTGGCCTTGGGAGCCTCTGTTCTCCTCCTTTTTCAAATCAGGATCCTATGAGCTGACAGGTGGAGGACACCCAGGATTGGGGTAAATACCCAGCAGGCAGGTGAAAGGTTTTTGTTGTGGAATCACCATGTCGTGTCCGACTCTGCGACCCCAATGGACTGCAGCACGCCAGGCTTCCCTGTCCCTCACCATCTCCCGGACTTTGCCCAAGTTCATGTCCACTGAGTCAGTATTGCATAGGAACCTGGAAGGGTAGGTGACAGGTGGCCAAGCAGAATTGCTCCCTTATATCCTCTCCTGCGGGTAAGTTGGGTGCCACAGGGAAATAATGGTTTCCTGCCTTTAATGGAATCATGGCCACTAGGATCAGACACTGCCAGTGAAGTTAGGGCACATGGAGCAAAGCCAAGTAAGACCAAACTTTTCAAGCTGGTGGAAGTTTTGAGACCCTAAGAGGTACAACCACCCCTGGACTCATTTCTTCTCTAGTTCCAGCCCTTTCTCTCTGTCCCACCTGTGCCTTCCCAGTCGTGGCTCTAAAGAGTGAGCTCTCGTTCATTCATTCACAACAAGCATTTCTTGGGTCCCGCTACGTGCGGACGATGAGGCCGAGGGATCATGGCAGGAAGGAAGTCGGGAGACCTGCCGACTCCTGCTGTGTGGTAGCTGTGTATAACCTTGAGTAAGTCACTTTGCCCCTCTGAGCTTCAGTGGATTCCTTCGTCAAGGAGGCGAGAGGGTGTCAGCCCTGATCTACTGGAAACACAAGTTGAGGCTTGGAGGAGCTGATGCACAGGGTCTATCTACCCCGTGAGCTCTCTGGTCTGGGTTGGCCTCCATCATCCCACCCGCAGGTCTGTGTCTCCACTCTATGCAGGGATCTGTCTTGCTTACTTCGCAAGCGGCTTCAACACAGGTGCCGTGGACCACGAAGCCGATGGAAGTACCAACAGCGGCATCTTCCAGATCAACAGCCGAAAGTGGTGCAAAAATCTCAACCCCAATGTCCCAAACTTGTGCCAGATGTACTGTTCCGGTAGGTGGGGCCTGGGCCCGGGGCTGGCTGGGGCTTCCTCTCTGGCCTTATTTGCTCCTCTTGCTTTGATGTCTGAGTGGGAACCCCTGCTGCCTGCTGGGTCCACCACGGATCGTGGGGTGGGGCAGGTGATGAGAGTGGCCCTCCATGAATCTGATTTAGAATCCCAGGTGGGACACTGTCCGGAGAGCTGTGGGAAAAGGTGGGGGATGGCTTCTGATGGGGGACGTGATGGAGTAAGGCCTGTGCTTTCAGAAGGCTTGAGAGACGGGGATGGAGTTAGCATGGAGGAGGGTGTGTGTCTGTGAGAATGACAGACAGACAGACTCTGGATGTCCAGCTCCACCTCCTGTTCCTTCATCGTGTTTCTCTGCCTCCCACCCCAGACTTATTGAATCCCAATCTCAAGGATACTGTTATCTGTGCCATGAAGATAACTCAAGATCCCCAGGGCCTGGGCAGCTGGTAAGTAACGTGGGTTGGAGCCCCCTGCTCCAACTAGGATCACAGCAGGAAGCTAACCTGGGTTGGGAAGATCTCCTGGAGAAGGGAAAGGCTACCCACTCCAGTATTCTGGCCTGGAGAATTCCATGGACTATGTAGTCCATGGGGTTGCAAAGAGTCAGACACGACTGAGCAACTTTCACTTTCACACTACTTTCACATCTTATCTCAGGCATCATTTCATGGCCTCACATTCTAATCTGCTCACCACTACCAATGTATTTGCAGATAGTACACTGAGTTTTAGGGAGAATAAACAAGTCACCGGAGGTCACAGAGTCAAGCCTGGCTCTTCCAAGTTCTGCCTATGTTGGATCAGGGTCTAGTAATTTTGTTTCTTAACTGTGGCATCTTTGTCTAGTACAACAGGTCAAAAAAGTTCCCTGCTTGAAGCATGGGTGAGTTCTCTGGAGACCCAACTTGTCAGTCTTCCCTTTGCTCACCTCCTTTCCACAACATGGCCTTTGGGAGCCATAGTCAGGCGCAAGAGAGTTGGATGAGCATCTATTGGGTCATTGGACTAGATCTTTGGAGTTCCTGGAGCAGCAGCCCTACAGCTTCCCAGACTCTTCTGATGGGAGTTTCACTCTCTAGAGCCTCCTACCTCCCTTTACTCCCATAACTAGATGGGAGACCAGCAGGGGACAGAATGTGGGGCAGGTAAAATTCCCCCAGGTGGTCAGAGCACAAGAACCCAAGGTGGATGTGATAGTGACAAAACTGGTGAGGTCATCGGGAAGGCATCAGATGTCACCACAGGAGTAGAAGGAAGGGGGATGGACTAGAGGCGGGGGGGACTAGTGGGGAAGCCTTGGCAGGAGTCCAGTGAGAGAAGGAAGGTGTGGACGTGCACGGTTGTAGGGGTGATGGACAGGAGAGGGGCTGGGGGTGAGGGGCTGTGGAGGAGGCCCAGGGACAAGTGATGTGTGGCCAGTGAGGGAGAGGAGCTGAAAAGGACTGCGGACATAGAGAAAGTCTAAGGTGGGCCTTGAGGATGACCACAGCTTTGGACACATGTTGATTTGAGCCTCAGGAACTGAGCCTCTCAGGCTCAGCCAGAGAGGGCGCACATCTGTAAAATCAGGAAGGGTGAATGCAGGCTCAGGCAGGAATCCGAAGACTTGTAGGTACCACCTGGGATGGGAGAAACAGATTCCACAGGGCTAAGTCAAAGAACGACTCTCTTGTATGCTGGGAGTAAGTTTCTGAGAGGTGGCCCCAGTGGGTAGTGGTTGCAGGAAGCAAGAAAGGTGTTTATTCCTTCCACACGCACACCCGAGAACTTACCTGTGCCAGGCTCTGTCCTGGGTGCTGGGCTTCAGAGGTGGTGGAGACCCCGTTCTTGGCCCTTAAGGGTCTCAGTCTAATGGAAGAGATGAACAAGCCAGTCAACCCCTCTCACTTAATAGATCTATTGAGGTCCTCTAAGGGCACTCCTTGCCATTGGGCTCTTTGACATTGACATCCTAGAGGACACGATTTACCCAAACTTGGAACCCCTGGGTATTTAGGATCCCCAGGACCCCAGGATCTTGCTTATCATCCTCAGGATGCTTGTGTGAACACTGGAATAAGGTAATGTTCCTAAAAGAGCCTACAAACTACAGTTACCATCAGTGGAAAGACCCACATTGGTAGCCGGGGAGAATGGCGTGTAGGTGCATTTCCGTTGTTTGCAAGCTGTGGGCCGTGGGCAAACAATTTTCATCTTAGCTTCAGTTTTTCATTTGGAATATAAGGAACACAGTATTGGCTCAATCTAACTTACAGGGCTGCCGGGGGGATGGCACATAAATGGGTGATGGGTGTGACAGTGCTGTGTAAACCCTGAAGCGCTGCACACCTGTACGGTGGCATCACTGTCTGCAGAAGCAGCGTGGTGTAGGAAGAGAGAACTGGATTGAGGCTCTGGACCTCAGGACCCCAGGCCTTTGCCACTAACTCCTGGGTGAACTTGAGCAAATTATTCTGTATCTCCATCACTAAAATAGCGAGGCTAGACAGATAACTTGTTACGGGTCATTCTCTTCCTTTAAAAAAAAAATCTTTTTTCCCCTAGGGGCTTCTTGGCTAGTTAACATGCTGACTTGTCTCTCTTCCCCTTGCCTAACCCCTTTCCTCATCTCACTTCTGGTTTAAAGCCCACACCTCCTTCCCGTTCTTCTCTGAGCAGAGACTGAAGACCGCAGCTGACTTGCTCTCTCCTCTTCCCCATCTTCCATCCTCAGGGAGGCATGGAGGCATCACTGCCAGGGCAAAGACCTCAGTGACTGGGTGGATGGCTGTGAGCTATAGGATTCTCTCTGGATGGACAGGCAGAGAGAATGGATGGCAGCTTGGGAGATGGTGCCTGATTCCTGACCCAGGCCTGGGAAGACAAACCAACTAATAAAGTGTAGTTTAATACAAGTGTTGTTGTGCAGTTGCTAAGTCATGTCCGAATCTGTGACCCCATGGACTGCAGCATGCCAGACTTCCCTGTTCTTCACTATCTCCCTGAGTTTGCTCAAACTCATGTCCATTGAGTCGATGATGCCATCCAACCATCTGTCAGTCTAAGTGTGGTTCTCAGCTATCACTGTGTTTCCAGGTGGTATGTTGGAGCCAGAAGCATCTCAGGAGTTCCTCACTGTCCCCATGGGCTGGAGTTCAGGTGGTCTTCAAAAAACTTGAAGTTCAAAAAACCTTCAAATGGAGGTTTGCCTCCGTTCCTGGAGGCCTGACTGGGGGGTATGCATCAGTGCCTTCATTGCCCACACCTGGCAGAGTTGCCCAAATGAACCTTGCGAGTATATGAATGAGGCATCCTGAATGAATAGTAGACACTCAGCTAGTTTGTAGAATCAATGAATGAATGGGCCCTGATACCTTCTTTCAATATAGCCACAATTCACTCCATGGTATTGGTAAGCGCTAGCTTTCAGGCTCCAGGCATATCTCTAGAGGGAACTATGGTCCCTCCTGAGCCCTCATAGGGACCGCTCTACCTCTCATAGGGGCCACTCAGTCTGGCTCACCTCCTTTGGAGCAGGGAGTTTGGCATAGTTTGGGAAGAGATGGTTCAGTGGGGTTTTCTCCCTTATCCTGGCTGCCTGGCCTTGGAAAGGTCATTCCACCTCTTACAGGCAAGTTCCTCATGGGTAAGAGGAGCTATTAAAGGCCATCTTACAATAATTTATCAGTGACATAATATAGAGCAATGAGGCGCCTGGTAGAGGAGGGGGTACAGAGTGGGGGGAGGGGGCTCCAGAAACACTGACCTCATGTCTGGTTTCCCTGAGGGCTGGGGGTGCCAAGCCCCCGCCCACCTCGTGGGCACATGTCCTGCCTGTCCTGGTGAACAGGGCTTCCTTGGGAGGTCCGCACCAGTGCCCTCATCACTGTTTGCCGAGAAGGAGGAAGAGGAGAGGAGAAGGTGCTGGAAGAAGGAGCAGAAGGGGACAGGCTTTGGACAAAGCGGCAGAAAATTCTATGGGAAATGGGGGAGAATTAAGTGAAGTGCTCTCATTTTTTAAAAAAGATTGTTTTGATGTGGACCATTTTTAAAGTCTTTACTGAAGGTGTTACACTATTGCTTCTGTTTTACTTTTTGGCCACAAGGAATGTGGAATCTTAGCTCCTCCGCCAGGGATCAAACTTACACCCCTTGTATCAGAAGGTGAAGTCTTAAGCCCTGGACCACTAGGCAAGTCCTGTTTGTCATTTTTAAGAATTCACTAATAAGGACCTACTGTTGTAGCACAGGGAACTCTACTCAATACTCTGTAATGACCTCTATGGGAAAAGAGTCTTTAAAAAAGCAGATATATGTACATGTATACCTGGTTCACTTTGCTGTACATCTGAAACAACACACTGTAAGTCAACTATATTCCAATTTATAGAAATAAAATAAGGGGGGAAAAGTACAGGTCCCCTCATTATTGCACTAGTTTGGTGCCAGGAAACTCAATGGAAATGGACTTTTGTCCAAGGTAACGCAGTTGGTGGAGCTAGAATTCCAGTGGGGCTGTTGAACTCCAAAGATTGTGGTTTGTCCTCAGCATGTCCCAGCCTCCATAGCTGGACCAACTCTTGGGCAGGACCCCCGGGATGGGAAGGCATGGTGGACAGAGGGCAGCAGAGAGAGAGCCCAGTTCTTTCCAGCAGGTACCCAAGCTTCTCCAGACATCCCACGTCCTCCTCTACCTCCAAGCCTTTGCTCAGGGACCTCCTCTGCAAACCTGCCTCCCCGGCAACTTCCACCCACCTTTCGAGGCTTCAGCCAGAACCTGCTCCTCCTCAGGAGACAGTCCCGGTGCCTCTTCTCTAGTGGGTGCCCGTACCTGGTACATCTCTGCTGTACGTCTCTCTGCTATGTTCTTGTGTTCTGTTGCTCATCTCTGCCTGCCTCCACTCTGAGCCCCTCCTCTTGGTATATGCACCCCCACAGTGGCTAGCACTGGGGATCTCTGCAAGGAGATCAAACCAGTCAATCCTAAAGGAAGTCAACCCTGAATAATCTTTGGAAGCACTGATGCTGAAGCTAAAGCTCCAATACTTTGGCCACCTGGTGCGAAGAGTTGAATCATTGGAGAAGACCCTGATGCTGGGAAAGATTGAAAGCAGGAGAAGGGGACAGCAGAGGATGAGATGGTTGGATGACGTCATTGACTCAATGAATATGAATGTGAGCAAACTCTGGAAGATAGTGGAGGACAGAGAAGCCTGGTGTGCTGCAGTCCATGGGGCCGCAAAGAGTTGGACACAACTAAGTGACTGAACATCAGGAAACTGCCTAGCACAGTGCCTGGCTACGTAGTGAGCACACAGAAAGTGCTCAAGGAGAGAGGAAGTCTGGACAGAGGCCCCCACCTGGTGCTTTGAAGTTTTTCAGCTGTTTCTTCTCCCTCTTCCCTGTAAAGCAGGTGGAGCTAAGGATTCTTTGGTGGCTTCCAGTGTCTTCCCCTTGGGCTTATTTTAACTTGGATGGAATTCCTTTTGAAACGAAGCCACACTGTCTGAATTACACTGAAGACAAATGGCCCACAGTGGTGCTAAGTTAGTCAAATGAGCCACTGCAGAAGCCCAGCATCGTGGATAGCAGATTTAAGGAGGCAAGGCATCCAAATTCCCCATCCCAAGGCATCACTCACAGCCATTAGCACCGGATGGTTTTATTCTTTTTTTTTTTTTTAAACAAAAAGCACTATTACAGTCTTGCTTGGAAACAAATGAGATGTCAACAAGGGTGCCTGTCTAGGGGCTCGACAGAGAACATGCCTACGCATTTCCTGAATGCAGTGGATGCGATGGTCACATTCCTGAAGAATCAGGTCACGGGGAAGTGTGCAAAGCAATGCTACAGTTGCTTTCTATGTATGCAGGTCTCCTTGGCCCTTGTGATCTCCACACGTACAGAATAACCTGATGAAATCCCATCTCCAAGGTTCTCTGTTCATCCTCTTTTTCTGCTTGTTCATTCATTTTGCTGTGAGAACTTGCTACTACACAAGCTGTAGCAGGTGCCAAAGATTTAAAAAATTGTGGGAGAAAAAAAAAACCTTGAAATCGATCAAATCCTATCTATCTTTTTACCCTTCTTCCTGTAAATTGAAAAAGGACAGAATATCCTTTATGGGGAGAAAGTTGCTCTTGTGATACCCTGGAGTTCTTTTGGAGGAGAGTTTAACACTTTCTAGACCAGGGGTGTGTCCCTAGAGGATCTGGCTCCTTGGGGTCCATAACCCTTCTAAAATTGTATGCAAAATTTTGTGTACATCTATTGGACCATGTGCATTTTTTTTCCTTGGGGAGAGAGTTCATAGCTTTCACCTTTTTAAAAAATCCAAACAAGGCTAAAATCAGTGTTTTACATGAAGAAAAAGAAAGAAGAAAAGATAGAAAATATACACCTTAGCTCATTAATTCTCATACTCACCCTGGAACCTAGGAATCATCATCTCTATCATATACATGGGAAACAGAAGCTTTGAGAAGTAAATGGAACATTTGCTTGGATACCTGACACCTATTCTCAATTTAGAGTCAGAGACTATTAGAGTTGATATGTACCAGAGACTTTTTGTCCATTTCCCACCCCTCACTTTTTTTTAATTTAAAAAATTTTACCTTTTTGGCTGCATTGTGTGGCATGGCATGAGGACTCTTAGTTTGTAACCAGGGATTGAACCTGTACCCCCTGAAGTGGAAGCATGGGGTCTTAACCACTGGACCACCAGGGAAGTCCTTCTCATCTTTCATAGAGGGGGAAACTGAGGCAGAGAAGTGAAGTAAATTGTCCAAAGTTATATGGTCAGTTTATAGCAAAAGTAGGTCAGAATTGCAGTCTTTTGACTCTGTCCAAAGCTTTTGCCAACTATTGCTTTGTTCTTGCAAAGTCAGTGAGTGTAGGTTTCACAGAAGGTTAAATTGAATTAATAAGAGATCTTCCCCTTCTACTCATTCTCAGGCTAGGCTTATTCCCACTGACCTTTCATGGTCTCCAGGCAACTTGCGGCCCCAAACACACTGAGCCTATCAGCCTTAGGAATACACAGATGCATGTGCGAAATGATTCCACACGCTAGGAATCCCAAATGGCTGGGGACAAAGCCATTAGATAAGGACATCAACCCTTGGCTTGGGAAATCCAGTCCTAGACACTTGGAGAGCTGAGGAAGAAATTAAAGGATTTCAACCATGATGCAGAGGTGAGGTGAGGTGTCCCGGCCCTGCATCCATACACGTCCACCAGCCGCTCAGTGTCATTTTGGACATTTTCCCCTTTTTCTTCTTTTCTGGGCTCCCCTGGACCTTCGTGCAGTCCCACAGCTATGCCTCCTCCAGCGTCCCACCCGCTGCGGCTTCCCATATGCTGCTCTCGTGTTCTTCTGCTGCAAAACTTCAGATCCATCTTTCAGACTTGTTTACTTGTCAGTATCCCCACTCAGATGATAAATTCCTTGAGGGCAAGTGCCCGGCGCTTAATAGACAATCAATGAATGGAGACCCCTTGTTCTTCATGTGTTTCCACTTCCTTGGTTGCCCGCTCCCCTCCCGGTTGTGCCAGGAAGCTCGCTCTGTGCAGTGTGGGGTCTGCCCGGCTGTGGCTGGATTAGGGCTGGCGGCACCTCCCCCCACCCCCGGAGGAGTCAATTCCTTGCTTCTCTGTAACAGGGGAGCTCATTCATTGGTGCTTTCTGGAGGCGCTTGTCTCTGCTCCAAGCTTAGTTCTCAAAATCGAACTGAAATCTCTGAGCTTGTGGAGGAGGAGGTCCCAGATTCCTCCTTGCATTCCAGGCTCAGGCTGGCTGAGCTGAGCTTCACCCGAGGGAATCATTAAAAGATCACACTTGGGCTTCCCTGATGGCTGTTGGTAAAGAATCCGCCTGCGATGCAGGAGACCCAGGTTTGATCCCTGGGTGGGGAAGAATCCCTGGAGAAGGAAATGGCAACCCACACCAGTATTCTTGTCTGGAGAATCCCATGCACAGAGGAGCCTGGTGAGCTACAGTCCACGGGGTCGCAAAAAGTCGGACACGACTGAAGGACTAAACCACCACACCTGTGGCTGGGGCCGGCCTCTCCCATTCTCCCTCCCAGCTCACCAAGAACCGTCTAGAGACCCTCTGTGGATTCTTTGTCCTTGGGTGTGCTCATGGTTAAGACCTTTATAAAAATAGGTCCAAGCTGGAGAGAAAAATAAAAGAACTCTGCGCTCTCTCGGCACCAAACAATAAAAGAACAGTGTGTAAAAGCCAGCTCAGCCCCTGGCAGATACTTTCTCCTTTCACCTAACTGTGGCTGATTCTGATTCTGAGATTATGTGCCATTATTTGATTGATTGATCAACCAGTCAGTTGGTTGGTCTGCCCCTTTGAGGTCACTGATAATTCATCCTTGTGGTTTGACCTTGTGATTGTACCAAACTCCCAGCCACTGTATCACCATTTGGGTGACTCGAAAATGTGATGCTGGGACCTCCCTGGCAGTCCCATGGTTAAGACTCCACCTTCCTGTGTAGAGGGTGTGGGTCTGATCCCTGGTCCCACATGCGATGGAGTGTGGCCAAAAATTGAAAAAGAAGAAAATGTGACACTTTCCAAGTCTCCTGTGTCTACCAGACCTCTTCAGGTCGTCGCTAAAGAAATGATCACACACAAGGCTACTTGTTTGAAATAATAATAATAAAAAATACCACCACTCCCAGGAATTTAGGCTTACGATTCTATCTTTGCTCAACAGTCAGTTAATTATTATAATTAGTACCTGGCTATTGATTTACTCTCTTGGATTTCCTGTCTTTTCTTTAAATAAGTTAAGTTTATAGACCTGTTCCCAGATGAACAAAGCCAGAATCCTTAAATCAGAAGGGATGCATACATATCTGAAGCCTGGAGCAATCCAAACCTGTTAGAATATTCTTCACTCTATCCCAGATTGATCTGAAAAAACTTAAAAAGGAAGCCAGAAATCCAATGAAGAAGTTCAAATTGCAATTCAAGTTATAGATTTTTAAAAAATGTATGAAACTATTAAACTGGAATGAGGCAGAAGCATCCGACAGGCTCCCAACTCACTAAATAGACATTTAATGTGGTTTCCATCCCCGATAGGAGCAGTCTAAAGACACTCTGTTCTTCTACATCCTATAGTATAGTCACGAGAAGGACTATTTCCAGTCTGACATAGTGAAGAGTGAATTTCTCTTTGGAGAGGGACTTCCACACTTCAGGTGGCTAAAGTATTGGAGCTTCAGCTTCAGCATCAGTCCTTCCAATGAATATTCAGGATTGATTTCCTTTAGGACTGACTGGTTTGATCTCCTTGCAGTCCAAGGGACTCTCAAGAGTCTTCTCCAACACTACAGTTCAAAAGCATCAATTCTTTAGCACTCAGCTTTTCTTTATGGTCCAACTCTCACATTCATGCATGACTACTGGAAAAACCATAGCTTTGACTAGATGGACCTTTGTTGGCAAAGTAATGTCTCTGCTTTTTAATATGCTGTCTAGGTTGGTCATAGCTTTTCTTCCAAGGAGCAAAGGTGTTTTAATTTCATGGCTGCAGTCACCATCTGCAGTGCTTTTAGAGCCCAAGAAAATGAAGTCTGTCACTGTTTCCACTGTTTCCCCTTCTATTTGCTATGAAGTGATGGGACCAGATGCCATGATCTTTGTTTTTTGAATGTTGAGTTTTAAGCCATCTTTTCCACTCTCTTTCACTTTCACCAAGAGGCTCTTTAGTTCCTTTTCACTTTCTGCCATAAGAGTGATGTCGTCTGCATATCTGAGGTTCTTGATATTTCTCCCAGAAATCTTGATTCTAGCTTGTGTTTCATCCAGCCTGGCATTTTGAATGATATACTCTGCATTTAAGTTAAATAAGCAGAGTGACAACATATAGCCTCAACATACTCTTTTCCCAATTCTGAAATAGTCCATTGTTCCATGTCCGGTTTGAAAGTGTAAGTGAAAGTCCCTCAGTTGTGTCCGATTCTTGGTGACCCTGTGGACTATAGTCCATGGAATTCTCTAGGCCAGAATACTGGGGTGGGTAGCTGTTCCCTTCTCCAGGGGATCTTCTCAACCCAGGGATCAAACCCAGGTCTCCCACATTGCAGGCAGATTCTCTACCAGTTGAGCCACCAGGGACGGTGTGACCAGTTAATAACCTTGAGATGGGAGGATTAGTATGAAATATTGGCTGGGTCAATACAAAGAGTCTTTAAAAAATGGAAGAGGCATTCACTACCATGTGTAAAACGTGAGAAGTTGCTGTGAAGTTCGAGAAGCTCAGTTTAGAGTTCTGTGATGACCTAGAGGGGTGAGATGGGGATGGGTGGGAGGCAGGCTAAGGAGGGAAGGGATATATGTATACAAACAGCTGATTCACTTCACTGTACAGCAGAAACTAACACAGCATTATAAAGAAGCAATTATATTCTTAAAAAAAAAGCAACCTAGTTACCTAAAAACAACAAAACAGAAGAGGCAGGCAGGAGAGGATCTGAGTTAGAGGAAGATGAGACTTGTAGATCGTTGTTGTGACGTAAAGACTCAACCCATCGTTGCGGTCTTTGAAGGAGGAAGAGGCCACAAGCCAAGGAATGTGGGCAGACACTAGAAGCTGGAAAAGGTGAGGAAATAGCTTCTCCTCTAGAGCTTCCAAAAGGAAAATAGCCCTGCTGACACCTAGATTCTAGCCCAGTGAGACCCACGTCCGACTTCTGGCCTCCTGGACTATATTTGTATTGTTTTAAAGTCACTAGGTTTGACATTTCGTTACGGCAGAGATAGAAAACTAAAAGGTCCCTTCCAGCGGCTGCGTCCTCTGTTTCTGGAAATGAAACCCCAGCGTGGCCAAGGCCAGCTGAGAGGATGCGTGGGAGGACGCAGCAGGGCTGTGCCCTGTCCCAGCTCCCCAGGAGGCCGGTGAGCGCCAGGTCCCGTCCTGCTTTTGTCAGTGTGGCTGGTATGCCTTGTCCCACCAGCAGGGGGAGTAATGTGGTCCTAGCATCTCGAGTCTGAGGGGGCCTCTGGAGAGCATCTGTGAAGACCGGTAAGGTATTCTTTTCAGCTTCGGATGGAGGGAACGGAGCCCAGAGAGGTGCATGATCTTATCCATCACTTCCTTGTGTTAGAAGAGGGAAACAGAGCAAAGCAGGGACCAGACCCCTGTCCAGCCAGCGCTTTCTGTGCACTTGTGCATGAGGAGGGAGGTATGAACCATCTTAGGTCTTCCTTCATGACTTTGGGGGTGACTTTGAGTTGGGAGTGGTTGGGGGGACAGTGAAAGATTAGACTACAGGAGCTGCCCCTGTGGAATTAGCAGGACGCTGTGAGGGCAAGCATTCTGCTGGAGCAGAAAGCTCTCTCTTGCCACAATGGGGGTTGAAAGGGCACGTTCCCACCCCACCAGGGGCATCTTCCCACCTCCTTTCCCACATGGACATCCTCTCGGGAAGATGCAAGAGTCATGGGGAGCAAGGCAGAAGCAGGTCTGTTGGATGGGGGTGAGGGGGTGGGTTGTAGAGTGGGAAGGGAAAGGCAGGAGGGTGGGAGGGAGGCCAGGCTGGGGCAGGTGTCCAGACCAAATTCACTGACCGGGTCAGGAGGAGCCAGGGAAAGGGATGCAAAGGCCTCCTCTGAGATTTGCCAGTCTGGGCAGTGGGTTCTGCCTCCCTGTCTTCATGCCACATGCTTGTGGTCCAGGGCAGTGTCATTGAGACTGTGGGCGTGGTGAAGCCACTTACAGTGTTGCAGTCAACAGCGCTTAAAGATGCAGGATAGGATAGAATAGAATAAGAGTGTACATGTTTTGTAAAGGTAAGTGTTTCATCAACTGTACCTCTCCACCTATTTGTCATCTATCTATCTATCTATCATCTATGTCTATCATCTATGTCTATGTATCATCTATGTCTATGTATTATCTATGTCTATCATCTATGTCTATCTATGTATCATCTATGTCTATCATCTATGTCTATCTGTATCATCGATGTCTATCCATCTATCATCTATTCTGTCGGTTTTGACGTGGCAGGTCTGGCCGTTTCCTAACATCTTGGGGAGAAAGAGTGTAGGGAAAACGCAGAGTCGACTCAGCCATGTCCACAAGACCAGCTTTTAATATGACCGTGATTGGAAGGAAGCACGAATAAATAAACGCCAGAGAAAATGGAAAAACCAAACCAAACCTCAGAACATCAAAACCCAGATTCAGAAAACGAAAGGAAACACATCTCCGACAAACAAACAAACAAACAAACAAAAACGCCCCCCCGCGAAGAGACAGGATCAGACTGTACAAGCCGTGTCACGGGGAGAACGACGGCGTGGGCACCGCGGTTGTGCGCCCCCGGCCGCCGCGCCTCCGTCTCGGGCCCCGGGAGGGGAGCAGGGCGGCCCCGGGCACCCCGCGGGCCGGCCTGGGGAGGCGGAGGGTGGGGTGGGTGGGCAGGTTAAGAACCTTCACAGACGACAGGAGGACCGGACGGCGTCCAGGGCTCTGCGGGCTCCCTCTGGAGTGTGCAGGTGTGATTCCAGCGCGGCCTCGTGGAGGTGCACTTCGGGGCTGGAACCCGGTCCCCCCGCAGGGCTGCTGGAAACCGCACCGCGAGGGTCGCTGACGGAGAAAGACGCGGACGCGGCGCCGTGAGGGGTCGGAGCATGCAGTGCTTTGTACATCTGGCAGTGAGATGTGATGGCGGGTCGGTTCTCGGACAGTTTCAGGGCGGGGCTCACGTCTCCTAAGAGGGTCGGACGCGGACGCGCAGCGGCGGGGCCCGAGGACGCGTCGTGCCAGACGAGGCCGGAGCGAGGTTTCAGCAGAGTTTGCTATGTGTGCATAGGGGGCTCTTGCTTCTCTCCGTCGGTGGGCAGGGGCCATCCCACCTGAGCCTGCGGTCCCCTGTCCTGGTCCTGGGCCAGGTCTGTTTGGGGGTGGGGGATGGTGGTGCCGGGGGGTCCGAGGGCCGTCAGCAGGCAATCTCCTCCAGGGTCCCCAGGGCCGTCTGCAGGGGCACGTTCACAGTGTGGCTGATGGTTTCGGAGTGGTTTGGCATCGTGTCACAAGTGCTCTGGCGGGGAGAGGAAAGTTGATGTTCATTCAGCAAAAATGCGTCCCAGGGCCCCTGCAGCCCAGCCCAGGCCCTGGGAACCGTGCCGCCCATGGTGGGCTCTCCCGGGCACTTCCGCTCCGCCCCAAACCCCTCTGGTGCTGGGTTGCCATCTTCGGGCATGAAGCTGCGGGCGGCGGGGGGGGGCCTCACTGCCTTCAGAATCCTCTCCACTGTCCACCTAGGCGCTCCCCCAGAGTGCGGAGGGAGCTTCCTGGTGATGGGGTTTAGCAGCTAGTTTGACCTTCTAAGGGCTTCCCAGGTGGCTCAGTGATAAAGAATCTGCCTGCCAATGCAGGGGACTTAAGAGACACAAGTTTGATCCCTGGCTTGGGAAGATCCCCTTGGAGAAGGAAATGGCAACCCACCCCAGTATTCTTGCTTGGAGAATCCCATGGACAGAGGAACCTGGCGGGCTACACGTGGGGTCTCAAAGAGTCCAAAACGACTGAAGTGACTTAGCACATCTATAAGGAACAGAGCAGCCCAAGGGTGGTAGCTGTGTTCCCTGCGTTGTACAATATATCCCACATTTATATCCTGTGGACTTCTCTAGAGGCCCCCTGCTGTGTCACTGGAAGCTATATCTGAGTGGTGAGTAGCCTTGGGGTGTGGATGACCCATCCCGCCCTCATCCTTGGACCTCTGTTGGGTCCACCTGGGGTGGAGGAGGGGCCACCTGTGGCCTGGCCTGGGCAGGAGGGGCTGCTTGATCGCTGAGGCAAAACAGTGGAGGTCTCAGCTGGGAGTCTGACCCCTGATCCCAGCTGCCCCCAAAGGACCTTGGGAAGGGACCTTGGCCTCAGGGAAGGGTTATCTCGGGTCCCTGAGCAGGGCGGGGATGAGGTGCCTTTGAATCTTCTGGGTGATTCCTGGCCCTGCAGAGGGCTGGAGGCTGGGAAGGATGTGAGCAGAATTCTGTGCCAAGAATTTGGGGCAGATTAGATGAGGATGAGGCTGGGAGTGGTGCAAAGGAGGAGGCTATGTCTCTGAGACATTCTGAAGGCAGAAGGGAGGGTGGGGCAAGGGGATGGAGCCTGAGATCCATCCTTGAGTAATTACTCTCTGAGTAATTCGCTGAGTGCTTACTGCAAACTAGTCACAGCTCATTGCTTCCCAGGGCCTGGTCTCATTTAATCTGATGGCACCCCCTGAGGTCCCAGTGATCCGGCAGCTGCTCAGAGAGGGAGGTAATGTGCCCTCAGGTGCACAACTGGGAAGAAGGGCCCTGGGATCCAGGCGGGTCAGCTGAGTCCAGAGCCCGGGGCTCCTTCCACCCACACTGCCCTCCCCTCCACAGAAGCTGTCTTCTGTTCAAACAGAAGCTGCAGGGACCCGAGAGAATCAAAGTGGGATGTTTAGCCTGGGAGATGAGTGGAGAAACAGTGTCTGGAGCAGAAACGGGAACCCAGATAGGAGGAGGAGGAGGAGGAGGCTGGGATCCACTTGGGATGTTATGATTTTAAGGCGGCAATGGTCATGGAATGCGGTGTTCTCTTGGGGCTGGGGTGCTGACTTGGGGGAAGTCGGTGATACCCACAACGTTCAGCGGAGACCAGGGTCCAGGAACAGGTTGAATCTGGGAAGGAGAGTGTGGACAGTATAAGAGGGGCTGCCTCTTAGAATTGAGGAAAGAGAGGCAGAGTAGGAAGGAGGCTAGGGTGCCCCCCAGCTCTGTAGCCTGGGCCTCTGGGCCACAACTGCCTCATATACAAAAAGGAGATAAGAACAGCCCTTCCTCTAGGGTTGAAACGACATGTCACTCTTAAGGCACATAACACAGTGCCTGATACATACCAGGCTTACAAAGGTCAGCAGTTATGGGTGTTGTTGCTTCTACCTATTTCTACCTTCTATTCTATTTCAAAGAATCTGCCTGCTAAGCAGGAGATACGGGTTCGATCCCTGGGTTGGGACGATCCCTTGGAGAAGAAAATGGCAACTCACTTCAGTATCCTTGCCTGGAGAAGTTCATGGACAGAGGAGCCTGGTGGACTACAGTCCATGGGGTTGCAAAGAGTGGGACACGACTTAGCTACTGAAACACCACTACTTCAGCAGGCCCCACACCCTGTGTCCTGTTCAAATGGGGTAGAGTAACAGGGGCTTTCCTGCTCACATTCTGCCACCTAGGGAACATGGGAGTGGCCCTACATGTAGCCTCTCCTTGGTCTCCCAAGGCACGAGAAGAGGGCCGTGGCTTCTGGCCGGGGAGGAGCTGAGCTGGTCCAGGAAGAAGCATCTCCTGGTCTCCGTTGCATCCATGGAGCAGATCCAATCTACAACTGGGTTCCAGGGTGGGTCTCAGAGAGAGGCTCAAGGTTCAGCTGGAGTGTCCTTGAACTTGGGAGCTGTGGAGGGTCTCGAGCTATGGAAAGGTGTGTGACGGAGCACTCCCGTCCTGCCTGGCACCGGCATCTGGATTCTCGCGGCTTGTACACACCAAGGAACTAACCAACCTGCAGCCCCCTGCCGGCCGCCCTTACCACGTTCTCATCGTGGCTCCCTTCCTCCTCTTCTTTGCCAAGCAGGTCTAATAGCTTCTCTTTGATCAGCTGCAAGAAAGGCAGGAAGGAAGGTCAGGCCAGGAGAAAGGCATCAAGGTAGCGAGAGAGACCTCCTTCCACGTGGTTGGGCTGGGGAGGCAGGGGCAGCGGCCACCTGGGCTGCAGCTGGACAGACGTGTATGGGAGCCCAGGCTGGCAGCCCAAACTAGGGTCCGTAGCCAAGCTTTTGGTGCAGGAGCTAGAGACTGGGGCAGGGGAGGGGGGTGGCGCAGGAACACAGGAGGGCCTCAGTGTGGTGCCTTGCTCAGTCTGGTCTCTCAGCGTGGCTGGTTCCTCATCTGTCCTGGGGGGACAGTTACTCGTCACTTTTGAGGCCTGAAAACTCCACAGTTCACAAGGTTGGGACACAACTGTGCTAACATTTCATCCTCAATAAGAGAGTAGTTATTAAATATGTTTTCTGATGTGATTCAATTTCTATAACTTTGTACATCTTTGCACAGAAATGATTAAACAGGGCAGAACAAAATCTGGCTGTGGGACCCAGCATGGGAACACAGTCACCATGCTGAGAGGTGGGGTGTGGCGCTCCACAGGCCCCTGGTCACCCGGGCTTTCCACTCCCCACAGTGACCCCCAGTGGCCTTTGGCCATTGCCGGTCCCCTCTGGGAGGCAGGCCACTGCTGTGCAGGCCCTGTCTGCTGGGCTGAGACCCAGGTGGTTCCGGGCTTCCCTGGGGGATTCTGGAGTCCCTGGAGCCAGCCCAGGGCTGGGAGGAATGCAGTGGGAAGACTGATGAGCCCCTGGAGCACGCAGTGCCTGAAGCTGCTGTTTGCTGTGTGAGAAGCTTTCAGAGGCTCTGTTCCAGCTGCCTCCTGAGGGCGACAGCTCCCTGAACCAGAGCGGGGGAGTGCCCTTACTCTTCCTGCTCAGGATTGATGACGTCTCAGGAGTGCTCCTCCCCTAAACCTGCCTGGACCCCAGAAGGTGCTGATCTGGTGATGGGTCACCTGGAGGGCAGGTGTGTGTGTGTGCATGTGGTGTGTGTGTGTGGTGTATGTGTATTTGTGAGCAGTGTGTGAGTGTGGTATAAGTAATATGTGTGTGTGTGCATGTGTGGAGTGTGTGTGCATATGTGGTGTGAGTATGGTATGTGTGTGGTATATGTGTGTGATATGTGTGTGTATGTGGTATATGTGTGTGTATATGTTGTGTGTGACTGTGGTATAAGTGTGTGTGATGTATGTGTGTGCAAATGGTATGTGTGTACAGTGTATGTGGTTTAACTGTGATGTATGTGTTAATTTATGAGCAGTGTGTAAGTGTGGTGTGTGTGTGGAATATGTGTGTGTAGAGTGTGTGGTATGTGTATGTGGGGTATATGTATGTGTATTGTTATATGTGAGTGTGGTATTAGTGTATATGATGTATATGCATGTCATGTGTGTGCAAGTGGTGTGTGTATATAGTATATGTTGTGTGCCTGTGGCATATGTATTTGTGAGCAGTGTGTGTAAGCGTGGTATAAGTGTGTGTGGAATATGTGTATGTGGAGTGTGTGGTATATGTGTGTGTGGCACATGTATGTGTGGAGTGTGTGGGGTATATGTGTGTGTATGTTATATGTGAGGTGGTATTTGTGTGATGTGTGTATAGCATGTGTATGTGACTGGTATGTATGTGGAGTTTATGTGGAATGTGTGTGGTACATGTATGTGTGGAGTGTGTGGGTACATGTGAGTGTGGTATTAGTGTGTGATGTGTATGTGTATAGCATGTGTATGCAAGTGGTGTGTGTGTGGACTGGATGTGGAGTGTGTGTGGTATGTGTGTGTGTAGAGTGTGTGGGGTATGTGTGTGTGTATATGTTGTGTATGGGTATGGAATAAGCATGTGTGGTGTGTGTGTGTGTGTGGTGTAAGTGTGTGGAATATATGTATGTGGAGTGTGTGGTATACGTGTGTGTGGCACATGTATGTGTGGAGTGTGTGGGGTATATGTGTGTGTATGTTATATGTGAGTGTGGTATTAGTGTGTGCGATGTGTGTGTGTATAGCATGTGTATGCGAGTGGTGGGTGTGGACTGGATGTGGAGTGTGGTATGTGTGTGTGTGGAGGGTGTGGGGTATATGTGTGTGTGTATGTTGTGTATGAGTATGGTATAAGTGTGGTGTCTATGTGTGTGTGGAGTGTATGTGGAGTGTGTGTGGCATGTGTGTGTGTGGAGGGTGTGGGGGGTGTGTGTGTATGTTGTGTATGAGTATGGTATAAGTGTGTGTGGTGTGAGTGTGTGGGTGCAGACACACCCATGCATAAGCCCCACATGAGGCCCAGGGGCTCCGCGCCGGCCCCTGCACTGGCTCATGCCCTCCTACTCATCCCTCCGGCTCCCTGCGTGCGGGTGTAGACGGCCCTGGGGATAGGCCTGCGGCTTCCGTCTCTCACACCCACCCCTCCCCGGTGCCTGGGGCGAGCGGACAGACAGTGTCCACACACAGGGAGGGGAGGGTGGCCCTGGGTGGAGGGAGGCCGAGCTCTCCCCGCCCCGTGCTCTGGTTCTGGGCGTCGGGGCAGAATGAGGGCGCCTGGTGGTCCCCCACGAGCAATCCCACATCTTACCTCATAAATATAATCAAAGAGCTCTAGTATTGTAAGGATACTAGCACCAATGAACAATCCCATCTGACCACCAATATCACCTGGAGAGAGAGAGAGAGAAGACAAGACTTGGCTTTCCTGACAGCGCTTCTGGAAGGTCAAATGGACGGAGAACTCGGAAAGCAGGCTTTCTGAGAGGGCCCCTTCCCAGAGGCGGGGCCCGGGCCTGGAGGGCAGGCCCTGGACAAGCCGCTCCCTCACTGCGCTGCTCTGAGAGCTGCTGGGTTTCAGCACCCACGGGGGTGGGAACTAGCCTGGATGCTTGCTTGAGGGGCCTGGAATGAACCTCCCGGGCTGACGGCCTGGTTCATTTCCATTCGGAACCACACTGTTGGGGCCAGGCTTGGCTCCTGGGCTGGGAACAGATGAGACGTGTGTGGTCCCTGCCCCAGGCGAGGGCACAGTCTAGCCCGAGACGTGTGTCAGTGTCCTGAGTGGGGGTCTCAGGAGCAGGCACATAAGAGACACCCCCCAATAACAACAGGGCCTTTGAGGCCGTCTTGAGGCCCCTCTCACCCTTGGGATGAAGTCCTTGGAAGCATCTGTCTCCCCTCCTTAAAGGTAAATGTTCAGTCTATTTACTTTTATCATTTTTGGCTGCACTGGGCCTTCATTGCTAGGCGCGGGCTTTCCCTGGTTGCGGTGAGCAGGGCTACTCTCCCCTGCGGTGTGCGGGCTGCTCACTGCAGGGGCTCCTCTTGTTGCGGAACACGGGCTCTAGGCGCGTGAGCTTCACCAGTTGCAGCTCGCAGGCTCCAGAGCACAGGCTCAGCAGTTGCGGTGCACAGGCTTAGCTGCTCCACACCATGTGCGATCTTCCAGGACCAGGGATTGAACCCTTGCATTGGCAGGTAGATGCTTAACCACAGGACCACAAGGGAGTCCTTTGGTCTTCTTCTAAGTATAGGTTCTTGCCCTGAGTATAGATCCCCGTGGACCCGGGGTCTTCTGATCCCCTTGTATCAAACTCCTGGGAGACTTGTAATCAGTATAGATGCCTGCACCTACCTGCTGTGCTTAGTCGCTCAGTCGTGTCTGACTCTTTGCGACCTCATGGACTGGAGCCCGCCAGGCTCCTCTGTCCATGGGGATTCTCCAGGCAAAAATACTGGAGTGGGTTGCCATGCCCTCCTCCAGGGGATCTTCCCAACCCAGGGACTGAACCCAGGTCTCCCGCATTGCAGGTGGATTCTTTACCATCTGAGGCACCAGCGAAGCCCTGGGGCCTATGCAATCAGAGTCTCTGGGACTGGGGACTGGAGGTCAGGATTTTTACATTCCCAGGTGGTTCTCCAGCCCACCAGAGTTTGAGAACCACTCTCCTTTGGGACCTTCCAATGCTTGGAGACTCCTCGAATTGAATGCATATCGTTACGTGTGGGTATCTGGGCGTTTGTAGCTGGAGAGCCCGTATTTCAGAAGCTATTATCAGATTCTTAAGGGGGTTCTGATCCCCTGAGAGCCCCCAAACGCTCTGCTCCAGAGGCCATGTGTCGGAGCACAGGGCCCTGAGGCTGTGAATACGGAGGGCGGCCACCAGCTGGCTGTGTGGCTTTGACAAGCCCTGACCTTCTCAACAGCTTCGCCTACCAGGAACATTCGGTGGTGGAGGTGGCTGGGGGAGGGTCGGAGATGAACAGTGAAGCCCTTTTCAGCTGTGACCTCTAGGACTGTGAGCCACTGGGCTAGGAACAGCGCTGGGAGTGGGGGGCACTGTTGGGGGTGGGTGTACCATCTCCTGGAGATTCTAGGCTGACCTCTTGGTCCGAGAACTTTCTGATGAGCACACTTGCCCACTCCTCCCTGATTATGGCTGGGAGAAGCCCAGCAAGCACATCCCCAGGTGAGCAAGCTGCGATGGTGGGAAGGGGGGTCTTCCCGGGGGGGGGGGGCTTGGTGTTGGGCACACCAGAGCCCCCCCTTCCTTCCCACTCCCCCCACCCCCTCTAATGTCCTTGATGGAGGCTCACTGGGGAGTGTATACACATGCACGTGCCTGTGGGGGGTGGCTGTATGTGTGAGCCGTGTGGTGGAGTGTGGAGGGCGTGTCAGGGTGCATTGTGTGTGCATGTTCGGGACAGAAGCAGGCCTTACATCTGGCCACCAATGGCTTTATATAGGTGGCACACGAGTGTGTCTAAGGGTGGCTTTGTGGGGGTGGGCACAGTGCGTCTGAATGTGTGGAGGAGGTGTGAGCGTGCTTGTGTATGGCAGGTATAGGTATGTAGGCATGTGTGCATCTACGTGTCTCTGGAGTTGCGTGGTTTGCACGTGGGTCTGTGCAGGTGTGCACTAGTGTGTGTGTATCACCCTGGTGCCTGTGTGTACGCTGGGCTGAGGCGCGCTCTCTGAGTGAGGGGAAGGCGGGCCACAGGGCTGGGAGGCAGGGGCCAGTGTGAACTTCCTGACTCAGGGCTTGCAAGCCGCACTCACTCTTCTCGCTAGAGGTACATATGGCAGCGCGATTTTCCGCGGCTGGCGTGTGAGAGAGAGCGCGTGCGCACTAGCGCACACGCGTGTGTGGGAGAAGGGAGCTGAGGGAAGGAGGCGTGTCCTCGGTGACAGGGGCGGGGCTTTAGCCCTGGCCCAGCCCGCGAGTCTCTTAGCACAGTCCCTCTCTGGCCACAACCATCTCCAGGGCTCTCAGTGATGACCACCTTAGCCCAGTGGGGACCCTGCGGTGTCTGCCGCTTCCTGGGAGAGTGTCTGTCTGGATGCCAGAAACCACTGTTTATGGGCCTTCTGTGGGCTGGGACTTGATCACAGTTCACCATCATGGCAAACTCACGGGTGGTTTTATTAGACCCATCCTACAGATGAGGGACCTGAGGTTCAGTGAAGTGAAGCCACCGGCCCACATTCTCTGGGCTGGTGTGCAGCAGCCCCTGACTTGTGCTCCCCTTGAACTTCCAGGTAGAAGGTGTCTGTCTCCCGTGCCCCCCACTCAGGATGCCGCTCACCTAGTTCAGTTCACAGAGACAACAAGAGTTATTTTTCCTTGAAGCCACAGACATCGGATCCTTTCTTGAGGGTGAGTGGGAGTTGGGGGGATGGGTTCAGGGTAGGTCTTTTAACTGTGCACCCTCAGGGATCTTGTTAGATTTAAGCTGGGCTGGGGCAGGGTTGAAATTAACATCTGGCATCCACCGTGTGCCTTCGCAGGCAGAGGAGCTGATGTGAACTAAGGTAGGGTGGCCGTCAGGTTTGTAGATTTCTGGGACTATGTGGCCCTTCTTTAGGGTTTGACAAAGAGCTCTCAGTCCAGGGGCAACTGGCCTTCTCAACGTGGCAACATTGCTTTCTAGGTGGGGCCTCCATGGGTGGGACCTTTGTGGTGTCTGCTCCCTGGGACCATCCATAGCTCAGCCCTGCTGCACCTATCCGCCACGGCCCCAGGGCTCTGACTCCAATCAGGGGGCAGAAGACTGTGGAATCTGAGAGGGCAGTGCTGGAAGGGTCCTGAGAGAATGGCTGGCTCACCTGCCTCATTGTGTCAATGGGGAAACTGAGATTAGACCAGGGAATGAACTGGGCCTAACACCGCCGCATGGATTGCTTCCCACTTTGGGGCAGGAGCAGTGCAAGGGAAGAGGGAGCAATTAGTGAATGAAAAGGCTGGACTCTTTTAGAGTCACCATCTGGCTGCCCACCTGCCCGTCCCCCCTTCCTCCCACCTTCTTGTGTACTTAGTTGCTCAGTGGTGACCGACTCTTTGTGACCCCGTGGACTGTAGCCCACCAGACTCCTTTGTCCGTGGGATTTTCCAGGCCAGCATGCTGGAGTGGGTTGCCATTTCCTTCTCCAGGGGATCTTCCCGACCCAGGGATCGAACTCCCATCTCCTGCATCATGGGCAAAACGCTCTTTCTTTACCGTCTGAGCCAGCTGGGAAGCCCCATGTTACCCTGCATGCATGCATGCGTGCTAAGTCGCTTCAGTCGTGTCCAACTCTTTGAGACCCTGTCCATCCCCATGAGATGTGGACATTTGTGCAACGGACGCTCTGACTTACCAAGTAAGGCAGCGACTTCATATGCCTTCTTCTGTTCGATGGTCTCATAATTGAGAGCTTCAAAAAATATATCCAGAACGAGGATGTTTTCTCTGTGGGGGAAACATTCAGTGTCACATGTGGTGAGAATCATCAGGACCCACAGGGATCATGTCATACAATTTTCCCATGGACAGAAAGGGAAACAGAGGCCTGGGTACGTGAGACAATGGGCTCCATGTTAGAGCTGGTTAGTCACAGAGCTGGGGCTTGAACCGGGAAGTCGTGACTCCCAGCCCAGTGCTCTTCACGGGCCTGGAGGGGTATGTCAGCTCTCCCCTTGGCCCCTTATTGCTCACCCACCCTCTGTCTGCCCCCTTTTCCAGGAGTCCTGCCAGGCCTCCAGGTCTCTATGCCCCAGGGGGTCTGCCTGGGTCCTTACGTGCAAGTGAGCTCAGAACTCACTTAACAAGCCTTGCTTGCCTGCCCCCAACTTACCTCCCTTGCCCGCCCTGGAGAGGCCCCCAGTTCTTACTGGGATTGACGGCAAGCTTCTTCTGGTGGGGGCCCTACCCCAGCATCACCAGGTTAACTGCAGGAGCCAGGGAGGGCTTTTAGGGAGCAAACCTACATCTGGCTGTGGGGTTTTCTGGCAGAAGCACCTCAGTTCCCTTCTGCTCTTTGGGGCAGTTGTATTCATGAGACACATCTTGGTGGGAGAAGCCATTACCATCAGCAGAATGTTTGCAGCTGTGGGGCCTGGCCCGTCCTATCAATACAGTTACCCTGATTCTTTGATGCTGCTCATGAATGGCCTTGGTGTCCCTTGCCCTCAAGGGGCACACACCATCCCAGGATGAGAACTGGTGACCATGTGGGAGGGAGAGGCTGGAGGAGGGTTGAAATTAACACCCTGCATCCATGATGTGCCTTCGGGGCCAGAGGAGCTGATGTGGACTAGGGTGGGGTGGTGGTCCGGTGTGTAGACCTGAGGGTGGGTAAGAGTGAGAGAAGCCCTCTCCACACGGGGCTCACCCAGGAGCCATCTGCTATCTCTCACCTGGTTTATGGCAACTGCCTCCGACCCGGCTTCCTTCCGCCCATCTGTCTGACCATCCATCCTCTTAACTGGGTCTTCCTAAAACCTCTCAACTAACCCATATAACACAGAATTAGCATCCCGTGCCTCCATCAGCCAGGCTGCCTTTAAAATGCTCAATAGTCACAGGTGGCCAGTGGCCACCACGTAGGACATCATGGAGATAGAACATTTCTAGAAGGTTCTACCATAGAACACATCATCTAAAATGCAGATGTGAGCCTATCACTTGCCTGCCTGAACCTCTTCTGTGGCTCCCTACCCTCTTTGAATCAAATCTACTCCCTGACTCCCATCCCCGCCCAGCTCAGCCTATAAGACCCACATCCACCTCTCCTGGCTTCCTTTTGCTGTACTCTTGTGACACCCTCTTCTCTTATGTCTTCCTTTCATTTATTTTATTCAAAGATTATTTTTTTGAGCATCAACTCTGTGCCAGACACTCCACAGCAGAGAACAAAAAAGAAAGGTTTGTGCCCTCAAGGGGCAGGCAGGTAATTGAAGGAAACAGCCACATGAATATTGAATTACACACAGTGGCGAGTATTATAAAGGAAAACACCTGAGTGTTTCGAGAGAAGAATGACAGGAGGGGGCCCAATTTATTGGTCCAAAGAGATGACATTTAAATGGAGCCCTGAGAAACGAGGAACCAGTTGGGTGAAGAGTGACAGGAAAAGCATTCTAGGCAGAGGGAACAGAATATGCAAAATCTGCCTGGAAAACTTCTCTGCATCGTGTAAAAACATCTCTGAAACTTTCCTTGACAGCACCCCTCTGCAAAGTATGGCCAACGACCTCTCTTATTATCTGCACCAGCCTGGACAGCTCTCTGTGTTGTATTTGTCTCTACTGGTCTATAAGCTCCTGAAAGATGGCGCTGCCTCTTAAAGCGTTTTGTCTTCATACTCTGAGCACAGAACTTGGCTGAGAGCAGGTACTCAATTAACATCTGCTAGATGGAACTAACTGCTTACCTTTGTCTTCTTCCTTGACTGTCCCCCCACCTTCCCTTTTTTCCTGGTCCCTCCTCCCCCCACCAGCCTCTACCCTGTCCACTTAGCTTACGAGATATATTTTTCTGATTTGTTAAATTTCTTCTCGAGGTACTTGGCTGATGTCTTGCTGGGGATCTTCACCATGGAGAGCTCTTTGTTGTAGCGGGTCAGGTTGCAGGGGGTCCTGCAGAGACAGTAATTACTGTCCTTTTCTGCCAGCAGACCTGCAGGGGAGAGGGAGGCAGGGCTGAGTTGGGTGCAGGGGACTGTGACCTCTGGGCCCAGAGTAGCCAGCTCCCGGGTTCCTGCAGCAGAGAAGTGAGCTGGGAGGAGGTGCCCTCTGGGTGAATGAGGGGTGGGCGGCTGTGGAGAGAAGGGGAGCTGGGCTTTTGCTTGAGGTTGATGAGCATATGAACGGTTGCAAAAGCACCTACTCTTTCTATGTTACTCTTTTTTTTTTTTTTTTAAATAACTCTTTTAATGTACTTGTCAGCTAATTTTATTATCTGAATAATTTCTGCATCCCTTTCAGTTGAGTTTTTAAATTTGATTTTATTTATTTATTATTTTTGGCTCTGCTGGGTCTCTGTTGCTCCATGTGGGCTTTTCTCTAGTTGCGGCGAGCAGGGGCTTCTCTCTGGTTCTCACTGGGGTGGCTTCTCTTGTTGGGGAACACAGGCTCTAGGGCAAACGGGCTTAGTTGCTCCTCGGCATGTGGACCAGGGATGGAACCTGAGTCCTCCACATTAGCAGGCGGATTCTTCACCACTGGACCCCCAGGGAAGTCCTTTTTCTGTTACTCTTGGTTCTGTGTTCCTTCTGCTTCCTTTACTGTTAGGTTAACTTTTGTAAGTATGGGCACCACTTTGGAAGCATGGGCTCCAAGGGAGTCCTGGACCTCTGACCATCCCAGGGCCTTCTTCTCTGCTCTCAGCGTCAGATCTCATCTACAGAGGGGGCTGTTCATCGCAGGCAAGAGTGGGAGGCCACTGCGTCTGAATCCCTAGGCTCCCTGGTCTTCCCTCGGGGGCTCTCTCGTAGCTGGTGCCCGCCTCCTCTGCCGGCTGGTTGAGGACACAAGAGTGAGTCTTTGCATCCACCGGAAGTCCCTCCTCTTTCCAGCCAGCCCTCCTGGAGGCATCTGGACACGTGAGTCCAGAACTGCTCCACTTAGATCCAGTAAGTACCCCTGCTGAGCAAACTTGAGTCCGGATGATTTAAATACTCCCTGCTTGTCTTGCCTGTAAATCATTTCCCAGATCCCAGAGAGGCGGGCGTGTGGAGTGGGTCACGCTCTGGGGTTGCAGCTTGTTGGTGTCATCCCCCTCACTGGAAGTTTTCTGGGGTGGGGGGGTGTTCCGGGGTGGGGGGTGGGGTGGACCAGCAAACACCCAGGAGGAGGGGTGGGGGATGCTCCTGCCTCCCCTGTACCCCTGAGGAATGCACACTGGGGCTCACCCCTCTGCCTGACCCCACCTCTCCTGGCTCAAGGGAGCAATGCTTGGGAATAACCTCCAGGGTGTGCGCTGGGAAGTATCACCAAGCTCCTTTCGTGCCCACTGGTCCCCACTGTCCATCCTCTCTCCATCTCTGCCCGCTCCTCTGCATTCCTCAGTGCTCTCTGCTCCCCCAAAACTCACTCCTTCTCTATCCCCACCTCTCTGCCTCCTTTCTCTCCTTAGTTGGGTTTCCACCCTCATCACTAGCATCAGTTCCCTCCCCCACCCTTCTCTCCTCCCTCCTCTGCATCTCCCTCTCCTGCCCCTGCAGGGATGCCACCCTGTCTAGCCTCTTCCCCCCTCACCCTTCCCCATCCCCTTTCCCCCCATCTCTCTCCCACACCTGGAAGGTCTCCAAGGTCTCAATGGCAGCCCCCACCCCCATCATTCCGTTGGGCCCCTGGTACTGACCTAGGGCAGGCTCTGCACACTCCTTGTGCTGCTCAGGGGTACAGAAAGGGGCATCCCCTGCAAAGAAGAAAGACAGGGAGAGGTATTCAGGCAGCAACCCCTCCCCTCCTTGGGCCGGGGGACGGGATTGCATCCGGGTACTTGGGAGGGGTAGCAGTTCACCAGTGGACAGTCAGAAGGCAGCTGTCAATCAGGACTCCCTAGGGTTAGTGGGGGACCAGAAGACTGGGCTCTGATCCTCTCTGTGATAATGGGAACCATCTAGCTAATTTCTCCCAGGTCGGACAGCCTGGTTCATATAGGTGACAGCAAAGTGTTGACAGTGGGGAGGCAGTGGTAAGTACCTACTAAGCTCTGGGCATGCATCATCCCCTTTAACCCACTTAGGTACCTTTGGAAATAGGAACTACTGTGTCTGTGTGATTGGTGAGAGAGCTAAGGTTTAACTACCCTGTTTTCCCAGGCCTGCAGTGATGGAGGTGGGCTTGGAAGCCAGGTCCGTGTGCTCACAAGCCTAGGACTCTTTCCATCACAGCAGGCTGCCGTGAGTGAAGACTGCTTGGTCAGTCTCCCCTTTGTGTGCCCTTCACTCCACGTTATAATGGAGATGCCAGTAACAGTGTCATGTGAGGACTGATTAAAATCGCTCCGCTGGCTTGGGCTCAGGCTCCGTGGGGAAACCTCACTGGCTGGTGACCCAGTCTCAGCATCAGGCAGGTAGCATTTTTGTTGTTTAGTCTCTCAGTCATGTCTGACTCCTTGTGACCCTATGGACTGTAGCCCGCCAGGCTCCTCTGTCCATGGAATTCTCCAGGCAAGACTACTGGAGTGGGTTGCCATTGCCTCTCCAGGTGACCTTCCTGATCCAGGGAATGAACCCACATCTCTGGCATTGGCAGCAGAGTCTTTACCACTGAGCCACAGGGATGCCCAGGTAGCATTTACCAGTGCTCGATTCTCTCTGGTCTCTGTAGAAATCCAGGAACTGTTTTTTTTTTCCTTTTCCCACGTGCTAAAGTCAAAGCCAACTCATTGGAAAAGACCCTGATGCTGGGAAAGGTTGAAGGCAAGAGGAGAAGAGGACGGCAGAGGAAGAGATGGTCGATGGCATCACTGATTCAATGGGCATGAACTTGGGTGAACTCTGGGAGACGGTAAAGGACAAGAGAGGCCTGGTGTGCTGCAGCCCATGGGGCCGCCAAAAGTCAGACACAGCTTAGTGACTGAACAGCAACAGATGTCAAAGTCTACCACAATACCCTCTTATTTTTTCCCCAAGAGCTGAAGAACTGAAATGGTTCCTCTTTTCTAGTAATAAGAATTTAACTGATATGTTTCTCTTTTTGTTTTGTATTCTATTCCATTCTATTTTTGCCTGCTTCTCAGAGGCTATTTTAAAGATTGATAATCCTAAATTTAGATTACTAGAGAAATTACTGATTACTAATGCAATTGTTCAGAATTTAGCTCCAAGGATGTTCATTTCAGCATTGGTTATGACAGAAAACAATTGGTAATGAGCTAAATGTCCAAAGTCAGGATTTAGTTAGATAAACTAACTATGATTATGATATAATCATGAAACAATAGCCATGAAATATAATAGTAAAGTTCCCTGCACATAGTAGGTCTTCAGTCACCAGTACTCTCAATTCCTTCTCCCCATGTCTTCACACAATCACCACTGACATTTGCAATTGACAAAGCATTTTTTTTTTTTTTTGGCTGCACTGTGGGATCTCGGTTCCCTGACCTGGGATCAAAGCCCGGCCTCCTTGCAGTGGAAGCTCAGAATCCTAACCACTGGGCTGCCAGGGAATTCCCAACAAAGCATTTTTATATCTTAGCTAAATTTTATCCTAACAGCAAACGTTTGTGTTTTAAAGATGATGGAAGTAAGAACAGAGACGTTTAGTAACTTGTGCCAGGTCACACAGCCATCATGTGGTGGGAGCTGAGTTAGAAGCCAAGGCCACTGATTGTAGCCTCAGTCGTCCTTCCTTCTGCGCTGCAGTACCAAGCTTTTCCTGCCCCAGTCAGCACCAGCCCCTTCTGCCTGTGACAAGCCGACTGCCTCTAGTGATGGCTACGCGTATTGTTAGTCTGACAACAGGAATGTCAGGACACACGCATCCATTTGCTGGCTGATGGACTCTTGCCTGACTTGAAAGAGTGCTAGACATTTGGATGCAAGAAGGGAAAATATCTGGAGGAAAGCAATAAATATCTGGATGTCTGAATGTGTACCATACCAGGATGGGAGAATTGTAAGCATCCAGATATGTGGTCACTTAGCTCTAGGAGGGAAGAACAGCAGACAACTAGCAAACATATTGGACACTGGGAGGAATGCTCTCCAAACTTCTGTCCACTCTGCAGACCACGACGTTGCTGTGGTTGCCAGACTGCGTGTTCCCATGTGCCCCCGAAATGTCTGCACATCAAATAACCGTCTTCCCAGAACAGCGTCCCTGGGCATCCTCGTGGAGTGGGTGAAGAGCGTCCCGTCGGGTGAGAAATGCAAAGAAGGCCGCCGGCAGTCCCCGGCGCCCTGTGGCCACCCTCCCCGGCACTGACCTGGCATGTGGACCATGCGGCAGTTACAGTTCTCCACGATGTAGCGGGTCTCACAGTCGATCCTACAGGCGGTGATGCTGTAAACGGGAAAGAAGTCGAGCCCCATCTCGGAGGACCGGCACTCGCCCCACGGTGGGGGCAGGTATGTGAGCTGCAAGGCAGGAAGGAGGGCCAGCAGTCAGCCCTGGAGCTTTAGCCGGGACACACCCAGTGACTCCTTTGTTCACTTATGCAATTAAAAAACAATTAACTGATCGGCTACTGCGTGAGTGCCTAAACTCAAGGGACCTCCCAGGCCTTCAACATCTGGCTCCAAAATCAGTTCTCCTATCTTACCTTTTAAAACCTTCCCTATAAATGCTGATCTTCTCAAAGTCTTTTACCCCAGCCACATCTTCCCACTTCCACAATTTGTTGTTTTGCATTTCTCCGCAGCAGAGAAGTGGGATAAAAATTGGAGGGCTCTGTGGACCCCTCCCTCCTTTCTAAAGTTTTTCTCCCCATTTTTTAGCTTTTCTGGCAACCCTGAACTCTGACTTGAGATTTTTTTTAACTCCAGGATGACTGCTTTCTGCTTGAGCTGTATCTATAATATTCCCTTAGAAGTTGATGTGTCCTCCAAGGAGCTATCCGATAAATATTGATAAACGTGTATTTCATTTAGGGTGGTTCCCTTCCTTCAAGGTCTGTATAAACATGCCAGTTCCGGCCTGTTTTTAGTCTCCCTCCCATCAAATAGTACTTTTGAAATCTTTTGGCCAGAGTTTATAATCGTTAGTTTCAGGAGGGTTAGTTAGCCTTGTACAAGTTGCTCCACCATAACTGAGAACAAAAATCTCTTTATGTATTTTATTTTAAGGCTTACGGGATTCCTTTGAGGGAGATGTTCCTGTTATAATTTTATTTGGGAGGAAGCTGAGTATAAGAAAGGTTAATAGGGACTTCCCTGGCACTCCAGTGGTTAACATTCCATGCTTCCACTACAGCAGGTGTGGTTCGATTCCTGGCCAGGGAACTAAGATCCCGCGAGACGCACGGCATGGTCAAATAAATAAATAAAAGAAAAAATAAAAACAAAGGTTAAGTAGCCTGTCCAAGGTCATGCACAAAGTCACTGGCAGAGTCGGCATGTGGACCTAGGACTTTCTGACTTCAACCTTGCTTGTATATATACTATTAACATCCTCTCTGTGTCTCTATAGGAAATTGACGCGCGCGAGAGAAAAACACTCCAGAGAGGGCCTTTCAGAGCTTTTCTCTTTTGTTTTTCCCTACAGCTCATTTCTTCTTCCTTTCCCCTGAAGGTTTGCATTACTCTCTCATCTTTCTTTGGAGTTCATGAGCAGACCAGGATTTTGCAGATTTCCTGTATAACTTTGGATAAGTCGCTGCTCTCCTCGGGACCTCAGCTTCCCCATCTGTAAATTGGGAGGACTGACAAGTACGTTTGATAGTGTATGATTAGAATGGACTGGGTCCACACGTTGCTCACTATTGGATCCATAAGCACACAAACTGGATTTGGGAAGAATTCATAATGACTTTTGGCAAGGCTGGGGGTCTAAAATGATGTCAAATCATTTTGGGAGAGACTCATTTATTTTTCCTCTAAAACGGTTTCCCACAGTGGGTGAACCCAGAATGTCGCGGGTGAAGCTCTGTGGATGGGCCATGGTTTGTTCAGGGTCAGTCACTACCCGCCCCTTTTTTTTTATTCGGAGGTCATGATCCAGACCTGGGGCCTTCCAGGTGGCACCAGTAGTCAAGAATCCTCTTGCCAATCTAGAAGATGAAAGAGACTCGGGTTCGATCCTTGGGTTGGGAGGATCCCCTGGAGTAGGAAATGGCAATCCACTCCAGTAGTCTTTCCTGGAGAATTCCATGGACAGAGGAGCCTGGCGGGCTACAGTCCATGAGATTGCAGAGAGTCGGATACGACTGAGTACGCATGCATGCGTGATCCAGATACCACGGCTTCCCTGCGGGGGCTGGTTTATCATTTGTCCTCTCAGGTTTTCTGAAGCCTCGCACGGCACAGCAGCTGGAAAATTGCAGTGTGTATAGCATCAGCTCTTGCTTACCAACGGGTGTCTCAAAGTGGGCTGGACTGTTTATTCTGGCTAAGCAAAGCCTCAGGGGGACCCTGAAGCACTGTCTTCAAATATCTGAAGGGCTGTCTCAGGGAAGAAGAACTAGATTTGTTTCCTGGAATCCCCAGGGAAAGACAGACACAAGAACAGTTGTACTGAGGGAAGTGGGGAGGGCGACCACATTGATTGATGTTGCAGACACTGTGGTAGGCACAGCCCATGCATTCCCTTCTTTAATGCTGAAGAAGGATACACTCTGTCTCAACTTTCTAAACCACTCTTATGATTCAATAATAAAGTCACTCTCTTGAGGGTGAGTTCCCCATCATGAAGGGTGTGCAAGAAAAACCATACAGCTACCTGGCTGGGATGGGAAGACAGCGATTCAAGCATTGCAGGTACAGTTGGGGATTAAAAAATCTCTTAAGCCCTTATGCCTAGCCACAGACTGTACATCTAAAATTTTTAAATTTTATTTTATTTATTTTTAAACTTTTTGTTTTGTATTGGCATATAACAGATCAACAGCGTTGTGACAATTTCAGGTACACAGCAAAAGGACTCAGCCGTACATATACATTCTCCCTCAAACTCCTCTCCCATCCTGGTTGCCACATAATATTGAACAGATTTCCCTGTGCTATACCCTAAGACCTGTTGGTTAATCATTTTAAACATAGCAGTGTGTACATGTCCATCCCAAACTCCCTAACTATCCCCTCCCCTCTGGTAACCATAAGATCATTCTCTAAGTCTGTGAGTCTGTTTCTACATCTGTAATTTTAATTTGAAAATTAGAGACAGTGGAACAAGTCAGACAGAACCTTGAATCCCACTGTTTCATGGGCTAGCTCTGTGACTGTGAATAAGTGACGAAACACCCCATTCTCCAGCCTCAGCTTTTAGCCTCCTCATCGGTCTAAATGAGATAAATGCCCAGCAGCTCATCGGTACTCACTGAGACTTAGTTCCTATCTTCTTCCCCCTAACAAATGCCTTCATGTTTTTCTGCCCTTTCGTTCCTTCAACAAATAGACCAGCTCCATCTCTGCCGTCCTTACAATCTGGTTTTACAGACCAGCAAATCTCCATGCTTTTTTGGCTCAATTTATCTTGCGTTGGGTTTATTATGATATGGGCTCCTGTCAATGCAGACATCCAAGTCAAGATGGTCCTCAGACAGCTGATCTAGGGATCTGAAGCTGGGGACGGAGATCTGGGGGGGAGATGTGAATGGGGGGAGGGCTCTGGTGGATCTTCAAGCTGTTGGGTGGATGAGCCAGCTCAGGGATAGAAGAGAGATGCTCAGGATTGAGTCTTTTTTTTTTCTTTTTTTAGGATTGAGTCTTTAAGTGTTTCTGCCTTTACTTGACAACTCATCCATTCTTGGCTTCTCCATCCCCCACCCCCCCCCCAACACTGTGCCATGGAACCAGTGGCTTTACACAATTGCTTATATTTATGAGCTAAGCCAAGATCTCAGAACTTTTACGATAGAATACCCTGGTGCTTGCCTCTCATTGCTCCACTGTCTTGAGGCTTCTCTCCACAGACGTTTTCATTTTATAGAGAGAAACTGATGTTTGCACCCTCCCTGTGCCGGGAGAGCCTATCCTATTCCTCAGCTGCTGGCTTCCCCAGCCTCTCCCTGCCCGCAGATTCCGAGGTGTGCCAGCAGGTGGCGCTGCAGCCAGCCTAGCTGCCCGTAGTCAGAGATGCCTGGAGGGAGTCAGCCAGTCGCTCAGTCGCGTCCGACTTTTTGCACACCCATGGACTGCAGCCCCGAGGCTCCTCTGTCCAAGGGTTCCTCCAGGCGAGAATACTGGAGTGGATTGCCATTTCCTTCTCCAGAGGATCTTCCCACCCCAGGGATTAAACCTGGGTCTCCTGCATTGTAGGCAGATTCTTTATTGTTTTCTGAGCCACCAGTTGCTAAGCTCCCTTGGCCTTTTCCTTGTGTCTGCAGCCCACACTCGAAGGCCTTGGCTAGGATGCTCCTTTAGGGAGGATGCTGGGACAATAATGAGGCTGTATATTAATATGTTCCTCCTGCTACTGGAAAGGGTAGGAAAGACCAGAGGAGACAGGAGGAGGGAGACAGGGAGAGATGCCCACTGAGCTTAGCTGGTACCCATCTGACTCTTTTGTTGTGTCAGCCACTTGGCCTTTTGATTTAGGCACTGGCCACAATGATCACCTGGACCCAATCCCTTTAAACTCTGGAATTCCCTTGCCGGTTCCTTCCTGGGGCTGGGTCGGGGTCTTTGTTCTGACCTGCCTGGCTTCTCCTTCTTCCTCGCTAGCCCACCTGGCTGAGATCCTGGTTCCCTGTCTGCTGGGAGGACCCATCTTAGGAGAACGTGCTCAGACCCAGCTGGGTGGAATCCTGACTCCGCCGTTTGCTTAGTGGGGGACTTCCCCTTTCTGCACGAGAAGCACCCTGAGATATTGACTGCTTCAGAGGGACACTCTGGGTTTTGAACACAAGGTATGCGTAAGTCAGCTGTCACCCTTGGCTGATGTCTTCTGGTCTCTGTTCTGGATCATATGGATGGGATGCAAAACTCAGCCCCTCATTTATTTTCATGAAAGCCCATTCACCCAGGGCATTAGATTATACGGAAGATGTCAGAGTTGGAGGAGGGTCTACATCAGAGCAAAGCCCCTTCTTGCCTAAGCCCAGCCCCTCTCCATGTTCCTCCTTCCCTTCCTTCTCTCCCTCCTGCTTTCTCTCTCCTCATCTGCTTTGCCATCCTTTCCAGAAGCAGAACCCACATATACTTAAGGAGCTGCATCATCCTTTGACATCTTGGTACATGGCAACATCCTCTCCTATGGAGTCTCAAGGAAAGGCACTTTCCTCCCTGGGTGGAATTCTAAAGCCAAATGTTAAGATTTTTTTCTGCTTTGTTCTGTAGTAACAGGAAACATCTCCAAGAGTGTCTGGTGAATAACAGATGCTGAATAAACTGAAGATGCTGTTGGCGTCTTATCTCCTTTCTGGGTCTCTGTCTCACTGTGTGCAGTGACCTGGCAACAGAGACCCCTGGTGTGCTGTGACCGGAAACACAGAAACACACCCTGATGACTCGTGATGCACATTTATTTTCTGTTACTTCTGAAGTCTCTCTGGGATTTCTATCAACGTTTGATTAACTGGGAAGCTAGCATGCTGTGGTTTTGACCGTTTCTTCGTGATTGTGCAAGAAATGAAATGTAGCAGGTAGCACTGTGAGAGGAGCATTGCTGGGGCTTCTAGGAAGAAACGAAGCCCCGTTATCGGGTGCAGTCCATGTGTTAGGCTCTGTGCTGGCCCTTTTGAGTTTTCTCATTTTATCTTCTCATCAAGCAGCAAGGTTGATATTGTTATCCCCATTAAACAGATGAAGAAACTGAGGCTCAGTCAGGTTATGCCCCATTTCCCTCAGTCACAGATTACATTGATTCCAGGTCTTTCAGACTGCAAAACTCCTAACTTTCAAAAGCCATAAAACTTTCCCTCCCTTCAAATCAAATATGACATGAACACCAATATAATAAACAAGCAAAGGAGAGCTGCTGTGGGTGCAGGTGGGGGGCGGGGAGCCTGGAGTCTCATACTCAGTCTCCTGGTCCTTGCAGTGACGCCCAAGCATCTCACAGGAATGCCCAGGCTTACAGTGCAGAGTTTGAACACCCAGTGAGATTCCAGTGACTTACGTGGTTCCTCAGGCAGGAATGGTAACATGTGAATCTCACTTTCCTGCTCCATAAAGCAAGGTATATGGACCAGAGAGCTGCTAAAACGCCTCCAGAATCTTCCAGGTTTTGAGCCTCTGTGTCTCACTTGATACAAACCTGGATAAAGGGTGGGCAGAGGGTGGGCTGCTCTCAGATGATCAACTGGGTCTGAGTATTTGGCTCAGAAGGTGTTTTCTTCCATTTGGGTGTTGGGGAAACTGATCAAGAAGAGGCCAGAGGAATCCTGGCTCAGAGCCAGTGGGAAGCCATGATTCTGGGAAGAACTGCCTTGAGAGTGAAGGGAAAGATCCCTTTTGTGAGCTGTTTTGCAGAGAACATGGTTGGCAGGAGTGTTCAGCTCACTCCTGTGGATGAAGAAGTGCTCGGCCAGAGGGGGCTGTCCTTGGGGTGCAGGGAAGAGGCGTCAGGGTACAGTTTGGCTGTTAACAAAGGCTCAGAGGGGCTTTTGTTGACCACCAAAGCCCGGTGGTCCAGCGCGGTTGAACAAGCTCTTCATTAACTCCTACAGTATGCCAGGTACCGGGCTGGGCGCTGGGGCTAGAGGGATGAGTGGAATGGGGTACCTCTCTCCAGGGGCTCCTGTTTGCCACAGACCCCTCCTGCCACCACCTGAAGGCATGTTCCCAGATCCCTGAGACCTGTTCCCTTCCTGCTCCCCAAGCCCACACAGCTCGGGGCAAGAGGGAAGCACAAGGCGCCATCACCCCTGGGAGAAGTCACCTAACTACTCTGGGCCTCAACTTCCTTCTCTGCAAAACAGAGCTAAAGTTCTGTGAGGAGCAGGGCTTCCCTGAGGGTAGAGTGAGACAATAGGTGGGAAGAGCTTCGCTTGCAGTACTTCCTGACTTTGTTGAGTCTTAGGTTTGGGAAGTGCTTATGAAAGTCCTTCATTCAAGGTGTCAGTAGGTGGCTGGTCCCACGTGCCTGTCCTAATAGGCATCTCCCCTCTCCGGCCACAGTCTTATCTCTTCCGGCCTCACTGTATCTCAGGCCTCTAACACAGGACCTGGCACATAGTGGGTGCTTGGTATTTATTGGATGAATGAATGAGTGAATGAATGAATGAACTGCACCATCCTGCTTTCTCCCAGCCACAGTTCAGAGGATAAGTGCACGGGGCTGCCCTCTTCCAATCCAGCAGGGGCAGAGAGTCCTTCATGTTGGTCCTCACGAGCCCTACACTGAGGTGGGCTCGGCATTGAATCACATCTGAGTCCTGGGCTGATGGCAGGTTTTCCTGTGTGACCTTGAGCCTGCCACTCAACCTCTCTGGGCTTCTCTGTTCCATCTCTCATGGGGCGATGCATGTGTGCTCAGTCGTGTCCAACTCTTAGCAGTCCCTTGAACTGTAGCCCAATAGGCTCCTCTGTCCATGGAATTTTTCAGCAAGAATACCGGAGTGGGTTGCCATTTCCTACTCCAAGGGATCTTCCCGACCCAGGGATTGAACCTGCATCTCTGGGCATCTCTTGCACTGGCAGGAGGATTCTTTACCTGGGAAGCCCCATTCCATCTGTGATGGTTGGGGCCTTAAGTCTTTGGTGGCTGAGACTCATCAGGTCCCCCTTGGTCCTTCCTATGACCTCCCACCTTCCACTGCAACAGCAAACTTCCCCTGGCCCAGCCAGATGGAGGGGGAAGTCAGAGCCTGCCTGCTTTCTGGGCTGTGATTTTTGGTTTGATGTTTTTATTTCATCCCACCGAGTGATTTAAGTATGTTCACAAATGATTATGTTGTGCTCCTTTTAAACAATACTAAAATCAAATCAAATACGAAAATCAAATCCACCCATCAGTCAGTGACAGGCAGCCCTGATGTCTCAGGGGAAACAAGGTCCTTGTAGGCAGCACAGAAGCAGTGAGGCATCCCTGCCGTCTGTCCCCACGGCCCTAGTGAGAGCTCAGCCCCTAAGGTCAAAGCCCGAGAGGTGGCACCAGGAAGAAGTCAAAGTCACCGCAGAGAGACTGAGCAGCAATGACCCCTCCCAGCTGGAGACCCCACGTAGGTGCTTAGAAGAACAGTGTCTCTTTCAGTCCTCACAACGACCCTCTGTGAGTAAGAACTACTAGTCCTGAAGACCCACAGTAGACTAATTGATGATATAGATATTGCTGATATTTATTGAACCCTCACTAACTTACTTGGACTGACTCTTCAAATCCTTACAACAACCTTGTGGGGTTGGTACTTTTATGACCTCCATTGTATCAATGTATCTGGGGAGACGAGTGGAAAAGAGACCTATGGTCATGAATAGTAAGAGACAGAGCTGGAGTTAGAACCCAACCATTTACATGTTCATCACTACTTATCTTGCCTTGCCTTATACTGCAGTGGGTGGGGTCCACAGGAAGCAGAGCCAATTACTGGGGGCGGGGTGTGTGTGTGTGTGTGTGTGTGTGTGTAGATGGATGGGTGGAGACTGTGGCAGAGATTTGGGGATGGGAACATGGGTTCTTCAGATTCCAGTGATAGGGGAAATACTGACTGAAACTGCACACCCTTGCCAGGCACCATAGTAACTATTTGCATGAATTATTTTACAACAGGAGGTCCTGGTAAGGAACTCAGAACTAATAAGCCACCACCTTTTCCTGAAGAATTCAGGAAAGGTTGAAAGGAGATGCCACATGTCCTACCAATCTCCCAGAATCCTCCTTGCTGGAATCCATCTTGGCTGAGTGATGTGTGCGCCAGCAGGAAGGACCCTGAGTCAGAGTGATTGGCCAGAGACAACCTGGAGACTAATCCCATCACCATAAGACCCGAGACTGCGAGCCAGGTGGCAGAGCAGTCCTCCTGGGTTCCTTTACCCCGCTGCGCTCCACCCAGGTTCCCCTTCCCAGGAAAGTCTCTTGATTTGACAGCACATGTGTCTCCCTGGACAATTCATTTCCTGGTGTTGGACAAGAGCCTGTTCTCGTGGCCCCTTTGTGCAACACAGACATGGGAAATATCGCATAGGTTCATTAAACAGTTTAGCCCTCACGACAATTCTGCCACGTAAACATTATCCTCCCCATTTTACAGATGAGCAAACTTCAGTAACTTGCCCAACACCACACAGCTGAGAAATGAGAGGCAGGAGTCAAATTCAGGTCTGTCCATCTGCAAGGCTCCTGAAAGGCGCTCAGGAGACAGCCTGACCTTGGCTGTGCTGTTACCCCACTGTCCTCTAGGGGACACAGCTTTTTCACCTGCAGCATCTGGGAGTAGATAACCCCCATGTGTAGTATGGTATAGGGTGTGATCTATAAGGCAAACCACGTGACTGTACCCCTCCCCCACCCTGGGGTCTGGCAGACATCACCAATCGATCACAGATGTGAAATCACAACCGAGAGGAAATGTTGTATTTTGGGGAAGCTTCATCTGTAGAAACCATCAAACTACATGCTGTTAAATATTCACATAGATTGAATAAGACTTCGTATGTGCCTTATAAAATACAGAATGTGACTTCCCTGCGAGAATGGTAACCACAACCTGCCTTCTTGTGCAGGAAAATCCTTGACCGGCATTCAGACCCTTTGGACCACAGGAGGATTCACCCAGTAGAATAGAGCAACACCCCCGGACCTGCAGTGGGGTCACACCCAGAGCTCCTTGTTGTGCTGGCTGGAAACTTAGTCATAGGAGTAGCTGATGCAGCACTTCAGCAAGTAACAAAGTCCATTTAAAAAGTGAATTACCCATGGTTTATGACTAATAATAAAATAATGAGCTTACATCCATTGCAAAAATGTCTGTGAGTGGGAGAGAATGTGATAAGAGCAAAAAAAAATGTGAATTGTTTACTCAAAAAAGAAAGGATTTTAAAAAAAAGACTATAGCTTGCCTCATTCTAACATGAGTTTCACCTTGGGCTTTGCTGGCTCTAGAAATGCCTCTGAAGCTCTCCAAGGATTCTTCTAGCTTTGGTGTCATGGGGCAGACAGTCTCTGTGGTTTTTATTTTCATAAAAATGCCATGTTTTTGCTATTCCTCCATCCATCTATTCATTCACCCATCCATCCATCCATCCATCCACCCATCCACCCTCCATTCATGCCTCCATCCTTCCATCCATCCCATCCATTCATCAATCCACCAACTCCTCATTCATCCACGCATCCCTCCCTCCCTCCATCCATTCATCCATCTACCAACTCCCATTCATCCATCCACACCCTCCATCCATCCATTCATCTACTTTCCATCCATCCATCCATCATCCATCTATTCATCCTTCTCCCTACCTACTCACTCATCCACTTTGCAAGTGTGCAATAAATGTTTCTTTATCACCTAATCTGTCCCAGGAACATAGCTAGGAGGAATTGAGGCTACAAAGATGAATAAGACCTGGTTCCTGTGACCTGGGGGCTTACACTCTGGAAAGAATAGGCATGCACCTAGCGGAGCAAGTGCTGAAATGGAGTCACAATGTACAGGAATCGTGAGGGTACTGAGACAGGCATGGCCAGACCAACTCAGAGTGGGGGTGGAAATCAGAAAATTCTTCATGGAGGCAGTGGTCACCTGTGAGCTGAGTCTAGAAAGACTGTTGCTCATTAGACAGATCTGGTGTGGGAAAGGTGTTCTGGGTCCAGGGACCTGCCCGGGCCAAGGGCTAGAGGTAAAGAAAGTCCTGGCCTGGAGGGGGAGCCTCTGGCAGGGCATCAGGAGTGCATGTGGGCAAATGTGAGCTGGTGTGCCTTGCTCAGGGCCCTGGAACAGCCCCGGGTGACTAAAACATTCTCCATCCTTGTTACCGTGACTCCCACGCCTGCAGTGAATCTGCATCACGGGGATGTACCAGTCTCTGCAGGATTCACGCCGTGCCTCCACTCCCCGGTGGTAAGAGCTGCCTCGGCAGAAGAGCGTGCTTTAGTGTGTCTGTGCATGCCGACACACCATTATCATCGCATCTTCATCCGGACACAATTTCTTGGGCGAGTGCTGTCGGTACGGCAGCGTGTTCTCAGCAAATTGCCTCAGTGTGTGATTTGTCGGTAGAAACAGGGAGAGGGGAAGTGTCGTAGGGATGCAGGCAGGGTGGTGGCCTCACCCAGAGGAGGGAGCTTGGAGGCACACAGCCTGGCTTGCCCCTCACTCCGGGCCTGCCCTGGGCCGTGCACTGCCCCACTCAGAGACTTGGGTTTTCTTTACTCCCTCCAACCCTGGGCAGGCTGTTGGCATAAGTATCCTTGTCTTTTCCTGTCCTGGGCTCCTGGCAGTTTCTCCCCTGGCCTTCAGTGCTGCTGGGGTCCTGGTGACATGGTTCTAGGGGGTCCTGACTCACCCAGCCCCTTTCTCGGACTCACACTTTTGGCTCCATAGGCTGGAAAGTGGCCCTTTGAGCTCCAGACAGCATCTCTGCCCTGCCCTTTCTTTCCTTCCTCTTCATCCTCATCTGTTTTTCTTTTTTAAGCCCTGGGAGCATTTTCATCTTTCTAAGAAGATCCCTCAGTCCAATGTCTACCTCTGAGTATCATTAACTGAAAAGGCCAGATGAAAGACTGATCACTCGCTCTGTTAGATTAGACCATCTCAGAAATGCCATGTACAGTTGTGCAGGGCGTGCACTGCACAACAGCAGGAGATTCGCATGAATTAAGGTGTGCGTGTCACCACCAGAGAGTGCTTTGGGACCCGGAGCAGCCTGTCTCCTTCTACGACAGCCCTGCCTGGGTTTCTCTCCTTGGCTGGCCATCAATCACCATCATCACATTGCTTCCCCTTGAATTACAGCAGCTTTACACATCATGAAAACATTTCCTGTTTTGGGCGGGCAGGGGGTTGGGGCTGGGGTCTCCAATGTGTTTGTAGGGCCACAGAACTGGCCTCCATGCACAGTCTCTATTGGAATGGGGGCCTTTTACAACCTGACTCTTTTCAGTGGGTTTATTTGAAAGAGAAGTTGGGTCCAGGCTGAAACGTTCACTTAGGTTTTCTCCAAGTGGAGAGTATCTCAGTGCATTTGCTACAGTTTCAGCTTTTAGCTCCATTCAGAATCCACTTTCCACACATCTGGATGGGCGTAGAGTCAGGGTGGGGGTGGTGTCTGAGGATGAACAAAAAAATCACAATAGCAGACCAAGAAAATCTGGAAGCAAAATGGAATAGTAAATTGTTCTGTGTGGTCAAGGCCAAGGCTGTGGGTCTATTATCTCGGGGTGGCTTCCACCCAGGCTGGGAGTGTGTGTGAGTGGGTGCGGGGGGTGGGGTGGGCTGAACACAGGGCGCCCCTCCCAGCGCTGCCCTCTGCAGCCTCCTGTCCTCACTGGGGCCACGTGCCCATCCCCCTCTCCCCACCCCCACTTCAGCCCTCCACCGGCCCTCGAGCAGATTCTGAACCAGCTAGGAGGACTTTCAGCTGACCCAGCAGCATGCTACAAGTCCTAGCCCTGAATATGGACAGACAGGATGCTTACTGAGCCCCGGCACTGACCGAGTGTGTGGTCCAGTTCAGTGGAAGTGGGGGCCCCACACTCCACCCGAGGCCCCTGAAAGTCCAGCAAGGGGGTCAGAATGAGCGGCCGCCACCATCGTCCGCTGGGAAGGCACTGCTGCCATCCTAGATGCCCGCGTTTGGGAGCCTGGGGGAATTTCCTCCCTGGGCTGTGACCCTGTATGATGAAGGCTCTGTGGCAGGCAGGCAGGGAGGCTCTGTGAGCCTACACAGGGGCCATAAAATTCTTTTATTATCCTCTTCCTGGAACTTCCCAGTGTGGGGATGGTGGACATCTACAGGCATAAAATGTGTGGATGAAGGACTTCCCCGGCGACCAGTGGTTAGGACTCCTTTGCTTTCACTGCCTTGGGCTCTGGGTTTGATGCCTGGTCTGGGACTAAGTCATGAAGCATGAGTGAAAAAAAAAAGTGTGGATCCTGGAAAATGAGGTCTGACATCGAAAGCTTATGCTCTCAAGCCACTTAACTCTCAGACTAGGGCTGAATTATCAGGTCTGATCTTTCCAGCTCAGCTCTGCACCAACTTGTTGTTGTTGTTTAGCTGTTAAGTGGTATCCAACTCTTTTGTGACCCCGTGGACTATAGTCCACCAGGCTTCTCTGTCCATGGGCTTTCCCAGGCAAGAATACTGGAGTGGGTTGCCATTTCCTTCTCTAGGGGATCTTCCCCACCCAGGGATTGAACCCATGTCTCCTGCATTGCAGGCCGATTCTTTACGACTGGGCCACCTGGGAAGAACCAACTGGAGTCACATTTAATTGAATCTTAAAGATTGCCGGGAGAAATATCAATAACCTGAGATATGCAGCTGACACCACCCTTACGGCAGAAAGTGAAGAGGAACTAAAAAGCTTCTTGATGAAAGTGAAAGAGGAGAGTGAAAAAGTTGGCTTAAAGCTTAACATTCAGAAAACTAAGATCATGGCATCTGGTCCCATCACCTCATGGGAAATAGATGGGGAAACAGTGGAAACAGTGTCAGACTTTAATTTTTTGGGCTCCAAAATCACTGCGGATGGTGACTGCAGCCATGAAATTAAAATACGCTTACTCCTTGGAAGGAAAGTTATGACCAACCTAGATAGCATATTAAAAAGTAGAGACATTACTTTGCCAACAAAGGTCTGTCTGGTCAAGTCTATGGTTTATCCAGTGGTCATGTATGGATGTGAGAGTTGGCCTGTGAAGAAAGCTGAGCGCCGAAAAATTGATGCTTTTGAACTATGGTGTTGGAGAAGACTCTTGAGAGTCCCTTGGACTGCGAGGAGATCCAACCAGTCCATCCTAAAGGAGATCAGTTCTTTGTGTTCATTGGAAGGACTGATGCTGAAGCTGAAACTCCAATACTTTGACCACCTCATGCAAAGAGTTGACTCGTTGGAAAAGACCCTGATGCTGGGAGGGATTGGGGGCAGGAGGAGAAGGGGACGACAGAGGATGAGATGGTTGGATGGCATCACCGACTCGATGGGCATGAGTTTGATTAAACTCTGGGAGTTAGTGATGGACAAGGGAGGCCTGGCGTGCTGCGATTCATGGGGTCGCAAAGAGTCAGACACGACTGAGTGACTGAACTGAACTGAACTGAAGCACTCTTTCAAAGAGGGCTACCTGCTTTGCATCTAGGCTGTTTATAACGCACACTGCGTTCCATCATTCCCCAAATAATTAATATTCATGGGGGGCTCGTTATAATTATAAAATCTCATCTATCGCTACCTGTCAGTCCTTCAAACTGTGACTTCCTGGCCGTCGTCTCTAGAAATGCCACCATTGCCAGCATGCTGGGCCACATTTTTTACACAGTCAGAGTACTTTACAAGCTTAAAAAAACCTTTCTTTTCCACTAAATGATTTCAATTTTGTATGGCTGGGCTGGTGATCCCAGTGATAGTTACAGTCTATGGGGTACGTCCAGGAAATGCTTTGAAGGGGAACTGGGGACACACTGCCCTTTCATAGACATCATCTTAAATGTTTAGACCATTAGGAAGGACTACAGTGGAAAGATCAATACACCACCAACCTCAGGAGTTCAAAGTCATTTGTATCCGTTATGGGCTGGCTCCTGAGAAGGACATTCACCCTCACCTTTCCATTGAGGGAATGTCAATGTTAATATCCACACAGGACACCACATGGGCTTGTGAAAAAGATAGCTTGGGGATAAGATATGGAGTATTTCCTGCCATATCAGTAAACAAGGATGTCACGGTCATCAGTGATTCCAGCCCTCCAGGGTGAACTGGTGAGCCGTAAGGACACTCAGGAAGGAGAAGAATACCTGCGATTTAATAGCCATCAGATTGCAGTCACTCCTTAGGGTGAGCCCAAGGGAGCTCAGGATGGGAAAAACGTAGGATACTGGCTCCAGATGGCTGAGATGCACACGAGAGGAATGATTTCATTTAAGCCCAGACTCTTGCATCTTCCCATACACAGAAAAGCACTCAGTTCCATAACTTGAGATACCTGGCTTCCTTTAATTAACAACAATCTGTAGATGGTCAGACTACCTGCCCTTTGCGGCAAAACTTCTGTATCACCTGGCTCCTGCCCTCGCCTCCTCAGGACAGTTCTCTCAGGGTCACTTGAGATGCTGTCTCCTGGGCTTGAAGTCCTGAAAAATTCCCACCGAATAAAACACAACTCTCAACTTTCAGACTGTGAATATATCTTAAGTTGACAGGGGTTGCAGAGGCATGAAGTGTCAGAGGATACACAACATGACATTGAGAGAGTGGACTTTGGAATGGGGCTCTGGATTCCAATTCTCAGCTGTTTCTCCACCTCCAGAAGGGGGCACTGGTACCTTCCCGCGTGTCTCCATGGAGACTGAAGAGATGGTCTAGGAGAGAGATGGCGCTGCAGCAGAGCAAGGACTTAGTCAATTCTTGGGGGCAGGACGTGCAGTTAAGAGACTGGGCTCTGGACTCAGGCATACCTGGCCCTGGGCTCAAGCTCTGTCGCTTCATGGCTCCGTTTCCCCAACTGTAAATTGAGAGTAACAATGCCTATCTCATTGTTGTAAGAATGTCTCTATGTCATTAATTTTAAGACACATATTTCCCCACATCCTAACCCCTCTGTAAGATCTTACTGTCCCATCCATGCTAGTGTTTTTCTTACTGGCACATAACATAATATTGACCCCCTACAGCTGTCTTAGATTTGATGAAGTATTCTAAATGGGCACATGCCTGGTACCTAGCACACAGTGGGTGCTCAATAAACGGCAGCTGCTGCTATGACTTCCTATGTGACCCCAGGCAAGTTTTAAAATATCTTTGCGCCTCTGTTTCCTCATTGGCACAATGGGAATAATTATCTACTGCTCAGGGCTTGAGGGTGTATGAAACGAGGGAGCATGGAGACTGAGGAGCCCTGGCATATAGAAGGATGTATCCTAGACATATCGTCCTGTGGAACTGTACCCAGGGGACACCTCCCCTTTTTGGAGTTTCAGCACAGGTGGAGTGGAGAAGGGCCAGGTGCCTGAGCTCTCTAGCCCTGCAGGACAACATCCCCTGCTCACTGCTGCGCCTGTTGGTACCAAGGCTCAGGGCAGGCCTGCTTGAAACATGGGAAGGCGAGGGAAGACAGTGGGGGCAGGCATCTCTGCTGGGCATGAAGACCTTGACCTCAAACCTAAAGCCCCACTGGGGATGGCAACTAAGATGTCAATAACCCATACTAAGATCTCAGTGGAAGTCCTCCTTTTACTGAATGTGGCTACTGGGAAAACTCCCCAGATCACAGATCTCATAGAGCCACTTCTGAATCCCCACTGGCCTTCCGGCAGAATTCACCTCTGTGCTGGAGACAGGCGGTAAGAGACGGCAGCTTTTGGTTGGCAACAGGGATTGGCAGCATCCTTCTCCTGTGTTCCTGAAGGACCACGGTCTGGATTGGGGTCGATCAGAGCTAGTGTGGAATCCTGACTCCAGATGACCAGGGATGCATGACCCCCTTCTACAGGTCTCAGTGTCCTTATCTGTAAAACTCATGTGTGTGTGCATGTGTGTCTGCTCTATTGGGTCCGACTCTTTGCGACCCTGTGGACTGTAGCCTACTAGGCTCCTCTGCCCATGGAATTCTCCAGACAAGAATACTGGAGTGGATTGCCATTTTCTCCTCCAGGGAATCTTCCCGACACAGGGATCAAACTTGAGTCTCCTGTGGCTCTTGTATTGGCAGGTGAATTCTTTACCACTGAGCTCCCTGGGAAACCTCTTGTGTGTGTGAAAGTGAAAGTGGGAGTTGCTCAGTTGTGTCCGACTCTTTGCAACTCCATGGACTATAGCCCACCAGCCTCCTCTGTCCATGGGATTCTCCAGGCAAGAATACTGGAGTGGGTTGCCATTCTCTT